>NC_059078.1:97825571-99190571 GCF_020497125.1 Mauremys mutica
AGGACTGGGCAATAAAGTGGTTGGAAAAAAAGGAAGGACCCGGGTAGTCTTGTAAGTAAAAATGTTTTAGGGAAAAGACCAGAAGGGTGGGGGCAAGTTGAAAAGCCCAGCCTCCTAGCTAAACTGGTTGTGGAATAAGTTGGTACCCATGGAAGCGATGGTTCAGCGAGAAAAGAAGGATCGGGCCCAGGCGGGCAGGCAACAGACAGAGACATTGAAAAACAGGTTGGAACAAGTAAGTGATGTAAGGCAAAGTGCAAAGTTAACTCTATAGTTGCTAAAGGGAACAGCAGTTGAACTTTGTAAGAACACATACAAGAAAATATGGGGTAATTCCCCTGTGTTGTCTGAAATCAATAAAGGTATTTGTGTATTTTAAGTAATAATTGACTGCCCAGAAGGGGCAGACCTCTGTTTTTGTCTTTCAGATAATCAAAGAAAATTAATGCCAGCTGAACAGCATTCAATATACCATGCATTTACTAATGGAGTAAAGAATTAAGTTTTGTGTTCTATGTTCTGTCTTGTGGTGTTTGTCTTGTGGCCAGAATTGTTGTGTTTAATATTTTCATGGGATGGTCTGGTTTAAAATCAAGTGAAAGGGTTGGATTGAAATGCAGATACTTGTTTTGTTCAACTTAGGGCAGGTCTACACTAAGAATGGGGGTCGAACTAGGGTACGCAAATTCAGCTACGTGAATAGCGTAGCTGAATTCGAACTACCCTAGTTCGAACTACGTACCCATCCAGACGCCGCGGAACCGAACTCCGCGGCTCCAAGGTCGACTCTGCTAACTCCAGCTGCCGAGGTGGAGTACCGGAGTTCGAACTAGCGCTTCCGGAGTTCGAACTATCGCGTCTAGATCAGACGCGATAGTTCGAACTCCGGAAAGTCGAACTCACCGCGTCGACCCGCGCGGTAAGTCTAGACTAGCCCTTAGAATACAAAGTGTTTGGATACATCAGGAAAAATGTGATATACTAAAGTCTAGTACATTTCCTTAAGAGAAAGAAAAACTTTATTGGCCAAATCTGTTAATTGAAAGTTTTTAAATTGATTGTTTAATTGAAGTTATTAAAATTTGCATATTAACAGTCTTTGGAAGCAAGGACATGAAGAGTTAACCCACACCCCATATTGTGCAAGGGATCCTTCTGGCTACCTCAGACTTCTAGCCAGCGGGCTGGGGATGGTGGGAAGCTATTGGACTAGAGTTTGTATTGAATGAACTCCTCAAAGTGGGTGTGCTTGTCCTGACTTGTTGTTCCAAAGCTCTGTAATAAGGTTAATTTAGTAAAAGGTTATATGTGGCATACATTAAATAATAAGTGTATGTGTTCATTGTTAACAAAAGGTGTATAAATGAAAGGTAAAAGTTTCCTTTGTAGGTTAAAAGAAGCCAAAAAGGGGGGCTTAAATATACCCAAGCAGCTGTAAAATCTGCAAAGACACTAATGCAATGTGTTAGGTTTCTTTTCTCACAGGTAAAGAAGCACTATCCGAAGACCCTAGCAGCCCCGCTACTCCTTGGAACCAGAAGACCAGATCAATGTAAAAGACCACCAGCGAAAGACTGCTTTGGCTCCATGCTGGAACGGCCCTTATTAAGTCCTGCTGACTACCAACACCGCTGTGATGTGCCAAAGACTGACTGCCTGGACCCATGATTCTTACTGCAAAAAGACCCCTCCACCTCAGAAGAATTTTCCTACTGATGATTAGCCTATTCCTTTTTCTAGTTCTATTGTGCTTCTGGACAGCAGGGAAAAAGGACAAGGTGACGTGCTGGTTAAACCTCTCCCTTGTCCACGAACAAATCTGCTGTGCCTTTGAATTTTTCTATAAGAAGCAAAACCATTACAGGGTGATGTACTCGTAATCCCTCCCCTGTAGAATGCTGAACTACAACTGTTTTGGGAAAGGAGAAGAAACACTCATTTCACTGACATTGCCAAAGTCCAGGAATTCCTGACCAGAAAGGACATTGAGAACTGACCCTGGTGAAGAAACAAAGAATTACACACTGGCAGGAAGAAACTTGTGGGACTCATGTTTGGGAATGTGGTATTAATTGGATTTTGGGGTTTATTCTACAGGCTGCGCCCTGTGTTTTGGATAAATCTTTCAGTATGTATTGCCCTCCATAATTGGATTTTAAATGACATTGCCTTTATCTAGTTTTCAGATCACTTTTACATACCCAGATTGCTCACAAGGGGCTGCCATTAGATTAGTATAACAGAGAGCCTGGGCTATTTCCTCTGAAAAAAAAAAGGGGGACCTGAAAGCCAAAAAAATGATGAGAAATTGGGCCAACTAAAAAAGGCCACTAGACTTATTTTTGAAGCTCAGCTATCTTAAGTATAGGCTGGAGTTGGTGAGTTACATGTCATTTTCACCATTAGTCCTATGACCCAGAAGTTACTGACAGAGATGGTATTGAATATCACTGAGGCTGGAAAGGCATTGCAGTGGGATCTAGTATGTTTAAAAATTTCAGGATTTCCTCAATGACCAGCTGATGGCCATTTGGAGTGATCTTGAGCACCAGACTTGACCCACTGCCCTTACAGACGCATCAGGAGTACCATCTGATCTGTGGTCATGAAGACATACTTGGACACTTTCTGGGTGGAAGTGTGTACATTTACAGTGCTCCTTCCAAGCATTTGGACCGGTTAGGGTGGGTGTGGGCTCCCACACACCGAATCCTGCTGGGTCCATGGGGAGCATGCATATGGGACTGAATTATTCACCGAAACATCTGGGAAATTAAACCACTTGGTATACCTACCTGATTTATAGTCAGTGCCCCAATCCCTTAGTTGTTAAATGAACATTCCACTCTTTTGTCCATGCGTTCATTCTTGGGTTGGGGGTGACTAAGCTCAAAAGAGCAGTTGTACATATTTCTGCAAAGCTTCATTGCTTTTTGTTTTTAAAGTTTGAGAAAACTCAGCCAAAAGTTTGTTGAGTATTCTCAAAGGGGGGAGTTGTTGGTGTCACCAGGCATGGCCCAGTGTTGACAGAGGGGTGGAAAACAACAGTGCCAACGAAGGCTCCCTGTATCAGGCCTCTGCTTGCCCGAACCGCTTCCATGTTTAGACTTTAATTAACCCCACATGGAAAGAATGGAATGTGTGGCAACTAGTTATCAGTACCAGGAGGCAATTATACAGCCTGCTTGCACCTGGCTGAAGGGAGTGAAACAGAATGACCGGTCAAGAAAAGTTACTAACGAGATAATATGTTTGCTGCCAAGTCTTTATAATGTGCTTGCTGTATGGGAACGCGAGGGGGAGGAGGGGGGGTGAGTAGAGGGAGGGGTAGGTAGTGGGGGGTAATAGAGATGCTTAGCTAAAATCATGTATAAAGAGAGAGAGCTGTTTGTATCTGTGTGCAGGATTTGAGATTGATATGTCTCCCTTGCACCACCTTATTTGGGCTCAAATAAACTTTTTTTTTGCTTCTCCACCTTGGTGTGTTTATTGGAAGTGAAGCACACCGGGCAACGAACCACTGTTGCTGTCGCCTCGGGCCTCTGTGCCGGCAACACTATTGTAAACTAAACAATGGCCACTGTTACAGAATATTGTAGTATTTTCTTATATTTAAGAGAAACAAGCTGGAAGACTATGATTATTTTGGCTAACCCGGTCACAGAATTTCATCCATTAATTCCTGCTTCAGGCCCATAATTTCTTGTTGAACAGAGCATGGTAGGTGTCTGTGCAGGCCAGGAGTTTGCTTGATCAAATGCAATTGCAGGATTGTGACCTTAGTCCCTCTTTACTATACTGCTGCTTGGATTGTAGGATCTTAGGTGCACTGACCATGTCTTGTCTTGTCCATGTTCCATACAATGTTAGGTGCACTGTTGGTGCCCAACAAATAAATAATAAATATAAAAACAATGACATGCCACTGGTTTCTTCTCAACGTTCATCATGAACAAATTATTATGTATCTATGTTGTGTCTATTGTGCACAAAACTACCTGTGTATGAAGAAACAAGGGAATGCATGTATGTATTTTTACTGTGCTTTAACATTGAAATGTGTTGTAGCTCTGCCCACATGCTACCCACTTATACAAAACAAGTCTGATAGGATACAATATAGTTTAAAGAGAATGTAAACTGTGGCTATCTTGCTTTCATTGTTGGAATACCCACCTGATTCTGTCTTCTTTGCTGCTGTGCTTATAGCTTATTCTATTTCTGCCTTCCCCGTTATTTAACTTCTACTACAGAATTGAAAAGCAGAATTATGCCCCTTTAATGGATTTCTTTATTGGTGTGGTTGTCATCAACAAGTTTCCACCATAGCAGCACTACAAATTAATCTATGTTTATACATTCCTTGCTTTCTTATAAAAACTTCAGTAGTTTGGAGATTTTCAACATAATTTATTTTTAAAATCTTCTCCAAATTTAAAACTGTAATTAATTAATTTCAGGAGGTGTTAGTTTCTGAAGTCCCTTAATTTCAATGCAATTTAATAAAACTATGAAAAAGCAGTTAATGCACAATCATAATAACTTTTTAATGAGATTCTTGGTAGGCTAAATTCATTATATAAATGTGTATGTGTATATGTGTTTATAATCTTTTAATGAATTTAGTACTAATGCCAGGTGCCAGGTTGAAAGCTCTAGACTGAAATGATCTGCCACAGAATAAACATGGCAGACATAGTAGCAGTACAAGGACAGTAGTAGGGTTGCCAGTTTTGGTTGGATGTATTCCTGGAGGTTTCATCACAGGACAGAATCTAATTTAATTAAAGATTAATCTTTAATTCCTGGAGACTCCAGGACAATCCTGGAGGATTGGCAACCCCTAACAGTAGACAGTTGTCTACATCATAAAATCACCACTAGACCTTTTTAGAAGCTAGTACACAGTTCTATAGAACTGTAGATTAATGTTGTAACACTGAAAATACACAGAATATCATGTTAATGATCTCAGAAAATTAAATACCTGTATACTGAAATGTCAATTGAAACAAAATTTCTTTCACCCTTTCACAGACTGAAAATGTGTGATCCTTCACATGCTATACTACACTGGTGATTATATTGCAAAGGAACCATGCAGCAAGTTTTGCTGTGGACATAAGCAGAAATCTCTCCCTTCTTCTGCAGAGGGGAGGCAAGTGAAAGGTCATCTGCCTCTATGACACCATTCCTTCATCCTCTGGAGTATACAGACAGCACCTGATGGGTTCAGAATCAGTGCAGAAGTTGAGAGTGGAAACTGGGTAGGTCTGGGATCATCAGGATTAGATGACACAATAGTAAGAACACTTGAACCTGGTCTACAATTGTGCTTCCATGGTTGCTAGCACTGGTGGTGCTACATTGTGCTATGCAACAGTGCAAAATATCTTAGTGCAGACAGGACCTCACTTCATGGTCTCTTCCCAGAGTGCCTCCCATCTTTCTTTTCCTTCATTAGAGTTCTCCCATCCTCTTCCTCCCTTTAGTGCCTCCCTGCTTTCCCATACTCTAAGGGGAGCTGCTGCACCTAGTAACGGTGGGGTATGCCAGGTCTCCTTTTTTCTGCCCCCTATGTTGCCTCTTCTTACACTGCTCTCTAGAGAGTTTCTGCTGTTGACACTGTTGAAGGTAAGTGATGGCTGGATGGATCTCTCTTCTGACCCACGTTTGGGACTGCCACTGCTGCTGTCACTACTGAAGGTGGGGAGGCCAAGTCCCCTGCCCTTCTCCTCTGATATTAACTCTTTTAGATCCATCGGGGTAGCAGCAGTCTGTTGCTACTGTTGAAGGTGTGGAGGCAGATTCTCTTTTCCTCTGTCATGCTCTTGCCATCTGTTTATAGATGAATTAGGTTTTCTACTAAGTTGCCCTCTTATGGCTGGAGTTCATTGAATGGGTTAGCTCAGCTGTGAGCCAAGGAGTTTGCATCAATCCTGGCACCACAGATGGCTGCCTGGATAGTTCCCCCAATAGCAATGAATTGGTCATGTACCATCCAGAATTGGAGAACCCTTAGCTTCAGACTTCATGGTTCCAAAAGCCATTGGGTGGCCGTGGCTGTAGTGGGGAATGAGAAAAACTGTGACAAATGTCTGATATTAGCAGTCATTTTCATTTAGAAATTAAGTATATTTCCACAATAAATAAAGCTATAAACTCACTTTAAAGATTAATTCTGAGATTTGAATTGACATTTAAAGAGTACCCACATTAGGGAATTCATCACCATGGGTTTTGTGGGCCCCAAAGATTGTCCTTGATTTTGAATGATGACTAGGTAGACATAAACTGATAAAATATATTTGAAACATTAATTTGGTTATGAATATGTTGATGTTCTTCATATACCATGCAAACATGACATCAGATCAGGGGCGGCTCTAGCCATTTCGCCGCCCCAAGCACGGCGGCACGCCGCGGGGGGCGCTCTGCCGGTCGCTGGTCCCGCGGCTCCGGTGGACCTCCCACAGGCGTGCCTGCGGATTGCTCCACTGAAGCTGCGGGCCCAGTGGACCCTCCGCAGGCACACCTGCGGGAGGTCCACCGGAGCCACCTGCCGCCCTCCCGGCGATCGGCAGAGTGCCCCCCGTGGCATGCCGCCCCAAGCACACGCTTGGCGTGCTGGGGCCTGGAGCCGCCTCTGCATCAGATAGTGGTGCTTTTTAACTTCCTACTTTGAGGGGGAACAGGTTGAGTGATAACATTTTTAGGCATGGTCCACAGCGACATAAAGAGTTAATCTATCCCTGAAATATAAAAAGTCCTCAAAATAAGAAGCAAAAGGAAATCCTAGGGCAATCACTCAATCGCAGCATCCAGAAACATAAACTACTTTTACAGATATTTATTATAGTAACCTTATTTTTTAAAACAGTTCTCATAACTGCTTTTGAGAACTATTTTTTAAATGACAAACAGGACCATTACAACTGCAGTTGAATCAGATAGTCTCAGTGGGGCCATGCTGCCATTATCGACTGTATAAATATTGCCATTGGCTCACAGCCCAGCTTATTTTAATGTTTCTAGTTGAGCTCTGGAAACTTCATGGAAATGCTAGGCCTATGATTCTTGCTTGGATTGTTCTCTTGAGTGCAGCAGACTCTACTGTAAGCTCACTAAATAATGTAGCTTCCACAACATCATAATGTTCAAACTGAGAGGAAGCTAAAGTGGAGCTGTTGTGAATTAAAACAATTGTAGTGCTTCACACATACTTAACTCATTGTTGTATTAAACACCACCTTAAAACTGGTGTTACTGTCAAAAACAAAATGTAAAGCAAACACATCAACAAAAGCTGCAAAACATTAAGGGGAATTCAAGGATACCACTGCATCAATGACTGCCACAGTTAACAAGGTAAAGATCCAGTTCATGAGTTGTGCTTAAAGGGCAGATCACCTGGTGTAAATCAGGAAGGCCAAGGCACAGCTGAAGTTGCATCTAGCAAGGGATGTGAAGGGTAACAAGAAGGGTTTCTACACATATGTTAGCAACGAGAAGAAGATCAGGGAAAGTATGCGGCCCTTACTGAATGGGGGAGGCAACATTGTGACAGATGATGTGGAAAAAGCTGAAGTTCTCAATGCTGTTTTTGCCTCGGTCTTCACAGACAAGGTCAGTTCCCAGACAGCTGCACTGGGTAGGGTGACCAGACAGCAAGTGTGAAAAATCAGGACAGGGGGTGGAGGGTAATAGGAGCCTATACAAGAAAAAGACCCAAAAATCAAGACTGTCCCTATAAAATTGGGACATCTGGTCACCCACTGGGCAACACAGTATGGGGAGGAGGTGAGCAGCTCTTGGTGGTGAAAGAAAAGGTTAAGGACTATTTAGAAAAGCTGGACATGCACAAGTTCTTGGGGCCAGATGCAATACATCAGAGGGTGCTGAGGGAGTTGGCTGATGTGATTGCAGAGCCCTTGGCCATTATCTTTGAAAATTCATGGCAATTGGGGGAGATCCCGGATGTTTGGAAAATGGCAAATATGGTGCCAATATTTAAAAAAGGGAAGAAAGAGAACCCGGGGAACTACAGAAGGGAACTACTTCAGTCCCCGGAAAAATCATGGAGCAGGTCCTCAAGGAATCCATTTTGAAGCACTTGGAGGAGAGGAAGGTGATCAGGAACAGTCAACATGGATTCACCAAGGGCAAGTTATGCCTGACCAACCTGATTGCCTTCTATAATGAGATAACTGGCTCTGTGAATGTGGAGAAAGTGGGGAATGTGATATATCTTGACTTTAGCAAAGCTTTGGATACGGTGTCCCACAGTATTCTTGCCAGCAAGTTAAAGAAGTATGGATTGGATGAATGGACTATACGGTGGACAGAAAGCTGGCTAGATTGTCGGGCTCAATGGGTAGCGATCAACAGTTTGATGTCTAGTTGGCAGCTTGTATCAAGCAGAGTGCCCCAGGGGTCAGTTCTGGGGCCGGTTTTGTTCAACATCTTTATTAATGAATTGCACCCTCAGTAAGGTTGTAGATGACACTAAGCTGGGGGGAGAGGTAGATACGCTGTAGGGTAGGGATGTGGTCCAGAATGACATAGACAAATTGGAAGATTGGGCCAAAAGAAATCTGATGAGGTTCAACAAGGAAAAGTGCAGAGTCCTGACTTAGGAAGGAAGAATCCCATGCAGCGCTAAGCAGCAGTTCTGCAGAAAAGGACCTGGGGATTACAGTGGATGAGAAGCTGGATATGAGTCAGCAATGTGCCCTTGTTGCCAAGAAGGCCAACGGCATATTGGGCTGCATTAGTAGGAGCATTGCCAGCAGATCAAGGGAAGTGATTAGTCCCCCTATTTGGCACTGGTGAGGCCACACCTGGAGTATTGTGTCCAGTTTTGGTCCCCCCACTACAGAAGGGATGTGGACAAATTGAAGACAGTCCACAGGAGGGCAACAAAAATGAGTAGGGGGCTGGAGCACATGACTTACGAGGAGAGGCCAAGGAAACCGGACTTATTTAGTCTGCAGAGAGAAGAGTGAGGGGGTATTTGATAGCAGCCTTCAACTACCTGAAGGGGGGTTCCAAAGAGGGTGGTGCTAGGCTGTTCTCTGTGGTGGCAGATGACAGAACAAGAAACAATGGTCTCAAGTTGCAGTGGAGTAGGTCTAGGTTGGATATTAAGAAACACTATTTCACTAGGAAGCACTGGTGAAGCACTGGAATGGGCTACCTAGGGAGCTGGTGGAATCTCAATCCTTAGAGGTTTTTAAGGCCCGGCTTAACAAAGCCCTGGCTGGGATGATTTAGTTGGTGCTGGTCCTGCTTTGAGCAGAGGGCTGGACTAGATGACCTCCTGATGTCTCTTCCAACCCTAATATTCTATGGTTCTATGATCAGTGTATCTGCATTGACATCAATGGACCTATTCCAATTAATGCTAGATGAGGATCTGTCCCAAAGAGTGTTTCTACTTTGTAAACTGACTCTCTCAGAATGGCAGCGTAGGTTCCATGTAGCTTGCTTCTCAGTGACTTTCAGATCAAATTGGCTCAATTTTGAAGTACTTTTTTTTCCCCTAACATCCAACACTGTAAACTCAAGTTGGAATCTGAAAAGTGGACTGTATTCTTTCTGGTTTTTGTTCTAACATCTAATAATAAAGATTCTGTCTTATCCCTGTGCAATCCAACTTTGCCCATAGTTACACAGATTTGGGGCCAGATTTTCAATGAGATTAGCAATTATTTAGGCACCAAAATAAGTTTTTCTAAATTGTTCAGCATATGGGGTGCTGACAAGTTCTAAAAATCTGGCCACAAGTGTTACAATGGGAGCAGCTGGTGCTGCACACTTTTGCAAATCTGAGCCTTCGGATGTTTGGTTTCTTATCTTTCTGGTGTGTTTGATTTTTGTCTTCGGTGGTAACTGAGAGCAAAATTTGACACTCCTTCCGCACAATTGGAACGTAGGTAACAATTCTGCTAGTGATGTTTGAGCCAGAATAGAATCCAGCTCATTTTCTCATATGTAGGTACGTTGACTCTATACTGCTAACAGAAGTAAAAAAGCAATACAAATTATTTTTGTCACCGAAGCAAGTGAATTAGACTCTAAAAATAGGGAGCTGATTTGTTGAGTGAGCAGATGCATCCGACGAAGTGGGTATTCACCCACGAAAGCTCATGCTCCAAAACGTCTGTTAGTCTATAAGGTGCCACAGGACTCTTTGCTATTTTTACAAAGTAATTTTTCTGCCCATAATCACACTTTATGACGGAAGTACAACTTCCAAATAGCATAAAAAAGCAAAGCATGAACCACGGATTTGCCTGTGATGCTTTTGTTGCAAATGTATGCCTGGGCTAAAAATGCTACAAACAATGAGCACCAAGAGGAGCTTTTATTAACTATAATTTGTGTAACAGGCAAACAAATTTGACTGCATCTGCATTTCAGCAAAGCAACACCAAACTAATCCAAAGGGTCACTCCTCTTTCTATGAAGATTTCAAAGCATTTCCTGACAGGCAGAATTAATTTGAGTTTCAGCTGCCCACTGTTTAGATAATCTCTAAATCATTTTAGAATTACAATTAATAATCTCATTCCAGCAGGTTTGTACAGGGAAATGGTGGGGAATAAGGTTCTCCCATACCTCAGCGCCGCCCCATTTATCTTCATTGACTTTCAGTGGAACTGAAGATCCCAAGTAGCAAGGTGCTTTTGAACATTTTACTCTGTCCCATACTGAAGGCTGTGTCTAAATGCACAGGCTATCCCTAATATTCTGTAGAAGTGCAGCTAAAAAAGGGAGAATTGCACTTACCGAAATGTCATTTTATTGGCTTATTTGGATGTGTGTTTCAAATTCTACTGGTTATTTTTTTAGGAACGTTTAGCAATGAGGAGATTTCTTTTTTGCATATCTGCACTGATAGAAGTGTCTTATTTTTAGATGGCAAAGAAACAAACAAGTTATTTAAATATATAGAACCATATACTACTTTGACCTCCTCAATATGTACATGCAAATCCCCTGATACTGGTGGGAGTTCTGCCACTGATTGAGGGCAGTACATAGCCCAAATAAAATGGAATTTATTTTTATCTAATTCTTTTCATACCCAAGGAACGTTGGCTTGGGTAACGTTTGAGAGGCTTTGCAATTACATTCAGTACTGGAAGAAAACTGACTGTGTACAGAACTGAAGCAACTACTAAACTCTTAGGCCTGGTCTACACTGGGGGGGGGTGTCGAACTAAGGTACGCAAGTTCAGCTACGCTATGTAGCTGAACTCGAACTACCTTAGTTCGAACTACTCACCCGTCCAGATGCCGCGGGATCGAAGTCCGCGGCTCCCCCCTCGACACCGACACCGCCGTTCGCGGTGGTGGAGTTCCGGAGTCGACGGGAGCGCGTTCGGAGTTTGAACTATCGCGTAGACGCGATAGTTCGAACTCTGAGAAGTCGAACTCTACGCGTCGACCCGGCAGGTAAGTGTAGACCTACCCTTAGTAATACTCAAACAGTGTCATGCATATTAAACCTGTTTTACTGGTAGTGGGAATATTCTTGTGATATAGTGATTCCCCTCTACTCTTTCTGAAACTAACCATGCAATAGTTATACCTGATCAGTCTTCAAAAACTGGTGTATGTATTTATTTAACAAATATAATTGAGAATTCTATGCAGAATTTCTCAAGGATTTGAAAAATTAAACCAAGAAGAGTCATTTAGTTCCTGAATGTTTTTAAATAACATCTGTATTAGATTTGCTGGATACAGTGGTACTGTTACACCATTCCTGGGCTTGGGGCAGGAATTGAGGGAGGATGAAAGTGGTCTTAAGTCACCTTTGTTCTCCCTGTATTTTGGAGAAGCCAATGCACCCTGGCCATAACTACATATACCAGGAGCAGAGACCAGGGCCAGCATCAAGTCATTATACATCTCTATGCCAGTTGGGGAAGTTCCCTGTGCAAGGGATATTCCCTATTTCTACCCCTTTTAAGGCTTCTTAATGCTCCATGGAGTATAGGGACCTTAGTGTAAAAGGCTATCAAGCCCTGAGTATTTTCAAGCAACATCAGAGTTTAAGAAAGCATGCTCTTTTAGTATGAAGGTTTCTAGATGTTATTCTCAGAAGAACTGTTTATTATAATCAATTTCTAAGAGAACTTCACCATCAAAAACAACAGTGGCTGAAATCTTCACTGCAGAATTTCTCTCTTCCGTAAGAACTTCACCTTGCTTATATGCAGTCTTGTATGGACACAGCACAATGAAGAGAGATTCAAGAACTGTAAATCTTCTCTACCTTCCCCCACTTTCCTCCAAAGTGCATAATCAGTGATGTGTTGGCCCAGTTTCCAGAATCATGTCAGGATTCATTCTTACTAAAACAGACTGGTGTTTCCTTAAGAGTTGAACCACGAAAAGAAGATAACTGCTATTACTGCATAGTTTGTATACATTATTTATTTTGAAACATTTAAATTATTAATTAGGATAGTGTCATTTTTGCAAAAGATAGTCACTGCCCTTTAATGGAAATGGGCCATGTTTGATGGGATTTCAATGGAATATTTCACACAGAGAAATGAGGGTAGAATTTCCCCATAGTCTCTCTCCTTGGGGCATGTGAACATTACCTTCCTATCTTTTCAGAATGATATTATACAATGAATGACAGAGCAACCAGATCTGTAGGAGAAAATCCATTCCGTGTTTTTTAAAAATGAAATTCATAAGCTAGGAGAGGGAGGGAAGTCCATTAGAGTTCCTACTAAGGTTGGATGCTATTCCTGGCACATAATGTAGCATTCAACTGTAATTTATGATCATTTATCTTTAAATAAAGCTGAGTGAACTATTTTTCCTGATAATGAAAGTAATTTGTGTTAGGTAAAATATATTTGTTTGGAAACTCCAGGAATCAGTATCTTGGTTAGAAATGCGGACCTATTCCAGGAGAAAGCTTCTGTGATGCAAGTATCAGAGGGGTAGCCGTGTTAGTCTGGTTCTGTAGAAGCAGCAAAGAATCCTGTGGCACCTTATAGACTAACAGACGTTTTGCAGCATGAGCTTTTGTGGGTGAATACCCACTTCTTCGGATGCAAGCAGTGGAAATATTTCCACTGCTTGCATCCGAAGAAGTGGGTATTCACCCACGAAAGCTCATGCTGCAAAACGTCTGTTAGTCTATAAGGTGCCACAGGATTCTTTGCTGCTTCTGTGAGGCAAAACTCCCAGAAGATCTGTGGAGCTCCCTGGCTGCACAACAACAGAGGTTGATCCTGATTCTAGGAAGGATAGGGTGTGCTTTAACTACATCAGTAATCACATAACACTGGTTGAGGGGAGGGATAGCTCAGTGGTTTGAACATTACTCTCCTAAATCCCAAGTTGTGAGTTCAATCCTTGAGGGAGCAATTTGGGGATTTAGTTAGGGATTGGTCCTGCTTTGAGCAGGGGGTTGGACTAGATGATCTCCTGAGGTCCCTTCCAACACTGATATTATATGGCGCCCTTTCCAGGGGATAGAGTCACAGCCTCCATGCCACCTAACTGTTGTATATGATGTCCTAATGCTGGCCTTTCCTCCTTATTTCTAACTGCAAAATTTCATTAAAAAAGAGAAACAGCTAAAATACTTTATATATACATATCTTATATTACTGTTTCACGTAAGCAATTACTGTAGTTTGCTCATGGCTGTTATGTGATTGTGAATCAGGCCTTGTCTACACTGGCAAGTTTCTGTGCAGTAAAGCAGCTTTCTGTGGTGTAACTCCCGAGGTGTACACACTGTCAAGCCATTCAGTGCGCAGAAACTGTGCAGTTGCAGTGCTGTAGAAAAACCACCCCGACGAGAGGCGTACAGCTTTCTGCACCCAGGCTACAGTGCCGTGGTGCCAGTGTAGACACTCTGGTCAATTACAGCGCTGCAGTTGGCCTCTGGGAGATGTCCCACAATGCCTGGTCTCACCTCTCTGGTCATCGGTTTGAACTCTACTGCCCTCCCCTCAGGTGACCAACTGTGAGTCCCACCCCTTAAATTCCTTGGAAATTTTGAAAGTCCCCTTCCTGTTTGCTCGGTGACGTGTGCAGTGGTCTCTGCGCATTTTTCCAGGTGACCATGCCTGCTCCACGCACCAGGCGATCCCCTACTTGGAGCAATGCCGAGCTGCTGGACCTCATCAGCATTTGGGGAAAGGAGGCTGTCCAGTCCCAGCTGTGCTCCAGCCATAGGAATTATGATATCTACGGACAGATTTCACAATGCATGACAGAAAGGGGACGTGACTGGGACACATTGCACTGCAGGGTCAAAGTGAAGGAGCTGTGGAATGCCTACCACAAGGCACGGGAGGCAAACCGCCACTCCAGGGCTGTGCCCATGAGCTACCGGTTCTACAAAGAGCTGGACGCGATACTCGGTGGTGATCCCACCTCCACTGCGAAGGCTACTGTGGATACTTCGGTGACTCACCTGCCAGTCGAGAGTAGACTGGAGGAGGAAATCTTGGACAAGGAAGTGGAGGCAAATGGGGACCCAGAGGCAGAGGATGACTCGGAGGTCAGAGATGCATGCAGCCAGGAGCTCTTCTCTATCCTGGAGAAGGCTAGCCAGTCACAGCTGTTGGAGCTTGGCCAAGCACACACAGGAGAGGAGGCCCCTGGCTTTGATTTTGGGAATCGCTAAAGTGAGTTGTTGGGGGCGCGAGGATTGCAGAAAGCAGGCTTGTTTCTGTATGATGTGTGTACCACCACATGCCTAGTCTGAGCAGTGAAACAGGGCATTGATTGACTCTCTCACTTCATGGGAATCTGCCTCAGAGATCTCCAGGAAACTCTCATGGAGATACTGGGCAATCTGCTGCCGCAGATTCTTTGGCAGAGCTGCTTTGTTTCTTGCCCCATTAAGGGTAACTTTGCCGCGCCCTTGCTGCACACAGGTGATCCACATAAGGGCCAGGGTGAAGCTGCAGTCTTGGAGAAGACCCTCCCTTGATTCCCTGCTCACCCTCAGCAGCGAGGTATCTTCCATAATGAACAGAGCCTGTGGAAAATGTGGGGACAGGAATGATTATAAGGTCACTCCTACAGTGCTGCCCAGTGCTATGTGCCCAGTGTACAGCACGGTCCTGGAACACTGATTTCCCCCGTGGTTACTCACCATTTTGGGCGTCTTGTGGCTCATGTGTGCTTGCCTGGGGTCAGCCAGTTAGTGACAGGTATGTGAATAGCGGCTGTGTTTTAAATCACTGAATCAGTGGTCTCTGTGTTGCAAACAATACTGCTTCTGTAAAATGTTGAATTTTGGCTTCACAGATATGACCTTGGAAGCCCAGCCTCCCTCTTTGTTATCACCAGCTGAACGGCTGCGCAGAATTAGAAAGTGGCCACGAAGAACTAAAGAGGACTTTCTGAGTGATGTCGTGATGCACTCCGTGGCTGAAAAACAAGAATTGAAGGAGTGGTGAGACAGCAAGAGGGACTGAAAGGAGAACGCGGCACGCCAGAACAAAGCCACAGAGTGGCTCTTAAAGATTATGGAGCACCAAGCGGACGTGCTCCAGGCGATACTAGCACTGCAAATCGAGCAGCTCCGCATCTGCCCTCCCCTGCAGCCACTGTCACAAAACTCTTTCCCATGCGCCCCCCCCCCCCCCGACACTGCCAGCACACTCTTATCAACCTCCTGGCTCCAGTCTGTACCCACAGCATTCTACTCCTCCCACATCACAGTCCAGCCGTGCAGACTCCAAGTACCCACTGCACTCAACATCTGCCCCTCTGCAGTTTAGCCCTGCTGAAGAACAGTACCCAGTGCACTGTACTCCAAAGGACAAGGTTGCATATGATACCTGGACATACACAAATCTTTAGCCATCCCAAGACAACCACCTCCTCCTGGTACTCTCCCTTCCCCTATCCCCGACAGTGCTGGTGTTTTTTTGTTCGTCTCTCTCCTCCAGTTGGTGTTTTTTAATAAAAGGATTGTGTTGGTTTGAAAGCAATCTTTATTCCATTAATTGAAAGCAAACAGAACTCTGCAAAGCAACTGGCAATTTTCTTAAACCTTCACAGTGCATCGTCTGCACCAATCACAATTGTCTCCTAACATTACAAGCACTGCACTCCCAAGCATAGCACCAAGTATTAGTGGCTTTCAGCTTCAAATTGCTGCCTCAAGGCATCCCTGATCCTTATGGCCCTGCACTGCACCCCCTCTAATAGCCTGGGTCTCTGGCTGTTCAAATTCAGCCTCCAGGTGCTGAGCCTCAGCAGTCAAACCCTGAGTGAAGCTTTCACCCTTCCCTTCACATATATTATGGAGCACACAGCATGCAGCTATAAGCATAGGAATATTGTCATTGGCCAGGTCCAGCCCTCCCCCCCACCCATAGGCAGCCTTAAAACAGCCAAAAGCACATTCAACAGTCATTCTGCACTTGCTCAGCCTGTTGTTGAACTACTCCTTGCTGCTGTCAAGGTTCCATGTGTATGGCTTCATAAGCCATGGCATTAAGGGTTAGGCGTGGTCTCCCAGGATCACAATGGGCATTTCAACTTCCCCTACGGTGATCTTCTGGTCCGGGAAGAAAGTCCCTGCTTGCAGCTTCCTGAACAGGCCAGTGTTCTGAAAGATGCGTGCATCATGCACCTTTCCGGCACAGCCTGTGTTAAGGTCTGTGAAACACCCACAGTGACCCACAAGCACCTGGAGAACCATAGAGAAATACCCCTTCCGATTAATGTACTCAGTGGCTAGGTGGTCCGTTGCCAGAATTGGAATATGTGCGCCATCTATCGCCCCCTTGCAGTTAAGGAAGCCCATTTGTGCAAAGCCATCCACACTGTCATGCACGTTGCCCAGAGTCACGGTCTTTCAGAGAAGGATCTGATTAATGGCCCTGCACACTTGCATCAACACGAGTCCAATGGTTGACTTTCCCACTCCAAAGTGATTAGTGACTGATTGGTAGCAGTCTGGAGTAGCCAGCTTCCACAGTGCAATCGCCACACACTTCTCCAATGACAGAGCAGCTCTCATTCTTGTGTCCTTATGCTGCAGGGCTGGGGCAAGCAGGAGTGCTGACAGCTTTTTTGGCGCCCTAGGCGGTGGAATGTCCCGCCCCCGAAATACCACCCCCGAGAGAGGCGTTGGAAGGTCCCGTCCCTGAAATACTGCCGACGACTAGGGCGGCCAAAGATCCGGCAGCTGCGGTTGCCGCCCCCCAAATGTTAGCGCCGTAGGTGACCACCTAGGTCGCCTAATGGGTTGCGCCAGCCCTGGGGGCAAGCTCATCACACAGTCCTATGAATGTGGCTTTCCTCATTAGAAAGTTCTGCAGCCATTGCTCGTCCTCCCAGATGTGCATGATGATGTGATCCCACCACTCAGTGCTTGTTTGCCAAGCCCCAAAACGGCATTCCACCGTGGTCAGCAACTCCTTGAATGCCACAACGAATCTCATGTCATAGCTACTATGCATGGCGAGATCAGTGTTGAGCTCCTCTTGCCTTTGTAGTTTAAGGAATAACTCCATTGCCACTTGTGACATGTTAGCGAGAGCGAGCAGCATATTGGTCAACAGTGCAGGATCCATTCCTACAGACCAAAGAGGCAGAGCTCGCGGTACACAAGCCGTTGAAAGATGGTGCCAAATGCAGACGGAAGCACAGAGATTGCTGGGATGCGAAGCAATGCATCACGGGGCATTGGGACAGGACCCGGGATACCCCATGACCCCCTCTGCCTTCCGATAACTCTTAGCAGCAGAAGAGGAAGAGATGCTCTGTGAAATAGCTGCCCAGAGTGCACTTCTCTGAATGCCGATGCAAGTGCCGCAAGTGTGAACACGCTATTGCGCAGGCAGCTGACAGTGTGAACACACAACAGTGGTTTCCCTTCAGTGCTGAGCAGTGATGGAACTGCCAGCGATGTAACTCTGCCAGTGTAGACATACCCTTAGATTAGGAGATTTATGCAATTGTGAATGGGGAGAGAAACTGAGGTATTGTCTCAAAAAGTGGCCACACCAACTAAAAGTTTGACAGCCTCTGTCCTAGGCTGATAGCTCTTTGACATGAATGAAGCAAGGTGCCCAAACCTATACACTCTCCACATCCCTTTCCAAAGACATATTGAGGGGAGTATCCCAACCATCACTTTCCAGCTGCTGCCTGGGGACTTTCTTCAACAGCAAATATTCTTGTTTTTTTTGTTAATGGCTCAGGGTCAATCCAAGACTGACTGACCTCCCCTCTTGGCAGGGCCAGCTCCAGGCACCAGCGCAGCAAGCAGGTGCTTGGGGCGGCACGTCCGGGTCTTCTGCAGCAATTCGGCGGCGGGTTCTCCGGTCCCTCTCAGAGGGAAGGACCAACTGCTGAATTGCCACCAAATAAGAAAGCAGCATGGTGGAGCTTGGAGCTGCCGCCGAAGTACTGCCGACTGCGATCGCATTTCCCCCCCCCCGCCCCACCGCTTGGGGCGGCACAAACCTGGAGCCAGCCCTGACTCTTGGGGTCACTGAGGGAAATTATTCCCAGGGGTGGAGTTTGGGGGGGCAAACCTCAGGCAGCCTGAGTATGCAATGTAATGAGTTCTGTACAGGAGACAGGAAACTTCTCCCAGCTTGGGCTCCTGAGGGAGGGAGTCGGAATTTTGTTTATAAATAGAGTGATTAACAGGTGATTAAGATAAGAAAGGGCTGTTAGGATGTCTTCTTAGTTAAATATCTATTCCAAGTTGGTGAACTGCAAAAAGTAAGTAGCCTAAATGATAGAAAGTAAAAGTGTAGATTTTTCTACAATTGTTTCAATTGTTGGATTCAAGTGGCAGTAACAAAGTTACCAATATCTTTTTTTGAGAAGATAACTGATTTTTAGAGAAAGGAAATGCAGTAAATCTAATCTACCTGGATGTCAGTAAGGCATTCGATATAGTCCCCCATGAGAAATTATTGGAGAATAAAGTTAAATTGGAGAAGAAACTGAACAGTGGATAAGGATGTGGTTGAAGGGGAGACTACAATGGGTCATACTGAAAGGTGAACCCTCAGGCTAGATGGAGATTACTAGTGGAGTTCCTCAGGGATCAGTTTTAGGACCAATATTATTTAACATTTTTATTACTGACCTAGGCACATAAATTGGGAATGTGCTAATAACATTTGCAGATGACACAAAGTTGGGAGGTATTGCCAATATGTGGGAGGACCAGAATATTGTACAATATCATACAAAAACATCTGGATGACCTCGTTTATAAACAGCTTGATAAGTTTATGGAGGAGATGATATGACAGGACTGCCTACAATGGTGTGTGGCCCATTGGTAACTGCCTGTAGCAAAAATCCCCAATTGCTGGAGATGGGACACTAGATGAGGAGGGACCTGAGGGTATGGCTACACTTACAAATCTGCAGCGCTGGTAGTTGCAGCGCTGGTCATCCAGCTGTGCAGGGCCAGCGCTGGTGTGTGGCCACACTCACAGCTACCAGCACTGCAGTGTGGCCACATTTGTAGCATTTGCAGCGCTGTTGGGAGTGATGAATTATGGGCAGCTATCCCAGCATTCAAGTGGCAGCAACGTGCTTTTCAAAAGAGGGGGGTGTGGGGCAGTGTGACAGGGACCGGGGGGAGAGAGAGAGAGTGGATTTTTGGAACCGACACTGTGCAAAATCAGAAAATTTTCCCACCCCCTTACTGTTAACTGCAAACAACCTGCATCCAACATACTCCCCTCTGCCCCCTCCCCCGTTTCTCTCAAGCAAAGCAAACACTCAACCCCTGCAGGGGTTATCTCATTTCATTGTTGACAGTAGTTACAGATTAATGACAGCAAACAGGAGCTATAAGCAGCTCCCGGTGCGGTGCACGGAGCCCGGAGCTCCGAATTGACAACAAAACAAAGAGAGGCTGCATAACAAAACAAAGGGAATAATTTAGTTAAAAGCATTCTGGGATACTCCTTATACCCTGGAGGCCAATAACAGCGCTGGTGAGTGTCCACACTTGATGACCAGCGCTGCAGAACCAGCGCTGCAACCCTTATACCCCAAGCAGACCTGGGTGTACGGCCAGCGCTGCAGCCAGGGAGTTGCAGCGCTGGTTGTGCCCTGCAAGTGTGGACAGGGTGTAATTGCAGCGCTGGAAAGCCTCTACCAGCGCTGCAACTTGCAAGTGTAGCCAAGCCCTGAGTTACCAGAGTGAATTCTTTCCCAGGTATCTTCCTGGTGGATCTTGCCTATATGCTTAGGGTCTAACTGATCACCATATTAGTGGTGGGGAAGGAATTTTCCTCCGGTCAGATTGGCAGAGACCCTGGTGGTTTTTTGCTTCATCTGCAGCATGGGGAATGGGTCCCTTGCAGGTTTAAACTAGTGTAAATGGTGGATTCTCTGTAACTTGAAGTCTTTAACCCATGATTTGAGGATTTCAGTAACTCAGCCGGAGGTTAGGGGTCTTTTACAGGAGTGAGTAGGTAAGGTTCTGTGGCCTGCAAAGTGCAGGAAGTCAGACTAGATAATCACGATGGTCCCTTCTGACTTTAGTAAGAGTATCTCTGAGAAAGAATATACATTACAATTTTAAAACCTAAACAGTGTCCCTTAAGTGACTTGCCATAACTTGATGTCAGAACATGTTAGTATTAGAGCTGAGCAGGTCTAATATTTATTTAATTTTCTTTCTTGATATAGAAATTAGATACAGTGCTCCTGTCAGATATTTTCTAAGTTATTATCTTCAAAATTTTTTTAGAGTTTTCAGTTGCTTAAATAGCCCCTAGAATCACAGTTAAAGTTGCCCCATCTCCAACCCAAACTGAAATGGTGTCCCTGTGGGCCAGCACAGAATTTGCCCCTCCCCCCATGTGCTTGACTGGATCTGCCCCCCAATATAGAAGTCAAACTATCATTATTCCACTTCCTTTGCTCTAGGAATTCCCCTAGGGCTTTATCATCTCAGCAGGGGAGAGATGGCCAAGTCCCCCATATGGTGCTGTAGTGAGAAGGAAGGGAACCCTATTTACTTTGCACTTTCCTTTTAACTCAATACCTTGGCATATTTCTGGCACTCAGTTTTCTTTTTTACTGTCTTCAGTAGGGTAAACTTTCTCCAGCCTAGGCTGGCAGGATAGTGTTGCAGAGCCAGTGCCTGCCAAAGCCTTCTGCAACCTGTGCGGCCAGGAGGGCTGCAGCTGTGTTAGGACCCAAGGCCAAAGGGCTGCGGCTGCAGGAGTCACTTCACACACGTCACACAGCACTAGAACACTAGCGAAGCCATATCGTAGCTGTGCATTAGGGGGAGCATGGAGGTGGCTGCAGCGCTGCTGATTGCAGGCAGGGTGTGAAAACACACCCTCTGCAGCGCTGCAAATTGCGGCGCTACAAAGCGCCAGTGTAGTCAAAGCCCCAGAGAGGTGGAGTACGGACAGCGCTGGGAGAGTTTTCTCCCAGCGCTGGCGCTTTGACTACACTTAGCGCTTCAAAGCGTAAGTGTAGCCAAAGCCTGAGTGGGAAGAGCCAGGCGGCAGCATAGGGAGGGACAAGGGATTCCGGAGCACGCTCAGTACAGCTCCCGGGTGCAGAGGAGGTTTTATTTAACCTTCACCCCCAAATGACCTGGTTCACTCTGCTCCCAGCCCGGCTCAGTTTCGGGCCTCAGACCAGCTCTGTGTTCGAATCACGCCCATTCGCCCGCGCCAAGCCCCGCGTTCCCGTCTCCGAGGAGGGCCCGGCCGCCCGCCCGCGCAGGGGTCTCCCCCGGTGTCCCTTTCCCGCCAGGCAGCCTCGCCAGCCCGGCCGCGGCGCTCGTTGCGTAAGGCCGCGCTGCGTGAGCCCGGCTCTCTCCTGCCCCGGCCCCGGTTTCCGCCCGGGCCTTTCTCGCGGAGGGACGCCGCTGGGAGCCGGCCCGGCCTGCGCCTCTCGCTCGCTCGGTCGGGGCTGGAAACGCCCAGCCACCGGCCGGTCCGCGTGCGGGACGCGCTCCCCCGCCCTCGTCCCTGGGCGCTGACCGAGCCGGCCACCATGGTGCCGGCCCAGCTGCTGCTCTCTCAGGCCGTGAGTAGCAGCCGCGGCGCTCCCTGGGGAGGGGGGAGCGGGGCCCCGAGCGGGCACTGACCCGCCCGCCGGGGTTGGGCAGCAAGGAGACCCCCCATCGCGGGGAAGGGGCGTTCAGGGCGGGAGGGAGAGGCCTCGCTCTAGACGGGGGTCGCGTTTCTCCTGGACTGATGTGGTCCTCGGTACTCCTGCTCCTCGCTGGCCGCTTCTGACATTGCCTGTGACATGCAGAGGCGACTCCGTATGTTTTGAAGCGTGAACATTTGTTTTGTCAGTGATTCCTGACCAAGATCTTTGACAAATTTTCAATGTGATTCTTCTCTTTGGTGCCCTACAAACTTCTGGTCCTTTGATCTTCTTATTTACCTTTATATTCTTGCTTTTGCCTTTATCATTTTGAGAACTGTACTTATTAAATTTTTTTTTACTCTTTATTTTGCTAACGTCTTTACTCCTAGTCCATTCCACCAATGTGCCCACACCCCACTGTAGATGGGTTCCCTTTTCTTCTCCAATGATTGATCTGTACTGTTGAGGTTGCTGGTGTGGGTGCTATTTGCTAGTAGTGATTTGTATCTGAGATGTATACACCAGCCTCTTAACTGAGCCAAAAACTTGGGCTGATTTAAATGTTCATAGTTTAAATTGGTAACTAAACATAATTGGAGTCACTTGTTTTCATTTTGCTGTTTCTGTTTTGCTGTTCCTAAAGAAAAGTTAATTCTTTTTGGTATGAAAAGCTGCATGTTGGTCAATAAATTAGATGACTTTCAGGTTCTTCATTTTCCCATTTTGGGAAAAAAATGTATTTACTAAACCTTAATTATTCATTGAGACATACTGCACTATGTTTCTGAGCAAATTAAACTCAGGGCTTGTCTACACTGGCAATGTACAGCGCTGCAACTTTCTTGCTCTGGTGTGAAAAAACGCCCCTCTGAACGCAGCGAGTTTCTACGCTGTAAAGCACAAGTGTAGACAGTGCACCAGTGCTGGGAGCCGCACTCTGAGCGCTGATAGCTATGCCCCTCGTGGAGGTGGTTTTTTAGACCACTGTCTCCCTGTGCTCTGCTGCGACTGCACAAGCCACGTTAAACTTTAGCATTGCCGATGTAGAATAGCCCTCAGTATAGCAGATAAAGGGAGCATGATAAAATGTTTTCTTTAGTTGAAAATAAAACTGCCTTTAATTTATTGGTACATAATAAATAGGACTGTCAAAAGATTAAAAAAACACAATTAATCACAGTTTTAATTGCACTATTAAACAATAATAGAATATCATTTAAATATTTTTGGATGTTTTCTACATTTTCAAATATATTGATTTACAACACAGAATGCAAAGTGTACGGTGCTCACTTTATATTATTTTAGTTTACAAATATTTTCACTGTAAATAGTACGGTATTGAAAATAGTATTTTTCAGTTCACCTCATACAAGCACTGTAGTGCAATCTTTTTATCATGAAAGTGCAACTTACAAATGTAGAATTATTTTTTTACATAACTGAACTGAAAAACAAAACAATGTAAAACTTTAGAGCTTACAAGTCCACTCAGTCCTACTTCTTGTTCAGCCAATCACTAAGACAAACAAGTTTCTTTACATTTACAGGAGATAATGCTGTCTGCTTCTTATTTACAGTGTCACCTGAAAATTTCCATGGCACTGTTGTAGCTAGTGTTGCAAGGTATTTATCTGCCCCTTCATGCTTTGACCACCATTCTAGAGGACATGTTTCCATGCTGATGACGGGTTTTGCTCGATAATGATCCAAAGCAGTGTGGACTGACGCATGTTCATTTTCATCATATGAGTCAGGTGCTATCAGCAGTAGGTTGATTTTCTTTTGTGGTGGTTCAGGTTCGGTAGTTTCCAAATTGGACTGTTGCTCTTTTAAGACTTCTGACAGCATGCTCCACACCTCGTCCCTTGCAGATTCTGAAGGGCACTTCAGACTCTTAAACCTTGGGTTAAGTGCGGTAGCTATCTTTAGAAATCTCATATTGGTACTCTTTGTGTTTTGTCAAATCTGCAATGAAAGTGTTCTTGAATTGAACATCCGAGACTTGTCATCCGAGACTTCCAAAACATGAAATATATGGCAGAATGCGGGTAAAACCATGGAGTAGGAGACATCCAATTCTCCCCCAAGGCGTTCAGTCACAAATTTAATTAACACATTTTTTTTAATGAGCGTCATCAGAATGGAAGCATGTCCTCTGAAATAGTAGCGGAAACATGAAGGGGCATACGAATGTTTAGCATGTCTGGTATGTAAACACCTTGTAATGCTGGCTACAAAAGTGCCATGGGAATGCCTGTTCTCGCTTTCAGGTGATGTAAGTAAGAAGCAGCAGCATTATCTCCCATAAATGTAAACAAACTTGTTTGTCTTAGCGATTGGCTGAACAAGAAGGAGAACTGAGTGGACTTGGAGGCTCTAAAGTTTAATCCTGAGTGCAGTTATGTTTAAAAAAAATAAAAAAATCTACATTTGTAAGTTGCACTTTCACAATAAAGAGATTGCACTACAGTACTTGTATGTGGTCAACTGAAAAATACTATTTCTTTGGTTTATTGTTTTTACAGTACAAATATTAGTAATAAAAAATAATATAAACTGAGCACTGCACACATTGTATTCTGTGTTGTAATGGAAATGAATATATTTGAAAATGTAGAAAAAAATCCCCAAAAAATTATAATAAATTTAAAATGATATTCTATTATTGTTTAACAGTGCAATTAAATCTGAGATTAATTGTGATTAATTTTTTAAATTGAGTTACTTTGTTTTGAGTTAATCATTTAAGTTAACTGCAGTAAATTGACAGCCCTAATAATAAAATAAACATACATGGATTATAACCTTGAAAAATTGTCATGAAAATTTACCAGTTATTACTGAATATTGAGTCATACAGTGTTTTAATATCATGTGCTTCAAAGAGGTGCAGGAAACATATCAAAGAGCTACTTGGGGCTTGAGAGCCTCAATCTGAGTATCACTGGTTTAAGCATTGTGGGGTTGTGCTGGGAGGATTTATTGCACCATTGCAGCTTCTGTGCCAGCACATGCTGGCTACTCTGACACTGCAGTAGTGTAGAGTGGCAACTGTAGTTTTTTTTTTTTTTTTTTTTTCTGTTTAGTTTCTTGGAAAGTTTCCTGAAAAATATAAAAGACAGAAATAATAATGGCTAATTAGGAAATACATATATGTGGGTGCACCTCCTCAATATATGTAGTTTACTTGGTGTTGCTACAACTCTTCAGATAATGTCTCAGCAACATCTCCTACACTTCTGAAATGTGATAAAGAGAATACAAGAACTGCGTTTTTAGTTAATGGATGAATAGCAAGTTGATCCCTTCCATACTCTGTATTGCTAATTAAATCCACTTATCTCTCCACAGTGCTCCAGCAAGTACCCACTTTTCATCTCTCTGTTTTTCCCCAAGAAGTGACATGTCCTTTTTGGGCTATATAGTACAGTGTGTGGGATGGGAAACGGGAATTTACTGAGTTGCATGGAGAATCCTGGAGGGATGTTATTGCTCCAGACAAGTCTTGTCTCTGTCTTCTAGAAGGAAGCACGAAAGAGAGAGAGAGAAACTGTAGTTTCAAACCAAGAACAGGAAGGAAAAAAACAACTCCAACAACCCAATAATAAAATTAAAGTAAAAAAAAAAAATTTGTTTTTTTAAAATCTCCTTGAGCGTTGCTACACAAAGACCGTGGTATTCAGCACAAGCTTGCAAGCAGCCTGGCAGAGGATGCTATTGTCTCTCCAATATGATATTTGCAAGTGTCAGGGTGTAGCCACTGTAGGTGCACCATTGTAACGTTCACCTGGTATTGTTGATAGTCAGAAATGCATTTTTCCAGCTGTCAGTAGCTAGATCACTATGACTGTTTTTTTCTGATACTGACCGAGACACAGTTACCTGTACTGTTGAACTCCAGATTGGGTTACTGCAATGTACTCTATGTGAGGCTATTCTTCCAAGGTAACTTGGAAGCTACCTCTGGATGTGGCTTTCTGTTTATTTATGGGTTCTGCTGCTATTGTTACTGTTTGTTGGTATTATAGTAGCACTAGGGGCTAAGCATTTTGCTAGGCACTGTACAGAGTAATAGATAAGCTATTTGGAGCAGGGACTAGCAATGTAAATAGAAAAGACAAAGCGAGGATAGCGGAAGGGACATAATTTGCAAATTCTCTGTTTGTAAGTTGTCATAACATTGTATTTGTTCTCTAAAGTGTGTACTAGCCTCCAGTTTGCTTCTTAGTGCAATTAAGATAATAGAATCATAGAAGATTAGGGTTGGAAGAGACATCAGGAGGTCA
Organism: Mauremys mutica; assembly: GCF_020497125.1. Lineage (NCBI taxonomy): Eukaryota > Metazoa > Chordata > Testudines > Geoemydidae > Mauremys > Mauremys mutica. The sequence goes on from NC_059078.1 coordinate 97,851,974, forward strand.
TCTAGTCCAGCTCAGCGCAGGACCAACCATAACTAAATCATCCCAGCCAGGGCTTTGTCAAGCCGGGCCTTAAAAACCTCAAAGGATGAGATTTCACCACCTCCCTATGTAACCGATTCCAGTGCTTCACCACCCTCCTAGTGAAATAGTGTTTCCTAATATCCAACCTAGACCTCTCCCACTGCAACTTGAGACCATTACTCCTTGTTCTGGCATCTGCTACCACTGTGAACAGCCTAGCTCCATCCTCTTTGAAACCCCCCTTCAGATAGCTGAAGGCTGCTATCAAATCCCCCCTCACTCTTCTTTTCTGCAGACTAAATAAGCCCAGTTCCCTCAACCTCTCCTCATAAGTCATAAGACACCTAATCATTTTCATTGCCCTCCACTGGACTCTCTCTAATTTGTCCACATCCTTTCTTCAGTGGGGGGCCCAAAACTGGACACAATACTTCAGATGTGGCCTCACCAGTGCTGAATAGAGGGGAATAATCACGTCCCTCGATCTTCTGGCAATGCTCCTACTAATGCAGCCCAATATGCCGTAAGCTTTCTTGGCAACAAGGGTACACTGTTGACTCATATGCAGCTTCTCGTCCACTGTAATCCCCAGGTCCTTTTCTGCAGAACTGCTGCTTAGCCAGTCGGTCCCCAGCATGTAGCAATGCATGGGATTCTTCTGTCCTAAGTGCAGGATTCCACACTTGTCCTTGTTGAACCTCATCAGATTTCTTTTGGCTCAATCTTCCAATTTGTCTCTGTTCCTCTGTATCCTATCCCTACCCTCCAGCGTATATACCTCTCCTCCCCAACTTAATGTCATCCTCGAACTTGCTGAGGGTGTAATTCATCCCATCATCCAGATCATTAATGAAGATCTTGAACAAAACCAGCCCCAGGGCCAACACCTGGGGCACTCTGCTTGATACCAACTGCCAGCTAGACATCTAGCCTTTGATCACTACTCGCTGAGCCCGATGATCTAGCCAGCTTTCTATCTACCATATAGTCCATTCATCCAATTCATACTCCTTTAACTTGCTGGCAAGAATACTGTGGGAGACCTTATCAAAAGCTTTGCTAAAGTCAAGGTATATCATATCCACCACTTTCCCCATATCCACAAAGCCAGTTATCTCATCATAGAAGGCAGTCAGATTGGTCAGACATGACTTGCCCCTGGTGAATCCATGTTGACTGTTCCTGATCACCTTCTTCTCCTCCAAGTGCTTCAAAATGGATTCCTTGAGGACCTGCTCCATGATTTTTCCGGGGACTGAGGTGAGGCTGACTGGTGTGTAGTTCCCCGGATTCTGCTTCTTCCCATTTTTAAAGATGGGCACTATATTTGATTTTTTCCAATCGGCCGGGACCTCCGCCAATCACAATTTGAATTTTCAAAGATAATGGCCAACGGCTCTGCAATCACATCAGCCAATTCCCTCAGTGCCCTCTGATGCATTGCATCTGGCCCTATGGACTTGTGCATGACCAGCTTTTCTAAATAGTCCTTAACCTGTTCTTTCACCACTGAGGGCTGCTCACCACCTCCCCATTCTGTGCTGCCCAGAGCAGCAGTCTGGAAGCTGACCTTGTCTGCGAAGACAGAGGCAAAAAAACCCAACATTGAGTACTTCAGCTTTTTCCCCATCATCACTCCCCCATTCAGTAAGTGTCCCACACTTTCCATGACCACCACCTTGTTGCTAACATACCTGTAGAAACCCTTCTTGTTACCCTTCACATCCCATGCTAGCTGCAACTCCAGTTGTGCCTTGGCCTTCCTGATTACACCCCTTCATGCTTGAGCAATATTTTTATACTCCTCCCTAGTCATCTGTCCACATTTGCACTTCTTGTAAACTTCCTTTTTGTGTTTAAGCTCACCGAAGATTTCACTGTTAAGCCAAGCTGGTCGCCTGCCATATTTGCTATTCTTTCTGCTTATTGGGATGATGATGTTGATTTTGATATATAAAACACTATATGGTTTGGTCCTGGCTACCTAAGAGAGTGTCTGGGCAAAATTGCCACAATTGATGAAAAGTAAGAATTCATAGCTTTGAGCATTTGGAGTCTGGAAGAGCATTGTTTCTGAAATTTGATTCTCCTGTAGGTTCAGTGGAATCCAAGTTTGTTAACCTTCAAGGCAAAATGTTAGGATTACCTGTTTTCCCAGTTTTTTGTCTGAGGATAATGGTTGTTGAAATGTAGAAATTTCCAGACTGATGCAATAGCCATCTAGTCCAGTATTGTGTCTTTGACAATGGACAGTACCAGTGTGGTTCGTGCTCACTAACACGTTGTGCTCTTACTGCCCATGTAGACTCTGTTGGTGTGAACTAACAGATACCTAGTTTGTGTTGATATAGTTCCATGTTGTGAACTAAAAGGTATCTAGTTTGCACTGATGCAGTCCTGAAATGAGAAACTATGTATCTTTTACTTTGCACCAGCAGGATCTACATGGGCAATTAGAGTGCAACACGGAGCACTCTACAGTTTAGACCCTTGTAATCTGGATCTGTGGTGCCATGTAGACAAAGCCCTCAATCTGCAGCAAAGGAGATTTAGGTTAGATATTAGGAAAAAGTTTCTAACTATAAGGATAGTTAAGTACTGGAATAGGCTTCCAAGGAAGATTGTGGAATCCGCATAGTTGGAGAACAGGTTAGACAAACACCTGTCAGGGATGTTCTAGCTAGACTTTGTCCTAACTCAGTGCATAGGGCTGGATTAGATGACCATTCGATGTCCCTTCTAGTCCTACATTTCTAAGATTCTAATTTTATTGTGTTGTGATCATTTTCCTTTATTTCTTAATTATTTTCAGGTACATGGCCGGGGAGGCTATGATTCTGATTTTAGTGATGATGAGAGTGGAGAGAAATCTGACCAAAGGAATAAAAGGTAATGTGTTATAATACTGATGTACATTACATTTCTTGTGTGCATATGACTTCTAGCTTTATATATATATAAACATAAACTCTGTTTTTTAAACTCTGACATAGTGAAACTGTTTGTGAAAAAAATATATACGTTTGATTCCTATGCCGCTGCCTCCTCAGGCTTGTCAGAGCATGTTGTCTCCAAGGAGCAACTGAGAAAGATCAGTTCTGCCATGTCCACCTGGTGTCTGTATGCCTCTCATATCTCTCAGCTGAGTGCTTCGTTTTTCCAAGCATTAGCATCAATGGCTGGGTTTTGGCTGCTCTGTTCAATTTCGTATCACTTTGTTACCACCCACTAGGACTTGTGGAACTACAAAGAGAGAGATCAAAATGGCCAAGGCCAGGTGGCAGCAGGCTTTGTAGGAATAAAACACCTACCTCACAGAAAGGAAACACTAACATTGCTTGATTATTATTTAATTTCTTCCAGCCTGTTCTCTCTGTTAAGCCTGGCTTCAAGAGACCAACAAATTGGGTCAGTTAACTTCCACTTAGCCCTTGAGATGCTCATTTAAGCTCAGCCTTGTCAGTTTCATTTAGCGGTTCATACATTTTGTGACCCTGAACTTTGCGGTCTGACCATCTTTTATTGGGAATTTTTTTCTGCTGTGGCACTGCGCTTCTCTGATAGTTCACCCACAGCACTACATATTTGTTCTGAATTGATTAAGGAATTTTTTTTTTGTTACAGGATCTGTTTCTGTGACTCTTTTCCTTACTCTTCTGTCAGGCTCCATTCCAACCAGGTTTTCCGGGACCTTTTCTGGGAGCCTTTTATATTTTCTGTAGTGGAAGTAAGGGGAAACGTTTTGTAATGTCTGACTGCATTTTATATCTGACCTTTCAGGTGCTTTAACCACTAAAAGAAATGTAGGTGTTTTTTCTCTTTTTAGAATTTTTAGCTGTCTTCTATTAAAAATATTGACTTTTTTGTTCAGTTTTAGTTTGATTTTCCAAGTGCCACTATGCATTATATCATTCTAGTTGTTAGATGAAATATTAGACATTGGGAGCTGTTTCAAAGAAATCATCTTCTTTACCCTTTGTTCTGGCACACGCTATTTGGCGCCCAGTAGTGCTCTAATGAGGGTTTGCTCCATATGTATATATTCTACCCTTGGTTCATGATGAATCTCATTCTCTCTTTGGGAAAAAATGTAAAAAGACTCCTTCCTGACATTGACTCTGCAGTGCCCCAGGGCAGGAGATGTGTGCCTGGCTATGTGGCCACAAAACCTTTTTGCACAACTGGTATGCTTAGTTCTCCCAAGTCCTACAGTCCTTAGACTGACAATATAAATACTACCCCTTTATGGGTCTCTGATTACCTCTCTGCCTGCCATCATGGAGCAAACATTCCCTTTTTACCCATAATGTTAGACCAGGGGTGGCCAACCTGAGCTGGAGAAGGAGCCAGAATTTACCAATGTACATTGCCAAAGAGCCACAGTAATATGTCAGCAGCCCCACATCAGCTCCCCACCCTGCTCCCAGTACCTCCTGCCTACTGGCAGGCCTGCCGATCAGTGCCTCACCCACCCTCCCTCCTCCCTGTCAGCTGTTTCGTGGCATGCAGGAGGCTCGTGGGGGGGAGGGGAGCGAAGGCACAGCAAGTTCAGGGGAGGAGGGGAAGGGGGGGAATGGGGGCAGGGTCTGTGGCAGAGCCAGAGGTTGAGCAGTGAGCACCCCCCGGCGCATTGGAAAGTTGGCGCCTGTAGCTCCAGCCCCGGAGTCTGTGCCTATACAAGGAGCCGCATATTAACTTCTGAAGAGCCACATGTGGCTCCAGAGCCACGGGTTGGCCACCCCTGTGTTAGACAAATAAATCTAAATATGTTTTAAAACAGTTGTGTAATTAAGTTTAGTATAAAAAGTTTGTTTTATTTGTTTGTTTTTGTTGATTTTTTGATATTTTTGGTTTGTCTTGGAACAGATCTTGGTGTTCAGAGGACAATGCTTCAGTCATTGTTTAACTAGCAGTGCTCCTTAGTCTGTGCCCCTCAGAGAGGTCCGTGTTCATTAATCTGGTACAGTGGAGCTCTGTGGAGGCAATACCATGAAGGGAGGAAAAAGGGGTTACCAACAGTAACTCTTGTTCTTTGAACATATTGCCTCTTTTCCCTCTGCTTTGGATCTTAGATCTGTATAGGGCTGTTGAGGTGGAGAAAAACTAGGGATCATTAGATGAGAATGAGATATTTCTATCCTCGGCCTGTATGATATAGGGTGTGAAGGAACCGAGCATGATCCTGTCTCAGAGCACCTGCTGCAGCAGGTTCCATATCTGTGTGACTACCCATGTGACTCCTACAACGTGACTGTGGAGTGACGGGATTGTCAGACAAGATATACTGTTGTAAGCAACTCTGTATATACGTTGCCTATGAGCAGGTGCCTTTCTGGACTAGGTCTCAACTTCACACATGAGTAAACGCCATTCTGACCCCCATCTTAACATTGGTTTCATTAACACAGAAACTAAGGGGTGGTCTACAGTACTGTTTACATCGATGTAATTTACGTTGCTCAGGGGTGTGAAAACAATCCCCCCTCGAGCGACGTAAGTTACATTGACTTAAAGCAGTGTTCACATTGACCTAAAGCAGTGTCCGCATTGCGCTATGTTGGTGGGAGATGCTCTCCCGCCGACATAGCTTCTGCTTCTTGCGGAGGTGGAGTAATTATGCTGACAGGAGAGCACTCTCCTGTTGGCATAGTGTGTCTTCACCAGATGTGCTACAGCAGCACAGCTGCATTGGTGTGGCTGCGCCACTGTAGCATGGTAGTATAGACTTGTCTTAACAAGAGGCAAACAATGCTAGTCTGTGCAACAACCTTTTCCTTATAACATTCAAGCTGCTGACTTCCTAAGCTGACTTTGGTGTACTGGAACTTACTACATATGAAAACTTTTTGAATAATTTATTCCTCACTTTTTCCCCACACATAGGACAAGTAATGAAGATGCCCTTCTCGTGAAACCATTCCAGAAAGTAAAACAGGCCAAGGTGGCTGACAGACAAATTGCAGCAGAAGAATGGGATAGGTAATGAACACTTCTGTCAGAGATTTTTGTATTTAAACTGAACTTTTACTCAAACAAAATTATTATTTCTGTTAACAGGGAAGAAGCAAGAAATAGGAGATTTCATCTGATAGCCATGGATGCTGTATCCTTTGATTATTTGTTTATATTGGTAAAAACACATTTTCAGCTTTTCAACTTTTCTTTCACTTGGGGAGAAATGCTCCTGTCAGGGACATGTTCATGTGAGTCTCCCTGTTGCCTGGGGAATTTCTGTGCACCAGCAGAGACTGGGTATTGTTTCAGATCATCATCTGTCCACCACCGATAATTAGGTATTTGAGATCTGCCTATGAAAGGGGTTTCCAAACTGTCCCTAATTGCAGTTAGTGTTGTAGCTGTGAGTTCCATATCTCAGACTAAATTACTACACATGTGGTGTTGGATCAAGGTGCTTTGATTTTTTAGCACAAGCAGACCTTGTTGCTTCACAATTCTATCTGAGACTATTGTTATATGAATAAATTTATATTTGTGCTGGAAGGCCAAGAACACAATAATTAATCCAAAAGACAGTTCAAGAAAGGATTATCCCAAGTAGTGTCCTCCACAGATGTGATACTGTAGACCTGTTTAATATCATATTTTGTTTATTTTAGCTTTTATTTTGAATGGCATAATCAGGTTTGATTACTTTAATGCTTCAGTCCTAAACTATTGTCTTCATCAGCTACAATTTCCCTTTTAAAATATTTTTCTTTGAAGTTTAGCATGAAAACAATTATTTCTACAGTGAAACTAGCCAGTTATATAGTAGATAGGGGAAAGATCATAGAACTCCTCTGTTGAATTTTCCATCAAGTCATCTTTACTATTGCCTAGCAGTTGCTCTTTGGAATTTAACAGTAGGGGGATGTAATATTTTGTGGCAGATTGCACACATTTAATTGAACTGAAAAGAATGTAACACACCTGACGGATTTGTGTGATTTATCTGCCATAAGTGATGTAAGCTATTTTATAGGCTGCCAATCCAGTTTGGTAAAAACATCCTCCAGGACACATCTGCAACCATCTTTATCCTTGGAGGATTGGTAATGCTTTGTGACCTTTATGTTAGGCAGATATAGATTTGTTCAATGATCCTATTAAATAGTTATTTTGAAGGTACTGTAGGAATGCTGCTTCTGCGTGATATTGTGCCCATATTCCTCTCAGCAGCACAGAGAAATTACTGTAACAGGGTTCCCGTGGCGCACCTGGGTTATGTAATCGCTGAGTCCTCTGTCCCACCAACCTGGGGTATCCCTCTCATTCTGTGATGCTGTGTCAAGCCACAAACCTCTGGCAGGTACTGCACTTACACAGACATCCGCAGACCGGGACACACCCAACTGAGTTATATGAATGTTTTCCCAGCTACTCATGAACCAGCAATAGAGAGGCTACAGCCAGTTCCTCCCAGCTCCCCATCTTGCACCTAAGAACTGTACCATCTTGCACTGGTCAGAAGCCTAGCCAGTGTAAGTTCATTACCCAGTCTGCCCCTCTCTCGATGTGAGGGGACACATACTAGCCGTTGTAAACTGAGCTGAGCTTTCCCAAGCACTTAAACCAAAACATACTGTTTTAGGTAAAATGTAAAACAGGTTTATTAACTACAGAAAGATAGATTTTAAGTGATTATAAGTAGCAGGTATCGAGATCAGAGTTGATTATTTAAGAAACAAAACAAAATCGCTGTCTAAGTTCTACAAACTATACAGGATTTTAATCAAATGGTATCTCACCCTGACAGATGATACAAACAAGTCACAGATCCTCAATACACAGGCTGAGACTCTTTCCAGGCCTGGGACCGCCCTCCCCTAGTTCAAAGTCTTTGTCCTCCAGAGGTTCCTCCAAATGTTGAGTTGGGAGGGGAGAAAGGCCAAGTGATGACGTCACTTCCCCTTTTTTATAGTTTCTTCCAGCTTGCTGGAAAGATCTTTTGCTGTGATGTGGGAAACAGACAATCCCCATTGGTCAAGCAGTCCCTGTTGTATATAGTTTCTGGGATAGTGGATTCTTTCCCTGTTGAGTGTTGATGAGCCATTAACCACTGTCTGGCTACTCCATTGTTTTTCTTGAAAGGCTGATTGTGGGTGTTCCCAACCTGACAATAGATTTCAGTAACACACACATAGCAAAACTTCATAACTTAACATACAATGATAGCATATACAGTCCAACAGGATATTAATGTTCAACAGATCAAGACGTTTAAAATGATACTTCACAAGGCATATTTTGTACAAAACATATCATGACAGTGGTGAATATGGGGGTTCCAGGGTGCCACTCTGAGGTACAGAGTGTCACAATGACCAAAGACTTGTCATTTTGCATGATGAAATTCAAATAGCCCTGTGTAAATCTTAGCATTTTTTTTATCTATCTATCTAGTGTCTCAGTAGCTGAAGTGAATTAGTTTCCTGCCTGATATAGCCATGATTATAAATTATTTGGAAACAGTAGAATTTGTATTTTTTTAGTTATGTTGGGATTAATATGGGTATATTGTGTGGATTTGTGGCAATCCATAAGTGGAACATGGAAACATTTGGAGATGCCACGTTTTGTTGCAATAGAGGGAAATTATCATTTGTGCTACTTAACTCAGACTTACTCTTCAGCTAAGTCTTCATTTTTAAGAAACGCTCTTACTTTGTCAAGTTTATCAAAAAAATCTGAGTACACACAGTGCCATGAACCAAAGGCACATTTACAAGTTGAGGCTGTTCTGAGTGGAACTGTTAACCTGTTTCTTGTTCTGTATTATTTAGATTGTAAGTTCTTTGGGGCAGGGATTTGTCTTATATTTTGTTTGTGCTGTGTAAGTTGGCAGAGCTATACATTTTTTATAATAATGAGATGTCCTGGCTAAAGGCCAGAAGCTTCATTGAACAAGAAAGGATAAAATCCAGTAGCTCTAGCTGAGTGAGCTACGTTTATGTACAAAATCAGGTGTTCCTCCAAAGTAATTAACCCTGCTGTGTCACCTGTACATTATTTTTCCTGGACTCTTTCCACATAAAGTCATTTGTATGTGGCTAATGATCCTCAAATTGTAAAAATAAGCAGTTGAAGAAGAAGCTATGATTAAAGAGCCCGTGGTAGAATTCGTTAGCCATAGTGTTTCTGTTGTTTTCATGGAGCTTTGTATAAGTGCTTGATCTGGATAATTTCTCTACTGCTACCATCTTATTCTTTTCCTCCAGTTGGAAGGGCAAGTCAGTTGCCTACTATTATCAAAGTCGATAATGGTGACAAAGAAGCTGGAGTTCTTTGAAGTTAGTCAGCTTCATCATGACATATACAGCCTCCTGTAGCCTTGCTAAATAAAGGCTCCTAACTGTAGGCTTGAATTTAGGTCTTTAATTTTTGAAGACTAGCATTAAGATTGAGTTAACATTTGGAAACTTCTAGCAGAAAATACATGTACAATATTTTTTTCCATAAAATGATTTTTAGTGCAGGCAGTAGGTTGACAGAAATGAGTTCTTATTGAACTCAATTTAACATGTGGCTTGAGAACATGCCAGAAAGATAATTTATGTCTAATTCTGTAGTTCCATAAATGTCTGAGAAATTTGTTTTATATTTTAAGTTATTGTTTTACTGTTTTATTTCCATTTGTGGAGGTGCTTATTTCTAGAATAATGTGATTGTTTATATGGTTTTGTTTTTGCTTGTTGTTTTATCATATAAAGTATGTGTCAAATTACAACTGTAAAACAGAAATATCCTGACAATCACAATATAATTTCCTGTAACTTGATATTGTGGTCGAAAACAAAGTTATCTACTGAAGTTTATTGCTTTTACACTGATACTGAAAAGTACATAAAAATTCTACATTTCATTAGTAATTTTATATTTATATCAGGCAAAAATGATAGATATATTTTAAACCAAAATTGGAGTATCATGGAACTCTGTTTGAATTGCAATAGAATATACAGTAAAGGCTGAATTAAAGATCTGTTGTACATCTTCAAATATATTAAATTTTTTTATAAGGGTATGGCATGTGGATGGGTTTTACAACTTAAATTCTGCCCTAAAATTCTTCTGCTGAGAATTAATTTATAAAAGGTTATTCTAATAAGAGTTCTTTGAACTTCCTTTCTATTAAAATTAATTTTGGTAATAGCTTCTTTAAATCCCTTATATTGTAGAAACAGTTTTGTGCTAATCTTATCTGAGGTAATGGTATGTGAAGCCAGATAAACCAGCCCTGGAGTGAGAGAGAACACTGAAAATGAATTCCTTAGTTTTGCTTTATTCAGTATGCAAGACATAAAAAGTTTGTGAATGACTACATTTTATACTATGGTGGCAAAAAGGAGGACTTCCGACGTTCAGGGTAAGTACCGTTAGAGAACATACTACCTGTTTTATAAAACTACTAAATATATGCTGGGAAACTCCTCTTTGGTTTATTAATATTGTAATTAATTCTGTGGCCAGAGATTTATTTGTGTATCAAATCATTAACCTTTTTGCTAAAATGTACCAACTATGGTAGTTGTAAATATCTGAATTAGATGAGGAGAATTGTTAGTTGTCTTGATTTAACTTTGTACAATTTGTATCTATACATGAAAAGCTAGATGAAATTCAGTTAGGAGTTTTTATTTTTGTGTTATGTAGATTAAAAGACAACAGATGGAGGGTGTATCTAAAATAATCCAGTATTTGCTGAGTGTTCAAATCTCATTCCTAGAATGTCTAATGCTGCTCCGTTGAGGGTAGAAAATGACAATCTTGTACTCAGGCTTCTGTGGTGCAGTACATAGTGCTGGAATAACTGCTTGCAGGTAGTACAATTGTTTGCCATTTGGAGTACCAGGCAATCTTTAAAGGATAATTACCCTCTGTACTGTTTTGGCAATCTGAACCCAGGAGACTTGTGAAGTCTGGAATATCACTAAACATCTTCCTGGGGAAGCTAAACCCTTGTTCTGAGCTGCAGATGATCCTCTTTTAATGTTTCAAATATAACTTTTCATATAGAATTAAATCTTACACAGTTTTAATAGTTATGAGTGACTCTAATGTTGGAAGCAAGCTCTTTTATTCTTTTAGGGAAAAAGTTAGCGTGTAATACTTGTTCTCATGAACAATTGTTGCTTCTTAAAAGTATCTCCCAGTATGTCCAACTTAATAAATAAGACAAGGAATTCTAAAATACCAGCATTTGCTAAATGATGATCTGATTATTTTGTTTCTGGTGCTGTAAAATTTCATTTTAATACTAGATCTGCTTTTTAAGAAAAATGTACCCTTTTACAGAGCAAGTGACAAGACAGACCTTGATGTTGTAAGAGAAAACTATAGATTCCTGTGGAAAGAGGAAGATGCAGTGGACATGAATTGGTAACTTGGGCTATAATAAGACATTATTTTTAGATCACTTTGTATATATCTTTTTCCTTATTCATTAAAAATTGCCATGCATATTTGCTCTTATTGCTTTGAACTCTTAATAAATTTAAAAAATGAAAAAAGTGTAGGAGATAAAGTAATACAGCTCTGTGGCAAAATGAACTGATGACACAGGAAATTAACAAACTATTGTTCATTCCCTAAGAGAACTAAACTACCATTCAGAAACCCCTACAAAGAGTACAACTTCAAAATTATGCTTGGTGCTTTAAATATATTTTTAAAATATATAATTATTTTCAAGAGAAACTAAAACTGTTTCATGGCAATTACTCTCATCAAGCTGTATATTTTCTTATTTTGTTTTATTTTTACCACTACAACTTGTATTCATTAGAGAAAACAAAACTGCAATGCCCCTGTCCCGTTAATGCCATAACTATATAATAGGGTTTATGTTATTTGACTTCACTCTGTATTTTCCATATGCTTAATCAATAATATTATCTTTCCGGTTACAGGGAAAAGAAACTGGCAAAGAAATACTATGATAAATTATTCAAAGAGTATTGTATAGCAGATCTGAGTAGATACAAAGAGAACAAGGTACATTTTTAAATATCATAAATTTCTTTGGTTGCAAAATAGATTCTTTATTCTATATGTTGATTGAGGGCACTGCATTAAGATCCAGTCCTGCAAGCACTGCCTACGCTGAGTTCTGTGGGACTATTCATGATAAATGTCTGTAAGATTGGGCCCTAAATCTGTCTGTTGCTGAGTGCAGAATGAATTTTCTTAAAAAAACTTAAGCAACAGAAAAATGCTTGAGATGCCTTCCCTGATTTTTTGGTTGATCTTTATTTCATCTTCCTCTATTTATGCCATATCCCTCAAGCCCTTCCACTGTTAGAAAATAATCTCAATCTCCTTTTATAGTTATAGTTTTCTTTTATTTTCTTTAATTATCATGCCCAGTATCTTATTCCATGTGTTTATTATTCTTTGTGGGAAAAGTCTTTTTCCCAGTTTGCTAATTTTCTTCACCTTTTTGAACCTTTGTCTGGTGTGAACAATATTTTTTTTTTCCCACTTCACATATGACTTTCCTAAGTTCTGTTCAGTCACCTTGAATTCCCCTCTATTCTAAATGAACATAAGTCCTGTTTCTTTAACTTTTCCTCATGATTATAAGAATTGGAAAATGTTTATCTTTTAGCACAACTTTGACATATTGTGTAATTTGTTTCCCCTTAAGTTGTCTTATGTGTTCTTTCTTCAAACATGCTATTCACATGCTAAATCCCTCCTCCAAATCTTTATCAACTGTTGGCTTATCCATATCCACTTCTGGTACAGAAGGAGTTCTATACAGATTTTTGCTTTCAACTTTGTTCTGTCCTATTTTTTTCCTCTGCACGTCCAGATGTTGAGAAGTTTATTGCCTTCTCTTTTCTGCTCTACTCTACAGCCCTTATCTCCGGCTTATCCATGTCCACTTCTGGTACGGAAGGAGTCCTATACAGATTTTTGCTTTCAACTTTGTTCTGTCCTATTTTTTTCCTCTGCATGTCCAGATGTTGAGACGTTTATTGCCTTCTCTTTTCTGCTTTACTCTGCAGTCCTCATCTCCTGCAGACATGCTCAGTGGAGCACTGGTTTCTTCATCTGATAGCCACCAGTTCTTCATGTGACTTTCCCCATAGAACTTTAGGTATCCTGCTAAACTTCTGCAGAAGGATGCTCTAGAGATGCAGAGCTTGCATTAGGTATCCCTACCTACAACATTCTGCCTGCCTTTAGAAGTTTAGACTATAGAATTTCCTCCCCAATTCCCAAATCATATTCAGTGCCATTTTGCGCCTCATTCCAACAAAAGACGGGCTCTTTCATATGTTACATAATCTGCTTATCACAAGAACTGGTCCATCAACAAAGATGATGGGTGGGATAGGGTTTACTCCTAGTATTTTATGATGATCAAGAAGACTGAGTGTTTCATCCCATTTTGGCTCTATCCTTCAGAATTCCTCCATGTAGTTTGTCAGATTCAAGGTGGAGGTGACTTTCTGAGCTGCATGGATGAAGAGGGGGCGTAACTCCATGTGCCTATTCATTTGTTGCGTCACAAGAAAAGTCCCTCAACTAACTGATTCTTCTACAGAACTATGTGTGGAAATTCCTCAAGCAGTGTCTTGTCAAGAAGAACCTCTCATCTTGGAAACCTCACTCAGTCCTTTTAGCCATTGGAATCATAAGTGGTAGTCTCATGCCCCTACATCATGTCAAAGCATTTGGTTGAAGATGGAAGCACAAAACAATAACTTTTTGAAGCTTCAGGATGTGGGACTAGGCTTTCTATTGTTTCTTCCTTATATCATCATACTTGCAGTCCTGTTAGAAATCAACAATCAAGCTCCAAGAGCCTATAGATTAACAAGGCAGGACCAGAAGCCCTTCTCTTTGTCATTAGATTGTAAAGATTCTGTCCAAAGTGGAAAGAGCTCACTTATTGATATCAGATAGGTGTATCCAGAACAGTCTTAATGTCCACATAGACTGACTGAGGCAGGAGTCAGTTGTGGGCAAGAGGCAACTGAACAAGGTGGTGGTCCAGCAAGACTTTGTCAGATGTTGTCATGGCTGGGTCATGGGCAGCCATGCCTAGTGGTCAGAGCGAGGGTCCATGGTCATGGGATGGGAGTCAAGAATCATTTGGATCAGGATACCAGGAGATCAGAGGCATGAGACAAACTTGAGGGCAGAACCGTGAATCTGTAACCGGAGTCAGCCCAGGTCAGGATACTGGGGATACAGAGGCAGGAGACAAACTGGAGATCAGAACCACAGATTGGGAGTCAGAATCAGGCTGGGTCAGGATACGAAGAGATCAGAGGTAGGAGACAAACCAGATATTGGGATCACAAGTTGGATGCAAGAAGTCAAGCTGGGTTGGGATGCCAGGAAGTCAAATCAGGGGAGCAGGAGCAGGAAGCACACAGTCCAGAGCAGGGTGCATCCCAGTTTTGGACAACAGAGATCCACTGCTGGGTTTAGATAAAAGTTGTGGACCAATCAGGACCCCCAGCAATCTGCCATTTAGGTTCCAGGACTGGAGTCCTCTGTCGGGATTCAGCCCTTGGAACTCTTAGCAGTCACTGGGTGGGCGGTTGCAGCTTACTAGCTCCTAAGAATCCGGTGGATCAGGGTTCAAGTCCTGCAGTCCCTGAGAGATGTAACTTCTTGCTTTCCACCTCAACCAACCAGACACGGTCCCCTCAGCGCCCCCCAGACAAACTCACAGTTTGCTTCAGACACTAGGATTCCTACAACTGGATGGGGTGGGTGCTTTCTTTTTTTTATGATCAGGACCTTGCGTGTATGTCTTTCTTCCTCTATTCCTCTTGGGCATTGCCAGGAAGATCCAGAGAGACCAGACTAAAGTTGTTTTCATAGCGGCTGCTAAGCCCTGAAGACCTTGGTTCCCCAGCCTCTTTCAGATATCTATCTGTGATTTCTGGCTCTTTCCCCAGGCCAAAATTCTTTTCATCAGGGCAGGGTCCTATACCTGAACCTCACCAATCTCTGCTTAGAAGCCTGGAGGCTGACAAGTGACTCTACAATCATTTGATTAGTGCTCTCATATAGTCAATTTCCTAATGCTGTCAGGAGAGCACTCTGCATTTAAGTGTTACTTTCTTTGGTGTTTGGCTAGGAATGTAATTCTTACTCAGACATTCTGTTCTGCCATCCTAGTGTTTTTTCACAGACGGGAAAGCATGGTGGGAGTGTCTCTGAGGCCAGGCTCCAGCCTGAACCCAAATGTCTGCAATTTTTAGCCTCGCAGCTCAAGCTCCACTAGCCGAGTCAGTTGACCTTGGCTCTGAGGGTATGGCTACACTTACGGTTTGCAGCGCTGGTAGTTTGCAGCACTGATCATCCAGCTGTGCAGGGCCAGCGCTGGTGTGTGGCCACACTCACAGCTACCAGCGCTGGTGTGTGGCCACATTTGCAGTATTTGCAGCGCTGTTGGGAGTGATGCAGTATGGGCAGCTATCCCAGCATTCAAGTGGCCACAACGTGCTTTTCAAAAGAGGGGGGTGGAGTGGGGTCTAGTGTGACAGGGAGCGGGGGGAAAGAGAGAGGGGATTTTTGGAGCCAACACTGTGTGTTTAGCTTCCTGCATTGAAAAATCAGAACATGTTTCCGACCCCTTAGTCTTAACTCTTAATTGCAAACAGCCTGCAGCCAACACGACTCCCCGCTGTTTCACTCCCTCCCTGTCTCTCATTTGATTGTTTACAGCCAGGTACAGATGATCACAGCAAACAGGAGCTCTGTTTCGGAGCTCGTTCATAACAAAACAAAGAGAGGCTGCATAACAAAACAAAGAGAGTAATTTATAAAAACATTCTGGGATACATCCTTATACCCTGGAGGCCAATCACAGCGCTGGTGTGTGGCCACACTTGATGACCAGCGCTGCAGCACCAGCGCTGGAATCCTTATTCCCCATGCCGAGTGAGGTGTACGGCCAGCGCTGCAGCCAGGGAGTTGCAGCGCTGGAAGTGCCCTGCAGGTGTGGCCACTTACTAATTGCAGCGCTGGTGGAGGCTTTCCAGCGCTGCAACTCGCCAGTGTAGCCATACCCTGAGATTCATCACTGTGGGTTTTCTATTGTAGTGTAGATGGAGTTTCAGCTTCATTCTTAAGGTTCTTTCAAGGCCATGTTTCAAGCCTCTGGGCCAGTTCTTGTACTTCCTGGCTGTCAAGGTGCTTGCTCTTGTCACCATTACTTCAGCCTGGAGCGCTACTACACTGTAAAGAATCTTACCTCTAGTTTTTCCATGAAAAGATTGTCCTGAGACTCACCACATAATTTCTCTGTTTATTCTTTCTTTGTTAATCAAAATATTTCCCTTTCTTGTCTGAAAGAGATCATCATCATCCTTTAGATGGTGCCAGAGCCATTAATGATTAGATAGGACATCCACTTTTTGGACTGACTCCTTTTTATTTTATATTGCTTGTGGCTATAACAAAACAAGGTATTAAGGTTTCCAGGATTATCATTTCCCTTTGTGTTCAGACTGCAAAAAAAGATTAATATACTGCATGCCACTTAGTGCTTTTCTTGGGGCTAAGGGTCCATTGTACTTCGTCCCTATCTGTGGTCAGAGAAATAGCACTTCTGATTAGGATATCTGCATAGCTGCTATTAGTGCCTCACTGAACTCCTTTACCAAATGCTATAAGGTCTTCTGTTGATGCTGCCTTTGGTTTCTTGATTCTGTGAACCATCCTTCCTATCTAGCAGACTAGCTTCATTTCATATTTTTCTATTGAGTTCATCTCTGTTGTTGCTATTTCAGCTTATTCAGTATTACTTTTTAAAAATCACTCTTTACACACATTTGACTTGTTTTATTTACTTTCCACCCTTATCCACTGCTTGTCATTTCCCAGTGTTTGGTGGAAGCATTATTAGCAAAGTGACTCTCCTAGGAGGACAAACAGTTCTCTGACTTATAAATTAGTCTTGTAGAGAATTCCTTTGCCAGTCCTGGCTCCCCTGTTTTCTTCTATCTTTGCTCTTGCTTTCTAGACCAGTCTGTTTAGGAAATACTCTCTAGGGAAGATCACATGTAGTTGTTCCTTATTGGGCCAGATTTGGACCCAAAAGGAAAAATTACATAAGAATACCTCAGTAATATAAGTGAGCATGGATAATGCAGTGGTTGGTGGACTGGCTGAGGTACTGCGAGATAACAAATAAACAGGCAAGGCAAAATGATCCATTATTCTGACTGTATAGCCAGTAGATATGCACAGATGCATGACAAACACCTTTCAAGATCCATGGGTCCCACACACGTCTATCACAATGTGTAGTGTATCTCATCTAGTGCACTAAATGCCCCAAAAAACAGCTATGTGGGTGAAACAAGACAATCACTGTGCTCTTGAGTGAACTCACCCAGAAAAATGATAAAAGACAAAAGCACCATATCATCTATGGGTGAACACTTTTTCCACAAGCAATCACTCCCTGTCTGACCTTTCAGTTCTCATCCCCAAGGAAACCTGGATAACACCTTCAAAAGGTGAGCCTATGAGCTTAAATTCATAACTTTTGCTAGTTACTCAAAAGCAAGGACTTAATAAAGACACTGGATTTATGGCTTATTACAACAATCTGTAAACCACTAATTCCCTTTTTTGTCCTATGACTGCAAAGGTGTTTCACCTTAAATGATCTCTTGAAATATGTGTTGCCGACTTAAACTAAATAATCTGTTCCGTCTTGTATTTAGCTGTGACATGCTGAGTACCTTTCCCAGACCTGAAGAAGAGCTCTGTGTAAGCTCAGAAGTTTGTCTATTTCACCAACAGAATTTTGTCCAATAAAAGATATTCCTCATCCACCTTGTCTCTCTAATATCCTGGGACCACCACAACTATAACAACATTGTAAACATTTTACTACTGCAGTATTTATCTGGAGACAATGTTCTGCAGTTTTATTAAATGGGCAAAAGTACATTAGGTTGTACAAGTTATTTAAAAACAAATTAAAAACCATGGATGTAGGATTCTTCAGTGATCCTCAATTTAAAAACATTTTTTCTATTCTAGTTTAGTGAACAGTTGTTTAATGCAATTCCCATGTTATGCAGTTGATTTATTTGTGCTAGACTAAAGCATGAGTGGCTCAAATGAAACTTATTTTAGACCACACTGCAGATTTCTGAGTTAGCCAAGCACAAGATGTTCCTTCCTTAGCAAATTGTCAGCATAAGTAGAATAATATGGAACCTACTTTTTCTATTTCTGTTGAATGATTTTCCAGTTAATATTTGTCCAAAAATATTTTTGTTCAAATTATATTAAGTCCTGAATGCAATACGTCTGAAAATTTACATTTATGGAAAAACATTGACCTTCAGAAAAAAACTGGCACTGTTAAGAATCTTATTTATAATACGTTTAACTAGGGCAAATTCAGTACAGATGGAACACCTGATTATTGGTGATGTGATTCTGCCCAGTTTTCCAGCTGGGGTGCAAAGAGCTTAAATGACTTGTCCACAATCACGCTGTGAATAAGTGGCTCATCCTGACTTAAGAGCCAGCAACTTTTTGGCTCCCAGTTCTTTTCTATGTAGTTTGGTCCATGTGGCATTTTTTTTACATAAGTGTTCTGCGCTATTGCCTTTATGGTAATGATAATTGATCATAAAAATAGTAGTTCTGTACAATGTATTTCTGTACTGAAACTAGGAACATTTAAAAAATGAAGGCAATGCATAATGGAGATTTGCACCATTATATGTGAAATACAAATACAGTGAGTGGGTTTAATACTTAGATGTACCAAATTAATTGAAGACACAGCTTGGGATAGAGGAGACAAAGATGGTTTTGAGCCACTTCTATGTCTTGGGCAGTTGAACCTGGCACAAGTTAGAACAGCCAGAAGACTGCTGTTAAGTTATTCTGCCTAGAAAAGTCTTTAGGGGGATCATTCCACTGGTTGAATATTTGATTGCATTGTGCTTTGGCCCTCACATCAAGTGGCCCCAATATGCTGTGGAGATACAAAGTGGCTGAATGTTCTGGAGTAGTCAAATAGTTCTGGTAATTGTATTTCACAGTGTTCCATGCAGTCTTTTTGTTCTTTGACTAGAAGGTTGCTTGGGAAAGTTTCACTTCATGTAAAGATTTTGAATGAATGAAGGCGTACACAGTACATATAATAATTAAGCGGTGCTTGAGCACCTTCATTGGCTTCCCTGTCTCTTGCCACGTGAAATTTGGGATCCTGGTGCTCCCTGTCAAGACCCTATATAGTCTTGCTCCCTCTCTCCCTCTATACTATTTCTTTCCAGTATTCTCTCTTCAGGTCTCCCTTATCACAACCTTCCACTCTCAGCTTTGCAACTTTTTTCATGTAGCCCTCTATGTTTGAAACAGGCTCCCAATACCTGTCTGCTTGGCATTCTCTTTCATCCATCAAATCCCTCTTTGTAACCAACTTACTTCAAAAATGTTTCTGACCTTGATTTCCTCACCAGTATTTGTTCCTTCTCGTAAACTATTGTGTGTCCTGTGTCTTGTAAGTTCTTTAGCACATCAAACTTGTCTTGTTCTGTATTGTAAAGTTTACAAATTCTTAAACTGCACAAGTTTATAGCTTTGTATAAATGAATAATAATAGTCATAATAAATCTGAGTTAGGCAGATCCCAGACCATTAAGAGCTTTAAAGAGTGTAAACCAATTCCTTAAATTTCACTTGAAAGTAAACACATAAAGGAATGGAGCAGTGATATAATTTGCTCATAATGATCAACCTCACTTGAGGTGCTCTGCTTCCTTCTGGTCAACCATAGGTGATAAATAAGCATTATGGGTCACTTGCATTTGGAGTATCCAGGGAATAGCTATGGGTTTAATAAGACCTCAAGTCTTAAAAGTCTTAAAACTACATTAATGAAGGGCAAATATGTACCTTGAATAAGAGGGTCAATACATTCCCACTTATTCCTAGAGATGGTTCTTCTGTTGCCAGCTAGCACCGCTTATCTCTTGTCTGCATAACCATAAATCACCTCTAGCACTGATAGCAACCATGGAATCTCTTTACAGGCAGGGCTCAGGTGTTTTTACTACAGAGTAGAGTAAGATGACACCGTACAGTAGAACCTCAGAGTTACAAACACCTCGAGAATGGAGGTTGTTCATAACTCTGAAATGTTTGTAACTGAACAAAACCTTGTAGTTGTTCTTTCAAAAGTATACAACTGAACAGTGACTTAATACAGCTTCGAAACGTTATTATGCAGAAGAAAAAAGCTTCTTTCCCTTTGTTTTTAGTAGTTAAAGGTTAGCGAGTACAGTACTGTACTGTATTTTTGTTTGTTTGTTTGACTCTGCTGCTGCTTGTTTGTGTACTTCCGGTTCCAAATGTCAGGTGTGGTTGATTGGTCAGTTGGTAACTCTGGTGTTTGTAACTCTGAGGTTCTACGGTAGAAAAAATGCCTGAGTCCTAGCTAGCCCTAGCAAAATTATAGCTACAATGTTTGCCATTATAAACAAGGCCAGAGAAGCAAACAGATTGTAGAATCTGCAGTTCATACAATGTGAATTATGGAACTGAGAATGTAGATATTGGTGATACTGTAGCCCGTTGCACCTTGCAGTTTTTTCTCAGTGGTCTGTAGATATTAATAGCATCATGTCCCTCTTACCTGTTTTTTGTGTGTGTGTGCACTACATGATGATGTTACTCCATTTCCATATGACACTTTTGTATTTTTTCTGTCTGGTTTAACCTTTGATAAATGTTACAACATGCAGATAGCATCCTTTGAACTCAGTTGAGTTTTCCAATTCAGCCATCAACAGGAGTTCTATAATCTTTTGCTGTCAGCAGCTGTACTCTGTTGATAAATTGAAATTCTCCCAGATGCATTCCTAGGCTGCTTTCTGGGTTTTCCATTTAGCAGATTGTATTATGGGTACACCATGTGAGCAGTTCTGTAATTAAGCAGTAAGTCAGGAGGTGTGCATCATTAAGCTATTGGAGTTGCCTTGTGTTCATCGTGTATCAATGATCTAAAAATGCACAGTCTGGTCACTACTAGATTATGTTTAAAAAATACTAGAGACAGTTTTGGCGTTGAAGGGACACTCAAGTGTTTTGTTTTTCTCAGAAAATGATTTGTAGCAAAACAGAAAATATCTTTTAAATGAATTATTGCAATTAACAAAAAAGTAAAATCATTCCCTGACAAACCTGCTATTTTCTTCCTAAAAGCTAGGAAATAAGAGAAACGAATATAAGTAAAAAACACATTCTGCATTGAAATAATTGAGAAAAGCACTAAATTTATATGGCAATTTTAGGTGAGTTTAAGTACATATTAACTTGTTTTCAAACAAAATTATATTTATTTAACTCTCCAATCAGGATCAGGGCCCTATAGTGTAAATTGCTCTATAAACACACATAAATATGTGGTCCCTGGCCCAAAGAGTTTTAATTTTATATAGTTGACATATTTATTTGGTCCAGGAATTTCAGATGGAGACACAGTATTGCCAAAATCATGAGTTGGCCCCCCTCAAGAGGTCAAAATCATGAGGGTTTTTACAAAAATAATAGGTGAAAAAACATTATTATTTTATTTTTTAACTGCCCCAGCTCATCCTGTCTGAGAGTGAGAGACACATTTAAGTGTTTCCCACTTTCCCAAAAGTATTGGTCCTTGCTGCAGGGGCTCTCACCCCCACATCTGCCCATCTCCTGCCCAGCAATTGATCCTCACCCCTGCCCTCTATTCAGTTTGGCGGCCTCAGCCTCACCTCCACTCTTTCAGCCCCCTATCTCATCAGCCTCCAACCCCCACCATTAATTCAGTACTCCCCCCCCCTCAGCACAGTTCCCTCAGCCTTCACCGTCCCCCCACTCTCTTCAGCCACCCAATCTCACCTCTGCTCCTCCTAGGGTTCTTCATCCCCCCTCTCCTACGCTTCTGTGGGGGCTCCAGCAGGCTTCTTTCTCCCCTATCCCAGTCTTGGGGAGTGGTGGCTACATGGGCTATTCACCCCCATTCTGCCCTTTTCCAAGCTAGAGGCTGTAGGAGTGAGGAGTAGAGGCATTGTCCTGCCCATATTTCTCACAGGAGGGGAGGGAGAAGGGAGCGGAACTGTGCTAGGCTGCTGGACTCTGCTTCCTCCTCCCCTCCTGTGAGAACAGTGAGTGGCGGGGAGAGATTCTGCCGGCTTCCAGTAGGGCTGAATTTCTCAAGGGCACTGGAGCTTGTTGCATCATCGCCAGCCCAGCACCCTCCAAAATTCCATCATTCTGAAGAAATCACAAGAGGTGGAAACACTGATTAGATAAAAAGCACCCTCCTTCCAGGGAAATGATGTGCTGCTGATCCCTGTCTCCCCTCTCTGCTATTTAATTAGCAGTGATCTTAGACCAAACTATTTCCTTCAGACTGTTCTCCCTCCCTCTGTGTATCCTGACATCAGCTTCCTTTCTTACAGTCTGGCCTTCTCACTAGACTCCCCCTAATAGGTCAGGGAATGGTTTGATGTAAGGGTGGTGGGCAGAAAAAGCAGGGAATGGTACGGAGATCGATTTCTCAGGAAAGGGGGCCTGGTTTATCTTCATATGAAATTCCTGCACAAAGTCTAGAAACAAAAAGAAATACAAGTTAGGGCAAGTCTACATTACAAAATTAAGTTGACCTAAGTTGTGTTGACGCACAGCCACTGCGGTAATTGAATCAGTTTTACATAGCCACACTACGCTCCCTGTGTTGGCAGTGTGCATTCTCACCAAGGAGCACTTGAACTGATTTCACTGCCAGTGAGGGGCATTGTGTGATGGTTTTTGAAAGGAAGCAATGCTGACGCTGCATCAGTCTAAGTGCATCGACTTACACTTTATGCCTCTTGCAGAGGTGGAGTTATTAGGTTGGTGTAGTGAGTGAGTTACATCAGTGGAAGCTACATTTTAGTGTAGACGCTTAGCAGTGTAGTGTAGACAAGGCCTTAGATAAATGTAGTTTTGTTTTAATTCATGTAGGGATGAGGTGGAGAATGGGATATTGAAACTTAACTAAAATATCTATTTCACATTCCATTTCAACTTCCAGGGCTCTCCTCACTGTTTACAGTGAAGAAAGAATTGTATTTCATTCTGCATTGCAATTCTTTCTCTCCTGATTTCTCTTACTTTCTGTCTGCTAGCAGGACATTTTAGGCTTGTAGATCTGTATTCACTGAATCAGATTCCATTTGATTCACATGATTCAATCCAACAATAAAAAAATCAGTGAGTTTCTTTTTATTGAGTGAGGGATTAATATTTTATTTAACAGAGCTAAACAAGGGGACAGTGCTAAAGGGCAGCAATCAGTTGAAATTAATTTTTTAAATTTTGTTTGTCTTCTGAATTTATTTGCCTGTTTAGAACCTAATTTCAGTTTTTATCTTTATCACAGTTTGGATTTAGATGGAGACATGAGAAAGAAGTAGTTTCAGGAAAAGGTAATATTGTCTTTCTTCTTGTATTACAGTTCTTACTTGGTTAGTTATTTTTGTTGGGTTTTTTGCTATCTCGTTCGTGACATTGGAGGTATAGATGAATGTTTTCCAAAATGTTGACAATAATGTGTAATAATTCTCAGCACTTCTTGCATTATATCATTTTACATCTTCAGAGTGCTCACTCATCTACATCAGTAATGACTTAGGAAAATCTGTGCTTTGTTTTTACCTTGCAGAATATTTGCAGCAAAAAAACTTTATACTGGTTTTGCCAACGTAAAATTTCACGCTCATTGATCTTAAATGGCACTGGCCAATAGTTGGCGGTTCTGCACTGCTTAATTATTCAGTGATATGTATAGTTAAGGCTGCCCAACACTTCCAAGTAGAAGACCCTGTTTTTAGGTGCTTATTATTTTGCCAGACTTCAACCAGTTAGGCTAAAATATCTTATGCGAGGTGTCTGCCTCAGGCTGAATTGTTTTGGTAAATTTCAGTAAAAATGGTTTTATTTTCCAAGAATGAGATTAGGAAAATTAAGGGCTTTTTGTCCATATGTTTAAACAAAACAAAACACAAATTCTGACAACCATTTCATTGAGACAGTCTAGCTTTCCATGGTTTGGAGTAAGGATTTGAAATTTGACCGATGGGTGGCCTTTTGTCTGGGAGCCCTTTGCTGCTCTTATGGAAAAAATGACAAAATTTGGCTTTTGAAAAAGCTCAGTTTGCATATGCTCACTAGAGTTTTGCTTGAATTTGAAAGCCAAATTCTCTAAAGATCCTGTCAGCACATAGCATGCTTTAGGCCAGGGCTACAGGGGCTGAGAAGAACTAGCCCTGCAATTGCTCCTGGCTGCTGTGGGACATTGTGGTGCCAGGCACAAGAAATGAGACCAGTGAGACTTTCTGTCCTGTGTGCTCAGTGCTCCCTCTGCTGGCACTTAGACAGCATGGAGGAAGAATTAACCTGGCGTGAATGCAAAGGACCAAGAACTGGGACCTCTGTGTGTGTATGTGTGTTTGAGGCGGTATGAAGGGAGTAAATTGTGACAAGGAGACTGGGGTTGAGGGCTAGGAGATGGTGAGGGCAGGAGATTGGGACTGGGAGGGAAATCTGAGTTTGGATAAGGAATTTAGATGAGGAGACTAGGACTAGCAGAGCAACAAGACTATGAGAGAGACTGGAACGAGGAGGCTAGGGTGAGAGAAAATGGGAAGCTGAATGGGAAACTGTGAGGGGAAGACTAGGACTAGACAGGACTGGGACAGAAGTGATTGGGTTTGGGAGGAACCAGGGCAGAGAGGTCTATGATCACTAGAGAACACTGCTTTTCAGAGCCTGGAATGAAACCCGAGGTTTCTATGTTGGAGTATTTCTCTTCTGTCAGCAAAAATATGTAAAACCCACTGGCAGAGATACTCCCCCCTATCACTTGGCCAGATAGAGAATGATAGCATGCTACTGCTGTCAGTTACTCTCTTAGTTCAAAAGGCAGAGAGGACTGTGCTGTGTATCTAACAGATCCAGTGTTGGTAATGACCCATACAGATGTCAATATGATCCCACAAGATGGAATTTCTGTTTTTTCTTTAAAAAAAAAACAAACTAGGAAATTACATTCCACTCCCCCCCCCCCACCAAAATAAAAATTAGCAGACTGTTGTGGTTGCAAAGTCAAACACTCAAAAGCTAAAAAATGCCAGAATTAAAAATCCCTGTGCAACCTTAATTCAACACCCTTGTGTGTATATTTTGATGTCATGTGGAAAAAATAGTATGTGATCATGTAATTATTATAATGCAGCTATATGCACACAAGGGGGCCAAATTCAGATTGCATGCGTAACCATAATTTTGACATATCCTAACATTTGGCTGCTTGACCTCATTCTTTTAACTTTTTATGTTACAGTAGTATGTAGAGGCCGTAGTCAAGGATCCCCTTGTGCCTGGTGCTATATATAATAGACAGTTCAATCCTAAGGAGCTAATAATTTCAGGGCATGTGAATGTTTCGCATATCTGGCACGTAAATACCATGCAACGCCAACTACAAAAGTGCCAGGAGAATGCCATTTCTCACTTTCAGATGACGTAAATAAGAAGTGGGCAGCATTATCTCCTGCAAATGTTTGTCTTAGCAATTGGCTGAACAAGAAGTAGGACTGAGTGGACTTGTAAGGCTCTAAAGTTTTACAGTGTTTTGTTTTTGAATGCAATTATGTAACAAAAAAATCTACATTTGCAAGTTGCATTTTCCCGATAAAGAGATTGCACTATAGTGCTTGAATGAGGTAAATTAAAAAATACTGTTTCTTTTGTTTATCATTTTTACTGAGCAAATATTTTAAATAAAAAATCCTTATGACTAGAGGCCTTTAAAGAAGGTTTAGATTCTTTGTGTGTTGACTAAATGATACTAAAGCATATGAAGAGATTTATTTCCTAAATACCAAAACCACTGAGTATCTTTGAGTAGTTGTGCAAACCTACTTCTACTCTACATTATGACCTAGTATGATAAATATAAAGATAAAACAGTAAAATCAGTTTTCAATAAGCAAGAGCTGGCTTTTACTTTTGTTCTGGGGTATATATGGATGCTTTAAAATCTCTGTAATCTTTTTTTTTTTTTTTTTACCTGACTCTACCTGATACTCAGAAGCTAATCTGTCAAAATATCTTCAAAAACAAATTATTTAAAAATGCATCAATTATATCAAAATAAATTTCAGTAGACTAAGTTAGTTATGGTACATGAATAAGGGGATGAACATAGTCATTCAGGTTATTGGTAATATTTGTGTAGCATCTATAACAAAATGACTGAGACTTGAACAATAGGAAATGGATGGGCTGGATGAAGGCTGTTTGGAATATACTAGTGAAGAGTGTTGCAGAGTCAGGCTTGTAAGGGAGACACTATCATGTCAAAGGGACTATAAAGTATTTACCAAACAGAGTTTCTTTTTTGAGTACTGGTCCCTATGTGTATTCCACATAGGTGTACACATGTGCTCCATGTACCTGGGGATGGAGGATTCTTGAAAGTGGTATCTGTTGGTCTGCTCATGTACCCTTGGTCTCCTTGTGCCTCCAACTGAGGAGATAAAGGGCAGAGCAGACTGACTGCCTCTTCAGTTCCTTCTTACTGCCACATGGCCTGTGTCAGAACTTTCAGTATCTGGAGATTCATCTTCCTCACTTTATTCTTTGGTCGTACATATATGTTAGGTAAGAGGATCAGCAGAGGAAGATGTGAAGGTCCATCAGCCTTCTTCCACCACAATAAGAGCAATGTTATAACACTCAGATTTGCTTCTTGATAAAATTAAACAGAGAGTGAGGAGACTATTTTATTTTCTGGAATGCAGTATACAAAATTGGTCATATCCATGTCTAAATCACAGTATTGTAATTTGTGGTGTTTTCTAATAGTCTTTTTATTAATTTTAATAGTTGTTTTATCACGAGCAGATGTTGAAAAGTTACAGCTATGGCTGTGCATATTCTGGAAGACTCAGTTTATACTGAAATTAATTAAATGGGCCCTGATACTTAGCTTACAGATTCACCTAACAAACTTATTCATGATTGGGAAATGTCAGGAGAGGCAGCATGATCCAGTGGACAGAGCACACTGGTTTAGAAGGCAGGAGATCAGGATTCTATTCTTGGCTTTACTACTGACCTTCACTTCTCTGCACCTTTGTTTCCTCTCCCACCTACTGTCTGTCTTGTCAGTTTAGATTGTAAGCTCTTCAGAGCAGGGACTGCCTCCTACTATGTGTTTGTACAGCACCTAGAACAGTGGGGCTCAATCTGGGTTGGGTAGATGCTACTGTAATACAAATAGTAACCATTAGTAACATAAATCCTTTGTTGGAATTATACCACTTGGGGATTCCCCTATGCAAGGTGAATCTCCAACTGGCTATTTAAGTCTTGGCACAGTGCAAAGAGGATGGAACAGAGCACATTTGGCAGATTTGCTTTTTAATGGCAATTAGTGTACCTAGTGATGATATAGGCTTGCTGGAGTTCCTCATAGTCCTCTACATTTAACTAACCGGAACATTTTAGGTTATAAACAAGTTTTACTGTTTCACTATTCTATAAAAGGAAAACAAGGATTAGCAAACATTTTCTGGAGCTGAGAAACATGTCATTGTATGGACTCTAAGAGGTCAGTATTTATTATTCATACCTGGCAAAATTACATCAGTATCTGCTTTTAAGTAATTAAACAAGCAAGAGAGTTCCATGTTCCATGTTGCATCATGTGACCATGTTTGCAATTCTAGGGGGTATCCCAGTTAGGCTGTTGGTGTTCAGAGACCACTGCTTATTATGTTGAGCAGTATTGTCTTATTGCTTTCTTGCACTCCCCTGTCTGTGTCCCTCTGTTGTCTTGTCTTATACTTAGGGCTTGTCTACACTGTCACTGGCAGTTTACAGTGCTGCAACTTTTTTGTTCAGGGGTGTGAAAAAACACCCCCTTGAGCACAGCAAGTTTCAGTGCTGTAAAGCACCAGTGTAGACAGTGCATCAGTGCTGGGAGCTGTGCCCCTCGTGGAGCTCTCTCCCAGCGCTGTGCTGCAACCACACAAGTCATGTTAAAGCACTTCCACGGCAGTGCTTTAGTGTTGCCAGTGTAGACTAGCCCTTAGACTGTAAACTCCTTGGGGTTGGGGATCATCCTTATATTCTGTTTGCACAGCGTCTACCACAGTCCATGACTACAGCTACTAGGTGCTATAGTAATACAAATAAAAACAGTATTAATACTAAAAAGAGACATGGTGCGTGAAATATCTATCACTTATTGGACTAATGTCTGTTGGTGAAAAAGACAAGCTTTTGAGTTCCACAGAGCTCTTCTTCAGGTTGTCATTTTCTTCTGATGACCTGAAGAAGAGCTCTGTGGAGCTTGAAAACTTGTCTCTTTCACCAACAGATGTTAGTCCAATAAAAGATATTACCTCTTCCATCTTGTCTCTCTCATGTCCTGGGACCAGTACGACTACATAACACTGTAATCAATAATAAAAAAGTTACTTAAATGAATGGTCTTCAGAGGCCATGGATGTAAAAGGAAATCTTGGTATATTGGCAGGTTAGTTAAGCAATACATCAGAGCAGCAAAAGATGTGAATAATAAACATGGGGGAAACAAGAGTTAAATCTTTTTGCATAAGGAGAAAATCCTTATGACTAGAGGCCTTCAAGGAATAGGAACCAAAGTTCATGGATAGTAGCTACACTGTCACATGCTTAGTAGAATGAGCACTTCCTTCCTTCCTTCCTTCCTTTGCTGACAAGAATGCTTCACAATATAAGGATTGGGAGAACATTAGTTCTCCTCAGTGATCCAAACTGAAATAATTCATTTTTGGAGGAAGTGGTCCTTTCAGTAACTAGGCTTGAGAATTACAGCATTTCAATGCCCCAGTCCTGCTCTAGGAAGAAGACAACGCCCTGTAGCTAAAATTCATAGACATGCTTTCTCTGAAAAAAATGAATCCACAAATAGGAGTTTATATTTTAGGCATTTATAGGAATGCTTTTCTGCACTAGAATTTGTGCACTAAAGTGATTATTCTCAACTGCAAAGTTTAATTTCTCTATTCATTACATATAAGAAAAATCAGGAATCATATTATTTTCAAGTGACTTTGATTTCTGAGTATATGTAATGTGTTTTTTATAATGTTTGTGTGAATGATTTTATTTTCCATCTTTATAAGTCATGCAAGCGGAAGTGGACTAAGACAGGAATAGGAATGACGAGAAAGCATATATGCTGTTTGTATCACTTCAGAAATACCAGATGTATCAAATAGCCTATAATTGGAATTATAAATATACTTCTTAATATTTTAGAACTATATCTAACATTGTCTTACGCAGAAGTAAATAAATAAAGTAATCTTAATTGTAGATGAGGTTTAGCTGCCTTCATTTCTGAGTAATTGAACTGGCATTCTTGTTGATCATTATTATATTAGTAAATATTAAGTAATCTGTTTAATAAAGTAAAGAATAGGATAGATAAAGACAGTCGAGAAGCATTATTAGTGGACAGCTAAATCATAAGTCCCTAATTTTTTGAAAATTGTATGTGGTGCGTCTGATGGTCATGTATGCATTGTACTGTATCTTATAATTTGTAGTTTTAAATCTGCAAATGTAACCTTCAGACTTCTAATTTTCTGATATATTTTCAAGTTTAAATATTAGTTTGTAACTCCCATGGTTATGTTACTGGTGGTGGAGTACAGGAAATCTTAATGCAGTAAATATGCCCTAAATAGTCAGTAGGATAACTGTACTTAAGAATTTTTTTTTAAAAACCCTTTGTATAAGTGTCTGTAGATGGAGATTTTTTCAACTGTTTCATATTTTATATTTGGCCTTGCATATTCATTAACGTGGTAGAAAATTCAAAATGTATTTAAAACGATTCTTTCCTAAATGTTAATTAAAAGATTAATGCTTATTCTATAGAGACAACTATAACTTAAGCAGCATTGAGCAATAATGGACTTCACCACTAAGGGGCACAAGAATTCAGTATGATACAGTGTAGCAGGGACTGTTTTTTCAGATCTAGTTCTTTGATATATTCTTTTGAAACAAGTGATTATCCCTAACTTTTTTTTCCTTCATGCGAGATGTTTGTTCTGGCTAGGATTCTCAAATTTCATTCAGTAATGTAACAAAGTATATTAGTAAATGGGAGTACAACTTTATTTTGCATCTATCTGCTTAGCTATGAATATTTGCTAAGTAGCCTGAAAAGGGGTGACTTTTGCAGCACTGTTAACTGTGAGCTTGGACAAGGCAGCTGGGCCCAGTTCTTAGGACTGCAGGTGTAGCCCCTGCACAGATGCATGCTCACACAGCTGCATGAGGTTAAATGCAAGGCCTCCCCCTCTGTATAATGGGGGAGACCTGCTTTGCTCCCAGCGGTGCACTGTGGTTTGTAAAGTGCTTTGAGACTCTCAGAGAGACGCTGCTGGAGCAGGGCAAGCTAATTGCTGTGCCCCGTGAGCCAGCCTCTGAGGCCATCCACGCTGCACTGAGACCTTCGAGATTTCTGCCAGCCTAGGGGTAGCTCTGAACGCCCTTCATTCCTGAGGCAGTGCCCCTCCATCCCTTCCCCACTTTTGGCAGGTAGCTCAGGCTATCCGGTGCAGGCTGAGCTCCTGTGCCCTGTCTGTACCCGTCAGCTCAGCATCCAGGGGCATGTGCAGGAGGCCGCCCTATCTGGCTGCTGTTGTCTGTGTGGAAGGGCAGGTGATGGCAGGAGGCACCTCAACCCCAGGATGGCATCGGTGCCACTGGCAGGGAAAGGAAGGAGGCAAGCTGCACTGGACCCTTCACTGTACTGTCCCTGGGCTGGGATTTGGTGTCATCTCCTCCTCTTCCTTCTCTCTGCCAGATCCTCTCTGAAGCTCCTGAGGGTCCCGGTGCAACCTCCTTAACCCCCTTCCTGCCTGCACTTCAGCTGGGGAACAGGAGGTGACTGGGCTATGTTGGGGGCCAGCAGCAGCCTGTGTCGGTGGCCACCAGTGCTGTCTGGGCAGGAAGGGATGGAAGGGGAGGAAGTGGGAAGAGGTAAGCTCTGCAAAGACACGGGCCAGGGGCAGCTCCTGGGCAAGGCAAAGAGAATGATGGCAGCTGCCCTCACTAGATGGTTCTGAGCAGAGGCGATGTGTGTTATAGTGGGGAAGGAGGGGAACAATTTAAAGATTATGGTGTGAGCCTTGGCAGATATCGGAGGGGGGGAGGCAACACGTGACCCCGTGGGACCCTCCACGCATCACCTCTGAAAGTGAATGTGGTGTTGCCTACAAAGTATTCTGTGAGAAAACAGACTGTGATATTCAAACTAGATCATATTGTAAATGGACATTATGTAATATAACTACTACTTAAAAGATCTTTTCCATGAAACCTAGGCTGAATGGTGCCATATTATTGAACCATTTGAGATCTCATTCAGTTATATGCAATGAAACACTAAATCACTGGATTCAGAGTAGCAGCCGTGTTAGTCTGTATCCACAAAAAGAACAGGAGTACTTGTGGCATCTTAGAGACCAACAAATTTATTTCAGCATGAGCTTTCGTGAGCTGCAGCTCACTTCTTCGGATGCATAGAATGGAACACACAGACAGGAGATATTTATACATACAGAGAACATGAAAAGGTGGAAGTATGCATACCAACAGGAAGAGTCTAATAAATTGAGATGAGCTATCATCAGCAGGAGAAAAAAGACTTTTGAAGTGATAATTAAGATGACCCATAGAAGGTGTGAGGAGAACTTAACATAGGGAAATAGATTCAATTAGTGTAATGACCCAACCATTCCCAGTCTCTTTTTAGGCCTGAGTTAATTGTATCTAATTTGCATATTAATTCGAGTTCAGCAGTCTCTCTTTGGAGTCTGTTTTTGAAGTTTTTTTGTTGCAAAATTGCCACCTTCAAGTCTGTCACTGAGTGGTTAGAGAGGTTGAAGTGTTCTCCCACTGGTTTTTGAATGTTATGATCCCTGATGTCAGATTTGTGTCCATTTATTCTTTTGCGTAGAGACTGTCCGGTTTGGCCAATGTACATGGCAGAGGGGCATTGCTGGCACATGATGGCATGTATCACACTGGTAGATGTTCAGATGAACGTGCCCCTTATGGCGTGGCTGATGTGATTAGGTCCTAGGATGGTGTCACTTGAATAGATATGTGGACAGAGCTGGCATCGGGCTTTGTTGCAAGGATAGGTTCCTGGATTAGTGTTTATGTTGTATGGTGTGCGGTTGCTGGTGAGTATTTGCTTCCATGTCTATAAGCGAGGACTGACCTGTCTCCCAAGATCTGTGAGAGTGAGGGATCATCTGTCAGGATAGGTTGTAGATCTTTGATGATGCGCTGGAGAGGTTTTAGTTGGGGGCTGAAGGTGATGGCTAGTGGCGTTCTGTTATTTTCTTTGTTGGGCCTGTCCTGTAGTAGGTGGCTTCTGGGTACTCTTCTGGCTCCATCAATCTGTTTTTTCACTTCAGCAGGTGGGTATTGTAGTTTTAAGAATGCTTGATAGAGATCTTGTAGGTGTTTATCTCTGTCTGAGGGATTGGAGCAAATATGGTTGTATCTTAGAGATTGGCTGTAGACAATGGATCGTGTGGTGTGTCCTGGATGGAAGCTGGAGGCATGTAGGTAAGTATAGCGGTCAGTGAGTTTCCAGTATAGGGTGGTGTTTATGTGACCATTGCTTATTAGCACAGTAGTGTCTAGGAAATGGACCACTTGTGTGGATTGGTCTAGGCTGAGGTTGATGGTGGGATGGAAATTGTTAAAATCACGGTGGAATTCCTCGAGGGCTTCTTTTCCATGAGTCCAGATGATGAAGATGTCATCAATGTAGCACAAGTAGAGTAGGGGCGTTAGAACAACGCATCCTTAGCTCTCGTTCCCTAAGTCAGCCATAAAGATGTTGGCATACTGTGGGGCCATGTGGGTACCCATAGCAGTGCCACTGACTTGAAGGTATATATTGTCCCCAAATGTGAAATAGTTGTGGGTGAGGACAAAGTCACAAAGTTCAGCCACCAGGTTAGCCGTGATATTATCGGGGATACTGTTCCTGATAGCTTGTATTCCATCTTTGTGTGGAATGTTAGTGTAGAGGGCTTCCACATCCATAGTGGCCAGGATGGTGTTTTCTGGAAGATCACCAATGGATTGCAGTTTTCTCAGGAAGTCAGTGGTGTCTCGAAGATAGCTGGGAGTGCTGGTAGCATAGGGCCAGAGGAGAGAGTCCACATAGCCAGACAATCCTGCTGTTAAGGTGCCAATGCTTGAGATGATGGGGCGTCCAGGATTTCCAGGTTTATGGATCTTGGGTAGCAAATAGAATACACCTGGTCGGGGTTCTAGGCATGTGTCTGTACAGATCTGTTTCTGTGCTTTCTCAGGGAGTTTTTTGAGCAGATGGTGTAGTTTCTTTTGGTAATCATCAGATGGTAATGGCCTGTAGAATGTGGAGTTAGAGAGCTGCCTAGCAGCCTCTTGTTCATATTCCGACCTATTCATGATGACGACAGCACCTCCTTTGTCAGCCTTTTTGATTATGTCGTCAGAGTTGTTCCTGAGGCTGTTGATGGCATTGTGTTCAGCACGGCTTAGGTTATGGGGCAAGTGATACAGCTTTTCCACAATTTCAGCCCGTGCACGTTGACGGAAGCAATCTATGTAGAAGTCCAGTCTGTTGTTTCGACCCTCTGCATGGACTCCTCCTGAGTATAAACATGAAATAGTATGATATGAAATGTTATTTTCGCTACTAAATACTAGAGTAGGGGTTCCTCAATATGGTGTCCGCAGGTGCCACGACGCCCACCAGGGCATCTAAGTGTGCCTGCGTACTGGCCGGTGGATGAGCATCCAAATTCGGCGGCATTTTGGCGACAACGCCTCTGGATGACGCCACTTGTCTGCGACATTTCGGCGGATGCTTGTCCACCGCCACGGTCCTCCGTGGCTCGTCGTCTGGCACCACCAGACCAAAGAGGTTGGGGACCACTGTACTAGAGGTACTGAAATCTTAATTTTGATACAAAGCTGGGCAGAAAAATCAGAACTATTTAAAATCAGTTACAGTGTTTTATATTTTGGGTAATAGCTTTTATACAACAGGATAATTAAATAAGAAAATTCCAAATATTTTAATTAATTTGAGCACAGCATGGTTTGATAATACACTCTGTATTTTGTTAGACTTCACTGATGATGCATAATAGGGAAGTTATTACAGTTGCATCTGATAGAACCTAAGCCCTGGTCTACACTATGAGTTAAGGTCGAATTTAGCATTAGATTGATTTAACCCTGCACCTATCCACACGATGAAGCCATTTTTGTCGACTTAAAGGGCTCTTAAAATCGATTTCTGTACTCCCTGATAAGGGGATTAGCGCTGAAATCGACATCGCTGGGTCAAATTTGGGGTAGTGTGGACACAATTTGACAGTATTGGCCTCCAGGAGCTATCCCAGAGTGCTCCATTGTGACCTCTCTGGACAGCACTTTGAACTCAGATGCACTAGCCAGGTACACAGGAAAAGCCCCAGGAACTTTTGAATTTAATTTCCTGTTTGGCCAGCGTGGTGAACTCAGCAGCACAGGTGACCATGCAGTCCCCCCAGAATGTTTCTATGCTCCCCTTATCTTCATCCCTGAGGTTATCGCACATTAGAAGGTGAAAAAAACACACTCACGATGACGTTTTCCGAGCTCATGCAGTCCTCCCGCACTGATAGGGCACAGCACAATGCATGGAGGCATTCAGTGGCAGAAGCCAGGAAAGAATTACTGTGTTTGCTTAACGGCAAAAGTATCATGACTTGCTAGTGATTCTGCCCGAGCCAGGTCGCTGTGTCACTTGCACTCCGCGCTGTGTCAGCCTTGGGCAGGGGCATGACCGCTTTGTGAGCAGGAAGGCCATAGATATAAACATTGCATTAGGTAGCTTCTGTAGCTAGAGAAAACATTCCTGTGCATTTGGCAAAGTCTGTGGCAAAAAAAGTGAAGCCTCATAGTCTAGTGGTTATCATGTTCACCTAACACGCGAAAGCCCCGTAGTGTAGTGGTTATCACATTTACCTAATATGTGAAATGTCCCCGGTTCAAAACCGGATGGAAACAGGTCACTGTTCCTTTTTCTGACTTCCCACCTGCATTTTTAGTCTTAGAACAGACTGCGCTGTGAAATTTTACTTTGAATTATATCAATTATATAATATGGAAGCTCTCTCTAAGTTATAGTCCTGGGTTCTTTACCCTTTCACCTGCTCTGATAAATTAACATTTTTGTTAGGGGCGGGGGAAAATTTTCATGAAGCCTTTTATAGGGACTAAATGCTATCTAGGACTCTGAAATAATCTTAACGTGGCCCATAGAGTGCAATCCTTCGTTCTGGATTTGTCATTCCACAAATTGAACTGCTCCTTACTACTATCCAAGCTTCACAAGCCATGGGAGCAAGGGGCAGGCTGGGGTAGGTGCGACCGCGTGGTGCTGCCGGCTGGGAGAGCAGCCTGAGGCAGAAGCCTCCAGCTCGCATGATATTCCAGGCAGGACTGAATCTCCATGAGACAAAACTTAAAGAAGAGAATGACCTGGATTCACTCCCATTTGGTGCTCTAAGAGGAGGATAGCCATGTCTGACCAGGCACCCCTGATCGACCTCACCGAGGTCAGTCAGCTGACCGAGGCTGAGTGGAACCCAGGCAGGCAGCAGGCTGAGCAGGTCCTGCAGATGAGACCCCGGAAAAAAGGCACGAAACGATTGTCTGCGATTGCTCTCACAGAAGGAGGGAGGGAGGGAGGCCTGACGACATGTACTCAAAACCACCGGCGACAAAGCTTTTGTCCCATCAGGCATTGGGAGCTTAACCCAGAATTCCAATGGGCACTGGAGACTGGGAACTGTGGGGTAGCTACCCACAGTGCACCTCTCTATAAGTTGACGCTAGCCGGGGTACTGAGGATGCACTACACCGACTTAATGCGCTTAGTGTGGACATACGCAATAGACTATAAAATCGAATTCTAAAAAATTGACTTCTATAAAATTGACTTAATTTCATAGTGTAGACCTACCCTAAGTTCCCTCTAAGCTGCACAGCCGAGCAGCAGGCTATCAAGGGCTGTGCAGGTAGGGAGAGGTGCCTCTCCCTCAGCCCCAGAGCAGTCGCGGCCGGGGACAGGTGCCTATCCACCGGCCCCAGCCCTGGAGCTGCTGTGACCGGGGACAGCTCCTCTCCCCCAGCCCCAGCCCCGGAACTGCCAGGGAGAGGTGTTCTTCCCCGGGCTGCTGCGATGAGAGAGGGCTGGAGGGAGTCCTCTCTCCCCGCCGCAGCCCCAGGGCAGCCTGCACCCCAAGCCACTCATTCCCCCACCCCAGAGCCCGCAACCCCAGCTGAAGCCCTCACTCCTTGCACCCTAACCCTCTGCCCCAGCCCTGAGCCCCCTCCTGCATCCTGACCCCCTCATCCCTGGCCCCGCCTCAGAGCCCTCACCCTCCGCACCCCAAGCCTTTGCTCCAGCCCTAAGCCCCCTTCCGCATTCTGGCCCCCTCATCCCTGCCCCCCCAACCCCTGATCCTCAGCTCCACCCCAGAGCCCACACCCCCAGCCAGAGCCCTCACGCCCCTGCACCCTAACCCTCTGCCCCATCATTTTGCCGGTGTGTGTGTGTTTGCATTATGATACAATCTTTAATTACATGGTCACATGCTGTTTTTATCCATGAGATCCCGACCTGATTCAGTATACAGGATGAATAGTGCACAGAGAATAAATCAGGATTGTATGGAGCATGAAGCTGCTTTTAGGATCCCTACTTTATTTGCTCTAGAAGTTGGAATATGTGTAGAGAACAAGGTAGGAGGATGGCAGGAAGTGAGAATGGTCTTGTGGGTAAGGCAGGGGAATGCCACACAGGTGAACTCAGTCCTATGCCTCTCTCTCCCACCATCTTCCTATCTGGTGCAGAGCTACTCTTTTAAATCTAAATGTTGTTGGTGGCCTCTAATTGCATATTCCTTACTTTCTGGACACCTGACTTGAAACACCTGGGGTTGGATAATGTAGCCATGATGATCACTGAAAAGAATAAGTGTAGTCAATGGGAGCTATAGATGCTGAAAACTTCTGTCAATAAGGCACTGGGGGGTGAAGGAATGAGCCCAGGATTAGTATTTATGCGATCCTGAGTTCTAATCCTGTCTCTGCCACTGACTCACTGTGTGTCATCAGACAAGTCTTGGTCTCAGTTTCCTCATCGGTAAACTGGGGATAATAATGCTCTCATCTCACAGCAGAGATAAATCCATTAATGTTTGTGAAGCATTCAGATTCTATGATGATAAGTGCTCTAAAAAAGGCCAGGAAAAAATGGATAATTCTGTATTCAGTACAGGATTTGGATGGTGTGTAGTAAATAAGGCGAGGGACACTAACTGAATGATGAAGAGATAAAAACTACATGAAAAGAATGTTGTGTGTGTAACGTTTGGGTTTGCTGACTGCATGAAATCTTCAGTGTTTACAGGCACCACCTTTAAAAGACGGCTAGTTGGTAATAAAACTGATGCATGTGACTGTTGTCTATGCCTGTGGGGGATTGTGGTTTTTGGAGTCATGAAACATAGTTGTAGCTAACTTCCAAAAAAAAATAGCTGTTTTCTATGATACATGGTATAAACTGCTGCTTACTTGTTCCTTCTTTATGACCCCTCCAAAAAAAACCCCAACCCCCACCTTTTTTCTACTGTAATTAATTTTGAAGCATTATTTAAATGCAAGTTCTATTTTCTTTGTTTCAAGCATTAGCATTACAAGTGGTTTTACACTGCAGAACTGAAGTATTTGAGGACACTGTCAATCCATTGGTTAGCAGCTTAGGCAGAACATTCTGAGGTTAATCTTTCGAAAACAGTACTGGAGGTGAGCCTATTAATACAGATCCTTGTCACCAGCTTGGCGTATGGATGTATCCTCTACCAATTGGGTGTACGTTCTCTGTATTAAGTATGGTATTAGAAACACAGTGGTGACAACAACATTGAATACAAGTACGCTGTTTACGTAATTTTAACATTAGGATGTAATGTAACAAAACCAGAAAGTTCTTAAATAAGTTGTTTCATACTTTACTCATTATGTTGGGCCTTAATTCTTTTTAAAAATTGTAGAAGAAAAGGAAAACAAAATGTGTCTAGCACACTTTTGAAAGCAAATTGCTTGCCAATAGAACAGGGAAGGAAGCATGCAGGTTAAACAATATTTAGGCTCTTTATTTTTGCACATAACTCATACGTAGTCATTTGGTGTCATTAAAAATGCACACGTGTCTGAAAGGCACCTTCTGATCCATTAGGATATAGGTTGCCTAATGACATTCATTTGATCATTAGCTGTTAGCTTTTCCAAAATGTGGTGGTGGCATTTTTAATTTACTCCTTTCTGCCTGCCCCCAAAATACCTAAAGAGATTAGAGCTGACATGAACTGACCTAATTTGTTAAATTGTTTTTTCTTTGCAAATATTGTGCAATATTAAACAAATAGTGTGTCTATGTCCTTTAAAGTGTTTTTTGCTGCTAGTACATTACCTCTAGACATTACTTTCTACCTTTTTAATGCTTAGTAATGTAAAAAAGGAAGACTGGATATAACAATCTCAAGCCCAAATGACCTAATGATTTAACCATGGTTTGTTCTTTTGGTCTCTTGACAGGTCAGTTTTCCTGTGGGAATAAGCACTGTGATGAGAAAGAAGCACTGAAGAGCTGGGAGGTGAATTTTGGGTACATTGAATATGGTGAAAAGAGGAATGCGCTTGTGAAATTGAGTAAGTCAGCCCCTTCCTATGTTTGGGCTTCAAGCTTATGTAAATACAAATGAAGACTAATATCTTACTATTTAATGATATAATGAAAAACCTAGAAATGGTAGTCATGCTTAGGACAGTAGGCAAGGGGGAAAATAAGTTGTTCATGAAACTTTTGGTTGGACTAGTTACAAATATAATAATGGCTGTGTTTTAGGGAAATCTCTCTCTTTCCAACCTGCGATTGCTTTATTGTCTGAACACTTCTTGCTGTCTAGTTTTTAATGCTATAGATTGTTCTAGCAGTATTGTTGTAACACAGCTTCTTCATTTGTTTTTTTAAATAGGAAGACTGACGGCATACATGAAGTTTCAGCACAGCTCATGCTAACCAATTCTGTGGTTAAATAGTCTTTAGGGCTGTCAAACACCTTTTTCAAGAATTAAATTCACTTAATTTTATTTTTAATACTGACATTTTTTAATTTTAGTATTAGTATACCCAATTTTCTTGGACAAGGTTACTGGGCTAGTGGAGGCAGGGGAAACAGTAGATGCTGTATATCATGATTTCAGTAAGGTTTTTGACACAGTCCCCCATGACATTCTCATAAGCAAACTGGGCGAATGTGGTCTATTCCAGTGCTTCTCAAGCTATCTGATGTGGGGGACTGGCAATTTTTTTCCAATGTGCCAGGGACCGATGCCATATTATTATCCTATTCGACGCTCTTATGAGGAAACTCGCCGTGGACTGGCAGCGGATGGCTCGCGGACCGGCACCGGTCCGCGGACCACCACTTTGAGAAGCATTGGTCCAGATGTAATTACCATAAGGTGGATGCACTACTGGTTGAAGGAATATACTCAAAAGTAGTTATCAATGGTTCGCTGTCAAACTGGGAGGGCCTATCTAGTGGGGTTCTGCAGGGTCAATCCTGGAACCAGTACTATTCAATATTTTCATTAATGACTTGGATAATGGAGTGGAGAGTATGCTTATAAAATTTGCAAATGATACAAAGATGAGGGTTGTGTGCACTTTGGAGGACAAGATTAGAATTCAAAACTACCTTGACAAATTGGAGAATTGGTCTGAAATCAACCAGATGAAATTCAATAAAGACATGCAAAATAAAAGACTT
This sequence comes from Mauremys mutica, assembly GCF_020497125.1. Lineage (NCBI taxonomy): Eukaryota > Metazoa > Chordata > Testudines > Geoemydidae > Mauremys > Mauremys mutica. The sequence continues at coordinate 97,891,993 of NC_059078.1, forward strand.
GGCAAGAAAAAATCAAATGCACAACTATAAAATGGAAGTAACTGGCTATGCAGTAGTACTGCTGCAAAGGATCTGGGAGTTATAGTGGACCACAAATTGAATGAGCTAAAAATGTGATGCAGTTGCAAAAAAGGGATAATATCTTTCTGGGGTCTGTTAACAGGAGCGTTGTATGTAAAACATTGGGAGGTAGTTTTGCTGCTCTATTCAACACTGGTGAGGCGTCAGCTGGAGTATTGTATCCAGTTCTGGGCACCACAGTTTAGGAAAGATGTGGACAAACCAGAAAGAGTCCAGAGGAGAGCAAGTTTAGAAACTGTGACCCAAGAGGAAAGGTTAAAAAGACTTGGCATGTTTAGTCTTGAGAAAAGAATACTGGAGGGGGATCTTTTAAGTCTTTAGATATGTTAAGGGCTCTTATAAAGAGGACTGTGATCAGTTCTCCATATATGCTGAAGTTGGACAAGAAACAGTGGGCTTAATCTGCAGCAAGGGAAATTTAGGTTAGATTTTAGGAAAAACTTTATAACTAGAAGGGTAGATAACTTCTAGAATGGGCTTCCAAGAGAGGTGGTGGAATCCGCATCATTGGAGGTTTTTAAGAACAAGTTGGACAAATACCTCTCAGGGTTGGTCTATGACCTTTCAAAGTCCTTTCCAGACCATTTCTATGATTCTGTGATTTTTCCCCCAGAAAATCTTTAACCGCACTAAGGATAATTTTCATCTATTAAGTCCGATCTTATTGAATATGTGTTCATAACAGTATATGGATACATACAAAAAATAATTAAGCTTTTTGTTGTAAATAGTGTGAGAGAAAGGGGTGGGTTTTTTTTTAAATCTTTCTTTTCTTGACTATGGGTCCATCTATACAATAATACTTGCTCTGCGGAGAAGCCTTGGTAGTGTTTGTTTCTTTTAATATAGTCCTAATGTGGTTTGAGCCTCCCCACAAAAGCACATCCAAATCATATTATAACATGATCCCCAGAAAAAATAAATGCTACTTATTTTTTGTGAACAGTAGTCAGTGCTGAGACTCCCATCTTCCTTCAAAGTGATTCGATACTTTGGAGTCATACTGACAGTTCTATCACATACTATTTTTCCCTTTTTTGAATCCTGGTTATAGCTACGTTGGAATTTTTCTGTTGTAGTAAAAATTAGTGAAATTGAAAGAAATTTATAAAGATAGGGATAACAATGTTGATAATAATTATTAAGTATTTTTATTGAATATGACATTTATATGTTCAAATTGTCTTTTTCCCCCACCCAGGATTGTGTCCACAATGTTCCTGCAAATTAAATTTTCATCACAGGTAAAGGAACCTTTTGAAAAATTCAGATTAAATAATAAATCTATTATGTTTAAACTTATAAGAAAGCTTGGAAGAATGCTGCAAAAATTACTATAACTTTTGTTTATACTGACTTCCTTATCATTTTAATGAAATCGATACTCTAGCATTGCTAATTATATATTTTTGTGCTAATGAAATTCATAATAAAAGTTGCAACTCAAATTGTAACATTTCTTTTCATTTGCTCATACTTATCTCAAATTTGCTTTTTAGGCTGAACTTTCCATGCTAGATTTTAGCCCAAAGATTAGTTTTTGGGAAGCTTATGCAAAATCTGCCTAGTGATTTTTTGACTTAGGCAAGCAGGAAAAATGTTTATGCTTTTCCTATTTAAAAATATTATGGGGGTGGGAGTGGAGCTGCAGCTGGACCGCAGTGGGACTTGACAGCCAGACCCGTAGCTGAGTGCGGATCCGCTCCCGGCCACACCCCCTGCCTCAGCCCTGGGCCAGGAATGGAGCTGTGGCCAGGAGATGAGGCTGGGGGCGGGGTCGGGGCCAGGAGCATAGCTGAGCTGCAGCCGGGTCGCAGTTGGGGCTGGCAGCAGGGCCCCTGCCTGGGTGCAAGGCTGTGCTGAGGGCCAGCAGACAGGCCACTGGCCGGGTGAGGCGCCGCATTGAGGCTGGGGATGGGGCCAGGTGTGGGGCTGGAAGCCAGGGTCATGGATGTGGGCAGGGTTGAAGCAGAGCTGGGAGTGAGGCAGGGCTGGGTGGCACTCCATCCTCCCTCCCACCCCAGTAGGGGCTGGCCCATGCCCACCCGAATGTTCCTCTAGGGGGGAACGACCCACAGTTGGGGGACCTCTGGTCTATGGGATTGGTGCATTCTTCATGCCGTCTATCCAGTGGCCCTTCATTTAGTAGGGGAGAGCAATGTGTTGGCAGATCATCTCAGCAGAGACCGTTTTCAGATGTATGTGAGGTCTCTGAAGGACCAGGTAGTACAGAGATTTTCTCCAGCTGGGGTCAGCCCAGTACAGACCTATTTGTGATCAGGTTCAACAAAAAGTGTGATCTTCTATTTTGTTCCAGAGCAGGAAAGGAGAGTCAGTCTATCTTGGATGCTTTCCTAGTGTTTTGGGGAAAGGACCTTCTGTATACTTCCATCTTCCATTAATTCAGAAGGTGGTGAGGAAGATAAAACAGGTCAGGGCAAAGGTGATCTCAATTGCGCCACCAGTGGTACATGGACCTGCGTCAGCTGTTGGAGGGATACCACAAACTGCTTCCCTTGTACCTTTGTCTCTTGCTGCAGCAGCCTGGCAGGATTGTTTATCCTGATCATTAGTCTCTCCATTCCTGGGCACTTGGGATTTGATGAATGTAGAACAATCTTGTTCCTTGTTGGTTCAAAATGTATTACTTAATTCTAGAAAGCAAGTAGTGAAATCAAAGTTATTACCTGAAATGAGTTAGATTTGTTTTTTAGTTGCAAGGCAAATCTGTCTCACCAATTACAGCTTGTATTCTGGGTATATTGGAGTATTTGGTGTATTTAAAGTCTGAGTGATTATCTAATTCTTCTTTAAGAGTTTATTTGGTGGCTCTTTCATTTTATCATGTTTTGGGTTTTATCATATGGGTTTTAGTGTATCTGATATTTCCAAATGTATTAAATAATGTATCTTTGAATGTGACAAATTAGCAGCAGTGCCTGTGCCTACTGTTGTGAGATTAATTTCTGCTAGGGCAGTGGCAGCATCTTTTGCTTGTCTTAAACGTTTCCCTGTTGTGGAAATCTGTAAAGCTCCTACTTGGAAGTCAGACCATATGACTAGTAAACATTATGCTTTGTATTTGGCTTCAAGAGCAGATGCTAGATTAGATGGAATAGTGCCTCAATCATGGTTTAATTAGGACTCTGTCCCCTTCTCCTGAGTTTTCAGCACTGCTTGCCAGACTACCCTTAAGTGGAAATATGCAGAACCACTCAAAGAAGAAATTAAGGTTACTTGTAACTGGAATTCTTGAGATGACTCTGTATGTTCACTCATCCCGCCCATCTTCCCCTCTTTCTCAGGGTCCTATCTTGGTTTCTCTCAGTTGTGGTAGAAGGAACTGAGGCAGGAGAGGGCTCAATGCCCCCTTATATAGTGTTGCCCTTAATCAGTGTTTGAAGATGCTGAGGGAAGGGATAGGAGGGGGCGCACATGGTCTCTAATGGGCTCTACTTAAAGAAGCTTCTATCATTAGGATGCACTGGTTGGTGCATTACCCGTAAGTGTGAATATACAGTCATTGCAAAGAACTCCGTGTATAAGTAAGTAACCTTCATTTTAGCTTTTCCTACCTTTTTGTGTTCAGATGTATGGCCTTAAGTTAACAGTAATATTTTTTTCCTTAGACATTCATTTTAAATGTTTAATCTGTAATAAACAAATGTTGGAAGTAGTATATCTTTTGACTGGGCTTGATTTCTGATACCTTTTTTGTTGTTTGAAGAGTACATTTGCAGAACTTATGCATTCATTTTTTATTATAAAGGAGGAGAGAAGTCAAACCAAACAAGAAAAGACAGAGAACAGAACAAAACTCTGAAGACCCCAAAAGTAAGAAGTCAAGATTATCTCATTCAGAAAAACACAAATCTAAGAGAAATAAACAGAAAGGTAAAATAAGTTTTTAAACTCTCTCTATTTTTAAATATTAAATACAAATATTGAGTGTTTAATCTTATCAAAGTGAGAGATACATTTGTTTCTGGATTTCAATGGCTCACTAACTGGATTGTCAGGGGAAAGAGAAAGGGGATGAATTTCTAATGATTCATAGACAGGAAGAGCCTTCAGAGTAATATACTATTTGAAGAAAGAATTGTCCAAACAAAGGGAAGCAGAATACCAAAAAGAGTGCTGAAGTGTTTGGTTCCGTGTGGCTCTGGGGTTGCAAGCCTTTTGGTAACCTAAGATAACCTTTTTGACATCACAGATACGGGGATAACATATGTTACCTCAAACTGATGACCTATTTTGTAGAAAAATAATCCCCTTTACGTAAATGTTTGCCTTATTGTGTGTGTGTGTGTGAGAGAGGGGGGGGCGGATTTATTAGGTAAGGGTACACTTGTAAAACATGTTAAAATAGTGCATAGAACCAAGGTAAACTAAATGTTTTTAAATCGCTGTTTCTTTTCAGATCAAGTTTCCTCAGATGATTCAGATGATTTTGATAACGGTAAATTATTCAAAGGACTTCCTAAATTTTTGAACTAAAAGCTTGTATGCTATTTCCAATTGATTTGTCCTTGGGTTCAGTTCTATTCATCAGCAGTTTTGGTCTTCTGACACAATTATTTTAAATATTGTTTATGAAATACTGTAGGAAGAGAAGCAAACATAGGATATATCAAACAAAAAAAAGATTGATTTAAATCAGTGATTCTCAACCAAGGGTATATGTACTTTTGGGGGTACACAAAGGTCTTCCGGGAGGTACATCAACTCGTCTCGATATTTGCCTAGTTTTACAACAGGCTACAGAAAAAGTACTAGCGAAGTCAGTACAAACTAAAATTTCATACAGACAATGACTTGTTTATGCTGCTCTATATACTATACACTGAAATGTAAGTACAATATTTATGTTCCAATTGATTTATTTTATCATTATATGGTAAAAATAAGAAAGTAAGGAATTTTTCAGTAATAGTGTGTTGTGATACTTTTGTATTTTTGTCTGGTTTTGGAAGCAAGTAGTTTTTAAGCGAGGTGAAACTTGGACGTACGCAAAACAGATCAGATTCCTGAAAGGGGTACAATAGACTGGAAAGACTGAGAGCCACTGATGTAAATGCATAGGAAGGATAGGTGAAGGATACTTGGCAGGAATCTTTTACAAGTTTATGGAAGGAAGAAAAATGATGGAATCTAGGAAGGAGAAGATAATAGAAGAATAGTAATACTAGGAAAAATAGTTAAAGAATTGGGTTAAATTTGTGCAAGAAAGACTCTAAGGGTGAAAACAAATATTACTCTGCTAATCACTGTAGGGGTGAGAGAGGTACGTGAGGCATGTATATCTATATAGATACACTATATAATAGTAAGTTATCTGTAACCTCAGAATAAATTATTAGAGAGCAGTATGAGGAAGGTACCTTGCCCAATATGCTCTAAACCAAAGTCCATTCCAGTTCCCACCCGCAGTACTTCATAGAGCCACCGCCTACAGTAAGGAGAGATCAGTGGCTGATCCTAGCAGTTCTAGTTGCTGCTTTGGCAATGGCATTCCCTGCTCCTCACTAATTCTGCTCCCCAATGCCTGTTTTATTATGCGGGCTCCTGCCTCTGGGCCTCCTACTTTCTTGTTGTAGAGTGTCTGGAAAAGACTGTTAGTTTCTGTTTACCAGCCCTCCTTAAATAGAAGATTTGAGGATCCTACCAGACCCTCACTTCCCTGCCAGGCAAAGAGAGTCCTGGAGTAGTTCCCTCTCTCCACAATGGAAGACTTTGGGCTGCCCCCTGGTGCTGCCAGAAAGGAGCCATAGGGAGCAACTAGGGGAGGTGGGTTAGGGCTAAAGGTCCATAATCTCCCCTCCCCCCCACAATTTTTTTTTTAAAATTACATTGTACAGTTACAAACTATTACATGTTTTTTGAGGTTGAAGATATAAAGTGTTAGGTGTTTAAGAGGCTGAGGCAAAATCTGTTCTCTACATTATTACAGTTTATGATTTAGTTGACATAAATCAGCATGTAAATAGAAATTGAATAATTGATTCCTTTTTTATTACCATGATTCAAAACACTATATTACTGTAATTTTAGATGCTCACATTGATCTCTGCTGGTGAGGTTAGAACACATGAGCCGTAAGGTCCTGAAATTGCTACTATGCCTCTAATTTTCTGTATTATATCTTTGTTCTTAGATAGATGGGAGATTATAATTCTGTTCCCCTACTCTTTGAGGTTCTGTATGCCAACATGGACCACATGCAGGATTTCTTTGTTTAGTTTTAGGAGCAAAGTGCTAACATTGTTGATACAAGGATCAGTGTTCTGGAGCAGAGTCCAACAGAAAGGCATTAGAGGCACCATACCAAATCAATAGAGCTTTTAAAAACAAATGCTGTAATGTAAAAATTTTAGCTGGCAAGCAGAAATGATTGTCAGATGCATTTGCCATAACTGTTACGTTTTGGGCAAAAGATGAGTTGATAAAGTTTCATTTCTGTGCAGTCTTGAAAGTCCTCTATATAATAACTTATTTTAATTAATTGTAGAAAAAATGTGGAGGACAACCTTAAAAATGAAAGAATATCAGCTAATAATGAAAAATGTGTGCAGTCTACCAATATGGGACAATCCATCTTGAAAACTGGACCCTGAAAGCTGGATTGAACACTATTCTCTCATGTTTTTCATGTCTCTTTTTTAATAATAGAAAACAAATTTATTTTATTGATTTCCCTTCTTAAGGTTGCACGTACCATGAGATATGTGGTAGGGAGACAGCTGCACATTTATATGAAAAGCAATTTGCAAAAAAATATCCCCTTCACCCCTCACCCCCTCCCCCCCATTTTTTTTCTCACATTTAAAGTAGTACTTTGACTCAGAGGCTTAGACTTGCCAATAGTGCCATGTAAAATTTGAAAACAAAAATTGAAAATTAATTTTCTTAAGATGTTGTAATAATATTTAACAGACCCAGATGACAGTGAAGAGCAAGATGTTCCTTCAGACGCTGACTTTTGGAAGGGTCCTCTACAGGAGACGGATGAAAAATCACGGTTAGTTCTGATACCAGTAGCTTGTATATCTTGCAATAGTTATGCCTACTCAAAAATCATGTTGGCTGTATGCATCTTTTCAGGATTTATTATGATTATTCCAACACTGAAAATCAATCCCAAATCTCCTTCCCTTCACCACACCCAAGTATATATCCTTAGGAGAGGAAGCGTATGAAACTTGGAGAAATCCTCCCCTCAAGCCAGGGAGCTGCTCCAGTCCTGCTATTGCAGCCTCAGAATTATAGTAGTCTCTGTTTTGCTTGCCATCCCCTCTGCTCCTTCACCTCTATAGAAAGGAAGGTGACTCCACTTAGTCATTGATTCACTGGCTCTTCTCTACTCTTCCTCTGCCCCACCCGTTACCCTGGGCCTTTGCAGCGCTGTGGAAGGACCTGCCCCAGGCCTGGGCTCCATGATGCAATGGACATGCACACCCCTTGAGGGGATTCTTATGGCCATAATTTGCTCCTTTGCATTTTTTTCACCAGTAAATATTTTGGAATATTTACACAATGGGAAATAATTTGATTTCTGTTAAGAGAATACCTCCCATTTACTTGCTTTAAAACCAGTAACAAAATAAAATTGGGGATTTTTGCTTTAGATCCTTTAAAAATAACACCCACATTGGACACTACTTAAACAAAAAGCACCAATGACACAACTTTTATTTTGAAGAGTGGGAAGAGAATTGCTTTGTAGCATAAATTTGCTGTGCGTGTATGTATCCAACCTTTCCCAAAATAGGAATTTATTTAGGATCCAGTGCTGGTCTTATTCCTCAGATGCCCTGCTACTCTTTGCTCATTCAGGAACAACTAAGGACCTGATTTCATTTCAAACAAACAATTCAAACTGTATTTGAATTTTTTTCAAATTTTTGGCCAAACTTTACTTGAAGTCAATCTATTCTTGAAATATATTAGAGGAAATAACTACCTCCATGCAGGTCAGCTCACAAGGGGGTCAGTCATATCCTGCCCCCACTCCATGGGGATAAAGACATAAAAAGTAGCAGAACTGTCATAGTTCTCCTATGCGGTGAGGCAGTCATTGAGAAGCCATGCAAGGAGACACTACACCTACTACATACCATGGAGCAGTGCTCAGCAGCACCTTTCTCCATATCAGCTTGCAAGTATTGTAGTGAGGCAATCTACCACTATGCAGATACAGAGCCCTGCTCAGATACAAAATCTGTATCCATGGAGCTGCAGAGCTTGATCGGGAACTGCAGTGGCAAAAGCAGCAGCATGCAGGCTGCCTCTTGCAGGAGCCATCACCCCATGCGGGAAGCTCTTCTAACCTGGCTGTACTGCCTCCATCCCCGCCCACTGGGGTGGGCACCAGGTTCACTGGCAGCTGTCGCTGGTCGCACTAGTGTGTGCAAGCAGCTCGCAGACTCCTGGACAGGAGCCGCAGACCACTGCGTGGAAGGGATTCCTTTCTGGGAGGTACAAGCTGCTTGCACGCACTAGTGCAACCAGGGACAGCTGCCAGTGAGGCTGGTGCCTGCCCCAGTGAGCGGGGCTGGGGGCGTTACAACCATGCTGGAGGACCTGCCAGTGTGGGGCTCTGGCTCCTGTGAGCGGCAGCCCGATATGCTGCTGCTTTTGCCGCTGCGGTTCTTGGTAGAGCCCTGTAGCTCTGCGGATACCCAATTTATATTCACGGATATCCGCACCCACAGATATAGGTTTTGGATCCGCGCAGGGCTCTACAGATACACGTGAAAAGACACCTCCTTCCCACTACTACAGCTTCATGGGCTTTAGTAACAGCCAGAGAGTGATGGTGTCTGTCTGAGGTGATGTTACTTGTACAAAACCCTATTTGCATACTTACTCAGCTAGAGATATTACCGTATTGTCCCGAGTATAGGCCGCACTTTTTCCCCCTAATTTAAGTCTTTAAATTAGGGGTGCGGCCTATAATCAGGAACTTGAAAAAAAAAAAAACAATAAAAATACTTCAGATCCCAGCCGCGGCCAGGAATCAGAGCGCTCTGGGCTGCCCGCCGTGGCGGGGAGCCCAGAGCGCTTTCAATCCCAGCCGCGGCGGGGAATCAGAGCGCTCTGGGCTGCCCGCCGCGGCGGGGAGCCCAGAGCCCTTTCAATCCCAGCCGCGGCCGGGAATCAGAGCGCTCTGGGCTGCCCGCCGCGGCGGGGAGCCCAGAACCCTTCAAATCCCAGCCGGGGCGGGGAATCAGAGGGCTCTGGGCTGCCCGCCGCGGCGGGGAGCCCAGAACCCTTCAAATCCCAGCCGGGGCGGGGAATCAGGGCTCTGGGCTGCCCCAGCTGTGTCCTCGCCTCCCCCGCCGCCCGGCCCCGGCCCCGCGTACCCGCCTCCACCGGCCCTGGCCTCACGCCGCCCGGCTCCAGCCCCGGTCATGCCCCCGCCGCCCGGCTCCAGCCCCAGGCCCGCGTACCTGCCTCCGCCGGCCACGTCCCCGCCTCCTCTGCCGCCCGGCTCCACCCCGGCCGCGTCCCCGCCTCCCCCGCCGCCCGGCTCCAGCCCCGTGTACCCACCTCCGCCGGCCCCAGCCTCAGGGCCGCCCAGAGGGGGGGGCCAAGGGGGCAATTTGCCCCCAGGCCCAGCAGGGGCCCCCACGAGAGTTTTTCGGGGCCCCCGGAGCGGTGTCCTTCACTCACTCCGGGGGGCCCGGAAAACTCTTGCGGGGCCGGGCGCAGGAGCTTCTTCTGCTCCTGGTCTTCGCCTGCGGGCGGGGGGTCCTTCCACTCCGGGGCGGAAGGACCCCCCACTGACGAGTTACTGCCCAAGCGGGACCCGCTGCCGAAGTACAGCCCAGTCTTCGGCGGTAATTCGGCGGCGGGGGGCCCTTCCGTTCCAGGACCCGCCGCCGAAGTGCCCCGAAGACCCGCGGCGGGGCCTCTCGCCGCCGAATTACCGCCGAAGACCGGGCTGCACTTCAGCGGCGGGTCCCGCTTCGGCGGTAATTCGGCGGGGGGGGGCGCCCCGCGGCGGGTCTTCGGGACACTTCGGCGGCAGGTCCCAGTTTGGAAGGGCTCCCCCCCCCCCCCCCCCGCCGAAGACCCCGGGCCCCCGGAATTCTTTGGCCGGCCCTGCCTGGCCGCGCGTCCCCTGCCGCCGGCCCCGGCCGCGCGTCCCCCGCTGCCCGGCGCCGCATCGCCCGTCCCTGTCCCCGTGTCCCCCGCCGCCCGGCCCTGGCCCCGCATCCCTTCCCGGCCGCCCTACTCTGGCTGGCCAGCTACCTGGCTCTGGCCGTCCGGCTCCCGCCACATCCTCCAGCTCCGGGCTCCGGCCGCGTGACTCCTGCCCCGGCCCAGCATCCCGGGGCTCCTGGCTCCAGCCGCGGCCGGACTGTAGTGCCGCCAGCCACATCCAGGCAGCGCAGTAAGGGGGCAGGGAGGGGGTGTTGGAGAGAGGGCAGGGGAGTTCGGGGTGGGGGGTGGATAGGGGTTGGGGGGGTCAGAGGGCAGGGAACAGGGGGATTGAATAGGGGCAAAGGTCCTGGTGGGGCAGTTAGAAAGGATCAGGGGATGGATGGGGCGGTGGGAGGCAGTCAGGGGCAAGGGTTCCAGGGGCTGTCAGGGGACAGAGAGAAGGGGTGGTTGGATGAGGCAGGGGTCCCTGGGGTGGGGGGAGGTGTCAAGGAACGCGGGGGGTTGGATGGGGCAGGAGTTCGGGGGCGGGGGCATGATTCCTAACCCTAAGAACATTTGCTAATGTTGTTGATTGTTGTGCAGGGGAGAGGGTGAGAACTGTTCCCATCAGTCTCCTTGTTGTCCATTCCTTTTCCCTTCTTTATTTACAGTATAACTACAAAATAGTTTTCAATATTTCTGAGTATATAACATATGCCGTCAAAAGCAGGACTACCAAAAGTGTTAAAAGTGTTAAAAATACTGGTACATGTCTTCCTATTCATTAAATAAAATACTGTTTTACTGTTCTACTAATGTGTATATTTTCTTTAAGTTAAAAAAAGTTAAAAATTTAATTTTTTTAAAATAGCACCAAACTTTAAGGGTGCGGCTTATAATCAGGAGCGGCCTATACTCGGAACAATACGGTAATAGAAAAATGCCCTAAAAAGCTGTTGTTGGGCTTGCAGAGCCACAAACTCCAGGATACTTATTTCATTGGAAAAGATGAAAACCAAATCTAATCCTCCTTGATTCCCAAAGCCATTTAGTGCTAAGGCAGGAGAGGTGAGATTGTAGACAATAGATATAAAGAGAAATGTAGCAGATGATCTGAAACCTCAGACAGATAAACTGTGTCCTCTTCCCTTATTTTTTAGAGATAGTTGTCTGTAAATGTTGGATTATTATTGAGGGCAAGCATAACTTTGTTTTAATTATATTGGTTCTACTCACTCAAGAGAAAATAACCTTTGATCATTTATATATAGTACACTCCCTAATATTTATTAAGAGTAATGTCGTGCCAAAATAATTTAATTATTAGGAGTATTTCCTAAATATCAAAACACTGCTTCAGTCAGAAAGAGGAGGAAATGGAAGAAAATAGAAATTTAGTGTACCTCATGTGCATGGCTTTTAACTGGTTCTTCTTATAGGGAGGGAGGGATAGCTTCAGTGGTTTGAGCATTGGCCTGCTAAACCCAGTGTTGTGAGTTCAGTCCTTGAGGAGGCCACTTAGGGATCTGAGGCAAAAATTGGTCCTGCTAGTGAAGGCAGGGGGCTGGACTCGATGACCTTTCAAGGTCCCTTTCAGTTCTAGGAGATTGGTATATCTCCAATTATTAAATAACCAGAAATCTCACCAAACTTTTGTAGCACAAGGAATAAAGACTGTGTGGCTACAGATAAAAAGCCCTACATCTGCTACTCACATATTTTAATAATAATATTTGATTTTTCTTTCAGGGAGGAAGAGTTTGATGAGTATTTTCAAGACTTGTTTCTCTGAAACTCCATGTGGAAACCTAGATTAACTTCTTCTTGAATTGTCATGATTCGTATCTGAATCCCAAATCAGATTTAGGAATCAATATATTTTTTTTTCTATAAAAATTCCATTAAAGGCACTGCTCCTACAATTGACTGTCCATGGACACATACCAGTGCTTGCATAGAGCATCACTGATTTCACTGGGACATGCCTGTGTTTGGTCAGTTGCAGGATTGAGGCATAAGCAATTTCTCTTGGAAGATGATAGATACCCTGTACATTAATGAAGAAGGACATATAACATACCTGGTTATAATTTATTTTCAGCTGAGTGCATTGTAAAGTACAAATCTAAAAAATGATAGAAGACTCTGCACATTAATCTCAAAAGAGGGTGACAAGGAGACATATCAGAATGAAGTTTACTGATAGAGTGTAGTGTTTTCACAACGATCAGATGCATGAAGTACTTTCTTCCATGCTGCGCTTTCTAGTTACTTGTTTTAAAGGCGTATTCTAGTTGACTCCCTGTTCTGTATTTACCACTAAACTCTTTAATAAAATATGTATAGTTCTCTCTTAAATCTATTAAACCATGCAGCAAAGTGTTCGTGGATTCAAATTAATCAGTCACCCAGTGTTTAAGACTCAAACATCTGTATGTGTAAATCTTTTTGAAATATTGATACCGAAGTTTCCGATCCTATAAAACTTACATTTTGCTTGGCCTAAGTAAATCTTTTCTTCCTAAAATTGATGATGATGTTTTCTTTAATTTTTTGTAAGCATTAGTTCACTGTTGCCCTCCTCATTTTAAGTCTTTATTTTAAATGTTGTTTGATTGCCAGTCCCATGGACACTCCACTAGTAGTTTGGGATGTTAGTTTCTCACATTTGTTTTAATAAATAAGGTACGTGGTTTGCCTCTGGGAAACGTATATATGGCTTTTGCGTTATCTGTGGTTTCTGATCTCCATAGCAGTGAATGAAGGGTAATCCTACTTTAAAGGGTAATCCTGAGCATACAAAACAAGAACATATAGTAACACTTGAGACTTACTCGTTTTTTTCCTATTCAAATTGCAGCATAACTTTAAATTCATTTTATTGTATGTTTCCAAAGAAACAGTCTGCACAAGATTAATTACAGTGGCCATTCCTTTTCCAATGGAAGACTACTTGAGCTACATAAAATACATTTGTGTTACCATAGTATGGAATGAAATTTACATTTTAAACAGTCTCGGTAAAATGAATGGTTTATAAAATACTGTCTGTATTTTTGAAAGCTGAAACCTTAATTGGATGAGTCATTCACGCATTAGATGCCATATAACAAAGTACTTGGTGTAGACAACATAATTGCAGACATGGTTGTAATATATCCATGAACATGTTATTACATGTGCATGATTTATGTGTATATCAACATATCTCTATTTACATTTAGTATTACTTAACATAATTACAATTTTAACAGTTCATACATACAGAATGGATGACAGTACGGAGACACATTTAAGTTGTCCTTGAATAACAAGTAAAGGTAGCCATGTGTGTGTGAAGTCTTCTTTAGGTAAGAAGATGGATTTAAAGGTTAATTCTTTGTCATCTTGCAAGCTTGGTTGGGAGCCAAATCCAATCTGCAGCAATCAGCTTAAGTCTGTGTAACTTGTCTGTAGGGGCTTTAGTAGAGTCTGTTGCTATATTTGCTGCTGCAAATACTGTAGAATAGGCATGTATTTTGGATACCTAACTCTTCTCTGGGCCTTCACAATGCAGTTATAAAATGGTACAATATACATATTAAATACATTGCCTCATTTAACATATTTTGAATTAAAAGTAGATGATAAAAGCAAACTTGGTATTTCCTCATATCTACATTTATTACAGAAAATAATACATTATATCCAGTTTTATCGCATTTTTAAGTCTGCATAAATATTTGGCCCATTAATACATTAAAGATATAACAAATGGGAATATTTTTGTGGAAGAATGTTTTATTTCTCATTATAGTTGCACAGTATCTATGTCTAGTGTATGTTAGAACATTTTGAAATCATTTTTTATAAAAATGCTAGAAGGATATGGGGAAAGAGAAGGGAGAATGTAGTTCAGCATGCCATGTATACAGCATAATTTGGGTGTTACATGTGCACATTTAGAAAGAATAGTGTTGTAATGTATGGAGATACAAAATCAGAGACTTATTAATGGAGCATTGGTCAGTAACTGCACATCACAATTGAAGAGAAAATTCTGAAATGTTTTTCTCCTGCACTTTGTAGGGAAACTTAATATACAGTAAAAATATTCATCATGGGGCAAATATTCCCCCTGCCTCTGTGGGTGTTAGATTCCCTATAGAACCCATACATTCCTGTTTTCTTGGGGAAAGGAAGGGTGGCAGGATTCAGGGAGCCTGCACACGGGGAGAATAATTTGTGCATTGCAGGACCACCCTTAATACTTCTGTACTGTTAGATTTGGAATTGGGTCCAATGGATACTCTGGAATATGAATTTTATACATAAATCCACTGGTCATTCCCCTTTCCCCACCTATGGGAATGGCAGACACTCCAGACCAAGAGCGGAAGAGTGACTGTGGAAAGCTCCATTGCCATTCTTTATACTTGCTTACAAAGAGACCATTAATGTACAGGCTAGCTTCCTAGGGTGTGACTAGGGGAGGATTTCTGAAGACAGTGTTTTTTCTCTAATGTTGTTGGGGCAAATTCAGTGATTCTGAAATACCAGACAAATGTATTTGTTGTTCTGTCCAAAAATGTTGTATCCGCATTTCACACACCTTTTAAGACATTTGAACATATAGTCCTGCTCAAGGGATATTGGTGTAGATCCTTTGATAAATTCTTCATTCTAAATAAAAAGCTTACAGTTCTTATGGCTGCATTTCGGTTTTATTTAAAGAGACTGTTTTTGTTTATATAGGATGTCAGGTTCATGAGCCATTAGCAGATAAATAATGGGCAGAATTGTGTACTTATGGAGAAGGGAACGGTTTCTCCAAAGCCACTGCTGCAATTACAGATTGACAGTGGTAGCTTCAGGGGGCCATGGGCCTGATTTTGTAGACACAGGACTGATGCTAGTGGTTAGGTCTTCTGAAGTGGTGGAAGGGACAACTCCAGGATTGTATCTAGAATTGAGGATGCAGGAATGGGATATAGTTCAGTCCAGATGAAAGAAATAAACATAATATAAAAATGTAATGCTATGAGTTATGAAATTGTCTGCAATGTTTGGTTTCTGGTATGTACAAGTTAGATCTTGTGATACGAAATTACTGGTTGTAATCTATCATTAAAAATCATTTATAGTTTTCTGGACAGTCTGCAGCATTTATACATTTTAATAAAAATACTGTATATAAATTGAGTGACAAGAAACAATACCAAGAATTGAACTCATAATCAACTCATTTTGCCCCATAATTCATGTTTTCTAGTTTTCAATGGATTCTGCCTCTTTTATGGCATTAGTAATGACACTGAATAGATGGCAGTTGTTTAAGAGGATTATTTGGCCTATGCTACCCTATGCTTTGCAGAAATCCACTGAGGCTTGTTGAAGTTGTTTCTAGATTGTTTGTTTTATTTTTCCTGTAGCAGAAACATAGACTTTGAGATTCTTTTAGTGCCATTGAAATGCATTACAAAATTATACATGTTTTGGATTTGCCATCATCATCTCCGCCACCTCCACCTTTCGCTGCGTCTTCAGCTAATAAAAAGCAGAAAAGGAATATGAATAATGAGCGAATTCCTTTCATTTTACTAAGCTTCATTTTTTGCTTTATAAATGTTAATTTTGTGACATGCATTTTAATTTTATTCTATAACACAAGTGTGTTTGTCCACTTGAAAACTGAACACACTTTCAGGATTTATATATATTTTTTGATTAATATTGAACAACCAAACTGTTGACAAATGGTGCAGTAGTTAATATCAGCATTTATCAATGGACAAACACACACTGAACCACTTTTACTGGAAAGTTTCAGCAATTATGTAAACTTAATCCTGTCTCTCTCCATGCTACCACCACAACTGAATAATGAAAGCTTGCAAAGGGAGTAAACTCTTGGATCAATTATAATTTTTGAGACTACTGGGGGGAGAGGGGTATGGAAACTTTCACTTAAGTGTTGATTATGATTATATAAACTTTTATCTAGAAATCTGTTTCCAATCAAGAGAGGTACTTTTTTGTATGTTCAGTAACTGCTGTCACTAGCAGTGTTAACATCTCTCTCAAATGATTCCACAGGTTTTTATTGGTCTAAGTTCTGATCTGTTCAGTATAGTAACTTGTTTTCAGATTCATTTTAAGTTGACATACCAATATTAGAATTAAAACTTACATTTGAAAGCTGTGGATCACCATGTTACTAGGTTATTTTCGACCCTTTCCACCTGCATTAAAACATGTCACATGATCAGTGTCCTACCCTCTGAAATTTGTGGATATAATTAACAGTATGATATTAAATATAATTTGTTTTAATTTTATAATATCTTGTCCTGTTTATTTTCTGTTCTGAACTTTCCACTGTCGTGGTTCAGCAAATATGTTTATTTTCTGTTTTGTCTGCCAGATGGTTAGACAAGGAGATGGTATAACCAGGTCAGTGTGATCTAGGGAAATGGCTGTATTTCAACATATGTATCTCTGAATAGTTTGTATGAAGCAATTTAACAAACCCACAACCAACTATTTGAAACTGAGAAGAATTTTTAAAACTCTACAAAAATTAAACCATTGACCTGTTCTGTGTTTACATAGCCTTGATTTTGGTGGTTTAATAATTTATCATGTTCTGTACCTTGTAAATCTGCATGACCTCATCCCAGTGTGCATTTTCAAAATAGTGGATAACGTATAACCTTTTGTAATACCATCAGTTATGTTAATATGCATACTGGGCAATGTCCTCATTGACTGCAAAGGACCAGCTGAGGATCTGGCCAATTGTCTTTAGAGATGTCTGCTTGTGTGCATATATTTTGTATAAGTCACAGTGATCACATCAACCGAGTAACCCCAAGTACCAGCAATTTAAAATGGTCACGATATCTGGTGAGAGTACAAGTTTGCTATTCTTTCCAGACATATAATCTGATTGTTCTGTAAGTGGAATCTTAGTTTTAAGGGCTTGATCCTGCACCTATTAAAATCAGTGGGTGTGTGTCATTGACTTCAGTTGGCATAAGATCAGACCCTAAATGATGATCTTCTTTGCCAATAATTTACAAAGATGAAACTTTGTGTTGGTGCAAAATGTTGCTATTTTCAGTGGGATTTCTCTCTTTTTGGCACTTCTAGACATTACATCCTTAAATCCCAGTACATCAATATGATGTAAATCCCATATTTGCTGTCTCTTGTGTGGTGCTTACCAATAGATCCAGCGTGAAAGAGAGAGGATTGCTACTACATCAGAAAAGTACACAGGTGCATATCAAATTAGAAGAAAATGGAATGTACTCCACACCTATAAAGTGTAGGTAATAGATATCCTGGTGCAACATGGCAAACAATTTATCTCCTGCAGTTTTACTATAAGAATGAATTATTGTTGCAGTAGTCCATGCATGTTTATGCAAAAGGTGGTGTGTTTTTGTGATGTTAAACCTGACATGATAACTTAAGGTACTGCACGCTTTCAGCCATATTTCTAAAATGTAAGACTTTGAAAGTATTCATGCGGACAGGCTTTGATTTCAACACTTGACCCATTTTGCTGGACTTCTCTTTCAAAAATTAGTTTTCAATAAGTGATGCCTTTTACAGCATGCTTAAACCACCTTTACAGTGTAGTCTTCTGAATTTGGGGTTAGTCTTATTGTTTAAATTGAGTCAGAAACTCTTCAGTTCTGGTCCAGCCTCTAACGGTGACTTGATGTGTGGCCTTGAGCAATTTCCACGTCTGTATAATATGGGAAGAAAATTTACCTACTTCCGATGGATATTGAAGATATTGTGAAGATTACTGAATAAATTAATGATTGCACAGTGCCTTGAAGATGTAAAACACTATTTAACAGCAAATTGTTTTTGTTCATGAAATTGTGCCTGCAGTTCACTTTTGGAGTCATTTGCCATTGCTTGTAATCTCTGAGCCTTTCAAAGTAGCCCAGCTATTGAAGTAGCCCAGGCTGGCACACTTTAGCCCATAGAGCTGAAGTTCCAAATGCAGTTATTTTTATAACATAGTTGGCTTCATTCACTCTTACACCCTTTATTCAATCTTACGGCCTTAGTTTTTACCAAATCAGAAGTCCTTTCTTGTCATCCCTTGAAGAAAAAGGTCTGGGATTAGTTATAACCTCCAGTTCATCAAGAGAGTAAAACGACTGAGTTATCACTAACTCCTGGAAGTTCACCTGCATTGAATCACCGAAGGGATTATTTCTCCCATTTCCTTTTCCACCGACAGAACTTTCATGAGATGTCGATATTCTCCAGACTCTGGAAAATGGTAAGGTGGTTTTGTCCATGAAGAGTTGACAATCTGGTTTACTAGAGCCTGGAAACAACTACCATCAATTCCATCAACAGCCAGGAAACCTGACCAGCTTCTACTAGGTTCCTCAGCAAAGTATTCTGAGATCTCTGGTAGGTTCTGCATACTTGAAAGTGTTTAAGTAAGAGAAGCTTCCAGGTACACACTCCTTGCAAGATTGTTTGAAGGTTAGGTCATAGGAAAAAAAATGTTTACTCCTTAGCTATACTATCAGTGAAGATTTCCAATTACCATGTTGTGAGAGTGCAGTATGATCAAGATCTTTTGAATAAGCTTATCCCCATCATGGATCTCCTCCCTGACTTTCATAAGTAGCCCCTGAAATCTCAAATCCAGAAGACTAGGTATATGCTTTGGGCTGTGTTTGATGCTTCACATGGAGCAGCATTCTCTGACTTCCGAGAATGTAGTTTTAGCTTCAGAACTTGGGACTGTCCTGGAAGGTTGAAGGGAAAGTGTTAGACTTATTTGAGGGATTTGCTTTCTTTGGCAGTGAAACTGGTGAAAAAAGGATGAGACCAGGACAAAAGATCAACCCCAGAGATTTTTCCAGTCTTATAGGGAATATTCATTGCTTTTTGATTCCAAAGACAGTATGCTGAACCAGGTCCATGTTCTCAGCTTGCTTTCCATCCTCTGGGTAAGCAGAGATGAGCTCAAATTGCTTAATAGTTTACAGGTTGATGCCTCCAGAGAACCATTTCTTCAGCCCTTCTGGTGCCTGCAACTGCAGCAGTTTTGTTAAGTTCAAAAAAGTCTCACCAGGGCAATTTTTGTCACACTTTCCAACATGGGAGTCTAGGACATCAGTCCAGTGTGTCCTGGATTATGTAATCTTGGCAAGTTACTCATCATTCCACTATACACAAAGCAAATTCTGCTAGTTCTGGCCTCACATAGCACTTGAGCATTGAAATAAATGTGTATTTGGATGTGTGTGCTTCAGACAGAATATGCTAAGTGGTTGCTTAGTATATGAATGAAAACCTTAAAGATGCCTAACCTTTTTTGGCTGCTGCTTCTTCCAGCTTTTTCTTTTCTTCCTCAATAATTTTCATCTTTTCTTCATATTCATCAGCCCGTGTTTTCCATTCCACCCTGTTGTTTTGAAGACCGTCCAACATTGGTGTTATTTCCTTGTGAAACCTTGAGAATTCCTAAATAAACAATATGAGTTAGTAAATTGTCCATTTATAATGAATGGTTTTCAGGTTCTAGCACGAATACACAAATATTGTTGATGTGTACAGAAACTTCATTTGCTTTCACCTTCCAGTTTTAGCTGTTTGATTATGTGGCAGGCATAGTGAGAGAGATTTAAGTTTGTTTTGTGTTATAAGATCAGCACTTTGTTGGTGTACACCAGAAGAACCCACAAGCTAGGCAAAGGGAAAAGATGAAGTGCAGTTGTGGTACTTGCAGATACCATTCCATTGGTGGTGGGGTATGAGGCATGTGGTGGGAGTTTATCAAGCACCAAACTGGGTCAGTAACATCAAAGGCCCAAATTATGTGCTGTAAAGTCTACCCTTTTCCCTAAGCCTCCCCCATCCCAATGCACTCTCCTGGCGTGTCTTTGCCCATACTCACTATAACACTTGTGATATCTGAAGACTGGACTTTTACCTGTTGCTGTTCAAAATATTACGTTTCATTCTGCTGCATGGCATTTTGGAAGAGTCTTAAAATTCAGATGGTGTAGAAACATAGATTACATTGCTGTTTAGAAGATGTGAACAACTCAAGTACTTCCTATGCTAATCCAGCACAGGTGCATACTTTTCATTGATCCCCAATCCATCCATGTGTTATGCTCTTCGTGTTAGATGGGGCTCTGTGAAGCTCTGTGATTAAGCTCAAACTCAGTCTTTTAAGGAACTGAGCAACTTCTGGAGATGCTGAGTGCCCTTGAATTCCTTGGCTTTTCAGGGGGTTCCACATCTCCAGAAGATGCTAAGCACCTTTTAGGAGTGTGTGGTACTATACAGGAGGAGGTGAAAAATCATGACCCTTTGAATGACAGCTATTTGAATGACGAGGAAGGCCCTGCTAACATCTAGAATGTTTTAATCCAAACTATTGTTTGTCACTCGTGTCATTAAAGTCAATGCAAAGGAAGAATAAAAGTTTTATTCTTACCTTGTATACAAATGTACACACAAAATCAATGAAACCAACTTGAAGCTTAGGCAATTCATCTGCTTTGTTTCTGTCCATCATAGGCTAGAAAAGAATATTAATATTTTAACGTGAATTTGCTACATTTTGATTCAATAATAAGACAACTGTTACTGACAAATATGTCTTCAATAGCTATTATTTCATATTGAAGATGATGCTGTTTAACATGTCAAAATACTTACAATTGGCTGTTGTTCTAGCACAGTTCGCTCCAGATCACCTTGTTCCCAAAATTCATTCGCAACCATAAGGGCAACCTGAGAATGAGAATCTCCTGTGTTACTTTTGTTGTATTAATCAGTACAGTTGTAGAATGATGCTGGAATGTATTCAAGTCTTTCCAGAAAATGTTGAAGAACATTTTTGTTTAGGATTAACTGAGAGTTAATTAGGTTATTTAATTGAAAAACAACCAATTTTTTTCAAGCTAGGAGTGCTGCTGGTCCTTCAACTGGCAGAGTGATTCCTAATATATCCAGTAACGCAGATCTACCAGACTGAAGGAAAATGTATAATCCTGTTACTACAGCTGCTATTTGGATTTTGCCAGTATGTTTTTTGCAGTAATGCTTATGCTTTTACTTGTGCATATTATGTATGTATCAACTGAACAAAATTACCTAGGAACTGACAGGAAACATTTTTGCATCTTATTGAACTACTGAAACCTTGCTACCAGCTCCCCTCCTGCAAGTTTTCTTGCTACCAATGTTATCCATGAGATGTTTGGAAAGGTTCTCCAGGAGGAGAGAATTCTGGTAAATAAAAAACAGCAAAATACCATAATTGTAGAACGTGTTGACACAAAACTACTCCACACTGTTCTTTCTGGGATCATTAACACACAGGATAGGTGAATTACAGAACAGGAATGCTGCAGTGTGAGGCTTTTGTTAGTAAACAGATGGTATCTGCCATTTTGATGGTATTTTTGGACATGCTCACTGAATGATACATAGTTGAAAATAGTATTTTCCATGGTGTTCCAAGACAATAGAGAAACATAATAAAATCTCCTAATTATAAAGTATACTGCTTGTAATGCTTTGCAACTTTGTCAGTGTTACATTATTAGAATAGCCATCTGCAGGCTAATCGATGTCTATGGGCCTGACATAGCTCTTTTGCTAGGCCTGCCTCTTACATAGCTGATTCAAGATGTCATGACCAGGAAACTCTACTTTTAGTATACTCAGATGCCAATTGGAAAATAAATAGGATTTCATTCTTTGTGTGAAGGATCTATCTTTTTGTTACTATGGATCTACACAGGCTGTGTTCCATCCCAGTGGAGCCTTACAGAGAATCTAATTCTAGTTTTAGAATTGTTCAAGGAAGTAACCCAAGAGATCAGCTCTTATTAAAGCCATCTTGTCTGTATAGATACCTATAATTCAAGCACTGACAGCATTTCTAAGTAATGGTGTGCAAGATGATCCCTTCAAAGCCATAAAAGTCCATCTTGTTGAATCCATTTTAGAGTGGCTTAGTCGCACTGAAATAGTGCAAGGATCTACGTTTGTGTGTTGGTGTCTAGTTTAAGATCATGCTATTGTAAAAGCTGCACCCTAAAGCTGGCAGAAGAAAAGCAAGAATTTGATAAAATAGAAGTGAGTGTCAGTTATCAAGGATCCTTTAAAGAAAGCTCGAATGGATACTACAGGCAGGGATAACTATACTGACTGATTTGCGCGTGGGAGCAATGGGGCGATGCCACAGGGGGCTCATGGCATGGAGTGCCTAGTGCCACAGATTGCCTTAATCGGTCCCTGTTTACAGATAATGGTGTCCAATTCTCAGGCACAATTTGTAGATGCAAGTGGTTACGCTTTGTTTTACACTTAAATATCTATAGACTTGCAATATAAAATGAATTTTCTGTATTGTCATTCACTGATGATGCAATGAGAGAGAGCGCAAATATAAATGTGTATGAAATCAAAATTAAAATAGTTGTATACATTTTTTCTTTTTGAGATACTAACCTGACTTTGCACCTCCCACGGCTTGGTTATAGCTGACAAGTCACAACCAGTCATCATCATAGCCCTTTGAAGAAACAGAAGTATGATAAGTATGATAGAGAAAAAACATGGGGGACAGATTTTTAAACTTATTCAGGCTCCTAAAGGTGCAGATAGGCGCCTAGGGAGATTTTCAAAAGCGCCTAGGAGACTAGCTCCAAAGTGAAGCCAGTGGGAGTTAGGTGCCTACTCACTTTTGAAAATCCTACTAGGCGCCTATCTGCATCTTATGGCTCCTTAATACTTCTAAAAATCTGGCCCTAGATAACTTATTGAAAGAAGAGTAAGATACTAACTACTTACATGATAACTTCTTTTTTGGTTGGGTCGATAGATATATATTTAATTGCCTCCTCTTCTGTTTCCATTTTTTCAACTGCATCCACAATCTTTTGAAACATAGTCCTTTTCCTGTAAAAATATATGAATATTTCATATATAAAGTATTGGTATCAAAAAATGTCCGGGCTTTTGCATAATAGGTGCTTCTTATATTAATGCTTTTCTAAAATAGTATGTTTGGTTTGGTCCAGATCTAACTCCCACTGAAGTCCATTTATTTTAATAGGAGTTATATTTAGGTATTATATAGCTCATAGACTTGGCCATAGATTCCTGACATGTAATGCTTTTGTCAATATGTCAAGCTTTAATACGAAAAGCAACAGATTTCCTAAATCTGTATATTGCTACTTGTGATCATTTTGTTTCTTGAATCTTATCCAAATATTGTAATGGTTTACATATTTTCATTCTTGATGGCTTCTGCAAAGAAATCAACTGGAAAAGGTGAAAAGATCGCTATTTATAAAGAGATGTTAAGTAACTTGCTATGCGATCCTTCTGGATGAGAGGTGTTATAGAGAGTTATTGCTTAATAAATTTCTTCATTTGCATTTAGAGGTTTCACCTCACTGGACAGAGTTGTAACATATATAAAACATTCTAATATAATTAGAAATATTTATCATTCATTATAAAAAGTGCATTGAATATGGATTACTTGTTGAATTCCCTGTTATCTGCCAGCTCTGAGTGTCAAAAATCTTAAAACAGTTAAAGGGAAAGAGCTCCATGTGTCTTTTTTTAGAAAAACTTCAGAGCTCTTAGCTCCTGATCCAGCATTCATTTTAGTCAGTGGGAATATTTCCATTGACTTCAGACGGTGGTGGATCAGGTTGATAAGATAGTAAATAGACAAATTATTTGATCTTTGGAATTCTTGACACATTTGACACTGGAGATTTTTTTTTAATGTCTGGATTTCTTTTATCATACTTTAATTTCTACATCATAGTCCATCCCTGTTTAAGTTTATGGCAGCATTTTGACAATTTCAGTATGAGTGATTCTAGTACAAAATATCTACATAAAATATCACATACACACACTACAATTGGACTACACTATCAACATATTTAATGCCTTTTAAAATATAGCGTGCACTGTCAATGGAAAGTGTATTTGAATGGCCAAATAAATATATGCTCTATATCAGTATGAGACATGGAGGAAAATTCATGATTTGTGTTTTGAGATTTAAAGGCCTCAAGTGAATCGAAGAAAATATCTTATTCCTTATAATGAGCTTGAAGAATGAAGTTTTTCAGAATAACTTCATTTTAAAATATAGCTCTATAATCTGTTTACAACTAGGTAAAACTACAGTCATGAATTGTACAGGATTGAGAATTTTTTCAGTATGAAGTTATACATAATTTAGTACTTACTTGAAATACAAAGCCAAGTCAGTTGCTATTATTGCAACTTCAAATAAATGTAAAACGGTTTCAAACTGGCGCTTATTTAGGTTCTGGAAGATGTTTAAACTCTGCAAGATGGAAAGTTTACAAATTCAATTCCTCTTCAAAATTATCTTTGCTTTGTACTCTACAGGCTGTACCACAGTATATTATAATAAGCCTGCTATACAGCCATCTATGGTTCCTTAAATCAAAATAAAATGTTAGATACAGTTTTGGAAAAACAGGTGTGGCTAAAAAAAAACCACAGGTAACCTTATGGTGTACTGTGAGGAGAACTGAAAATGGTTTAATAAAAACACCAAAATTATTTTATATTCCATAGCCTAAACACTTCTGTTACTATTGATGTGATATTATAGTGACAATAGTAAGACATTTTATTTAGAGTTATCAGAAGCAATATACAAATACAGTGTTTGCAAAGGTAAGAGTGAGATTTCCACAAGCTTTCTTCTTCTTCTGAAATGCTCTATGAATGTTAAATCATGTCTTAGAATAGCTTGGTCTAGGACAGTTGAAATTGGGGGGTAGTTAGATCCTTGAATTTTTAGTAAAATAACAAAACAAATAATATGTATGAAGTGTTGTAGCTGTGTTGGTCCCAGAATTGTGGAGGGACAAGGTGGGTGAGGTATGGCATCTTTTATTGGACCAATTTCTGTTGGTGAGAGAGACAAACTTTTGAGCTTACACAGAAGAACTCGAAGAGCTTTCACCAACAGTTGTGTCTCTCATCAACAGAAGTTGGTTCAATAAAAGATATTACCTCATCCACCTCGTCTCTCTAAAATAAATAATATCTCTACTTCCTTGGAGAAACCAAAATAGAAAGCAGCTTTGGAGCTCATTTGGAATGGTAAATTATTAGAACATCTGAGCAACTACAATCTTCACTTGCATGATGCAGCGTGCAGCCAATACATGCTCACCATGTAGTTTAATTTTCTTTTATTGGCTGCAGGGCCAGCTCCAGGCACCAGCCCAGCAAGCAGGTGCTTGGGGCAGCACATCCGACTCTTCGGCGGCGGGTCCCTCACTCCCTCTTGGAGTGAAGGACCAGCTGCTGAATTGCCGCAGAAGACTGAAGCGGCGGTGGTACAGCTGATCGCAATCGTGTGGTGGTTTTTTTTTTGGTTTTTTTTTTGCTGCTTGGGGAGGCAAAAACCCTGGAGCCGGCTCTGATTGGCTGGATCCCTGCCCATCCCATATCTAATCCAGACCACATTGTTTTTGGGAGATGCATACTTTTTCTCCATTTTCAAACCTCTTAGAATAAAGATTGAGTGTCATTTATCTTAAAATGAAATAAGAATTTGCTTGGAATGTAAACCAGTGGATTGTAATAAGGTATGATTATGAAAACATACAAAGCAGTTCCTATGTTCCTTGTGGTGGCTAAACTTCATGGGTGAAATATCTGGTCTGCTCTTTTATAGTAACTGAATCTAGAACAACTGTCCAAGGGCCATCTTGTTTTATATTAGTTCTTTTTTGGAGTCCTTGAGAGCAGAAACTCCCTTACTGTACAGCTCCTCTTGGAGCATAGTTGCTCCTTCATATATCTTGCAGATTGAGGGGACAGAGAGGGGATGACATCAGGCAAGGGCTCCATGGCCTTTTGAAATTCACAAGGATGGATAGCAGCCTAACCATCCTCCACTTCAGAGGGCAGACAGGATGAGGACATGTTCCCATTCCTACTTCTGCTAAATTGAGAGCAGGGTCATAAGTGCCTGATAATTCCAAGACAGTAGCTGGGGAACCCCTAAAAGTTACAGTGCTGTAGTATCCTTGAAACCCGTAGCATGGAACCCAGTGGGGTTTCATGAATCTGAGAGCTAGGAATTATGGAGCATCAATTCTCCTGCTTTCACTTTAGTAGTGCTGGCAGTAAGGCTGTGGGTGTGTTTGTGATTCCACTCAGTGGTGAAGGGAGTGACTGCTCTCTAACCTTATTGGTTGGAGAGCAGAAGCCTTTAACTAGCACTCCTTGTAAGATGCAGGATGGAGGAAATGACTACCAAGTGCCCTAAGGTCCTTAAGAAAAAGAGACCACCTTTGGAGTAGGAAGGATCGGGCTGCCAGTCACCCCAGAAAACATCTGTTACCTTTGGAGGAGTCATGGGGAAAGGGGATGGTTGGTTGGGGCTGGGATAGGTGACCTATAGCTGTGTGATGGGCTTTACCCCATGTCAGAGAACTGTACATGGACCAGATCTGATCTTCCCAGATTGCACTAGAATCCGCTCTGTTCTTGGGGATGTTATGAAGATGTAACTCTGCTACATTTATACACAATTAAAAACAAACAACATAATCTACAATACATGTAACACAGCAGTGCCAATTCTTCCCCATGTTCATTTGCTTGTATGTTGTAGCCACATTCCCCACCTTTCATCTGTGTCTAGATTTTAAGCCTTTCAGGGCAGTGATTCTTTTTTCCTTGTAAGTACTACTAATAATATATCACACGTGACTCTAACCTAAGCTGCTGCTCTCCTTCCCCTGCACTGAAAGGAATGAGGATACTGAGCCTTCCATAGTCTCAGACTTTGACGTATTTCTTAGACTGTTTAAGCTTGTTGGCCTCTCTTCCCCCTTAAATTGGGGAAGAGGGGAAGAGAGCTGCAATTCAAACTACAGCCTCTTGTGATATCAATATTCAGGAGCTCCAAAGATCTTGACAAGTTTCTCCAGCAACAGTAGGAAGTTAGGGTCTGATATTTCTAGTATGAAAAACAAGTAGAAAAACATTTTCAAAAATGTTTGAGGCCATCTTTATTCATAAAGCTCCCATCTAGTTTCCCATCACCATAGTGTTGAAGCATGTCCTATGGATTTATCCTGCCAAACTCCCTGTGCAGTAGGGAAATAGTACACCTTTACAGGTGGAAAATTGAGGTGTAGTGAGAGCAGTTGACTTGTCCAGTGATTCTCAAACTTTTGTACTGGTGACCCCTTTCACATAGCAAGCCCCTGAGTGTGGACTTCCCTTAACAATTATATATTTAACACTGTTATAAATGCTGGAGGCAAAGCGGGGTTTGGGGTGGAGGCTGACAACTCGCAATTCCCCATGTAATAATCTTGCGACCCCCTGAGGGGTCCTGACCCCCAGTTTGAGAACCCCTGGACTTGTCCAAGGGCACACAAGAAGTCTCTAGGTACGGCTACAGTGCACACTCCTTTTGTGGAGTACATACACTACATTTCCCCCCCCCAACATGGGTACAAATAGAAGTATAGATGGTGAAACACTGCTTAGGTGAGAAAAGACATGCCTGAACCCTGTGGGCATGTACCCTGTGCGGCTCTCTACTCCCCCAAGCAGTGCCTTCCCCAGCTACACTGCTAAAAATTCACTGGCATGTGTAGCTACAACTGCAGTGTGGAGGCAGCCTGCTTTTCACTGCAGTGTGTAGCTACATATATCTACTTGCTCCTGCATGAGGTGTGCAGTGTAGAAGTAGCCTATGTCAGAACTGGGAACCAGTGGTAGCTGGTAGAGGGGGAAATGGGCATAGCCACCATTGTTAAATGCCCTCACCTTTATTTATTGAAACAAACTAACAATACCCCTTGTGGCAGATGCCTTTCTTTCCCCCCTTCTCTTGAACAGCACAGTGGAGAGAGCAGCAGGGGTGAATGGGAGGTGAGAAGGATTCCAGCCCTTCAATGCAGCACCATTTAGGGGAGAGAGGGACTAGCAGCATCTGTAACATCTTCTGAACAGCAGCACCATAAAGTGCAGCCTGGGGAGGAAGGTGCACATGGGGGTTATTTGGTCTCCACACCCTAAATGAGCTCCTTTCTCCACTGGAAGCATAAAGCAGTGCTGTGTGGTGCACATGCTCAGAAGCTGCCTTTTGGTTATCCCCGAAGGCTATGTCTACACTGCAATAAATACCTGTAGCTGGCCCATGTCAGCTGACTTGGGGGTCACAGGGCTCGGGCTACCGGGCTATACAATTGCAGTGTAAATACTGTGGCTTGGAATGTTGACACTGCAGTTTTATGGACCTGTGGCCTGATCCCCATGACCCTAGTCAGCTGACACGGGCCAGTCACAGGTGTTTTATTGCAGTGTAGACATACCCAAAAAGTCTGAGAGGTCTCAGTGTAGAGCTTCCCGATCAGGAGCAACACCAGGGTTCCAAGCAGGGAAAACTGAAAGAGCAAGGAGAATTAGTGGTGGGACTTGCAGCAAAGGAGCTATGGAAGGAGGGGAAAGAGTGCCAGCTGTTCAATTAGTTGATTTTATTTGGGAAATGAGAAACACCTGTGAGCGAAAGTGAGGGTACGGGGGAGCCTGGAATCTTACTGCTAATCACAGCCCAATCACCTACTTTGGGCACCAGATACCACTCCTAGGAACTGAATCCAGATCTCTGGATTCTCAGTCTAAAGCATTCTTTTATTTTGTGTTGCAGTACAATGTTAACTGTGTTGCAAAAGTAGAAAACAAGTTCTAATAGTGTGAGTTAAGTGCAAAGGGTAAATCCTAGAGGCCTTATTCAGATGGTATTTAGACAACAATTCTGTCACTGTCAATGGAGTTGTGTGACTGTAATTCAGACCAGAATTTAGCCCAGTGTGTAAGAGTTTAGTTTGAACATCCTAGCTATTGTAAGTGTTGGTTAAAGCCGTAACATTATTTGAATATGGCTAATTTTAAGAAAGTATTTTCTTGGAAATCTAATTCAAACAAAATAGCAAGCCAGCAACCTAAGAGTAATGAATTCATCAGAGAGATACAAAGTTTAACCCAGGCCTCTTGGAAAGGTCAATATCTACAAAAGAGCTTTGGTATTTATCAGTTTTAGTAGAAAGTGTTTATATACGAACCTCGTCTTGTAGCAGAGTTTTACTGTACTCTAGATGATGTCTTTCTAAAATGGAAGATCCATGAAGTTTTGCTAATGGAGAAGCTGACCTGTTGAAAAACAAGTAATTGTTGACAATGTTTCAGAGTACATATTTTTAGGGCTGTTTTAAGTTTGTAGTATTAACGTTCTATCGAGCTGCATATTCCACAGAGGGAGTTTGAAATGGTTTAACATTGCTTGACTAACCTAGTTCTGTGGCCTGACACACAACAATACCTGGTTAAAATGACACAATATGTATATGCCTTCAGCACTGTCATTGAAAAAAGATTAAGGGAGAGTTTCAAAAACACAAGGAACAGTTAGGTGCATAACTCCCATTTGTGCCTTTGAAAATTTACCCCATTTTGTCCTGTGTTAGTAGTTCTTGTTTCTTTAATCGATGCACCTTCCCTGTGTAGAAACGTACCTATTATCCAGCTGTTTGTATTTATCGCTTTAGTAGGCTCTTGACCGCTCTTCTGGTTGGTATCATTCAAAGTGGACCGCCGTGCCACTGCATTTCTAATTTATTATGGTTTGCTTAAATCGAATGGAACTACCATGTCGACTGTGCAATGCTATTTCATTCCTTTCATGTCCTTGGACCCTATCCCACAGAAAGTACTTACAGCTTTATGGACTACGCAGTCCGTGGAAGTTCATACATCTTCAGCCTGTCACAGAAACCCTTCTTCTTACCTCATGCTGAGTGTAAAGCAGAAGTAATTCCAGCTCTACACTAGAGTTCTGGGCAGTGAGGGAGAGGGTCATGTCCATGTTTTATTCTAGTTGTTTTGAATATGAGCCATGCTTGGCTTTTCTTTTTCTTTTGCTTGGCTAACAGGTCAATTTCTGAGGTGAACCAAGGAGGAATGTGCATGCCATTCATTAATCTGTACATGTGTAGTGGGAAAGCCCAATAGATTGCTCACCCTGGCTGACCTCATGAATGGACCTTTCAGTCAGGGAGGACCCTGGTAGGAAGATCTGGCCTCAGCCCTTTTAAAGTTCTTTGGCTGAGTGATGCTCAGTAGGAAACAGTCTGTCTCTCTTCTGTGTCATCTGGAGAATCCCTGACAATGATCAGAAAATGCCATTGCCATGGAGTACAACTTGAAAATTCCTTCATGGGAGAGGATGAGGGGTGTTACCTAATAAGTCATTCTGCATTACTGGCAGGATATTCTAAAGATCATGATTATTATGTTCCCTAGCTACTGGGGACTGAGAGCCTGTGGAGTTTTTGTTGGCTAGCAAATGCACAGAAGCAAGTGATTACAATGTACAGTGATGATCTCCCAAGGTCCCTTCCAACCCTGATATTCTATGAGAAAGAATGCATGAAAGATTAATTGACCTACAGATGAAAAGTGGGATCCTAGTTATGCACAATGATGTAAAAAGCAGAAAAAAAATAAAATTGTGTGTATCACTGCAAACATTTACTAGGGAAAAGCAAACCCTTCTACTCCCCACATCACTTACAATATCTTATACACAGGGCTATGACAGCCAGCTCCTTACTGGTGTAAACTGGCATAGCTCCACTGCAGTCAGCAGAACGACACCTATTTACACCAACTGTGGATCTGACTCTCTCTATTATTTTTTTAAAAATCACTGTAGACAGCATAAGTATGTTCTGTCTGATCACATTCCTAAAAGGACACACAGTATTTTATCTTATCTTCAAAACTAATATGTTGCAAACTGAGCTTTAGAATAATCTCTTGAAATAAGTCTGAAAACAATTTCCTTACAAAATTGTTTTTCTGTATCACACTAGTTTGTTGTACAGTTGCTTATGAGTAGTGGGCCGGTAGCAATATCTTGAGGGGACTTGACACAAAATATTACAAGGACTTGGCAAACTTTGCACAAGAAAATAAGTAGGTCAGGCTTTGTTATTGCATTCCAGCCATGATAATGTCCTTATGAATTTGCCCACATGACCCCCTGGATCTGAGCTCAAGCCACTGTCCATGCCAGAATGTCCACAGTGACCAAGAAGGGGGAAAGCATCTTCACTCACTGCCTAGCCAACCTAGTAAGGAGGGCTTTAAACTAGGTTCAAAGGGGGCAGGTGACAAAAGCCCACAGGTATAAAAAAGTGACCTTAATAGAAGGCTAAATGTTCAGTGGGGAAGGGGGTGGAGACAGAAAATTACAATAGCGTCCATAGGAGCAACAAGAGTGATAACAGGGTGGGGATGAGGAATCTGCTTGACATTTTAGATGTCTGTTCACAAATACAAGGCTTATGGGGAATAAACAGGAAGAACTAGAAGTATTAGTACATATGCTAAAGTATGAATTAATTGGTAGCACAGAGACTTAATGGGATAAATCTCATAACTGAACTACTGACAGAGGAATACAGCTTGTTTAGGAAGGACAGGCAGGGAAAAAAGGGGGACGTGTTGCATTATACATCAAGAATATATACACTTATTCTGAGATGAGAGGCAGACCAATTGAAAGTCTCTGGGTGCATATAAAGGGAGGGAAAAGTCATGGTAGAGGGACTATTATAGCCCACCAAATAAGCAAGAAGAGGTAGATGAGGCATTTCTATAATAAATATCCAAGACCTGGTGATAGTGGGGGACTCCTCAAACATCTGTTGGAAAAGTAATATGGCAAAACACAAATTGGCTAATAAGTTCTTGAAATGTGTTGGGGACAACTTTTTGTTTCAGAAGGTAGAGGAAGAAACCAGGGAACAGTTATTTTAGACTTGATTCTGACCAACAGGAAGGAATTGATAGTGAATTTTAAGGTGGGAGCCAATTCAATTCAAAGTGATCATTAAATGATAGATTTCCTGGTTCTAAGGACAGGAAGGAGTGAGGGTAGCAGAATAAAGACAATGAATTTCAAAAATGCAGACTTAAGCTCAAAGAACAGGTAGGTACGATCCCATGGGAAGAAAATCAAAGGGAAAAAGGAGTTCAGGAGATCTGGTAGTTTCTCCAAGAAGCAATATTAAAGGTGCAACACCCAAAACAATCCTGATACGAAGGAGAGATAGGAAGAATAATAAGAGGCAACTATGGCTCCAGCACAAGCTTTTTAGCTGAAAATCAGAAGTGGAAATACAGACAAATTGCTAAGGATGAGCACAAAAGAATAGCACAAGCAATTAGGGACAAAAATGGAAAGGCTAAGGCACAAAATGAGTTACACCAAGCAAGGGACATAAAAGCAAATAGAGAAGATCTTATAAATATATTAGAAGCAAGAGGAAGGAAAGTGTAGGTCCTCTGCTTAGTGGGGAAGGAGAGCCAATAAAGGACAACATCAAGAAGGCTGATATGTTTAATGCCTATTTTGCTTCAATCTTCATTAAAAAAGGTAAATTGTGGCCACATACGTAACATAATTAATGTTAACAACAAGGGGAAGGAATGCAAGACAAAATAGGGAAAGAACAGCTTAAAGAATATTTAGATAACTTAGATGTATTCAAGTTGGCAGGGCCTGATGAAATTCATCGTAAGGTACGTAAAGAGGAACTAGCTGAAGCAATCTTATAATCATTAGTGATTATTTTTGAGAACTCACTGAAGATGGCTGAGGTCCCAAAAGACTAGAGAAAAGTTTTGTGTTTGCCCACCTTGAAAAAGAGGAACATAGAGGACTCAGAAAATTACAGAAAAATCCAGCTAACTTCGATACCTGGAACAAATTATTAAACAATTATTTTGTAAGAATCTAGAGAATAATGATTATAAGTAATAGCCACCATGGTTTTGTTAAAAAGAAATCATGCCAAACCAACCTAATTTCCTTCTTTGACAGAGTTTCGGCCATGGAGATGGGGAGAAGCAGTAGATGTGCTATATCTTGATTTTAGTAAGGCTCTTGACATAGTCCTAGGTGACATTCTCATAAGTACATTAGGAAAATGTGGTCTAAATAAAATTCCTATAAAGTGGGTGCAAAACTGGATGAAAATCTGTACTCAAAGACTAGTTCATGGTCAAATGGTGACCCACAGGGGTCAGTCCTCAGTCTGATACTGTTCAATATTTTCGTTAATGACTTGGATAACGGAGTGGAGAGTGTGCTTATAAAATTTGCAAATGAAACCAAGCTGGGGGGAGTTGCAAGTACTTTGGAGGACAGGATTAGAATTCAAAACTATCTTGACAAATTAGAGAACTGGTCTGAAATTAGACCAATCAAATGAAATTCAATAAAAAAAACTTTGCAAAGTACTTCACTTATGAAGGAAAAATGTACAACTATAAAATGTGGAATAAATGACTAGGTGGTAGTACTGCTGAAAAGGATCTGTGGGTTATAGTGGATCACAAATTGAATGAATAAACAATGTGATAGTTCCCCCCCCCCAAAAGCTAATATTCTGGGGGGTCTATTAACAGGAGTGTTATGTATAAGACATAGGAGCTAACCATCCAGCTCTACTTGGTCCTGGTGAGGCCTCAGCGGGAGTACTGTATCCAGTTCTTGGCTCCACACTTTAAGAAAGATGTGGACAAATTGGAGAGAGTCCAGAGGAGAGCAACAAAAAGTATAAATGGTTTAGAAACTGTGACTTATGAGGAAAGGTTACAACTGTGCATGTTTAGTCTTGAGAAAAGAATTCGGAGAGGGGACCTGATAAACAATTTTCATATATGTTAAAAGGCTGTTATAAAGAAGACTGTGATGAGTTCTCCACATTCACTAAGGGTAGGACAAGAAGAAATGGGCTTAATCTGCAGCAAGGGAAATGTAAATTACATATAAGGGTAATTAATCTCTGGAATAGGCTTTCCAGAGAGGTTGTTGAATCCCAGTCCTTGGAAGCTTTTAGTAACAGGTTAGACAAACAGCTGTCAGAGGTTGTCTACATATACTTGGTCCTGTCTCAGTGTGGAGCTGGATTAGACCTCTCGAGTTCTCTTTCAGCACTACACTTCCATGATTTTTAGCCTGCTAGCTCGAGCTAAACTGGTGTAAGTCTGTCTACTCAGGCTGGGAGGCACACTCCGAGTTGCAGTGTAGACTTACCCTTTGGCTCTTTGGGTACGTCTTCACTACCTGCCGTATCGGCGGGTAGCAATCGATTTCTCAGGGATCGATATATCACGCCTCATCTATATCGATCCCCGAACGAGCTCCTGTCGACTCCGGAACTCCACCAACGCCAACGGCGGTAGCGGAGTCAACAGGGGGAGCCGCGGACGTCGATCCCACGCCGTGAGGACGGTAGGTAACTCGATCTAAGATACTTCGACTTCAGCTACACTATTCACATAGCTGAAGTTGCGTATCTTAGATCGATCCCCTGCCTAGTGTAGACCAGCCCTTTCACTCAGCATAAAGGAGCCAGAGTGGGAGTGAGGATCTTGCACCTGGGACTTGATCCTGCTGTACTGAAATCAGCAGGAGTTTAGCCACTGACTTCAGAGGAAGCAGGATTCACCTCCTTCATCTTCTTAGCTAGGGGTAGTCAATAGGTGGACTGTGGGCCAAATCTGAACTGCCAGATGCTTTTGAACAGACCCCAAATCTTTTTATTTACTTATTATTATTATTATTATTATTGTTGTTGTTCTTTTTTTATTATTTTGTCTGGAGTTTGTACCTTGACCAAGAAATTTGGATCTTGACAAAAAATAACTGACTGCTCCTGTTCTAGGCTCTACACAACTTCACTCTGGCCTACATCTTAAATCTTGTCTCCTAATGTGCTCCCTCTCACCAGCTTCACTCTGTCAACAGTGTTAGCTCCAATGCCCATTTCATTTCCTTCTCCCATTCCTATCTTCACACCTTCAATATGGCCCCTTATGAAAGACACCCCCCCCAGAATCCAGGCTTTCCCAAAGGGTCGTGTCTTGGTGTTTTCATATAGGTTATAAATACTCTGGGTCAGACTCTCTTGATAGATGTGCATGCTTTGCAAATAATTATGGAAAATAGTATAGTTTGTATCTTTGCATGTGGTGATATGTTCACATCTTTCTTTTAGTTACTGGTACAAATGTTATATGTACAGGTGTTTGTACTTATAAATCAATGTAGCTGAACTTACTTCATTTGATACAAATTATTGGTCCCTCTGTGATCAATGTCATGGCAGAAAGCAGCCGCAACCATGGCAAAGGCTTCTAGATCGGTATAGTATTTCTTTAGTCTACCTGTCTATAAAGGAGAAGAGACTTTTTTGAGTATATACCTGCTTGAATTTTAGAATTCCTGTTGAAATTAAAAGAACTACAAATTGAATGTAAGATAGGTTTACAGTGACAAAACATACCATTAGTAAGGTGAACATTGTCTGTCCCACGTTGAATCCATGACGCCAGTTATGGTAAGTTATATCCCGATAACCCTTTCTGACTGTGTACATCCATCTTGTAAGTACCTGTTACAAATAAAAGGCATATCATACTCAGTAGAGTTCAAATATAACAAATTCCTGGAATGTCTTTAAAATTAAGATGGAATTTCATATCTTTACAGGAAAATATGCAGCTTTTACAAAGCTGAAACATTGTTTCTAATTAAAATAAGCATAGAAGCTAACCACTGTTATATAAGTCAATGCTAGTTTAATTTTTTATCTAACTAAGCACACAACGATTTACCACCTAGCTTTACATACTTATTATGAATCTGTGAAAAATATCTGGTCAGAACAGTGGAAAAGTAAAAGATATCAAATGTTTTATATATAAAAAGCTAAGAATGGATGTATGCTACTGTTGCTTCTAATATTTTACTCTGGGACAGTTCTAGTTAAAAGAACTTGGAACTGAGGAGGAAAATGTACCTAATATGACAAAATAAATCTGACCTCTGCTGGGACTTTGAATTTTTCAACCACATTTATCTCAAAGAATAATCGTATTCCGCACTTAATCAAGCCATGCTCTGTAACGGGAAAGTCACTGAAGCGGAATTCATAAAGTTCCACTTCCTTTGGATCAGGTAATTCCTCTCTCTGTCAGGGAGGAAAAAAAAGAAAAAAAAAAGACCACAACAGTTTCACTTTGTAAGAAGGAAACTAGAGAAAATTCAGTTTTTTAGTTGCTTTTTTACTCTATCCCTATATAAAGAGTTCCTGGTCAGGCCCATCATGTGTACATAGCTCTCAGGTTTCAATGCACACTACTGTATATTAAACTATAATATGTACTTTAGATCACTGCTGTTTTTCTGCTCAAACAAAGGGGATGGGTACCATTTATTGCTTCCTGCAAACTGGTATTTCTTCCCCACATACATTCCAACAAAATCCACATTACAATTATAGTTTTTTAAGTTATATATTGAGTAAAAACCAATGGTTACTTTATTTTAGAATGCATTTCTTAATTATGCATACAATTATTGTACTTCAGATTATTATTATTATTGTATTACATACCTCACCTGTGGGACTTCAGTGAATCTTTGGGATAGATTATCAACTGTTACCCTATAAATCATGGGTGCAACTGAGGGTGGGGAGGGGTCTGTCATAGTTCAGGGCTACCTGGACCTCTGACCCCCTTCCCTGGTGTCTTCTGAGTGCACCTGCCTCTAGGTCTTAGGCCTCCCACTTTCACTCTATGGCAGAATCCCATGATTCTCCTACCAACAAATATTACTCAACAAGTCTGACTAGACTCAATACCTGCAGTTCTTCCCTTCAGGAACTTGTGAGCAGCAGTGAATAAAGTGACCCAAAACAGCCTTCTTAAAACGATGTATTGTTGAATCTTAACAGTAGGAATACAGCATAGCAAGAAAAAAGCATTTTTAGAGCAATAAAAGGCCTATGTGCATGTTTATCTTACCTAAAGACTTGCCTTCCCTTAGCAGAAACCCTAGTTGGGCTAAGCTACCTTGAGACACGCCCAACTCTGGAAGGCAGTTTCTTCCCCTTAAACACCTCACAAAACCAGTCCCTTTCCCCTTCAGAGAGTGTGCCTATAAATCCCTCTCAGCCTTTGATCTCCCCACCTTCACAGAGTGGGTGACGTAGTCCTGGGAAAGCTGGTCTGGCAAGCTCACCAGGGAGGCGGAGCTAGCATATTAGTTCATAATCCTCGGTGTTTTCTGAGGAACTCTTATCTGGGCTACTGCCTATCTTCCTGGGTAGTTTTCTTACCATCTGGCTAAAGTACAGTAAATATCTTAACAGTGCCCAGACAAACATAGAACGGGTGGTATTTTGTAGATTACAGGAAACGCCAAAGCCATCACAGTCACTTGCCCCTCCCTACCTACCTCTGGATGGTTCTGTGCCAGTTGTGTCCCTAGTGTAGTTTAGAGCAAACTCTACTCTAAACTACACTGGCTTCCAATGGCCCCAAGGGACAATTCTGGCAGCAGAGGACTGCCTGAGTGCATGCTCTTTCCCCTCATGAATACCCTTTATTTTAGAGGCAAGTGTAGCTACCCTCAGAAATGTCCACTACCCTATCTGCTTGGTTTAAGACTGCTTTGCACTGAGGGACCACCAACAAACCAGACTTAATTTGTGTGAAGATCTCTAGCCTTTAGAGTTACTAGCACAAAAGATCTCTATTTTTACTTATGACTTGCTTTATTTATATTAATTGCACTCATGCACATACAAATAACACACCAAGGGTATTTACTCATGATGTTCAAATGTCAGGAAATGCAAAAATTAAGGCTCTGGTAGTAACTTTAATTTGCCCACGTTATACGTATGATATAAATATATATTTAATAGCCTCGCTGGTGGTGGTAATAATTATAAGTACCTAGATCATAGATAGCGTTTTTCAGTAGTACATCTCAAAGCCCTTTACAAAGGAAGTCAGTGAACTGTCAGATTCCATTTTACAGATGAGGAAACTGGCAACTGAATATATTACAAGTGTAATGTGGGCAACATTAGGATGAGAACTATAATTTGGATTTCTCTTTAAAAGAAAACCTTTATTGTGTATTGATGCTATAACCTTATATTTAATGTCCTTGTTTAAAAAAACACAAAAAAGAAACTGCACATGCAAGTTAGATTACCCACTTCATTGAAATGAATGGGATGTGGAACAGTGATGTCCCACCTTTGCAATTGTTGCTGTTTGGTTGGAGATATTTGCTGCAAATATTGGTTATTGTACATGCAAAAATATTTCTGTCTTTTCTCCCATATGTGGAATTTCCCTTTAAATTTACTCTGGTCTGAGTTCAAGAAGAGAGAATGGTCAATCCTGGAGCAGTGACAGTTTTAAGGCCCAATGCTTTGTGAGCCTTCAGGACTAGAAAACACCTGCTTTATTGCATTAGTGACCTGACATTCCAGGCTTCCTATAGGATTAAACATTTCTATGTAGTCCTGGCACTGCATGAGATATCAGACCTTCAGTTCTTGATACCCCAATGTATAGAAAAAGCTATTTAATTTAGTTTCTAGTGGTTTTAAAAATCCATTCCAGTGTTTTATTCCACTTGGATGCCCCCAGAGGGTAATTAAGGCACCTTGATTTACAAGTGGAGAGATCTAAAAATGTATTATTGCTATTAATTTTTGTAAGTCTTAAATTTAAAATGAATTTACTTGAAAATGTGAAGGTATAATTTTCTATTGATACTTTTCATTTCACTAGAGGATGTGCTTATATAATCAGATGTAATTTAACAAGATCTTTTAACTGTAAAAACCGTGTACAGTCCTAAACCTGATATCTGCAATGTTTTTAGAGGAAGGAGGAAGGAGGGGAAAGAGAGCTCATTTTACTGATAATTATCTATAACTTTAACCAAAAATTCCTGCTACAAGGCAAAGTAAATAAAAACCAGTTAATTAAAGTTTTTCAAATACCTAACAAATTATAGAAACACATCAGGTGCTATTGCTGTTATTAACCCCCTTCATATCCTATACAGTCACTTCTTATTCTGGTGCCCTGCCAATTTCCTCCTCCTTCTATGTATGTTGTACTAATATACACACAACTATACCTTTAAATTGAGTTTTTGCCATTCTTATATACAGTAGGTTCCCATATAAAACTCAGTAATATTCATTCATGCAGAGTGAATGACGAATGAGCGGAGTCAATCCAATTAATCATAAGATAAAATGAAAAAAAAATAAAATTAAAATTATTAAGAGAAACAAATAGCAAATAGCATTTTAAGGAGGCAGCTATAACTCCTTCAGCCTGCAATAGTACCTAGGATAGTCCCTTTTTATCTCTTTGGGAAATAAGACCTTGAGCCTGCAAATATTTAAGAATGTCAGTAATTTTCAATGGAACTACTCATGTGAGTGACATTAAGCATGTGCCTAAATGTTTGGAAGGTCAGGCCCTCAGTCAGCACGCTGGGTATGATAGTGTATGGTAGCAATATGTCTGTCCAGATATCAAAAACACATTCAGTGTTTATTTTCTTGATCTCTGTTATACCATTACTGGTCAACATAATGGTGTGAATTTTAATTATGGGTTTGCACAGTGCCTAATGCAATGGAAGCCTGGTTCAAGACTGGGGTGGCGAGGTGCTAATGCTATCCAAATAATAAAGAATTTCTGATGCAATGCTGATTTTGATAGAGATGCGCCACAGATGCCTTTAGCCCAAAGTCTTTCTTGTTTTAAACTCATCCTTGTTCTTTTCTCTCTCTTACCTATCTGACTTTAGCATCTTTCAAAAGGTATTAGGCAAAGAGGTTCTACCAGTAGCAAATTGTCTATTTACTGAAAATTGATTGTTGCTTTGTGAACATTCAGGTCAGTCCTAGTTCCTAATTTTGCATTTTACTCTTGTATTTCAACCAAACAATACAAGCAAAGGATTCAGTTTCCACCCGCCGTATGGTGATGCTGACCATGCAGCCTAGAATAGAATTTGGTCCATTTTCTTTGAATCGAGATGCTATCATAATGATCCCTGGATAGTTCAGCTCCTCTTGAACAGTACAAAGACTTTACTTCCTGCATTACCGCTGACAGATTTTCATATGAAAATCCAGGGAGAATGCTGTTTTAGTGAGTTGGTACCAGGGGAAGTATATAGGTTGCATATCAGTGGATGAGCGAACCTAACGTATTGCCAAAAATATTTTTACGAGGCACCTGCACAATATCCCTGAAGCTGATGACTAATATAAATATGTTGTATTAAGTAGAAGAAGGTTAAACAACACATTTTTAACACAAACACAAAGGAGTCCCATCACAGTCTGAAGTTAATAGGCCCCTGAAAGTTTAAGAATCTGGTTTCATTACTTACCAAAATCTTGAGGAGGGCTTTCTCATCACAGTCTTCAGTACTGGTTACATTTAATTTCTCTTTGTATTTCTAAAGTGAAAATGAATGAAAAATTAAGTTTCTGTTCCACAAGATTCCTATTTGAATTCTGTGGTACTAGAAAGATACTCACCAATATGGACTGAATTTCTTCAGGGGTGGCCTTTGTCTGGTACATGAGCATTTCCTGAGCAATGTCTTTCCTGTTTTCAAGCTTATTCATTTTGTCATAGGTGTCAGTATTTAAAACAGACCATCCAAGGAATTGTGTAAGACTCTGGAACAAAACAGAGGAAAATGGAAGTGATGTAGTGACAATTCATTTGGCTTAATAGTAAAGGAAAACTGACAATTTGAACTCCTTAAAATGTCCAGGAAGGTACTTACGTGCCTCCCACCAACACAGCTTATGAGCCACAGGCACCGGCTTCCTCCTTGCCCTGGGGATGCTCAACCCCGGCTTTGCCCCAGGCCCTGCCCCAGTTCCACCCTTCTCCAAACTTCCACCCCCATCTCTTCCCACCCAGTTCTGCTCTCTTTCTTGAGTGTGCCCTGTCCCTGCTCTTCCGCCTCCCCCACAGCACCTCCTGCATAGTGCGGAATGGCTGATCACGGCGGGTGTGAGGCGCTGGAAGGGAGGGGAAGGAGTTGATTGGTGGAGCCGCTGGTGGGCTGGAGGCACTGGGGGTGGGGGGCTGGCTGCTGGTGGGTGCTAAGCACCCACTAATTTTTTTCGTGAGTGCTCCAACCCTGGAGCACCCACAGAGTTAGTGCTCATGCTCTGAGCCCCTCAAAAACTTTAATAAATGCAGCTTCACAACAACCATGTAATATAGGGAAGCATTTTCCCCATTTTGCAGATGGGGGCCTGAGGTGCGCAGAGGTTAAGTGACTTGCCCAGTATATGGGTGCACACTTGAACCGGTGCACTGATGTCAACGGGACTTTACACAGGCTTGCACTTAAGGAGTTCCTTGCAGGATCAGAGTCTTAGGGGTAATATCTAGTGAATCAGATGGTCTGTCATCTCTGCCCTGAAGACTACAAATACTAATTGTCAGTTAAATGATTTTGACCATCCTTAACTAATCTAATATGGGGTTTTTGTTTGTTTATTTGTTAGAATGATTTTTATGGTATCTGCCGTCTGTTCAGTACTGGAAAAAAGCTCACGATCCATCATAACTGTACAAGTGTGTAAAGAGTTTTAATGGAAATACTTTTACTATTAAGAAATTGTAATGAAGAGGATAACAAACTTACAGTATAACTGCTACCTAAAATAATCCTTTTAGTAATTTTTAATTGAGACTTAACAAAAATATCTCTTAACATTAAATGATTAAACTTACTTCAGTGATTTGTTCATCAAATTCATCAAAGGGTTTTCCATCTTTTCTGTTGTAAAATGTAGCTACTCCCACAATTTCTTCTTTTTTGTTGACAATAGGCAAAGACAGGACATTTTTGATAACCCAGCCTGTCTCATCCACAGGCCCCTTCTGCAAGCAAACCAAAAGAAGAGGAAATATTGCATATTTCTTTTAAAATAGTCATACAATATTTTGGTATTATAATTGTAAATGTCACAGTTGGTACCCAAAGATCACAAATAAGTACAATAACAAAATTATTAGCCACCTCCGCAACTATGGAATGTATGAATATTTGTGCAATCAACTTTATGACTAATGAGTAGATGGCATTAGGGTATTTTCCTATAATAATTACACTAAAAGAAATACTGTGTTATTACCTGAAATGAAAAATATTCATCTGCTGGTGCATTCATCATGTTACAAATCTGTGGTATAAGGAAACAAAAAAAGCCCCATTGTTTAGGTGCAGTATATACACTCAAATCCATAGTCTGGCATTTTAAAAAGGCATGTTCATTTTCTAAAAGAAAAATAACTGTCATTGTACATAAATCAAAAGTATTATTAAAGTAGAATTAGCTACGCCAGTATATGCCACTTGGAGTGCTGAAAACACTTTGCCTTGTGTATGGTGCTCATAATATATTTTATTAAGCATGATAGTTACTTAACAATATGCAGGAAGAAGGCAAAATTTTAGGGCAGGAAGTAAAGAGGAATATTATATCCAATTTGAAACTGCATGGGGAATTTTAGGAAGAGGTAAATAGTTGAGCTAACCCCTACTGTTACAAAAAGTGCCACAGAATCAGCAATGACTACGATATGACCTTTGATTTTGTCTCTCCTCTGAAAGACAATATCTTACACCATGTTGAAGCCTTGGTTCAGATTTGGGACCAAGCTATCTTTCTGTTTATAACCCTGTACCAGGATTAAAACTAAACAGAAAATTCGACAAGTTTCTGTTTGCTGAGTTGCTGACAGATCATTCTTTTGTGAGAATGGACTTGTACATCTGCAATGCGAGTCAGAGACCTAAGCCCTCCTACCCATGAGATGTCCTAAGATCTGTCAGGAAATCCCCTGGTTCACAGGTCATCTGCATAGAGGGCTTGTCCCTCCAGGCTATTGATTGGCCCCTGTATTCCATGGCAGCTATAATCCTGGAGACAGTGTGATATGCTCATATAGTCACTTATTGTATTTCCAGTCATATAGTCAATATAAGGAAGTTTTGATGTTGGCTCCCGAAGTCTCTGTTTGATCAAAGAACTCTCTAAAATGTGTAACTTTCTTTTTTTGCAATTAACTTACAAATCCATTTTCAGCAACATACGTTGGCAACCCGCTGACAAGACACCAGTGATCTGCAGGAGGTGACCTGTAGAGACAGAATGAGATTCAGTAAGTCAGTGTCACAGATATAAACATGTTGCAGTTCTACCTGAGCAACGCTGCTAACTGCTACATATTTAACAAGCTGATAATGAATACTTACGGAATGACTTTGATTTCTTCTTTTCCATGTAAAATATAATCAATAATCTTATAAAAGATGACTTCCTAAATAAAAGAGGAGAAAAACATGCGTTAATTATCCTGTGCAACTAAATTCCAAAATTATGATGTGTAAACAGGAAACATTTATACTTACTCTGCCATCGGGTGTTTTTGGTCCTTTATAAGGCTCTGCTTCTCCCAGCTTGATTGGCCATTCATCATAGAACTCCTAAAAATAATTACACACAGATTAACAATACAAAGTGTTTCTCAGTTACATACCAATAGGTAACATGAAATGCATGGACAATCATTTTATGCTATACTTCACCATAACCCTACTTGGTCTGGTCACATCTCAAAACAGTAAGAAGAAAACATTGTTAAATATACACCAAACAAAAGTTTTAGCAAGTAAATTGCAGATTAGTGTGAAAACCAATGCCAGAAAACTGCATGGCTTTCTCAACATTTTAGTGGGTGGGAGAAGTATACAATAAAAATAACCACTTGAGACTAAT
Organism: Mauremys mutica; assembly: GCF_020497125.1. NCBI lineage: Eukaryota > Metazoa > Chordata > Testudines > Geoemydidae > Mauremys > Mauremys mutica. The sequence goes on from NC_059078.1 coordinate 97,936,029, forward strand.
CTGCATGTTTTACTTATATGACCTGCCCTATTTTTATATATTTTACATGTAATTTTGGTGACTCATATTAGTTGAATATAGTTCATGCTTCATGTCATTTTGAAAGCATACTTAGAAAGCATAGTCCATTGATTCCATGGAGAAAGGCACATTAGAGATATCCATGACAGATTAGCTAGTGGAGGAATTTATTTTTTATATTGATATTGAATTAAATGAATTCTACATTTCCAAGTAATTGGTAAAATGCTGGTTACCTTCTCTTTGGTCATATCCAGCAGACCAACAGAGTATCTTTCACAGTTCAAATACATTCGAATAGTGTACAGTGCTTTGTGAAACTGTCGCTCAATATCTGTCAGTTCTTCAAATACTTTGTTGGCAGACCATAAAAGCATCTACTTACAATGAGAAAAAACTGGGTAAATATTCAGGTGGTGAAAAGAGAATGTATTGCAGATGAAAAGAAAACGTAGCCTCATGAGTTTCAGATATTAAAGAATGAATTCATAATGGAGGTTGATACCATTCTGTAACATGATAAATTTTATGTATTGTCTGTGAGACCATATCATTAGTAATGATTTTACATAAGAAAAAGCTAATGAAGGTTCTCATTAACAAATCCTTCTTTACCTGACTTCTTCGGGTTTCAATATTGTAGAGATATGTGATATGGTATTGTTTTATGGCAACAGAAACAAAATTGAGGTATTTCTTAAAGACCTATAAATGACAGAGAACAAAAATAAGACAAAATATCAAACCAAGTAATAGGTGCTGCCATATTTATTGTTAAAAGAACAATAGTGTTCACGTTTTAATGTCTAAAGTTACCTCTTCATCCTCTTTAGAGAATTCAGGGGCATTTATTTTGTTAAGTGCCATCACAACAGCAAGCACCTCCTTGCCCTGCATAATAGGGGTTGCCAGCATGCTGTTAGTTGTGTAACCAGTTTGCTTGTCCACAAAGTCAGAAAAATGGTTATTCTGAAAAAACAAACAAAAAACAAACCACATTTAGTTATGATGAAGACCATTTATTATTTGTTACTTATTTACACAGTGCCATATATGTGACTGGAGTTTCACACTACAGAGAAAGATGGATTCCCAGCCCAAAAGAGCATAGCGATCAGAGGCCACAATCCTGCAAATATGTATGTGTGTGCTTCACTTTAACATTAAGCACATGTGTATGTGTTGGTACTGAGCTGACACAGGTTATCCTTAAAACAAGGACAAACAGGAGGAGGAAGGACAAAGGAGAGAATAATACAACTATGTGTTTATTTGGGAGGCTAATGCCTTTGGCTTGAAAATAATTATTTATATTTATGTATGTATTACTAGTAATATTATTTAATCATTCCTGTAGAAAAAATTCTTGATATTACCTCATCATACGATTGTGAAGCTGACATAAAAACATAAGGCCACAGTCTCAGGCCTGCTCTTTTCTAAATGCTCAAACTCTCACAAGCAGCAAAGAATCCTGTGGCACCTTATAGACAAACAGACGTTTTGGAGCATGAGCTTTCATGGGTGAATACCCACTTCTTCGGATGCAAGCAGTGCACACTCTCACAAGTGTACTGCTGAGGATGCTTCTGGCAGGGAAGAGTCCCCAGCAGGTATAGACCTGGCAGAGACAGTTGCTACACTTCCCTCCTGGCCATTCCCCATTCCCTGCACAGAAGACATGCTTGGGCTATGAGGACATACCAGAGGGAGTGACCAGAGTGTGAAGGACAATCCCCAACTGATGCCTTGGGGCCATGGTCATGCAGTTAAATAAGAAACCAGAGCCCTCTCTCTGACAGCCCACTCTTGAAACTGGATACAGCAAAGAATCGGTGATCTTTGAAAACATGATTTTGTGTCATCAATGTGCTTTAGTAAAATGCTGTTATTGGTAGGGAATAAGTTGCTGTTCTGTGCAGATGTTTTGAATTTATATTTTGAAGTAAACTTAAAGATCCATTTGCAATGCTTGTAATAAGTAGTAATATTTAAAATCATTATACAATATTATCAAGGACAGCTGATAAAACACAAATGCTGGAGATATTTGGTTTCACAATTTGCTTGAGAGCTCCAGGATGATGGAAAATGGAAGCTGTACCCTTCCCATGCAACCATCTTTTAAGGCTAGCCAGTCAGTCAGCCAAGTGGGGCTGCACGACTTCAGTCACATGGTGAATGCTATTGGTCAGGGGACATCACTCTCCAAGCTTCATCAAGCTGACTGCAACTAGGCAGACTGCAGCACTTGGTGGAAAGTAAAAACCTATCTTCTCATGCCTGGACTATGCTCCTTTGTGGTATATTAAAGATGAAATTGTGACCATTTGAATTTTCACCTAAAGTACATGGCTGTTATACTTGAAGAAGCATTGCAAATTATCCTATTGGCTTTCTTCTATGAAATGATTAACTTTTAACACAGAGGGTGAAATAAAAGCCAGCACACAAGGCTTGTGCCTTAAGACCTATTTTGAGGGATTAAATGAGATTTAAGTGGTCCATGTGGTTTTCTGCAGAGGGATGAATTTTACCCTGAAAGAAAAGTTCACAGAGCTTTTAGAGAACAATACAGAAGACTAACTAGCTAAGATGCTGGCATATTCACAGTAGCAGCTTTTAAATTGCTTCTCTGCACAACTGCCTAACTTCTGACTAAGGGGCCATGCTGCAAACACGTATGCACAAGAGCAGTCCCATTGACTACATGCGTGGTCGTTTGCAGGATCAGACCCCAATTAATTAGATACAACAATAAACCAGAACATTTGCTGCAACAAAGTCTCAACTTTTGTTTCTTCCAAGCAATGCCTAGCCAAGAGCCAGGTCTTAGAGTTGTAGACTAACCCTTGACCCGTTGAATTAAAATAGTGCAATGTGCATATCTAATACCCCTCCCCTGTAAACAATAACTTCCCTAAGTTTACACACAAATATAGACAGTTTTAAAAAAAAATATGTCACTGGCAGTTTTCTGTTTGATAACCCTCTCAGTTAAGTAGGCTTGTCATTAAGTCTCTAACCTTCATATAAATCATAACACAGCACCTGGAATAGGTTGCTGAGCCTCTTGTCTATTAATGGAAACATTGTCTACTAATGTTATTAGCATTCATAACCCAAGGTGTTTCAGTGGACCAAGTACCTTTTTAATTACCATTGTCTGCAACATATCACTTTACTACACTGATTTGCTTGCATCTTCTGTGTCATCTCTTGTTTCGCAGGCACTCCACAAGCAGAATTTACTGTTTTGCTTTTACATTTGTCTGTTTATCTGTCTTTTCTTGTAATTCCTTTGCTGTATGGAGAATTTCCAGGGAAGGTGGGCAGTGAAAGAAGGCACTTGAGGGCCTATTGGCAGAGATTGCACTGTTCATAGACAAACTGTATATCCTGATCCAAACATGGTCGTAAAAATAGCTTCTGCTAAGAGCTTTCAGTATGAGATAAATTATTTTTTACACCATGGTAAAAAATGCTACTTAGTGTCTCATCAATAATAATCTGATTAGAAAATAAACTAATGGAGGAAATCCATACAAGCATTAAAGCTCTCTTAACTTTCATTATAGGCAGAGGTGGTAGCACCATCCATTATTAAGGTCTCCCAACACTTTCCATTATAAGACCCTGTTTTCAGTTGCTCATAACTTTAATGATTTGTTTGCTTCAGACTGAAAAAGTTTTAGATAATTTCAGCCAAAATGGTCCAGCCTTTTCTGAGAATAAAGCTAGGGAAATATATGTTGTTTTGGTCATGTTAAAAAATTCTTAAGGCCTTTTCTTTTAAATGCTTTGGCATTCCTATGCTTTGGAACAGGGACTTGACATTTGGTAGTGGTGGAGCCTTTGTGGCAGGGATGAGTCTCTTAATATCTCTGAAATTCTTTCTAAATTTGGCCATGTTAAAAACTTTTGAAAAATCACAAATTTGCACATACTCACTAGCGACTCGCTAGATATTCACACCTAAAATCACTGAAGATTCCATCTTTACTGAGCATGCTCAAAAAGTCTCACTTCCTAGAGCTGACCAGATCGTGCATGCGCCACCCCCACAGAGCAACTGAGCGTGCTCCAGCCCAGAGCTCTGGGGTTTCAGAAGGACTTTCCTCGTAATTGCTGCTGCAGGTTGGTGTGGGGTCATGCCCCAGAACTGAGAACCTGGAGCCGATTCTGTCCTGTGCTCTCAATGACCCACCTGTTGGCATGTAGGCAGAGTAGAAGAGGAAACCACCTGATTCAAATGGAGATGGAACAAGAACCAGATGTGGGGGGAGGAGAGAGAAAGGAATAAACTGGGACAAGGAGTCTGATAAGACTTGGACAGGAGTGGGGAGAGACACTTTGGGAGCTGGGACTGCTTGGGGGTGGTGGGAGGAGGCTGGCCTGAGAGCCTTTGGAGGGGGAGATTGGAATTAGGAGCTGGTGAGCAAAATGGGATGGGAAATGGGAGTCAGTTGGCTGAGAGGAGTGGGGAACACTGAGATTGGACATGGAGCTGGGGGTAAGAGGGAAACTGCTTCTTGCTGGACAAGGGGGCTGAGCCTAGGAAACACTGGAGGTAAAACAGTAGGGAGGGAATTAGAGACAGACCTGATAAGGAACTGGAGTGTGGGGGGAGAACTGAGGCTTGCTGGGCAAAGTGATTGGGAGAAGGATCTGGGTAGAGAATTGCTGGGAGATACTGAGATTGGATGAGGAGCCTGGAGAAGTTAGATGGGATTGAGAGCAAGAGAAGGGGATGAGGGGAGGGAGGTATCAAATGAGGAGCTAGGTCGCATGAACTGGGACTGCCTGAGCATTGAGACGGGGGACAAGAAGCTGGGACAGGAGGGGGAAACTGGGGCAGGCTGAGCAAGGGGACTGGGAGTCATGGGGGAAATTGAGGTTCAGAGAGTGATCCCAGAGCAGAAGACTAGGACTGGTTGGACAAGAAGACTGGGATTGTGATAAGAAGCCTGAGGAGTGGAGGCTGGGACTGGGCAGGAAAGGAAAATGATCCTGGGACAAGGAGCCAGGAGTGGGAAAGAGATAGGACTGGGACAGAGACAGGTTGAAGGGAATGGGGCAGAAGAGGTCAAGCTTGAGAAAAACCCACTGAACAGTCTGTGCCCACTAGTGCACATACTTTCCTCCAGAACCTGGAATGGAACCCAAGACTTCTGAGTCTCACCTTTCCTCTGCTGTCAACAACATTTGAAACTCACTGGCAAAGTATGCACCTTATTCTCTTCTAGTTCTGCTCAGTAATTACATGTTCCACATTTTCTGGGTGCCCAAGCTGAGATCTTTGGGCCTGATTTGCAGAAGTACTGAGCACGCACAGCTGCAACTGAAGTTAATGGGAGCTGAGCTCGAATATATAATGCTAACTAGTCTGAAAAATCAGGTCCCAAGCATCTCAAACTAGGCACCCAAAATTAGCGGTTTCTGATTATTTGAATCTCTCTGTTTTCTTGTCTATAAAATGGAGATAATGTCACCCCCGCAGGGGTGTTGTGAAAATAAATGAAATAATGTTAATGAAGCACTCAGATACTATATTGATGATCACCATAGAAAAGCCCACGTGGAAACTGATAATTGTGTCTTCAGAGAAGGGTTTAAATAGTGTGCAGTAAATAAGGCCTACAGCTGCACATTGAGCAATGAGTATAAAATGAAATAATGAATAACTGTTCAGTAACTGAGCACCATCCAGCCTGTCACTTGAACGAGGCAGGGAATCTGTGGGAAAATAGCAGTTGAGTGTGTAATTAAAGACTGTATTAGGGCTGTCGATTAATCACAGTTAACTCATGCGATTAACTCAAAAAAATGAATCACGATTAAAAAAATGAATCACGGTTAATCACAGTTTAAATAGCTCTGTTAAACAATAGAATACCAACTGAAATTTATTAAATATTTTTGGATCTTTTTCAAATATATTGATTCCAATTGCAACCCAGATTATAAAATGTACACTACTCACTTTATATTATTATTTTTTATTACAAATATTTGCACTGTAAAATGATAAACAAAAGAAATTGTATTTTTCAATTCACCACATACAAGTACTGTAATGCAATCTCTTTATTGTGAAAGTGCAATTTACAAATGTAGATTTTTTTTGTTACAAAACTGCACTCAAAAACAAAATAATGCAAAACTTTAGAGCCTACAAGTCCACTCAGTCCTACTTCTCGTTCAGCCAATCGCTAAGACAAACAAGTTTGTTTACATTTACGGGAGATAATGCTGCCCTCTTCTTATTTGCAATGTTACTAGAAAGTGAGAACAGGTGTTTGCAAGGGACTTTTGTAGCGGGGACTGCAAGGTATTTATGTGCCAGATACGCTAAACATTCATATGTCCCTTCGTGCTTCAACCACCATTCCAGTGGACATACTTCCATGCTGATGTTGCTCGTTAAAATAATAATGCATTAATAAAATTTGTGACTGAACTCCTTGGGAGAGAGTTGTATGTCTTCAGCTCTATTTTACATGCATTCTGCCATATATTTCATGTTATAGCAGTCTCAGATGATGACTCAGCACATGTTCATTTTAAGAATACTTTCACTGCAAATTTGTCAAAACGCAAAGAGGATACCAATGTGAGATTTCTAAAGATTAGCTACAGCTCTTGACCCAAGATTTAAGAATCTGAAGTGCCTTCCAAAATCTGAGAGGGATGAGGTGTGGAGCATGCTTTCAGAAGTCTTAAAAGATAGGGCTGGCTCTAGTTTTTTTGCCACTCCAAGCATCAAGAACAAAAAAAGCCCTCTGAGAGCGGACTGCCGAAGCAAAAAATGCTGCCCCTGGGATTGTGCTGCCCCAAGCACGTGCTTGGTTTGTTGGTGCCTAGAGCTGGCCCTGTTAAAAGAGCAACACTCCGATGCAGAAACTACAGAACCTGAACCACCAAAAAATAAAATCAACCTTCTGACTCAGATGATGAAAATGAACTTGCGTCGGTCTGCACTGCTTTGGATTGTTAGTGAGCAGAACCCATCATCAGCATGGACACATGTCCTCTGGAATGGTGGTTGAAGCATGAAGGGACATATGAATCTTTAGCATATCTGGCATGTACATATCTTGTAACACTGGCACAACAGTATCATGCGAACATCTGTTCTCACTTTCAGGTGACATTGTAAACAAGAAGCGGGCAGCATTATCTCCTGCACATGTAAACAAACTTGTTTGTCTGAGCGACTGGCTGAACAAGAAATAGGACTGAATGGACTGTGGGTTCTAAAATTTTACATTGTTTTACCTTTGAATGCAGTTATTTTTTGTACATAATTGTACATTTGTAAATTCAGCTTTCATGATAAAGAGATTGCACTCCAGTACTTGTATTAAGTTAATTGAAAAATAGTATTTCTTTTATTTTTACAGTGAAAATATATATATATATCTATATATATATATATATATATATATATATATATATATATATATATATATGAGCACTATGCACTTTGTATTCTGTGTTGAAATTGAAATCAATATATTTGAAAATGTGGAAAACATTCAAAAATATTTAAATAAATGGTATTCTATTATTGCTAGTGCGATTAATCTCAGTTAATTTTTTAATCGCTTGACAGACCTAGACTGTGTCTTAATGCATTGGCAAAAGGGGGGCGAAAAATGAAAGAAAATGGTACTGTTTGCAGAGTACAAAGTACCACAACTGCTTGTAAGATTTGCCATTAGAAACTCCAAATGGGATATTCAATTGTTTTTGTGCTATTGAGTAGCCTCAAGAGGAATTTTAAGATCTTGAGTTCAAGGTAGAGAACTTATAAGTGTCTCTCAGTGAAGAGGTGGCATGGCAGAGATGGAAATGTATTTGGATTGGACCACCTGTGTGTGTGCCTCTAATCTCTGCTTTCCCACTTGTGGAGTTTAGCCTTTAGTAACTGTTGCTAGGATATGTTTAACTTGTAGGCCAATATAGAAATGCTGAATTGTTCAGAATTCTTTAATGTTGTGCCCTGGAAAAGGTCTCCTTTAATATTAGTTATTTGACATTCCATCTTTTAAAATTTGTATCTTTCTGTCCTAGAGGAATATCTGCTAGCCTACATATCTGGGTAGTCTTCATATCTGGGAAAGGAATGAGGATTTTCTCACTAAACCAAGGCACTTTATGCCTTTTACCATATTTGCAGAGTGGTCTCTTGTATAGACTGTTTGAGCTCCTGGGGAAATAAAATATCTTCACCATAAATCAAATTGGAAAGAATAAAAAGAGAGAAATATACAGTTTTGGTGCTTTGATATGTGGGGCTATTGTTTTGAGTTTCCGTAAAATATACCCAGTTCCAAATTCATCACATTATAGCTGCCCTGTTACAAAAGTTTCCAGTCAAACAGACCAGTGCCTCCTTCCTTTTTCTTTTGACCCTCAGCAAGCTGATCCTTGGTAGCTTTCTATTACATTAAAATTGCTGTTTATGTCCTCTAATTCTTTCTTTATCTGAAGTAAGTAGCAGTATTGGGAGGACTTGTAGGAAATGCAGTGTTTGAGGAAGGATCTTCATTTTTATCAAGATGAGTCACCCCAAACATGGATAATAGTAAGTTTTGGCATCTTTGAATGTCTTGACATAAGATACGTAAAAGAAGTTGCAGATTTAGCATTATTAGTTTAGGTAAATTGGGTGAGTTGTCTAATTTACAGTATGTGGATCCTTGCAGGGGAGAGGGGGCCTGTTAGGATGGAAATTTAATTAGAGAGTCTCTGTGGGCAGATTCTTCAGGAAACTGCCTCTGATTTTGTCTTATTCACCTGATACAGTTCTGTAGACATCTAAATCATGTTTGAAGCATTAAATAGACACCTGTGCTTCACTGAGATAGAGAATCTACAAAAAGAGCAATTTTATGTTCTTCATCATGGATTTTGATGCCTTGAATCTCTGGAGATTCTCTGATAGCTATTGCAAGTAGTGCAGTGCCAGTGAGTTGCAAACAAAAGATGTGACAAAGGGAAACCTTTGCCTGTCTTCTGCTTTAGGACAAAGTCTCTGATTTGGAGCCATTCAAATAAAGGAATGCAGACAGAGAATTGAGTCCTGATCCAGCTTCCACGTGTGGCTCCTGATGTCTCTATAGTACTTGGCACAATGGGGTCCCTATTTAGCCTGGGCCTGCAGGCATTACTGCAAATTAATCAATAACAGTAGTAGGGTCTGCTAGGTCTCTGAATCCAAGACACTGTATCCCCCCTAAAGTGGACAAACACACCAAAACTAGAAGAGGGTCATGTTCTGCTTCCCAAAGAGGTGGACCTTAAGTTTGTGTTGGGAGTGCAATTATTCCAGGCCTAAGACAGAATTAGTGCTAGGGCACGAGAGAGCTATCTGGTTATATGAGTTTTACAGTGGAATAGGAGAATCCAAGAATTGACACTAGCAGAGAAATTAGCACATGATACCTTGTGATAAATCCTTTAGTAATTTGGAAGTTCTTATTTACTATCACTGAGGTTATAGTGTAAGATATTTAGACCACAGAGCTCCTGATCCTCCACTCAATTATGCCAGTTTTACCTCAGTGTAACTCCAGTGACTTCACCAGAGTCACACTGAGGCAAAACCAGCATTGTGGAGTGGAGAACCAAGACCACTGGGTCAGATTCTGCTCTTTGTTACACAGGTGAGATTCACAAAACAGGATAAGCTCGTGGAATCACCTTGGATTTACACTGTGTAATTGAAATCAGAATCTGACTCAGTTATCCTGAGTCACAGAAATGTAGGGCTGGAAGGGTCATCCAGTCCAGGACTCCAGCCTCCTGCACTGAGGCAGGACTAAGTAAACCTAGACCATCCCTGACGGGTTTTTGTCCAACAGGTTCTTAAAAACCTCTAACGATGGGGATTCCACAACCTCCCTTGGAAGCCTATTCCAGAGCTTAACTACCCTTATAGCTAGAAAGATTTTCCTAATAGCTAACCTAAATCTCCCTTGCTGCAGACTAAGCCCTTCTTTGCCTATCTATTGTTTTACCTCCATGTAATTCCAGAGTGTCTTCATATATAATAATAAAAAAAGCCTGAAATTGTTGAAAATTAAAACCAAATCTATCAATATATTTCCATAAATTTAGATACTGATAATTTGATCTCAAGTTTTAAATGATTTTAGACTCTGGGCCCAATCTTCCTCTCTGTAGCAGGGTGCTTACCCTGCTCCTGCCCTGAAGGGCTTAAAACAGCCCTCCAAGAAGGTTGTGGCTGGGAGCTACTAAAATGGGCTGATTGGGAAGTGGCTGCAGCTGAGCAGTCAGGCTGCTGTCTTGATAAAGAAGCTGGGAGCCAGGTACTCAGGAGTCTCTCTCTGCCTGTAGAGGGAGATGGGTCTGGCTGCAGGGAGCTAGACATAGGGCACCTGAGTGGAGCAGGGCTGGGCAAAGGCAGAGGAGCTGGGGAGCTCCTGCCTGGAAAGCCCCAGGCTGTGGCCTAGCATTAGGCCAAGAGGTAGTGGGGGTTGCAGGGGGCAGCCCAGGGTAGGCAAAGGCAGCAGGTCCAAACCCCTTTTGCCTATGATGAGTGGCTGATACTGCAGTCTGCCCCAGTGAACGGGGGTTAGATGGAGACTGGGCAGTAGCCAAAACTGAGGCAAAGTGGAGATAGTGGGTTGGGGGTTCCCCAGGGAGGGGAGACCCAGATTGGTGGGGTTCTGCCAGGGGGCAGCACCCCAGTTAAAAGGGCACCAGAGTCCAGGGAGAGACACAGGGGGCCAAGAGGACAGGCAGATCACTGGCCTGTAAAGGGCGTTCCTGGCTGGAAGTGAGCTAATTCCCGAGGATGACCAGCAGGAGGCGCTGCAGGGGTGGGTCCGCACATCTACACTCTCATTTGCACCAGTGGAAATCAAGAGTAATTTTAGTGCAAGCAATACAGTTACATCAGTGTAACTGGGAGGAAAATCAGGCCCACTATTTCTGAAAACAACTTGCATACACTTTAGACTACCATATATGGAGTCTGATTCTGATACCAGGTCACACCACTGTGAATCAAGGTAACTTCACTGAATACAATATACCCATTATGGGGTAAAACAAGTGTAAGTGAGATGAGACACTGCACATCTTCCGAAGAAGAAGAAAAATTAAAAAACTGAAATCCACATTTGAATTTTCTGGAATAATTGTGCCATTCATTTATAGCGAATCCAACCTAAGTTGAAAAAATCAGTTCAGAGAGGTTCTCACTGTCTGATCTGTCTCCGGAAAAGCTATTTGCTCTGTACCTATCCCCTTCCATGGTCCTCATTCCAGATCTCAGGTTCTTCAATGAAAGGTATGTTTTCTCCTTTAACATTACAGCACATTTTTTGACAAGCCTTGTGTCTTTTGCAATGACCCCTTCATATTTCTCTGCTTTTAGGCATCCTGAAAATCTTAAATGTATTCTGACAAAAAAGTTATGCAAAATGTTACAAATGTTTCATGACTTTTTTTTATTGTTTACATCAGACTTAAAAAACAGTGATACAGACCAAAGTTCTGACGTTCTAGACTTCATCCAACCATTTTATGCAGTGTTGACTAAGAAATGTGTGTTATCCTATAACATTTTCATTAGCTAATCTAAAAGACTTCAGCATTTATGACTGCATTTACTGGCAAAATACAGATTCAGGTAGGCGAGTCCGGCTCCTATGCAAGTCTCCGTGTCAATTTCAGTGGTGCAAATTTCTCATTAGGGGTAAATTGGATCAGAAATTAGGAACATTGTCATAAGTGGCAATGTCCTGAAACCTGCACTAATATGATTTTCACTGGATGGTTAAAAAGAATGTAACTTAGTACTTACACATTGGCCTGCCTGGGTTCTTTATCCTACTACTAAAGGGGCTGGAAGGGGGAGGGGTACTGGCTTATTTTACATCCTCCTGTTAGTTTCTGTTCCTGCTATACCCTCTTCTGACCCCTCTGTGATAGCGACGCTTATTTTTGGACTCCTATTGCCATTGTTACCAGTGACTCAGGCTTTTAAAACAAGATGTTAACAGCTGAGTTGCATCAAACTGGTATGCTTATTACTTTACCTCTTACATGCACTAACCCTGTTTTCTGACCAACTTACACAACAGTTATGTGGGCACTGGATTTTGCTTATGAGGATTCAATTGTGAATTTGAATGGAATCAGAGGCATATCTAATCTTGGGTAAGAAAACATCTTCAATTTGAGGACAGAACAAAAGACTACCAATTGAAATCAATGGGCCAAAACCAGAACTGGTGTAAGTGGGTGGAATTCAGTAATGTTGTGTAGTGGATTCTAAAGAAGGTGATATACTCCTGAGTTCTAGATGGCAGGCTTCTGCGTCATGAAGACATTACTAAGCTTTCCTATACATGTTTGATAACTTAAATCGCTTGGAGCTAAATCCTGCTTGTCTATTTACAAAAACTCCCATTAATTTCAAAGCAGGAGAGTAAAACAGTTTTGGTCTTTATTCTTTGCCATGTAATTTATTAGCAACACAGAAAAACTGAACCCTGATATCTTCAAGATAATTAGGGTTTTTAGAGCTGAAAGTAAGCAGAGAAATAACCGTAATGTCTCTGTAATTTTGCTGTAAAGTAGTGGCCATTCCGAGACCTTTCCAAAAGAAGAGCAATCTGTAGGTATAGTTGCTGTAAGTAATCATGTCCTAAAAAATAAAGAAAATCAAGCTGACTGGCAGCCTACCCCTTTTCTGGGACGCTTAATGGAAATTGGTTCCTGTTTTTAAAATATGTTTTGTCAATCAAGTGGGTATTGTCTAGTACAACAGGCTGGAATAATTTTCACCCCTTATCCAACAAGAAGTTGCTATTCGACATGAGAACTGGGGTGGTCTTTTGTTTTTTCTCATGAAGATCACTATTGAGAAGGTTTGCCTTGAGCATATACTACTTAAGTTATAACATTCCCAATACAAAAGATCATTCTGCTCCATGGGTGAATGACTGACTGTCTGGTCTTTAGTTGAACTTAGGATCTCTTCTTCAAATTTGATTCGCCTTTCAGATCTTCAAGAAGGCAGAGTTGCCGAAGCATTAGAATAGTGCTCTTTCTCTCTCCTCCTCTAATCTTTAATAATCCTGACCTTGTTTCTTGGAAACTCCCTTCCCAAGGCTGTTCTAATAATCTCCCTCCAGCTTCCAAAGCTTGGTTTAAGATTCTCCTTCTCCATCAGACACACCTTATTATAAACTGTGTTAATTAGGGAAGTGACTACCCTTTCTCTTCTAAACAGCCAGAGGTTGGAAATGGTGGCCTCTAAGAAAATTGTTTGCTTTATCCTAGGTAACTACTCTTTTGTTCTTTTGAAGTTCAGACCTGACCATTACATTATCTTCCAATGCAATGTACTGCAGAAAGCTGTTTCCTGGACCCAAAAAAGAGTTCTGATTTCACCGTTCTCAATATTCACTGTGGCCTTGACTTATTTTGAACCAAATTTTCACTAGTCATGTAGTTTGACACCATTAAAGCTATGGTCAAATTTGGGACAGTGTTTCTTGAATTGGAATCTAATTCTTAGTCAAATATATTGCCTTCAATTAGCTATAAATTTGGGGAAAAATGTTAATTTACATATTAGATATTGGTTTAAATTAAAGAATAAAAGAAAATAATATACTGATCTGACTAGAAAATTACATATGTACTTATACTTAAAGGCTGAGACTCTGGATTTATTTGTAAGTCTCCAAAATCCTTCTCTTTGCTGAAGTAGTCCCATAAGTAATATCTTCTTTTAGAATTCTGAAATATGGAATGGCTGGCACTGAGAGATGCTCAATAATTGTGCACCTTGTTGCCTGCAGTTACAATTACTATATTTTCCTGGCTTTTGTTAAGCTAATAGACTCAAGCTATAAGGATTTATGAGAATCCATTATCTTGCATTTGTATGTTAGAGCAATATACGGTACCAGTCACTGAGAATAATGAAACACCATTTGTCAGGACAGCAAATCTGCCTGGCCTTCTGTTTCTCACTACTATTAAATCCTGGATTAAACACTCTTAGCTCCAAAGATCAACAAGTTTCTAATCCTCAGGGGGAGGGAACTGCTGTTGTTACAAAGGTAATTATAGAAAATCTGGATCTTTTCCTCTGGTTTTCTCTTGTGAACTGTTAGGATGAGGAGCTTCCTCACGTTTATTGGTACTTTTCCAGGTTGAAAAGAGATAATCCTTCAAGCACTGGTTACCAGGTGCTGAAAAGGGGAATATCTCATGTTTTAATGATTACTTGCTGCCATTTTATTCCACAGTAATTTTATTCCACAGTCACCTTTTTCTATTCAATCCTGTCCAGCCCCAAACCATTTAACCTAAAACAAACAAAACAGAAACAAACAAACAAAAAACCCAACCAGGTTTCCTACTAATGTGTGAATCAATTATCAATATGAATTCATTGAACAGTATCTAATACAGGGGTGGGCAAACTACGGCCCACAGGCTGGATCTGGCCCCTCAGGGCTTTGGACCCAGCCTGCGGGATTGTCCCCCATGGTGCCACGGGCCCCGCGCCGCTCTCCGAAGTGACCGGCACCATGTCCCCGTGGCCCCTGGGCAGGGGGGCAGAGGGCTCCGTGCATTGCCCTTGCCTCCAGGCACCGTTCCCCACAGCTCCCATTGGCTGGGAATGGGGAACCGTGGCCAATTGGAGCTTCGGAGGAGGTACCTGGTGGTACGGCAAAGGCAGCGCACGTGGAGCCCTCCAACCCTCCTCCCCCAGGGGCTGCAGCGCTTCCTGGAGCAGCATGGGGCTGAGGACAGGGCAGGCAGGCAGGGACCCTGCCCTGGCCCCGGTGCGTGCCGCTGCCACCCCAAAGCCGCTTTAGGTAAACGGCGCCAGGCCAGAGCCCAAACCCCGCCTGCACCCTGCCCCCCAACTCCCTGCCCTAAGCCCCCTGCCTGCACCTCACACCCCTCCTGCACCCCAATCCCCTACCCTGAGCCCCCTCCCTCAGTCTGCACCCCTCCTGTACCCCTGCCCTGAGTCCTGTCTTGCACTCTGCACCCCTCCTGCACTCCAACCCCCTTCCCTGGCCCCCTCATACACTCCACACTCCTCTGCCCCGATCCTAAGCCCCTTCCTGCACACTGCACCCCCTCCCACACTTCCTCCCGCACCCCAACCCCCTGCCCTGGCCGTGCATACAATTTCCCCACCCAGATGTGGCCCTCGGCCCAAAAAGTTTGCCCACCCTGATCTAATATCAGTGTGTATATATATAAGTACACACATAACATAGTCCCTAGACTTTTAAATCAGTTTTCTTTCCTGTTTGCATATTGCCTTTTGTTTTCTTTCCCTTGTAGCCCCATCTTTGAAAGTCACAGCATAAGTGTTCTTGAGACATCAGTATGTGAAAATGTTCACTCCTGTTCCATGACCATGTTCACACAATGAGATGATTCTATAACTATGTATTGTTATTACAAGCACTAAATAAAATTAAACTGTATATAGGTAGGGCCATGTTCACGGCCATGAAAAATGCATCGCGGACCATGAAATTTGGTCTTTTGTGTGCTTTTGCCCTACACTGTACAGATTTCACGGGGGAGACCAGGGTGAATTGGGGGTCCTGACCCAAAAGGGAGTTGCAGGTGGGGTTGCAAGATTATTTTAGGAGGGTCATGTTATTGCCACCATTACGTCTGTGCTGCCTTCAGAGCTGGAAGACCAGAGAGCGGCGGCTGTTGGCCAGGTACCAGCTCTGAAGGTAGTTCCCTACCAGTAGCAGCACACAAGTGAGGGTGGCAATACCATACCATGCCATTCTTACTTCTGCACTGCTGCTGGCAGTGGCTCTGCCTTCAGAGATAGGCTCCCAGCCAACAGCCACTGCTCTCTAGCTGCCCAGCTCTGAAGGCAGTGCTGCCTCCAGCAGCAGGGCAGAAGTAAAGGTAGCAGTTCTGTAACCCCCGCTACAATAATCTTGTGACCCTCTACAGCTCCTTTTTGGGTTAGGATCCCTACAGTTACAACACCCTGAAATTTCAGATTTAAATAGCTGAGATCAAGAAATTTACAATTTTTAAAATCCTATGACCATGAAATTGACCAAAATGGACCATGAATTTGGTATGGCCTTATATAGGGGTAAATGATTTCATAGATTCCAAAGCCAGAAAGGACCATCATCATATTTTTGCTTAGCACTTAGGTAGTGAACAGACCTGTTTTCCTGGAAGCACATAGAATGCAATTTGAATGAAAACGACTCCCTTTTTTAAGACTGTGATAAGGATTTAAGGTCTGAGCAGCAGGAGCTCCTGCTTCAGTAATATAATTAACCCATGACATAAGAAATGTTCCTGATTAAAGGCCCAATCCTGCAGTCCCTACTTAGGTAAACCTCGTGGTGATGTCAGTGGGAGTTTTGCATGAGTAAGGAGTGTGGGTTTGGACCCTTTCACTCTTTCGCTGGTAGAATGGAGACGGTGACCATTTGAAGGGTTGCACAATTATTTTCAAAGGCCAAATCTTGGTCCCATTGAAATCTATGGGAGTTTTGCAATTGACTTCAGTGGCACCAGGATTTGGCTCTGATGTTTCTAAAGCTTCTGTATTGGCCTAGACTTCTAGCTTCCTAATAAATGCATGTCTGAGTAAAAATACAATAATTTCATTAATTATATTAAATTGCTTTTAAAAATTGGTTGGTTGAATAATAATTGGACATCAGACCTTGGCTCTATTACATTCCCAGAACCATACAAGCAGAACCACTATTGGGGCAAAAAGAATAGAGGGATCTTATTTAAAAACATTCAGATTATTTTTAGCTTGGCACAGTTTTTTGGACACAGAACAGTAGAACTAGATGGGCCGCCCCGCTGCAAGCAGCCTTACACATGATATATGAAGGGAACAGTGCAAGGTCTAAGGAAACACACATCTTTCTTGAGCCTCTTGATCTTTTCTTACATAATCAGCCTTATGAATTTAGAAGGATTATCCACCAGTCTCTCCATTTGTCAGTAAGACGCAGTAAGTCAGATACTGTCACAAAAACAGCAGCATCTTAGCAGTCAGGCAGATATTGGGCCCAATCCTGCATTACTTTTGCTCCCAAAATTCCAATTGACTTCAGGTCTGAGCCTTTTAGTTTTTAAAAATTAGGAAAAGTTCTTTTCACATGTACTTGTCTCTTTTCTTGAGCTTTAATAATAGTCCCAAACCAGGCCAATATGAGCTTGTAATTAAAATAGCCTTGATTTTTGGCTGACTTTTAGCAATATGATGAAATGTAGAATTTCTTGTTTATCTCCATGAAGCCATGGATAGTTTTGCAATCCAGGAAGGCATCCTGCATTGTTTGTGCACCCAAAAGTCTCACTGAATTCAGGATCAGGCCTTCTTTCTCTAAAATGGCACCAAATTTTGATATAAAACTATGAATTAAATGTCAAAGAGCCAGATCCTCAGCTGATCTAACTGGCATAGCTCCATTTGAGTATTCTGCTTTACACCAGCTGATATCTGGTGCTGAGAGGTTTGCAGACTAGATGTCACCATTTGATAACTTAAATTCAGCAAGTCTGCAGATGTCAATATCGTGAGAGAGAATGTGTCTGCTTCCCCGTTTATTTCAGAACAGACATTCTGAAGCTGCCTTGTTCATACATTTGGAATTGGAGTAATGCTCGTTCTATGATACTTATGATGTAACCGTTATGTAAATTACAAGTGAAAAGGATGAGTCTGTGAAAATGGATTAGGTGCTCTGGAAGGAGACGAGCAGATCTGACTAGTTACGTCTCAGCTAGAGATGGAGCTGAACCGAAAGCTTTTGGAGTGTTTTACGTTGAAAACTAGACCTCAATCTGAATACTCTGGTTTGTGTCCATCTTTACTCTCCGCTCATTCACCACCTTAAAAATCACTGCCAGTTCTGACTACTAGACATGCAGTGCTTTAGGGCAGCAAAATGCTAATGACTGATCTATTCAGTAACGGTCTGTATGGGTGACTATGGAATAATAAAGGAGACCATTTACCACTTTGTTTAGGACAGCAGAGCGGAGCTTACTTTGGTCATTAAGGACTCAGATTTACATTAGTCCAAAACTAATCTGATGTCCTCCTCCCTGTTGCACAGCGAATTACTTACATCACAAATGTTGAATCAGGAAATATGAAGTAACAAACCACACTAGATAAAATGACCTCACCTGATTTTAAACTTCATATCCCATTGATTCTCTCATGTTTTTCATTCTGAGTTTCTGTCCCCTGTTTGGGGTTTGGCACTTTGAGGAATGAGTCTATGCAAAGACCCCATTCTGTACCATAGGCCCTCTACAAGAAGTTCAGCAAAGGAATAGAGACCCAGGCCCCAGAACAAGACACTCACTTACCTTTTTCACGTCAGGTACATTAAAAAACTTCTTGGTATGAGCAACCCATCCCACTATCCCAATGTCCAGAGGAAAAACAATCTCACTGTCTGGGGCTACCAGGTTCTCCTCAAACTTGGAGGTGGCGGTGATATTGAAAAGCCTGGTGGCAACCTCAGGGATGCCATTGCGGGCACGGCAGATGAACATGCTACACCGGTCAGCTGCCACCAGCTGTGCCAGCCTCTGCAGGGCCTTGTGCACTATCTTCTCCATGCTGCTTTCTTCCTCCTGGATTTCTGTCAGCAACTCAAAGAGCACATGAGACTCCTCCACCCGGGACATCTCCTTGAAGGAAACTCCATCCTTCACTTCTCCAGGACTGACTTTGAAGATGGTTCCCAGCGCTTCTGCCCTCAGCTTTCGGTCGAAATACTCCTTGGCAAACTGGGGGTTGTTCTCTAAGTATTTCTCAACATCGTCTTTATTTATCCCACCCATTTTGTGTGACTCTTTCTTATGGCTTTTTAGAACTGCATCACCCTAGAAGCAGGAGCAGCAGCAAGAAGTCCTAATTTGGTGTTAGTAGGAAAAAGGTCCGTTGCACATACTGTAGCTGTCACGGGCATAGTACAGTAGGTTTGCTCTGTGGCTTCCAAACCTTCTGGAACCCTTGAGATATGACAGAAGGCACTGGCTTAGTGTCTTAGTGTGGGATCTTGGAGGCTGCTAATTAAAGAGATGTCAGGACACTAAACCCTTGAGCACTCTTAGCTCATAAATCCCAAAGGAATCATTTTAGACTAACCAATCCAGTCTTAGGCTCTGTGCGGCAGTGTGATAATGCGTAAATATGTTCATGTATATACACACATCCTCTCTCTTGCATATGCTGTATGACGTACTGTACAAAAGGTTTCCATTGACAGTTAACGTGGGGAATGCCCCTTAGAATCTCTCCCCATATGTTTGCAAATTACTTCATGTACATACATGTGCTCAGACATGGACATGCACAGACACACGTGTTTGCAGGGTGAAGAGGGAATAGAAAACAGAGTTGCATAGTAAAGTTGCTTAAAATATCAAGATTTTCTTCCCTTTCAGGTAGTTGGGAGGTGACTGATGATGGTTTATCAGTAGTGGTAGTAAATAACCATAAAGCTATAAATGGTCCTTACACAGTAAGAGCCTGTTCAAGTCAATGGATTTTTACCTGTGTGAGGATGGAATTAAAGCCTTAGAATTTGGTTCAGTAAATGCAGGAAACCAAATAGGATGGTCATGCTACTTTTTTTCTTTTGTACATAGACATGATCTAGACAAAAAGGGTAAAATAAAGGAAGTGACCAAATGCAAATTACAATGTTAAACCTTATTGGCAGACTCCTTAGTCTGGCCAGAATTCCATATGAACTAAATACATATGTTTGTATTTCTATTGTCCAGGCATCAGCCTCTAACCATACATGCAATAAAAACATTAATTAAAACCACAAAGTGCACAATGACAAAACATCATATAAAAAGTTGCATTAAATACACTCTCTAACCAACTTAAACTGTCTCAGGAAAAGTCTGATTGAATGGACAAGACTCACAACATGTCCGGAAGGTCAACACACTTGGTCTCTCTCTCACAGTAGGGTGGGAGCGAGTGAGTTCTGGAGTTCACCAGAACACTCTGCAACCTGTTTGCTAACATTTAAATCTAGTGAATGTTGACTTGACTATCTCAGCTGATGTCAATTGTCCAGGTAAAATGTGTGGGGAAACATTATCTAAGAAATCAAGGATCCAAGCCAGTAGAGGTCCAACACCAACATCTTGAACTGCAGCTCGAAATAAAATGAAAGCCAGTGAAATCTATGAAGCCTGGGTAAAACCATGCTGACATGCTGAACCACTATTAAATAGCTGAAGTTTTGGACTAGTCCTCAGGTGTAACTCCATGTTCAATATATTGAAGCAATCAAATCAAGAAGTGACAAAAGCAGCAATGATGGGAAGTGAGTGTAATGGCCCATATTGGCTAGGAAAGAATCTAATATCCTGGTCAAGTGAAGAGGAAAACAGGAAGGCCTGGTTACAGCTGCTATCTGGAAATCTCAGAGCAGCTCAAGGTCCAGTAAAACTCTTAATCTGCAAACATGAGTAACAAAAGGCAGGTGAACTCCCTCAACTAATTTGGCTTCTGCCATTATATAACAGAGAGACTGGGGGAACTCTGGTGGCAGATGGTAAAGATCAGAAATACATTTTTAGCTGCTACATTATGATTTATATTAATTATTGGGTGAAGGAAGATTCTTGGGGAAGTCTTTTGTACAATTGTAGAGCATAAAATAGAGATGGTCCTTTCTAAGTACTGTGAGTATAAATCAATGAAATAATAGTTGTTTTCCCTAGCACACCACTGTTGCTTGCTTTTATCAGGACTGAACCTGAGGACTAGCTCTCAACAATGCCTAAATCTCAGCCAGGAACGAAAGTGTTGTATACACTAGGAATTTTTCCATAAAATTTGCTATTATTGCTACCAACTATTCAGCTCCACAGAACTATCATGGGCACGCTAATGCAGACAACGCTCTCTGTGTTTTAAGTTGTGTACAGTCAATATCTGCTTTGAGTAAGGTTAGATTAAATTGTATTTAAAATAGCTGGGGAGCCCCTGAACCCACTAGAACTCTCACTATTGCCAGTACCAGTGGAGTTGGAATGATGGCAGCAATTGTGGAAATTTTTAGGGGAAAAAATCCCAGTGTAGATGTAGGCTGGGAAAACATAATGGCTATAAACTGTTTTGGTCCATTGAACAGTGTAGAGTTGAATTAATCAACATATTAATAGGACTGTGACCCAAATGAAACTCCTCTTGTAACCGCAACATACATAGTGAGGAAGGGATGACAAAATAGAGCCCTGCAGAACTCCACAAGAGCGGGCCCATGGGACTGATGAGCAATTGACCTGTCCTACCCTTTGGATCTTCTCAATGTGAAAAGAACAGAGACACCAAAGTAAACACTGTTTATCCCTGCCAGGAGCCACAGATGTATCAACACCAACTTGTGTCAACTGGTCTAAAGGCAACTGACATCTAAAAGAATCAGCACAGACATTTGGGGACAGATCCTCTGGTGCAGCCAAACTGGCCAGAGAACAAGTCGAGGGTTGGTGTGCAAACGTTACTTAAAGCTCATCTTTACACTTGCTTCCCTGTTCTGGTACATGCTGTTCCTCCTGCCCTGCGTTAAAGCAACCTGACAACTGAAATATACCAAACTGAAATAGCCACAAAGGCTCATAAGTGCAGCTGAGGATCAGCGTAGCACAGAGGCATCCTGGCAATCCTGCCCCCTTTCCTCTAGCCATGCTCCTTTTTCTTTATTACGTCAGCAGCATGGTGAATGGCATAAATGCTCTTGTGTTGCATTTGTGACACTGGAGCATCTCCTTTACACCCTGAGCTGGTTACGTTGACTTTATGGCAAGATTATGCTGGCAGCATGGTGCAAAGTCCCTACATCACAATAACTCTGGCCCCTGATCTTTGTCCACCACCAAAAAGAAATCAATGATCAACACAATTAACATAGTTACTGTCCCATACCCAGTAGGCACAGGAGCAGGGTCAGCAGAAGAAGTAGTCATCTTTCTATGTTCTTACACAATTGTTTCATAATATGATCAGAATGCGTGAAAGCAACATGACAGACATTTGATGTTTGTTTCTATAGAGAGAGAGGCATTTATTCATAGGGTATTTTTTATATTTCCACATACATTATACTACTTTTTAAAAGAGAGAATGATAAAGAACTGTACTAGTAAACCAAAGCAGGGGGATGATGGAAAACAAGCGTTGTGTTGTATTTTCTAATCTTTTTCTATCATATTTTTCTACCAATGCTGGGACTTTCTATATAGTGATTCTCAGGGTATTATAAACTCTCCAATCTGTTTTAGTTCAAACCTTCAAGAAAATTATACAGAAACATTCCCCTTATTAACTATGAGAAACCAGTTTTTCCAACATTACTTGTGTACAATGGCATAATCTCATTAATCCTGAGAAAATGCAGCCACCTATGTCCAGGCTACAGAAGCAAGACTGAAGGGAGACAAGGCTGCCTAACAGCCAGTGCTACAGTATGTGTGGGTATAGTAAAATGGTTATGTAGACCCCTTTGTGTTGGCATAATTAACAGACTCATTAGAGCATGATAAACGGGGCTCCAAAATTCCATACAGCATAAGAATCAAAGCTATGCAATAGCAGTATGTTTTGTTAGTTACAATCACACACAGCTTTTTCTTTTCTTTTTCTGTTTGCTAGGGGCAGGAATGACTACCTTTTCCCTCCCAAAAACAAGCAAACAAACACAGGGCATTAACAATTGGTGACATGTATAAGAAACTCGATAGACACCTATTTTTATGTTGTATATAACTTTAATACTGTATATAGACACTGTATATAGGTACTGTATTGTGAAAAACCAGTGCAGAGGGATGTGAAGCAACAAATTAACACTGGCTGGTAAGCTTTAAAAGAATGCCAGTGGTAAAACCAGCATAGTCCTGTTCAAAAACGAACTAGGCAAATACTTACCATTAAAGAACACCATTTCTCAGCTTATCAGCTGGGCAGCTGTCATTGTCAAGTCAGGTAGCTGTGAACAAAAAGGGTGCCCAACCTTCCTTTTGACCCATGACATAACTGTTTCTATATGCTACAGCATGTTTCCAATATCAGTCCCTATCAAAGCTCTTTATTTTAATATTTTTTCATTGTAAATCTCCTGCCTCATCCATTTGTGCTTAAGAAAGTTCATCATCCTGGTGACTCTCCCTGTTTTGGTTTTTTTATGGGGTGGGGGGGCATGGGTGGGTAGGTGAGGTGGGTTTGAGGCTGCTAAAGCCTAGAAGATCAAACATTTTAGCAGTAGTAGTTGAGTATGTTGCCTGCATCATTGACAGTCCCATGTTGTTGCTATTCCTACATAGAATATATTTTTACACAATATATAGGAGATTCGATCTCAGTATTATCCCCCAAAGTGGGGTTTGAGCTTAGATTTTTGGTTTGCTTTTGATAACATTGATTTATTTGTGATCTTATTATTAGTTGCTTTCTGGGGCTGTCAGGCTCCTTGAATATTGTGCAATGGTTTTTATTATAGGTGATTTAATAGGACTTGTGTGCTTGTTAATTGCCTAAGAAAAACAGTTCAAATCTTTTAGCTTCCTCTTAGACTAATTTTATATGGTGTATGCAGTGCCTTTGCTAGTTTTTAGTAGTTGATAGTTTTCCTTAGTTGTGACAGTTTACAACTAACTCTAGTATCTTGTGTCCCCATTTTTTAAGCAGATAACAGCTAAACTGGCTTAGTGTAATTCTGCTAAATTCTATGGCATACATCTGCTTATCTACAAATAATGAATCATGTTTGTTGCATGAGATCGCAGATTCAGACCATCCTTCATTTCAGATGCAATTAGGTCGACCTTAGGTTGACCTTTCTTTAAATTATTTGATAACTGCAAAGGATCTCCTTTATTAAATTCACTTTGGCACCTGCAATTTTTTCTGCTAAGTGTTTGTGAAAACATACAGAAAGGGATAGCATCAAGGTAAAAACTCTTTATTGGTGCTTAGATTTGTGACAAACTCTTCCTTTTTAACTAACTGCTTTATTAATTCTGTTTTACTTGTGCCATTGTTACTTGTTTTCTGAAGTCAGTTATTTATAACTAGGAAAACACCAACCTAATGATGCTTTTTGAGCTCCTTATACTTCTTTATTGTGATCTGTAAATTAAACTGCTTCAATGTTTAGGAGCCCCAGGACTTCAGTGTATATGTATGCATTAAATTCATCATGCCCCAATAAAGTATCTGTGTTCTTTTACAGATCCTCCATTCCTTCTCTCAGTTCTACAATTTTAAAACATTTTTTCATAGTAATACAGTCCCACATTTGTATGTATCTATCAAAAGAAGTTATACCTAAAAAAATCTGCACATGTTCCCAGTAATCAGATCTCATAATATAGCATTGTACTGTCAAGTTTCCTAAAAAGTGTCAATAAAGAACACATTTTTAGTGACTATGAGATTTAAATGTTCACACTATTATAGAGAGAGGTTTAACATTAGAAGTTCACTCAGCATAATCATTTTCAGTGCAACATGAATAGAAGAAATAGTACACGTACTTGACAGTGTTGCTATTTCAAAGTAATTCTGACATATACGTAGTTTGTTATTTTAGCATGTATGACGTAGTCTACCTTTGACGTTTACAGTTACTACATCACATTAAACTATTTGTGGCATAGTTCTTAGTTGTATGCTAGTCCTGAGCTCTTACAGTCCATGGAAATTCCTAAGACGGATAACTGACAGATGTGGTTATTTAAATAGATTCAAGTAGCGTATAAATGCCAAAGGTATTTATAAGGTTTCACATTCAGCTCAGTGTTTATGTCTGCGTGTGGTATATCTTCATGTTGACAGTAGTTAATATAGTTAATTCATCTAAGATTTTCAAAACAAACATAGATGTAATGTGTTTAATTGCAAAATTCCAAAATATGTATTTTTGTGGCCTCTGTCTGGATATACTAGGTTGATATGATTTTTATAATTTTTAAAAATGTTTTGTAACAATTTGGCAAAATACTAGTGCAACCCAAAATCACAAGATTCACATGAAGCACATTTTTCTGAAATCTGTATAACATTAGAATATGTTTGGAAAACCATCAACACAGTAAGAAAATAAATAATGTAGCAACAAATGTTGGCTTCACTTTCCTATAGATATATTTTATAATCCTTATAACAAACATAATTAGGGAAAGCTAAAAGGCAAGAAATCACTGAATGATAAGAAGTAGATGAAGTAGCATTTATACACGTGCTGTCGTATGGACTTCAATGCTGACTGTCTGTAAACAACGGTCAATGATAAATGGTAATGTATTGAGCCGGGAAAATATGTCCAGTGAGGTGCCAAAAGAAACTGTGCTAACCCTGGTTTTATGTAACATTATTAATAACCCAGAATAAGAGATAGATATCACATTAATTGAATTCGCACATGATACTTGATGGAGAGGCTTTGTGAACACAAGTGAAGACACAAATACAAAGAGGCCTACAAAGGTTACAAATATGGGCAAGATATAATAAAATGAGATTCACCCCAGAAGAATGCAAAATAGTGCATCCAGATAAGAATTATCCAAAACATAGATATTCAATGAAAGGAGAATATATGGAAAGTACTAATGCTGAAGAAGACATAGGCATGATCATGGACAGCTAGTTAGAAATGAAGTTGCGTTGTTCTACAGAAGCAAAAAGAAAAGAAAAGTACTTTTGTGTTACATATACCGACATACCATGACATGGACCAGTGTCATAATATTAATAATCTATCTACATTTGTTTGGTGAGATCACGCTTATAATTCTATGTTTGAGTTCTTGGCACCTTGATGCTAAAAAGATGTCTACAAATTGGAATAATTCAAAGACGAAATTATTAAGAGCTGGGGGAATTGACTTACAAGAGCTAAATTTGCATTGCTTGCCTAAATGAACATAGGAGGGATATGAAAACCATCTACAAGTATGTGAAGGTTTAAATACAAAAGTGGGAATGGAATTTTTAAGGCACTCCAAGGCAGCATAACTAAGAGTAATGAAATGGCATAATATTAAAGAAAGGAAAGTTTAGGCTCCGAAAAAGGAATAATTTCCTAAGTGTGAGGGCTAGTGGACTACAGAATTACCTCCCAAACTAAGTCATGGCATTCCGATCACTTGAATAATAGAAAACTGAATTGGACCAATTATTCAAGACTATCCTGTGAGGGAACAGTAGGGCACCAGCATGGGGCTGGATAAAATAAAGCTAATGATCATTTTTGTATATAATCCCAGGATTCTACCATATAGAGTAATTTATTTGATAGATTTTAATCATTTCCTAATAATCAAATAATTGGTATTAAAAAATAAGGGCCTTACTCATGACACTCGACATAATAGCCACAATCCTCTTACATGGTGCAATTATGCCCGTCAGGCCTGTGTCCCTAACAGTGCTAACTTTTCTAGCCTACAAAGCCTGATGCCACTTGTCCTCCACACTTTGAGGGCCTAACAATGCACAGGCTAATCTCAGCTTTCATTTTTCTTTTTAAAGTAAAAGTTTAGCCCTTTCCTTTACAAAGTTTTAAAAATATTATCAGCTAGACTTTTCCAGAAGGTTACGGGTTATTCATGGTTCCCTTCTACCGCTATTGTCTACCTTTGGGGACCTGTCAAACCAATGGCTGTAGGTCCCCTCAGTTTTTTGTGGGGGAGAAACTAGAGTAATTTGCTGCTGTAGGTTGAAGGTCTTGCTTGGTTGCCACTGGCAGCACTAGCAGCTGCTGCAGACTTTCTCCCAGCTGGCTGCCTACAACTGAGATGGCTTCGGTGCAATGTAGTCTTTGCTCACTAGTGTGGGTTACTCAATAGCATGGAATGCAAATTAGTGTATGGACAAAGCATGTGACTGACAGCAAAGGACACAAGCATTGTAATCCTGGCAATGACACTTGGGCCTTGGTTTTTAAAGGTATTTAGCCATTGCTGCACTCAGCGTAGGGCTGGCTCCAGACCCCAGAGCGCTCTGCCTGTCGCCGGGAGGGCGGCAGGCGGCTCCGGTGGACCTCCCGCCTGCGGATGCTCCACCAGAGCCACGGGACCAGCGGACCCTCCGCAGGCACGTCTGCAGGAGGTCCACCGGAGCTGCAGGACCGGCGACCGCCAGAGCGCCCCCCGCGGCGTGCCACCGTGCTTGGGGCAACGAAATTGCTAGAGCCACCCCTGACTCAGCGTTACAATGCTTAACTGATTTAGGTGCCTAAATCTCATTTTTAAGTGATTTAGGTACTTGGGAGCCTAAATCCCATCACTAATCAATGAGATTAAGGCTCATAAATATCTAAAACCCTTTTTGAAAGTGAGATTTATGCTCCTAAATCAGTCGGGCATTGCAATGCTCAGCACAACACCTAAGTACTTTTAAAAATCTGGGCCTTAACATTTCTGCATGTTTCCCCATCTGCAAAATTAGGATGACACTATTTCCCTATTTCACAGTACGCTGCAACAACTAAGGGTACGTCTATACTACGGGATTATTCCGAATTTACATAAACCGGTTTAGCAAAACAGATTGTATAAAATTGAGTGCGCGCGGCCACACTAAACACATTAAATCGGTGGTGTGCGTCCACGGTCCGAGGCTAGTGTCGATTTCTGGAGCGTTGCACTGTGGGTAGCTATTCCGTAGCTATCCCATAGTTCCCACAGCCTCCCCCGCCCCTTGGAATTTCTGGGTTGAGATCCCAGTGCCTGATGGGGCAAAAATCAGTGTCGCGGGTGGTTCTGGGTAAATATCGTCAGTCACTCCTTCCTCTGGGAAAGCAACGGCAGACAAGCATTTCGCGCCTTTTTTCCCTGGATTGCCCTGGCAGATGCCATAGCATGGCAATCATGGAGCCCTGTTTTGCCTTTTGTGACTGTCACCGTATGTGTACTAGATGCTGCTGACAGAGGCGATTCAGCAGCGCTACACAGCAGCATGCTTTTGCTTTTGCATGACAGCAGAGATGGTTACCAGCCATACTGTACCATCTACCATACCATAAATTGGTAATAAGATGATCATGGTTACCAATCCTTTTGCACTGCACCATTTGCTGCTGTCATAAGTGCCCCTGGCTGAGATCAGCCAGGGGCGCAAAAGCCAAAATTGGGAATGACTCCCTGAGTCAATTCCTCCTTTTTGGTATCTAAAAATAGAATCAGTCCTGCCTAGAATATGGGCAAGTGTACTAGAGAACCACTGTATCATAGAACCAGAGAGCACAGCTGCTCTGTGTCAGATCCTGCAGAAATTATGAGCTGTATGCTATTCACAGGGGGTGCTCCTGCAACAACCCCATCTGTTGATTCCGTTCTTCCCCCAGCCTTCCTGGGCTACTGTAGCATTGTCCCCCCACTTGTGTGATGAAGTAATAAAGAATGCAGGAATAAGACACAGTGACTTGTTAGTGAGAAATGAGTGGAAGGCAGCCTCCAGCTGCTATGATAGTCCAGACAGGACATTAAGCAGTGTGGAGGAGAGGAGCCCAGCATCTCGCTGCTAGTCCAGGGGCAATTGAATCTTTTTTTTACACATGAAGGGTGGGGGCTGAGCTCCATCTGTTGCTATGATGAAGACGGTTACCAGCCATACTGCACCATCTACCAGGAAAAATTAGGAGCAGGCGCCCTTGATCGACCTCACTGATGCTAGTCGGCATGGTTACCAGTCCTTTTGCACTGCCCCATGTGCCAATAGGCTGATGATGACGATGGATATCAGCCATATTGTACCATCAGCCACCCATGGTTGGGGGGGAGCAAGGATGTTGGTGTTGAGTGCTGCAGCATCACGTCTATCTGCAGCATTCAGTAAAGATAGGGTGACATGTAAAAGAGTCGTGAGAGGATTGTTTTCTCTTTCACTTCTGGGGGTGGGGGTGGGCGTAAATTGCCGAGCTATGTCCTGAACCACCACGGACACTGTGTTTGACCCTAGAAGCATTTGGAGCTCAGCCAGGAATGCAAATGCTTTTCGGAGACTGCAGGCACTGTGGGATTGCTTGTGTCCTCCAGTCCCAGCTCCAGTCCCCCATTCATGAGCGTCCATTTGATTCTTTGGCTTTCCGTTACGCTTGTCACGCAGCAGTGCGCTGGGTCCCTGCTATGGCGTCTGTCTGGAGATTTTTTAAAAATGATTTTGAATTTCGTCTTCTGTAACGGAGCGCTGATAGAACAGATTTGCCTGCCCTTACAGCAATCACATCCGCATGGTCCATGCTGGAGCTCTTTCTTTATTTTGATTTTTAACTGCATCGCCACACGTGCTGATCGGAACTCCATGCTGGGCAAACAGGAAATATTCAAAAGTTCGCGGGGCTTTTCCTGTCTACCTGGCCACTGCATCCGAGTTCAGATTGCTGTCCAGAGCGGTCAGTGGTGCACTGTGGGATACCACCCGGAGGCCAATACCGTCGATCTGCGGCCACACTAACCCTAATCCGATATGGTAATTCCGATACTAGCGCTACTCCTCTTGTTAGGGAGGAGTACAGAAACCGGTGTAAAGAGCCCTTTATATCGATATAAAGGGCCTCTTAGTGTGGACGGGTGTGGCGTTAAATCGGTTTTACGCTCCTTAAACCGGTTTAAACGCGTAGTGTAGACCAGGCCTAAGTAGCTAAAGTTTGTAAAACATTTTACAAGAACTAAGGGCTTGGCTACACTTGAAAGTTGCAGCGCTGGGAGTTACAGCGCTGGTCGTGCAGCTGTGCAGGGCCAGCGCTGGTGTGTGGCCACACTCACAGCTACCAGCGCTGGTGTGTGGCCACATTTGCAGCATTTACAGCGCTGTTGGGAGTGCTGCATTATGGGCAGCTATCCCAGCATTCAAGTGGCAACAACCTGCTTTTCAAAAGAGGGGGGTGGAGGGTGGTGTACTGTGACAGGGAGCGGGGAAGATAGAGAGAGTGGATTTTTGGAGCCAACACTGTGTGTTAGCTTCCTGGATTTAAAAATCACAAAATGTTCGCGAGCCCTTAGTCTTAACTCTTAATTGCAAACAGCCTGCCTCCAACACGGACTCCCCGCTGTTTCACTCACTCCCTGTGGTGTACTGTGACAGGGAGCGGGGAAGATAGAGAGAGTGGATTTTTGGAGCCAACACTGTGTGTTAGCTTCCCTGGATTGAAAAATCACAAAATGTTCGCGAACCCTTAGTCTTAATTGCAAACAGCCTGCATCCAATGCTGTTTCTCTGTCAAGCAAACTGTTTGCCTCTCATTTGATCGTTCACAGCCAGGTACAGATAGCTCCTGTTTGCTGTGATCAGTGTTTGTTTTTTAGATAAGCAGTTCAACGGAGCTCCGATCGGAGTTCACAACAAAACAAAGAGAGGCTGCATAACAAAACAAAGAAAGTAATTTAGTTAAAAGCATTCTGGGATATCTCCTTATTCCCTGGAGGCCAATAAAAGCGCTGGTGTGTGTCCACACTTGATGAGCAGCGCTGGATCACCAGCGCTGCAATTGCTACACCCCAACCTGGCCAGGTGTACAGCCAGCGCTGCAGCCAGGGAGTTGCAGCGCTGGATGTGCCTTGCAGGTGTGGATGGTTACTAATTGCAGCGCTGGAAAGCCTCTACCAGTGCTGCAACTTGCAAGTGTAGCCAAGCCCTGAAATTCACCTGACAGGTACCATGTATAACAGTTTTTGTTAGAGGAATATCTCCGAAGAATTGCATGTCAAGAAAAGCTAGTACATGTTTTCTTTTGAGGGTACAACAAGAACAATTATAATATTAACAAAAGATGCATCTAAAAATTTGCCATGTGGTCTTAAACACCAGGTTAAAAAAATAGTGATTAACATTTTGCAAAACATCTACCATATTTATTGTTACCATTTTGTATCTAATCTCTCTCTCTCTCTCCTTCTAGTTCTTCCCTGGCAAATTGCATGCATGCATGTTTATCTAATCTAAAAAGCATTTAAAATCTATAATAAATCTCTCGATCCAAAACAGCTTTATGACATGTAATGCACATTATGATTTTAAAACAATGGGCAAATAAACTAACCTGGTTCATCTCTTTCTCTCTCACACTGAACTGCTAAAAAATAGATTTTAAACTAGTCAGTTAACCAGAGCACTAATTGCAAAGCTCCCCCTAGGAAGCATTATGAGAAAATTGAATGACAATGATTTAATAAGCAGCAAAAGTACTCACTGATACAACTTCTCTTTCTGCTATCAGGAAAAATTCACCTGCCAGCACTTCTGAGCTATTCTTTGATGCTATCTTGACAGGACAATATGCCTTGTTGACGGTTTCACTCACTGGATATGTTTGTGCTTACTTGTAGTGCAATAGATGGAAATCCATTGGAAAGCAGGAGGACAGAAAGGGTTTCCAGGAAGAAGCTGATCCTTGATTTGTCTAGGCACTTACTGATGTTACTAGTCAGTGGTTGTTGATGGTTACTTTCTCTGGTTTGAATATTAATTTGTTTGTCACAGTAAAAATTATCCTATCTACTGAAATGGATTCTGATCCTATGAGTCACACAGACTGAGCATGCACAGTAACTTCTGCTGAAGCTGCTGCCCTCACTTGCACCCCCCCCCCTCTCAAATCAGCGGGTACAG
Source organism: Mauremys mutica (assembly GCF_020497125.1). Lineage (NCBI taxonomy): Eukaryota > Metazoa > Chordata > Testudines > Geoemydidae > Mauremys > Mauremys mutica. Next base: position 97,967,737 of record NC_059078.1, read on the forward strand.
GTCATCTCTGCTATAGTTCATGATGCTGTGGCACTCTTAAATGCCATTATCCAATACCAGTTCTTGGGCTGCCAAAAAGAGATCCATAAATTATTAATCAATTATGTGAACAGTGATGTAAATTGCACACTGGGAGCCAAATTCTCATTTCAGATACACTTGTGTAAATCCAGAGTAATTCCATTAGGCCAACAGTTATGGGCCTGATTCTGCACCTATTATACACATGTGAGTCGTCTGCACATAGGTAATCCCTTTGGCTTGAGTGAATAAGGGTTATTTGCACACGTAAGGATTGCAGCATCAGCCCTTCGTTCTTGATGTGATTGAGATACTATAGAAGCTATAAACGAGAAATAATAAAAATACCTTTATCCTAAGGATTTTGGGTAAAATCCTGGCACAATTGCAGTCAATGGGAGTTTTATCATTTACATCAATGGGTCCAAGATTTCACCCAAAGGTTGGTGAGCTTTTATTCATTAATGTTTGTTAAGTGCATTGATCTCCTTGCCTAGAAGGTGCTGTGAAAGTGTAGCATCATATTATTATTTAGTCAATTTGGATCAGAACAGGAAAAGTGTGATGAAACATACTTGCTTTTGAAATGATTATTATAGATGGAAGCAATTGACTCAGCTATGCAGGAAAATGCTAAAAAGCAACTAAGTATTCTAATGATAAACCTTGATTCAGTTGTTTCCCACATTTAATTATGTAAAAGCAAATTTTGCTTTGGTGTCAATCAGTCTGTTTAGAGCTGCCAAGCCTCACCTCCATTTCCTGAGTGGCTCTGCCAGTCAAAGAAAGGAATTAAATGTTGGGATTTTGTGATGCCAGCAATTACTTTTGTTTGTATCATGGATAAGCCACATGTAGCTAAACAATGGTAAACCAGATTTAACACATTTGGAAACATTCTTCACTTTGAATTGCTGATGTTGTATCCCATAGAGTACCCTCATTTTCTTTGGTTTTGCCTTTCATGGGTTTTATTTTGTCAATACAAAACAATAACAACAATACTATAATAAACAATAACTTCCCACATATATAACGCCTTTTATTCTGAAACATCCCAAAGCACTTTCACAAACTTAACAGATATGCAAACTAGACTTATTAACCCCCTCCCACACCTCCACTGAAATACATCCACTTCTGGGATTAAATGTAGTTGCTGTTTAATACCAAACATAGACCATTACTACATAACAATTTAGGTACAATGTGAAGAGGAAGTGAAGCTGCAGGGAAATGGTACATAATTGGAATGGAGTCCCCCAGGTTGGTATTTGGCCAGGACACTGGGATTAAAGTCCCCACTCTTGTGAAGATCTTTGGTCTGCAAGGCCTGCGTTTACGTCTCTTCTGCAGCACAGTGCCCCGTAGGACTAGGATGGGCTAGTGGTCTCTGAGAGAAGAGTGCCTGCAGCTCTGGCTTTGTTCCTTGGAGAACTCCCATACATGTATGTAACTTTGTTTTAAATGTAATTTAAACTCTGTTTCAAATTCATCTGCATCTGACCTCTTAGAAGAAAAGACACACAGCGCTTTTCTTATTTTATTTTAGCTTAATGCAGTTGTGGATCCTTATATAAACACAGACTAGGAAAAAATTAATACTGACTGCAAAAAGGCCATTCTCATGGCCTAGCACGAGCATACTATTTCAGCACATAGAGAGTCTGAGTCTTGAGTTTGGTCCCTTGCTCCAGAGTGGCAGGGCCTGGATGTACTGCACAAGCAGCATGCTGAGTCTGTGGTGTGAGACAGTGCGTCTGACCAACTCAGAAGAGACATTGTCTGGCACTAGATGCATCTCTTTCTTTCATTTGCTGCAAGAACAATGTGTTGTGACATTGGAATTTTTGAGTGTGTAGGGAGTAAATGGGAACTGGAGAAATCCTGGGGGTTTCTAGACAGGTTCTAAGGACTTGCCCAGGAAACAAAATTCTGATGTGGACGACAAAGAAACAAAAACAAAAGCACTTGAAAACCTCTCTTTCCACTTAATTGACAATATGTGGTATATTTTAATTTTCCACTCTGAACATTCCATTTTCATCAATATAAATAGCACTGTATTCCATATACTAAGGGAAAATTAACTGTCATAGTCAGCATGACGAATAAACCAGGACAGATGGATTTGGGCGATGTGTTTAGTGTTCAGAAGGAAACAATATTATTGCAAATGAATTATCTCAAGTTTGCTTCCTGTCTGCTCAGAAGTAAATCTAGGAAGGAGATGGTAGAGCCCATTAAAAGCAGACTTATAAGCAGATACAAACCCTTTTTCTCTCAAGGAATCTAGAAGAGAAATTTGTTAGCACAGAATCACAATCTTTATAAGGGAGACCACTTTGCTGCTGAAAATGCAGTTAACATTTTTAAAAACCAAATTATTCTAATTACTCTTTTTGAAGACTCTGAGTTAAAATTAGTGCTCAAGCAACGAGTCAGGTTGTCATTTTTGGAAGATGTAAGTTCTTTAACTACAAAACAAATACACAGGCAGGAGCAGTGCAAGTAATAACGTTTTTCAGCCCATTGTGTCCTTGGCCTGTATGCTTTAACTGCTGTCAACTGGAAGGGGTGGGGCAATTGTGACCGTGATGTGGATGTTTGTGTCCTACAAAGTACACTGAGATCACTGGTTCATTTCATGTCATTTGTTGCCTCTTGTTAGAAAGGACCTGATCTCAGAAGATAGTGCCCTGCACACTGCTACTTGTGAACGAGGCCCTAGAAATAAATAATAACTAGCCAACAAAGAACCAGAAGATGGGAACAAAAAGTCTTTCTATCTGTATCAAGCTGGACAAGACTTAAACTAAATGCTCTATATCCTATTGCCAATACTTTGAGCCAGCATTTCTCCTAAGAACTAAAATCTTACTATGTTGCCATGAATAAAATTCTAGTCCTTTCAATATTTAAACTGAAATGTTTCAGTGTTAGAAATGTTTTAATAGTTATTTTCTCTCTTGTTCCTTCCTAATTTTCTTTCATTATAAAGTCATAATGAAGCTAAATAAATCATACAGCGAAAGCTTTCTTTTCTAGTTTCCTTTAAAAATCTGACCTTTTCACTATAGTTACTGTCACTGTCATTATGGAAAATATAGTTACTGTCATTATGGAAAATATTAAATACTTTTACAGGCTATTCGTGGGGAAAGCATTTTAATGGAAAATCAGTGCCAGAAATTCTCTTTCCCCCGTCTTTACTAACTTTAAAGTTAGAATAATTTTTTTCTCAGTAAAATGCAGCTGAAAAAATACATACTGGTTTCAAAATGTCCATATTTTTCACAATATGCTGTCAAAATTTAAGAATCAGCTAGTGAAACTGCACAAGTTTGACTACCAACTCATGTTGATCTGCTATAAATTTTGTAAATGTATGCTGAGTTTTATAAATAGTTCTTTTGCTTACATCATATTGGAGCTTTAAGAATGTTTTTTCTTCCTCCTAAGCTTTTCCAAGAATCTATGAGCCATTCATTTCCTTTCATATGATCTGTGTTCACATGATCTGTGTCCCTCCATGAGTGGAGGGACATAACACCTGCAGTGCTACACTCTGGATATATGGATCTGGATGGAATGGTGCTGAAAGATGGTAGCTAGTCTCTCATCAAACTCGCAGGCCAACCTACTGTAAATTATCATTAACTGAGTCAACATTAACTTGCAGAGGGTTATCTTTGCAATGTTGAATCCTGCCTGTGGGTGTGGTCAGGACAGTGACTGATGATGATACTCTGGCAACCTCGGTGAAAGCTGGATTGGGCCTGTTGCCTATAAAAATGCCAGGCATACATGTAATAAACTCTGAGGGCAGTATTTTCAAGGGAACCTGAGGCAGTTATGTACCCAAATTTCATTGAATTTGAATGGGGTTTGGGTGCCCAGCTCCCTTAGACTCTTGAAAATTCCAGTCATAATGTTTTCAAAGGGGAATTATATTAGTATAATATTAGAGGCACAGACCTGATCCTAAAAACTGATTTGGGATTAAAAATAAGGATACAGATTTTGCAGAGGTCAGAATCAAGAGAACGGCTGGTAACAGGTGGCAGAGAGAAAGTATAGAAATGTTTTATCTGACATTAAATAAACAGCCTAGGGCTATCAAGGGTAATAAAGTTAGTTACACCCCCTCTTCATTGTTGCTATTGATCTTGTGAGAAGATGGACAAAGCAGATCAGTTATATGGAGTTGTGCACCCATGTATCTGAGCCTCCTATGTGTATCCATCTCCCACCAGTATTAACAGGAATTAAGGGAGAGGTTTTAAAAGCTGCCCCGGGGATATTGATGCCCTGTTCTCTTTAATTTGAATGGGTCCAAATTTCTTAGGCAGCACTAAAAATCTCATTCTAAATTGAAAACTTTTGCTCATTGACATTACAATATACAGCACCTTTGTATGTGTTACATGTACTATTTTATAGGGTCTTACTACAAACAAGTTTAATGTATTATAGGATTGTAAGAATACTTGTTATGAGGAATGGCTTCAAGAGTTCAAACTTATTCTTAATAGAAACATGGAACTGACCTAGGATGAGCCCTGAGAAAGAGAACCAAAATAAATTGCTCTTAGTGCAAAGGGTCCAAACAACAAATATCTCAGCCTGAGAATCAGGAAATGGGGCATAAACAAAGAATTCAAGCAAACTGTTCCACTAGATTAGTAGTTACTATATGGAAGAAAGAATGAGGCGCACTTGTGGCACCTTAGAGACTAACACAGTGATTTGGACATGCATCCGATGAAGTGGGCTGTAGCCCACAAAGCTTATGCCCAAATAAATGTGTTAGTCTCTGGTTCCACAAGGGCTCCTCATTCTCTTTGCTGATACAGACTAACCCGGCTACCACTCTAAAACCTGTATGGAGGAACCTGACAAGGAAGATAATTAGTCAAAACAAATTAAATCACGTAGCTTAATATTTGTATTGAGACAGAAGAAACTGAAGGGTTGAGATAAGCTTAAGGGGAAGGACATGTTTATTGGACTAGGTGCCCTATTTCTGCCCAGCATGTGCTTTTACAAAGTACTCCCCCCCCTCCTTGTTGAGCAGCTCTGAATTTGAATGAGGTTTTGGGTTTTTTTAAATTCTGAAATGAATGAACATTTGGCATGGGCTTTAACGAACAGCCTTAGCCCCTTACTCTTTAAAAACGCGGAAGTGAAGTGAATATGTGAACTGGGTCTACTGCGAATGATTTTTCATACCCTGCTCCGAGTCACATAGCTGGAAAATGTTTAACAGGGTTTCTCTAATGCTTCTAAAGATGTTGAAACTACAGGACAAATATTGACCAAGAGGCACCACCACTTGCCTGGACAGGAGAAAAATAATCTTTTATATAACTAACAACAGTTTGCCAAGAAAGAAATTCTGGAGGCACTTTGCCTCATCATTTACCTAGAAAGGGACCTGAGTGGTGTGTGCAAACGTTAGCACATTCACAATCATGTGCGTCCCCACCAGGCTTGTGTTAGGGCTGAAGTGAATGGTGCTCTTTTGCCTCCTCCAAAGGCAGGACCTAAAAATGTCCCCAGGCTGCAGCTGCACACATCTGTTGCACTCTGGAGCAGGCTTTGAAAGGCTTCCAGGCTGGAGCTCGGGACAGCTCCAGCTCCTGGTATCTGGAAGCTGGGCTTGGGTTCTCAGGCACCAGCAAGGTCTGGGGCTCTGGAGTAAACAGCCGGAACGTTCACACACGTACCACGAGGCTGCCAGCTTTCGAAGGGTAGAAACGGGAAATCTGGGGGAGACAAATGAGGCCCCAAGCTGTAACTCCGCTGGGTACACTGGAGACGCAGGACTTTGGAGTGACAGAGTGGGACGTGATAGTGCAGTTCAAATAATAATAAGATGCGATAGGGACACTTGGCACCTCTCTCTCTCACTTTCTCCCTCCCCGATTTGGGGGTCTTCCCTTGTGGGTTGTGTGATACAGTAAACGTGTTTCTCCCCGGGCTGGGGTGAGGTGGGGTTAAAGATCCGCCGCGTGGGGTTAAAGATCGCCCGGGTTACCTCTGCCGTTGTTACGCAAGAGCCTGCTGCGCAGGGCCCCCTCGCCTAGCTGGAATCGATCAGGTTTCCCCACTCCCCTTGTTAGTCTTTCGCCCCGCGAAGTTACGAAAGAGCAGATTCCCACCCCCACGCCGGAGCTGTATAAAGCGCTCCCAGCCCTGCGCCCTCCGGTCGCCTCCTCTCCCCTGTGCGAGCGCTCGGGCTACAGACCGGCTGACTGCGGGGATCTGCGCTGCGCTGCTCTGCTCTGTAAGAGATGCGTTTCCAGCTCTCTCTTGTCCGCCGCGTGTGACGATTCGGATCGCCCAGCGATTTGGCTAGAAATGCTGCAGCCCTCCTGCAGTGAGCCAGTGGGGACGCCCCACCATCTGCACGGGGGGGGCCCTCTGGATGCTTTGGGGCCCCATTTCTGGGTGCCTTGGGGAGCACCCACCCTATGTGCTGGGGGTTCTCTACTGTGCAGGCATTGGGGGACCCCACCGCTTGCCCCTCTGAGCATCTTGGTATGCCTTGGGCCCCTCGGCCCCCCCCATTGATTATTTGGTCTGTCTCTGTTTGCTGTTGTGTAGGAGTAGGATGGCTCAGGCGGGGAGATTCCTGGCCTGGCTGCTGCTGGTGGCCCTGGGCCTGCTGGGCGGTGGATGCCGAGCAGAGCGGGACTGCAGAGTGAGCAACTTCAGAGTCCAAGAGAACTTCGACAAGGCTCGTGTAGGTGTCCGCTCCCCTCCCCGCTCTCCTTGGATCTTGCCAGTTTTCACCCCAGGGCCCAAAGTGTACTATCAGCATAGAGACCCACTCCGCCCACTCCTCCTGTGCCAAACTCCCGGCCTCCAGTGCAGAGCACCACAAAACCTAGATCTAGCACCTGTGGCCCAGAGCCCCAAAGGCCTAAACAGAGAACAAGGGTGTGCTCTAAAGAGAGGGAAAAAGCAGCAGCTCTTCATGCAGCAAAAGATCTAGCCCCTGCTACAAACGGGACCAGCAGCACCATAAACCCCCTCCCCCTTCATCCAGAACCTTGGACTTGCTGGATCCAGCTATTTGAAAAATCCCAAACTCAAAAACTTTACCAGAAGAGAGAACTTCAGCTGCTGTAGTTCCACTGCAACCCCCCACCCGGCCGGTGCTGAGTTACATTATTATTACTCTGATCATTTGTATTATCATAGCAAGGTATGGAATTGGTTTGTACGGTAGGAGCAGCTATCCTTGTTCTCTTTTCTAGCATTAGAACTTAGAGGATTGGGGCCAAAACCTGGCTAGGACCAGCTGCTGAATCTGAACCTTTGTGATGCTTGTGCTCTTTGGTGCATTGTATCCAAATTGTTTTTGGTGGGGTAGGAGCAGCTGGATTTATTCTCTAATTTGATGGTGCGATTTGGAGACCTGGGGCCAAAGATCAGCAAAGTTCTGCAAGGTCCAGGTAGATCCAGCTTTTATGATCGTCCCCACACTTGGGACTGCCATACTTCCCAGGCCTAACCAGAGCCTCTCTCCTCTCCCTGCAGTATACTGGCACCTGGTATGCCATGGCCAAAAAAGATCCCGAGGGGCTGTTCCTGCAGGACAATGTGGTAGCCCAGTTCACCATAGATGAGAATGGACAAATGAGCGCCACCGCCAAAGGCAGAGTCCGGCTGTTTAAGTAAGTTGCCTGGCACCCTTCTTTCTCTTCCCATTCCAGTTCCCCAGGGCCCTGACTTTCTGCTGTGCTCTCTGCTGCTCTAACCCTTCCTTGTACCCACGTGTTCATCACTATCTGACCCCAAGTCCAGCCTGCCAGGTTTGAACTCAGCCTCTTTTTGTCTGACTCTTATTTGCAGTGAGTGGGATGTTTGCGCTGACATGATTGGCTCCTTCACTGACACTGAGGATCCTGCCAAGTTCAAGATGAAGTACTGGGGTGTAGCCTCTTTTCTCCAGAAGGGAAGTGAGTACTACTAAGTAGTGGGGTGTTTTTGCAGCAGGAGACCTAGGGCTGCGTGATAGCCCTTGTCACTTTTGGTGCACCTACAGGGGGAAAATAAGGGATTTTTTTAGCCATGTTAGCTAACACATGGTACCTGCCACATGGTAAAATCCTAGAGTGAACGAGGTAGTTTCTAGTTTTCACATGTATTAGCTGGTTGATGTTTAGCCTAGTGAAATCAAAGTCTTTGCATGGCAAAGATCATACATTTATTTTCTTTCCAAGCCCCATAATATAGACTAGAGTCATCACATGAAAGAAGTAGGAGATTGAGAAGATTATGAGCTCTTTTTAGTTCAGATCTGCTTTTTATTTGAATGTGTTAATTTTCTTGAAAAAGCCTAACTTCAGATTTAGTCATCAACAACCTGGTAGAGGAGGATTTTGCAGCTTTTAGCCTTTGTGGATACTTTGTGAATACAGGGACGTCCTCTTTTTTGACAAACTCTCAACATATTGAGTCCCATTCTCCCCTGTGTGAGATTAACCCACCTAGGGGAGTAGAAACTCCATCACTCTTCACTCAAGAAGTTTCCATGGAATAGCTCCACTGGGAGAAGGTGGAATTTAGAAGAGATGAGGGCTCCACCTCAAAAACACACAGTTCTCAGGGGATCTTCAGGAAACCACTTGCCTCTGACTTGCTGTCCATTTTCTTGCCAACTCACTGCTGAGCCATACTTCCAGGGATTTCCCTAATTGCTGGATGCCCACCCTGCAGAGATGGGAGCACTGTACTATACATTGCTGCAAACTCTGGTCCTCCTGAAGAGGGAGAATCTGGCAGAACCCAGCTGGCCAGCACCACCTCCTTCAACTCCATGGAGGCCAAATACTGAGGAGGAGGTCCATGAGGTGTGGAAACTGGAAATGGCAGCTCTCCCCCTTACATCCCACCCTCCTCCCATGTTGATTTCTGTGGATGTAGGGAGGTTAGAGAGGAATTAATTGTTACACTAAATGCTAATAGCTGAGAACGGTCTGAAATTCTAACTGCAAATTGTGATTAGGATTTGTGATACTTCTCTTTGCATATGCCTAGCAAATACACATTTATAAGAAACCTAAGAGGCACCAGCTTTTTCCACACAAATACAGCTTAAAGCCAGGTTTCAAAGTAGTTTCTTAAGCGTTTCTGTGGTAGGAAAACCGAGCTTCCCAGAAGGTAATGTGACTAGGAGAGCTGTGAGTAATCTGGTGCATGACCAGCAGGAACATATTTATTTTCTCCAGCTTTACCCTGTGGCTGACCATTTTAAACATTATGTTTTCAGTCCTTAAAAGACCATATGCACCACTATACACACAAAAATAAGTCCCATTAGACAGAAGCATTTGCCATGAAGTATAAAAAAAAGTTCCCAAGTAAATTTTATTTTGTTGTTAAATTTCTCCCGTGTTTTGGTAAAGCACTGCAATGCATCACAGAATCCAACCTTATATTTTCTTAGTTTTATTAAGACTTAAAGCGTTACGTTAAGGGAGGTTGTCAACTAGTTTAGGCTTCATATTTGATCTACATGATAGAGCCTGGTGATGGCAATTTCCTCAAGATTCAGAAGATCTATTGCTTTCTTAATTCTACTTCCCTACCAAGGAATTAAAAGCAAAGAACCTCAGAGATACTAATTGCTATGTAAATAGGACTTAGGTGAAAATAGTATTTCTGACTTCTCAACTGTGGCTGAAGAAAGGGAAAGGACTCAGACTCTGGAAAAAAACCCTTATCATAATGGTGATGAAGTGGGTAAGATTTCTTTGGTGGTAGGGCTGAGAGGGGAATACAGAAGACATCCTCTGAGATTGCTTTGGAAAATAACCCTGTTCTTTGGACTGGCCCCAGAGCCCATCTCTCTCCTTGTGTGAAGAAACACCTGTGGGCTGTGCAGGTGATGGATAGATCCAGATGGTGAGTTGTGAAGTATGGGAGTTTTCCTTTACTGTCCTCCCACTGCCAGCTCCACAGCTCACTCAGAAGAGGCTTTATTTTTTTCTTTTTGACCTTCCAAAGGGGACTAACCTTTGCCCCAGAGCAATCAGCCCCACCACAGAATCAGACTTGCAGTTTCCTGAGGCTTGCATGGTCTAAAAGGTCATGGATTTATTCTGCCTGATAAGAGCTGCAATGCATGTTTTTCAGCATTTAAATTAAAGATGACCGAGGTGCCATTATTCCCACCTAAAATAGATCCAAACTTCCACCAAGTTAGTTTAAAATTAAAGTTGTTGCAACCCTCCTAACCTAGTGGACTTTTATTTTACATTGGCACAGATTATTTAAAATACAAAAGAATTTGTTCAGTTTGTGCCGCTTCCACACTGTAACACTGCTTGTGAAAGGATTGTAATGTCACTGAAATATAAGCAAAAGAAGTCTGGTTGTAAGGGCAATAGTTTTCCATGATTTAAAATCAAATCACACAAATGAAGCAAACAGGCAGAATTATATGGGGTTCTGTCTAAGGTTTTACCATAAAATGCATTCAGTATTGAAATCTAATATTAAAACTGTATGCTTTTAAAACACATATTGCTTCTTTGTGAGGGAAGTAATATCTGGAAATACTCATCACGCCTTATTTTGGTTATAAATAAGCTTGAACCAAGACCCTAGCTCCAAATGCTCCTGTATATTGGGAAAGTTTGCATCCATGTCTAAGCTTTGCAGTTCAGACCTATCTTTAGTTATATGTACTTACAAAATAATACAATCCAATATCCACTATAAGGCAGGTTCCACAGGTACTGATCCACAGTATGGCAATGACTGCTGGGCTGTGGAGGTGGCAGATACAACACAATGCCATTTTTGGTAGTAGTCTGCTGGCCAAGACTGTCCCCCCTTTAAAGGGTGGACCCACAAACTGTATGGCACTTGGGAACGATCCTGAGGGACACACGTCCTAAGGTAGGTGGCAGGATCTTTCCAGGTTAACTGAATGTCAAGCAGCCAGGAATGATTTTTAGAGGGTCAATATGATTTCAAGATGACACTTCTCCCTTAGTGAAAGCTTCCCGCCTGTTGGCCAAGAAGAGGCCAATGGTGAATTCATGTTACTCAGGCCAGTTGGCTCCTGTTGATTTATTTAATCTAATTGATTAAATGCATCCCACGTGTTGTGGTGGTGCTAGCATCTTGGGGCTGAGCCTGAGCGGTGCCAGGAGCATGGAACTTCCCAGTATTTCAGTAAGTATTGTGGGTGCCCAGCACCTCTCAGGATCAGGCCCATTATGGACCATTTGCCATCATTAATACTAATGTGTGTGGTATTCTTCTGTGATTGAGTAAATGCAGCATTCTCTCTAGGTGAATGTCTCCTCCTACCTCTATAACTTCCTTGCTCCTTCCCTATGGTTTCTTCCAGATGATGATCACTGGGTGATCGACACAGATTATGATACTTATGCACTTCATTATTCCTGCCGCCAACTAAATGATGATGGCACCTGTGCTGATAGTTACTCCTTCGTGTTCTCCCGGGACCCGAAGGGATTGCCACCCGAGGCACAGAGAATTGTCAGGCAAAGGCAGGTCGACCTCTGCTTGGACAGAAAATACAGAGTTATTGTCCATAATGGTAAGAATATTTTTTTCAGAAAATTTTATTTGGGAGGTGAAATGACTGCCGTGCTAGGAAGCTCTTTCTCTCATGGACAGGGATAGTAGGAAGGGCTGCACTTAGTAGCTGTGGTATGATCTTATTTGCTTATTGCAAACTCAGTCTCAGATATGCCATTTTCACTTTTACTGCCCTGCCCATCCCAGGAAACAAACACAGCAGAGAGTTGCAGAACACCTAGATTAATACAACATGAAAGGGACAAAACCATCAGAGCTTCTGTAAAGGAAAATTATCTCTCTATTAGAATTATTTGGATGTCAGCAAAATAGGAGATAGAGGAGAACTGTAGATATCATTTATTTAGACTTTAAAAGCCCCACTAGACACTGTTAAGGAAAGTAAGTAGTCATGGGCTACATCTGCACTCTGAGCCAGGGGTGTGATTCCCAGTATCTAGATGTACTTTTGCTAGCTGTTTGTCTAAAAGATATGCTCTAGTTCACACAGGAATTAATTCAGGGAAGTCCTATGGCCTGTGTTATACAGGAGATCAGACTAGATGGTCAGAGTGGTCCCTTCTGGCTTTACAATTTTTTAATCTAATCTATGAATAGATGAACAAAGACTAATATAAACAGCTAATTTTCAGTCTGGCAATATGTTGACATTGGGGTACCACAAAGACCTACTAAAACAGGTGATACTGAATATATTTAACGATCTGGAAAAGGTGGGTGAACAGAATGAAAATAAATGTTGTCTATAATGAAAATATGCAAACCACACAATTATTTAGGCTAGACTAGGCAGCACAACTGCAAATGAAATTCACTTTTGATACAAGGCAATACGTATCTGCACAAATAATTTTAACTACTCAGACATATTGTTGAGTTCTGAATTAACTGTAACCGCCCAGGGAAAAGATCTGGGTGTCATTGTGGACAGCTTAGTGAAAACGTGCTCAGTCTACAGCAGGAATCAAAAAGCACATAAAATGTTTGGATGCTGTGACAAAGTTCCTCCTCTATCTTGGTGGGTCCTGCGCTTATTGGCAGATTTGCTCACCTCAGTGATCTTCCCCTCTGGTGGAACCCACAGTCTGGGTCAACTCCTCCTGTGTCAGATCAGGAGTTGGGAGGTTTTTGGGGGACCCGGGCCCACCCTCTACTCCAGGTTCCAGCTCAGGGCCCTGTGGATCGCAGCTGTCTATAGTGCCTCCTCTAACAGCTGCATGACACTACAACTCCCTGGGCTACTTCCCCATGGCCTCCTCCAAACACCTTCTTTATCCTCACCACAGGACCTTCCTCCTGGTGTCTGATAATGCTTGTACTCCGGAGTCCTCCAGCAGCACACTCTCCCCTCCTTGCACCCCTTGCTCCCAGCTCCTCACACCCAAATCTCACTGACTAACTGGGAGGTTTTTAACTAGTTCCAGCCAGCCCTTGATTGGCTTCAAGTGGCCCAATCAATGTAGCTATCTCCACTGCCTTCTAGAAAGATCTTAATTGGCTCCAGGTGTCTTGATTAACCTGGAGCAACAGCCATTTGGTTACCATGGTACTAGGGATTTGGTTAGCTTGGGGCTAACATACCTGTTCCTTACTACTTTACTGTAGCCATCTGGCCTTGCCCCATCACAATGCCTAAAGAATAGGGCAGAAAAAATACAGAAAATAGGATTATGCCATAGTATATATTGATGGTGTTTTCTCACTGTGAATACAGTGTTTGGTTCTGTTCACCTCACCTCAAATAAAATATTAACAGAAATAGAGGGGCCTAAAGATGGGAAATTAAAATGATTAGAGGCATGGAGAGTCCTATGTATGAAGAAAGACTTTAAAATGGAGCCCAGCCATTGTGCTCCAGCTCCAGTTTAGGAAGAGGTGTGCAAAAGTGGCTTCTTGCACATTGCTCTGAACCAGTTGGTACTGGCCACTGTGAGAGACAGGATAGTAGACTATCCACTATGGCCATCCTGTGTTTCTATTAAATGTACATGAAAGTATATGAAATGTTTGCACACTAGTAAATCAATTGTGAATGTTTGCAAGAAGTTACAAGTTGTAAAGAAAATGTATAAGTTCATAAATATTCACAGCTTGTGACAAAACATCTACAAACATCTCAGGAGAATCTCCATATAAAAGAGTACTTGTTTTCCACAAAATATTTGCAGTTGTCTTTAACATAGTTTTTAAAAGCACAGTTAAAGTTGCAAATACACCCTCCATTCTAAAAATATCATTACTAGAACATTAAATGATAAAATGTAAATACAAAAATTAGGAACTTGTCTTCTAATAGTACAGCACCAACCTTAACTCTGCCCTAGTACTAATTGCCCTCCCCTTGTAAAAGCTGAAGACCCCCCATTTTTCACACACACCTTAATTCTGCCCCCCTGTGTTGCATGTTTTCCTCTTTGCCTGCTCTTTCAGATGGTGGGTAGTGGTTGGAGATGTCTACTAGGGCTGATTTGGCTTCCATGCTCTTTGTGAATGAGAACTGGTGTTTTGGATCCTCTGAGGCTGCTCTCTTTTATGCTAGGGACCAGAGTGGTGGCTAGATGACCCCAGCATCAAGTGTCATGGCGACCTAGAGCCAATTGTGCACCTCCTCCGCTAGTCGGGTGTGCCAGTCACAATTCAGACAAAGCTCTGGATCATTTACCAGAGCATTAATTGATTCTGAACTCCCTAGTATTGTTGAGCCGGATTCTTGTACACCAAACAGATACATGTTGGAACAATGGACAGTGATTGTGGATATTTGTACAAGAGCTAAAAGAAAAAAAAAAGATTATCAAAACATCTGCATTAGGAAATTCTTCATACAAAGCCCATGTAAATTCAATTTCTCCGTGAACAGAGGCCTCCCTGCATCTCATTGTTTTGCTAGCAAGAACTATAGAATTATTCGGAAGAGGTCCAAATCCCTCATGTCCTTACTCAGTTGCTACGCAGGCCTTACTGAGGTAAAACTCCCATTGAAGGGAACATAAGAATGGCCGTACTGGGTCAGACCAGAGATCCATCTAGCCCAGTATCCTGTCTTCTGGAAGTGGCCAATGCCAGGTGCTCCAGAGGGAATGGGCAGAACAGGTAATCATCAAGTGATCCAGACTCTTTCAGTTTGGATTCTGGACCCATATCTTCAAGTTAAATCCTTCTTCCAAAGATTCTTCATTGTCTTTTTAAACTAATATTGTGCTGAAATGCACAATAAATAAATTACTAATTACACAGGTCTTGGCTTGGTATAAATATAGTTATATTTAAATAGCAGTTCTTGGTAAACTATCTTTATTTTCAAGCAAAAGAAGCTATAGAGAAAAGGCTGTTGGTGTTTTTTGCCACTTATCTTGCATTTCTGAAGCTAAATCTCCTACTGATTGTGGGTCAGGTTGGGCTACTACCTTGAGGTCAATGGCCTGCTTGTGGACTAAGGTATTTCCTAATGTGGGTAAGAGTATCACAGTTTTGCCCTCTGAGAGTATTCCCAATGACAATAAAACTATCACAAATAGTTATATTGACCACAGGACTGCTTGCAGAGCAAGCTATCACTTCATTGTAACCAGGGCATTGTATCAGCATATACTAAAAACAAAAATCACAAGAAAATAAATGTGTGTACATTAGGATAGTCTATTACTGCCATTTTTTGTGATCTTAAATGAAAAGTACGATACATCTTACTTAGGTAAATATAATTTGAAATGGTTCTTGTGCTTGATCTGTGCTATAGCATCTTCTTTGCCTCAGCATTACTGTCTGGAACAAATGGAATAGATCTGATTAATTCCTGTCCTATGTTGAGTTGAAAATCCTTTGGAATTAAGTGCTACAGATCTAAAGAGCAGAATAACATTGCAAATAATACTGATATATGTAAGACTACTTTAAAGGAAACACATTTACACACACTTTAAATTTGATACATTATTGTATATTTTTATCTTTCTAGTGCTGGTTTAGAAATATCATTAATTTTATTTTGTTTGTTTCAGGATTCTGCCCTTAAGGAATTTTGAAACTATGGAAGCAAATCATGTAACATCAATATGGATGTAAAGTTTACAAATTGACTGTTTTGTTGTAGACCTTTAAAGCAGCTTCATTCAAACTTAAAATATATTTATCTGAGCTCTGTAGCTCACCCTGTCAATAAACCAATGAAACTTTTAATAAACATGGATAACAGGGAATGCATATTGTGTAAATATAAAAAGGTGATTGTTTTATTGGCAAAAATATTATTTTACTGCAATGTTTAGAAATAGGAATCCAGATGGCGGTACTTAAGTATGTAATCTTTTGTTTTTTTCTTATTGGTTTTTGACTTTGTCTAGTAACCTTGCAGGCAAATATTTTTTTAAAATCCCTAATATCTAATTTTAAAATGCCTTAAGTCCTCTTGACTTATTGCGGCTTCTTTATTGGACTCACTGGAAAGCAAAATAGTATTTAAATACAAAAGGAAGTTCATTGATCACATCACAGAATAGCTTTATTTTATTACATTCATACTTGACTCAAGATGTGTAAAAATGCACCATTTGTAATGACCCTGTTTTTACACTCTTAAGAAAAATAAACATTTCTATCTACTGTAACATTGCTG
This sequence comes from Mauremys mutica, assembly GCF_020497125.1. Taxonomy (NCBI): domain Eukaryota; kingdom Metazoa; phylum Chordata; order Testudines; family Geoemydidae; genus Mauremys; species Mauremys mutica. The sequence continues at coordinate 97,983,962 of NC_059078.1, forward strand.
AATCCAGCAAAATGGTGTCAGAGATTGACTAGTTCTAAGGACCAAATTTTCAAATGTAGGACATCCCAGCAAAAATGATCATGCACTCATTGAACCAGCAAAAACCACATCTGCCTACTCAGATTGGCATTTTATGCATAAAGGTAGTTTGCACAAAAGTATGTTCAGGCAGCCAGTCACCTAATTTATACATGCAAATGCCTTTTTTTATTTTCTGGGCTTAGTGACTGCATGGAAATTTTTGAGGATGCACTTTTTACACCCATTTTTTAAAAGTTGGTTTCTATTCTTACTGGCAAATGGATAGTAAAACTGGGGCATATCCTCAGTAAATTGTCATGGCTCCACTGTAGTCAGTGGACAACTTACACCATCTGAAAATCTGCCCCCATAGAGTCCACGTCTTCTCTGAAGTTACATTGGTGGAGGCACAGTAATGTAAAACAATGTCAGTGAAGTTACTCCTGATTACATCACTGTGAGAAGAGAATTAGGCCGATAGGGTTAATTTCTGCAGTCTTACTCAGGCAAAACTCCCAAGACAATAGAATTTTGCCTGGGTTAGGATTGTAAAAGTTGAACCATAGATATATTTATTTTCCTATCTGCTTTCTTTAGCATATAATACTTTAAAATGGTGAGCTGGTCAGTGTGGGAAAGTGTATGGTTTAGCAGCCAAAGCAACAGCTGAAACATAGTTCATACATTACTTATTTGTAAATTGCAGATAAGTTTGATACTCTGTGGTCATTTCTTCTTCCTGTGGTTTCTGTATTAGTCATTCTCCGTCCAGGAAGAGCTGCACAACACAAAAGAAACTGCCGCCATTCATGTCTGAAATGGGCAACATTATACAAAACTGGATTGACGGCAGAGTTGGCAAAAGTGAATGCCATTATCCAGAAGAAAAATGATGGCAAAATATTCAAATCATGTTTGAAGTTCTGAACTAAAATTAAGAGAATAGTGATGACAATTGGACTCCACATGATGAAGAAAGAGATCATAAGCACAAACAAAGTTCGAAATAGCTTGTAATCTTGTTGGGAGACTCGGATCTGATGAATTTCTGAGTAGGCTAAACTGACATTTAATCTTCTTCTTGATGCTTTTGTAATCTGCATTCAAAAACAAAATAACATTTATTGTAACAGAGTTCTTGCTGAGTAGCTTTTTTTTAAAGCTGCAGAAGTGAATCTTGGCAAATCATATTTCTGCTCTGGAAGTGTCTATAAAAAGGCAAGAGTTCTGTATTTATTGCCTTTCAATGAGTACATTGCCAATGTGCTGAGTTAACTAGTAGAAAAATTGTTTGGTTTTTTTTCTAACTATCAGCCCTGAAACTCTGCCTGTCTTGTAGTCAAGCTGGATTCTTTCCTTCTCATGCTCATCACCCATTTTGCATTTGCTCATCACTTATTTTGCATTTGCTCATCAACCATTTTGCATTAATACTTTTAAAGTCAAATTAGGCCTTTAATTACCCTTGAAATCCCATTGCCTTCAAATGATAATCTAGGTTATTTCATCTATGTAAATCTGTTGATTTTTACACAGGGGTAGTTGACTGTGATTGGAGTATAGCTAACAATCATGTTGATGCACAAAGAAGAGAATCCAGCTCACTCTTTTATAGACATTTTGGCTCTGCAGGTAAATAGGAGTAAAAAGTAGTAACAACGTAATTTAGTCACTAAAGTCAGCAAATATGACTGGTACACAAACGAAGCAGAACTGTTGAGTAAGCAGGTGCCATTTTTGCGTACTCATTTTCAGAGTAGAGCTGCACTAAAAATTCTATTACAGATAGTTAGAGATGGGCTCAAGATTCAAAATGTAGATCCGGATTTTGACACCTGAAAAAAGTATGTAGGTGTTTGAGTCCAGAATGTTGGTTCTGCCCATTGTAAGGATGGACCATTTGCAGAATTTGGATCTGGGTTCAGATTTTCCCACCTCCAAAATCTGAGTGTGCCTGGGTCCAGGGATTGGCTCAGACTTTTCTGTGTATGGGTTTTCAGTGGGATGGTACAATGGTTAAAGCAGAGATGTCTTTCAAATGCTGAATATTTTTTTCCACAAAATTTCTGTTTGTCTCTCAGACCTCCCAGATGCATGCTACTTCCATTAGGTGATAGGTTTTAAACTTGAGTGAGAATGTATTTAAAATTCAGTGTATTATCTTTGACATCTTGGTTTATCAGCCACTGATCAGAATTACTTTGTTTACAACCGCCCTGACACCTTGTGCATCCTGTAGTCTTTATGAAAGTCTTCACTTTTTCTGTAAAAGCATAATAAGCAAGATTGAGGCACATAGGCCCTGATCCAGATTGATTTCAAGAAACAATTCAATTGGCTTTAGTAGGAGCTAGGCACTTAAGCATGTTTCAGGAGCTGGGCTGTGGGCTCTGATGTTCCGGGGTGCTAAGAATCCCCTGCTCCCATTGCCTTCCATTGGAATTGTGAATGCTTAGGGCTTGTGGAAAATCCATTCTCAGGGAAGTCAGCACAGCAAAATTAAAATTATTTAAAGTTCCTAATTGTAGATCCAATAAAACTAACCCCCCACCTCCAAAATTCAGCAGACAAACACTTCAGCTAAATACTTTCTCCCATTAGGCCAGATCCTCAGCTGGTGTAAATCAGCTCCAATGAAGTCAATGAAGCTGTGCTGATTTGGCCTATTCATTTTTATTCCAGAAGTTGCAATTTGACTCATTCAGTGTAATACTTTGTTAATATTTCTTCTCTAGCTTAATCACTCTCTACATGCACATTATTTTTATTGAAAAAGCTGCATGAACTAGTGGATTGAAGGTGAGATTGGGAGGAGGAGCACTACCACTGGTTTGGTATGTAGTTTGAGGTGTCACTTCACTTCTCTGTGTCTCAGTTTTCCTGTCCATAAGATATGGACAAGGGGAGAGATTTGCAAAGGCACAACTCACAGTTAGGTGCCTAACTAGGAGGCTATGAAAATCAGTGGGAGTAAGGAACCTAACTGCCTTTTGCGCCTTTGAACATTTTCCCCAATAAGAACAAGATTAATAATCACACTTGCCTTGCTCAGAGTGAAAGTGGAGATAAACATTGAACTCAGGACAAACTTTCCCCCATATCAATTATTCTCTGTATAAAATTCAGTTAGTTTGCAGGGCTGACAATGTCCTCAAAAAAATCATTTATCAACCTTGTTTGAAGTGTTGTAGCAATATTGGTCCCAGCAGGGCCACTCTTAAGGAAAATGGTGCCCTGGGAGAACTTGTATTTTGTCACCCCTGGGCCTGCTGCCTCCCTGGGCTCCCCACCCATCCCCCCTGGCCCCTGCTGCCTCCCCCTGGCCTCCCACCCATCCCCCCTGGCTTCCACTGCCTCCCCACACACCCACCCATAGCCCCTGGCCCCTGCCTCCCCTGACCCCTGCTGCCTCCCCTGGCTACTCTACCCATCCTCCCATCGCCCCTGGCCCCTGCTGCCTCCCCATTCATCCCCCTATTGCCCCAGGCTCCCGCCGCCTCCCCCCGACATTACTCTGAGCTCCCTTCTGCAGCCTCACACCCAAGGCCTGCTCTGCTCCTCGCCTCTTGACACCAGCGCCTTGCCTGCCAACCATGGCACCCTGCGTGGTCATCCACATCACCCATCTGTAAGACCAGCCCAGAATTTTAGTGAGATCCAGTGGGCGAAGTGACCTGAAGAAGAGATCTGTGTAGCTCAAAAGCTTTTCTCTCCCACCTGCAGAAGTTGGTCCAATAAAAGATATTACCTCACCCACCTTGTCTCTCGATTTATCAATCCCATTTAGTATATGTATCTATTTTAGTCATCTGGACTATCTATAATCACTGGAGGGCTATTTCTCTGGGGTTTGTTAAGAATAAGATTTTGCAAACACATGACACCCTGTTTAAGAGATTATTGCTGCATACAGAGGTCTCAAATTCCTTGCTTTGGTGGGAAGATTTGAGACCAGTTTTAGACGCTGAGTTGGTGAAGGTCTTGTGGTTTGGGTCCTGCCTGACAGGAGAGACAGGAGAGTCGGGCAGTGTTGACAATTGGATTACAGACTGCTTTCTAATCTGCTATTTTGGCCAAGGCTCTTGAGACGATGATAGCAACTACTGAAACACTTGGAGAATACAGATGTAGATGATAAATTTCAGCCTAGACACAGCACTGAAACTACACTTGTCAAGCTGGCATTTGTTACCAGAGTGGACAAGGAGGCCTGATATCTGTGGTATTGCTTCATTACCTGAGGATATGATTATAACTGTTTTGAACTGGTCTCAGTTGTGGTATTAGGGCCTGTGGCACGATACTTTGGCACTCTTGTTATGCACAGACAGTTGGAATTGGACACGGGATAAACCCAGAACTCTTGCAAGCAAATCTAGGCACTGTGTGATCACTGAACACCACCCCAGTAATGCTTCATATCATGCTCATTGTACAATGATGCCATGGAGTAGTCTCATCTAGTATATACGTATTTCTTCTTAGTCACTGCTTGAATTACATATGGTGATCCCCAGTTCAGTTTTGCTTGTCTCTTGGAGAGTTAGTGAGAAACGTGGTTTGGATGTGACTGTAGTGCAGATGATGCCCAGCTATCTATCCCACTTGCTCTAGGCTCTGGAGAGATATTATGCATCTCTGCACTTGTAATATAAAATCCCAAGATTGGATGGCTTAGGTTGAATTGTGGCAAGACTAAAATTATGTTGACTAGATCAGAAAGGAAATGTAAGAAGAACCACATTTCTCCAGGCTTCCCAGTCTTTACTGGGGCAAATGTAATCTGGTGTCTAGGCATAGCTCTTGCTCAGGGCTTCATGTTATAAGGTCCTATGAAAGCTGATCGGTCAGAGCTGTTTTTTATGGGTTTAAGACTATCACCAGAGGACACCAGAGGGAGGCTGTATCTCAACCAACGGCTCCGAGCATCTACCTTTTGTGTCATCTGGGTTAGCCTTTTACCATGTTCTATATAGTGAGCTGCCAAAATGGTGGTCTGTTGCTAATATTGCATGCAGGTGCTTGACCAAAATCAGGAATAGGCAGAGGGTATCCTGTATACCAGAATGTTAGCACCCGTTAGGGCAGGGATATTTAATAAAACAGAAAATATCATAATGCCACTATATAAATTCATGGTATGCCCACACCTTGAATACTCATGCAGTTCTGGTTGCCCCATCTGAAAAAAAGATATATTATAATTGGAAAAGCTAAGGGTAAGGGCAGCAAAAATGATTAGGGGTCTGGTTCAGCTCCCATATGAGGGGAAAATAAAATGCCCTGGGACTTAGAAAAGAGATGACTAAGGGGAACATTATAGAGGTCTATAAAATCATAACTGTTCTGGAGAAAGTGAATAGGAGAAGTGTTATTTACCTCTTGACATAACAAAAGAACTGGGGGGGGGGTCAGCCCGTGAAATTAATAGGCAGCAGTTTTAAAACTAACGTAAGGAAATATTTCACACAGTGCACAGTCAACCTGTGGAACTTTTTGCCAGTGAATGGTGTGAAGGCCAGAAGTATAACTAGTTCAAAAAAGCATTAGATAAGTTCATGGAGGATAGGTCCATCAATGGCTATTAGCCAAGATGGTCAGGGATGCAACCCAATGCTCTGGGTGTCCCTCAGCCTCTGACTGTCAGAAGCTGGGACTGGACAACAGGGGATGGATCACTTGAAATTGTGCTGTTCTGTTCAATCCCTCTGAAGCATCTGGCACTGGCCACTGTCAGAGACAGGATACTGAGCTAGATGGACCATTTGACTGACCCAATATGGCCATTATGTTCTTACCAGTGCTTAATTTTTAATGGAAGAGGTGCCAGGGCTTAAGCAATTAGGTGCCGGGGTTCAAGCAATTTTTGTTTTATTTTCATAACTGACACAGCAAGCCCAAGGGTGCCAGGGCTGTGAACTGCCAACCCTACAGGTGCTGGGGCTCAGCCCTGGCACGCCCTGGCACAGATTAAGCACTGGTTTTTCACTAATTGCTGCAGAGGTTGATTTTGATTTTAACTTTTAAGGCCCATCATCAGGCCTAGGTCCCTGATACCTTTCTGAGCCTCTGGCTTCCTATTTACCCTCGTGCTTTCTGAAGTGCTCTGTTCTAGCCTGGAGCTTGCAGGAACAGGAGAGGCACCATTTAGGTCTTTGTGAGGATAGGGCTAGCTCCTTCCATTTGACCTGAATATAGTAACAGAATTAGCCCTTTAAAGCAGGTTTCAAAACATTTTTATTTCAAAAGGCCTTTACCATGGAACATGAGTTTTATTTGTGTATCTGTATTTATTTAAAACATAGTGTTTACCTGATGCTTTTAGTCCCTTAACCTGCATTTGTTTGATTAAAAAGTTCCCAGGAAACTTCCGTGTACCAGTGATGTACAAATAAAATCTATTAGTATCAATAGTAATGAAAGGACAAGTAAGAGACAGTTGACATTACTCGTGTTGTCCTTTATCATTGCTCTAAATCACTGCTGTGCACACACCCAAAGTTGATGGATCCAGCACTGAAGATATAATCAGCTACTGATCAGCAGTGGAATGATTTATGCAGGTTATTTCAAAGGCCGGGCTGCTATTTAAAATGTTTCTTGTCTAGCACAGTTTGCGAATCGGTTCAGCTAATCATGGGCGGAATGTGTTTCTTTGGGTGGCAAATGTTTGTTTGGGTGGCAGATGTTGTTTGCTTTCATGACGTTTACATGGTATGCTTTCACTAACTGTGAAGTTGCATTCATGTCAGCAGCCCTTGGGCCCATTTGCCGATTTTTCTTCATAGTATGGCTGGGAGAAGGCATTCTTGGAAACTGAACTTACTCTTGAAGCCTGCTTGTCCTGATATAGGACATCAGTAACTCCCACTGTGCTCAACAGAAGTTACTGCTGTCTTACAGGGAGAAAAAGAGGCCCCTATTTCTAGAATGAGCCAAACTTTTAAAGATTCAAATTCCATGAAAACAGTGTCTGTTCTAGGCTAGAGGAAGGGAAAGAGATTGGATGCCAATTCACTTGAAGCAGAAGGAAAGTGAAAGTGATGGAATCCTAGAAGCAAGGTGAGATAAAAAGGGAGTTGCAGAAGCAAAGAGATACAAGAAGGAAAAGAATGCATTGTCAGGAGGGGAGAGAGAAGGGCAGGGGCGGGGGTGGCAGACCCAAGATCTTAGAGGATGCAGTCTGTGAAATACATATAGATACACACTAATTTATTAATAATTCAAAAGCATGGTGTTTAAGAAATGTTAAGACCTGTTCAAAAAGCTCTGAGGTAATTTACAGCCCAAAACCTTTTAGGCATATCCTTATCCTTCTTTAACAAGCTAGTGACCTTATTCACATCAAGTGAAATCCGCATTAAGTCTCAGTATGTGGCTGTAGATAGGTAAAATGTGGAGTGGTTGGGAAGATGAAGCTCACACCTGCAAATTGGGGTAAGGAGTTCCTACAAACCCTTCCCCCAATTCCCAGCTCTATAATTCAGCCCTGTTGCTGCTGGTGCCTCTCTCTCTGTTATTTCCTAACCCTCAAATGTGATTTTGAAGAAAGTGAAAAATACCTATGTTGAACAGAGCCATGAATACCTGTTCCAATGCATTGAAAATAAATGTTTGTCACCTTGAGAATACAAACCCTTATTCCTACTGAAATGCAATTTGTTTATTGTTTGACTATTATACAAAAGTTTTCACCTCGTTTTCCTCTCTACATGCTGTAATCATATTACTGTGTTGTTTTTACTGTGGAAAAAAGCTGTTTTACATACTGCCTTACCGTGGTTTTGTAATCCTGAAACCAGTATGAAAATGGTGCTGGAGAGTTAGAAAAATCTCTGCTTTTTAGCGGCAAAATCCTCCTTCCTCATGCACAGCTCTCAGTAGCAGCAAAGATGGGTTACAGAAGCATGTTAATGATTGTGACTTGTGGAACTTTGGTTTAGTTCACTGAAATTCAGTTAAAGTGGGACCTGAATAATGAGGGTTACTGTTCACTAGATTCAATATTTGGTATTTAAATATGTTAAATTTTACCAATAATATTGCCCACCTCGCCAGCATCTAATTATGAGTAAGTACTTTCGTTCCTTATCATTAGCTCTGACCAAGGAATGCTCATTGTGATTAAGGCGCGTAAGACTGGCTCTGCCCATCCTGGGGTTAGTGGTGCAGGTGGAGCATTGCAAAGCAGCCCTAAGGCAGTGCAGAATCAGTCTTTTTGCACTCACGTCATTCATTTCATTACAGGATCCCAAAGCACATTACAAGGGTGGTAAAGTATTGTCCCTACTTTAATGTTGGAAAAGCTAAGGCACCAAGGGGTTAACAGACTTGTCCAAAATCGCACAGGGAGTTATAACCCAGGTCTTGGCCACCAACAAACAGATCCATGTTATTAACATGGGGCAATGTTCAGCACAATGTACCTTTGACTTTCTGAACTGCAGCCTGTGGCAGGCTGCTGCAGAGATACTGAGGCTTTGGTCTCCTGAATTTCCGAGAGGCCTTGATAGATGCTGAGCTCCCTCAGTTCCTGTTAATTTCAGGGAGAGGGTTCGCCATCTCTCAGAAGGCTCTCAGCACTTCACTGGCTTGGACCCTAATGCAGGGGGAAAATCACTCCCATGCTGAAAGTCAAAACCAAGGAACCTCTTTCATGCTTGTAAGCAGGGCTGCCCAGAGGGGGGAGGGGGAGCAAGTGGGACAATTTGCCCTGGGCCCCGCAGGGGCCCCCATGAGAGTTTTTCAGGGGCCCTGGAGCAGGGTCCTTCACTTGCTCTGGGGGACCCGGAAAACTCTCGTGGGGCTCGGGCGAAGGGGAAGGACCCCCCGCCGCCGAATTACCGCCGAAGCGGGACCCGCCGCCGAAGTTCCAGGTCTTTGGTGGTAATTTGGCGGCGGGGGGCCTCCACCGCGGGTCTTCGGGGCACTTTGGCGGCGGGTCCCGGAGCGGAAGGACCTCCCGCCGCCAAATTACTGCCGAAGCAGGCCCCCCCACTGCCGAAGACCCCAAGCCCCCTGAATCCTCTGGGCGGCCCTGCTTGTAAGTGGTGGAAGGAGAATGCATAGAAATGAGTGCCCAGCCTTCTTTGCTCTACTACTCCCTGTTCTTAATCTGCCTATTTCCCCCTCAGCCAGCTCCACTGTCTGTATATGTTACTATAGTCCTAGGGCTGGAGTAATTGTCCTGCATGGCCTTCACTGGCTTGGGAGACAGATTGCTGCTTCCTGGCGTAAGAGTTGGGAACTCACATGGTGGTGATGATGATGATGTTTCCTGTCTAATCAGTTTGGCTTGTGGATGGGGTTGGGATGGATTGCTCCATGGTGCTTGGCTGCATTCAGGCCTGTCTGGTCAATTAAAACTGCACTCTGGCAGGGACAGATGCTTGCCACTGCCAAACAGTGCTCTCTCTCCCATCCACTGCCAGTAGTTGCCTACTTATTAAAATTATGCTACTTGGTGTGCTACCACGTCATACCCCAGGATCCATTGCACAGTACCCAGAGGTGGCCTCCATCTAGCAACAGAGCAGGAAGTGGGGCACTTAAGGACCCTAAACTGAGACAGTTTGAAGGAAGTACATTTGCACCACCTACCCCGCCCAAGACAGCATTTAGGTAGACCTTACATTCAAAGATCCACAGGTCAAAAATCAGCTTTTTTCTAGAGCTCCACCCACTGATGAATGGGAAGGACAAGGATGGTAGGTGTCTGTGCGCACTGGGGGAAAGGCTCAAGGAGGAGGGTGAGTTGAGAATCTGGAATGGGTTGGATCTGTGCTGGAGAGGAGGTTTGTTTGCTGTAGAATAGCATGCTGGCCTGTAACCCCAGTCAGTCCACCCAGCAGTGAGGTTAATTTGTGGACTCCTCTCTTCTTTCTGGCTGAACTCTAGAAAAAACCTGTTTTCATACCTGTGGCTCCTGGTTACACACTGACCCTTTCAGGGAGGCTATGGGTCCAGCAAGTCCTGGTCCCAATTAAGTACTGAACAAGGAAATTCTGTCTTTTGTACTCCTCAGAGGGACCCTGGAAATTATAGGCTGCTGCAAGGCAGGCTGGGAAGGAGTGCCAGGAAATATAAGGAGAAACCTTTTTTCAGAAGAAAGAAAGTCCAGGGACAAAGGCAGTCCTGGAGCAGGGCCACCCAACCAATGAAACTGGGGAGGCGGCTATGAGGGGCTATGATGAAAAAAAGCCTATGAGGAAACCCTCAGACTGGTAAGAGAAGGACTCATGAGCGGGTAAGAGAGAGGACAGTTTGGTGAGCCCTGGAGAAGAGTGAGGGTTTTGACATGCAGCAATAGGAATTGTGAAGTAGCGCAGGGTATGGCCCATGCTCTCCAAGGATGTCATAGCAGCTGTGCTCTCTTTGCACTCCGGAAAACACCCACAAGGGTGTCCCCAGCATGGCCTGTGGCTAGAGTCACAATCCGGCCCTAGCGGCCCAATCCTACAAGGTGCTGGGGGCCTTCAACTCCCATTGAAGTTGATGGCAGTTGACAGGTTGCAGCACCATTCAGGATCAGGGCCCTAGGTGACTTGCCAAAAGTCACAGAGGGACTTAGTGTCAGAATACAGGTTAAATCTCAATGGTTCCTGGCTCCCAGGCCCATGTTTAAGCCACTAGAAAACACCTCCCTCCCAGAGAGAAAAAGTAGAACAAAAATGTCGCTTTTCCTGCCCTGCCTTTTCTATTTTTTTGTCTACTGCTTTTGTTTGCTGACATTTATTAAACATTCTGGAGCTTGAGCGAGAGTAACTACACATCACAACTATTGCTTCTGTTTTTAGGGCACTTATTAATTTGATTTTGGGGGGTTAGCAATTTTTTAGTTTTACGTAGATGTCCAAAAAGCAAGGGTTTGGCACTTTCTCTTTGTATACACTACAGTGAGTACTTGCTTTGTAATATCCTCTAACGGGCTATAATGTAATACTGTTTCAAACAGCACTATACTAAAGCACACTAGACAGTGAACCTCTAGTGTGCACCGGCAGAGTCTACATCAGGGGTAGGCAACCTATGTCACGCGTGCCGAAGGCGGCACGCGAGCTGATTTTCAGTGGCACTCACACTGCCTGGGTCCTGGCCACTGGTCCGGGGGGCTCTGCATTTTAATTTAATTTTAAATGAAGATTCTTAAACATTTTAAAAGCTTATTTACTTTACATACAACAATAGTTTAGTTATATATTATAGACTTAGATAAAGAGACCTTCTAAAAATGTTAAAATGTATTACTGGCATGTGAAACCTTAAATTAGAGTGAATAAATGAAGATTCGGCACACCGCTTCTGAAAGGTTGCCAGCTCCTGGTCTACATGGACCAATAAAATGTTACTGCACTTGAGAAATCACACCCCACAGAAACCATCTGTGGTGTTTATTGGATAACACTGATTTCATTTTTTTGTATCTGAGGTGTTGGTGTTTATCAGTTAAAACCTAAAATCAGAAGCCCTAATTATGACACATAATTAAAGCAGGAAAAGGGTAGATTCAAAGGGAGTGGGGGGAAAACAGTTTTAAGGACTTTATGACCCAGGGCTGCTCTTCCTTGCTGTCGTACAACTCCCATTGAATCCATTTTGAGTTTTGGGGGTGCAAACAATGCAGGATCTGATCAACAGTGATTTTTCAGTTGTTTGAGATGTTTGTTAGTACAGTATCTCTAGCAAGTTTATATAGGCCCTTAATTATGATCAATACATGATATTAAGTAAGGTGCCCCAAAGTGTACGAATTAAGACTGACTCCTATCTTGGGTTTCTGGTAACACACTGTTCAAGCTTCGCTGCTGTTTATAATGGAAACAAAACTCTCTCAGTTGAAACTATTATACTTGAGCAAATACAATCTATACTGTTTAGCATTACTACATTACTAGCCAGCCAGATGTCATTTTGTAATAAAACTATAAGAAAAAAATACCTGTAAAATTTTTGTATAACTGATCACAATGACTAATCCTGGTATTACAAAGACAACAAAGGTGAATGTTACGTCCCAAGAGATTTCTCCTGCAATGCTGGGCCAAACCAAGGTGCAAATTTGAACTTCCTGTTTACAAAGAATAAAAGAAAATCATTAATATTATATTTTAGATATTTACTTTCAGTATAAAGTTCTCTGGAACTGTATGTCAATGTTTACACTTCATCTGACTTGGTGCTCATTAAAGTAACTGGCCACTACATAAACAGGACCTATGGAAATAGTTACTAATGAAAACAAAATAGTTGTTTCAATGTGGAATGTTTTTCAAAACATGATGACAGGTGTGTAGTTCACAAGATTTGGTATGCAAATATGGAATTGGTGCAATAATTAAATAGCATAGCAAATGCTAGTGACAATTTTCAAATGTAAACTCATAAGTTCTAAATAAACAAATGGAAAAACCATTAAAAACCTGCAAGGACTGACTAAATCATTATTCTATTCTGTAAGCATATTGTTTGCTTTTGCATGCAGGAGGGATTATTTGTGCATTTTTCAGGGAAAGCTCGTATATGAATTAATGCAAGGCGCTACTCCCTGGGCACAGGCAGCTGATCACTGAAAAGAGAAATATGCGGAAAAGGGGCTTTCCTAGCTCTAAGCTGGCACACAACGCCTCTCGTTTATACAAGATGTAGTGCAAGGACAAAGCACTGCGGAACAAAGTAACTGGTGGTACAGTTCTATGGGGAAAAAAATCCATGTGAGTCTGAATGTGGGACTGATCTACTGAAGACCTTAATTAGGGCCTGATTCTGCTGTGCTGGAGTGAATGAGACTTTTGCTATTTATTGACTTCAGGATCAAATCCTACATTAAAAGACGTTCATTCCTACTCTGATTCCACACCTCAATGGCTAAATGTAACCTAATAAACATAGGTAATGCCCAACATCAATATTGGTCTGCACAGGTGCTGGAACTAGAGGTGCTGGGGGTGCTGCTGTCGCTTGAAGTGGTCTCCATTAAATACAGGGTTTACAGTTCGGTTCAATGACTCTCAGCACCCCCGCGATACAAATTGTTCCAGCAACCGCGCCTGGGCCAAAAAGGAGAAGGTGTTGCCAACCTTTGAAGGCTTTGTTGAAAAATGTCCCCCTTATAACACTTCATGGGGCATTAACCTCTTAACGTCTAACCCCAAGTCCGGAGCTAGGCATCACTCTCCGGGTAACGGCTCCAGTGTATAATCCCAGGTCTCTACCCTGCAACACCCGCTGGAATAACAAGTCACACACCGCTCGACCTGAATCCATCCTATCCGGCCTTCTGGATAATCTCCAGCAGCCTCCCCCCCCCCCCTCTGCGAAACGTGGTCTAAGAACAGCATCGCAGCTCGGGGCGCCCCGGCAGGACTGCGGCAGCATCGCCGCTTTCCCGGGGCAGGGAGCCAGGTACACCGGCTCCCGCACGCGCTTCGCGCAGCTGCTCTGCCGCGCCGGTGAGAACCCGGGACGCGCAGCCTGTCTGAACAGATGCTGCAGTCGGACACTCTCTGGGGGAGGCGAGGCTGGAGTCAGGCTGCTCAGCGAAACCACCCTCCGCTTCCCAACCCGCTGGGGTTGCTGGGTCACTAGGCAGCAGCCGCCGGTGGGCTGGATCCTTGGGCACTGCGCTGCCCCGCGCCCCCGCTGCCCCCATCGCCCCAGGCTGGCGCAGCGCAGCGCGGAGCGCGCCGGAGCCGCTGCTTACCTCGCCGTGCCTGAGCAGCGGCTCCACGCTGAAGAAGAGGCAGAGCGGGAGGGTGGCGAGGGCGGCGACCCCCCAGATGAGCAGCAGGGCCCCGGCCAGCAGCTTGCAGCTGAAGCGGGCCGTGTGCCGCAGCCGGACGATGCACACCACGCGCTCCAGGCTGACCGCCGCCAGCGACAGGATGGTGACGCTGCCGCTGAGGCTTATCACGTAGAAGAGCATGTGGCAGACGACGTCCCCCAGCCCCCAGGACTCGGTCCAGCGCACCACGAGGATGACGGGGATGGCGCTGATGAAGAGCAGGTCCGCGCAGAAGAGGTTGAGCACCAGGTAGTTGGCGGTGCGCAGCTTCTTCTTCTTCCTGACCAGCAGCGAGATGGCGCAGACGTTGACCAGCAGGGACACCAGGAAGATGCAGGAGAGGACGGCGGTCTCCAGGGCGCTCAGGGCCACCCTGTTCTGGCCCTTGAAGTCCGAGAAGAACGGGAAACGGGTGCAGTTCCCTTGGGGAGTCACGCAGGCGCCGGGCATCTGGCTGGCACCCAGGGCATCACACGCCACCAGAGCCAGGGACGCTGCGGCTGCCCCCAAGCCAGGCAGCCAGGTGCCAAGCGGCGGGGCGGGGTGGCAGCTCCGGGTTGCTGGTGCCAGTGGGGGATGTTGGCACGGGGACCGGGCAGACAGCAGCCGCATCTCCTCCTCTTCCTCTGACATCCGCAGGGCCAGGTGCGGTGTCCGCAGGGTGGTTTGCCGCACCTGGCCCGCTGGGGGAACAAGGAAGTAGCAGGCGAGGACAGTAAATATACAGCGCGCCCCGCTGCACAAAGGCGAGGGCGTTGTTGTGCTTTACAAGCGGGTGACTAACAACGTCGCAAGGGAGCGAGTCCTTCTGTCCCGGACGGGCTGGGCTCGGGGGCATTTCCCGGGGGGCGAGCGGCGCGGGTCCCGCCGGGCAGCTGCTAATGTGTTGATGGCAGGACCCGCGCCGCCCAGCAGCGAGTGTCCCAGGGCAGCACACGCCCCGGGGCTGCCCGAAGACACGTTCCCTGCCGAGTGTCGGATGCCAGCCAGGGCCCTGGGCAAACCCCTGAACGCCTGAGAGACCCGCGGGGAAGTGAATGGCAAACCCCTCACACACAGCAGACTGGGCTCAGGGCAGCCTCCTCTCTGTACCCCAGCGGAGATCTGGAGAGCCTGGCGGCTTTGCCCCACAGCCCTTTGATTGAATCTGCAGTGCCCGGCGGCTCCCGCCTCGAGCCTCAGGACTGGGGTAACCGCAGCAGCAGCAGCGCGCATCGCAAAGGAGCCGCCAAGCAATTTCCCTAGTCCCAAACCCCCATGTACTCCGGCTCTGCGTTCGGCTGCCAACCCTCAGGCTAGAGAAGGAATTGTCCTGTCACTCCGCCTTTCCATTTGGTTTGAGGAACTGACCTGACACTATTCTCTAAGAACTTCTGTTGATAGCCCGGTATAACCGGGACTATTTTACGATCAAAAGGGGGGATTTTGTCATTGATCCATATCTTTCCTTTTAAAACCACGCGTTGTCTCCCTCCGTGTCTGTGGGTTTCTTGGGCTAATTCTTTGTTGCTGCCATAGAGGTGAAGTCACACAGCACAGACGTTTAGTACCGGGTGCTAAGTTTTGATTGACATGCTGAGCAAACCTGATGCCTCCTTACATTATCGAGTGAATCAGGGAACTCAAAATAACTAAAAGTTAGGAAAATAAAATGAAAAATAAGGGGACATTCCATTTGTAGTTAAAAAACAACCCTATCTAATAGATTTTCTTGGCAATTAGATTTCTGAAAGCGACACACACAGACAGAGATATGAATAGTCGTAAAAGGCTAACAAAATATTGTCACAAAGTACTGTATGTATGAAACATGTATGATTCACCTCTGGATGAATCAGTCTGGCTATATCCCAACAAGTTGATTTTGTAAACAGTCAAGGTTTCAGTTGCAGCAATGTGCATGTAACATTACTGCTTTTTATGATGCCTTTGGCTATTAAAAACATTCTATTCTACTCTGGTATACTTAAACAGGGACTGAAAGCACAATCACATTGATTTCAATAGGACTTTGTAAACACTCCATGTACATCATATTGGATATGATGAGTTACTATGCAAAGGTACCTGTAATGAAACCTGTTAATGGCATTAAAAGGGAATCCAGAATTGTTGGCCATTATAACAGGACACTTAATAAAGTATGACAAAAATAGTCACCTTTCACTTATGCTCTAACCAATGCCTTTCCCACTTCCAGGGCAAAAATTAAAGCAACTTTAATTAACATCCTTCACATTAAAATAATCCCTGCTCTTGAAATTGCTAATATTATCTATTCTGGCTCACTAAGGAGGGTGGCTGAGGGGCAATTTACATAACTGTTTTTGGATTATGTGCAGGAATCACTGGGTGAAATGTATGACCCAGATTATGCAGGAGGTCAAACTAGATGATCATAATGGTCACTGCTGGCTTTAAAATCTTTGAATCTGAAAAGTGGACAAATGTACAAATGATTGGAAATGCTTTAAGCAAGTGGCTGCCTACTGCATTATGAACTTAAATGAAGGCAATAGGAAACCTTTCCAACACTGAGATACCAGCCAGCCATCAACACAGATGACTGCAGATAGCATGTCGTCAGAAGCGCAGGTTTTGCTGTACTCTCATTTGCCAAGTTTAAGAATTCTGTGCATCATATTGTGAATAACCGCAGCAAACTACCTAATAATACCAAGAGAGATTCTTCCTAGGCAAAACCATGGGTACAGGACACAGGTATTGGGGCCTGATCTCCTGAGATGCTTAAAGCTTCCTGAGATGTACCGAGTCCCTTCCAATTCCCACTGATTTCAGCACCTCCCAGTACTGGACCTTTAGTGAAACCAGCAAATAAGCCCCACAGTCCTCCGCACTGTCCTCAGTTGAAGCAGGGATGTCACTTTTGAATATAAGATAGTATGTAGCTAGGAGTGAGTTCCCAAACAGCCTGACTGCACTATGCAAAGAGAGTTATAAAACACTGAACGTGACTTTAGTAGGAAATTGGAAGGCTTGTAGCAAATGCTAATAAAGCTAAACACAAATCCTTTTCTCAGTGAAGTCTATGGCAAACTCCACTGGGGCAGGAGCAGGCCCTGCTTGTCCAGTTCTGGGTGAAGATGAAAACAAAGAAAACCCAGACTGGAAAAGAAAACAGGAACAGAGGAGAAACAGCAGTTGCAATTTGCATAATTGCAGCAATATTACTGAGGAAAAAACAAGATACTTTCAGTCAAGAATGAGCTAAAGAGAAAAACAGTATGCACAAAGAGCCTGAGAATTCTGGGACTACCCTGGGAAAGAAGGCAGGATTTTTTTGTAAATCTTCTTGAAAGATGATTACCGGTACCTTTGTCACTGGGTGTGAAGGAAGATCTCTCATTTAGTTGGTATGAGCCTACCAAATACCCAGCAGCTAAATGAATACTGGTCTCAGTACTCCATCATACGGAGCTGAGCAAGAAAAATATTTTGTACAAAGAAAAGAATCATTGCTTTGGCCAGGTACACAAGCCAAAAGGAAATCTATGGCTCCAGGAAAAAAAAGTCTTTCCTCCAAAAGAAAATTGAGGTGGTATTTAGCTAACCAAACAGAGAGTTCAGCATAATGAGGCGTTCTGGGGAATACTGAGGAGGAAATGGGCTCTTGGATATGAAGGAAAGGGTTGTTGTCTAGCAGTAATAGCAAGGGCCTGGAAAGGAAGGCTCTTGTAGAGCTTTTCAGGGTCTCACAGTTTGTCTCTGTGAGTTTTGGCAAGTAATTTAAGCTACCCTTAATTAAGTGATCTATTTATTGCCCAAGAACTTTGCTAATGCAGATTTAAGATTGACCAGCAATCCCTAATATACTTCCAAAACACTGAATGCATCTTTCTGTAAACCTCTGAAAACCAGGAACCAGAGAGTTAAGGTACACCTCAGCCATATGCGTGCCAACTGCCTTTCACTATGTTAGGAACAGATGTCTTGATTGGTGCAGGGTTTACTTGCAGCAGATTGACACAGATCATGCTGCAATGAAAAAGATCATGGACCCTCCTTTCTGCATAGAGTTATGTCAGTTGGGAAGAGAGGGGAGCACCACAGTCTATTCTTGCTGTGGGGATCTGTAACAATCTGGTAGTATATATGCACTGCAGGGCAGAGGTAAGCGCAGGTGAGGTTCAGGGGAAATCTTTAAGAGAAGGGTCAAGTGGGTGGTAACATCTGGGTTGGTTGTTCAGAGTAGGTGAAGTGGTTGAGTATAGGCCAAATGTAGCTAGCTGTTATTCACTAGCTTGCCCTAAATAGCACGTTTGTCACAGGACATGATCAGTCAGTTTCTCATACTGTATCCAAGTGCTGTGTCCCCACAGTACTCCATAGCCTCTGAACGAATAGAGTGCTATGATATCTGTCAAAGGGTTGCTAAAGTTGCAGACTAGGGCTGATGTGCATCATAGCTCTGTGTTTCCTGGTTTTTAAGAAGTTTAAATTTGTTCATAACTTTGTACTTCCTGGTTTTTCATACATTTAACTGTGTTTACAACCAACATTCCAGAAGAGTATGAGGCACTGGCAGTCAACTTTGCTAAGTCCTGGTCTACACTGCGGGGGGCGGGGGGAGGATGGATCTAAGATACTCAACTTCAGCTACGAGAATAGCGTAGCTGAAGTCGACGTATCTTAGATCGAATTAAAATTACTGACTTTGCTCCCTCGCAGCGCGCTGCGGCTCCCCCATCGACTTTGCTTCCGCCTCTCACTGAGCTGGAGTTCAACAGTCGAGGGGAGAGCGATCGGGGATCGATTTATCGTGTCTACACTACACATGATAAATCGATCCCTGATAGATCAATCGCTACCCGCCAATCCGGCAGGTAGTGTAGATGTACCCTTTGTGTTAATGAAGCTTTTGGCCAGAGACTTTCCTTTGTTTTTGAGGAAGTGGTGATAGTAGTGAGGAGGGCATGGCTGAGGTGCACCTCTGATTGGGGGAGGGGGGCAGAAGGAGACTTCCTTGGAACACTTCATTGCCACTTAACTACAAGCTTGCCTCTCCCCCTGGCCCCTCCATGCCCCAGTACAGTTAAAGGTGCCATTGGGAAGAAGGCAGGTATGATAACTCATCGGCTGTGAGAAGCACATCTACCATCTAGAGGCAGCAAGAGGGGAAGGAGGAGCCCCAGACTCCATATTCTACTTCAGGAGCTAATTTAGGGGGAAATGCTCTACCTCAAAGGAGGTCAGTAGAGGTGTGAAGCAGCCCACTCATCTCAGGGATCTTCTCAGAAGAATCAGAGCACCCCCATGGAGATGAATCACTCTGAGAGGTGTAACAGCTCAAGGGGTGTTGGCTTCTCTCTGCCTCCTCCCCCCTCCCCGCAAAAAGACCTTGTCTTCATTGCAGAAAAAAAAATGTTTTTACATGGCAATAACTAACACCAGATAGCTATCATGATGTAAACAGCCTAGCAGACACAAGGCATAGGTAGTTTTTAACCTCTGTGGGTACGTCTTCATTGCCAGTACTGGGTTTACACTGGTGCCAGTGGTGCCATTGCACCAGGCCCAGGCTCCGAAGGGGTCCCAGCCTGGCTTGCTCCACATTGACTGTGCTCCGAGGCCACGCCAGCTCTTCTCCACTTCCTCGTCCCCTGTCCCCCACCCACCACTTGCTCCTGTTGGCTTGCAGGCCAACCTAGGGCCTCTCTCTGCCCCTTGGATAGACCCCACTGCAGCGCCAGGCAGTCTCTGCTGCCCGCCACTTGTGGGGGCCTCAGCTGCCTCCAACTCTGAAGCCAAGCTGCCTGGGACCAGTGGAGAAGCTGGGCCAGTCTCAGCTAGTGTGGAGGGCAGTGGCAGGGGGGCTTGGCTAGGCCCCCACAGGGTGACCATACTTCCTAATGGGACAGCCAGGGGCTCACCTGAGCTCTGTGCCCTCCCCCACGCAGGGCTTGCCAGAGCCACCACTGCCTGGGGCTGACTCCACCCCCACCCTCCCCAGCTCCATGCCCTGTGCTGCCCGCATCTGGGGCTGAGAGCTGGAGCCTCGTGCTACCTGGCTGGGGGCTGCTGAGCCCTGCCAGCTTCACGCTGCTGGGGGCTGGGGCTGACCCCTCCTTCCCCCCTGAGCTCCATGCACTGCTGCCAGGGCTGGGGCTGACGCCCCCCCCCCCAGCCCTGCTGCCTGGCATATTGCATCACCATCACCCACCCACCCACATTCCTTTGCACCCCACTAGGGTGGTGCACCTGCCTTTTTTGGTAAACTGGGCATTTGTTCATTTGCTTTTGCCAACTGATCAGCTGGCACAAGCAAACAGGACAAATGCCCTCAGCGGGACAGCTGAGACAGAGCTTAAAAAGGGGACTGTCCTGGCTCTGGCCAAAACGGGACATATGGTCACCCTATCTCCAGGCCAGTGAGTCCTGAGGGAGTCCGGCCAGGGCAGGGGCAGACCCTGGCCTGGCTGATCACACCACTCCCAAGAGACCAGAGCAATTCCTCGTCCCGGCACTGGACTGGCCCTGGCTGCACTGCCAGCTCAGCCTGGCAGACATAGTCCCCTCCCAGCAGAGCTGGTGAGTGCGGCCGGAGGTCAGGGTGTGGGAGAGTTGGTTTCTGGGAGGGGAGGCGGTTATGAGGGGGTGCTGGGCTGCGGGGCAGTGGGGGAAGCTTGTGTGTTTTGGCATGCTAGGCAGTGCTGGGGGCCTTTGGGGGGGCAGTGGGAGAGGTCTGTGTGTGTTGAGGTGCTGGGCATTGGGGGGGTCTGAGGGAGGTGCTGTGTAGTTGTGGCGGGGCTGTGGGGAAGTGCACTGGACAGTGGGGACTGGGGGAGATCTGTGTGTGTTGGGGCGCTAGACAGTGGGGGGTTCTGTGGGGGGGGGCTGGGCAGTTGTGATGGGGCTGTGGGAGAGGGTGCTGGGCCAGAATGGTGGGACCGTGTAGGGGGGCGCTGGGCACGGGTGGTGGTGTGCAAGGCACTGTGGATTTGTGGTGGAGGGTCTGGGGGGGACGCTGGGCATACGGAGTCAAGGGGTGTTGGGTGCTGTGTGACACAATATGGGCCCACCCCCGAGGGGAAGGGGCATGCTGGGCTGGGCTGGTCAGTGTGCATCTGGTGCCTGACAGTTTGTATACTGTGCCCTTGCACTGGGCTGGGCAGAGCGGGGCCGCCCTTGCCATGTCATGCCGCATTGCCCCTTGCTCCGGGGACCCACCTCCCAGCACCATGTTCCATTGCCCCCATGGGGGCCCACAAATATGTTTGGTGCCAGGCCCATAAAAGGTTAATCCGGCCTTCTACACTGGAATAAAAGACCCACAGCATGACTGCACCTGGCCTGGTCCCCTAACTGGAGCTCACGGGACTCGAGCTCCAGGACTAAAAGTTGCTGTGTAGACATTCAGACCCTGGCTGGAGCCTGGGCTCTGTAATCACAGGGTCCCAGAGCTCAGCATCCAGCCTGAATGTCTGCACGGCAGTTTTACAGCCCTGCAGCCTGAGCCCCATGATCTGGAGTCAGCTGACCCAGGCCCTCTACAGGTGTTTAATTGCTGAGTAGACATATCCAAAGGAGCTAGCTGAGGTCAACCCAATACCTATGTTACTGCCCACAACATAGAACAATTCAGAAGTTATGAACTGTATGTAACTCACCTGGCCATGACAGGAAGTGGGTAACAGAATACCTAGAGAAGAGAACAAGCTCTAGCCTGCAGAAACTACCCAAGCACTTGGGAAAAGGAGGTAGGGTCCAGCTATGTGCTTTTCCCTGGAGAAAGTAAACTCTTCTCTGCCTGGAAATGGTTGAAGCCTTGAGTCAGTAAGGAGTCCACTTGGTTCTTTGTAGAAAATAATTGTGGTCCACATGACACTAGATAGTTTCTGGACAAGAAGACCTTTTTTATTCCTGAACAATGGGTCTGATTCTTTCTTACTTCACTCTGACTGCCAGGGATTTACACCAGAAGCCAGTGACTATTCTATGATCTTGTGACAACCAGGAAGAGTTTCATTGAAAAAAAAGTGATAGCTTAGTTTATTTACTTCTCTAGAGAAAGACTATTCCCAGAAGCAGGGACCTGTTGGATTGCACAATACTTGTTTTGTTGGGAACACTTGACCCAGCAAAGACCCTTGTTTTGGTTACACCATCTCTTGCAGAGCTTGACTGTTTGGGGCTGTGGGAAGTCATCCAGTGAACCTGTATCACAATGGGTAAATAGTACTTATCAACTTAATAGGTGTGCTGTGCTGCTCAATGTTTGCTAAGTTCTTTGAGATCATAAAATTAGGGATGTTGACTCATCATCATGACAAAAGGCTTCAAGCTCATAGGTGACTCAGGCCTTGTCGACATAAAAACACTTTTTCTGTGCAGCTTTAGGTTTTTTGTTTGTAACATAAATTGTCTTGTGTCCCCACACAAATGATTTTTTTCCCTTTTTAATCCTTCATCTTATTCTGCAACAAGTAATATGCTTTGGCAGTGACATGACTGTCACCTCAGTTTTCCTAGAAAACAACCCAGGGTTACACTTATATTGGTTTTATTAAATGCTGCTATTGAATCAAACAGAAAAGGGATGGAGCTTATTCATGCTCTCCCACATTCATCGCATTCATACCCTCATGCACCCACACAGGCGGAGAGTTACCGGAAACAGCAGAGGAAGCCGAGGCATAGTAGATCTGCCTGTGGTCACGGATCCAGGCCGGCGAGCAGGTCAAGAAGGAGCAGCCTTGTGTGCATGCCTTCTTCCTTTTTGGAACTGGGCAGCTTGTGTCACATACACTTAGTTTCCCTTCTCTGTCCGCCACCGAGAAGCATTTCCAGCCCTCATTCCTTTTATGCATATCAGGTTCTTCTTTTCTTTACAGCACCCCGTGATTGCCTTCTCAGGGCAGATTACATCAGAACACCTGTCTCCTGACTCTTTTCTCCTTGCAGTTCCTCTCTGCCCAGTCCCACATACACTCCCTTGTTCACACTCCCTTATCTCCCACACACACTCCCTTGTTCACACTCTCTCTGATTGCGTGATGGAATATTACAAAGCTTGGAGGTTTATACAAGTCATAAGTGAAAAGGTTACAAAGCTTGCAAACGTTACAAAACTTAAAAGGCTATGCTAACAATAAAGTTACAAAGTTTGCAAAAGGTTACAGAATTTAATGATCATACTAGCAATGACTGAAAAGTTACAAATCTTACAATCGCATTCTACTGGATTGAGCAGAGGCTTTACATAATAACAATAACTATTTTGGAAAGAATAAGGTTGCTGCTGTAAGGTTTGTTTGGATGCAGCCCCATGTTGAATTAACTATACTGCTTTAGGTAGTCCTCCACTGCTGTCCCACAGTGCATTGCTTCACATCTGATTGGACTATCTGGGTTCTGGATTGGGCTGTCTGGTGATACCCTCCACTATTCTGGGATTACCTTGACCAGATGTCCCCCCACCTCTGTTTAAAGGTGGCACACAGCCAAGCACGTCCCCCGCATGTAGTAAGTTCACAGACACCAAGTCCATTAGCATTAGGGTGACCAGACAGCAAGTGTGAAAAATCAGGACAGGGGGTTGGGGGTAATAGGAGCCTATATAAGAAAAAGACCCAAAAATCGGGACTGTCTCTATAAAATCGGGACATCTGGTAACCCTAATTAGCATCAGCATGTTCCATGCTTCTATGTGATTATGTCAGGAGATCTTGGATGTTCTTGCACTCTGGGGAGAAGCGCAGGTTCATGTTTATCTTTCCAATAGTCACTGGAATGCCAAGCTCTATCGGTGGTTAGATGCAGGATAAGGCGTACTCCTGGGACACAGGCCAGTGCCAGGGCAAAGCCAAGTAGCTGCAGGCAACAGAATTACAAAGCTGTCCAAGACCTCTAGCAAAGCTCCTAGTACATGTGCTTACTATGAGGAGCTGGACTGGATTTTTGCCTGATTGGCCACCACAGAACTCTGGTTTATGTTGGACAGTTTGGCCATGGCTCATGATGAGACAGATATGCCTTCAGAAACCACAAAGGCAGCAACAGTCTCTGACCAGGAGGAAATTCCCTTTGACAGCCAAGATCTCTTTGGCATCTTTCAGATGGTGTTGGCCACAGAAGGCCTCTCAGTTGGTGCTCTGGCACTGCTGTTCTGTGCCAGGAAAACGGCCTTTTGCTTCCTGAAGTACTGCAGCCACTGCAAATGACACCAGGTCTGCAACACTACCCTGTCCCACCAATCAGCCCTGGCTTGCTGGGCCCAGAGGTGATGTTCCCCTGCGTGAAAATGGTCCAGGAAAATGTCAGGCAGACATAACCCCCGGGATTCATCATTCTGCTCCTCTAGCAATGTTTACGCCGTGTTATGGAGGTGATCTTCCATCTCCTCCAAAGCTACCCACCTGGGCTATTGCTGATACATCTGGAGCACCCTGTTTGAATTCATGATGGTTAGGATTGCAGTGTTCAGCACTGATCCCTCTCTGCTGTCTGCTGTTAGTCTGACAATTTATTTGAAACTGAAACAGTCTGAAAATTGTGCTTGCTTGTGAGAACCAGACAAATTATGGGATCCAGTGGCAGGACTCATGGAAGTTTGACACCCTCGCCCTGCCCAAGTCCTAGACATCCACTAGGTAGCCCACAATAAACAACCATTCTGAATTTAGTGGCTGATATCTGCCCAGAATGTTGTGCATTTATTTTAAAAAAGTGCAGTGCTGTGTGTTTGCTATGATTTGTAAGGGAAGTAGCGTAAGCGTCTTTAGACAAAGCAGTGTGGATATTTTTTTCAGTTGAGTTATACCTCTATCCTTAGAGCAGAAAAAATTATGTATTGGAAAAAACCCCACCCCTTTCCTGCAGGTTAGGCCTCAGACAGCAATGGAGGCTAACAATGTGCTCCCAGTAATTCACTGGTATTGCAAGTTTAAACATCTCCTTTATATCAACTTCTTTTTCTTAGTCTACTGTTGGTCAGTCTTGCCTCATCCTCTGCTCGCTTGTATAACATCCTGCTAATTTAGATTGCAAACTATTCAGCACAAGGATCTATTTAAATCATATATTCTATAAATATATTCTATAAATATATATGTGCACACCAGATGTTCTATCATTAAATAATAACTAATAGCAATTAAATATTTATCACCAGCCAGATTTCCTGTCTATAGAACAGAGATACATTTATGTACTGTATGTTTAAAGTACTTTGGTTGGAGGTTTGTTAGCATTATTTTGCCTCGGTGACTTTACCAGTGGAATAGAAGCCACTTTAAAGAATAATGGAATTTTAGTATGGAGCGTGGTAGTCAGGGCCGGCTCCAGGAACCAGCTCAGCAAGCAGATGCTTGGGGTGGCCAAGGGGAAGGAGTGGCAGGTTGGGCTCTTCGGCAGCGAGTCCCTCGGTCCCTCTTGGAGCAAAGGACCAGCTGCAGAATTGCCGCTGAAGAAGAAAGCAGCGTAGTGGAGCTGCTGTCGATTGCGATCATGGCTTTTTTTTTTTCTTTCGCCGCTTGGGGCAGCAAAAACCCTGCAGCCAGCCCTGGTGGTAGTGGCTTCATAAATAAAACTGAAGCTACTTTTGCATTATCAATCTGATTTTTTTCAAATTCTCCCACCTCTCAAGTCTCCCAAAAGAAATTGATATAGAGCATGATATGTCAGCATAGATCATTACTCGGAAGCTTAGTAAAAAAATCAAAAAAGAAGTTTAAAGTTATAGCGCTCAGTCCTGCAACATGGGGTCAAAGAACAGGAGACACCTGAGGTGAGAACAAGGGTTGGATGTGCAGGTGATAAGTAGGGGTTTAACAGTGTGCATGCTC
Source organism: Mauremys mutica (assembly GCF_020497125.1). Lineage (NCBI taxonomy): Eukaryota > Metazoa > Chordata > Testudines > Geoemydidae > Mauremys > Mauremys mutica. Next base: position 98,009,567 of record NC_059078.1, read on the forward strand.
GCACGCTCTCTGTTGCACACACCAGCGTAATGGATCAATTTATGATCTAGGACAGAGGCTCTCAACCTTTCCAGACTACTGTACCCTTCAAGAGTCTGATTTGTCTTGTGTACCTCCAAGTTTCACCTCACTTAAAACTTACAAAATCAGAAATAAAAATACAAAACTGTCACAGCACTCTATTACTGAAAAATGGCTCACTTTCTCATATTTACCATATAATTATAAAATAAATCAATTGGAATATAAATCTTGTACTTACATTTCAGTGTATAGTATACAGATCAGTATAAACACATTATTGACTATGAAATTTTAGTTTGTACTGACTCTGCTAGAGCTTTTTATGTAGCCTGTTGTAAGACTAGGCAAATAGCTAGATGAGCTGATGTACCCCCGGAAGAACCACTGAGTATCCCCAGGGCTACATGTACCCCTGGTTGAGAACCACTGATATAGGATACAGCTGCTGTGATTAGGAATGGACAAGAAAAGGACACAGTTTTGCTGCCCGTGTGGTACATGCTAGCACAGCTTCTTCTTTGCACAGGACTCCATGAGGCAACCCATTGGCCTGCTCCCTGCCTAAAGCCCCAGCTCCTGGAGTCATGTGATTACAGAATCTAAGCTTTTAGTCCTGATCGTTGGGAAGAACGGCTGAAAAAATGTGAACCAAGGTTAACCAAGGCACAGGCAGAACCTTAGCCTGCAGGCAGCCTGAAACAGTAGCTCTGAAGTGGGAAACTTCCCCAGGCAGTTCAGTGCGGGTGTTAATGCCAAGCCCTGCTTCTGTAGGTGGCTCTGCCAACACTGCCTCAGTACATGACTATTTGTTTGTGGCAGAAGAGTGCTGGATGCCTGGCTAATAACCCAAGTAAATATATCTTGACTGCTGGGATAAGTACAGGAGGCCCTTTTCCCCTGCTGCCACTGCTGTAGTGGAATGGGAGCTCCATGGCCCTGCCTCTTTGACAAGGAAGGGAGGAGACACCTGCCACCACCATTCCAAATGGTGGTATCAGGGCGGGGAGGTGAAGCAAGGGCCCACATTCCTGAGTTCAGGGGAGAAGCCCTTGAAACTACTTCTGCCTGGGAACTGTGAGCAGCCTTTGCATGGAGAGGTGGGATCAGAAGCCATGCATGAGTTGTAGCTTACTAGGGGTCCAAAAAGGAGTATATGGGTGAAAGGATGATCCTTTTGGGGTAGATGGGGGCACAGGGAGGGATGGCAAGTCTTGGAGGTTGGGATATTTGGGACAGAGAGGAAAAGCTCACAACGACTTAGTCTGTGGCCCTTTGAAGTGACTCACCCTGCCATTTCTGAGTTCTGGGAGTTTGATAAATGTTTGCCACATTTCATGATCTGTTTGGCCTCAGAACTCCAACTGTGACACTCACCTCTGAGCTTGAACTAGTGCCCTTTTCCATTTGATCTTGTGGTTACTGATTGTGGAAGTGTAATCATTTCTTAGAAACCTCACTCATGCATTGGAATTTATAGGTTCTGGAAGAGCCCCTAGCTCCTGCGAAGATGGATTTATGTTCATTGGAGAGTTTCCGTTCAGCGCCGCTATGTGCACCTGTGCCATTTACTCCATTTTCAAGCAGGGGTAAGCTACATTAGTGCAAATTACTGATCAGAGTGGCTTTACCTGTCCAGACTAGGAGTTTGGCATCAGGGTAGCTATGTGAGCTTAGGTTATCACTGGCTGACATCCAGGGCCGGATTAACTTTTTGTGGGCCCGGCACCAAACATATTTGTGGGCCCCCATTGGGGAAATAGGGCATGTGATGCGGGGCGATCTTCACACACATCTACCTATCCCAGGGGTGGCCAACCTGTGGCTCCGGAGCCACATGCAGCTCTTCAGAAGTTAATATGCGGCTCCTTGTATAGGCACCAACTCCGGGGCTGGAGCTACAGGTGCCAACTTTCCAATGTGTCAGGGAGTGCTCACTGCTCAACCCCTGGCTCTGCCACAGGCCCTGCTCCCACTCCACCCCTTCCTGCCCCCTCCCCTGAGCCTGCTGTGCCCTCATTCCTCCCTCCTCCCCCGCCCCGAGCCTCCTGCATGCCATGAAACAGCTAATTGGGAGGTCCAGGGAGGGATGGGGAGGTGCTGCGGCAGGGCTGCCGGTGGGTGGGAGGTGCTGGGAGTGGGTGTGAGAGCTGATGTGGGGCTTCTGACGTGTTACTGTAGCTCTTTGGCAATGTACATTGGTAAATTCTGGCTCCTTCTCAGGCTGAGGTTGCCCCCCCCTGCTCTAGCGGGTTGGGTGTCACGGTTACAGGGCCGGGGGGCTCCTGCCTGGGTACAGCAGCTGGCAACAGGCACGGAGCAGGGACACTGTGGGTGTGTGCGAGTGGGTCCCACGAAGGCACCTCGGGGATTCTGGGGCCTGGGCTCCTCCCCACATTTACCTGAAAGGCAAAGAGGATCAGTTACCAGGAGCCCTGGGCCCCGATGTGAGACTGGCAGGGATTGGGGCCACTCCCCAGCACCCCCAGGGACTCTCCCTTTGACATGGGGGGGGCTGGGGGGAAACAGTGGGTGGGAGGGTCTCCCCAGGGGGTGCTGTGTGGGCCCAGGGGCTGTAGCTGGCTGGGAGAGGCACAGCGGGTGGGGGGGGTCTCCCCAGGGGGGCTGGGTGGGGGAGGGGCTGTGGCTGGCTGGGAGGGGGACTCTCCCCAGGGGGTGCTGGGTGGGCCCAGGGGCTTTGGGTGCAATGGGTACCCTCCCCGGGCAGCAGCTACTCACAAGAGGCCCCGTGGGTTGCCAGTGGCATTCATCTTCATGCCCTTCATGATGAGGATGGTGCCCACAATGATGCCAATGATGCCCACGGCCAGGCCCAGGGCTCACACCAGGGTCTCTGTGGTCTCGGGGATGGGGGTGGGCACCTGGGCTTCTGGAGAGGGACAGGGCCTAGAGTGAGGGGGGGCTGTTCTCACCTTCCCTCCCAGAGCTGGGATAGAACCCAGGAGTCCTGGCTCCCATCCCTCCTGCTCTAACCCACTAGACCCAACTCCTATCCCAGAGCTGGGAGAGAACCCAGGCGTCCTGGCTCCAAGCCCCACTCCTGGCTCCCAGACATGTGCCCAGCAAGGTCCTCAGGTGTCCCGGCCTTACCCCAGTGCTTTGTGAAGGGCTCGGGCAGCCCCCCATGCTCCACCCAGTAGTCATAGAACTTGCTCTGGCCGGGGAGGAAGGGCAGGTAGGAGAACTTGTGGAAGGAGTTGTCCTGGCAGGGGTAGAAGTCAGTCTTGGAGATGCCCTCTGTCACCTCCTGCCCATTCTTCAGCCACATTACGCTGAGCACTGGTGGGGAGAAGTTGTCCATGAAGCAGATCAGGATGTTGGGCTCGCCCAGCTCCACATGGTCTTCGGGGAACACGGTCACCTCAGGGGGCACTGGGGAGACAGGGGTTAGTGGGTCCCATTGCCTGCCCCTGAGCCAGCCAGTCCCTGCCCTGGGGCCAGATGGGAGCCAGGGCCCCCTAGAGGGGAAAGGCCCCATTCCCGCACCCTGAGCCAGCCAATCCCTGGTGCTTACGCTCCAGCTCAGGGGTCTCTCCCCAGGACTGTGGGGGTGTCGCCAGGACTGTCCCAGCTCCCTGCACTGACTGCTCATGGGGCACCAGGGGCAGGGGAGACAATCCCTCAGGGGCAGGGCCTGGCACTGGGCAGGGACAACGAACAGCCCTCGGCAAAGGAGCTGCCCTGGGCCACCAGCCTGGAGGGTGTGAACTGCCCGGGCCCCCTGCCCTGCAGAGCCCTGGCCCTGCTGACTGGCTCCCTGGAGCCCTCCAGTGGCTGGGAGGGGTGCTGGGATGTTATGAGTGTAATATAATATTTCATTGAAAGGTGACAGGGCCAGAAAGAGTTAATTAACTCACAGACCGACCTGACCCATGGCCGAACTTTAGAGACTTGTTAGGAAGATCTGTAAAGGAACAGAGCTTTGAAATGCAAGTCTGCGTTGTTAGAGGTAGAAGGGTAGGTGTTTGCTCAGGTCTTGTGATGTCAGCAAAGAAGTCTTGTCTATTGCAATGATTCAAAGATCAAAAAGGAGTGTTAACATTTAGGAAGATACTTGAGGGAAATAATATTATTGTCTATGTGTCTCTTTGGAGGTTGTGGTGACCTGGATCTGAATTGTTTAATGGATAAATTACCCTGTGCTAATTGCCAGGATGTTTGGAAGAAGGACAGTTAAGCATATTGTTTTCTCAGGCCAAAAGGCTGCTGGAAATTTATAAAAACCCTGGGACATGATCCTGCTTCATCTCAGATCTGCCTTGGGTTTCAAGAGGGGGAAACCTTAAGCCATAAGGATTGAAATCCCCAGTCATTTACTGGAGCCACCCTGAATATGGACATTGCACTATAACCTATGGACTGTTTCTAGAACAGGGGTCTCAAACATGCGGCCCGTGGGCCGCATGCGGCCCTCGGAGCTCTTCCCTGCGGCCCGCGGAGCTCCCCCAGTTACTTCCTGTCGCCGCCAAACTCCCCTCACCCCCGCCCCCCTCCCCGAGTTATTTTCTGTGCCTAAGCTCCCCGCGCGCTGCTCCCCAATGTTTGGGGCCGGGTCTCTCCCCTGGCCCCACCTGCCGCCCCCACGCGCCTCCCCCCAGTGTCTCCCGGCCCCCACTTGCTGCCCCCTCACCGCCCGGGAGCCTGCCCGGGAGCTCACGCTGACTCCACTCCTCCGCTATGCCGGCTTCCGGCATCACCTGCTGCCGCAGGGTCCTAGCGCCCCCCTTCACTAGGGCCAGGGCAGGCTGCCCTTCCCCTGCCCTTCTGCCCTAGTCCTGAGACTCTCCAATGCCCCGAGCCTCTCCAATGCCTCAAACCCCTCACCCTCAGCCCCACAGCCCTCACCCCTGCACCCCCTCCTATCCCCAAACTCCGTCCCAAAGCCTGCACCCCCACCCCCGCCGCAGCCTGGAGCCTGCACCGAGCACAGAGCCTGCACTCCAGATCCCCTCCCCCACCCAAACTCCAGCCCAGGGCCTGTACTCCAGATCCCCTCCCCCACCCAAACTCCCTCCCAGAGCCTTAGGCAGTAAATTTAAGTGCGTGTTTTGTCCTTTGAGTGAGGTGCATTACTGAGTGTATATATTTATTAAAACTGCTTGGAAATGACTTCGTCAAAAAAAAGAACACTCATGGAAGAAAAGAGAGTTTTCCAAGACAAATGGGAGAATTTATATTTTTTCACAGAGGTAAAAGATAAAATTCAATGCCTTATTTGTCAGCAAACGATTGCTGTTCCCAAGGAGTATAACGTGCGTCGGCACTATGACCGTGAAAAATATGATGCATTCACCGGAAAAATCCGAGAGGAAAAAGTTCAGCAACTTAAAGCAGCATTTGCCAAGCAAAGAAATTTATTTTCAGGGATTAACAAGTCTAGCGAAGATTCAGTAAGAGCAAGTTTTGTGATAAGCGAAATGATAGCTAAATCATCGCGACCTTTTACAGAAGGCTTATTCATAAAAGAATGTCTTATGAAGGCCAGTGAAATTTTATGTCCTGATAGGAAGAAAGTTTTTGAAGGCATAAGCTTGTCTGCAAATACAGTTGCCTGCAGGATAACGGATTTAGCTAATAATGTGCAAAAACAATTGATTCAAATGGCAAAAGACTTTGAAGTATTTTCAATTGCTCTTGATGAGAGTACAGATGTATCAGATACCGCACAGTGTGCAGTGTTCATTAGAGGTGTGGACTGCAATTTGAATATAACTGAAGAATTGCTAGACTTAATGCCACTGAAGGGTACCACAACGGGATGTGACATATTTCAAGGATTGGAAGAGTGCATTGAAAAAGCTGCGCTGCCATGGAACAAACTCGTATCTTTGGCTAAGGACGGTGCGCCATCAATGTGCTCTGAAAACATTGGTGTGGTTGGATTATTGAAGACCAAACTGAACAGCCTCAATATACCAGGAATTAGCTTCATCAGTATACATTGTATTTTGCACCAAGAAGCCCTGTGTAGTAAAAGTCTACAAATGAAAGAAGTTATGGATATAGTTGTTAAAACTGTTAATTTTATACGTGCACGAGAGCTGAATCACAGACAGTTCACTTCTTTTCTAGCAAGTATGGACAGTGAATATGGGGAACTTCTGTATCACACTCAAGTTAGATGGCTGAGTCGTGGAAATGTTTTGAAGTGTTTTTTTGCACTTAAAGAGGAGATTGATTCCTTCATGAAAATGAAAAACAAGGAGGTTCCACAGCTTGCTGATTCCGCTTTTATCTGCAACCTTGCTTTTCTAACAGATGTAACTGATCACCTGAATGCACTGAACTTGAAACTTCAGGGTAGAAAACAGGTGATAACACAGATGTATGACAGTATTAAGTCATTCAAAGTCAAGCTTACTTTATGGGGGAAACAGCTGACTGCTGGCAATTTGGTCCATTTCTCAACTCTGAATTCCTTAGGAAAAGTTGAACCCAAATCCTTGAAAGAATATGCAGAGATCATTTCTAACTTACACAAACAGTTTGATGTGCGGTTTAAAGATTTCAAGGCACTTGAACCACATTTTCAACTTTTTTCCACACCATTTGCTGTTGAAATTGACAATGTTGCAGAGGAAATGCAGATGGAGTTAGTGGAGCTTCAGTGTGACATGATTTTGAAGCAGAAGTATACAGATGTTGGAATTCCAGAATTCTACAGGTTTCTTTCACAAGAAAGATTTCCCATGTTATTCTCTGCTTCTGCTAGGATAATGGCAATGTTTGGAAGTACATATATATGTGAACAGTTTTTCTCTTCCATGAAGATTAACAAATCTGTGTTAAGGTCAAGGCTCACTGATTAACATTTGCAAGCAACACTGAGATTGGTTTCGTCTCAGGATATCAAACCTAATATTGATGCTCTGGTTGGTGCAAAACGCTGCCAGCTAAGTGGCCAAAAATGAAATGACTGTCAAAATTAGCACTGACGTTTCACATTACAGTTAAAGAAGTTAATAAAAAAGTTAATAAATTGACTTTTAATAGCATACTATATTTTAATACTATACTACTATATTACTCTTCATTTTTTTTTCTGCCTACCTCCAGGCGCTTCCCGCCGCCAAGCCGCCAAACAGCTGTTGGTGGCGCTTAGCACTTTCCAGGAGGGAGGGGGGAGGAGCGGGGAGCCGCGCGCTTAGGGGAGGAGGTGGAGAAGAGACAGGGCAGGGGCAGCAAGGGGGCGTGTCAGTGATGCGGCCCTCGGGCCAATGCACTAGTCCTCATGCGGCCCTCGGGGTCATTTGAGTTTGAGACCCCTGTTCTAGAAGGACTTTTGGCAACTACAAACTCATCACTTCTGCTGTGCAGCTGATCCTCAAGAAATTGAACTCAAGTCTGTCTGTATACTGATCTTTCATCCAACACACTCTTTTCTTTTTTCATAAATTTTAGCTTCGTTAATAAGAATTGGCTCTAAGCGTGTATTTTGAGTAAGATCTAAGTTATAAGACCTGGGTATGTGGCTGATCCTTTGGGATTGGAAGAACCTTTTCTTTTATATGATGAGATAATATTTTCAGTAATCATCATCATATCTGACAGGTATGTCTGGATGGAGGCCTGAGGCTAGGCACTTTAAGGGAACTGTGTTGTTTGGACTTCTGAGTAACCAGTGAGGTACTATAGAAGCTGTTTTGTGCTGGCTTGGGAAATCTAAGTATTGGAATAACCACCAGCTTTTGGGGTTTGTCTGCCCAGTTTTGTTTGCAGTTCTCCCTAATTGAGTGAACTCAGCTGGCTCCCATGGGCAGCACCGTCATGGGGGGGCTCTCAATCTCTGGTGGGGTCTGGTATCAGGCTCGGGTGGGTGTGCGAGCAGGGGAAGGTGGGGGAGCGATGGGAGGGGTCTCTGCTCAGGAAGGTGGGGAGAGGGAAGGTGGTGGAGGGGTCAGGACCCCAGCGGGGAAGGTAGGGGGAGGACAGGGTTCAAGTCCCTGGCAGGGAAGGTTGGGTGGCTCAGGTCCCTGGCAGGGAAGGTGAGGGGAGGGGTAAGGTCTCCAGCTCGGAAGGGACACTGTATATATGAAACTGGAGAAAAGCCTATTGAGAGTCTTTGGGTTAAATTTAGAGGCGAGAGCAACAAGGGTGATGTCCAAGGGTGATGTCGTGGTAGGCGTGTGCTATAGACCATGAGACCAGGGGGGTGAGGTAGACGAGGCTTTCTTCCAGCAACTAACAGAAGCTTCCAGATCACAGGCCCTGGTTCTCATGGGGGACTTCAATCCCCCTGACAGCTGCTGGGAGAGCAATACAGCGATGCACAGACAATCCAGGAAGTTTTTGGAGAGTGTAGGGGACAACTTCCTGGTGCAAATGCTGGAGGAACTGACTAGGGGCCGTGCTCCTCTTGACCTGCTGCTCACAAACAGGAAAGAATTGGGAGAGGGAGTAGAAGCGGGTGGCAACCTGGGCAGCAGTGACCATGAGATGGTCGAGTTCAGGATCCTGACAAAAGGCAGAAAGGAGAGTATCAAAATATGGACCCTGGACTTCAGAAAAGCAGACTTTGACTTCCTCAGGGAACTGATGGGCAGGATCCCTTGGGAGGCTAATATGAGGGGGAAAGGAGTCCAGGAGAGCTGGCTGTATTTTAAAGAAGCCTTATTGAGGGTGCAGGAACAAACCATCCCGATGTGCAGAAATAATAGCAAATATGGCAGGTGACCAGCTTGGCTTCACAGAGAAATATTTGGTGAATTTAAACACAAAAAGGAAGCTTACAAGAAGTGGAAACTTCGACAGATGACTAGGGAGGAGTATAAAAATATTGCTCGAGCATGCAGGGGTGTAATCAGGAAGGCCAAAGCACAATTGCAGTTGCAGCTAGTAAGGGATGTTAAGAGTAACAAGAAGGGTTTCTACAGGTATGTTAGCAACAAGAAGAAGGTCAGGTTACTGAATGGGGGAGGCAACCTAGTGACAGATGATGTTGAAAAAGCTGAAGTCCTCAATGCTTTTTTTGCCTGGTCTTCACAGACAAGGTCAGTTCCCAGACAGCTGCACTGGCCAATACAATATGGGGAGGAGGTGAGTAGCCCTCAGTGGTGAAAGAACAGGTTAAGGACTATTGAGAAAAGCTGGACATGCACAAGGCCATGGGTCTGGATCTAATGCATCCAAGGGTGCTGAGGGAGTTGGCTGATGTGATTGCAGAGCCATTGGCCATTATCTTTGAAAATTTGTGGCGATCGGGGGAGGTCCTGGATGATTGGAAAAAGGCAAATATAGTGCCCATATTTTTAAAAGGGAAGAAAGAGAACCCGGGAAATTACAGACCAGACAGTCTCACTTCAGTCCCTGGAAAAATCATGGAGCAGGTCCTCAAGGAATCCATTGTGAAGCACTTGGAGGAGAGGAAGGTGATCAGGAACAGTCCACATGGATTCACCAAGGGCAAGTCATGCCTGACCAACCTGACTGCCTTCTATGATGAGATAACTGGCTCCAGGGATGAGGGGAAAGTGGGGGATGTGATATATCTTGACTTTAGCAAAGCTTTGGATACGGTCTCCCACAGTATTCTTGCAAGCAAGTTAAAGAAGTATGGGCTGGATGAATGAACTATGAGGTGAGTAGAAAGCTGGCTAGATTGTTGGGCTCAACGGGTAGTGATCAATGGCTCCATGTCTAGTTGGCAGCTGGTATAAAGCGGAGTGCCCCAAAGGTTGGTCCTGGGGCTAGTTTTGTTCAACATCTTTATTAATGATCTGGAGGATGGCGTGGACTGCACTCTCAGCAAGTTTGCAAATGACACTAAACTGGGAGGAGTGGTAGATATGCTGGAGGGTAGGTCCAGAGTGACCTAGACAAATTGGAGGATTGGGCCAAAGGAAATCTGATGAGATTCAACAAGGACAAGTGCAGAGTCCTGCACTTAGGACAGAAGAATCCCATGCACTATTACAGACTAGGAACTGAGTGGCTAGGCAGCAGTTCTGCAGAAAAGGACCGAAGGGTTACAGTGGATGGGAAGCTGGATATGAGTCAACTATGTGCCCTTGTTGCCAAGAAGACCAACAGCATTTTGGGCTGTATAAGTAGGGGCATTGCCAGCAGATCGAGGGATGTGATCATTCCCCTCTATTTGGCACATTTGGAGTACTGTGTCCAGTTTTGGGGCCACCCACTACAAAAGGGATGTGGACAAATTGGAGAGAGTCCAGCTCTGAGCAGTGGGTTGGACTCGATACCTCCTCAGGTGTCTCCCAACCCTGATATTCTATGAAGGTGGGGGGGAGGGTTCAGGTCCATGGTGGGGAAGGTGAGGAGATAGGTCAGGCCCCTGGTGAGAAAGGTGCCCCCTCCCCCCTGTACCATACCATTCTGGGCCCGCCTGCGGTTGGACCTCTGGATCATGATCTCCATGTTCTTCTTCAGCATGGTGATGTTGCCCAGGGCACGCTGCGCCTCAAAGCTGGTGAACTTGCCGAAGTTGGGCAGGCGCCAGATGGTCTCCTTCCTCTTCAGGTTCATGTGGAAGATCTCGTCCTGGTCGAACTCGAACATGAACTCCCCGGCCTCCCGCTGGGCCGGGTCCATGAGCTGGTAGAAGGCCACCTGAGAGAGGTGGGGAGACAGGTGTCAGCACCGGCCACCTGGGGAGCTGATCCCCACCCCAGGGAGGGGGGTCTCAGCGCTTCCCCCAGCAGTGCAGCCCCCCAGCTCCCGGGTTGTGACATTCGCACTAGGACTCCCCGGTGTCAGGGGAAGGCAGGTGCATGGAGCACGGTGTCCCCCCAGCATCGCAGTGGGGCCCTGGGGCCAGCACTGACTGCTAGGGGAGAGCACCCCTGCCCCTCCCCCCAGCACAGGCCCCCAAGGGCTGCCCTAGTGCAAGGACTGAGAGAGCAGAAACTCCCCTCCTGACCCCTGCTCAGTTCCCTGGTTTCCGTTCAGGTCTCCCAGCCAAGCAGTGACCAGACCAAACCCAGATCTGCTGGCAAGTGGGGACATGACCCAGCCCAAAGCAGCTCTTGAGGAGAGTTGGGGGCCGCGGCTGCAGGACGTTTCATTCTCCTGTCTGTGCGTGGGGCTGGTTCCGTGTCCCACCGTTGCAATGACCTGGTTCTCAGGGCGATTTCAGTCCCTGGCGCCCGACACTCACACCCCAGGGCCAGTCACTGGGAGACCCGGGAACTCCCCAGCCAGAGACATTAAAGCTGCGCTGGGGGGTCAGACACACTCTGGGAGGGGGAGGGGTCTGGCTCAGGGCTGAGGCTGTGACTCCCCAGGGCCCAAGGGAGTTGGGCACCTACATCCTAGGGAGCTGTTCACTGATACCAGCTCGCCTGGCAGGATCTCACCGAGCGACTGCACCACCACTAGCCAAGGAGAGAGTTGGCCCCATAGAGCGCCCCCCCATGGGTCTGAGCCCTGAGGGGACGGGGGACAATGGGGACAGGCCGGGGAGTGGGGTCAGGGGCTCCCTGCTCTGCACAGACGCACTCACTGCTCAGCAGGGTCTGGCCCTGGAGCGGCTCTTTGGGGAACGTTCCCCCATTGCCCCTGTGCCTGGTGCACCCCTGTGAGGGGTCAGCCCCCGAGTCCCTGTGGGGGAGGGGAGCTGCACCCCTAGGGCAGGGCTGTGTCATACCCAAACCACAGCGACTTACCCACGATCCCTCTCCTGCCCCCGCGCCAGCCTCTGCCACTGGCATGGGGGTCAGACCCTCCTCCCTGCAGCCCCACCCTGCCCAGATCAGCTCCCCATCCTCCTCCCTGCCCACCCCATCTCCTGCCTGCCATAGGGTGAGACCCTACCCCCTGCAGCCCCACCCCAATCAGGCTCCCCCCTGTGCTCCTCCCTGCCCTGTCAGCCCCCCATTGTCCCCTCTCCTGAGCCCCCCATAACCTTTCAATGGTTCCCCCCACTATCAGGAGCTACGTGTCCCCTGGGGAGCAGCAGCAGAGCCCGAAGCACAAGGGCAGCGGTGAGCGAGCGCCTCGGGGAGCCTCTCACGGCAGCAGGGCTCCGTGGGCAGGGGCCAGCTCCATGGGGCATTGCTGGGAACCGTCCCACTCACCGAGCCTGGGGTGCACTCTGCCATGCAGGGGCGGCTCAGGGAGCAGGGCTGTGGGGTGCCAGGCAGCCAGCCAGCGCCCTGGCTCCCACAGCTCACTGTGGGGGGGCGTCCCACAATCTGAAACCCTCTGTGCTAAATGGAACCTCACCCCATTGTTTCACCCCCACGGCTATGAGCCCTGGGCGGCCGCCCCGCTCGCCCTGTCCTGGCTAAAGCCCTGCCAACACCTGCCTGGGACAGGGGGCCCCTGGATTTGTGGGCACCGATCACCCCCATGATATGCACAGCCCCTGCCTGGGACAGGGCATCCTGGAGCATATGAGGTCCGATCCCACCCCCAGATACACCAGCACCTGCCCAGCACAGGGATCCCTGGGGCGCTCAGGTCCGAGTCCACCCCCCGGATACACCCAGTGCCTGCCCAGGACGGGACTCCCCAGGGCGCTGGGATCTCTGCTCACCTGGGGGCTCTGTGCAATGAGCCACCTGGGTTCTCAGCACCATTAGTGTCACTAGCAGAGCCCCAGCCCAGCAGCTCCCAGCCCCAGGATCCGACCCACCTCCCATTGCTGCTCAGGAGGGAGAGATCTGGAAACTCGTAGGGACCCACCAGCCTGAGACCTTTTCTGCCCAGCTCCGAGCACCAGCCCCGAGATGCTGCCCACGGCCCTGGGGATTGGGCACCCCCAGCCCAGGGGCCAGGGAGCATCGGGGCTGGGCAGCATCATCAGTTGCCAGGCAGAACCGGCCTCAGCAGGGCTTGGTTCCCTACTTCTCCCTCGTAGGGGGCAGAGCAAGGGTCTGGGGTCGGGCTGCAGGACTTGCCTGGTGCCTGCCATGGCACTAGCCCAGATGCCACCAGAGAAGGACACACAGCGAAGTGTCTGGCATACTCTGTCCCCTTTCCCAATGCCCCAAAGCCCCCGCTCTGCTGGTGTGGGGCAGGCCAGGTGTGTCTGGGGAGATCAGTCAGGTTTGTCTGCATAAATTTAGTTTCAGGGGAAGGTTTGGGGCTGGCCCCAGAGGCAGAAGTTCTGAGCTTCCCCCTCCCCCATCCCCATGGATCTGAGCCCTGCCCCCCTGGGATCCCACCAGAGAGGGGGCTCAGTCTCCATGGGTCAGGCACAGCTCGGCCTCCCAGCTGCTCCCACCATCGATCTCCCTAAGGTGCTTCTCTACCCCCCAGTCTCTGAGCCCCTCCCCCTCTCTGCTGCATTTACCCCCCCCCACCCCATGGGGCAGAGCTGGGCCATTGTCCCCAGTGCCCAGCAGGGGAGGGAGGCCCAGAGAAGTCAGTGACTGGCCCAGGGTCTCACAGAGTCTGTGGCAGGGCCGGGAATGACCTCAGGGCTCCTGGATCCCAGGCCAGCCCCCAACTGCTGGGCCGGCCCCTCTCCGGCCCCTCCAGTGCCCAGCCCCTCCTGCAGGGGGCAGTGTGAACACCCAGTGCGTTAGCCGGGGGGGGGGGGTGTGAGTTGGTGCCTGGGGGCAGGGCCGGCTCCAGACCCCAGCGCGCCAAGGCCCCATGTCCCCGTCCCCACCTCACCAGCCAGTCAGTCTCGCCCCGGGGGCAGATGGGAACAGTGCCCCCTAGAGGGGAATGGGCCTGTGTCCCAGTCGTCCATGGATGGTCCCCCAAACCCTGTTTGTGGCCTGATCTGCACTTAACACATATCCCGGCAGAACTCTGTGGGTCAGCGGTGTGACCTCCTCCCCCCACCCCCCCGTGCAGAGCTGGGCCGGCCAAGTCCCTCGTGTGCAAACAGTCGTGCTGCAGAACAGGGTGGCTGGGAGTGGCGTGACACTGGAGACAAATCCCTCCTGGAGGTGGCATCTGGCCGGGAATTTTCCGTATTGTCAACCCCAAATGTTCAAAAATCCTGAAATGACGTACAAATACCAGCTGTGGGGTTTATTTGCCTTCTGCTCTTTGAGCCTTAGGGTGCCCGGGGGTCACAGGTTGAAGATCTCCCCACTGCCCCTAGGGCTGGACACTCCCTTTGTCTCTAAGAATGAGGCTGGAATTGTCCCAGACTCACATGACTCCTGGAGCTGGGGATTTAGAAAAACACAAGAATTATCCTGAGACTCGTGATACAATCCTGAGAGCCGGTGTGATGAAGTGGGGGATTGTCGCCTGGAAGATGGAGACCCCAGTGACTGGTGACCTGGCGACCCAGAGACCCAGCTCAGGAGTCACAGCCAGTTCTGGCCAGTGGGAAAACAATGGGCTGTGGAGAGAGGACCCCAGTTACCTGACCAGGCAGTTCCAGCCAGAGGGGCCAGAGGACAGAAGAGGGGAGAGAAGGACCAGGCCACCCTGTTTACGACCCTGTTTACCTGGATAGAAGACAATGGACAGAGACGGGGCTTGGGGCCGGTGATCTCAGATGCCCAGCTGGGAAGCAGCGGGGCTTGGGGCTGGAGAGGAGGAGCAGGCAGAGCTCATGGGGATGCAGGGGAGACTGGGATGTACTGTGCTGAGGGAGGCCAGGCCTGAGGCCCTGAGAATTTCCTGTGCTGGGTTCAACGCTCAATAAACCTCCTGTTTTACGCTGCCTGAGAGTCGCTCCGGGCTAGAGAACAGGGTTGCATCATCCCCTTCGGGGGGTGGAGGCCCCGGGGGCCCAGAGCGAGGGAACTCCCTGAGGGGGCCCACGGCAGAGACAGACGTGCTAAGGCTCAGAGAGGTGAGGCTCCAGGAGGTGGAGGAGCCTGACCCCGAGACAGGGCTGGCTCCAGACCCCAGAGCGCCAAGCGTGCGCGTCGGGCGGCATTTTGCCGGCAGGGCGGCAGGCGGCTCCGGCGGACCTTCCGCCGTCATGCCTGCGGGAGGTCCACCGGAGCCGGGGGACCAGCGGATCTCCCGCAGGCATGACTGCGGAGGGTGCGCTGGTCCCGCGGCTCGGGTGGACCTCCCGCAGTCATGCCTGCGGAAGCTCAACTGGAGCCGCGGGACCAGCGGACCCTCCGCAGGCACGTCTGCAAGAGGTCTCCCGGAGCCGTGGGACCGGCGACCGGCAGTGCGCCCCCCGCGGCGGGCGGCTGTGCTTGGGGAGCCGGATTCCTAGAGCCGCCCCTGCCCCTAGAGAGAGTGGACCCCCAAGAGGGGCTGTCGCACTGAAAGGTGCACCCCCCACGGACCGCACGGGGCCAGGAGTGGGCACGATCTGTGAGTCTGTGACAGCAGGAAACACTGAATTTCTCCATCTCCTCTCGGAGGGGCTCAGCGCTGCTGCTCTGCCTGGTAACAGCCTGGTTGGTGCAGGGATTTCAGCCATTGGCATTCAGGCTCCCCTGGCCAATGCTGGGCACTGCTCCGCCCCCCGGGGTGTGACATGTGCCCCCGTCCCCCCAGTCCCCTAGTGCTGCCGTCCCAGTGCCAGGGAGAGGAGATGGGCGCAGGACAGAGCGTCCCCATGGCCCAGCTGGCCTTGCTCACTCTGCTGGCCCTGCTGGGTGCCAGGGCAGTGACAGGTACGGGCGAGGCGGGAGCTGTGACACCTGGGCCTGGGTGGGGGGGCAGCTTCACCCCCATAGCACCTGGCTCCCTCCAAGAGAGGGGACAATGTGGGGACTGATGGGGCAGGGAGAGGTACGTGGGGGAGCCGGAGTTGTGGAGGAGGCTGCATAGTGTGGAGGGATGAGGTGGGCAGGGGAGGATGGGGGCTGATCTGGGCAGGGTGGGGGCTGCAGGGAGGAGGGTCTCAGCCCCATGCCAGTGGCAGAGGCTGGTGCGGGGGCAGCAGAGGGATCGTGGGGAAGTCGCTGTGGTTTGGGTATGACACAGCCCTGCCCTTGGGGTGCAGCCCCCCTCCCCCACAGGGACTCTGGGGCTGATCCCCCCAGGGGGGCACCAGGCTCAAGGACGATGGGGGAACATTCCCCAAAGAGCTGCTCCAGGGCCAGACCCTGCTGAGCAGTGAGTGCGTCTGTGCAGGGCAGGGAGCCCCTGGCCCCACTCCCCGGCCTGTCCCCATTGTCCCCCATCCCCCCAGGGCTCAGACCCATGGAGGGGAGGGGTTCTGTGGCGCTGACTCTCTCCTCGGCTACTGGCGGCAGGTTTCCTCCTTTGAAGTCGCTCAGTAAGATCCTGCCGGGCGAGCTGGGATCAGCGAACGCCTCCCTAGGGAAGTAGGTGCCCAATTCTCTTGGGCCCTGGGGAGTCCCAGCCTCAGCCCTGAGCCAGACCCCTCCCCCTCCCAGAGTGTGTCTGACCCCCCAGCGCAGCTTTAATGTCTCTGGCTGGGGAGTTCCTGGGTCTCCCAGTGACTGGCCCTGGGGTGTGAGTGTCAGGGGCCAGGGATTGAAATCGCCCCGAGAACCAGGTCATGGTGACACTGGGACATGGAACCAGCCCCACGCACAGATGGGAGAATGAAATGTCCTGCTGTAATGACATCCAACGTCCCCCCTACACCACTCTGGACTGGGGCCATGTCCCCCTTCACAAGCTAAGTGGGGATAGGCCCGGCCACAGCTTGGATGGGATTGAAATGAGCAGAAGGGGGAGCACAGTGGGGGGCACTGTCCCCTCCCAGGCAGTGCTGGACCAATGCCCCAGCATGATACCAGAGGTCACTGGGCTCCCTGCACCCGCTTTCCCCTCACACCGGGGCATCCCAGTGCCAATGTCACGGCCGGGGGGCTGTGGCCCCAGGGGACGAGATCAGAGACCCTGTATCCCGGGGCAGGGGCGGTGTGGGTGCTGATGGGGACACCTGTTTCCCCGCAGTGGATCATGTGACCTCCCAGGTGGTGTTCTACCAGCGCACGGACCGATCCCAGCAGGGGTCCGGGGAGTTCATGCAAGAGTTTGACCAGGATGAGATCTTGTATGTGGACCTGGAGAAGAAGGAGATCATCTGGCGCCTGCCTGAATTCAGCAAGTTCACCAGCTTCGAGGTGCAGCACGCCCTGCGCAACATGGCTGTGATCAAGCTGTACCTGGAGAAACTGATTGAGAGGTCGAACCACACACGAGCCCAGAACGGTGGGACATTTCCCTGCCAGGCACCGCTCCCAGGACCCTTCCTTCCGCATGCAGACCCACTGCGAGTCCCCACTGGGGAGCCAGTCAGCTGGGGCCAGGGCTCTGCAGGGCAGGGGGCTCGGGCAGTTCTCACCCTCCAGGCCCAGGGCAGCTCCTTTGATGAGGGCTGTTCGTTGCCCCTGCCCAGCACCAGGCCCTGCCCCTGAGGGATTCTCTCCCCTGCCCCTGGAGCCCCATGAGCCGTCAGCGCAGGGAGCTGGGATGGCCCCGGTGACCCCCCCCCCCAGTCCTGGGAAAAGACCCTGAGCTGGAGTGTGAGCATCGGGGACTGGCTGGCTCAGGGGGGCAGGGAATGGGACATGGGACCTTTCCCCTCTAGGGGGCTGTCACGGAGTTCCTGGGTGATGCTCTGGAACTGCTCCCTACAAAGCCAGTCAGGACTCTGGTGAAGTCTCCTCTCTGTGAGCAGACTGTCTTCCGGGCAAGAAGCTCACACGGCTTCACCTTCCTGGGTCTGATCTTGGAGCATTCAACATCCTCTGCCCCTCCGTGCACTTCCCACAGCGAGTCTGCGTGGGCGGGGTCCTGGGGAAGCCACAGGGTCCTGCACCCGCACTCTGCAGTCAGACGTGACTCTCAGCCAGCCAGTAAAACAGAGGTTTATTAGATGACAGGAACATGGTCTAAAACAGAGCTTGTAGGTACAGAGAACGGGACCCCTCAGCCAAGTCCATCTTGCGGGGTGGGGAGCCAGACACCCACGTCTGCACCTCACTCCACATCCCCAGCCAGCTCCAAACTGACTCAACCTCCAGCCCCTCCTTTCTGGGCTTTGTCCCTTTCCCCGGCCAGGAGGTCACCTGATTCCTTTGTTCTCCAACACCTTTACCTATCTCCTTGCAGGGGGGAAAGGCCCCAGACATTAGTTGCCAGGAGACTGAGTGGCTGCCATTTATGTACCCTGGCCCTTTGCTCTGCAAAAATCTCACCCCCTAGAGACTTAAGAAATGCATAGGGGAAACTGAGGCACGGACACAGTATTCAGAGGAAACATTAAGAACAGTCTCATTCTGTCACAGGAGCACTAGTTCTGATCCGGCCCCAGGGCAGGGACTGGCTGACTCAGGGGCAGGCATTAGGACCCACTAACCACTGTCTCCCTAGTGCCCCCTGAGGTGACCGTGTTCCCCAAAGGCCCCATGGAGCTGGGAGAGCCCAACATCCTGATCTGCTTCGTGGACAAATTCTTCCCGCCAGTGCTGCGCCTCACGTGGCTGAAGAACGGGCAGGAGGTGACGGAGGGTGTCTACGAGACCGACTTCTACCCCCGCCAGGACAACTCCTTCCGCAAGTTCTCCTACCTGCCCTTCTTCCCCAGCCAGGGCGACTTCTACGACTGCCGGGTGGAGCACAGGGGGCTGCCCAAGCCCTTCACGAAGCACTGGGGTGAGGCCGGGTTGCCTGTGGACCCCGCTGGGCACAAGGCTGGAAGCCAGGACTCCTGGGTTCTATCCTAGCTCTGGAAGGGAGAGGTGGGAACAGCCCCCCCTCACTCCATGCCCTGTCCCTCTCTCCAGAAGCCCAGGTGCCCACCCCTGTCCCTGAGACCACAGAGACCCTGGTGTGCACCCTGGGCCTGGCCATGGGCATCATCGGCATCATCGCGGGCACCATCCTCATCATAAAGGGCATGAAGATGATCGCCGCCCACAACCCGCGGGGCCCCTTGTGAGTAGCCGCTGGCCGGGGAGGGCATCCATTACACCTGCAGCCCCTGAGCCCACCCAGCACCACTGGGGAGACCCCCCCACCTGCTGTGCGCCCCCAGCCAGCCACAGACCCTGCCCCCCCAGCACCCCCTGGGGAGACCCCCCAACCTGCTGTGTCCCCCCCAGCCAGCCACAGACCCTGCCCCACCCAGCACCCCCTGGGGAGACCCCCCCTACCCCCTATGCCCCCCAGCCAGCCACAGCCCCTGGGACTGCCCAGCCCTCACTGTGTCAAAGGGAGACTCCCTGGGGGTGCTGGGGAGTGGCCCTGATCCCTGCCAGCCTCGCGTCAGGGCCCAGGGCTCCTGGTAACTGACCCTCTTTGCCTTCGTGAGACCCACTCGCACCGCCCTCCCGCCCCCATCTCTGCCCCCAATGTCCCTGCTCTGCTCCCATCGGTGCCAGCTGCTGTACCCAGGTGGGCAGGGGCAGCAGGGGAGAGGGCTGCTGCCCCATGGGGCTGGGAACGGGGGTTGCCCCTTGTCAGGAGGCAGCCGGGCCACGGGGCTGATCCAAACCCCATTGCTATCATGGGGAAGGTTTCTCTTGATTCCAGTGGGCTGGATTGGGCCCTGAGCCCGGCCCCTATTGGCCAGATGCTGCTGTCAGTCACCCCAAGTAAAGCCCCTCCAGCCATTACCCAGAAGGCTTTGGGCAAGATTCGGCCATTCCCAGTCAATGGGATCCCTGTGGGGCAGGATCAGGCCCATGCTGGGGGGGGGCAGCTCCAGTGCCCAGCTAAAGGCCCCATGGTGCCCGTGTGCACCCCCCCACCCCGGGGTCCAGCCCTGCTGAGACCAGCGCCCAGCGCGGGGTCTGTGTGGGACGGGCCCAGTCCCTGTATAGCCCCCGCCCTGTGCCTGTGTGTGTCCACAGCCCTGTGCCCCCAATCTCACTCTGTAGCTTTGCTAACAGCAATAAAGTGGGGGGTTTTGATCATGATTTTAAATCTGGTCAGTCTGTGCCGTGCCTGCGGCAGCCTGTGTTATCCCCAGTAGCTCGGTGAGCCGAGAGACGATGTAACCCCACCATGGGGGTGAGGGGGTCTGCAGGGACACTGAGGCTGGAGAGTGGTGGGTAATGCCAGGTAACACTCAGCAAGCTGGGTCACGTGGGGAGCTGGGCTCATTGAAACATGTTTTCACACAGCCAGGTGCCAGGCTGGACAGCGAGGAACTGAGGATGTGGGTCCCACATGATGAGGGTCGGGTGGGCTGTACCCTGGGACGCAGAGACTCCCAACTGGAAGTGGGGGGCAAGGCAGAACCCAACTGAACATGAACTCCTGTGATGTTGCACTCCATATGGAAGTATGCTAATGAGTGTAAATATGATGTAACTGGAAAATGCTTGATGGAAAAGGTCTCCTGTAAGGTATCATTACAAAGCTTATAATCTACTGAGTGCCGTGATCCTATTTGTATGAATGTATCATCCTTGTATCTGAAGCTGGAAATATGAAGTATGAGGTCTTATTGTAATTATGCAAATATGAGATCTTATTGTAATTATGCAAAGTGTGGGCCATTAATGGCTTGGAATCTTGATGGCTTCCATTAACTAGGACAATTGGTTGTAAATGGATCAGTTTATTTGTAAGCCTTCCTGTATACCTGTGTGCCAGCCAGTGGGTAATGAAGTCTCACAGGACCTGTGATCATGTCACATGATACTGGAATCGATCTTTAACCTGGTGCTTTTCCATTTAGAAGAAGGAGTGGGGCCCCAGAGAAACAAAGGATTCCCGCCTTGTGCCAAAGCTATAAAAGGGGGTGGAACAGAACAAAGGGGGCTACAGTCATGAGAAAACCCCAGGTAACACTTGAGCTGGAGCTAACAAGAACTGTATCGGGGAAAGGATTGGGCCAACACTAGGAAAGAGTCTAGTCTGTGAAAGAAGTTTATTGGAACATCTCTGAGGGTGAGATTTACCATTCAGTTTCTTAAATGTATCAGGCTTAGACTTGCGTGTTTTGTTTTATTTTGCTTGGTGACTTACTTTGTTCTGTCTGTTATTACTTGGACCACTTAAATCCTACTTTTTATACTTAATAAAATCACTTTTGTTTATTAATTAACCCAAAGTAAGTGATTAATACCTGGGGGTGGGGGCAAACAGCTGTGCATAGCTCGTTATCAGTGTTATAAAGGGCAGACAATTTATGAGTTTACTCTGTATAAGCTTTATACATAGTAAAACAGATTTATTTGGAGACAAAGGGTCGGCCAGAAACTGAGGCACCCACACAGTATTCAGAGGAAACATTAAGAACAGTCCCACTTTGTCACACGGGCGAGGCAGGGTTATGATCCTGTCCAAAGTGTCCTGAACTGGCTGATACACTGATGCTAGCCATGCCTGGAGTGGGCAACGCCTGAGTCCGGCGGGCTGTGCTACGTAGGTACACGCCACCATGTGCCCCAGAAGCTCCAGGCAATTCCTTGCTGTCGTGGTGGGGAACTGCCTGAGGCCCCATATGATGTCGCCCAGTGACCGAAACCTGGCTCCTGCGATGTACGCCCTGGCTTGAGTCGAGTCTAGCACTGCTCCTATAAACTCTATCCTCTGCACCGGGGACAGTGCCGATTTGGTCTCGTTTAGAAGGAGACCCAGTTCATCAAACGTCCTTCTTATGAAGCTGACCTGTGTCTCCATTTGAGCCCTGGATCAGCCTTTGATCAGCCAGGAATCGAGGTGCAGGAACCTCTGTACCTGCCGCTTGTGCAGGAAAGCCACCACGACTCCCAGGCACTTGGTGGACACCCGAGGTGCCGCTGACAGGCTGAACGGGAGGACTGTGAACTGGCAGTGGCTGTTGTTCACCATGAACCTGAGGTACTTCCTGTGGGACGGCGATATCGCTATGTGGACATAAGCGTCCTTCTAGTCGAGGGCGGCGTACCAGTCTCCTGGATCCAATGAGGGGATGATGGAGCACAGAGGTGCGGCTCCTGGAGATGGAGGGGCCTAACCCTGAGAGAGAGTGGACCCCCGAGAAGGGCTGTCTCACTGAAAGGGGCACCCCCACAGACCGCACGGGGCCAAGAGTGGGCACAACCTGTGAGTCCGTGACAGTTACATCCGGTTATTGGTTTTTATCTGTGTCTCTCTGTGATGCTTTCCCCCAAGAGTCGCTGTCTCTCTGGCACAAGCCAGGTGGGAACTGGTGTCCTAGGCACACAGGGTCGGGGCTATGGCCCAGCTTTGGATCAGGCTCTGTGAAGCCCCTTCAGGCCAGGGGCCAGACCTCTGGGGTCTCACTCTGCCACCAGGGTGAGTCCCACGGCTTCACCACCTCCTTAGGCTGGACGTCTGGGCCTGCAGCCCCCTGCTCTCCTGTGAGCTCCGGTCAGCGAAGGCAGACCCTGGGGGAGACCTGGCCACGCTTCAGGGGTCAGTGCCCCTGGCCCAGCATTTGCAGGGACACACACGGTGCTGTCAGAACAGGGGGTTTATTCGCCAGCTGGCCCCAGCACAGGGAGCCTGAAGGGGGCTCAGAGGATGGAGCGTTACAGCCCTGCCCATGGTCAGCCCAGCGCTCAGCCCGGCTGCAGGGAACCCCTGGGCTCAGGCTCCGTCTGTCTCGCCTCCTTCGGCAGACTCCAGGTGGGAGCCCGACTCCTCCTAGCAGCCAACTCTGCTCCCCCCCAACCCCCTCCTAACCCTTTGCTCTCCAGCTGGGGGTCACTGCTTTGCCCCCTGCAGAGACCCAGGGAGTCCATCTCCCTCTGGGGCGCTGGGTGCTCGTGTGTCAATATCCTGGTGACTGGATCTGCCATTCTCAGCTGCTCCACTGATCTGGGGCCTTCGGCCCAGGCAGCTGGGTGATGCCCACACTGTGGCACCCAGCCTGCCCCGAGAGCAGACAGTCCTTCCCCACCCCACTGGGGAACAGTGCAGCATATGGGGGAAACTGAGGCACACACAGGACTCATAGCAACATCACAGACAATTCCCATGTCATCACACCGGGTAACTGCTGGCAAACACTGGAGCTCAGAGGCAACCCCCCTGAGACAGGTCTGTCACGGAGTCCCCGGGCGATGTTCTGGAACTGCTCCCCACAAAGCCAGTCAGGACTTTGGGGAGCCTCCTCTCCCTTGGAGCAGATTGTCTTCAGGGTAAGAAGCTCACACGGCTTCACCTCCTTGGTCTGACCTTGGAGCATTCAGCATATGCCCCTCCGTGCGCTTCCCACAGCGAGTCTGCCCAGGCAGGGTCCTGGGGAACCCAGAAAGTCCTGCCCGCACCCCCACTTCGCAGTCAGCCGTGACTCTCAGCCAGCCAGTAAAACAGAGGTTTATTAGATGACAGGAACATGGTCTAAAACAGAGCTTGTAGGTACAGAGAACAGGACCCCTCAGCTGGGTCCATTCTGGGGGGCAGTGAGCCAGACACCCCCGTCTGCACTCACTTCCCATCCCCAGCCAGCTCCAAACTGAAAACCCCTCCAGCCCCTCATAGAATCATAGAAGGATCAGGGTTGGGAGGGACCTCAGGAGGTCATCTAGTCCAAGCCCCTGCTCAAAGCAGGACCAATTCCCAACTAAATCATCCCAGCCAGGGCTTTGTCAAGCCTGACTTTAAAAACCTCTAAGGAAGGAGATTCCACCACTTCCCTAGGTAACCCATTCCAGTGCTTCACCACTCTCCTAGTGAAAAAGTTTTTCCTAATATCCAACCTAAACCTTCCCCACTGCAACTTGAGACCAAGTTCTGTCATCTGCTACCACTGAGAACAGTCTAGATCCACCCTCTTTGGAACCCCCTTTCAGGTAGTTGAAAGCAGCTATCAAATCCCCCCTCATTCTTCTCTTCTGCAGACTAAACAATCTCAGTTCCCTCAGCCTCTCCTCATAAGTCATGTGCTCCAGCCCCCTAATCATTTTTGTTGCCCTCCGCTGGACTCTTTCCAATTTTTCCACATTCTTCTTGTAGTGTGGGGCCCAAAACTGGTCACAGTACTCCAGATGAGGCCTCACCAATGTTGAATAGAGGGGAATGATCACGTCCCTCGATCTGCTGACAATGCCCCTACTTATACAGCCCAAAATGCCGTTAGCCTTCTTGGCAACAAGGGCACACTGTCGACTCATATCCAGCTTCTCGTCCACTGTAACCCCTAGGTCCTTTTCTGCAGAACTGCTGCTTAGCCATTCGGTCCCTAGTCTGTAGCAGTGCATGGGATTCTTCCATCCTAAGTGCAGGACTCTGCACTTGTCCTTGTTGAACCTCATCAGGTTTCTTTTGGCCCAATCCTCTAATTTGTCTAGGTCCCTCTGTATCCTATCCATACCCTCCAGCGTATCTACCACTCCTCCCAATTTAGTGTCATCTGCAAACTTGCTGAGAGTGCAATCCACGCCATCCTCCAGATTATTAATGAAGATATTGAACAAAACTGGCCTCAGGACCGACCCTTGGGGCACTCTGCTTGAAACCGGCTGCCAACTAGACATGGAGCCGTTGATCACTACCCGTTGAGCCTGACAATCTAGCCAGCTTTCTATCCACCTTATAGTCCATTCATCCAGCCCATACTTCTTTAACTTGCTGGCAAGAATACTGTGGGAGACCACATCAAGAGCTTTGCTAAAGTCAAGGAATAACACATCCACTGCTTTCCCCTCATCCACAGACCCAGTTATCTCCTCATAGAAGGCAATTAGGTTAGTCAGGCATGACTTGCCCTTGGTGAATCCATGCTGACTGTTCCTGATCACTTTCCTCTCCTCTAAGTGCTTCAGAATTGATTCCTTGAGGACTTGCTCCATGATTTTTCCAGGGACTGATGTGAAGCTGACTGGCCTGTAGTTCCCTGGATCCTCCTTCTTCCCTTTTTTAAAGATAGGCACTACATTAGCCTTTTTCCAGTCATCTGGGACCTCCTCCGTTCGCCATGAGTTTTTGAAGATAATGGCCAATGGCTCTGCCAACTCCTTTAGCACCCTCGGCTGCAGCACATCCAGCCCCATGGACTTCTGCTCATCCAGTTTTTCTAAATAGTCCTGAACCACTTCTTTCTCCACAGAGGGCTGGTCACCTTCTCCCCTTACTGTGCTGCCCCGTGCAGCAGTCTGGGAGCTGATCTTGTTTGTGAAGACAGAGGCAAAAAAAGCATTGAGTACATTAGCTTTTTCCACATCCTCTGTCACTAGGTTGCCTCCCTCATTCAGTAAGAAGCCCACACTTTCCTTGACTTTCTTCTTGTTGCTAACATACCTGAAAAAACCCTTCTTGTTACTCTTAACATCTCTTGCTAGCTGCAACTCCAAGTGTGATTTGGCCTTCCTGATTTCACTCCTGCATGCCTGAGCAATGTTTTTATACTCCTCCTGGTCATTTGTTCAATCTTCCACTTCTTGTAAGCTTCTTTTTTGTGTTTAAGATCAGCAAGGATTTCACTGTTAAGCCAAGCTGGTCGACTGCCATATTTACTATTCTTTCTACACATCGGGATGTTTTTTTCCTGCAACCTCAATAAGGATTCTTTAAAATACAGCCAGCTCTCCTGGACTCCTTTCCCCCTCATGTTATTTTCCCAGGGGATCCTGCCTATCAGTTCCCTGAGGGAGTCAAAGTCTGCTTTTCTGAAGTCCAGGGTCCGTATTCTGCTGTTCTCCTTTCTTCCTTGTGTCAGGATCCTGAACTCGACCATCTCATGGTTACTGCCTCCCAGATTCCCATCCACTTTTGCTTCCCCTACTAACTCTTCTCTGTTTGTGAGCAGCAAGTCAAGAAGAGCTCTGCCCCTAGTTGGTTCCTCCAGCACTTGGATCAGGAAATTGTCCCCTACATTTTCCAAAAACTTCTGGGATTGTCTGTGCACCGCTGTATTGCTCTCCCAGCAGATATCAGGGTGATTAAAGTCTCCCATGAGAACCAGGACCTGCGATCTAGTAACTTCTGCCAGTTGTCAGAAGAAAGCCTCATCCACCTCATCCCCCTGGTCTGGTGGTCTATAGCAGACTACCACTTCGACATCACCCTTGTTGCTCACACTTCTAAACGTAGTCAAGAGACTCTCAGGTTTTTCTACAGTTTCATACTGGAGCTCTGAGCAGTCATACTGCTCTCTTACATACAATGCAACTCCCCCACCTTTTTTGCCGTGCCTGTCCTTCCTGAACAGTTTATATCCATCCATGACCGTACTCCAGTCATGTGAGTTATTCCACCAAGTCTCTGTTATTCCAATCACATCATAGTTCCTTGACTGTGCCAGGACTTCCAGTTCTCCCTGCTTGTTTCCCAGGCTTCTTGCATTTGTGTATAGGCACTTAAGATAACTCGCTGATTGTCCCGCTTTCTCAGTCTGAGACTGGAGTCCTCCCATCTAGCACTCTCCTTCTCGTGCTTCCTCCCGGTATCCCATTTCCCCACTTACCTCAGGGCTTTGGTCTCCTTCCCCCGGTGAACCTAGTTTAAAGCCCTCATCACTAGGTTAGCCAGCCTACTTGTGAAAATGCTCTTTCCTCTCTTTGTTAGGTGGAGCCCGTCTCTGCCTAGCACTGCTCCTTCTTGGAACCCCATCCCATGGTCGAAGAATCCAAAGCCTTCTCTCCGACACCACCTGTGTAGCCATTCGTTGACTTCCACAATTCGACAATCTCTACCCAGGCCTTTTCCCTGCACAGGGAGGATGGACGAGAACACCACTTGCGCCTCAAACTCCTTTATCCTTCTTCCCAGAGCCATGTAGTCTGCAGTGATCTGCTCAAGGTCATTCTTGGCAGTATCATTGGTGCCCATGTGGAGAAGCAGGAAGGGGTAGCGATCCGAGGGCTTGATGAGTCGGCAGTCTCTCCGTCACATCGTGAATCCTAGCTCCTGGCAAGCAGCAGACCTCTTGGTTTTCTTGGTCGGGGCGGCAGATAGATGACTCAGTCCCCCTTAGGAGGGAGTCCCCAACCACTACCACCCTCCTCCTTCTCTTGGGAGCCATGGTTGTGGAACCCCCATTCCTAGGACAGTGCATCTCATGCCCTCCTTTCTGGCCTTTGTCTCTTTCCCGGGCCAGGAGGTCACTTGATCTCTTTGTTCACCTTTAGCATCTCCTTGCAGTGGGGAAGGGCCCTGGCCATTTCTTGCCAGGATACAGAGTGTCGGCCATTTATGCACACTGGAGACTTAAGAAATGCATAGGGGAAACTGAGGCACCCACAGAGTATTCAGAAGAAACATTAAGAACAGTCCCACTTCATCACAAGGTCTGGGACTCTCTGCTGGAGACGGGGCTCTGGGGTGGCTGGGGAGTGAATCTCTGGGTCCCGGGCGGGGGGCTGTGACTCCCTGGGGGTGGGGGGGTTGGAATGCTGGGTAATAACTGCCCCCCATCCTGTGTGCAGCCCCCGAGCTGCTCCCCAGCCCTGCTGCCCCATTGCCGAGCCCCCGGGGCTGGGGGTGTCAGGCTGGTCACTGCAGCCCGGGCTTGGGACAGGAGCATCTCTCCAGCTGCTGCTCCCCAGGGAAAGGGATTTGGGGGGTCCCCTCCCCAGGGCTCCTGAAGCTCCCTCCCCGCTCTCCCCACCCCTGGGCAAGGAGCCCATCCAGCCTGGGAACAAACCCGCAGCCTCCCCCAGGAATCACCCCCAACTCAGAGCCACCCCGAGAGCTCCTGCCCCCTTCCCCCAATCAGATCCGTCCCCTACCCCATGCCCAGCCTGGCTCAGCTATGCGTTCTCACTGTTAAAATGGGTGTTAGATGGATCCCAGTGGGGTCAGACTGTGTGAGATGCTCGTAAGGGCTGTCTGCGTCAGTCTCACCTAGAACAGAGTGTCCCAGGCTATCTGGCGACAGGGAAGGGTTTGCTCTGAATCAGTGACCCCAAGCAGGAGAGACTATCACCAGGTGTGAAACACCAGAGTGCCCAGGCTGGGTTCTCTACATCTGGCCCAGCGACAGAGGCCCTAGGGTCAGTCTGCACTGCTGCGTGTGTCAGTGTGATTGACGTTGCTCGGGGTGTCGCAGGGGTGTGCACAGGAATAAAAATTTGACTGTTTTTGGAGGGGCTGTTTCTGTCCCCCCACTCCCCCTGTGCCTGGAGGAGTTGGTTCCCACTCTCCCGCCCCCTCCGGCGGCCAGAGGAGCTGGATTCCCCCCCCCCACGGCTCCAGGGCTTGAGGACCTGTCGTCTCCCCCCTGGGGCTGGGGCAGTTTTGTGCCTGAACTCATTGGGAGGGGGTGCCCCTGCTTGACCTCCCCTTTGTGCATGCCCCTGTGTGAATAAACCACCTCCCTGCATGATGTAAGTTGCACGGACACAAGCACTCGTGTGCTTGGTGCTGTCAGCGGAGAATGTCTCCCTCCACTCCCCTGCCACGCAGAGATGGTTTATCAGGCCAAGGGGAGCTCTCCCACCCATCAGCCTAAAGCACCTTCACCAGACATGCTGCAGCAGTGCTGGGCGTGTGGACAAGCCCTACGCCCCTTGAGGGCCACTTGGGGGACCTCAGAGGACAAAAGACTTTGTTGATGCCCCCCCACACCTCCATGAAGAGGAGAGGTGCAGGAGCGCTCGTCCCACCAGCCTGAACATGGGGAGGAAGGGCATGAAAACCCCCATCCAGGAGAAATCCCTCGCTGGATGCTGCTTGGATGGGAAGGGGCAGGAATGACCAGGCATAAGCACCAGATCCCCTGGCTGTGCCCGGGTCAGCCCCACAGCACACACAGCGCTGTGACCTTTGGGCCCCTAGGGCTGTAGCTCCCTGGTGTGTGTGTGTGTGTGATCTGCTTTAACTTTGTAAAGAACTCTCAGTGCTTTGTCTTCATTAACAAATCTGTACTGAGGTTATTATAGGATTGGTTACAAGCGTTATCTGTGGGGTGAGATCGAAGGTGCAACGGCCCTGGGGTAAGCAACTGACCCTTTGGGACAGGGAGTGACCCGAATATCGCTGTGATTTGTGGAGGAAGGGTCGATCAATCGATGGATCACAAGGGCAGGCTGGCCGGGGTGGCCAGACAGATTGGAGAGCCCCAGGGAACTGTCTGTGGCTCCGCGGTTACGTTGTTACAGGGCCTGCGGAGTTCACACCCAATACATTGGTGAAATCTCAGTACAGAGCTCAGCCAATTTGGGGTTGGTGCCCCGGGTACTAACTGTGCCCTGAGACTGGTACCCACACTCGTGAGCCACTCGACAGTGTGACAGGGTCACCCCAGGGCCCTGCTGGGATTGAGGGGCAGGGACGGGTCCCCAGGCGGGGGCAGTGTGGGCTGGAGCCGGGCAGAGCGTGGGGAGCAGACGGGGACAGGAAGAGACCGGCCCCAGGTTCTGCATTCTCCAGGCTGGGCGAGGTGCTGGGAGAGACAGACAGAAACTCCTGCTGGCTGGGGGATCCAACACCCAGGATCTAACTCAGGAGCCCTGCAGGGAGAAGGGAGAGAAATCAGCCCCTGGCAGTGGGCCTAGAGGGACGGACGGGGAATTTTCTCTGCCAGGCCCTAGGGCGCCCCCAGTGACTCTGCCCAGCAGCTGCAGGGTTGGGCGATGCTCGGCAGGACCCAGGACCCTCTGCCCCCGGGAGCAGCCTGAACTGCTGGGGGATCGGCCTGAATGGGGACTGAGGGAGCTGCAGACTCCACCTCCGCGGTGCCAACTCCCCATTGCCCAGCTGCCCCAGGGCTGAGCCAGGCGGGTGTCATGGGCCGAGGGGCAGAAGCAGCCACCCCACGGGTGCCCCAGGCAGCCTGTGCTCAGTGTGGGGGTGGGTTTAATGAAGGGAGGAGAATTGAAATTACCTACAGGTTGGGGAACGGGGCGCCCTGAAAAACAAAGAGAAACATGGTCAGAGCCCTGGGCAGGGGGAGCCAGTTCTTGGGGGTCAGAGCTCCAGCCCCTGCCCCACGGCATGGAATGCCCCTCACTAGGAACCCAGCCCCCCTCTGGCCCCCAGACCTGGGGTTACCGCCCTCCCCCGTTATTACTGTAAATCCCCGACCCAGAATCCCTGCCCCGGGGGAAGGGATGGGAAACGCTCTGAGCCCCGGGGCAGGGGCAGCTCCCTGCACTGCGAGGGGTTGGGGTCTCTGTCCCACCACGGGGCCTCGGCCGGGGGAAGGGAGAGTGGGAGCTCCCAGCCTGGCCCCCGGGGCCCCGCACTGAGATCTCCCCATGGCCCCTGCTCTGTCCCTGCCCTAGGAGGGGTGTGGGTCTGACCCAGCCCCGGCCCCAGGAGACTAGAGGCCCCTGACTCTGAGCAGCCCCTGCTGGGGGGGAGAGGGGGGAGCCTGCAGCCAGGCCTAGATTCCCCTGAGCCCCCCCCAGCCCCACATCCCCCCAGAGACACCCTGGTGCCCCGCCTGGAGCCATTCACCTTTCTTATTCTTCAGGTAGATGAGGAGTCCGGGCGCCAGGAAGATCAGCCCCAGCACAAAGCCCCCGACCCCCGTCAGCATCTTGCTCCTGGCAGAGTCAGACTGCGCCTCTGAAACAGGGACATGGAACAGGCCGGGTCAGAGTCAGGGGCCTCCAGGCCAGGCTCCTGTCTGCCCAGTGACCGGCACCGGCCGAGTCCGAGCCAGGGGCCTCCGGGCCAGGCTCCCGTCTGCCCAGTGACCGGCGCCGGCCGGGTCAGAGCCAGGGGCCTCCGGGCCAGGCTCCCGTCTGCCCAGTGACCGGCGCTGGCTGGGGCAGAGCCAGGGGCCTCCGGGCCAGGCTCCCATCTGCCCAGCGACCGGCGCTGGCCGGGGCCGAGCCAGGGGCCTCCGGGCCAGGCTCCCGTCTGCCCAGCGACCGGCGCTGGCCGGGGCCGAGCCAGGGGCCTCCAGGCCAGGCTCCCGTCTGCCCAGCGACAGGCGCTGGCTGGGGCAGAGCCAGGGGCCTCCGGGCCAGGCTCCCGTCTGCCCAGTGACTGGCGCCGACCGGGTCAGAGCCAGGGGCCTCCGGGCCAGGCTTCTGTTTGCGCCACTGACCGGCGCTGGCTGGGTCAGAGCCAGGGGCCTCTGGGCCAGGCTCCCGTCTGCCCAGTGACCGGCGCCGGCCGGGTCAGAGCCAGGGGCCTCTGGGCCGGGCTCCCGTCCGCGCCAGTGACCAGCGCTGGCTGGGGCAGAGCCGGGGGCCAGGGCCCTCAGGTGCAGCTGTGGGACAATCTGCCCCACGTCAGGGCTCCTCCTGGTCTGTGATCGTTGAGATCGGCTCAGGCCCAGCAGCGCGAGGTCTGATAGCCCTGCCCATTGTCAGCATGAGCCGGTCTAGCCAGGGCCGTCCCTAGTGGGGTGTGAGGCCCGGGGCGGAAGTGGCGGATTCATCTCTTCTGGGACCAATCGCGCCTGCCAATTGCACCGGCCCCCCAAGGCCTGGAGTGGTTGCCCCGATTTGCCCAACCCAAGGGACGGCTCTGAGTCTAGCCCTGGATAGTCTGTGGGACACGGAAATAGCCAGTCTCTGTGTGAACCTTGCTCTGCTCTTGGGCTCAGTGGCAGAACCTTGCTCTGCTCACAGGCTCAAAGAGGTATGTTGATGAGGCTTTCTGGGACACTGTAGATTTGTCCCACCTCCGGTCAGACAGCCCCTGCGCTGTTGAGGAGGATGAAAGGCTCAGGGGAGAGCAGTCAGTGGGAGCAGAGGGAAACCTTCCCATAGTTGGGACCCTCCTTCCAGATGGTGCTGGGTTTGCCTCTCGCACCGAGGTTACCTCTCCTGGGGAGGGAACTCCAGTTACTAGGAAAAGGCAGGTGTTAGTAATGGGAGATTTGATCATTAGAAACATAGATAGCTGGGTTTGTGATTACTGGGAGAACGGATGGTGACTTGCCTGCCTGGTGCAAAGGTTGCGGATCTCTCTTGAGGCATCTAGATAGACTTACGTGCTGTGCTGGGGAGGAGCCGGTGGTTGTGGTACATGTAGGTACCAATGACATAGGGAAGGCTAGGAGAGAAGTCCTGGAGGAAAGAGGGAAGAGACTGAAATCCAGGACCTCTATGGTGGCATTCTCAGAAATGCTCCCAGTTCCACGCGCAGGGCCAGATAGGCAGGCAGAGCTTCAGAGTCTCAATGTGTGGATGAGACGATGGTGTAGAGAGGAGGGGTTTAGATTCATTAGGAACTGGGGAAACTTTTGGGATGGGGGGAGCCTATACAGGAGAGATGGTGCCACCTAAACCAAAGTGGAACCAGACTGCTGGCACTTAACATTAAAATGGTTGCAGAGCAGTTTTTAAACTAAGAGATGGGGGAAAGCCAACTGCTGTAGAGGAGCACGTGGATCGGACAGAGACTTCTCTTAGAGGAGAGTCTTTTGATAGAGATTCTCTACGTTATAGTCAGGAGCAGAGGATGGAAGAGGATAATGTACAGGCCAGATCAGACGAGAAACATTCACATAAAGAATCAGACACATCAGAAAAGGGCAGACAAATAAACAGTGACAACTTTTTAAAGTGCTTGTTCACAAATGCTAGAAGTCTAAATAATAAGATGGGTGAACTAGAGTGCCTCGTGATAGAGGAGGATATTGATATAATAGGCATCACAGAAACCTGGTGGAGTGAGTACAAGCAATGGGACACAATCATTCCGGGGTAGAAAATATATCGGAAGGACAGAACAGGTCGTGCAGGGGGGAGGAGTGGCACTATATGTGAAAGAAAATGTAGACTCAAATGAAGTAAAAATCTTAAATGAATCCACATGTTCAATAGAATCGCTGTGGATAGTAATTCCATGCTCTAATAAGAATATAACATTAGGGATCTATTATCGACCACCCGACCAGGACAGTGATCGTGACAGGGCCGCCCAGAGGATTCAGGGGGCCTGGGGTCTTCGGGGGCGGTGGGCCCCCGCTTCGGCGGTAATTCGGCGGCGTGGGGTCCTTCCACTCCAGGACCTGTCGGCAAAGTGCCCCAAAGACTCGCGATGAGGGCCCCCCTACCGCCGAATTACTGCCGAAGACCCGGCACTTTGGCAGCGGGTCCCGCTTCGGCGGTAATTCGGCAGCGGGGGGTCCTTCTGCCCCCAGACCCGCCACCAAAGTGCCCCAAAGACTCACGGCAGGGGCCCCCCACCGCCGAATTACTGCCGAAGACCCGGCACTTTGGCAGCGGGTCCCGCTTAAGCAGTAATTCGGCGGTGGGGGGTCCTTCCGCCCCGGGGCAGAAGGACCCCCCGCCGCCGAAGACCCGGAGTGGAAGATGCTCCAGGAGCCCGGGCCCCGCGAGAGTTTTCCGGGTCCCCCAGAGCGAGTGAAGGACCCCGCTTCAGGGGCCCTGAAAAACTCTTGTGGGGGCCCCACTTGACCCCCCTTCTGGGTGGCCCTGGATAGTGATGATGAAATGCTAAGGGAGATTAGAGAGGCTATCAAAATAAAGAACTCAGTAATAGTAGGGGATTTCAATTATCCCCATATTGACTGGGTACATGGCACCTCGGGAGGAAATGCAGAGACAAAATTTCTTGATACTTTAAATGACTGCTTCTTGGAGCAGCTGGTACGGGAACCCACAAAGGGAGAGGCAACTCTCGATTTAGTCCTGAGTGGAGCACAGGAGCTGGTCCAAGAGGTAACTATAACAGGACCGCTTGGAAATAGTGACCATAATAAAATAACATTTAACATCCCCGTGGTGGGAAGAACATCTCAACAGCCCAACACTGTGGCATTTAATTTCAGAAAGGGGAACTATGCAAAAATGAGGAGGTTAGTTTAACAGAAATTAAAAGTACAGTGACTAAAGTGAAATCCCCGCAAGCTGTATGGACACTTTTAAAAGACACCATAATAGAGGCCCAACTTAAATGTATACCTCAAATTAAAAAACACAGTAAAAGAACTAAAAAAGTGCCACCGTGGTTTAACAACCGTGTAAAAGAAGCAGTGAGAGATAAAAAGGCATCTTTTAAAAAATGGAAGTCAAATCCTAGTGAAGTAAATAGAAAGGAGCATAATCACTGCTGAATTAAGTGTAAAAATGTAATAAGAAAAGCCAAAGAGGAGTTTGAAGAACAGCTAGCCAAAAACTCAAAAGGTAATAACAAAATGTTTTTTAAGTACATCAGGAGCAGGAAGCCTGCTAAACAACCAGTGGGGCCCCTGGATGATCGAGATACAAAAGGAGCCCTTAAGGACGATAAAGTCATTGCGGAGAAACTGAATGGATTATTTGCTTCAGTCTTCATGGCTGAGGATGTTAGGGAGATTCCCAAACCTGAGCCGTCCTTTGTAGGTGACAAATCTGAGGAATTGTCACAGATTGAAGTGTCACTAGAGGAGGTTTTGGAATTAATTGATAAACTTAACATTAACAAGTCACCGGGACCAGATGGCATTCACCCAAGAGTTCTGAAAGAACTCAAATGTGAAGTTGTGGAACTATTAACTAGGGTTTGTAACCTGTCCTTTAAATCGGCTTCTGTACCGAATGACTGGAAGATAGCTAATGTAACGCCCAGGACCGGCTCAAACTTTTTTGCCGCCCCAAGCAAAAAAAAAAAAAGCGCTGCCTCGTCGTATCACTCCCCCCGTAAGCGCCGTGCTGCCCAAGCTCCCATCCCCCCGAGCGCCGTGCCGTCAAAGCCCCCCACTCCTCCAAGTGCTGTGCCATGCTGCGCCACGCTGACCAAGCCCTCGCCCCCACAAGCGCCGCGCCACGGTTTCTGTAAAGGGAAATCATGTCTTACTAATCTATTAGAGCTCTTTGAAGGGGTCAACAAACATGTGGACAAGGGGGATCCAGTGGACATAGTGTACTTAGATTTCCAGAAAGCCTTTGACAAGGTCCCTCACTGAAGGCCCAGTAAATTAAGATGTCATGGGATAAGAGGGAAGGTCCTTTCATGGATTGAGAACTAGTTAAAAGACAGGGAACAAGGGTAGGAATAAATGGTAAATTCTCAGAATGGAGCGGGGTAACTAGTGGTGTTCCCCAAGGGTCTGTCCTAGGACCAATCCTATTCAACTTAGTCATAAATGATCTGGAGAAAGGAGTAAACAGTGAGGTGGCAAAGTTTGCAGATGATACTAAACTGCTCAAGATAGTTAAGACCAAAGCAGACTGTGAAGAGCTTCAAAAAGATCTCATAAAACTAAGTGATTGGGCAACAAAATGGCAAATGAAATTTAATGTGGATAAATGTAAAGTAATGCATATTGGAAAAAATAACCCCAACTATACATACAATATGATGGGGACTAATTTAGCTTCAATTAATCAGGGAAAATATCTTGGAGTCATCATGGATAGTTCTCTGAAGATGTCCACGCAGTGTGCAGAGGCAGTCAAAAAAGCAAACCGGATGTTAGGAATCATTCAAAAAGGGAAAGAGAGTAAGATGGAGAATAACTTATTGCCCTTATATAAATCCATGGTATGCCCCCATCTTGAATACTGCATACAGATGTGGTCTCCTCATCTCAAAAAAGATATTCTGGCATTAGAAAAGGTTCAGAGAAGGGCAACTAAAATGATTAGGGGTTGGAACGGGTCCCATATGAGGAGAGATTAAAGAGGCTAGGACATTTCAGCTTGGAAAAGAGGAGACTAAGGGGGGATATGATAGAGGTTTATAAAATCATGAGTGGTGTGGAGAAAGTAGATAAGGAAAAGTTATTTACTTGTTCCCATAATATAAGAACTAGGGGCCACCAAATGAAATTAATGGGCAGCATTTTTAAAACAATTAAAAGGAAGTTCTTCTTCACACAGTGCACAGTCAACTTGTGGAACTCCTTGCCTGAGGAGGTTGTGAAGGCTAGGACTTTAACAGTGTTTAAAAGAGAACTGGATAAATTCATGGAGGTTAAGTCCATTAATGGCTATTAGCCAGGATGGGTAAGGAATGGTGTCCCTAGCCTCTGTTTGTCAGAGGGTGGAGATGGATGGCAGGAGAGAGATCACTTGATCATTACCTATTAGGTTTACTCCCTCTGGGGCACCTGGCATTGGCCACTGTCGGTAGACAGGATACTGGGCTGAATGGACCTTTGGTCTGACCCAGTACGGCTGTTCTGATGTTCTTAATTACAAAGTGTGTGGGAAACGTCCTTCCTTTTACCAGGTGTGAATTTGTCCCTTTCCATTCCACTGAGTGTCCCCTTGTCCTTGTGCGGTGAGACAGGGAGAACAGACGCTCTCAATCTCCCTTCTCCAGACAACTCATAATTATGGAGACTTTTCTCCTCTCCCCGTCACTGCCCCACTCAGGATGTGTCTCCACAGCGTTTTGGAGCCCGTGGACATGAGCTCCCAGACCAGGTCGATAGATTTGGGTTATCAGGACTTGTGTGAGTGCTCTGACCCAGGCCCATCCCCCAAGGGCTGCCCCTGCGGGCTCAGGGGCTGCCCCACACCCAAAGGCTCTTACCCCAGTGCACAGTGAGGGGGTCCCGCAGGCTGATGTGCTCCACCTGGCAAGTGTAAACGTCCCTTCGCCGGGGGCTCATCTCCAGCATCACCAGGATCTGGAAGGTCCAGTCTCCGTTCTGGAGCAGCTCCGTGGACACCACCCCGGCCGTCTGCTCCTGCCCGTTCTTCAGCCACTTGATCTCGATCCCCCCGGGGTAAAACCCCATCACAGAGCAAACCAGCAAGTGGGGGTGGGGCTGGGACCCCAATTTTGTGGGGAAAACTGTCACCTCGGGCTGAACTGGGGGGAAGAGAGGGGACTGGGAAATGGGCAGGAGATAGAAGGGTGCTGAGGAAGAAGAGGTGCTCCCCTGCCCCAGGGACAGGCCCCAGCCCCCCATCTACCCCCCCGGCTAGTTCTCTCCTGCCCCACATTGCGCTGGGCAGGCTCTGGCAGAAAGGGCCCGAGGGAAGTTGCGTCCGGTCACCCCCATGGGGATGGAGCCAGGGACTGTCTGACGCTAGAGGCCCAGGGAGACAGGGTCTCAGCCCAGGGCCCAGGAGCTGCCCCCACTCCCAACCAGGGGACCCCGAGGGGGGAGAAGCGGGGTTGAGGGGTGGAAAGTTCTGCCCCATCGTCAGGCCCCACCCAGCCCAGGAAGTGGGGTAGGAACTGTAGCAGCTGCCTGCCCCGGGGGGTCTGAGTGGGGGGCGCTGGGGGCTGAACCCCCTCAGAGGGGTGGGGGGCCGGGAGTGGGGGAAGGGTCAGTCACTCCCCCCCAGGGACTGACCTGGGCCTGGGGCTCTGTGCCCTGCAGACAGGGGATGCCGCAGCCAGACCCGGGGACATGATCTTGGCCATTCCCAGACCCTGGTTCCCTCCCGTACCTGCCGCTGGTTGACCCCACTCCCTGCACTGCCCCCTAACCGTAACCCTGCCCCCTGCTGTATGTGTTCCACCCCCTGCCCATGACCCTGTGTCCTGGCCCCACCCCTCTCCCTGCTGCCCCCCCAGTGCAGGAGCATTCACCTCCTGCCCCCGCACTCACCTCTCCGGTCGATGGTGAAAGGCTTACGTGCCTCGTAGTTGTACCGGCAGAACCAGTCCACCGCAGTCCGCATGTCTGACAGTAAGCCAGGCGAGCTGTTCCAGAGCTTGACGTCGGGCCGGCCCAGCTCCGTGTCCGCCACGTACACCCCCAGGTCACTATCGAAGTGCATGATCTGCTGCTGGTTGTAGATGTGCCGCTCCAGGAACCGGACCCGCTTGGTGCCATTGGTGAACTGACACTCACAGTTCCCCTGGAACACGAAATGCCCTGGGGGGGGCTCAGCTCAGGTGCCCCCAGCTGCCCCTCCCCCTTCTGCCTCCGGGGCTCGCAGCCCTTCGGGGGGGACAGCCGGAGCCCCTAGCCCCCCCTGCCCTGAACCCCTCCCAGTCCCAGGGGAGCCCGGCGGGCAGGCAGGGCTGGGGGTGTGTGGAGTGACAGTAACACTGACCTGGGGGGGGTCGTAGGGCAGAGATTGAGCTGGGCACAAGGGCAAAGACACTGAGCAGGGGAGACACCGGCACAGGCAAGACGGGGCTCCCCAGGGTGCTGGGGTCTGACCCCACTGTATACACCCAGCACCTGCCCAGGACAGGGCTCCCCAGGGCACTGGGGTCTGACCCCCCCCCGGATACACCCAACACCTGCCCAGGACAGGGCTCCCCGGGGTGCTGGGTTCTGACCCCCCCGGATACACCCAGCATCTGCCCAGGACAGGGCTCCCCGGGGTGCTGAGGTCTGACCCCCCCCGGATACACCCAGCACCTGCCCAGGACAGGGCTCCCCGGGGTGCTGGGGTCTGAGCCCCCCCGAATACAACAAGAGCATGCCCAGGACGGGGCTCCCCGGGGCGCTGGGATCTCTACTCACCTGGGGGCTCCATGCAGTGAGCCAGGTGGGTTTTCAGCACCGTCAGTGTCACTAGCAGAGCCCCAGCCCAGCAGCTCCCAGCCCCCAGGATCCGACCTGCCCCCATCGCTGCTCAGGGAGGGAGAGATCTGGAAACTCATTGGGACCACCCAGCCTGAGACCTTCTCTGTCCAGCTCCGAGCACCAGCCCCGGGACACTGCCCACAGCCCTAGGGATTGGGCACCCCCAGCCCAGGGGCCAGTCAGCACTGGGTCTGGGCAGCATCATCAGTCGCCAGACAGAGCCAGGCCCAGCAGGGCTTGGTTCCCTACTTCTCCCTTGTAGGGGGCAGAGCAAGGGCCTGGGGTCGGGTTGCAGGACTCACCTGGTGCCTGCCATGGCCCCAGGGCAGCTGGAGAGCAGGGCCAGCCCAGGGACCAGCCTCCACCAGAGCAGGACCCCCAGCAATGGGCCTGGGACCCTCTGTCGCCATCCCCTTCCCCTTCTCCTGGTGCCTCGACCCGCTGCTGCTGGCTAGGGCAGGACGGGTGTGTGTGTGGGGGGGGTGTCTCTGTTTTCTTTGGGGTAAATTTAGCCCCAGTGGAAGGTTTGGGGCTGGCCCCACAGGCAGAAGTTCTGAGCGTCCCCCTTTCCCACCTCCATGGGCCTGAGCCCTGCCCCCCCAGGACCTCACTGGAGTGGGGGGTTCAGACTCCATGGGTCAGGCACAGCTCGGCCTCCCAGCTGCTCCCACCATCAATCTCCCTAAGGGGCTTCTCTGGCCCCCAAGTCTCTGAGCCCCTCCCCCTCTCTGCTGCATTCACCTCCCTCCCCTGTGGGGCAGGGCTGGGACATTGTCCCCATGGCTCAGCTGTGGGAGAGGCCCAGAACAGTCAGTGACTGACCCAGGGTCACACAGTCTGTGGCAGGGCCGGGAATAACCCCAGGGCTCCTGGGTCCCAGGCCAGCCCCTAACTGCTGGGCTGGCCCCTCTCCGGCCCCTCCAGTGCCCAGCCCCTCCTGCAGGGGGCAGTGTGAACACCCAGCGCGTTAGCCGGGGGGGGGCGGTGAGTTGGTGCCACGCGGTGAGGCAGGTTTGGGGAGGGGGCAGGAACAAATACGCCCCACACAGGGCACAGAACAGACTCCAGAGGGAGGGAGTTTTGTCACTAAGAGCAGATGGGAACTGGCAGCTTCTAGAGGGGCAGAGCCTGTGTCCCACCCCACAGAAAATCACTTGTATGTAGATAAGAACATAAGAACAGCCAGACTGGGTCAGACCAACGGTTCATCCAGCCCAGTATCCTGTCTTCTGACAGTGGCCAATGCCAGGTGCCCCAGAGGGAATGAACAGGACAGAGAATCATCGAGTGATCTCTCTCCTGCCGTCCATCTCCACCCTCTGACAAACAGAGGCTAGGGACACCATTCCTTACCCATCCTGGCTAATAGCCATTGATGGACCTGTCCTCCATGAACTTACCTAGTTCTTTTTTGAACCCTGTTATAGTCTTGGCTTCATAACATCCCAGGCAAAGAGTTCCACAGGGTGACTGTGCATTGTGGAAATAAATAGTTCCTTTTGTTTGTTTTAAACCTGCTGCCTGGTAATTTCATGTGGTGACCCCTAGTTTTTGTGGTATGAGAAGGAGTAAATAACACTTCCTTATCTACTTTCTCCACACCAGTCATGATTTTATAGACCTCTATCATATCCCCACTTAGTCATCTCTTTTCCAAGGTGAAAAGTCCCAGTCTTATTAATCCCTCCTCATACATCAGAGGGGTAGCCGTGTTTGTTGCTTTTCACAGATCCAGACTAAGAGTCCTGTGGCACCTTATAGACTAACAGACTTATTGGAGCATGAGCTTTCGTGGGTGAATACCCACTTCGTCAGATGCATGTGGGCAAGTGAGTATTAACCCACGAAAGCTTATGCTCCAAAACGTCTGTTAGTCTATAAGGTGCCACAGGACTCTTTGTCGCTCTCCTCATACAGAAGCTGTTTCATACCCTTAGTAATTTTTGTTGCCCTTTTCTGTACCTTCCCCAATTCCAATATATGATTTTGAGACAGGGAAACCAGATCTGAGCACAGTATTCAAGATGTGGGTATGACAAAGTGGGACTGTTCTTAATGTTTCCTCTGAATACTGTGTGGGTGCGCTAGTTTCCCCTATGCATTTCTTAAGTCTCCAGTGTGCATAAAGGGCCAACAATCTGTCTCCTAGCAACAAATGGCTGGGGCCCTTCCCCCCTGCAAGGAAATAGCTAAAGGTGAACAAAGAGATCAGGTGACCTCCTGGCCTGGGAAAGAGACAAAGCCCAGAAAGGAGGGACTGGAGGGGGTTTCAGTTTGGTGCTGGCTGGGGATGAGGGGTGAGTGCAGACGTGGGTGTCTGGTTCGCTGCCCCCAGGATGGACCCGACTGAGGGGTCCTGTTCTCTGTACCTACAAGCTCTGCTTTAGCCCGTGTTCCTGTCATCTAATAAACCTCTGTTTTACTGGCTGGCTGAGAGTCACGTCTGACTGCAAAGTGGGGGTGCAGGACCCTCTGGCTTCCCCAGGACTCCGCCCAGGCGGACTCGCTGTGGGAAGTGCACGGAGGGACAGAGGATGCTGAATGCTCCAAGGTCAGACCCAGGAAGGTGAAGCTGTGTGAGCTTCTTGCCCTGAAGACAGTCTGCTCCGAGGGAGAGGAGGCTCCCCAAAGTCCCGACTGGTTTTGTGGGGAACAGTTCCAGAGCATTGCTCGGGGACTCTGTGACAGATGGCGTAACATGGATTTATAGAGAGGCAATATGATATTATCTATCCCTTGCTTAATGATTCCTAACATTTTGTTTGCTTTTGTGATGGCCACTGCACCTTGAGTGGATCTTTTCAGAGAACAATCCACAATGACTGCAAGATCTCCTTCCTGAGTGATAACAGCTAATTGAGATCCCATCATATTCTATGTATTGTTGGCATTATGTTTTCCAACGTGCATTACTTTGCATTTATCAACATTGAATTTCATCTGCTATTTTGTTGCCCAGTTACCTAGTTTTGTGAGACCCCTTTGTAGCTCTTCGCCGTCTGCCTGGGACTTAACTATCTTGAGCAGTTTTGTATCATCTGATCCATGAGAGAACCTTCCCTCTTATCCCATGACAGCGTACTTTGCTTAAGAGCCTTTGGTGAGGGACCTTGTCAAGGGCTTTCTGAAAGTCTAAGTACACTATATCCACTGGATCCCCTTGTCCACATGCTTGTTGACCCCCTCAAAGAATTCTAGTAGATGGGTGAGGCATGATTTCCATTTACTAAAACCATGTTCACTCTTCCCCCAACAAATTGTGTTCATCTCTGTGTCTGATAATTCTGTTCTTTACTATAGTTTCAATTGGTTTGCCTTGTACTGAAGTCAGGCTTACCGGCCTGTAATTGCCAGGATCATCTCTGGAGCCCTTTTTAAAAGTTGGCGTCACATTAGCTATCCTCCAGTCATCTGGTACAGAAGCTGATTTAAATGATAAGTTACAAACCACAGTTAGTAGTTCTGCAATTTCGCATCTGAGTTTCTTCAGAATTCTTGGGTGATACCATCTGGTCCCAGTGACTTATTACTGTTTAGTTTATCAATTTGTTCCAAAACCTCCTCCAATGACACCACAATCTAGCACAGTTCCTCAGATTTGTGACCTAAAAAGAATAGCTCAGGTCTGGGAATCTCCCTCACATCCTCAGCTGTGAAGACTGATGCAAAACATTCTTTGCAATGGCCTTATCATCCTTGAGTGCTCCTTTAGCATCTCGATCGTCCAGTGACCCTCCACTGGTTGTTTAGCAGGCTTCCAGCTTCTGATGTACTTAAACATTTTTTTGCTGTTACTCTGAGTCTTTGGCTAGCTGTTCTTCAAATTCTTTTTTGGCCTTCCTAATTATATTTTTACACTGCATTTGCCAGAGTTTATGCTCCTTTCTATTTTCCTCACTACCATTAACTTCTACTTTCTAAAGGATGCCTTTTTGCCTCTCACAGCTTCTTTTACTTTGTTGTTTAGCCACGGTGGCACTTTTTTGGTTCTCTTACTATGTTTTTTAATTTGGGGTATACATTTAAGTTGAGCCTCTATTATGGTCTCTTTCAAAAGTTTCCATGCAGCTTGCAGGGATTTCGCTTTTGGTGCTGTACCTTTTAATTTCTGTGTAACTAACTTCCTCATTTTTGTGTAGTTTCCCTGTCTGAAATTAAATGCTACAGTGCTGGGCTGCTGTGGTGTTTTCCCCACCACAGGAATGTTAAATGTAATTATATTATGGTCACTATTACCAGCTGGTCCAGCTATATTCACCTCTCGGACCAGATCCTGTGCTCCACTTAGGACTGAATCTAGAATTGCCTCTGCCCTTGTGGGTTCCAGGACTAGCTGCTCCAAGAAGCAGTCATTTAAGGTGTCAAGAAACTTTATCATTGCATCCTGTCACATGGACCCAGTTAGTATGGGGATAGTTGAAATCCCCCATTATTACTGAGTTTTTTATTTTTATGGCCTCTCAAATCTCCGTGAGCATTTCACAGTCACTATCACCATCCTGGTCAGGTGGGTGGTAATATATCCCTACTGCTATAATTTTATGATTCGAGCATGGAATTACTATCCATAGAGATTCTATGATACAGTTTGATTCATTTAAGATTTTTACTTCATTTGACTCTATGCCTTCTTTCACATATAGTGCCACTCCCCCACCAGCACGACCTGTTCTGTCCTTCTGATATATTTTGTACCCTGCTGTTACTGTGTCCCATAGATTATCCTTATTCCACCAAGTTTCTGTGATGCCTATTATATCAATATCCTCATTTAATACAAGGCACTCTAGTTCACCCATCTTAGTATTTAGACTTCTAGCATTGGTATATAAGCACTTTAAAAAATTATCATTTTTTTAGCTGTCTGCCATTACGTGATGTAATTGAATGGGACTCTCTTTCATTTGACTGTTTCTCATCAGATCCTACCTGTATTTTGTCATTTCCATCCTCTCCTCCTCACTAGGACATAGAGAATCTCCATTAATAGATCCTCCCCTAAGGGATGTCTCTGTCCGAACCACATGCTACTCCGCACCTGTCAGCTTTCCCCCAGCCCCTAGTTTAAAAACTACTTTACGACCTTTTTAATGTTAAGTGCCAGCAACCTGGTTCCATTTTGGTTTAGGTGGGGCCCATCCTTCCTGTCTAGGATCCCCCTTTCTCAAAAAGCAGCAGAGTCCTGTGGCACCTTATAGACTAACAGACATATTGGAGCATGAGCTTTCGTGGGTGAATACCCACTTCGTCAGATGCATGTGGTAGAAATTTCCACAGGCAGCTATAAATATGCAGTCAAGAAGCTCCAGTACATCTGTTAGTCTATAAGGCGCCACAGGACTCTTTGTTGCTTTTTACAGATCCAGACTAACACGGGGGGGATACAGCCTGAGCCAGTAGCTCTGAGAGGTGTGAACTGCTCCCTCCAGCCCCCGCCCCAGTGCTGCAGAGCCTGTGATGTGCATCAAGTGCGCCTGGCCT
Source organism: Mauremys mutica (assembly GCF_020497125.1). NCBI lineage: Eukaryota > Metazoa > Chordata > Testudines > Geoemydidae > Mauremys > Mauremys mutica. Next base: position 98,053,158 of record NC_059078.1, read on the forward strand.
CAGCTCTGCCCCCCGGCTCTGCAGGGCATGTGGGGACCTGGTCCCAGCATGTTCCTGCTTAGCTCCCCACCCTGTACGTGGGCACAGGGGCCTGCCAGCTCCTGCCTCACACTGGGGCAAGGAGAGGGGCTCAGAAATCCCAGCAGGGCAAGTCCCTCCAAACCCAGCTCACGTGAGGGGCAGGAATGGGGGGGTCCAACCTATTGATAGGCAGCTCCCGGGTCCTGCCATGCCCATGGGAGGGGAATGTGGGGCTAACAGCTGTCCTGCACTATTCTCCCGTCCCCATGTCCCCCATCCCAGCAGCCCCCCCCCACTTACACCCTCCGAGCACCTGAGCCCACCGACCCCCCTTATCCAGCCAGGCTCATGTATCCCGCTCCCTATAATCACCCCACTTCTCACTGTACCCCAACCCCCACCCCAGTCTGTCTCTTCCACCCCAATATTCACCCCTCCTAGCAAGCATTTGCACGTTCAGTTATTGTCTTTTCAAATGGTTCAGCCCCATCTGCACCCTCTGCTGGGCCCAGGTTCCATCTCCCCCAGTACAAACCCCTTTGGCAAAGGCAGATGGAGTAAGAGGTTCCTAGATTCAGTTCAGATTCTGCCAAGGGCTGGATTTGAACTCGCGGTGCCTGGGGCCGCTCAGGGTCAAAGGCCAGGCAGGCCCCGAGGACCAGATTTACCATTCAGCCCCCTCAGCTGCTCTCTGCACATGGGGTTCCTATATGTGGGGGAGGGATAGCTCAGTGGTTTGAGCATTGCCCTGCTAAACCCAGGGTTGTGAGTTCAGTCCTTGAGGAGGCCACTTAGGGATCTGGGGCAAAAATTGGTCCTGCTAGTGAAGGCAGGGGGCTGGACTCAATGACCTTTCAAGGTCCCTTCCAGTTCTAGGAGAATGGTATATCTCCAATTATTACCTTTTTTTATTACCTTTTTATGGCTGGGTTTTCCCAGCCATGACATCTGTTTTGGCCCTGTGAGCTGTGGCCGGGCAGATTTTTGCAATATGCAGAAATGTCCATGATTTTTCCTTGCTTGTCCTTTTCCCAGCATGGATTCCGGTAGAACTGCCATGCCCGGCCTGCCCAAATAGTGCCTGGCGTGTTTACTGGTTTGCCAGCCTCCTTCTGTACTGCTGCTGGTGGCGGCACTGCCTTCAGAGCTGGGCGGCCAGAGAGCTCTGGGTCACACTCGCCCCACAGAGCGCTGCACTCGGAGGGGCTATCACACCCCGGACCCTCAGAGCTCTGCATTTAGGAGAGGGGGGTGTCACCCTGACCCACAGAGCTGTGCTGGAATAAGCGTTAAATTCAGGCCAAGCAGGGCCGGCTCTAGGCACCAGCACCACATGCTTGGGGCGGCACTTTTCAAGGGGCAGCATTCAAGCGCTTGGGGCGGTACTCCATCAGTTTTTTTTTTTTCTTTTAGCTTTGGTGGCAAAAAACCTAGAGCCGGCCCTGAGGCTAAGGCATGGACAGGGTTTGGGGGATCATTCGTGGCAGACTGGGACATGGGGCTGTTACTCTCCAGGGGGCACTAGCTCCGATCAGGGGTGAAAGTAGCTTAAAGGACTCAACAGTACACCAGAGTCCTTAGGAGGGGGCGTGGCCTCTAACAGAAGAGGTGGGGCCTTTAAATCCCCAGGGCGCTTTAAATCAGGATTTAAAAGGCCCAGGGCTGGGGCTGTGGTAGCAGCAGCTGGGAGCCCTGGGGGTGATTTAAAGGGCTACCGCAGCAGAGCTCCGGGCACTTTAAATCACCATCAGAGGGGGCTCCCGGCTGCCACTGCTACCCTGCGCTCTGGCAGAGCTTTAAAGGGACCGGGCTCTGCTGCTACCCTAGGGCTCTGCGGTCGATTAAAAGGCTCTGGGGCGGTAGCTGCAGCTGGAGTATCATGTGTACTGTATATAAGAAAAAGGTCAATACAGCTACCAAAACTATATTGGTGAGATTTTTTTCAGATGAAGATAAAAAACAATCCCTTTTACAAGCCCTTGTGCATTAGCCTCTTTAAAAACTGAGAAAGTGTTTGTTTAGGAGTTTGGCCACACCATGATGATCTTTAATCTTCACCCCATCATCAATGTTTGGCGGTCCCACTTCTTTCCTTGTTTTGTTCTTATTGATATCGCTATAGAACCTGTGACTATTGGTTTTAATTCCCTTTAATTTCCTTTGCAAGCTCCAACGCTGTTTGGCTTTGGGCAATTCTCACTTTATCCCTACACTTTCTGACCTCCAAGCAGTAGCTTTCCTTGCTGATCCATCTCATCTTCCATTCTTTGTAGGCTTTCTGCTTTCTCCCAATCACCTGTTTGAGAAGCTTGCTCATCCAGCTTGGTCTGAAACCTTTCCATATGAATTTTTTCCCCCTTGCTTGGGATATAAGCTTTAGATCAGGGGTAAGCAACGTATGGCACGCTCACCAAAGGCGGCACGCTAGCTGATTTTCAATGGCACTCACATTGTCTGGGTCCCAGTCACGGGTCTGGGGGGCTCTGCATTTTAATTTAATTTTAAATGAAGCTTCTTAAACATTTAAAACACCTTTTTACTTTACATACAACAAAAGTTTAGTTATATGTTGTAGACTTGTAGAAAGAGACCTTCTAAAAACATTAAAATGTATTACTGGCACACGAAACCTTAAATTAGAGTGAATAAATGAAGACTCGGCACACCACTTCTGAAAGGTTGCCGACCCCTGCTTTAGATAGTTTCTGTAACTTTGAAAAAGTAATTCTAAGCCTCCTCCACATTCAGATCCTTGAATTCTTTAGTCCAGTCCACTTTCCTAACTAATTCTCTTAATTAATTAAAGTTAACCCTTTTGAAATCAAGGACCCTAGTTAGTGGATGTGGAACCATAACTTTAAATAAGGTAAAAATCTCAAGTGTAAGGATGTGATCACATAGTAGCTTGTTACCACAGTCTTTAATTTTGTTCAATCCAAACTGGCTGCGTAGATTTGAAAGCTCTTTGAGTTATATCAAAACAGGATGTGACAGTGCAAGCCAATTTACAGCATGTGACTGGTCAATATTAAAATGCTTTTTACATTAGCTCGGTTGGCATATTTTCACTGTGTAATCCTCCGTCCCTTCTCTGCTACACTTCAGAGGGAGAATCTGTTCTCCATAGATCCCTTGAAGGCACTGTATTTTCATTTCCATGATTCTTTTCAGGTGCACGGTGATGCATGACTAACTCTAAATGTGTGCGTGCTTCAACTTGATAGTCTTCCTCACATGTATAGTTAAACAATGTGCCTTCTTACTGAATTTTAATTGAATAGTTGGGAACAGATTGTTTATTGCATTTCTTGCATGAAGACATTTATTAAAGTCTTATTTGCACATGGCAAATAAAACAGCTAGGCAATACACTAAGGAGGTTTTAGCAAAGAAACAGATAAGAACACGGAAATCAAAGACGGACTTGCATGAGCAAACATATGGTTAGGAGTTGAAATGGTGGTTTTTAAAGGATGATGATCTTGGTATTTGAAAATAGCTGCAACTGAAGGGTTGCTATGCAACTCTTTCATTAAAGAAAAAACATCTGTTCTCACCTATTATGAATGACAATGTAGTCATTAGGCCAGGGAACAAGAGCGAGAATGACCCTATACCCTGGTAGGTACAGCACTTACCCAGGATATAACAGATCCAAGTTCAAGTTCCTGCTCCAATGACTAATTGGTTATGAAAAGCAGAACAGCTTCAAGAGGAGAGTGAGGCAACCCCCATGCCAGAATATCCCATAGGGCATGAGCCTGCAGAGGGGGAGACCCAAATGCAAATCCCTGCTACACGGTGGGGAGGGGGAAATAACCATCCATTAGGTTAAAGCTCCTCCCCACACCTTCGTCTTGTGAATTGTGTTTCCTTTGCTTTTGTGAAAATGCAAAACAAAATGTTTCATTTTGACACTGCTGAAACAGCTGAATTAGTTTTCATTCAAATTTTCTACTGATTCACTGAAAAAGGTCATTTTCTGTTTGACCCAAAACACCTTTTATAAAAAAAATTTCAAAATAGCCAGCGAATTGAACACCCCATTATTCACCTCACTCTACTTCAGAGGGACTTAACCAAAGGAGGTGAATGGGCAGCATGACGACAGATGAAGCTCAATTTTGATAGATGCAAAGTAATACAGAATGAGAGGTGGAGGGGGAGAAATGAACTGCTCATATGCTTACAGGTTTCTAAATTACGGTAACTATCCCATCAGGAAAGGTACCTGGGCCTCAGGACAACCTGATGAAGACTTCTGCTCAGTGATCAGCTGTAGTCAGAAAAGCAAGCTGGATATTAGGGTGCATAAGGAATAGAATGGAGAATAACATGGAAAATATTTTTATGCTATTATATATATTGATTGTAAGCACTCACCTGGAATACTGAGTGCTGTTCTGACCACCCCATCTCAAAAAGGATATTGCAGAAATGAAAGGGGTTCAGAGAAGGGCGCCAATCAATTAGAGGCATGGAAAAACTCATGAAGGAGACTGATTGGGATCGTTTGCCTTAGAAAGGAGACATGATACAAGTATATAAAACAACAAACGATGGAGAAGGGAGATTGGGAGCTTCTGTTCTCCCCGTCTCATCACACAAACAGGGTGACAATTCAGAGTCATTGAAAGTTAAATTCAACACTGATGAGAAAATACTTTTTCACTCAATGTGTAATTGGACTGTAGGACTAAGCCACAGAACATCACAGAGATCAAGAACTTGGTAAGATTCAAAGGGATGGATAATGATATCATCCAGCATTATAACAGTAAATGCAAGTTTTGGAAAGAACAAAACCCCTCAATCTTCAAGATTTAAGACATATCTCTAACTATTAGGATGAGACCTTCATTGGGGTAGTTTATTCCACATCTGCCTACTATGGGGTTCTTGCACCATCTGGTACTGGCAACTGTCAGAGACAGGATATTGGACAAGATGGACCATGGCATTTCAACCATTATGGCAATTCCTATGTTCCTAGGTACTCACAGGTATGTGGTAAAAAGTTAACCTTTTTTATAAAAAGACCCCACTGTTCAAGATAGAAACAATTCTAAGAAAGTTCAAGATGAATCTAGTATTTAAGCACTATTAGTTAGACATTTCTACTTACATATATAGAAGAATCCATCGCAGGTTCAAATAGAGCAAAACACTAATAACAGTGACAGTTTTGCAAAGGGAATAATGTGCGCTACCAGTGTGCAAGCCTTTATTAGTTTTCCTTATTATTTAAAAAAATAAAATAAGTACAGTGACTTCAGAATGAGAAACCCAACTGCATTTTATTAATATTCCATTTGCAAAATAGGGACTCTTAAAATCCCCAGAGAAGTAAAACAGGGTTTCTGGTAAGTTACATTTCCCAACTTTAAGAAGTAGGATATAGAAGTGCAAACAGGAGTGTGCTTCAACATAATAAACTGACATTTCAGCTTCTAAAAAGGTGCCTGGTTGCTCTCTGAAACTGGGGCTTCCAATTTTTCAGTAGACTAATATTTGCTGGGAAGAAATTTGTTTTCCACATTTAATATTGGTTTGAGAAGAGTTTGCTCACTGACCACCATTTCCACAACAGCCTTAGCTCACGCCAGATTGTTTGATACAAGGGAGCGAGTGCTGAGTAAGACACACATTGAAAACACCACCCATCAGTAGGAAAAACATCTTAACTCCTCTTGCAAAACAGTTTATGGTATCAAGATGTTGAACCTATTCTCTAGTGGAATGCAATTATTGTATTAGAGCCAAAACCAAATTTATATAGCTATTCTCAATTATGGTGGTTCTAGCTATGAGGCTCTAGAAGTATGTCACTCTTCATTTTGAGGCCTGTTTATGTGGAGCAAGGTAGCTGGGTATGGGAAACAGAGGAAGACCCTTTATGGGAGTTAGCTGTTATTTCTACTGGCCCCAATACATAGCTTTAATAGTGCAAAAACAAAGTCAGTAGTTTACCATTTTAAAATATTCCTATTTCTGATAAATTCTCATTCACTGAACTTGTGGTTCCAGATACCTTTTCACAAAAATGCTGAGTGAAATATTTATACAAAGCCAAATAAATTACAATAATTTTCCATTCTTGTTAAATTGGAATATGAAACTAATGTGCTAGTCTTTTATACAACCTTAAAAAAAGAAAAGGAGTTAAAAAGCCATTTTTTCCTTTTGTAGGATAAAATCCTGGCTGCATTTAAAATGCAGTATACATATGCAATTCCATTTGGAGCTTAATCTGCACAGAAATCAATATGAGCTAGTAACTCTCTATGCTGGCTTGTTGGATACTGTACTTTACATTTGGGACACTCAAGGAAGCTTTCATCAAGTAGATTTGAACGTTTCAGTGAGGGATTTTTGTCTTTTATTGTCAACATATCTTCAAATGCTGCTTGCAAACCGTTTGATGGCTCTGTATGTCCAAATTCTTGGAGTTTCTGAAAAAAAAAATTTCAATTGAAGCCATTATAGTCACATAAAATTGGCAGCCTAAAGTGTACTATACAGGGTGCATTTGACAGCACAGTTGTATCCAGTAGGTGAAGTCCTGCACACACACAGCATTTGGGGAGAGAACATTTAAAAACAGCAATGCAATTAGCTGTACAACCACAAATATTGCTAATGGGCTCTGAGTGCAGTTGTAGGTCCTAACATTTCTTTTAACTCTTTTTTAACCTGACTAAGTTTCAAGTTTATGTCTCTTTAAATTATTGTGTATATCAATTTTGTGGGAAAACAAGAAAAGTTGAGCACAATCCAAGGGTATACACCAAAGACGGCTGAACTATTAGTACCTTGTTCTGAAGAGCTTCTAGCACATGGATGTTCACAGCCACTGGCTTGCAAACTGCATTTACATTGAAGTACAAGGCTGCAGGAATATGGCAGCCCAATATTCTGTAACGAGCAAGTTTCAGGCTGGCTAGTAATCTGTTCCCCTGCATCTAGCAGAACTGCTGCTCTAGGTACACAGAACACTAGCTTCCCTGGCAGCAGTTCCATTCCCCACAACGTGTATCAGAAGTGACCACTGTTCCTGTTAAAGCTGAGGGGCACTGCGATACCAAAGACATGAATAGTTCTTCCCCACCCACCAACCAGTATACAGCTAACTGCTGTTCTTAGGGCAAGACCTGTTGCTTTAACAAGAAGAGTGTGGCCTGCAGGAGCATGGGAAAAATACAGCATTTGGGATAAGATACAGCAGAGTGTAAATACGGTTTCTTTTACCCTTTCTTGTGAAGTGTTCTGTTCTACCATTTTACAGTGGGGTTGGGAAAGAAGGAATGAGCACCTTCAAGGAAAACAAACATTTTTATTCTAGTGCCATTTGCCCGCAGCACCAGTCTTTTGCATGACTGCAAAGGCCATGGTATTAGTCTCTTAAACTGGCTTCAGATAAAACTACTGCAGTGCTAGTGCCATCCTTCTAGTCCCTCTTGCTCAAGTGGCTTTTGGAGCCGGGGGTGGCAAAATGAAGAACAGATCAGTCTCTGACAAATGACACATACTACATATTGCTATTTACCTTAGGGTTAGACAGCCACCCACTACTGTAGTAACTGAATTAGAGGGAGCAGCAGCCAGCTAAGGGAGACTGTGTATATGTAAGTGATCTAAATTAACCGAACAAACCTAACGAAGAGAAGGATGCACAAAACCACGACCAATAAGTAGCTTCAAAAAAATTATAGTCTAGGACACACAATCATGGGAAGGAGAACTTCAGGAGAATCACATAGCCAGGGATTTACTAAGTTACTCTTACCTACTCCTCAGTTTTTCTACTGAGTGATCTACAGGCTTTGGGGTTTATTCTCTCACTGATGAGCGCAAGCAGCTCCATCACGTATAGGAGTTCCATGCATATGTACAGAAATAAGACCCCTGGTGAAGGCAGACTGCTTGAATTCAGCTGTAAGTCATTCAGCACTCACCAAGGGCTCCAGTCGTGTTATTTGCTCCCTTGCCTTGCGTAGCTCCCTAAGAACTTTATTCAACTGATGCTGCAAGTTCTGGCGATCAAGCTTTTCATTCTCAAAATCTGCAGTACACATTTGGATCTGGTAAATCCGACGAGAAAAAATGAGAAGTTACAGAGCTAGAACTACAGAATAAGAATTACTATTGGAGATAAGTTTCAATTTTTGACTGGTTGCACATTAATCTATTAAATGTTAAGCTACAACACTGTGCTCTAAAGATGCTGAAAATGGCATTAGTCACTGTGTGACTACAGTATGACAACATGGCAATGTGGGTGGCAAAAGTATCTCACTTCTCAAGGACAGTATCAGGCCATTGGCTTTATGCACTGCTCATGTATAACTCCTATTAATACTAATGACATCTGTGCTTGCATATTGTGACCATGCTTTCCATTAAAATATATAGAATTTTAAGGAGACACAAGACTAAGGAGTTTCACAAGATACTATCCTGTAACAGCTAGACTTGCCACATAGCCACTGAAGATTTATAGATGTCAAAAAAATCAAAACACAATATAAATATAGAAAATACGAAAACAATAAGCCATTAGCAGATGAAAAGCATCTTCTACAAACATTAAGGAAGGTGGACAGAATTTAATCCAACCACTAGTAAATGGTGTCAATATGCTAAATGGTGTTAGAAATCAGCTGAGTACTAAGATAACAATATTATTCTAAGGTTCCATCAAAAGGAGAGCTGTATCCAGAACGGGCATCCTGACCTTTGATTCTAGTTTCCCATGTTCCACAAACATAAATCATCCTCTTAGTATACCCGTTACTCCCTCAGGCATAACGTTCTCAGCAAGCAGCCATGTTTACTCTGCCCCCAATTACTATTTCTTGCGTGGTCATTAGATAGTAAATAGCTGAAAGCTGCTGTTATCCTTTGGGAATGAAACAGTTTTCCATCAGGATATAAGACAAGTATGTAAATAAGTCTTTTAGCATTTTTAATACATTGTCTTCTTTCAATACCATCTAAAACCTGAGGAGCAAGCCTGTTTCCACTAAATTCAGTGGTAGAAGCATAGACTCCTATGGGCCAGGAGTTCCAGGGTTCCATCCCTCCCTCCACCCATTTGTTTTGATTGATTGGATGGTTTTCATTTTGTTAAATGTTAGGGGTTGAATACATTTTATTTATATTTTAGGACTGTTTGAGTTGCTGCACAAAATTACAACAGTATAAATGGTGCAGTTTCTCTTTACACATTGCTATAAACCAGTGTGTCTGCAGGAAGAGATTTTGAAGTCTTAAGTGTTTGACTCTGAACATACTATGGAAGACCATATGGCACAACCTTTGGTTAGAAAATAGAAACAACTGCCACCTCAACATTTTTCTCAAAGTTAAACAAAGATGACATTGAAAGACATTAATACTACAAACTTGACATTACTGATCTGTTAAACTTGGGTCCCAACACCACAATGACCATTTTCTAAACAGTACATGGGTGCGCATATTAATTTTATACACATATACTCTAGTATCTTTAAAATATATGAACAAAAAAAAATAAAGTTGGAGGAAAGTTTAGACAGCAAGAAGAGTGCAGGGAAATGCAAGGAACAGAACGATTGAGATCAATGTTTTGTTGGGAAAAGAACACATTTTAGTTTGTCTGTTCTTAGAGAGTGCTGAAGTTAATTGATGTTTTAAAGCTAGAATATTGGATTTTCATTTTAATTGACATAGTGTAGTTCACATGTTTATGTTTGACTATTAATTATATAGGCCTGGTAGCATCTGCTTAAATTACTGTATTAAATGTCTCTAGCTCCTTTCCTTGTTACAAATTTGCTCTGACAAAATAATTCAGTGATGTGAACAGTCAAAACAAGAGCTTATTTATTTAAAGCGGCTGGAAGGAGAGGTTGTCTATTGAAATAAAGTTTATTTATAAAACAGCATAGATTTAAGATTGTAAGGAAGTGTCCATATGATTTCAGAACAGCTTTAAAGCAAAAGTGATTTTATCCAAAGCCTGCATGTAATCAGTAAGCCTGTAATTAGACTGAAATTACCACCAATAACATACTACAGAGTACAGCAATAATATGAAAGGCAAAGATTACTTTGCTACATGTGGGGAAATCTACCACAACAATACTTTGACAAGGGTTAACTGGGGAACTAAAAATTCATATAGAATTTTTGCAGCCTCATCAGGCAAGTATCACATCTGAACTTTGTTCTCACATGCATTATACTGAGAAAGCTCCAACATTAGAATATGAATGAATTGCTGCTTTTATCAGCCATCAGCTATCAGTTCTTAACATGCACTTTGAAGATGTCATATTTTAGAAAACCTTATGTGCATAATAAGATTTAAGGATTTTAAGAGTCACATGCATTAATTAATGACTTATTAAACCAACTAAAACTTTAGAATGTAATTTGGTACCTGTTGTTCCAACAAAGCTATCCTGGTGTGTTCTTGTTGTTGTTTTAACAAAGATTTATGAAGAAATTGGACCTATAATGTGGAAAGAAGGCACTTGTAACCAATAACTTCTACATATAGTAATTATTAAATCTCAAAGAATGACTAACTTTAAAAAAAACCAAAAACAACAGGATTAACTAGGAGTTTACATATTCCAGTGCTCAAGGAAATCTCTCATTCATAGTATCCAAGCCAACGGAACTTCCCTCCACTCTTCTTCAGTGAAATGAAGTCACACAGAAGGGAAACATGTTTCCTGAAAGCTTTTCTAGGTGATTAGGATCCAAATCAATATCTGTTTAAGTCAATGGAAAGCTTATTGACTTCAACAGGCTGTACATCAGGCCCTTGGAATCCAGGAAATTAATTCCATGTTGCCACATGCAAATATTCCTCTCCTCCAAGTACCTGGGTAATAGCCACAAGCAGCAGCAGATACCAACAAGCAGTTTAGCTCCAGTAACTCTTACAGCCTTAGAGAATTAGCTAAACTCTAGAGACTTCCCTTGGCCCCTCCAAATCCAGATGTTAAGAGGGCTGCAGTTGCCTACTTCAGCACCTCCCCTGCTTGTCCAGGTTCACACCCAGATTCCTGGTCAATATCCAGATTTGCCTCCCTTGGGACCTAACGTACAGTTTGCATCAGGACCATAGTTCCTTCTGACCTAAGGTCCAAATGGAGTCCAGCAGTCAGGCAGTACAAATAGTGCTGTGTCCTGTACAAGGAAACCAATTTACAATACCTAAAATCTGATACTGATGAAAACATGTCAACAGGGCTAGCCAAAGCATGATCTAGTCACAATAAATTGCTTGAATTTAAATTGTGCTTTGCAAAATGACTATTACAAAAAGTTTAGTCTTACTCAATTGTTGTTTTATCCATTGTGCACATGAGATGTATGGTGTAGGCATATAGCTTTCCATAAAATATATCCGTGGAATCCATAGAAACCATGTTAACTGATACTTCTGGTGAACGACTTTCCTTTCACAAGCAATGCTCCCACAGGGGGAAAAAGGGCTAGAACAAAGTAGTGAAGTGCTGTGCCAAAAGGCACTCAGAAACTACAGTGAGGGGCACAGTGTATGAAATGAGATAGGTGCTTTAAGCATTCAATGTGCAACAACAGATTTTAGTAAAGTAAACACTGGAGGATATTGAATCACTGAGCTTAGGCACCGGAACCAGATTAGCTGCTGTGAAGTATTCTCTCCAAGGGACAGAAATAGATGGTCGGGCATTTGCTTCATAAAAGTTTACATTTGTATGTCAATTGTATCTGGTGGATTTTTAAAGATTCTAATAATTGGTGGTGGTAAAGAACGTGCTAGCTAGAAAAGATTTCATGAGGGCTTTGATGCAAATCCAAAGCAACAATCTGCAGAGTATGACATCACCTTTAATCATTTAAAAAAAAGAGAGAGAGAGCGCTCTAAGGGCTTGTCTACACTTAAACACTGCAGTGGCACAGCTGCAGCACTTCAGTATAGACACTACCTATGCCACTTTCCCGAAAGGTGCTAGCTAAGTTGATGGGAGAATTCTTCTGTCAACATAGCACTGTCTACACTAGGGGTTAAGCTGGTTTAAATGCTTTGCTCAGGGGGTGTGGATTTTTCACACCCTTGAGTTACATAGTTATATTGACCTAAATTCCTAGTGTAGACTAGCCCTAAATGTCTGCAGAAAGCAGATAATGTTTAACAGAGTAAAATAGTTTCAGACCATTATGACCCTCTTTTGTGCTTAAGGAGCTGAAAATATATTTAATTTAATCCTTTGCTAATGTATTTAAACTCACATACTAGATCCACTTACCTGAGATAAGAGATCTTCAGTCTTCTTCTTTTCTTCTTTGAGCTTTTCTCTGGTAGTTTCATTCTCTTCCTTTAACCTCTGTATTTTATCTCCTTTGATTTTATTTTCATCTTCTAGAGTCTGTGTAGCAACATTGCTTTGTGACTGCAATAAGCTATTTAAACTGATTACTTCTCGTTTTGTTTCTTCATATTTCTTTTTGAATTCATTAAGTTCAGATCTCAGCTGGGTTATAGTTTGTCTTTCAGTGTCAAGATCATTCTTGGCAGTCAGTAAAAGCTGATCATAATATTTTTGTTTTTCTTCTTGAAGGTAACCTTCATAAGACAGAAATCATAAAACAGTGGTTTTCTAAAGTATTCTTTCTTTAATGACACTAGGCTATACCTTAGGGTAACTATATGCAACTTATATGATCTCCGGATTCTAGCATGCTGCAAGGCCCAGATCAACCCTCAGCATAAGTTAGAATAGCTTCTGATGATGCTCTAATTTATGATAGCATCATAGCAACCCAGACTCCCTATAGTGCTCAGTGCTAGAGCCACATCCCCACCAACCCTTACATGGCAGGGCTTGTGAGGGCAGACTGTTTATGTTGGATTGTTTATGTTGGCTCCAAGCAACTCCGGTGCTGGAGAAATTCTCCCCCAGGCTCTCGTGACTCTTGTATAGCTCCTATATACTAACACATTGGTATACGGAGGGCGGGGCACCATCAACACTGGATTCTCAGTCCTGATACAGAATAATACAGAATACAGAAGCTGCAAAACTCCCACAGTTTAGGTTTTTGTTAACTGCTAGGTTAGCATTAACAGGGCAGGGTGAGAGCCAGGCCACCTACATCACATACCGCCCTCTTCAGATTATACACCCTCAGTTTCTTGACACTAGTTGAAGGATCTTGTGCCTTTGTGATCTCCACCGCTGCAGTGCAGAATACATTCTTTGATTGTAAGTGCCAGCTTCCTAGCCAGTGACTATTGCTTAAGTCAGGGCTTGAAAAGTACACCAGACACTAGTGGCCCAAGAACAAGGCTTATTAACCAGGGGTGAAAACACCGGTGTGGCCACACTCTTGCCCCTGAAAGCCACATCCTCTGTAACTGAAAAAAATAAAGAGTTGTGTAGTGTACATTGTATTTAGCTATATCAGCTTTCTATTTAATAACTGTTCTAAAATGTAACTTACTATTCAGGCTGATCATACTGTAGAAACAATGTGTTGATATTTAACAAGTCCCACAGTAGTAATCTAATTCCTTTACTGAAATGTATTTGACCTTTTGGTTTTTAACAGGGCAAAGGTTTTCTTCTGCTTTACACATGCTGCTGTGATTGGGGGTGGAATTGCTCTCCAGTACCCTAAGCTTCCCTCAGCTTTTTGGCTGCTTCAAGGGTGGAGTTTCTGCAAGTGCACTTCTCCCCTTCACAGATGCCATCTGGAGGCCCCTCCCCAGAGTACTCCCAATGCCATCCTCCTGCTGTGGTTTATGGTTGCCAGCAGCAGCCTCTGCAGAATGAAGTTGACCTGACTGTCAATTTCAGTGCTGCCCTCCAGGACTTATAAAACCAGCAATGGAAACTTACAGGTATGGAAGCTCAACAACAGCACTAAAGCTGTCTGCCTGCAGCCTGAAGAGTAGAGCAGAGCATTGGTTCCAGCTTGGTTTGGCTTTGGAAGGCTCTCATCATGCATAAAGGCTAGAAAACGATCTTATTTAAAATTTACTTTCTGCAGCAGATGACACTCACCCTGCAAAGTTGCCTATTTGCCTGGAATGAGGATCTTTCAATTCCTAGCTTAAGTTTGCTTTGGGCAGGAATACAGAAAGAGGGAGGGATTTTTTTTTTTATAAGGAAGCTGTTCCTGGATTCTGGTTGGGAGTTCTATTATATCCATCTCTGACACGTATAGTAGGAATCTTATAAAAGTGAAACTCCACTCCCTGCTAGCTGCTTTTCTCCCCTCATCCAGGGCTTTGTTGTTACTAAAGAGATGAGGGTTTTGATACCCTGACTTCTTGGATTCTCTTCTCCAGTGAATAGATCCTGTATGCCTGTGTCTAATGCCACTCTTAAGCTTTCTAAGCAGCAGCATGAAATTAACATGACTGATCATTTTACTGCTTCCCAGTAAATAGTGACAATCTGTTTTAAAAAACAGTAAACCTGTACATGAATTCTTGGCATTGTATAAAATAGTTACACTGCACACAGATTTTTTTTTCACAACATATCCAAATTTAATTTGGTTTTAGATTACTGAATAGCACCAATGAAATCAATACATGGCTGATTTCACTACGATCCAGCTTAGCAAAGTTATGAAAAGAGTAGCAATGACATTGACTGAAGAGTATGTTACATAAATTTACTGTTGGTTCACATCTTTAAGGTTATAGGCACAACCGTGTAGGTCCCTCATTCACCACTGATGAATGGATTTTTCAATACTTGCCACTCTACTCCAATATTTATCTAGTTCTACTCAGTCAAAATTTAGTAGCATGATTTGTAAATACACCATTCAAATGAAAGGTAGAATTATAGGAAATTATCCATGTAATTTATTATATTGAAGAGAAAAATCCTGAAAAACTGAGATGTGGCACGTTTAGGTCAGGACAGTGGATACTACAGAACACCAGTGTAGTCTTCATAATACTCAAGTCAGGTTTCCCAGTAGCGTGTAGTGTTGATAGAATGCTTTTAAGGAGTCAAGTGTATTCAGGTAGTCCAACCAAAATACTTGTCATAAATACTGCAATCAACCCTGTGTTTAGGGACTCTGCTTGGTCCCTCATATAAAAACAGAATTTCTTTTTGACAGGCACCATTTGTTCAATCTATAAGCAATCTAAAACCAAATTAAATTTGGATATGTTGTGAAAAAAAAAATCTGTGTGCAGTGTAACTATTTTATACAATGCCAAGAATTCACTTACAGGTTTACTGTTTTTTAAAACAGATTGTCACTATTTACTGGTATCTGAACTAAGACCTGAATCAATATACACGGTTTTTAATAAGCAAAACTGTCTTTGGATTGACCAGATTATGTAGCAGTATAGGTTAGCGACAGCCCCTGATAATATTCCACTGATGACTTGCAGAAGCCATTATGTTTTCATCACAAGAGTTAAAGTTCACATTTCAATTATGCTAGGAAAATAGACTGGGTGCAAACACATAGGAGGGCCTTAATCTCTCTCTGCTAGTGGCTTTACTTTTAAGGACCCTGCTTTGGAGCATTAAGGGTCAATGAGAACATCTGTTTGAAGCAAAGGTAATGTAGAGTTCTCCTGTGGTGCTGCCTTTATTTTGGACTCTGTACTATAACACACATGCCACAGGGAGCCTAAACAACGGTAAGAGACCAATACTAAACTCACCCCTGCAGATTAACATACAGGAGTTGTTTTTAAACCAAGGAAAAGGCATCCCCGAACTGCAGTTAAAGAGAATCATGGTGAAGCAATTTCTTAGTTTTGCTTGGTTATTTGATCAATGGGAAGGGATGGCACATGCAGCAGGTGGAAAGTAGGCAGAGAACAGTCTAGTGACCTTTGGTTCCAAATATTTTGGCAGCCCCAGTTCCATGTCAAATTTGAGATATATTGGAAGCTGCACAACTCCTGACTCTGGACCATTCTCTTGCATCAGCACCCATTTACCTCTCTAACTGATCAGCCACACAGCAACGGATATCAGTTAACTATTGTCTGAAACAGTGCTGTGCTCCTAACATCCCTCCTGCCCTGTAGTTTATCAAGTATCTGGTCTCTTCCTGCAAGATAGCTAATTTTACTGCTTCCCAACAAAGCAGTTCCTAAGGACAATAGGTAAACCTAAGAAAAGCTATTCATTTGATGGGTTGGATATGGGCATCCTAACAAAATACACGTTTTCCTGCCACAGAGCGGTAAAGCACTATAGCCTGCTTTATGCAAGACAGACAGGTAGATATGTCAGACTGAATGAGATCTACCATGGATGCCCTGTTCACTCTTACTTCACTTTTCTTTTCCCCTAAAACAGGTGTACTGCCTTGGCTTCTCTAAAAGCTGTAGCAGTGCAATTCTGCAACTCCCAATGTTCGGTTATAGATACCAAGGCAAGTGCTGCTTCCAGCAAAGGATTACAAAATTTATACCAGTCCATGTCCTTTAGCTCATTAGCCAAGGCAGCAGCCTGAGATAGCAGTTCCCAAAACACAAGTGTGCAGAGTGGAGCTCTCATCAAGTGGCAGTGTGTACCCTGGGATATCTAATTGCAGTAATAGGAAGGAGTAGCTTGACTATTTCAGGAGCATGGTTAGGGAAAAATAATAGGGATTATCAGACTTGTTCTGTGGGGAAGGTTAGACTTTGTTTTATGAGATGGTGTGCGTGGGGGGAAGGGGGTTGTTTATGACTACACAATCACAGTAGATTTCCAAGTGATAGCAGTAGATGTTTGCACAAAGATCAACAGGTGAAGTGTGGCATCCTTGATTCAGTACTTTAGCATCTTTATTGGGAAAATTATTCTCCTTGAGGAACAGCACTATTTTTCTTCTTTATTTCTTTCCCTAGCCCATGTTTGAGTCCTCACTCCTTTCTTTCCTCCAGCACTTCCCAATTCCCAGCCCCACGGGTTTTACCCAAACTCTTCCTCATTCCATCCACAAAAAACAATGAAATAGCTTTTTGATATTTAAAAAGTTAATACTTTAGAGTCAACATCTCAGGGAGCTTAATTGGAGAGAAAATAAAGGAAAGTTGACATCCCTCCCTTGTTTCAAGCTGCCTGCAAAGTCGGAGAAAGCAATACAACAGTTAAACTGGGTTCATAGTTTCAGTGTTTTCTTTGCAACAATGAGGTCTAGAAACTTGCTGCACCCCTGCAGATTCTAAATACACCATGCAGGCAAAAAAAAAAATCCATTCAGTGGGCTACACGTTTAGCACAGTTTCATTCCTGTGACAGGTTAGGTCAGAAGTGTCTGACTTGGTTGCTAGCAGAAGTGGCATATGATTTGGTGTCACAAATCATCAAGTATCTGGTACATTGGCTAAAACATTGGTTTGCGTCTCTGTTTGAGGCATGGCCCACCCTAGATTTTTAGAGGTCCAGATCATGCAACTGTGGGTGAATAGGGGATGGTCAACACCATTTTACAGAATTTTTTTTGTGCTGTAAAAATTGTTAGGAAGTGTTTGCAGATCGAAGACCTATGAGTCATCTTTTACAATGTGTATTTTGTTAAAATAAATCCATACCTAAGCAATGACTCTTTAATGAATTTGCAACACTGGTTAGGAGTGTAATGTGCAGGATGGGTGGCATAATGATGTTTGCTTAAAAGAGTACTACTTATGCAAACAAAAAGGATAACAAGTTAACGTCAAGAAAAAGTCCACCTAGAAGTCGGATCACTGACTTTTTATGGCAAGTTTACCCTTGAGCAATAAAAGTGTTTTCTTGGCACACATTGTAGCAGACTGAATAGAAAGAAATTCGGAGCATTCAGTTTTGAGTGTAGCTAGATAGCAATGAACTCTTGTAAGTCTGGTAAGTACAATCTTTTTCCTCATCTTTCAGCAAGAAGGAACTGAAATGATTAGGAAATGCTTAAATTCTATCATTAAATTAGGGATTTTCTTGTGTATCAGTTCTCAGACTTATTCTATCAAATGTCATAATTTAAGAGACAAGGTAAAATCTTTGATTAGACCCAGTTCTGTTGGTGAAAGACAAGCTTTCAAGCGCAACAGGGCTCTTCTTCAGGGCTGGTAAGAAGAGTTCTGTGGCACTTGAATCTTGTCTCTTTCACCAACAGAAGTTGGTCCAAAGAAGATATTCCTTCACCCACCTTGTGTGTCTCGTATTCTGGGACCATACTGCTATAGCAACACTGCAAACAATAAAACTCATGATTTTTGTTCACTTTTGAAGGAAAGTTTAGATTAATACCTTCTGCAGTGGCCTCTTTTGCCTGCTGTTGGTTAACTGTTTCTAACTGCTGCTCAAGTTCAAAGATCCTTGCCAACAGTCCCATGACATATGCCTCTCGCTGCTGGTCATATAACAGCCACTGCTGGTTTTTCTCCAGAGCCTTCATGCAGGGGAAAAAACGGTATTAGTCACATTTTTAGAACATTACCATCCCATTTTCTTTCCAATACTCAAAAATACAGCCAAGGAAAGCTAGTTAATTTCTAGTCTGCAAGATGTAGTAACTTTTCTGCATTGAGTAATTTCAATTTTATATTCACATCTCTGCTGTCTGTCATATGGAAAAGGTTAAGTGAGTTTGCTGAAGATCTTAATATTAGATTGTAGTTTTTCAGTGCAACAGTTTGTATTTATCTACATATGTATTGGGTGTGCTAGTACAGATTAGTTTCTCTCGGAGTAGAAAAGGCTCCTTAAAGCCAGGGACTAAGGAGTTAATTTAAAATGAAAGAACTATTAACTAATACTTTTTGGAAAGATTGATTTAAATAATGGTCCCTGAGTGCAGAATAAACCAAAGCTGAAGTTTATGTCAAGCCATTTTTGAAACAGAATGTTCCACTTAAAAAAAGTCTGCAAAAATGAGAACTCTGGATTTTTCAAGCTGTAATATATAAAACGCACCTTGTCTAAACAGTCCCCAAACATTCAGGAAGTATTTTCCTTGTGGAGGAGGATACAAATGAAAAATTAGTAGTAAATTAAAAGATGAGCATATTTTCAAACTCATGCTAACAGCAGAAGGCTACTCACAGATTTAACTATGTAAATTGAGATTCCCCAAAACATTTCATGTTATCAGATTACATCAAATGATCCGTATATACCAACATATCCAGTCTTCAAGCTGTCACCTCTCTCCCATAGATTTAACAATACGGGTTTAATGAAAATTGTATTTGCTTTTTAATGCACTAAATATTGATATGCAACATCTCCCATTTACTAATTTCTTTAAGTGAAAAGTCTGTACTGTAAATATTGCAATATGAGATGAAGAACAAGAGCACTGAAACTACAGGATTCAAGTTTTCCTACATGTACATCTCCCCTGCCATAAAGAATATTTTCTTCACTTACATAATTATCTCCCATAGAAGCTGGTTTGCCAATACTGAGACCAACATTTTCTATGTAATACTCCTGAGGGAATTCTGTGCCAAAAAATTAAAAATTCTGCTCCAAAAAAATAAAAATTCTGTGCACAATATTTTAAAATCCTGCATATTTTATTTGTCAGATAAATGTGGAGGCTCCAGCATGGCAATGGGGAGCACAAGCCACTGGCTGCATGAAGGTGGGAGATCACAGAATTTAACTAACATAATATTTAGAAGTGTGTGCTGTGTTAACACAACTCAGTTGTCTAGGTCCTAAGCTTATACCGATCAGCTGCTTGTTGGCAATACTGCAAAGATACCTATATACAAAATTCTCCAAACAAATTTAAATAAGTGATATAATGTTCCAAGATTAAGATAGCTACGGTAAACTGCTATAGCCAGTACAGATGAGTTTCCCTGTCAAGATCAGCCAAGGGTTGCTTATTTTATAGTGCAGTTCATAACAATGCATATTAAATGTTAAAAGGTGAAGTTTAATGTGTGCGTGACATTATTTCAATATGTAAAGATTGTAAAAATAGTTACAAGGGTGTGCACGCTATTACTGACTCAAAGATCTCAGACAAGACATCCTGGGAAAGATTAAATGTTTTAACTCTAGTATAGTTTGGAAAAGCCAAATGAAGTCCTAATAGACATGGTACCACACCTATTTTGCTGTTTTAGAAAGTAGCAATAGCACAGTACTTTTTTGGGGGGTGAGAAGGGTACAAACTTACCTCCATTTTATTCATGGGGAGGGAGTGAAAAAACCCAACAGATTGGGTTTTTGCTGCCCTAACATCTCTGAACAAAAGAACACTTTTATTTAAAGTCAAAACATAGTATCTGAAGATGCTTCCACTCCTCACCATCCTTGATAACGTGTAACATTCCAGGATGGAATGCTTCCAAGGACCCATCAGAAGATCCCATAAGTTTTTAGCAAGTTTGTCTTTGCATTGTGAGAAGGCAATGATTTTCTTACTTCCTTTGTAAAGGACCACTATTAACTTGATTTTTCTTTAAATGGGCTCAGAGCTATTTTCTGATGGGTACCCTTATATGCCTGGATTTCTTTATTTAAATAAATAAAGAGACAATTTTGCAAGGGTTTGTTCTGCTCCCCTATTGATGTATTTTGGGCAGGCCTGAAATCAACACTAAAAGTGCTCAGGCTCCCTGTTTTTTTCCTTTCTGCTCCTGGTGGCCTACTGCCTCTTCGTTCTCAGCTTTGGTGCGTCTCTTACTGGCAAGTAACCAATGACAAGGCCTGGAAAGAAAACATGTGAGCCGTGGCATCCTAACAGTACAGGAAACCTGAAATACAATTGCACCACAAAACTAGTGAAGCTGATATACACATAATGTTGTCAAAGACACAAAGTAAAACTGCAAAAATAGCACACTGTTCTTACGCCTTGCAGTAATAATAACCTTAAGGGTTACTTTTAACAATTGTGGGTTTAATATTTTCAGATAGAAATAGGTCTTTCAATTTCCCTTTCAAGTGTGCTATGTATTGTTTATATTGTCATGCATGGAGATACAATAGTGAATATACATTTAGAATGTTATAAAGGAAACTTACATCTTTCAATTGTTTTTCAACTTCATTAAGATTACTTGGTGATGCCGTGCAGTTCATTACAGCTTTCTGCAGACAAAGAAGACTGTGTTAATGTTTTTCCTCTAGAAAAGTGTATTCTCATCTAATCTTACAAGTCGTGTAAGAAAGAAGCACTTACAGTCAGAGTTAAAAACCAACACATGTAATTCTGATATGAAGATGCCCAAAGAAATACTCTTATAATCACAAGAGTGTTCCAAATATCAAACCTTCTGATTTACCCTCCTGTATTTGGCTGCAAGTTGATTTAATTTTTGTGGTGGAATCCTAGTTTCACAGATTTTAAGACCAGAATGGACCTTTTTTTTTTAAAAAAATTACAGTTGAACCCTGTTATGTCGCCGGCCTAGGGGTTTGCCAAAAAGCATCGAGATAACCGATGATCGAGATAAACCCCTATCCACCCCCCCACCCCTGAACTCCCCTGCCCTCTCTCCAACACCCCCTCCCTGCCCCCTTACCGCGGTGCCTGCACGTGGCTGGATCCGGCGAAGCGGGACGGGGAAGCAGGGCCGGGCGGCCGTGGACGGGGACCCGGAGCCGGGCAACCAAAGAAGCGGGACCCGGTAAGCGGGCCGGGCGGCAGGCGAAGCGGGACCGGGTAAGTGGGGCCGGGCGGCAGGCGAAGCGGGACCGGGTAAGCGGGGCAGGCGGGCGGCAGGCGAAGCGGGGACCGGGTAAGCGGGGCCGGGCGGGCGGCAGGCGAAGCGGGGACCGGGTAAGCGGGGCGGGCGGGCGGCAGGCGAAGCGGGGACCGGGTAAGCGGGGCCGGGCGGGCGGCAGGCGAAGCGGGGACCGGGGACGCGGGGCGGGCGGGCGGCAGGCGAAGCGGGGACCGGGTAAGCGGGGCCGGGCGGGCGGCAGGCGAAGCGGGGACCGGGTATGCGGGGCCGGGTGGGCGGGGACCGGGGAAGCGGGGCCGGGCGGGCGGGGACCGGCGAAGCGGGGGCGGGCGGGCGGGTACGCGGGGACCGGGGAAGCGGGGCCGGGCGGGCGGGTACGCGGGGAACCGCGGGGCTGGGGACGCGGGGCTGGGGAGCCGGGGAGCGGGCGGCCAGGGACGCGGGGAGCCGGGCGTCTGGGGAACAGCGCGGCTGGGGAGCCGGGGAGCGGGCGGCTGGGGACACGGTGGGTCGGGGACGCGGGGAGCCGGGCGGCTGGGGAGCCGGGGCTAGGGCAGGAGTCGTGTGGCCGGGGAGGGATGCGGCAGGAGCCGGGCAGGGCCGCCGCCGGAGTTACAGTCAAACCCATTTATCTCGACCTCGGTTAGTGGCAAATTCGGCGCTCTTCTGTGCTCGAGATATTAGGGTTCGGCGAGATTAAAGAATCGACATAACCGATGAGAAACCGATAAGACAAAGAGGGAGTTTGGCGGTTCCACTTCTAAAACGTCGACTTAATAGGATTGGCAAGTTAACTGAGGTCGAGATAAATGGGTTCGACTGTATATTATCTAGTCTGACCTCCTATAAAACACAGGCCATAGAATTTTGCTTCAGTTCCTTCATCAAGCCCGTAACTTCTGGTTGAGCTAGGGCATATTTTAGAAAGACATCCAATCTTTGTTTCTATGTCACTGCTATATTGTGCTGTAGCTTCCGGTAAATTAAGAAAATTGATGGTTTAAGTTTAATATGGAAGTCAATAAGTCAGTAAACTGTTTCTTGTTATTAAGCTGAATTTTGCTCTGCTGTAAAGTTGTCACTGTCTTGCAGATTTTTTACTGATAATTCAGAACTGCTGGGGGAAGGTGGAGGTTTCATCAGCTATGTAGGGGCTTTTTAACACATTGGAAGGCATGGGAGCCAGTATAGGATTGTGGGAATGAGAGGGAAGAAAGGCAAGGGAGGATGGACATAAGTAGCTAGGTGTTTCTCTAAAAATGTTCAGTTGTCAAATAGCATTGACATTTAAAAAGTGTCAGAGTTTCAGGGCTAAGACCCAACTATAACCACCACCAGCAGCTTCAGAGTTTATAGGCATCATTGCATTAGTTTACACTGTTCATATTTTGAAGAACCTTCTGATTCACATGTGCTAGAACCTTTTTTTAAAAAAAAAAAAGGTACAGGGGACATTGACAGAGGCAAAATATGTGAGGACACTTAAATCCAATTTATGTCTTTGAAAAAAGTCTACCTCTAGATTCTGCAGCACATTTCTGCTGCAAGGAATAAATTTCCGGACAAATTCTGCAGCCGTGGAATGTGAGATATTGAATGCAAGTATTAGAACTTTTAGAAGCTATTCTGTGTACATGAAGCATAACATTAAATCTACATGCATCCGACGAAGTGGGTATTCACCCACAAAAGCTCATGCTCCAATACGTCTGTTAGTTTATAAGGTGACACAGGACTCTCTGCTGCTTTTATTAAATCCTAAATATTTGTTACAGATGTATTTTGATTACAAACTTCTTGTTTCTATAAATATTACAACTCAGTATCTATGATGTCTGAACACAAGTGTTTCCTCAATTTTTCCTAATGTTATACATGCTACTCTTACACCACCTAGCATTTGTAAGAGGCATTACAATACACATTTTCAAGCTTGTGAAGATATCCAATCAAAAAGTCTAAGTTTACCTTTTTTGCACTTCATTTATTAATGACTATTTGAAAGAAGAATACTTCTATTAATACAAAGTTATTTTGGTAATCAGCCTGCTCCACAGATAAAACAATCCCGTGTTTTGGCAACAATTGCTTCTGTGATAGTCTGTTTCCATTTAGAATAGCCAGCCAAGAACATGTGCGGTACTGTTTTACGATTACTGACAGGAAAGGTCATATAATGGGTGGGGTATTATTCCACTCCCATCTGCCCCCTCATACTTTATGTTTAAGATTAAGGAAGCAGGAATCCTTGTGATAACTCATAGCTAAATCGATCTCTCAGCTGCGGCTATGCAGAAAAGCTAGCACAGATTAGCAACAGAATAATTCTTGGGGCTATGATACAGCTTTAAAGACACTAAAAACTGGCTCTTGTGGGCCACAAAGATTCTTTGCCCTAGCTCTCCAACAGATGTTTACTTTGGATTTGCCATCCTCAGCAGATCAGGTTTGTTGTTAAATAGAACAGCTTTTTACAGGGACAAAGTCTGTTGCTAGTTATTTCCATTGAAGATTTATGCTGCACTTAATGTAGCATGAATTCTTTAAACAAGACCAATTCAAAAATAGTATCTTCCCTGCAGGCAGCCAAAAAAATGTCACCTTCTTCTTTCTATCCTTCCCATTTTGTGGCAGAGACGCTAACTAGAATTTAACACTGAAACCAGAGATATTTGGATCCATTGTCACATTCTCCAGAAGAAAGGAAGCAGGCTGCTGCATCTAACCAAAGCATTCGGGCTGTGTGCTTACCCCTAAGAATATCAAGTTGCAGCCGTCCAGACTGGAGGGCATGAAGACATAGGACTGTAGCCAGGTTATGTACAAGCTACTGGCCCGCTGTGGATTGAAAGCTGCATTTATGGAAGCAGTGGCCAAGTGTTCAGTGAGGAGTCCATAAAGATCCCGAAACTATGAATTGTACCAGGGAAGGGCAGGTTTCCTCAGTAAACTATTATACTAAGATAATGGTTAGTATTCAAAATACTATTTTTCTTCTCACCCATCTTGCTCTGATTCAGATTAAGCTAGTTACTTAGGAGCTGATCTGGTAGGCCCAGGGATAGCTGGCAGTGGTATTTTTACTTTGGAAGCAAATGAGAATTGGGCACTGTCAGTGTCTTGCTGGCACCTGAGAACACTGTGGGTATGTCTGCACTGCAATGTGAGCCCAGGGTTACTGAGACTCAAGACAGCAGACCTTGGGTTAGAGCAGAGATAGGCAACCTATGGCACGGGTGCCGAAGGCAGCACACAAGCTGATTTTCAGTGGCACTCACACTGCCCGCGTCCTGGCCACTGGGCTGGGGGGCTCTGCATTTTAATTTAATTTTAAATGAAGCTTCTTAAACATTTTATAAACTTTATTTACTTTACATACAACAATAGTTTAATTATATATTATAGACTTATAGAAAGAGACCTTCTAAAAACATTAAAATGTATTACCGGCACGCAAAACCTTAAATCAGGACCAAGCTTGCTTCTGCCCCCTGCCCCCACCAGAGAGAGCGGTAGGCGGGGGGTGGAGAAAAGCGGGCTGGGCCGGGCAGGATATTTTTAATGGCATGCTGCTCCCTGCCAGGGTCCCGGCCGTCAGCAGCGGTTTGAGCGGGGCCAGCGGTGGCCGCTGCATGCCATTAAAAAAAAATCAGCTCACGTGCCGTCTTTGGCACGCATGCCATGGGTTGCCGACTCCTGATCTAGACAATTGTATGGAGGAACAATATTTGCATACAAATTCTTAATTATCCCAGATCACATGTTTACCTGTATTATTTTAAATACACACTGTATGAAGTGATAAGCTTTTTATTTTATCAAGTTTTTATTGTTATTTATAAATATGTATTCAAAAAGTACAATGTTAACCCATTGCCAGGCAGGCCAGCTGCCATTACCCCCCCCCCCCACGAATAAGTTCAAAGAGCAAAGCTAGGTATAAGACAGAAACCCCCTACCATGGCATGTCCTCTGACCCCCGGTTGTCCTTTCCCTTCTATCCCTGTTTGTTGCACACTTGGTGCCAGAGAGTGGAGGTATCCAGTAGAGGGGATCAATCTGGAGGGCTGCATGGGGCAGTTGCCCTGTCTAGCTATTCATGAGGCCCAACTGCATGGGCCACCCAGCCATAGAGTTTTTCAAGCTGTTTCTGGACTGCATCACAAGGTAGCATGCAAGGGACGGAGGCTGTGATGTGGGTGATTCAGCAGAGTCTGTTCTCTTGCAGCCACTAGTGATATCTGCTGCTCAAACTGTTCTTTCTGCTGAGCTCCATCCTTCTCTCTTAGCTGCTGTTCCTGGACCTGTGAAGCAAGTGCCTGCTCCTTCACTGAAGCCCTGTCCTCAAGCTGTGCAGCAAGCTTGAGCCTTTCCTCTTGCCGTGCCTCTCCTCTAGCCTCAAGAATCTCTGCCTCTGCCTTTAGTACTGGACCTGGTTGGCGACTCTGTCCAGAACTTCAACCATCAGTTCATCACAGAAATGCTTCCTCTTGGAACAATCTGTGTAGTTACACTGACCCAGTTGTCTGCTGCAGTGTTGGTGAGTTGTGGAAGTACTGCAGCCAGTAGAGGTCAAGGGGCCTGGAAAAACACAACACACAGAGGGTTACTGCTCAAATAGCTCAGTGCAGGAGCACAGAAAAAAAAACCTTCTAGAATTTCAAGGACATAAAATGCTACTTCTTCAAACTGAAACGTCAGTATATTGATAGGGGGATGTGCCAGACCACCGAAGCTCCCGTGGACACAGCTTGGTTAATCTCAGTGAAAAGCAGAGAGACAATGGTAAATTAAAAATTCAAAGCTGTTTTTTGTTTTCTAAAAAAAAAAAATTGCATAACTACCATCAGTGGCCATCCTACAAAAGCTTTTTCTATCATTTCCGACCCTCCACATTTTGGAGGACATAACAGTTCTTGTGGCGCCCAACTGGCAAAGGAAGATGTTATTCCAAGCAATGTATGCAAACAAAGTACTCAAACATAGATGTGCTGTTCAGTCACTACATGAGTGGAATGCGCAGGTCAGCTACAGAGATGGCCCTATAAAATACATCCTTCCCTGCAATACGACTACCTATCTCAAGTTCCTGCTTCAGGAAATAGGTGCAGCTATCAGCACCCAGGATTGCATCAGCATCCATGAGGGAATCAATAGGATGATTCATTAACTTCCACATGGCTGTATGCAAAACACACAGAACTCCACAGCCGTCCTCCTTGACCAGCCCTGCCACATTTCTGGACAAAATTTCAAATACTAGTTGAATTTGGCACAAATGGTTGTGTCACTTGTGGACTGCATGACATGAATGACATGGCCACATGATTACCTTTAACTGAAATGGACTAGTTTTGTAAATGGAACACATTTCTACCTCACCCACCAGTTCACTGTTTCCAGGTGGCTCAATACACTATTGAGTGGGATAGCTCAGTGGTTTGAGCATTGGGCCTGCTAAACCCAGGGTTGAGAGTTCAATCCTTGAGGGGGGCCGTTTAGGGACTTGGGGATTGGTCCTGCTTTGAGCAGGGGATGACCTCCTGAGGTCCCTTCCAACCCTGATATTCTATGAAAACTGCTTTCTCAGATAGAGGTTCACTTTGAAGGCACTTTTACTGTTTGCATTTCCCTGGTGCTATTTTGAAATCCACATGGTGAGAGGTGTGAAAGCCCAGCCACTGGTGGCATACTACCTGCCCTTAGCGGACAGGGGTTATTAACCGGGGCTTCTAATACCTTTTGCATTGGTTCACAGAACAGAAAACCCTCCCATTACTGTATTAAACATTAAAATGGAGCCAGAGACTTACCAGGCTCAGGAGCACCTTCTGTCCCTTCTGTGTTTGATATAGGCTTCCATAGCAGGCTGTTCCTCCGGGGTGGGTAGGAAGCAATCAAACAGCTTCTCCAAGTGTGATCCCAGGATGCACTCTCACTGCTCCAAGCCTCCTCTGGGATCGGTTTCAGCAACAGAGTCACTTCACTGCCCTCACTTGGCACCTGCTGCTGACCCTCATCTGTCCCCATGCTGGATTGTGGGGCCAGCAGGGCGCCATCCCGGCTGACCCGGTCATCATGCACCACCATTGGCTTGGTGGTCAGTGCAGTGCCTGGCACCCTCTCAAACTCATCATAAATTGGGCATGATGTTGGTGAGTTGCCCAAGGTATGGTTCTGGTCCCTGGTTTTCCAATACTCTGTTGTGAGCTGCTGAATCCATTCCCTGCACTGGTCTCCAGTCTGGTAAATTTGCAATGCTGCCAGCTTCTTCACTATTTGTTGGTACGTGTGGTCATCCCTGGTATTTTAAAGTCCACTGTTTTGCTGGCTTTACATCAGAGATTTTCCAAAATCTGGCTTTGCTCCTGAAGCTTTGCAAAGGACTTCTGTTCAGTCTCCACTGCAAACACAGAAGGCTCTCTGATGGTGACTTTGCAGCTTGGTGTTCAGAAGACAATGGGAAGGTTAAACACTGACTCACTGAGCTGCTGCACCAAACCAAGGGGAGCAGCTTCCATTTCCCTGGAGTCGACTGGAGATTTAGGATAGAGAGGACAAAGGAAGTTGGCCCCTGGGAGTGTGGGATACTTTTGGTGGACTCCAAGAACCCAAGTTGGGGGGCTGCATCTACATTGCAAATCTGCAGGGCTCTAACCCTAGGTCCCTGCTTGACTGGGGCTCAAACCCTCCAGCCCTGCAGTGTCCTAGGACCTTAGGCCCAATCCAAAGAGATGCGTATATAGAACTGAAGGGTGGTTTAGACTCAAGTCTGGGCTCAGGCTTACACTGCAGCGTAGACATACACTTCCCTCCACCCAATAACTTCATGTGGAGGTTAAAGAGGATGAGGTAAAGAGTAGGGCTTTGTGGACCACAAGTGAGTGACTCAGAGGCAAGGAAACAGCACTGTTCTCTTGGGAAACAGTGGAAAGATTGCAAACATCTATCTGTTAACCTGTGCTCTCTATAGCACACTATGATAGATGTACCAAATGAGCTCTAGTGACAGCATGACTAGCTTCTGAGAATATTTTCTACTAACCTAACTCAAGATATTAGTTACTGACTTCAGACTGTTCAGAAACATGGTTTTGATACCATCACTAAATTTGGAAGACAAGAGATTACTAGAATGGTTATTGAATTTTTAGGCTATTCTGAACTGACTTTGTTCAGTTAACTTGGACTTGTCTTGCCTTGGTATAACACTTTTCGTCCAGCCTGCTTAAGAAATGTTATTTTGTAATATTAGGGAGCCCACACTAAGGCCTGGTCTACACTGGGGGGGGGGGGGGCAACTAAGGTACGCAAGTTCAGCTACACGAATAGCGTAGCTGAACTCGAACTACCTTAGTTCGAAGTACTCACCCGTCCAGACGCCGCGGGATCGAAGTCCGCGGCTCCCCCGTCAACTCCGCCACCGCCGCTCACGGTGGAGGAGTTCCGGAGTCGACAGGAGCGCGTTCGGAGTTCGAACTATCGCGTCTAGATTAGAGGCGATAGTTCGAACTCCGAGAAGTCGAACGCTACGCGTCGACCCGGCAGGTAAGTATAGACGTACCCTAAGTTCAGGGGCAAATTCAGAGTGGTACTGCATCAGAAAGATAGGATATTTATGATAACATATTATTCAGAACAAAGCTTCCTTCTTTGAAATCAAGAGTTGGGAATTCATATTTGTGTTTCTTACTTAAGGATCTGGCACAAGCCAAGTTTCTAAAAGTTATTCAGCGAAAACCATGCACATTTAGGGTGATCAGTGCCATCTATTGAACAAGAGGTTGGGGGACGGGGTGGGGGAAGAGGGGAGGGAGGGAGGGGAACTTTCCAGCCCCATTCCCACCAAGACTCAGAAAGAGCATGCTGACAATGTTTATAGCTAAGTTTTGCCACCTGAGTGTACATGCATCCCTTTTACTTTGTATCCCTGCTTTTCAGAAAGTGCAGAACTGACAGAAATGGAAACAAATTGCCTGCATTAATAAAGGTGTCTCCTTGTATCTAGACACATTATCGTTATTAACCATTCTAAAAGTAAGAAGCAACTCAACATGGCATCCTCCTATCCACAAATCTAAAGGGAAGGAGAAAGAACTGGCCCTTAGCATTGCAGCCTATAGGATTAACCTGCTTGCTAGCATATTTTTTAATATACACACATATATACATATACACACACACACCCCGCTACCTCGATACAACGCCACCTGATATAACACAAATTTGGATATAACGTGGTAAAGCAGTGCTCTGGGGAGGGGGGGGCTGCGCACTCCGGTGGAGATCAAAGCAAGTTCAATATAACACAGTTTCACCTATAATGTGGTAAGATTTTTTGGCTCCCAAGGACAGCGTTATATCGAGGTAGAGGGTGTGTGTGTGTGGGTGTGTATCTATATAATCTTTTCTTATAGTTTAAATATCTGGTTTATTGTAATATGTTTATAGATTTATATTAATGTAAGTTCAGTTTATGTATCTTTTAAATAGCAGTAATACAATTGTAACGTCGTAACTCTGATTATTTTACCATTTAATTACTGCTTCATTTATTTTAATAAAAAGTCTTTACGGCTATATCTGTCTCACTGTAAGCTTCCAGTGTGACTGTCATACCCCCAAGGGTCCTTCTTAAATTCCGTGGAGCCTGATTCGGGACAAGAACTTTTATCTTCTGATCAAATTGGCGAGCCTAAAACCCATATTATCCACATTAATATTAATACCCTAAATCAGGCAACAGACTGGCAAGCCAGCCAGGAGAGTCATGGAGTGTGTGACAGGAATTTTCAGGGATTCCAGGCATCTTTAGACCCCTGAGATTCTCACCTGAGGCATAAGTAAAGAGTTAAAGTTACAGAGAGTTAGAGAGCAAGATTGTGCATCTTACTCACTCACTCTTAAGAGCACAGGAACCTGATTTCCTGTGACTGCTTCTTGGCAGCGATCAGTCTCACTGTGAGCTTCCTGTCATACCCCCGAGGGTCCTTTGTAAATTCCGTGGAGCCTGATTTAGGACAAGAACTTTTATCTTCTGATCAAACAAATTGGCGAGCCTAAAACCCATATTATTCAAATTAATATTAACACCCTAAATCAGACAACAGCATAAGATTTTCAAAGGTAATTACCAGACCTAATACACAGAGCATTAATCACAACCTGGACCCGGTTTTCAAACTGAATGTGGATACATTAACATAAAAATTCCACTCTTCAAGGTGGAGACAAGAGTTAAATCTCCCAAATCTAGGTAAGAGATGACTGCCACGTCACCATTACTCTGACCTGGGGAAGGGAGTACCTTTAAAAAGTCCCCCAGGGACCCAGAAGCATACTGTTTTACTGGAACTGAGGGATCACTTTTGTTGGTTTGTGAAGGGAGTATGGCTAAAGTTGGGAAGGAAGAAATAATGTTAAGTATTAATACATGAAGTAAGGCTTGAAAACAAGAATTAAGTGTTGCTGGGAAAGAGAGAAAGTGAGTTACTTTAGGAGGCTTTATCAGAAGTGCAGATTGCATCCCCATTGGAATGAACACTGCAGGATGGGAGAAAGTTAGACATTATCTTCCTTGTGCCAAGGTTAGATTTTCAGCAGAGTGGGGCTTTACTTGGAGAAGGGGGAAAATGGACCACTCATCCCTACAAGTTACATAGGAAGGAGTGAATAATTTGAAAAACAGATACTTGAAAAACAGAGTGAACCTCAGAGAGTTGACTGGAAGAGGGTGGACTGAGATACAAGGTTGCACCTTGAGAGTGTGAAGCCTCCTAGTGGAGTGACAGTGGTACAAGAGAGAAGCAGCAATGGCTAGTTTTATGAACAATTGGTTTAGGAGAGGACCTATGTCTCATGGGAAGAGCAAGAGAGGCGCTTGGATTCAGAGAGGGATTGTTATTGAATTTGCTTAAGCATTTCTTGCCTTGGCAAGTCAAAGGATGCAGAACCTTAAGACAGTTACCACATTTTCCTCCTCTCCCCGCCACCTTTATCTCAAATAGATTTTTACCAATGGATCTAACTGCTAGAGTGTACAAGCATTGATATTTAAGCCCTAGTAGTTCTTACAGTACTGTAGTGACTTGTAAAGCACAGGGGAGGTGATGGCAGCACAGAAAGCAAGCAGATAAAACATTTTCAGATCCTATATCAGACTACCTGAGCTATAAGTGATTTACACTTAGAAAAGGTGGGATTCCTTCCCTGTCTCCCCGGCCCCCCCCAAAAAAATAAAGTCAAAGCTCTTAGAGCACTTCATCTCTGGGGGAAAAAAAATGATTTCTAGTTTGGTCCTCTGGGAATTGTTCTTTAGATTACATAGATGCAGCTGTTTAGCTAACATCATTATTCATTCAGCTATGGTCACTATAAGTAGTAGTTTTGTTCTTCAAAAATGCATTGCTGTAGCATTCAGCTGTAGTACATTTCCCATGCTACCCCACCATGCAGATTGAAGAGGACTGGCCTGTTGTCTTCTAGCACAGAACATTCATGCACTGTTTGTGTGGTTTACATCATATGTCACAGGTGGCCAGTTCTCAGAATTGCATGAGCAGTAAATAAGAATTTTTAAGACCAAAGAGACAGGGGAGCTCAAAGATGATTGTTTTTGTGACCACAGCGAGGTCAGGTGGGGAGTTAAATAAGCATTTCTTTAAAAGGTAGTGTGAGATTGTGCTGCTCCTCTAACAGCCTGGGAACATGTGTAATTCCGTGACCAAATAAATAAAGAAAAGATAAAGAAGGTATCACTTGATTCGTAAAAATCAACAGAATCATGATTTCAATGGTGTTAACCTCAGTGGCATGGGGTGGAGGTGTGTGACTTGCCGACCCGCCTGCCCCTTTCCCCAGCACCCAGCTCCTCCAGTTTTAGGAAATTTTGATAATACAATGTCATTGGAAATGGGTCAAGTTGGGCATCATTCAAAAGCCCTTTCCCCTACAAATACAATGGTACCAAACATGACAAACATAGAACAATTATGTAGGTATAGATCAGGGGTAGGAGGCAACCTATGGCACGTGTGCCGAAGGTGGCACGCGAGCCGATTTTCAGTGGCACTCACACTGCCCAGGTCCTGGCCACCGGTCCGGGGGGGGGGGGGGGGGTGGCTCTGCATTTTACTTTAATTTTAAATGAAACTTCTAAACATTTTGAAACCTTATTTACTTTACATACAACAATAGTTTAGTTATATATTATAGACTTCTAGAAAGAGACCTTCTAAAAAGGTTAAAATGTATTACTGGCACGCGAAACCTTAAATTAGAGTGAATAAATGAAGACTCGGCACACCACTTCTGAAAGGTTGCCAATCACTGGTATAGATTCAAGAAAGAGTCTAAAAAAAAAAAGTTTAATTATACTTTAACAGAGGCATGTCAACATGCAGCCCTGACAAACTTAAATCATAGCCCTCGACTGACAGTACAATGTTCTGTTAATGCTCAGAACATACCTGATTTTTTTTTATAATGTTACAGATTACTGTAAATGGAAGGGGAGCTTCAGGCTGATTTGCCATTGGCAAAAAAAGAAGCAGTTCAGTGGTATTATCAGCTTTGTTATAAAGAGTTATGAGGCACTGGTTAAGATGTCACGATCCAGCCAGAATTACTGGAATCCATCTGCAAATGGTATGCACGTACTTACAGTACATAACATAATTGATGTATTTTTTGAAAAGCATATTAAGCTGTTTGAAGTCATTTCCCAAAGGGTAGAGGACTTGCGATACCAATTACACACATCCAGTGTACATTCTACTCTGTGACCTTTTGTGTACAATAGAGAGCTGCAGTATCACAGAATGGATGAAGCAGTTTGATGAGGTTGAATCAGCATGGGATCACGTGGCAATACATGAAGTTGGTTGATTGTTTGAAACTCTTTAAAAGTGATGTCAGGACTGTTAATTGGAATTTGCACCATGCAGCAATTTGGGCTGGGGTTGCTTGATCCAGCCGGCTGGGGCCCAGGTCAATCTCTGCTGCAGGAGAACCGGTTCGAGACCCACCAGCAGGTGCTTGAAAAGATGACAGTCACTGGGGAAGTCATAAATGCACTGGAAGCGGTCATATGCTGAGCTTACCATTTGAAAACATTACAACATTTGCAGAATCACATTGGTGGACATTTTCCAAGAAGCAGATAAACAGAAAAATTGCCACTTGCAAAGGTTGCATTTATACCGTTTAGCAAGAGGGCAAATCATCAAGCAACGGAAAGGCTCCGTGATGATCAAGCACAACCAGAACTACTATCCCTTATTGGGTCTGGCTAGGTCTTGAAGGACGGCCTCATCACACCAGTTATGTGTGAAATACCATGTGCTTCAAAATCATCTGATGAATTAATGTTTTCAGGCCTACATGTAAAGGACAGCTTCCCTAGGATTACCAAAAAAAGTTGATTTTTAAAAAAATTTCTCAAATATATCTCGACATAATTAGTCTAAGGTTGTCACAATTGGTACCATTGTGTTCATGGAAGAAGGGTATCATTCAAAAACCTAACTTGACCCATTTCTGACAGCACTGTGTTATCAACATTTCCACCAACCAGAGGACCTAGGGAGGATGACAGCAAGTCTTCCTGGCCAGTGTTGCAGAGGGTGACATCACTGAATGTATGATTCTGTAGATTTTTACAAATCTAATTATACCTCTCTTACCTTTCTAGCACTAACTTGCCCACTGAATGAGATTTTACTACGTTGTTCTCCCAAATTACAGAAGCTCAGTGAGAGGGGAGTCAAGGTGACTGTGTCACCTTTGTGGCATTGGGATTCCGGGATGATCAAACACACCCTGATCCACGTCTCAATTATGACAGTCCCCCCAACTGCCCTATGAATTTCAGCACAAGCAGTTGCAGCATCCATGACAGCCACAGCCCCTCACTCTCTCTGATGCCTTCAGTCATATGTTCTACACCAGAGCTTGTGGCAAGGATCTTGCAGGTGAGGGTAGACTGCCTTGCTCAAAGCCAGTGCTGGGGAACAATCCATCTAGATTTGGGGCTTCTAGGGATCTTTCTAAGCTGCTATAGCAGCACGAAGAACTGCTTGAAAGGGGAGAATCCCTCAGACAGTAACTAGCTGGATTACTCCACTTACTGCTATATACAGTCATAAGACCTTTTAGAAAAAGGGAAGTAGTATATCAGTGCATCTTGCTGCAGAATGGATTTCAGTGCTTAACCAAAAAAGAATTCTAAAGTAAGCTTATAAATGATTAGGGATTTATTCAACACGTACCTGGGACAACTGGAAGGTGCTGGCTCGGTTTTCAAGTTCAGAGCATCTTGCAGTAACTGTAGATAAATTATGCTTCAAACGGTCCATCTCTTCTGACAGGGAATTAAGTAGTAGTTCTCTCCTCTCCGCTTCCTTTGTTTTCTCTTCAAGTTGTCCAAGTAGTGAAGTGACATCACTACTTTTATTTCTGGTTTTAAGCTTGTCTTGTAGGCTTTGGATTTCTTTTTCCTTCTCCCCAAATCGACAGATATATTTTTCCTTTTCAGTTTCAAGGGCAAGTATTTTCTACATGGAGCAAAACAAGAGCGTAGATAAGCCAATAAAAATTACCACACAGAAATGTGATGGAAAGTCCACAAGAATCCAAACTGATATTCACTTCTGAATGTTGAAAGACCCACTTTTAGTCAGCTGAGAATATTAGTTTTATTGTAACTAGAGAATGCTACAGGGGTTAGCTGAAACACATATGCAATAATTTGAGTCAAAAAAATTATTTGTGTTACCACTCAAGACAAGCTAGAGTATAGTTTATAGTTAAAGGATGTGAAAACATACATACTAATTGAGTCTACGGCAGATGTAACCATGGAAATGACACGAGCAACAAAAATCTCATTGCCATTCAGTTGAAAAAAGTATTCTTCCAAATTATATAAATTTGGAGACATGTATACCATGAGAACTACAAGAGTCTTAGGGGATGAAGCATTTTTCTTTGGCACATTTCTTATCATTGCTACTGCATCCAGTAGCTTTTTAGAGACTGAGAAGGGCCTTTTATGTTTAAATCCCATTAGAGCACAGTAAGTACAGCCTTTTCATGTGGCAATTTAGCTTGCCAAAACCCCAACACAAAAACAATAAGTACCACCAAAAACACACCAAACCCCCTCCCCCCACTCAAATGTAAGTGATGTCAGTGAAGAATAGCTGACAGTGAGACCATTAAATCCTGTCTCTACACAATCCGGTCTTTCACCTTTAAACTGTGCTTCACTCAACTGTATCTTCAATTACTGATGACTGACATTAGATATTAAATGGGTTCTACCCTCTCTTCTAATATGTACGTGTGCATCATTTCACTTTTGTACAGGTTTCTGTCCACTAGAGGCAGAGTTTCAAGACCAGCTACTTGAAACTATGAAGCCACTGGAGGACTGAAGCAGAAGTGGAGAGTGTGTCCAGAAGATGGAATTTAATGTGGCTCACTCAAAGAGTGAAGCTCGTGAAGATCACACACAGAGCACCTATTGGGATCCTGTTCTTTCACAACAAAAAGGACACCCATTATATTTCAGTCAGAGACATGGTGCCATTGCAGGAGGGACACAGCTTGCAGCTGGTGGACTGTTTCTTCTAGTTCAAGTTAGCAAAGAAGTCTTGAGTACACCCGGGAAAGGCTCAATGGAGCCACAAAACTAAAAGGCAAGAAAGCCAAAAACTTAGCTTAAGTGCTATTTTTGCTAGGCATCGCTATTTAACCTAGTTAATAAAACTGAAATAGAACAGCAGGGCAGAAATTGACATCCCCAAATTCCTGCTCTCTGTCTATGGTGGCATAAAGACACTTTATGGTGGTTGTGGCTGCATCCCCTTAGGTGAATCTGAATGCGAGCACAAGACTACAGACCAGCTGCATGGACATGCAATCCAGTGAGCTCTCATCTCATTCACCAAGGGTGCTTATACCATCCAAAATAGGGAACTCTGCAGGCAATACTCCAATTACGGACATTTTTAGAACACTGAAACAGTATTAAGACATTACAGGACATGTTTTATTGGCTACTAATTGAGGCCCTTGGCCCCAGGCCTCTGTATTTAACCACTTTGTAAAATAACTTGGAATTTATTAGTGCAGGCACAACTGACAAATACCTAAGAATGGGTGCATCACATTGAGATACATTTTAAAAATCTGATTTTAAAGTTACAAGGAGAATAGTCATTTGTTGAGAAATGCTATTTTGTACAATTATGGCACCATAGAAACAAGCCAGAGAGTCATAGTGTATATGTTACCTCTAAAAGTCTATTCCTTTCTGTATCTGTCATTTTGCTTTTCCCTTTAATGATTTCCTCCATTGACTTTTTGAGGGCTGCATTCTCTCTTTTATACTTCTCCAACTCAGTCTCAGATTTGGAGTTACTAGATTTGAATCCCCACTTGCCAATAATTATATCTTTGGTGGCCTTTGATGTCATCCTCCAAGTGTTCTGTGAAAACAAACAAAATAATTATGTATACAACAGTCCCTTTCTGTGTTAAATATTAAAGATACACCTCTACCTCGATATAACATGACCCGATATAACACAAATTCAGATATAACGCAGTAAAGCGGGGGGGGGGGGGGAAGGCTGTGCACTCCGGTGGATCAAAGCAAGTTCAATATAACGCTGTTTCACCTATAACGCGGTAAGATTTTTTGGCTCCCGAGGACAGCGTTATATCGAGGTAGAGGCATATTGCTAGAGACCTAACGAAAAATAAGTCTTTATACAAGTTTGATAAAAGCATGGTCTAATGGTTAAAACTCAGGACTGAGTCAGATTGCGTTCTATTCCTGCACTGCACAGACTGAAGTAACCAGTTTTCCTATTTTCAAAATGAAGATAATACTACTTTACCTCCCTCACAAATCCCTAACTCGCTCCCCACTCCCCACACACACCCCGCCTCCTTCACCCGCAAGGTAGTCATAGATGTTTGATGTAATTAGGATGACCTCTATATGTATGTACTGTTCTTATTTTTATCTTTGTTCAAGGTTCCCTCTTGACTTGTAACTATGTCTGTCTCTGTATGTACAGATAAATGCAAATGAACTGATAAGAGCCTGTATATAACTGACTACTACAGCACCATATTTTTGAAGCTGCTTGTCAGTCTTCCCAGTACCGTAAATAAACCCTCTTCAGTACTGTCTGTGCTTGCCTGATTCTTGGGGAAAATAATCTTTTTGCCTATATCCTAAACGTGGCACAGCCTGGATTCAGGCCAAGACATGGGACGAAAACATCTTTCGTGGAACCTGAGGGACGATCTCCTGCTATCAAAGCATGTTTGGCAGACTTCCATTCTCAATTTTTGTTTGGACGTCTCTGCAATGGATTCTGCTGTCTCACCTGAAAGAAGTGACAAGGGTCCAGGAGAATATGCTAAAATGGTTCTAGTCCTTTCTGGAGCGTCACATCCCAAAAATAGTGACAGGAAACAACCCCTCCATCATTAGACCTCTCATTCATGGATACCCTCAAGGATCAATTTTCTCTGGTCCTGTTCAACATCTACAGTCACTAGGTATACTGGTAAGATGACGATCTCAGGTGCCAGCAACATGCACATGACACACAGCTCTACTTATCCTTCACCACATACGATAGTATTGCTATCACCAAGATATGCCAATGCTTGGATGACATCAGGTAACAGATGCATAGCAACTAGCTGAAACTGAACTCAAGCAAGACATAGGTTATACTGGTGGGCAGAGGAAAGCACTTTGAAGAGTTTGAATCTGTGATGCAGTCTCTTTTGGCTGATTGCAGACATCCACATTTGCTCAGTTCAGTCCATAGTACTTTAAGAGTTGTTTCTGGAATTCTCACTGACACTAAGTACTCGTATAGCTGCACCTGTGAGTAATGCTATCAACTCTGGTTGGCTTGTGACTGTTCCATCCTGGTGGACAATGATCTAGCCTCAGTTATACACACCTTTGTCACCTCCCATCTGGAATACAGCAATGGAGTATACCTGGGGATGGCACCATTAGCCCTTAGAAAACTTCAACGGCTATAGAACACTTCAGCACGTTGCCTCAGCAACACCTCGGGTTACCGTGCACACAAAACTGTCCTTCACTCCTTACACTGGTTTCCCATTGAATATCCAGTTAAATTCAAGGTCTCCCCTTCTTCTCTTTAAGGTACTTAATGGCCCAGACCCAGTATATGACCTAGAACTCCATGATAAAGACCAAAATCAACAATTCTGCTCCTCAGCCACAATGGAACTTTCTTCCATAAGGGTAAAGCTCATCTGTGCAGCAGACAGACCTTTGCATTGTTGGTCTAAGACTGCAGAACAAACTCCCACAGAAATTAAGGAACACCAGAAACCGAGCCCCTTCTGCTCAGAGAGAAAGGCACATTTCTTCAATCTTGCCTCTAAGAGTTTGTCTACACTTATAGCACTGCAGCTGTGCAGCTATAGTGCTTAGTGAAAACGGTACCTACGCCAACAGGAGTGCTACTCCACCTCCCTGAGAGGTGGTAGCTATGTCAACGGGAGAAGCTCTCCCGTTGACATAGTGCTGTCTAGGAGTTTGTTTGATAAAACTGTATCACTCCAGGGTGTGGATTTGCCACACCTCTGAGCAACATAATCATATTGACAATTTTGTAGTGCAGGCCAGGGCTTACACACACACACAGCAATGTGTACATTTAAAAACCCAGAAAATAGAAGCAAAACACTACACTGCATGCGCGCACACACACACACACACAATTCTCCTTCGGGGAGTGGATAAGAGGGCAAACCAAAATGTGTGACAGATGTTAATTACATCCCATAATGTATTACTGGAGGCTTTCAGATACTATTGTGATGAAAGCAGGATATTTAGATTGCAAGCTCTTTGGGGCAGAGACTATCCTTTTGTTCTGTGTTTGTACAGCACCAAGCACAACGGGGTCTTGGTCTATGACTCGGGCTACTAGGTGCTACAGTAATACAAATAAATAATACTGCTAATGAGAATAGCTCCAGTGCTCTGCACTATTGCTTTGGAAACCTAACCTCAGGAGCAGAGATTATTTATCCCTTACCCAATCTGATGGGTTTTGGAGTAGCAGAGATCCTCCCTACTCAGAGGAGCCAAGAGGCTTTGGAGTGGACAGACAAGAAGTTCCTTCCAGGGATTAGACAGAGGTGGTGCTTCAAGTTTAAATAATTTTTTCACATCTTAGCTCTAAATCAGAGACAAATCCCAAAAGATAAGTATCAGGGAAAGCATTCTGAAATACCAGAAGGCCCATTATCTATAGGGAAGAGCAGCAGAGGCTTCTTTTCATCAGGAAGTTGTCCCTGGAGCTAACTGATGGAACCAGACCTTCTTTATCTTTCATAGCTACTAGAGCTGGGCACAAAAAGGTAATTCCATTTAACAGACTGGGTTTTTCTATTTTGAAAGCTGGTTTTGTTCTGATACTAATGGAAAACAAAGCATTTCGAAGTTCTCTGTGAAGGGGAACAGAGTGCCACTTCCACCAGAACCCGTGGACCATTTCACTTTTTGACTAAGCAGCAAATTCCACTGAAAAAGTGTTTTGTCAGAATGTGTCTGATACATTTTTCAAACCCGGCCCTCCCCCACACCTTAAGAGCAAAAGGGTAGGCACATCTGTCTTCAGTTACTGCTAACTCTGGACCTGAACATTTACCAGAGATCTAACTGGAAGACAAAAACCTATTAACCAGAAATTACAAAAGAAAGAAGGGCACACCAGCAATCTCCTGGTGAAAAGGTCAATCCACAACCCTAGATACTGGAAAGGAGCTATAATTCCCATCAGGGTGTTGTCTCTGAACTGGTCAGAAGCTTCACAGTTTCTCTTTGTTTTCAGCTTGTAGAGTCTTGTCTACAAGAGGATTTGTCAGTTTTACAAGGGTGCACTTGGACCAGTAGTATCAATAAGGTAAGCACTGGTATCTAGGTCACAGGTATTTTTACTACCTTAGAGAGACAAGGTGGGTGAGATAATAGCTTTTATTGAATCAACTTCTGTTGGCGAGATAAGCTTTTGAGTTTGGCTCTTGCAAAAACAGAAGTTGGTCTAATAACTTTTATTGGACCAACCTTGTCTCTGGGACCAACACAGTTACAAGGCTTTACTACTTTGTCAGTTAACCCATGATCAGCAGATCTGCCTGCACCACTTCACCGGTGTCAGCTTCAAGAAGCACTGCTGAACAGAGGCTAAGATCTTTTAATGTGGGCGCACCTGGTGTCTAGATACAATCGCAATTTCCCCCTCCGCTGCAGGCTTCCCCGGCGCCTCAAGAGGCCCCCCTGCGCCAGGCTGTCTAGGGGCTGCGCTGAGCACAGCTCCAGCGCTTGCCTCCCGCGATGCTCGGTTCTCGCCACAGGGGAGCGAGACCCGAGCCGCTGCGTGTCACGCCTACCCCGGCCCGTGGCTTCTGAGCAGCGAGCCTGACCGGGGGCGTTAGGTTTGCTCAGGAGCGACGGGCAGAGGCCGTCTCCAGCCACAGGTCCATACCCAGGGGAGCGGGGGATTTGCCTCCACGGACGCTCGGGACCCGCGGGACATGGGGAAGCCGCCCGCCCCTCCACCGAGAGCAGCGGTTCGCGGCGCGTCTGCCGCCAGCAGGGCGGGCCCG
The DNA here is from genome assembly GCF_020497125.1 of Mauremys mutica. Classification (NCBI taxonomy): domain Eukaryota; kingdom Metazoa; phylum Chordata; order Testudines; family Geoemydidae; genus Mauremys; species Mauremys mutica. The sequence continues at coordinate 98,094,511 of NC_059078.1, forward strand.
GGGCCGCGCCGGGAGAGCTCCGGGCTCAGATCGCTACGTGCAGAGCCGCCACTACCCCCCTCGCCGCGGGCTCGTTCCGGCAGCAGCACCGGGACACCCCCACCTACCTGGGCAGCAGCGGCAACAACACCGCTATAAATCCCCCTCCACAAAACCACACCTCCGCTTCCGGGAGTTTGAATCCCGCGGCTCCGTCAACGTCATTTCCGCTCAGGGATCTCACTACCGGAAGTGAGCTACGGGGTCCCTAAAGGGTCAGACAGCGTTGAGGGGAGGGGGAAGGTACGGGGGAGAGAGCGGAGGACTTAGGGTGGGCGGAACGGCAGAGTGGGCGAGGCTGAGGAGAGGAGGGGGAAGGGAAGCAAGGGACTGAGGCGGAAGGAGAACTGGGGAGGGGCTGGAATGGCGCAGGGGAGAGAGTAGGGAGGGGCGGGGGCTGGAAGAAGGGGGTGAAGGGATGGGGGATAAAGGGGAGCAGTGGAGAGTGGGGCTGGGGAATGGAGCGGGATGCAGGGGATGGAAGGGAGCAGGGTCTGGAGAACGGACGGGGGATGCAGGGGAGGGAAGGGGAAGGAGGGACGGGAAGGGAAGGGAGCAGGGGCGGGGAACAGAGGGGGGATGCAGGGGGAGGGAAGGGGAAGGAGGGACGGGAAGGGAAGGGAGCAGGGGCTGGACAGGAGGGAGGGAAGGGAGCGAGGGAGGGGCTGAGGAGGCAGGGAAGGGAGTAATCTCCCTTTAGCAGCTCCAGGGCGCCCCGTGTGAATAATAAATGATCATATTGCCCCCTGGAGGTTTGTTAACTGTCTATCATCTGGGCACTATGTCAGTCTGAAAAATGAATTACTGCAATATAGGAAAGTGATCACCTCTACTCTGGACCAGACACCTGTGTTTATACACCACCAAGCTGTGGGGAGAAATTTCCGAAATTTCCCTACAACAATACAATACAAATAGCAGAAACGGAGTGCCAAATTAGGTATCCAACATACTATTTAATATAAAGGATTTTTAATGCCATTTGAAATGTCTAAAGTCTGGCTTTGGAGATTTCTCTTTCTAATCCTTAAAACTATTTTTAAAAATTGCAGACAAACGTGTTCCTTTGTACACTGAGATTTCAAATTAAATTTTACTCTGGAGTGAATTTCTGTTGTGGAGTTAAATAAATTTTGGTTTATAAAAGAAGAGTGTTTGGGCAGCAGGTAAGGTTGGTGCTGTTATGCATAAATATTGCTCGTTTGGGGGAGCCAATTCCATTGACTTCAGTGGGAATTGACTCAAGCCTGTGATATAGATTCTGCAATGTGTAAGTATAATGAGGTGAGGTATAACTCAGAGTTTAGTTTCTTTTCTAGGAAACTTGGACCCTCACAGTTATTTTAAAACTCACGTTTTCTGTAACATTTTTTGTGCTTAGGCATGCTACACACTCCACTCTTACTGCATGACCAGTTGGGAAAATAGGTCACTTTCATGGTCTACTCTGGAATAGAATGTTTTTGCTCAAATCCCCTTGATCTTGCATTCCAGACAGTTACAGTAAGAAATCTGTATTTGCATCAGTATGTTTCCACATGGATATTATTAAATTTGTCTGTGCTCTTGATTATTTTTCTCAGCTTCCCACCAGATAGTAACCAGGTGGGCCAAGAAACTAAGGAAATGAACAGCCAGTTCATGTAGACCAAATGAAATAAAATACTACCATACTTCATACAACATATAGTTAATATACAGAATGAACTACGTCTAAAGGTCAACAAGTACAATATGATGGCTTGGACAATTTAATGACCATCAATAATATTTGCAGTTAATACAAGCTAAAAATAATAAGATCTGAGATTCCAGGGCATAATGTGATATTTGCAGAGGTCAGGATGAAATTTATCTCCATGTGTGTTTATTGTACAAATAGATATATTGTGTAATTTTGGTTTGGTTTCTTCTGAAACATCAGACAGGAAATAGGACTAAGCATACTAATGGTTGGAACTGATATAGCCAATTCTTTGTTCTTCTGATTCACCAGTTCTGACTGGTTTCATTCAGGTGGATTCCACTCCCGAGTTTTCTCTGGTTCAGAGCAATCACTTATAGGTCACTGAGCAATAGATAAGGTCTTCTCTCCTTTTGGGTTAAAACTTTCAGATTTTTCTTCAGACACCATATTATTACATATTTCTTTTTTTTTATTATTGCTCCTAAAGGGCTGAACAAATGTAATAGTGCAATTTTTAAATGCAGAATGTATAGTGCCTACACAATATAAGAGAGGTTTATTAAAAACCTGAGCCGTATAGAATGGGGAGTACGCAAACTGTTTTGAAGAGTAGATATTTTGTGGATTTACAAAATAGGAAAGAAACATGGAAAATATATTAAAACATGACACATTGAAAGCAAAGATGAGAAAAGTGTAGACCATTATAAAGTTCAACGACATGGTATATTCAGAAGTATAGTTAAAAGAGGGAGCTGTGCTGTGTCTGACTACTAAGGTTGTGTTTAATTTTTGCCAGCGATATACTCCTCATTCCCTGATCACTTACTTATATGAGGTTCATATGCTCAGGCTTTTTTTATATACTGTTTACATTGTACATTTTTCATTTTCACATAGCAGACTTCACAGGATGGTGCTTGCTTTGCACAGGAATTATGGTGTCAGTTTACAGGTAGCTTTTTTTCTATAGCCTTTAGTAACTAGCTCGTCATAGATCCACCCATCAGCCCTTTTTCACTGTAAGCAAACTGTTCCTTGCTGCCGCCTCCTCCTAGCTTTGCAGTCTGGAGGAGGACACAGGACATCTGAAGTACAGAATTTCTTGAGTTCCTTTTCTGACAGAAGTGGTTTAACACAAGTTTTGAAACAATGCTTCGGGTGATTGTGGAATCTGCTACCAATATCCCTAAAACTAAATTTGGAAAACCGGATCCTATTGTTACTGTTATTTTTAAAGGTAAGGAAAACTAACAAATGTACTCAGTCAGATTTCTGTTTGCATATTTTTGTAGCTTTGAGGATAAAGTGTTCTACATTGGTATTTTAAAATTATGAAATACTGAAGTTACACAAAACTGAATCTCACCATAATGTTAGCAAAGACACTTTTTACCAGAAAGACTGATGTTATCTGCACAGGGCATGATATGGGTGGAGTATGTTTGTGGGTGTGATTTTCTTTTTCGTGGCCTTTGGGACTGCTTTCCCAAGACTCAGTTTCCAAGCTCCTGTAAGGGTTTATTCCTCTTTTTACTTATAAATCTATTTTTAGTGATAGTATTAATTAAAGCCTAAATTGTGTGACTTTGAGTTACAATCCTTAACCTGTGATGTTCATGCTGAAAATCTTTCATCTTTAGCTTTTTTTTGATTTGGCACAGCAGCTGCTGCTCACTACCAATTTTGCTTCTGCAGCAGTTCCCTTTTATTGTAATTATTTTACTAAAATATTTTTAGCATTTCTTTTAATATTATGAAACCTCCTAACTTTCCATATCATACCATTTTCAGAGTTGCCTACTTGTTGCTTAAGGGAGAAAGAGAAAACACTTAACTAACATTTATATGTAAGATTGAACATTAATTTCATTTTGATATAAGTTTTGTACCTGATTAAAGTTTCTATGGCTTCTTCTTCCTTCAGTACCAAGGGGGTTCAGCTACACGTTTAGTGTTGTCACCTTCAAGGTGTGGAGGAGCCAGACAATCTTGTATTGTGTAATCCATCAAACAACTGTGGCCAACAGTTAAATTTACTCTTGAGACAATTATTGCTTTAGTATAAGCTGAACTAGAAACAAATTTTTCTAAGAATAAAAACAGTTGCTGAGATTTGGTATCTCAGCAGGGTGAACCCAAAAGGGTGGTTACAGTGTGATGGGGAAGGGTGGTCTATCTGCTGCTAGAATTTTTTCAGATATTCTCAATGTAGAAGCATTTTATTGTCAAAAAGATGTGCACCCTCTCCTCCCCTTTTCCCCTTTGTCTTAGGTTTTCAAGTTTGTTAAAGTGATTATGCTTTTCCCGAAAGCCTCTGTACTTCCTAATAATCAAGTCTTTCTCAGTGGAACTCACAAGTGCTGTTCTAGCAAGGTAGATTTTTTTTCTCACTGTTTTCCCTTTGCCTCGTCTCTTTTTATCCCTTTTTCTCTCGTTTCCTTTCTCTTCTCTTTGCTTTCCTCCCTAGATGTTTCTTCTTCCTATATTGTCTCTGTTCCCTCAGTCCCCATTTTTTCATCTCTCAATTGTTTTGTGTCCCTTCTCCCCTTTTTGCCCCTTGCTATTGGTTCTGGTCTCTGTGCTTCCCTGATTTGGTGCTACTTTTCATGACCAAGTCCATTCCTCCTTCCTGAGCGCACACTATTACCAATGCAAGTCCTCTTACTCCATTGAGTAAGACTGGGTCTACTTATGCTGCTTCCACACTGCAGTGTTAGATTTGCTTCAGAATCCTGCAGTTTTTCTGACTGGTGCCTGGGCAGCATGGGAAATGGAACACCAGTGACAGATATTCAAGGGGCAGTTTATATGTGCGACTTGTATGTAAAAACTGTAAACTGATGCTCACAGGCATCATCTACCATTTTCTTTAGTACAAGTTCACCCTGATGAATTTTTTTAGTAGAATATATAATTTCTTACTTTATACTGCATATATTTTTACACACCTGCATTACATATTATGGGCCAGATTCTCTCTTTTTGCATTCTGGCCAGAGTAGTGCAAGGAGCCAGAAAACAGCAGGATCTTGTCAACTGTGGAGGAGGAGCCAGTGGGGAAGCGTTCTCAGCTAGTTCACAGTTTGACTATCCGGTGGCAAGGATGCATCGCGACATGTCTGGAGTGTGCTGACTGGTTGCTTACACTTATGGTGTGTTTAGTAGGGAGACCATTTTTTCCCCGGCATGTTCCATAATCTAAATCAATGTTATTGTTAGCAAGGTGTATGCCAACAGAATGGCAACACCTTTATTCTACTAAATTTGTTCCAGACCCCCAACATAGAATACAATTTGGAGATTATATTCCAAAATAAAACAAACCAAACAACAACAAAATAAACTATGTCAGCAACACTTAGGCCCATTTTGCAGGATATTTTTTTCTTGGGGGATTGAGGACCAAGTGTACTTGTGCTCATCCTTAACTCTATGCATCTGAGTACTCCTATTGACATGATTGAGGCCAATGTTGTATTGTAAAATGTAATATTCTGATAGACTCATGATGGTATTTCACATTCAATCAACAATATTTTCTAAATTAAATTAGTCATTTAAAACTGATGGACTGGTCCTAAGAGGCATCAAGCACAAGTAACTTCTATTGATTTCAGTATATGGTTTAGAACATAGGTTCTCAAACTGGGGGTTGGGACCCCTTCGGAGGTTGTGAGGTTATTACATGGGGGGGTTGTGAGCTGTCAGCCTCCACCCCAACCCTGCTTTACATCCAACTTCTATAATGGTGTTAAATATATAAAAAAGTGGTTTTAATATATATGGGGGGGGGGGTCGCACTCAGAGGCTTGCTATGTGAAAGGGGTCACCAGTAAAAAAAAGTTTGAGAGCCACTGGTTTAGAATATGTTAAAACTTCAGTGGGAGTTGTGTGTGCTCAGTACTTCTGTGAGAGTTGGCCCTTAGACATGCCAGTTATGAAAAAGATTTATCAATTTAGACCCTGGTCCTGGAAACATTTATACACATGAGTATCTTTACAGATAAGCAAACTCTGTGTGACTATTCACGTGAACATTTCTCACATTCATAAGCATTTGCAGGATCATCGCTTTAGTTTCTTTCATTAGCTTCTGATGTGTGTATCAGGTATTAAAAACACAATTTTATCTGCACCTTGAATAGAGCTCATTAGTATTTACATAGTAATGTATAGCTGTCATAACTAACATACATAAATGTTATCATAAGATGTGCACAAAACCCTGTAGTGATAGACTATCTGCACTAGTTTTTCTTTTTTTTTTTCCCCCAAGAACTTTTTTCCTCAGCCCTGTGAGCTTGACCTTTTTTTATTTACATAAGGAACAGCTCATCATTTAAAGAGAACTACACACCCAAATGTAAACTAATGCTGCAAACACAGAGGCTGTAATAGCAGATTTCTGAGCTTGTCATAATTTTCTGTTAAATGAAAGCATTATTGAAATGAATAAGGAAAAAGTGTGAAAACATGCCAAAAGGGCTTTAAACACTAAAAGTTAAGGCAATAAAACATTTTTACATGTAAGAGATAGTAAACTAGAATAAAAACCCTGAAACTTCCTTCCTTTAGATGTAATAGAAGACATGTTTGCTTATATGCACGATCAATAGTAAGACATTTATTGACTTGCTGCTTCCTTTTGACATGTAGCATTCAGTTCTGACTTAAAATTATTTGGAGCTATGACTTCTATTTTGTTGGGCTAGTAGTGGGCTGATGCTCTCTTTTTTTAAAATCTCCTCTTCTGGGTCTAAGGGCTTGTCTACATGGGAAAGTCAATTTGCAGAATTATAGTGGTATAATTATAAAACTTTAGCTATGCTGGTGTAAATCTCCATGGAGACACTCTGGGAATAAAAGTGACTTTGTTCTGATTTAATTACTCCATAACAACGTTATATTTACTGGTTTTCAGAGGTTAAAGTTTAGCCACTCTCCACATTCTGGAAGGACCCAAGGTACCACTGGGCAACCTTTATTCTGTCTTAATGAAGTTTTTGAGCATGTAATTATATTAGAGTTCGGGATGATGGCTTTTAAAGTTTATTTTGGTAAGGAAGTGTGGCGTATTAGCCCTTATGATACCACTGTCAGATTACTTTTAAAAAGGTAGATGATATAGGTTTTCTAAAACCATATGATGCTTATTTCTGCTATTGTGCCATTCACTGGAGTCAACAATGATGAATTAAAATAATGTGACTCAATTAGACTTCTGAGTGTGGGGTGATAGCAGTATGGTTAGAATTTTTAAGGAAGGAGAACCTTATCCTAAACAAAATTCATATCTAGTGAGTGAAATTCTTCTGGTTAACATGCACATCTCACCTATCAAGAACACTGACAAATGTTCACACTAAAAATGAATTACCATTTCCAATACGGAGTATTAGAAAATTATAGCCAAAAGTAGTTGTCATACTGTCTGGAGTGGCTCACAACAGTGAATGCCTATCTCAGCGCAGACTGTCAAAAACAGCGCAGACATCCCAAACTGATGGTATGTTCTATAATTCGATTTCATCAAGCCAGTAACAAATGTGAACTCCTGGATCGCTATAACAGTCTCACGATAGAGTCACACACACTCCCTTTAAACTCTCCAGTCGATCTTGCCACCCAGGCACGTTGGATGTAGTGATAAATGATCACTTACACCAGAAATCACAAAATATTCAGGTTGCTTTCAGTCCCAAGAAACCAGTCACTTACCCCAGACCCATTTGTATATTATATCTCATACCAAAGACATTACCTGTAGCCAATCTTGTAAAGGTTTATTAACTAGGAAAAATAAATGAGAGTTACTGAAAGGTTAGAGCAAGGAAACACATACACAAATTAGTTGCAATCTAAATCTTAAGAGTGACAGAATTGTAACGATCTGTCAATTCAAAGTGTTTTTCAGGACAGACCAAGGAATTACCCTGGGGGAATCTCTGGCTTCAGTTTGGTTTCTCTGGCCCTATGAGAGTTCAAATAGAAAAGAGAGAGACAATTTTCCCGTGTCTTTGTTTTATTTCCTTCATTCAGTCTCCAAGTCCATAGGACAAGCCTCCTTGCACATAGCATTTCCAAGGTACGGTAGGGGCATTCATGTCTAAACACTAAATACATTCTTATAATACCTATTATTGAGCAACATTAAAACATACATGAATTGGTCTGGTCTCTAGCTATGAGTTTGTCATTTCTTAGCTAATGCCTGGAGCCTTGGCACAAGCTGGCAACTGACCTGCCAGCATCACACCCCCAATGCAAAACAGGTGTAGGAAGGGATCTCACTGACACTCCTGAATATGCCTCAGAATAACCCCATTCTTGATAAGGCATCAGCCACTACATTTTGCTTTCCCTTTAAACAAATTATTTCCATATCAAATTCCTGTATGGCTAGACTCCAACAAAATAATCTAGAATTGGTTCCCTTAGCTCAGTGCAACCACGTCAAAGCCTGACGTTAAAACATGACTTTTTTTTATTACACAAACAAGGTTTATGTTGCTTAACAGCCCAAACGATGGCATAGCATTCCTGCTCAATGACAGCATAGTTCTGTTCAGTATGGTTAGTTTTTTTACTCAAGAAGGCAATGGGATGTTGCTTGTTTCCCACCCCATTCTGCATTAAGACTGCCCTAACCTGATGTTAGAAGCATGGGTGCACAGTATAATTCATTTGCTGAAATCAGCACTGGCCAAAACAGGCTCTTTGGACACAGCCTCTTATATCCTGAAAGCCTTTTTCACAAGCCTCTGTCCATAACATCCAGTCTTGTTTCCCTTTTTTTGTAAGGTATGTTACGGGGGGCCACAATGCCACTAAACCTCTTTACAAATCTCTGGTACTAGCTGGCCAGACCAATAAAGGATTGGTCCTGCTTCTGGATTCGTGGGGCAGGCAAGTTTCTAATCGCTTCCTACTTTTAAAGGATCAGAGCAAACAAAACCACTGCCCACCCTGTGTCCTAGTGGGATATCTCTGCAGTCCCCATTTTGCATTTGGAGACCTTGACAGTGAGGTTGGTTTCTTTAAGCCTTTGTAACACAATTCCCATGTGATTCAAGTGTCTTGCCAGAAACTACTGAAAATAGCCAAGTCATCTATATAGGTCTTGGCAAATGTTTGTACCCCCTGCAGCACCTCATTGGCAAGCCTCTGAAACCTAGCTGCTGCACTGATTAATCCAGAAGGCATACCCTTAAACTCCTATAAGCCATATTCCACTATAAAATCTTATTTTTCTTGAGCATGAGCATCTAAGGGGATTTGCCAGTACTCATGAGTCATACTTATGAATTTTGCACTCTCCAACAGAGCCAGTAGGTCCTCCATTTGGTATGTGGGGTATGGATCAGGTTAGGTGATAGTGTTTAGCTTCCTAAAGTCCACACAAAACCTCATGGCTTTATCCTTTTTAGGTACTGTCACAGCAGAAGATACCCAGGGACTTTAGTAATTACTCCCATCTCCAGCATGCTATCTACCTCTTCCAGGATCTGTTTCTGCATTTCCCCTTTAGCACAATATGCCTTGCTAGGAGCAGGGCGGGGCCCTGCTATTTCAATGGACTGTATAATCCTGTCAGTTAAACCTGACCAGTTGGAAAATACCTGTTTGTGGTGCTTCAAAAAGGCCAGCCTTACCTGCTTTTGGATTGGATCCAACCCTCTCCTGTATTTCCCAGGCACAACTACCTGCTTGCAAACCTAACCAGGACAACACTTTTTCCCTGTGGAAACCTCCCTATACAAAAAATCTACCATTTCCTTCCCCAGCTGAGGTAGTATATTCTGAGCTGCAACCCCTGTCCTTGTCCAGAGAAGGGTCATCTTGTTAAGCTTTCACAAACTCCTGAGTCTCACCTAAGTATAGAGCAGACTCTAGCACAGCAGAAGAAGCCTCAAATTCCTTCTCAGAAGCTACTACTCTCAATAGACAAAGGACTGAGGGCATTCCTCCCCACCCCCACAACTTTGCCTGCTGTCTATAGACAGCAGGTGAGTCAGGGCCATACTTTCTCTGGCTGCACGTTATAACATGAACTGCTTAGATGTGGCTAAAATGATAGAGGGAAATGAGCACTTATAAAGTTTGTGGACAATACCAAGCTGGGAGGGGTTGCAAGTGCTTTGGAGGATAGGATTAAAATTCAAAATGATCTGGACAAACTGGAGAAATGGTCTGAAGTAAATAGAATGAAATTCAATAAGGATAAATGCTAAGTACTCCACTTAGGAAGGAACATCAGTTGCACACATACAAAATGGGAAATCACTGCCTAGGAAGGAGTACCGTGGAAAGGGATCTAGGGATCATAGTGGATCACAGCTAAATATGAGTCAACAGTGTAATGCTGTTGCAAAAAATGCAAACATCATTTTGGGATGTATTAGCAGGAGTGTTGTAAGCAAGACACAAGAAGTAATTCTTCTGCTCTACTCTGCGCTGATTAGGCCTCAACTGAAGTATTGTTTCCAGTTCTGGGTGCCACATTTCAGGAAAGATGTGGACAAATTGGAGAAAGTTCAGAGAAGAGCAACAAAAATGAGTAAAGGTCTAGAAAACAAGACCTATGAGGGAAGATTGAAAAAATTGGGTTTGTTTAGTCTGGAGAAGAGAAGACTGAGAGGGGACATGGTAACAGTTTTCAAGTACATAAAAGGTTGTTACAAGGAGGAGGGAGAAAAAATGTTCTCCTTAACCTCTCAGGATAGAATAAGCAGCAATGGGCTTAAATTGCAGCAAGGGAGGTTTAGGTTGGACATTAGGACAAACTTCCTAACTGTCAGAATGGTTAAGCAGGGGAATAAATTGCCTAGGGAGGTTATAGAATCTTCATCATTGGGGATTTTAAAGAGCAGGTTGGACAAACACCTGTCAGGGATGGTCTAGATAATACTTAATCCTGCCTTGAGTGCACAGGACTGGACTAGATGACCTCTCGAGGTCCATTCCAGTTCCATGATTCTATGCAATTTCACCCTTAAAATCCTCCCACTTAAGGTGGACTTTAGTCAGGGGCACAATCACAGAAAATTGAGCCAAAATGAAAATATTTAGACTTTTGCCAGGATGTCTGCCTTCTTCCCTTACCAAGCTTTCCTTAATCAAAGTGACCTAGGATGCCATGTCCCTTCAGCCTGTACATTCAGTGCCATTCACTCTAGCAGGCTTAATAAATTCTTCACTACCTTACCAAGACTCAGTCCTACTATACTTTATGATGCCATCTGCTCCTGTACTGTTTCCTCTGGGATCATGGTGTTAGCATTAGCACTCATGGTGGTAGCACTGGCACTCGCTGTGGGGGTTCTGGGTGCAGATTGTGGGGTGACCTTAAGTCTAAGGCAATTTGGTTTTGTATGGCCAGGAGTCCCATAGTGATGGCAGACTACCTGCTTTCCCTTAGGGCAAGAGGTTTTAAAATCTGGGCTCCTTTGACATTTTTTAACAAAGTTGGGGTTAGGTTTATTCGTAGACCCCTCCTCCCTCTTAACATGGGGAACAGGAGCATTTCTCTTTCCCTGCGGTTTGTGCCCTGCATGAGCCCTTGACTCAGTATATTTATCTGCAATTTCTGCTGCCTCCAAACTGTGGAAGGTTTTTATCACAGACGGCAGCTTTCACCTAATCACTTACAGTCCCCACAACAATTGTTCTCAAACCAGTTCTGCTGCAACGGTTTCTATGGCATCTGGGGCAGTTGGGTGCTCAGACCCTGCTCCTTGCTCAAAGTCTATGAGCAAAGCTCTGAGTTTCTGATCAGAGGCTTTTTATGGGATAATCCCCTATTTCTTACATAATTTTTCAAGGTTCTTTGTGTCAAGACCCTCATATGACTGCGATTCACTCATTATGACTAATCTTTAACACTTAAAACCTCTTGATATCAAAAGTAAACTTTTAACAGCACTGGGGTTATGATCTATAAACCCAGCTGATCAGTGGCATGAGAATCCTGCCAAGACTACACCAATTGTCACACTATCTGGAATGGTCACAACCGTGAATTTCAATCAGAAAAGAGAACAACAACATGCCTACCTCAGACTGTCAAAGACAGGGCAGATACCCCAAACTGGTGGCTTGTTCTATAATTAGATTTCATCAAGCCAGTAACACAAGTGAAATCCTGGATCACTATAACAGTCTCACCATGGAGTCACACACAGTCCCTTTAAACTCTCCAGTCTATCTTGCCACTCAGGCGAGCTGGACTTAGTGATGAATGATCACTTACACCAAAAATAATGAAATATTCAGGTTGCTTCCAGTCCCAAGAGACTAGTCACTTACCTCAGATCCATTTGTATCTTAGATCACATACCAAAAACAATGCCAGTAGCCAATTCTGTAATAAACTAACTTAAAAATCTAACAACTAAACATACACACAAATGAGTGGCAATCTAAATTCTAAGAGTGACAGAATTGTAGTGATCTGTCAATTCAAGGTGTCTTTCAGGGCAGACCCAGTGGTAACACCTGGTGATCTCTGGCTTCAGTTTGGTGTCTCTGACCTTGTGAGAGTTCTAACAACAAAGAGATGGAAAATTTTCCCATGGCTTTGTTTTATTTCCTTCATTCAGCCTTCCAGTCCAGAGGACAAGCTTCCTTACACATAGCATTTCAAAGGTGTGATTCAGCCATTCATTCACCAATCCTTTGTATTGCAACGTTCCTTGATGGCCCATCTGATTTTGATAGTTCTTCTTGATGGATGGGGGAGAACTCTCTCCCCGTCTGAGTTCACAAGTTTAGAGCAAACATTTTCCAAGTTATAAAGCAAAACTTACATATTTCCTTATAGCATGGAATTCAGACATTACAAATAAGATTAATGCATGCAGCAACTTGCAGACATTCTATCAAGTCTAAACACTAAATACATTCTTATGAGACTAATGCCTATTTTAAGCAACATTAACACACATGAACTGGTCTGGTCTCCAGCTATGAGTTTGTCAATTCTTAGCTAATGCCTGCAGCCTTGGCAAAAGCTGGCATCTGGCCTGCCAGCCTCACGGTAGTACAATAAATCTATTTGCAAACTGAAACTAACAAAGATAAAGCAGGGGAGATATAACCTGTCTTTATTTCTGGTATCTGTAAGTTAAGTGTGCTTTATTAACAAAGAAAGTAATATAAAAATATCCTACATATGAGCATTCCTTACCTAAAGCTGAGGCCAAAAGAAAAACAATAGATGGCCCACTGCCCTACTGTGCAATTTACCCAGATTTGATTCTCATCAAATGATATGATTTTGAGTCTTGCTTTTCGTCATTGGGTTCATAGCCAGTGCGGAGTACCCAATATCAAAGCGACCCCATTGGCTGAAGAATGGGTGATGCTGAATGGCCCCAAAGGGAATCCTCTGGGCCAAGAAATGTGCTATAGCATAGTATGTTAAATGGGAAGGGAAAAGTTCTTTGCTACAGGTACAAAAACAAAGTAAAATAAGTGGTATTAAAAGAATGGTAAAATAGACGAATACAAAGAGGCAACATAAAATGAAGGGAATAAACACTAAAAATCAACCTCAAATGTGTCAATTCCACATATGGACTGACTCAAATTATGCATGTTTTTTATCAAATTCCTGTTAATTTAATCCATACACCCCCAAATCCTTCTCAATACTCTAAAATATATGACATAAAATATTTTTTCTCAGCATACACTATAGTATGTACAGTATAAATGAAATTATGGACCTTATTTTTATTTTACTATTATTTTTTAGTAATTAGTACTAGGTAGTCAAGAATGAGCTCTCCCCCTTGTCAAGAATGAGCCTGGCCAGTGTTTACACTACACGGTCCCTCACATTACACTACAGACTTGTGACTGAGGTATTAGCTGGCTTGAGTGGGGATTGTAGTGCTTTTATCAATCAGTTCAATAAGGATTGTCTCTATGGTACAATTCCACATTACATGGAACTGCAGTAGGAATCCTTCCTCTGACAACCCCACCTTCTGTTGAGCAAAAGACTGGGAATCTCAAGATCTGTTCTGAACCTCAGATTTTCCTGGTAGCCATGCTCAACAGTGCAGCATTATTGATTAGGTGACCTCACTATATAGGCTTGTGAGTAGAGCTGTGGGAATAACTGATTTTTCAGTTTGCTGGCATTTCTGAAAAATCAAAAAAGAAAAATAAAATAAAATAAAACAATAACATTTGTTTTGGGTCAAAATGAAACAAATATTTCAAAATTTTTTGAGAATTGAAAAGTTGAAAAAAACCATTTCAGAGTGAATGAAAAGTTTTATTTTGATTTTGAGCTTTTTAATATTTAATATAAAATTAAAGACAATTTCTAAACAAAAAGTCATTTCCAATTAAAAAAATCAAAATATTTCATTTCAGAAATGTCAAAACAAAACATTTAGATTATTTTCAGAACATTTCTCTTTGGTTTTCTTTTTTGACTAGCTCTAACTATGAAGTGGAACTCAGGCTGATTTTATGACAATTAGTTCTTTGTTCTGCAAGATGTGAGCTTACTGCACCATAGATTATAAATGCTGTTTCCTTTGTGGTACGATGTGAGTCAGTATCCTGCATAATTTGTGGCCAATTCCTGTTACAGAACTGTGTGTCAGTTCCTTGCAATGTATACTATGGGCTAATTTTTCAGTGCCTTCCATTTTCATCCAATAGAAAGAGCCATCAAATTCCACCACCTGAGTAATGTGGAAACTGACTTAATATTGCCTCACAGACCTTCACAAAGTTTTACTGACAATTATAGTTGTAACTTGCAAATGAAAATGTGAGCTTGTAATATTGCTTCACTAAAGGAGTGAAGATAAGAAAGAGGGCAAGTAAAAAGTTTGTAAATGTCAATCTTTCTAGTGATATCTCTGTATTAAATAACTAAACAATTAGTTCACTTGGAATAGACGTGATAATGAGTAAGGCTAATATATTAGTAATTCTTGTGTGGCACTCACTTCCCCTTATAAATTTGCATTTATTCAGTGAGTGAACTGTATTTTATGTTGCCAAGCATCAAGAAAGAGACAATGTTTTCCTTCCTCCATATATATTTTTATTTTATTTTCTATATATAAAGAAAAAGTCAAAACACCTAGGATCAAAATGTTAGCTGATATAGATTTGTTATAATGGGGGAATCCTCTTGGATTCTGTTCTCCTTTCTATGAGTGAAATTCACACAGACAGGTTTTGTAAGAGCCTCTGCACCACTTAAACCCCATTGTGCCTCTGAAGGGGAGGAGCTTGGGTAGAACGGCCATGCCAGACACCATGGCTTGTGCACCATGGCTTACCCCAGGGGAAATAGGCTGGTTTACACTGAAGTAGAGCAGTGTCTGGGAGCCTCCACTTAGGGGAATGCAACTGTTGCAATTTATATGCTGAAATGGCAGTCAGTGTGTTGATGCATTGCAGCATTGCAAGTTAGAGGTAAGAATTTCATCCACCTAACCCCCTAGAAACCTCTGCACGGAGCCTATTTACTCAAAGGAGTGAATTCCCCTTACATGCATGTGTAATTCTCATTGGTATCAATATCTGCGCATATGAAGCAGAGAACTTTTTAAATTATAACTCTACATTCCTCTGCCTAGACTTTTTTTGTTTAAATTTCTGCCATTTTAGAGGAAGCTTATAAATATTAAGCAACAGGAATCCAAGAATACAAACAAGAGATTAAACAAAATGAGTGATATGTTCTTATGAACAAGATCAATCACATTGGGGCCACTGTCAAGGCTGTTAGTCTGGCCCCTTTCATCAACACTAAACTCACATAAAAAAAAAGGACTAAGACACATAAATGATTTAGGGTAAATGAACTGATCCAGTCTGCATGAAACATTCGTTATGTGTAAACTAAATAAATGCAAACAAATTACTGTGCAAGTAAACTAAAAACTGTCCAAAGGAATTTCCAGCAACAAAAACTATAGATGGGCCAAAATAGTTTGATCACATCAAGCTTTAAAAAAAATCTTTTATGAAAGAAAATGGAAAGATTCTATTATTATTTTACTTAATATTCTAATCCTTTAATAGAAGCAAACAATCACATTTTATTTTTATTTGCAGATGAAAAAAAGAAAACAAAGAAAATTGATAGTGAACTCAACCCTGTTTGGAACGAGGTGACGTATTCTCATAAAATGTTTGTTTTTAGTATACGGTACAGTGCGTTATGGCTACAAAATTAGTATATTAGTCACTGCAGTTATGAATCTGCGATACAGATAGGAGTTAAAGTAAAATACTTTCCTATAAGGTGACATTAAATGTGTTTTAAAGCTGAGAGAACAAACACAAAGTGGGATGGGTGATCCAGTGGATATAGTGTACCCGGACTTTCAGAAAGCCTTTAACAAGGTCCCTCACCAAAGGCTTGAAAGCAAAGTAAAGAGTCATGGGATAGGAGGGAAGGTCTTCTCATGGATCAGTAACTGGTTAAAAGCTAGGAAACAAATGGTAGGAATAAATGCTCAGTTTTCACAGTGAAGAGAGGTAAATAGCAGGGTCCCCCAATGATCTACACTGGAACTTGTGCTGTTCAATGTAGTCATAAATGATCTGGGAAAAGGGGTAACAGTAAGGTGACAACATATGCAGATGATGCAAAATTACTGAAGTTAGTTAAATCTAAAGCAGACTGTGAAGTTATAAAGATATCTCACAAAACTGGGTGACTGGGCAACCAAATGCCAGATGAAATTCAGTGTTGATCATTGCAAAATAATACACATTGGAAAACATAATCCCAACTATACATAGAAAACAACGGGGTCTAAATTAGCTGTTACCACATAAGAAAGAGATCTTGGAGGCATCATGGATAGTTCTCTGAAACCAGCTGCTCAACGTGCAGCAGCAATCAAAAAAGCGAACAGAATGTTGGGAACCTTTTGGAAAAGGATAGATAATAAGACAGAAACAGGGGCAGCTCTATGAATTCCGCCGCCCCAAGCAGGGCGGCGCACTGCGCCGCTCACGCGGCCGGGCGCCGGTCCCGCGCCTCCGCGGGACCTCCCGCAGACGTGCCGCTGGTCCCGTGCTTATGGTGGAGCTTCCACAGTCATGCCTGCGGGAGGTCCGGTCGTCCCGCGGCTCCGTTGGATCTCCCGCAGGCATGACTGCGGAAGGTCCGCCGGACCCGCCTGCCGCCCTGCCGGCAAAAGGCCGCCCCAAGCGCGCGCTTGGCGCGCTGGGGTCTGGAGCCGGCCCTGGACAGAAAACATCATTATGCCATTATTTAAATATGGCCGACACCTTGAATACTACATGCTGTTCTGGTGGCCCCATTTAAAAAATGATAAATATAAATATAAAGTGGAAAAAGTACAGAGAAGGGCAATGAAAATGATTAGGGGTATGGAACAGCTTTCATATGAGGAGAGATTAATAATAGTGGGACTACTGAGTTTAGAAAGTGATGACGAAGGGGGGCTATGATAGAGGTCTATAAAATCATGAATGGTGTTGAGAAAGTGAATATGGGAGTGTTATTTACCCCTTTACATAACACAAGAACCAGGGATCCCTCAATGAAATTAGTAAGTAGGAAGTTACATAAGGAAGTGTTTCATCACACAACGCTCAGTCAACCTGTGGAACTTGTTGCCAGCGGATGTTGTGAAGGAGAAAAGTGTGAGTAGGTTCAAAAACCAATTAGATAAGAATAGGTCCATCAATGGCTATTAGCCAAGATGGTCAGGGATGCAACCCCATACTCTGGATGTCCCTAAACCTCCAGCTACCAGAAGCTGTGGCTGGGACTTGATTAATTGCCTTGTACTGTTCTTTCCCTCTGAAGCATCTGGCACCAGCCACTGTCAAAAGACAGGATACCGGGCTAGACAGATCATTGGTCTGACCCGGTTTGGCCATTCTTATGTTCTTATGAGCTGTGACAATTGTATCTCATCTCATTTTAAGTAAATGTAGATGGATTTCTGGTTTGTTTGGGGCCTGCTTCTCCTGTCATTGAAATCAAAGGAAGTTTTGACATTGATATTAATAGTAGCATGACTGGGTCCCTGATAGGAGCACTGCCACTTTGATAATTAACTGTACACCAAAAGTAATGAAAAATGGTAATGCAAGTTAGGGCTAGGTGTCTAGAGGGGTGCCACAAAGGTCAGTGTTAGTTTTAGCTATATTTAGCATTCTCTTTAATGAGCTAGAAGAGAGGTTAAAGTGCATATTCATGAAAGTCATGGGTCATTAAATCTACAAATAAGAGAAGGGTGTAGAAACACAAAGGCCTGAAATCATTGGCAACCCATTTCCCCCCATGACTGAACTTGGAATAGGCCCAGGTCTAATGAAGGCAAATAAGTTATTTATATTAATACAAGGGAGGAGAACTAGAAGTACTGTAATGGGACACTATTAAGAAACTCTCCTTTTTAATTGCAATGTACCAATAACAAGTCAAAATGTACTACAGACATGTTCTGAAGTTTTTCACTTCATTTTCCAGATATGCAGATGTAAGATCAATCAGGTTTAACTGTGTTACTAAATGTAATGTTCATTCATGAAAAGTTGTATTGTTTGCCTTCATATTGTTGAGGTACTTTGTATTTCAGCTGTATTGATCAGTGGTTTTTGCTCCAATTCTCTTTGTACAGATCCTTGAATTTGATTTGAAAGGGATAGCACTTGATGTTTCATCATCCCTGACCATTATTGTGAAAGATTTTGAAACAATTGGACAAAACAAGTATGTACTTTTTTTCATTGTTAAATTCATCTAATTTTCAATGTAATTCAAAAGGGCAAACAAAAATTATGAATCTGATATTTCACTACAAACAAATCATTGCTGCTATTAGATTGGTTGGTTGATTGAATTGGCTGACATTTTATTGTGCTCTAATGATTCTCTATGTTTTAGGCCTGTGGTCTTCTCTTTGCTCACTGTGGTCTTCTCCCTCACCAGTGTTTCTGTTTTGTTGCTCTGGAGGGAGACTTCGGCCTTCTCCGTACACTTGCCCTTGTGCACAAAGTTATTTCCTCCTTTTACTGCCCCCTTTGAGAGGCCAGAGATTGAGCTTCAGCCATACAATTGATATTCATGGGTTTGGATCAAATGCGTCAGACAAAACCTCTCCCAGATAGCAGTCAGAAAACCAGTTCTAGTTAGTTTCAACAAAGTCAATGTTCATTGGTAATTTTACAGAATTAGAAAATAAATGACAGATAGTTAAACCCATTCTTGCCTGGATGAATATTGCAGGAAGCATTGATAGATTGACATTAAACTAAAAATTATAGACTATTGAACGATGGTTTTATAGAAAGTATATCTGGTCTCTTCCTCAGTGGAAGATCTGACAGAACAAGTGTCTGTGTTTTTTTCTTACTGTTAATGATATTGAAGAAATAGTCATGTTGTATAAAGGCAGCTATTTTTACATGAAAGGGAAAAGACACAACTCAAAGATCGGGGGTTATGCAGTGTTCTTTGTTTTTAGTGCTGGAAGTTTTGTATCCAAGAGTTTTTATGTTTTATCCTTACATTTTTATAAAATGTCAACTAATAGAATGAGAGGGACAATACTGCAAACAACTAATAGAATAACTATAAAGCATAAACTCATCAGAAGCATTCAGTTCCTTGAATTGTTTAAAAAGGCAAACTGTGTATTTTAAAAAAAATAAATGTTTGAAAGCTAAAATTAAATAGAATATGTAAGGTCCTGTAAATTAAGCTGGTCAGTAAAACTAAAACAAGTAAAATGCTACTTCATAGAACACTTACTAAAAAATCCAGAGAATCATTTTTTCCCAGGGAATTGTGTAGTTCCTGGAATACAGAACTTTCATGTTTGGGATATATGTTTATAAACAGTTTCCTAGACATGTAACAAAGATTTGCAACATTGCAAAATGCATTTTGTATAAAACGATACACTATGCACGGAAAGGCTTCACTGCAATTAAATCATGGCCTACTTATGTACAGTATGTAGATAACACTGCAGTATAGATTTTCAGTATTTTGTCATAATTATTATTTGTATTGCCATAGTGCCTGTTAGCCCTAGTTGTGGACCAGGACCCCATTGTGCTAGGCACTGTACAAACACAGAACATGTTTTTCATGGTTCTGAATGGCATGATAGGGCAATTAGTACAAACAATGCTAGAGGCAAAATACAGATGTGTTGTTTTTGTATGATTAAAGCTTTAATTTGTCCTTAATATCAGAACTGAAGGTGTGCAGGAGCCTGAAAACAATGTGCATAGACACACCCCATAAGAGGATGATGTTTAACTTACAGACAGTGAAAGTATTAATTACTGTTTAGTAACCTCTCGGAGTGTACTAATTATTTTGCGATTCATCATTTAGGGACAATCCCACTCCCTGCAGCTAATAAGAAGAAATGTTTCTTTGAGGAATGAGTTGGAAAGATATTCGTGCATAATTTTTTTCTTGTTTTATGTATAGAGTAAGGAATCTTGTGCATTTTGGGTGCAATCCTGCTCCCACTAAACTCCGTGGTAAAACTTCCATTGACTTCACTGAAGCCAGCGTTTCACCCTCTATAATAATAATAAAAAGAGGAATCTTCATAACTATGTGATATTTCTAGTCCTCTGCATTCACCAATACTCTACTCGTATATTTCTCATCTCTAATATGCCAAATACTGCACACACCATAGATTCATTAGGGTAAGAAAATATATTGTATATGTTTTTATTTGAAGCATCTTAACGCATGTTTTCTCAGCCTATGAGGCAAATCCTATCCCTTGCACAAACTCTAAATAAATAGGCTTTGTGCAGAGGTGGTCTGTGGTTGTTATGTATGGGAAGTAGTGGAGAATCCAAAACCTTCCCTCAAATGTTTGTTTCATGGTGTTTCATGGCTCCTGCTGCAGCCTCAGGGCTGCAGTTGCCTCTACAGCTGCTGCATCTCTATGTTACATGACAGGTTTAACCAGTGGATCCATATAGCATAGATCCACTGACCATGTCTCTGCACTCTCCCTGAGCCACCCAACGCTCCCTATGCCAGGGCAGATGGGATCCCTGCAGAGCATAATTGTACCACCTGTGCAGGCTGTCCAGTGCCTTCACATCTGCACTGCATAGTAGAACCACTCAGTTCCCATAGTGTTCAGGACCTTCTGCTGGCTACTACTTGGGCCAAAGGATTTGTTTCTAAACATGTATTTATATAGATTTGAGTGAACTGTCAAAGGAAAAAACAGGGCCAAGTTTACTAATCAACCAACTGAAAACCATAACATCCTTCAAAAGCTTAAAAAAAAATCCAACAACAAAAAACACCAGAACAACTTGCCGAAAATGGGGAGCCATCTCCCCACCTCTTTCTATAAAGTGATAGAATGTTAACTAAGATCCATGCCACGACTGTTGCTCTTTCCTCTCCAGCATGGCTGACACTGTGAAGCTGTAGCAAGCTGTGTCATAGCTCTATTGATTGCTGGTATTCTGTCGGAGGAGGCATAAAGCGAACATATCTGAAACATCCCCATAATGCAGATGCCCAGCAGTGGTATCACATGTATGTAGCACACATCCTTCCCTCTTTTAATAGCAGTGCTGAGTGATACTATCAAAAGATGTCTGTGATTGACAGATCTTATTTTTATCTTGTTATTTTCAATTCAAGTATCGAGCTCTTATGATACCGAATAATGTGTAAATTTTGCATTTATTGGTACAGTAGTAGTTCCATCTTCACAGCGAACCTTTGTTTGCTTCTTTTTCCTCCTCTGATAGCTGAGTGACTCTCCTGCCTTTGGTGATACTCCATAAATCCCATCATTGAGTGACTGGTAGACCATTTGTTGTAATCAAATCTCATATCTTCTAGAGGTTCACCAGGGTCCAAGGGGCCCCGAATGCACTGCATGCCTCTGGTCTCAAGGAAGCCCCTGAAATCATGATATCTGAAGAAAGAAATTGATACAGAAAAGTCTGCCAGCCCTGCTGAGCTCTTGAGATGGATTTTGCATGACATCACCAAAAGATGGGAGAATTCTTATCTGAACCTTTGAACAGGGTCAGCTCAATATCTGGGCTAAGATTCCAGTTGATTCTTATTTTTTCCAAACTAGATAATCTATCCTTAATCCAAAGTCATATTTGCAGACATCAGCTGTGTCCGTTTGTATTTCTCAAAAAAATGATCAAGGGCTCATCATTACAAATATTGACATTTTTGTTTATGGATAGGAGTTAGCTCACACTTATGTATTCTATGTACACATAAAAACTGAACAAAGACGACCCCCTGGGAAAGTGATATACTATATATGGAGCTACGCAAAGCATATTCATGCAAAGTAAATAGGAAGATGGTGAAATAACTATTTCACAATCACTAACTGTTTAAGGGTCATGAACTAATGCTCATTTGATGTGTGTACGTTTCCCATTAATTTAAAAATAGCCACCATCATTTCCAAAGGAAAAAAGAACAAAACAGTAGGATTTAGAACAAGAGTCACTTGGGATTCACACATTCTAGTCTTTCACAGGTTCTATTCTTTTAGCACCTTTTCGTATTAAATTTTCAATATTTTATGCAAATAGGTACACTTTTTTGTAAAAATGTTCACACCCAATCAATAATATGGAACACATTCATTCCAAAGGTTACTATAAATTGCATTGTGGGCTTTCATTTTATTGTCTCTCAATGATTCCAGAGGAAAGCCATTCAATTTACAAATAATGAGATTTTTTTTTTAATTGCCAGGCTTGCAAGCTCAAGCCAGAATCTGAAAGCCACACTGTGTTCTTTCTGTCTCATGCATTATTGACTTAACTGAAATGTATTACAGGTGTAGTTAAAGTGGACGGCTTGAAGTAAAAAATCTGCAGTTGGAATATAAGCATTCTGTTGAAACATAATAATATTATGTGTGAAACATAATAATATTATTATTTATTTGTATTACAGTAGCACTTCAGAGCCCCATTCATGGACCAGGACCTCACTGTGCTAGGTGCTGTACAAACAGAGAATAAAAAGATGGTCCTGCCCCAAAGAGTTACTAAGTAGTTCACTCTCTGATAGGTAAGCTGGCTCTATAACCTGAAAAAAGAGCACAGTTAAGAGGTCTTTCAAAACATAGTTACATATGTGTAGTTCTTCAGTGTTCTAAAGAAATCCAGTGCCTCACATTCAGCAGCAACAGAATAGGAGTAGTGAAATGCACGGTTTGCTTTTTTTCTTTAAATGCTCCACTAGTGTATAACTAGACCTGCCTTTTGCAGGCAGTTATTCATGCTCACTCACAGTAAGGAACTGCTGAGGTGTAGGGTTTTTTTCTCCTTTGTAAGGTGTTAGTGGTATATTACTAAAATGATGGAGACTTCCTCTCCCCTGCACCCAAAAAAAGTCCCATTGACATCAGTGGAATGAGGAATTGACCCTATATGCATAAATAACAAGGGAACTATTTATAAATTCTCAGGGGGTTGGCAGCCGTGGCAAATTACACAATTCTGTTCATTCCACCCTAATTCCTGTTTCTTTTTAAAATCTCTTTGTGAATCAGGCCAAATTTTTTTTTATTTGTGAATGATTTTGTTTCTCCATAAGGTGAGTAGCCAAAAGAATGCATAAAATCCTCCTGGCATGTTTCTTCCAGTGCACTTCAGTCCTGAACTGCAACATTGCACAATTCCCAAAAGAGGGAGGAGACTGCAGAACAGGCTGCTTTAGGCTACTACACATGACAGTTTTGGGATATGTGCAAAACTGGCCTCTAGGCACTACTGTAATACAAACAAATAACCACAATGGAGAATAGGAGATCATCACATTCACTTTACCCGTGAAACTTGCCATGATTTGGATTCAAGCCTCCAGAGGTGAAAGCCTATTGCACATACCCATTGTAGGCCATATCCTGTTCACTTAGCCTCAGGAGGACTTTGAAATAAATGTGACTAGTTCAAATGAGTAAGGCAAACAGGATTTGTCCCTGTGCCAATACTGTGTCTAAGGGCTCCCATTGTTATTCACTTTTTATTTTGCTGTCTGAGGGGAAGTTTTTAGGCTTAAGTTTGAGTATGGGGGAGTTTCCTCCTACAGGCCTCATTTATCTTGTGCTGGAGTGAGGTGGGGCAATAATTTATATCACCTGTTTTCAGGGTACAGCTTACTCCCTATCTGTCATTCAGCCGGCTCTGCTGACTGTCACAAAAAGTAGAAGTGGAACCATAGGTCTCACCTATCCTGCCTTGTCATCCTTCCCTGCCCGGTCACTCACAGGGAGTGTATCAGGCACATAACCTTAGCTCTGCTCCTCCGTCCCTGGAGCAAAGATCTGGGCAGATACTATAGAACAAGGGCACAGTCTCCTAAAAACTTATACAGTAATGCATTTACTGTAGGCCAGTATTACACAGTGCAGGAGGATCAGTCTAGTAGAATTTCCCTTGCTTTTACACGCTGCCAAAACACTACTCATTGCTGTGGTATGTTTCTGCAATTAGGCTAATGTGAACGTTATGCATAGTTTTCTATTTCCTCTGGAACCAGAATTTACTGCTACCTGCAGAAATTTTACTGTAAGAGCAGACTAATATTAAACGAATGTTCATCATGACACAAAGCCTGACCCACTGGAAAAGTAATTACATTAAAAAAGCCCAAATGACACTGTTATAATGTTCACATAGATCACTCCAGGGATAGACAAAGAGAGCTTTCACGTGCCAAAGTACAGAGCTGGCTTTTCCCATATAAAAATGTCTGAGAAGAGAACACATCTGTTTTCCATTATGTTGTTAGTCTAGTCAATGTTTAAAATCTTTCATTCCACTAGGAAAATGAATCTACACAGTGTAAGGAAAATATAATAGTTAGGATCACTGTCAGTAACTGAAGTACAAAGGGTAGATTACAAAATTACAAATACCACAATCTCTACAGGAAGTTACATTGTGGTCTGATTAAGTGAAGTGATTTTATTCCATGTGTAGGAGGGCAAGTCACTAGTTGTACACATTTTTCCAAACTGAGTAATTAGTAACCTGGCAACACAGAGGAAAATAGGCTGGGCACACCCTTCTGTTTGGTGAAGAATGTAGTCCCAAATCTACAGCAGGGAAGATTAACTGCAGCTCACTGTTGAGACACTGTTAGATTTGTAATTATAACTGTTTAATCAATTTCTTAACCTGGCACCAAAAATATTTAGACCCTCCTCTTGCAATTGGATCCGTGTGGGTAGAATTCTGTGCCTGACAGTGGGGTGGCATGCATGTAGGAGTCTGCCTTCATAGATCTGACGTTTGGAGCCTTACATATTAAAATCTCTTCTGGTTTCCCCTGAAGATTTCACCTTTGTAGATGATGATGTGCATGACATTTTTCTTTTCAAATCTATGCACCTGCAAAAAGCAGTATCAAATAATTAATGAAGATTAAAATAAGTACTACTTCTGTTTGAACAAATATATTTAGCTACAACAGTATGTATTGGAAGATTGGGCTTGAAGGTCTAGGATGGACTTTACCATGAAACAGATACAGCCAGCAAGAATGTTTGGATATAAGCCATTATAATATATGCAGGAGGAGCAAGGATGATGGTGACGAATCAGTGTGCTTCCACTGAAATCAGTGGTGCTACCTTCGCTTCTTTATGGGGATATCGGGCCAGTCACATCTGTGCCATAATTAATTACTTGCTTCCCAGCCTGAAAAGGTGGGACTATGGAGGGGCAGGAGATAGATTAATGGACCATCCACCTGGGCCTTATAAAAGGACTAAGTGCGAACCCTATCAGGAGTTGGAACCCCAGGTGACCAGTGAGTAGTTTGCCCTGAACCAGGGCATGTAAGGAAAAGGGTATTCCAGAGGTAAACAACATGGGAGCTGGGAAGTATATGAGGCACAGAACCCAGAAAGGGCAAGAAGCAAGGCCCAAAGAGTGGGCTGTAGGGAAGACCCAAAGGGCAAAGGGACCTTTTTGTGTGATGGGCACTTTTTAGTTTGGACTCTTGGTAACCCTGGAAGGGGTTATGTTTGTTGTGACTTGGCTAGAGGGCTAAGCCATAACTCCAGCACAAAGGTGTGTGTGGAGAGCTCAGTAGGCTCACCTCGGGGAGGAAGTGCTGGCAGAGCTATGCTTGGCCAACAGGGGATGCTATGGAGCAGCTACACCTTTATGATATACCTCAGTTTACACTGGCTGAGATCTCAAGGATGCTATATAGAAAGATAACTTCATGCTACAACAGAGAGAAACATCAACTTCTTAGTGCTGTGAGTTAGGATTTCCTGATACTAGCACCAATGGATTAATTAGCTATGCCAAAAGTACAATGCTATGTTTAATGGTTACTTACCTGTAGTTTATAGATTCTACTTTTTTGGAATCGGGGCAACACTGTAGGCCTAGCACTGATGTCAAATACTCTTGAAATTGTGGATTTATCTTTTGAAATCAGCTACTGTACATGAGATCCAATTTAGACCTCAAAAGCTAAATCTGATTATACAAGAAAGTGTTTATACTGCTCAAATTGTACTCCTGGAGGTTTCCTACTGTGCTGTTTGAAACTTATAGCATATTCAAATGAGTGCACCACTATAATTTTGTTTAGTCAGGGTAGGTAGGTATGAGGAAATGAAACTTAAATTGGAAAATTTCAAAACCATCATGATTCTTGAACATGTGTCACGGGATGCAAGGGTGTGGTTGATGAGACTCATCCAGATAATATGCGAGTCCAATCTTCTTATTGGTTTTGTAAATTCTCTCTGAAGTATGTACACATTTATGCATATTGAATGATTCAGGTAACCTATCATTTCAAAAAATCACTGCCAGCTATATTAAACCAAACTAGCAAAAGTTATGAAACTCTTCAACAAGTAAACAAAAATAAATACTGGCAAAGCCTCTGTCTCTCCCAAGAATCAGAGTTAGCTTTACCATTTGTAGACAGGCCTGTTTAAATGATTGCCCCACCTGCAGAAGTGAAACTTGGCTACTGTTCTTTTCAACCCCAGTGATTGGTTTACATCTGTTAATATTGATGTTTATGTTTCCAGGACTATATTAATGAGGAAAGAGCTAGCAACTATGTAAGAAAGAGAGAAGATAAATTAAATTCTTCTATAGATTTCTAGCTCCCTCAAATTAGATGGCTCCACAGCTTTGGGAATCATAGACCAAAGGGCAAATCTTCTTCTTCTATTTTTGTTTCCAACTTGTCCAACCGTTTCAGTGATTGTCTTCAGGATAACTGATTTTCACATAGCAAAGGTGGCTTAGATCTCTTTAGAGTTCTTGTTTAGTGAAAGCAAACCTAATCTAACCATCCCCACGTGAAATACAGATTGGCCAAGTACACTGGTGGGTGGTAATCAATTTTTGACCTCAGTGTGAAATGTCAAGTAAATATGGTCCCCATGTTGCACCAACTTGTGGGACACTGAACCCAAAGAGAAACAATTTTTGTCTTTTTCTGTGGAAAACCATCTATTACTGTCTCCTAGGCTCGGCCCACACTAATATTTGAAGCCATGATTGACAGCACTTATGATCAACAACCATTACTGAATTTTGGTAACACAAATTTTAGCATAATTTGGCCCTTTCTCCTTAGTGGCCAAAACATGGTTGAAGGGACAGATGGCAACCAGGAATACAATAGACCTCCTAGTACAAAATATTCTGTGCATTCATTAAATATCTCATTGTA
The DNA here is from genome assembly GCF_020497125.1 of Mauremys mutica. Classification (NCBI taxonomy): domain Eukaryota; kingdom Metazoa; phylum Chordata; order Testudines; family Geoemydidae; genus Mauremys; species Mauremys mutica. The sequence continues at coordinate 98,121,966 of NC_059078.1, forward strand.
GCTTTTCCTAATCTTGCTTTACCCAGAAGTGAAAGTTAACATAGTTTACCCGAAGATGGATGCTTTAAATTTCTTACTTTGTTGTGTATGCCTAAAAGAAAGACAAGTGAAAAAGTAAGAGATTTCTGATTTACAGTAACAGTGAACCAGAAGGCACTCAGCATTTACTTGTTGAGCAGTACTGACAGGGGCGGCTCCGGGCACCAGCACCCCAAGCGCGTGCCTGGGGCGGCAAGCCACGGGGGGCACTCTGCCGATTGCCGCGAGGGCGGCAGGCAGGTTGCCTTCGGCGGCATGCCTGCGGAGGGTCCGCTGGTCCCGCGGCTTCGGCGGACCTCCGCCAGGCATGTCGCCGAATCCGTGGGACTGGGGACCTCCCACAGGCAAGCTGCCAAAGGCAGCCTGCCTGCCGTGCTTGGGGCGGCAAAATACCTAGAGCCGCCCCTGAGTACTGAATGTCCATTGGTACTTACCATTAACTATGGTGATAGATATTGCCCTACTACATGTTTCACTTTGGCCCCTCGGCTGTTGTTTAATATGTGTGCTGTTCTCTAACAGGTACAGCTAAGAATATAGCATGCTTACTCCTAAACATATAATATAGATACCTTCTTCTAGTCCCACCCTCAAGCACACTCCAAAATAGCCTGATGAAGAAACCTATTCCACTGAGATTTCAGTCCAGTTTTGCAGCCCTCTGAAGTTTAAATAGTGTAGTTCAGATAAAATCTGTATTAGTATCTGAACTTTTGGGTGTTTGTATAAACCGACCCTCTAATTCTTTGAGGTTTGCCCATCATTTGTTGTTAAATAATACTGCAATATGAGAAATTAAATAAGAACATTAACATAATGCATGTCCCGAACATCTCTGTTTGAATTTTTATCATAGGTTAAATATCCTTATGATTACAAAACAGCAGAAATGGGTTCAAGCCAGTTTGGATCTGAATTTCAAACACCATCCTGTTCAGGATTGTGTGTAGTCAGGGATTTGGCTGGAGCACCTCTCTGCACAACAGAATCATTTTGATGTGAACAGTTTGGGCGTATTTCCATTGACTTCAGAGGGCACTGGATTAGGCCAGTAGGGGAAGATTCTCTCCTTTACCAAGATCTGCTTGGCACAGGAAAGGGAGGCATGCTACTCAGAAAAAGTACAGCTCTCCGATTCTTTACCATGTGTAGCTTCAACCCTGGTCCTGGGGCAGGTTAGAACAGCCCTAGGTTGCCCCTGTATTAGCTCCCACACCCCATCCCTGGTGTAAGGGGTATGTGAGGTATGGCTGCATTCCTGTGCCAATCTGGTAATTGTCAGCTGTCAGACAGTCTCTTGGGGACCACCGCAAACTGGTATATGGGCCATCTGCCAGTGAAGAATCCCTATGTGCAGAGACACCCTGACACACTCCTTATGCCAAGGATGGGAGGAGGAACCAAGTAAACTAGCTTCATGCCAGCTGAAAGCTCTGCTGGGGAAATTTTCACCTGAACAGCATCTGGTTCCTTTGTGCCACTGAGTGCTGCTTAGGGATCAGACTGGGGAGAGAATCTGGTCTATAAATGATATTTCATAATGTAATTTAGATGTATACACCCTGCCCATGTCATGCACCCTATCCATATTGTGGTTGTTTAACTAGAATTGCCTTTAACATCCATCAAGCAATATCATAGTACATCATCTCCTTCCCTTTAAATCCTTTCTATAATCCAAGAAAGATATTTAAAGTTGATTGTTACATTTTAATTATAGATGAATGTAGTATGTTTTGCTACAACAAATTATTGTACCTTCAAGGCCTTTCTGAGAGTATTGTCCTGATTGCAATTGAGATTACATGCATTTTGTAGTGTTTATGGAGAATCCATTCTATGACGTGTGCTGGTCTTACTGTACTGAGTATAGCAGCTGGGTCGCATGAGTTCATTCCAGGTTTTGCTTTGGACTAGAGAGAGTTTAGTTAGCTACAATCAGAGCAGGAAACCATCAAATTGAGCTCCACCCTGAGTAAAGATACATAACAAACTTCACCACCTGTGGGTCTATGCTGCTGTAAATGACTCAGTTTGGGCATTTCTTCAGCCACAGAAATATTTCAAAACACTATACATGAGGTGCTAGCTGGAATCCCTGAAGTTCTGAATGTGAGTGATGACATATTAGAATTTGGCACCACATCTGAAAAGCATGACACTTGACTAGCAGCTGTTTTTGAATAAGTGCAGGAGCAGAATCTCATGTTAAACCCAGACAAATGTGAGTACAATAAACCCACATTAGAATTTTTTGGATATACATTCTCCAAAGATGGCATCTCTGAAGATTCTAAGAAAGTGAAAGACAGTCACAATGCCACTCTGCCCATGTAGCAGAGCATGTAGACATTCGTAGCTGCTAGGGCTTTCAAATTATTGTGGCAGTTTCATTCTGAGATTAGGCACTATCACACAGACTCTGAGAGCTCTAACCAGGAAAGATTACATATGAGTGTGGTCAGATGAATATCAAAATAAATTTGACGAACTAAATAAATCCCTTACCCATGATGTAGTCCTGTCATATTTTGATTCCAGTAAGAGAATTGAACTTTTAATAGATGCTAATCCTGTTGGATTAGAAGCAGCCTCACACAGGCTGACCAATGTGTTCAAATTTACACCATTGCTTATGGCAGAAAGGCTCTTTCACCCACAGAACAATGATTCTCTGAGACAGAAAGAGAAGCTCTTGCTGTAGCATGGGGATGTTCCCATTTTCATTTATACATTTACAGATGTCATTTCATGATTCTTACTGATCACAAGTCCCTTGAACCAACCTATGATCAATAATCCCTCTTTTTGCCCATCAGCTCTCATTGAGCGGTGGATGCTCAAACTACAAGGTTATGACTACGAAGTTATCTATTGGTCTGGAAAGGATAGCCATGCAGACTACTTCTCCAGGTATCCTATTCCTGACACACTTAATCACAACACTAGCATATAGCATATAATAACTTCCTCCTCTCAGATACCATTTGCAAAGCTCTCTTGTTACAACAACTAAAGACAGCTGCAGAGTCTGACACGTCTCCAAATGATCATCACAACTATTTGAAGTGATCACTGGAAAGAACTGCATAGTTTACAGCATTTGACTGCTGAAACATAAGCTGTTCTGCGATCATTTGCCCATGTTAAAGGTGAACTTACTGTCACGGACTATGACCTCCTACTCCAAGATACAGGACTTGTTCTGCATTTGTTCTGGGATCACACATTTGATTTGACTCACAAAGGTCACCAAGGACTGGTAAAAACAAAATTCCTGCTCAGAGAAAAAGTCTGGTTCCTGAGAATTGATAGCCTTCCTGAAACTCTCCTTACATCCTACAGACTATAAACCAGGCAGGAGTTCTGGAAAACCACATTCCTCCTCTACATGTCTCTTCTGCCCACATCCCCACGGACAGAAGTTAGCATGAATTTTTGTGATCTCCCTAATGGAAAATATTTACTGGTTATTAGATACTACTATTCTCGAAATCCTGAAGTTGAAATGATCATCACTACTTCTGTTAATGCTGTTATACCCAAACTAGAGAAGATTTTGTCAGCCTATGGCATACCTGCTGTTATTAAAACTGACAATTTCAAGACTTGCAGTTTGCTCAATTTGCAAAGTATCTTGGTTTCAAACTTACTCTGTGCTGGCTGCAAGCCAATGGAGAAGATGACAGGTTTATGTGACCGCTCAAGAAAGCACTATGAATTGCTGCAGCTGACGGATTGGATGAGAAACAGGAGTTATTTCATTTCCTCCTCGGTTTTCAAACCACTCTCCACTGTTCAACTACCATGGTGCCAGCATCTCTTTTATTTGGCAGACAACTAAGAACAAAACTGCCACAAGTTGAGAGAAGAGCAGATGATGAACCTCTACATCAGGGGTAGGCAACCTATGGCACGGGTGCCGAAGGCGGCATGCGAGCTGATTTTCAGTGGCACTGACTGGTGCCCAGGTCCTGGCCACCGGGTCAGGGGGGCTCTTCATTTTAATTTAATTTTAAATAAAGCTTTTAAAACATTTTAAAAGCCTTATTTACTTTACATACAACAATAGTTTAGTTATATATTATAGACTTTCTAATGTTTCTAAAAATATTAAAATGTATTACTGGCACACGAAACCTTAAATTAGAGTAAATTAATGAAGATTTGGCACACCACTTCTGAAAGGTTGCCGACCCCTGCTCTACATCAACTTGACAACAAAGCGAAGCTTGTCATGAAAAGATATGCCGACCAGCGCAGGCCAAGACCACTTCTTTCAATGTGGGAGATGTAGTTCTCGCCAGAAACTTTCAGCCGAGCAACAAACTCTCTGTGCCCTTTTATACTGAGCTTTACAAGACCACAGTTGTCAGAGGCACAAAGTCACACAAAATGCATCTCACATCAAACCACTTTGTGGCACTCATATTCTCACAGTACAAGATGTTGATGATGACAACATTACACACTGAATCCCTTGTACTCTCTCCAAGGCAAGTGAGCAAGTTAACCCTCTGTGCTCCAGAGGTTGAAAGTCACTCAAAAAGAAGTGGCCATCAACCTCCAGTGCATTTGAAGGACTACATAACATAAGTAATGCTACGTTTATGTCACGGAGGTCACAGAATCCGTGACTTCCAGAGACCTCCCTGACATTTTCTCCTTCAGCCCCATGGGTCGTCAGCAGGGGCCCTCCTCAGGGTTCTAGCACAGGCGACAGCCTCACGGGGGGAGGAGGGGGAGCTTAGGCAAGCAGCTGGGGGTGTCCCATTTTCTCTTTGGGAAATATGGTCACCCTGCAGCTTCCTCCACTGTGGGCAGAGGCCCCCGCCCCTCTGCAGCTTCCAGCCATTGTGGGTGGAGGGGGAACCCTGCAGCTCCCAGCCACCACAGTGGTCGGGGAAACCATGGAGCTGCAGCAGCCTTGGGTGCTAGATCCCCCCTGCTTCCCATTTTGTCACAGTTGTTTTTAGTAAAAGTCACGGACAGGTCATGGCTTTCATGAATTTTTGTTTATTGCTCGTGACCTGTCTGTGACTTTTACTGAAAACAACCATGACAAAATCTTAGCCTTAAACATAAGTGTTTTTGTGAATGTGTTGAACAATCATCAAACTTTTGACATTGCTTCATTTATTCTGTGCTGCTTGTATTTTATTCATTAGGTGGATGTATTTCAAAGTGGTGAGCTTAATAATTGTTGTTTAATTTAAATTTTGGGGGGGAGAGAAGGAGGGATGTCATGTTTATGGAGAATCCATTCCAGTATCCATGCTGGTCTTTTAGAGTACCGAGAATAGCAGCTGGGTCATGTGAGTCCATTCCAGGTTTTGATTTGAATTAGAGAGAGTTGAGTTAGCTAAAAGGGGAAGCTGCATGTTGAATTTGTGTTCTGTGAGTTACAGGTTTAAACCAGTGGTCTGTGGAATCTTACTTTACTGCATCTGTATGATTCATTCCAGAAACTCCTGATCAGCTAGGACACAACACGCTTCTCACGAGTTCTGTTTGAAATGTGTTTGTGAAATGCAACAGCTGCTGGGAAGAGCATGGAGATACTTTAGCAACTAATAAACTGTGTTGTGAATCTCCTCTTATGCACAGCACAATTCCACAGTTCCACAGAACAATACCTCCAATTCTGCAGCTTTTATTAAAATTAGTAAGTTGCTGTCTATAAAACAAATGAAGCAGGTGTTTAGTAATGTTAAACTTGGGTTGTAAAAGACGTTATTATGAACTAGGACTAGGATTTTCAGAGGAACCTAAGGCATCTCCCCCTCCAGACTTGTGAGCCCAGCCCCCAGCCAAGCCTCCGTGCCTATACAGCTGTTTTTAGTGCCATAGCACCAGTCAAAATCTGTAGGCCCTGGCTCCGAGACTCTCTGCCACAGTTTTAAAATGTAGTGCAGACAAACCTGGGTGTTGAAGCTCTTGGCCCCCTTTGAAAGTCCCAGTCTGGAAGTACTGTAGGAAGTTTGCATTTTTAAGCTCTTAGGGATTGTCACAGAAAAGTGCAAATTGCAGCTCCTTTTGATTTCAAGGGTATTCAAAGGGGGCACTCAGCACCTTGCAGGAGGTGCTCGGTACCTTGCAGGATGCAGCCCTGATGTTACATGTTCTGTTTTTCTCATAGCGTTCAATACTGAGGTGTATTGTTGTATAAATTACAGTGCTCATGTCCATGACACAGACCTAGGTATGGTGCTCCTAAAGTCCATTCCCAAATCTGACATCAGTGCTGTCCTGAGGGTACAGACTGGCTGCTTGCACTGCCATGAGAGAAACCAGGATTTGGTTCCTGGGCTTGCTGTCTTGCACCCCAGGTTGGACATGACTGAGATAGCAGTAGAGGCTGCATGATCAGTCCATGGGAAGAATTAGTGTACATCTTGTGATGTTTCCCTTCATTTAACAAGTCATTCATAGAATCAGAGAATATTAGGGTTGGGAGGGACCTCAGGAGGTCATCTAGTCCAACCCCCTGATCAAAGCAGGACCAATCCCCAACTAAATCATCCCAGCCAGGGCTTTGTCAAGCCTGACCATAAAAACCTCTAAGGGAGGAGATATTGAGGCTGAAAGTATCCAGTTAGTCTTTCTGTAAAGAAAAACATACATAATGAATAGATTGGAACAACCTAGAATGTATATTTATATTGAATGGTTAGTACATAATTAATTCTAACGCACTTTGCAAACAATAAGGCACAGAAGATGGCTAAGATATTAGATTTGCCCCTTGAATTTGGAAAGTGCTGTGGGATCCTTGGCTTCTGCCTGAAAAGCCACCAATGGCTGTCCAAAGGGACCTCAGTGTAAGCTCTCAAGTGGAGGATTTTTCTTACAATTTGGCAGTAATACTGCAGAGCTCTTTGAAAAGTGTGTTATGTTCAATGTTTGCACAGTAAATTTAGCCAGGGTTATCTCATCTGCAAAGATCGCAGTTATTCTAGGAATCTACTTCATGATTTGAGCAAACCATCACTACATACCCAGAGTATAATTTCAGTTAGGAAATGCCTCATTTTTTACATTTACAGATAAGTTGCACTATCAAGGCTTGTATATCATATTATTCATCTGTAAACACCTTATTATGTTCTTAGGATCACGTACATTAAATCTATGAACAAGACTTGATTTAGCCATAGGCTACAACAACTTCTTCCAGCATAACACAAGACTGTGAGCCCCCAGTGGTAGAATTCTGCCTGAAGAAGGGAGGTTTGCACTGGCACAAAGTATTCACAGCTTCATTCTTCTGAGGGGACTGGAGTTGGCCAGTGCAGCTCAAAAGTGGACAAAGCTGCCTTGGGTGTGGGCATGAGCTAGCAAATTTTCTGGACACTTCTCCTGACAGGGCTCGTGTTGAAGCACAGTCTAAATCTGCACTCTGCTCTCAGAGGGCCCAATCAAGGGCATTATCTATGTCGTCAATAGGCCGGTAGATTAATTCTGTGATGCTTACAAGTAAATCAGCTATAGCCATCTGTTTCTTTAACTTTCTTCTTCATACATACAAAGCTTTGATACCTAGCTGTGCTGTACTGCTTTTCATGTGTAGATCTCAAAATGCTTTACAAGGGAAGGTATCATTATCTCCAGTTAACCAATGGGTAGTCTGTGGCTCAGAGCGGTAAACTGATTTATCCCAGATGGATGGCTGTACACACAAGCTACACACACACATTATACTCTGCTGTACATTAAAACATTAATTAATAACGTTTACAGACCTAAGAAGTGCCTATCCCTACACTGCGAAATGCATTTTCCAATAGCTGTAACCCGCATCCTCCTGTATCCTATTTTCTCCCTTCTGTTTGCAAACCTCACTCATTGTGTTAAGTCTCAAACTGAGACTATAAACTCTTTCAGGTAAGAGGTGTCTTCAGTGAAACAAATAGCACAATTTGGGGACCAAAATAAAAAATGAATAGTTAATAGTCTACAATTAGAGAATAATTGCAATATTTTAGTTGCTTTTATTTGCTTTGAAGTCTTTATATGCTCTACTCTTTTGGACCCATTTGGTTATATAAGAGACAGCAAGCATAAACTGGCTACAGATAACAGGATACTTCTGTCTGCATAATACACAGAGTATATGCTAATGTAATATCTTTTCCACTTTTCTTTCAGATTAATTGGAAATGCATCAGTAGCACTTAAGGAACTTGTAGGCAACCAGAGCAGATCTCTTCCCTTCAAGCTTATTTCCCTGCTAAATGAAAGGGGAGAGAACACTGGCGTGAGTGATTTCCTTATCTTTGTTTTACTGATTTATTGAATTAAATGCTCTAACAAGAGGGTTTAATATGAAACAAAAACATTTCAAAATCATTTCAGTTTGCTTTATAGATAAAATTATTAGTGATTTTATATGTCAACACCATCTAAATGTTCAATACGGACAAATATATTTTAATTAAATATGTTGGTTTTCAATAATATGTATATGACCTAGAGCATATAGTTAATGAGAATCAACATAGCACTAGATGTTTAGAGAAAAAATGGCATTTACTTTCTTAATTGCCAGTTTGAGTTCCCACATGCAGGTTTTGCTGCATACCTTGTGAAAATCAGCTACTGTGATTCTGGAAAGCACTTTATAAACCTGTTTAAAAGTCCATGCCTCTTCAGAACAGTACTTAAATACTTTGACTTAAGCATGTGCTTAAAGTTAAGCCTGTGATTAATTGCTGTCCTGAACAGGGACCCTTTCCTGCATCAGGAGCATAGTACATACCTGGAAATACACATTTATGTGCTCAAAGGCAAGAGCAAGACCTTACTGCCAATTTCAGGTATCTTCTCTGAAGCAATTCAGAGTCATCTGTATTTTGTCATGTACTTTTTTGTTGACTCTTTGTTATACTCTGTTAATGTTTTAGTGTTGAAAAGTGCCACGAAGTGCTGCAGACCACGGTATAACCAGTATTGTAATGAGACTGGAAAAAGACACCATGCTCATTTATAGGGTAGAAGCGTGGCCTGAGAGTTAGGAGAGCTATATTCTGCCTCCAGCTCACATCGAACAGGTCATTTTCTCTTTTTTCTGCCTCATTTTTCCCATCTGTAAAATGGGGATCATACTACTCACCTGGCCTGCATGGGTATTATGAGGCTTTAATTAATTAAATGTATAGACTGCTGTTAAATCATTGGAACTCAATATGAGAGGATTTTCTAAATGTCATAAATACAGTAGCTCAATTTCTCAAATACATTTTCAGATTAATTGCAAAGAGTGTGGCCTGTAGTCTTTGTATGTGTATACTAATGTAGCAGGCGATAATGCCCATTTATTTCTTTGTTTTTCAATTTGTCATTGTAAACTGTGGTACAGATACTTGTTAGCTGTTAATGTTGACTTGTAGGACCACTTGTTTATCCTGCTTTAAGTCAATTATTACATATGTAACTATAAATTTCTACACAGGCAACGATTGATTTAGTGATAGGATATGAGCCACCAGCTGGGCCTGCAAATCCAAATGATCCAGGGGGGACCAATGCACAAGGCACTGCAGGTATTTCATCTTTCTTCAAAATAATATATTCAGGTCATGCAAGAGAAAGATAGAATTGTTCATCAGAAAGAATGGAAAGTAACTGACTAGCAAGCATGTCTAAACTGGCTTAGGGTAAGGTAGTCAGACTGTAGATGCTTCAGAACTGAAGAACTGGAACTTTTGTTTCCTGTTAAAATATGTTCTATCTTCAGGCTTTATCTGACACTATTGTCTTCAATGGGAACAGTATTACTGAGGATAGTTTAGATCAAAAGCACTTTAAAGGCTGATGTACAATATTTCTTTTAAGAAAGAAACTTTATTCCAACACACAGAAAAACAGCAATAAAGAAATCTGATGCTGTAGGGAAGGCCAGCAAAAACAAAGAAATGCAGAGCTGGGAGAATATACTCTAAATCCTTGAATACCAAGACATATTGCCTCATCCACAGTAGATTGTTATTGGAGGACACTGTTATGTGTCATGTTAGGCCCCAGATTTGATTACCTCTCGCATTTTTATAAACTAGTAAGGAAAATTCTTTGGACTCTAAATGTTTATTAAATATATTTTAAATGAATCTCCTAGTGAGAATGTTTTTCAAAAAGCCTCCAGTGTTACAGACCATGCAAGAAAGATGTGAAATTTGTCACTGCCTTTTTTTACAACAGCCAGTTAACTAACAATCCCAGTACCCAAGTCTGTGCTAACAGTGAGTTACGCTAGTGTACAAGCAAAGAAGTAAATTAAAAAAAAAAGTTAAATAGTAGACGGATATTATAAGCAGGTATAATATAATCCACTAAAAGTTATGGCAAGAGTTCCACTTTATTTGAAGGTTTATATTCACTTGCAGTCTGTCTATCAGGAGAAAGGCCTTTCTATTTTCTGTATAACCAAATATCAGTTAGATGAAATAAAGGCACTGTCAAGTTTTTTCAATACGACACATTCAATAGTGTGGTACTTCTAAAAGCAATGGAGGCTCTCTTTTATTTAATAAAGGACTAAACGATGATAGAAGGTGGTGCTATAATGCTCTTTAGCAACTTTAAATAATTAATCTGACATGCTTTTGAGCTGTGTTTTGTTTGGCAACAAAGCAATGGGTTATTCATGTGCTAATATAGATTTGATTACAGGGTTTGTTTGTTTGGTTGGTTAAATCATTTATACCGGCCATTGACACCTTGTGTGGATATTTATACTTTGCTTATCTCAAGCAGTTTTTATGTTTGTTTTAAATTCATCTACCTTTCTTGTTAATTTTTGTTGTGTGTCATTGCCAGATTTTATTTATATAAAGGCAGTACAAGCAGAGTCTGGCTAAGATTCACTGAAGAATATATAGTATACACCTGTACCCTGATATGACGCTGTCCTTGGGAACCAAATAATCTTACCATGTTATAGGTGAAACTGCGTTATATCGAACTTGCTTTGATCCGCCGGAGCTCGCAGCCCTGCCCCCCCGGAGCGCTGCTTTACCGCGTTATATCTGAATTTGTGTTATATCGGGTCATGTTATATTGGGGTAGAGGTGTACTTAGTATACGAAGAAAGCAACATCTATGTTATTTGTGTATGGTCATAATTACTGAGGGAGAGAATGACCTTCATTTCAAAGCATTATGTGGGAATTCATCTGTGTGACTCCCACAGATTTTAGTATAAATTATGTAGCTAAAACTGAAGGATCAATGGAAGTGGTCAAAGCAATTATTTAGTTAAGTTTTACCAGACTCCATGTGTAAGCAGTCAGTAATAAGAGATATCCACTATAATCAGTTTGGAAAAGAGACCGGTTCCCCTGTATATATGCCAAAGCTGGTATAGAGCAGAACAACAGGGTCCTGGCACTGAATTTGCAATATTAAATATTTCCATAAATTGAGATGCTCCTAAGTCACGTATAAAGATCCAGATTTTTTAGAAATTTCCCCAACCCATGAAATCAGAGGTCTGCAAAAGAAAATTGAACACATTCAACAAGTTAACTGAACCTGTTCTCTGTGGGTCAAATCCTCCCCTTACCTGTGTAGGAGCAGAAGGCCCTTTGAAGGAGAGTCTGTGTGGTTCTGATGTTCAAGTAGACAGCAGGATTTGGGAGAGTCAGGTTTTGTGCCCACACCTGCTCCACATGCAGTCCAGCATACCCTGTGTGACTGAGCAAGGTGCATTTGGGGGTGGGGTTGTCCCACAAGGCATGGAAAGTTGAAGGATCCACTGCTATGCAGATCCTTTGGTTCTGATCCATTAAATTTACCTTTTATGGTTATTAAAAAGGATTGCGTGAAAATAGCAAATATTTAAACAAATCAGTTTAATTCTGGTCCATTTCATGGGCTTGAAATATTGCTTTTAATCAGCGGATTGTTTCTCAAGGAAACATGCAACTTTTAAAAATAGTGTATATTTTGATGTTAAAATTGATTGTAATATAATTTTGATAATCTCAAAAGTTTTTTCCCAGATTGGTCCTGTTTTCAAAGTAAGTAAAGATGACAGTATACGAAGCTGTTATTAGAGTGTTGTTGGACCTCTGGATTGTAGATATTAGTCACCCTGAGTTATCAGTTATGCTCTCTTTTCACTAGTCTTAGTACTGAGTGGTTGTCTTTCAGTTTGGTTGCTCATGAATCCTTAACCAGCCCTGTCCCTGCTGGATGTCTTTCACTTCATGCTGCAGCTCATGTCTGAAACTAACTGCTTCACTGTGGTGTTCAGCAGATCCGGCTGATGGCAGTTAATGTGGTTTTGAAGTCTCTCCCAGATTTTGGCCTCTTAATGTTACTGAAATTCAGTTATTTCCCAGAAAGCCTGTTGCATAGTCTGCACTATGCTCATAGGGATTTACTGTACAGGTGAGACGGGAGAGTGTTCTGTGTAAAACATATACTTAGAGGTCAGGGCGTAACCTTTCAGCACAGTTACAGAAACCTGTTCCTCTAGTTTGCCTCTAGGGATGTGTCATTTGTAATCTTTTGATTGCATTGTAAAAGGTGAATCAGTTAGGCCTTTATAACAAAGATTGAAATTAAAATGATAGATTTCTTAGTTGAAGTCAATGGGAGTTTTGCCTGAGAGTAGAGAGTAGATACTATAAATTAACAGACTTTGGGGGAAAATTCTAAAATTCAGAATAGCACTATGCAAACTTTGACTTGAACTACAAAAGTATTAGTCAACATCAGTTAATATCCAGTATGTGTGACTATTTTAGATTGATAAATGCACTTAAATGCAGCCACCTCTGGGGAGAAACAGAAACCCTGACTGTTCTGCAACTCTACATAAAACTTAGTTTGGCAAAACAAGTTACCAAACACAACTTTGTTAGTTCACTTTTTCATATATTCAGTTCATTTCCCATAGCTCTGTGAAGTCAAATTGACTGCTACAGTCTAGTCTCAGAAATGCAGGTGAAGTCGTAAGTAGAGCTTGTAACTAGTCAGTTGCATGGGCAGTGTGGGAGACAGATTATGACACAGATGTTAGTAAGATGGAACTTCATATTGTTGAAATTTATAGATGAGTTTAGTACTCATCTGTGTATCCAGGGCCACATCTCACTAGGGACATTCACAAGACATGTTTAATTTTTTTCATCCACACTCCAGGCTGACAAATTACACACAGAAGTTCAGTACAGGATAATTCACAATGTCAGCACATATAACATTAGCTTTCATAAAGTTTGCCTTTCTCCCTAAACTTCCGTCGTTTACCTGAAACAGTGGTTTTCAACATTTGCAACTAACCCTCTTCTATCCAACACCCCTAACTCTAGGTTCTTGGCAACTGATGGCTCTACTGATCAAACTTCCATCATTTCACCCAAAATAAATCCCAGGCTCCCCTCAAGACCCTTCCTTTCACTAATACATTTACAGGGCCCAGCAGCTAAGTTATCTTTATTACTCCCAGGGGCAATTCTGTGCCACTGCACAATGCACAATTTGCACAGAGTTAATGTTGTGTGCAGAATTTCATTTCCCCCTGCAGAATTAGTGATAGACTCATAGACTCATAAACTTTAAGGTCAGAAGGGACCATTATGATCATCTAGTCTGACCTCCTGCACAATGCAGGCCACAGAATCTCACCCATCCACTTCTATAACAAACCCCTAGCCTATGTCTGAGTTATTGAAGTCCCCAAATTGCGGTTTGAAGCCCTCAAGCTGCAGAGAATCCTCCAGCAAGTGACCCGTGCCCCATGCTGCAGAGGAAGGCGAAAAACCTCCAGGGCCTCTGCCAATCTGCCCTGGAGGAAAATTCCTTCCCGACCCCAAATATGGCGATCAGGTGATGCAGAACTGCTGGTCACCAGTAGGGGCTGTTGGACTCAGTAGAGACTAGCTTTCCAGCAGCTGAGCTATTTTTATGCAGGACCTTTGTGCCTCCAAATTCAAATGTCCCTCTCTTTAGGGACACGATATCCAGGTAATTCAATATCACCTCATGCCCAATGGGAAAATGGAGGGAGAGTTATGGTACATCCCTAAGGATTATAGAACATTTTCTTGGCTGGACAATATACTGGTACTGGATCTAAGGTTTTCCCAGGTTCTCAGATAGTGTTGTTACTCAGGACAACTAAAAATCTTAATTGCACCCAAAACTTTACCCTTAGGTTTCAGTTTTGTATCTGTTTAATACCATCTAGACAGTTCCATCACTCCTGTAAAATTTATAGCATACACTATTCCTTAATTAACAAAAGACGTTAAAAACACCACGGGAAATACACTTTTGTGGTTTGGTTCTTCTGGAAGTTTTGCAATAGTGGTATATTAATGGATGGGCCAATATTGTTGTGCCAAGTTTAATTCATTTAAAAGGTTGATATTTAATTTATATATACAGAAATCTTCCCAGATTCATAAGTTAAATATTACAGGGGCGCTGTCAGAATTTCATTTTAGATATGAAGATGAATGCACTAATCTCCATGGTCAAGTGGGAAAGCCTAAAAATTTTCCTATCTATTTAAAACAGGAGCCTGATGTAAAAAGCTGTGCTATGTTAGGGCCCAATCTACTCCCATTAAAATTAACTTCCACTAGGGCAGAACTGGTCCCTTACTGTGCAGCTACTAATCATGAAATGGTGCCGTGATGGTACTGCCTGGATTCTGCTTTGCCAACAGCTTTTGGAAGTGGATTTGATAGATTGCAAGGGGACTCCCTTAGATAGTCTTCATCTTGGAGGGGACATGTACATAGTCATTGCATTTAAAATATAGAATTAGCTGCAGGTGGTCCAACTCCACTAGCTTTCAAGAAGGAAGAAGCACGTTGATTAGAATTGTTATAATGGAGTAGCATTAATACACTTTCTGTGCAAGTTTTGACCTCATGCTTTTATGACCGTAATTTCAATATTAAACTATTTGTTTACTAATTATGCTGCTTTCCCATGTGTCAGATGGAGAAGAAGATGGAGGTTATGAGGATGGGGTTGATGGTACAGTTGGTGGCATTGCACCAGCAGTTCCAGGTGACACAAAGGAAGTCCAGCTTGCTCGGCGTATCACTAAAGGAAAGAAAACACGGAGAATCCTTTCTAATAAACCCCAAGATTTCCAGGTAGCTGAGTTTTAAATACTGTACTTTTCCTGCGCAACCTGAGATAATCTGAATGTCAGATACAAGTTAAGCTAATGCATTGTAAAAGGATACAGATTAGTATAACAGAATTGACAGCAAGCCCGTCTTTCAAGTGTGTTTTTTTCCCAAGCACATCTGTTAAAGCGCAAATATTCACAAAATAAAATCTAAGAGTTTTGCACAGCTCTTGCTGAAATGTAGGGAGAAACTTACCTGTTGTGTAACTACTGAGTTTAAATTAGAACAATAAAGATTTCAAACATAATTATGATAAGAGCAAGTCCAAAACTAAAGATGCTATCTGAGAAATTTGTGTCCCAGAGTTCTCTGGAGAATATTTTGTAAAATTAAGGTACAGGATTAGCGAGGATGTAAAACGAGTGTTGTAATTATTGTAGTTGGAAGGTCTGAAATGGCTAGCCAATCTAAATCTGCTAGCTGCTTTGGTGTTAACTTATTTTGGTGGGATAATGGAAAAGAGAAATACTCTTTGTTTCAGCATGATCACAGAGAGACAGACACGCACTGTAAGGTATCAGCTACTGCATGCCTTGTGTATTTAATTTTTTCAGATTCGTGTTAGGATCATTGAAGGTCGTCAGTTGTCTGGAAATAACATAAAACCAGTAGTCAAAGTTCATGTTTGTGGGCAGACACACCGAACAAGAATCAAAAGAGGAAACAATCCATATTTTGATGAGGTAAGTATTTAGAAAATACATATTTAATTATATCTGAAAATCAGTTAGCTGGCACTGTCAAATCAACAAAAATCTGTTATTTCAGAAGGGATAGAGGGATCCGGTTCATAATGAAGCATCCCCAATCTGCTTAACAAATAAGCATTTTCTAACATTTTTAAGGTAATTCTAGTTAACGTGTAAAGTTAATTTAAAAAAAAACCATTTCTTCACATAATAAAATTCATGCCATAATTGACACCATTTCTGGTAAGAATCAGGGGCCCAAACAACCTCCCATTAAAGTGGATAGAAGCCATTCTTTGATACAGCTGATCATGTGAGAGAACGATGACTTCGGTAGACCAATCACATGAATGGTTCTGTTCTTTTCTCTTAGGGAGAAAAGACAGAGTGTGGTGTTGAGCAACTTTTCATCTCTTGAGCTGGTTCTAGTCAGTCACCCTTCCTGCTCAATGTGTATGTGAGGTTTTGCAGGAAACTGAGACAGTTTGGACTGTGATACAACTGTATAGGGATAAGGTGCAGGTCTCTGTCTCTTCTTTAGTCAAACATAGGTGATGTGGTCTCTTTGCCTGGGCTTGGATGAGAATGAGTTGGGAGAGGCATAGCTCAGAATATCTGGAAAGTAATTCAAACCATGGATGCAGGAGAGAATCTGTCCCACAGACTTTATATTGGGGAAAGGTTGAATGTAGGGCTGAGTATATGGAAGTATTTAGCACATGGTATCCACATAATTAGTATTAATGACACGAGCGGCATTCATTTTTGTTACTACCTTATAAGAGAATAGAGGCTAAACTCTGGCATCTTGCACTACTCTCCAATGCCACAGAGGAGCCAAGCAAATGGATTAACTAACCAGCTGAAAATTCTTCCAGCATGGTGGAATCCCCAGCTTCTTGTTCTACACCACACCTACCCCACTGCAGCCTCCAGCATAGGTGATACAGCGGCGGCGCATACAATGTATCTGGAGTACTGGTGCATTCCATCCATCCCTGCCTGATGTATTGGCCATCTGTGAGCCATTACCAGGCAGTGCAAATGGCACTGGGGTTTGAACCAGCTCATGGCCAGCCTCAGCATCAATAAGCAGGCTACAGGTGGAGTACAGTCATTCCTTTGCATCCTCCCCTGCCACTTGGGTAATATGCTGAGCAGACCTTCGTTGTGCCTGCAGGTCAAGCCGGTGCTTTTTGCTTAAGCATATTTTATAAATAAATAAATGCAAATACTTCACAAAATCTGTGCTACCAAAATCAGTTTTATTTCCGTGCAAATAACCATGAAATTCTTAGTGCATGAATCCTCCTATTTGGCACTAACTGGCATGCTTGTTGATAATTGCAGCAGAGAGGCTAAAGAGTGATTGAACATGCAGATTGAACCACTCCATCCGCTCTAAAAGAGGTTCCTCCAGGGCAAGGTTAAGGCACATTAGCAGGGCAATGCCAGGGAAACTTGCAGTGCAACTGCCCGTGCTACCTCTGTTCTGTGGATAAACAGTGGATTTCACTTTTCAGGGCAGTGCTAAATTCACATGCAGAACATCCAAACAGGAGCAGACTAAATATATATCAACAGATATATGCCTGGCAAGCTACTTAAATACTTTATGTAGCTGAAAATCATGATGTTAACATTCTAAATCAGTTTGTTTCATCTTAACAGATATTCTTCTACAATGTCCACATGACCCCTTTAGAGCTGCTTGATGAAACAATAAGCATTCGGGTAAGAAAAAAAGGCGTACATTAGAAAAACTCACTGGATGCACATGACACTGTCCAACCAATGCTGTATAAAGATTGGAAAGGGTTTCATTCCTTTTTTTTCCCTTTTAGGTGTATGATTCTTATTCTTTACGAGCAGACTCTCTGATGGGAGAATTTAAGGTGTGTATAATCAGACTTCTACATTCTGCCTATGTAACCCACACACCTGGGTGTGGTGTTCTGTCCCATTTAGTGGCACTGAGACCACTTAGAGAGAGTGAATGAGTCTGCTCTACAGCCTTAACTAAAAGGCAGTTGGCTTTTAGTGCATGCAGTAGAGGGTCATATGCACTAAGCTCGAGAGGTCCCTGGTTCAATCCCACCCGCTGATGACTAGTGTCTGTTGGCGTTACAAGTGGGGGCTTGCCCAAGATTTCAACTGGGGAATCTCTGAAGCTCGGGACACACTTCCTCAGCTACGGGAAGTATGTAACCCACACCCCTCCTGGGTGTGGTGGTCTGTCCCATCTAGTGGCACCAAAACCAGTTAGAGAGAGAGAATTAGTCTGCTCTACAGCCTTAGCTAACAGGGAGTTGGCTTTTAGCTCATGAGATAGAGGCTCATGCATTGAGGTCCCTGGTTTGATCCCACCTGCCGACGACCGGGGGCCCACTCCGGGGGTCTTCAGTGGCATTTCGGCGGCAGGGGGGTCAGCTCCGGGCGTCTTTGGCGGTATTTTGGTGGCGGGGGGTCCTTCGGTGCCACGGAAGCCCCGGAGCAGACCCCCCCGCCGCCGAAGTGCTGCCGAAGCCCCGGACCACCGCCGAGTATTCCAATCGGGCCCTGCGGGTCATAAAACTGGCCCTGGATTAGAGAAATATTTAAAGCATCAGTTTTAAATGTATTACTAGATACTGTGTTTGAAAAGGGACAAAACCTTACCCTTATAATGTTTTGCTTGTAATGCTAGCAAGCATTTACTCTTACCAGTAGCGCTGGGACAGTCGGTCCCATCGTTTTGTTTGTTGACCATTGTCTGTGCCTGCTAGTGCTGCAGAGTCAGCACAGTTAAGAGAACTAGCTCAATAAGGTCCAGGGGAGTTACTCCATATTGACACTGGTGTAACTAAATGCAAAATGCAAGTTAAGTTACCTGGTCTGTATAATAGATGTACCTTTCATGAACAACTAATATTTATAAAATTGTTTTCTACCTAAAGCAATAGGACTATCTGTCCCAAAACTACTAGTAAGAATCTGTATAGTCCAAGAAAAGAAAAATGAATTTCAGTCTCCAAAGGGTGAAACAACTGCTGTGGAAGGTCACTGTCAGTTGTACTGTATCACCTGGGTCTTGAAGGAGGAATTCAGAAAAACTGCCCTTGGTTCAGAACATTGCATCATGATATACGGAATCTCAAAATTACAAAGAAAGGCGTCCCTTTGTTTAAATATGCTTGTGTAGTAACAGAGAGGCAGGAGGAACCTCCTCCATTAGCGTAAATTGTCTTAGCTCTCTTGAAATCAATGAAGCTATGACAATTTACACTAGCTGAGGATCTGCCCGGGGAAGTGGAGATGCATACCACAGGTGTTTGTACCCAAAACCATGTAGAAAAAATGTCAGTTGTAATTCCTGTTGGTGAAAATCCACTCCTATAACTTCCACAAGGTCAATATTGGTAAGTATTTCACCCTTGCCAGTTGCATGCAGTAAATGCTAGTGGGGTAAATTAAATCAGCCTGCAGAACAATTAAATTTATATATCTATGTGTATCCAGGTAGGTAACTTCTTGGAATATTTTATTTAGGTAGAAAGGAATGTTTTTCTAAATGAATGAATGTCTCCTTCATCTAGTCCTGCTGAGGTTGCATCCCATCCCCCCACACAGCGGGACATTCTCCACCACCTTTCCAGAGCATCACTTAGCAGCATACTGTGCATATCAATCCCCTTCTCTTCCCTCTGTTCCTTTTCTAGCCCTCACAGGAGCATGCCACACAAGGCTTTTATTTCTCATAACACAGAAACAATGTAATAACAGTATGAAAAACTGAAGGGAATTAGGGATTAAGCCCTTACATAATTTCTAATTATAAGGGTAGGTAAGCACTGGAATAGGTTACTAAGGAAGGTTGTGGAATCCCCTTCATTGGAGGTTTTAAAGAACAGGTTAGATAAACATAGGGTGACCAGACAGCAAGTATGAAAAATTGGGACAGGAGGTAGGGGATAATAGGAGCCTGTATAAGAAAAAGACCCAAAAATCTGGACTGTCCCTATAAAATCGGAACATCCGGTCATCCTAGACAAACACCCGTCAGGGATGGTCTAGGTACACTTGATCCTGCTTCAGCGGGGATGAACTAGATGGCCTTTAGAGGTCTTTTCCAGCCCTGCGTTTCTAAGATTCTATAATTAAAGCCAAACACACATATCTGTGACTGTATTCTGCTACTTCTTAGGATATAATATTTTAATCTTTATTTCAGATTGACATTGGCTTTGTTTATGATGAACCTGGTAAGTAATAATCTCCTCAAAGCCTGAGTTTCTTCTGCTTTTCCTTTGGCTTGAGATGCCCAATTAAAATGGCTGTGACTTTCAGCTGTGTTTCTGAAGTAGAAAAACATGCCTAAATACACATGGCTGCAAAGTTAGTTGAGACAGATACTTCAAACCTGTAGCATCTTTATCAAAAAAAGGGCACATGCATTTAGATCTTCAGTGGTTCCCAAATGCAATATAAGTAGCTTACTTTTTTTCACCCAGAGGATTTTAATTAAAAACAAGAATTAAGTATGAAAAGTCATGCAAAAACATGGTGAGAGAATGGTGTCCCTGAGTTAGTATGCCGCTCAACATTTTAACATTGTTGCACAGCTTGTTGCGGGCTGGGCTTTTTAAGATCAGAAGGATTTTTTTTTTAAATAATTATGTTTAGGGTAGATTCTACTTTGGCCTTGATTGTACGGCTTACACTTCTACTTCTTGTGTAAAGGAGAAGGCTGATTTATTTATTTTGTTTTATTTCAGGCCATGCAGTCATGAGAAAATGGCTTCTTTTGAGTGACCCTGAAGACACAAATTCAGGAGCTAAAGGCTATCTGAAAGTCAGCATGTTTGTCCTGGGGGCAGGAGATGAGCCACCAGTAGGTTTAATTTGCAAATGTGTTTGTCTTCTAGTCATGTACCCAGAACCCTCTTTCTTATGCACTACTTGCTTTGTACTGGTTAATTCACTTTGTGAGCATCGCCAGGAACTAAGGTCAAGATTTTCAAAATAACTAGTGGTTTCTGAGTGCCTAACTCAAGGCACCTTAAAGGAGCCTGGTGGCCTGAAAATCAGGCCCCTTTGTGGTGTCTCAGGTTCAGTTACTTTTTTTAAATCTTGACCTTAACTACTTGGTAGTAGCCAGAAAGAGCTAAAAATATAGAACCTCCTTACAATATGTTCCTTTGCCTAACTACCTCTCACTCCACTACTACCTTCAGTCCGAATACTGCCATACCAGCTTTCGCAGTCCCCTGTTAAAGTCTCTCTCTGGTGCTTCCTTGCTCCCATTGCTGCCTTCCCTCCCAGTATCCTGGTGTATCTCCAGTAGTGGCTCCTACTATTACCTTCCCCTTCTGTGTCCTGGTGATTCTTGCAATCACAAGGATGATTGTGAGAATTTGACAGTTTCCTGTTTGTTTTCAAAGGGGAAGTTGTAAATTCTCCCAAATTACTTCCGAGTTGTACACAGTTTCCAGCTGCAGTAACATGCTTTATCAGGAGACCTTGTGATGGGAGTGAAAATTCCATACAGTCACCACTTCACATGAGTGCAAAAAAGCACCAGAAACCTATAAATATCACATATTCATGGTTTATGCTCATAATTTTAAAAATAGCCATATGGATAGCGGTTGCTCCAATTTAATACTGATGAGGTTGAAACTGAAAATAGCACATTTAAAGGAGAACAAATTTTTATGGTTTTATAATTTTATAAACCCTAGTTTGTAATGCGAGATTTTAACTTGTGGAGGGACTAAAGGATGCTGCTATGACCAATTTCCATATTATTATACATGACTGTCTAGCATATGATGCCTTTCTTATATATAGCTTGGTAATATATACCAATATATCTCCAACAGATGGAAAAAAGAGAGCGAGATAATGAAAATGATGACGTGGAGAGTAATCTTTTACTGCCGGCTGGAATTGCACTTCGATGGGTCACTTTCCTTCTTAAAATCTACAGAGCCGAGGATATTCCCCAGAGTATATAGCTTCTTATTACTGGATTGTACAATACTGCAATCGATAACCTGTAGAAATATCTGTTAACTGATTTTAAAAAAAATCCCAGACATAAAACAAAAACAATGTTGATTACCACGTAGTTTGAGCCCATAATTCTGTGATGGTTTAAGCAGCCCATTTCTTTTTTCAATACTCAATCAAATCTATATAACTTTCATAATGGGTAATGCAATGTTATCATCTCAGATTATCTGAAATTTTATTATAAATGGTGATGGTGTGTTGTTTGATCTACTAGTGTCCATTTGTCCCTCAAACAGAGTTTCAAGATGATAATTCAGCTGAGTAAGAAGTCTGTATTTGAAATCCATCCTTTTATTCTGTCTCTGTTGTTGTGTCTCTGTTTAATTGCTCTACACATTCTCCAAACCCCAAGTCAAAGTTTGTTGAGAAGAGTTCAAAACTCAACAGGTTAAACAAATTGTTCCTAAACAAAGTTATTAAAGCCCATCATTTTTTTCCAACTTATTCTAAATGCAAATGACATAAAATTAATACTATTAATAGATACTGGCTTCATCATCCTGAGAAGGGAAGCAGTATCTGTGTGCAATACACAAAGTATTGTGTGTCCCTGGAAATTCATTAAACCTTAGACATTTTTGGTAACAGAACATGGCTTTTATATTCAGTTCTTTCTCCTTCACTGCACCCTTTCTATGTCTGGGACGACAAAGCAGGCCAACTTCAAGACCGCTGATCTACTGCTACTTGCTGGAGGGTATGAGGATTGCATAAACTCCTATTTCCCCAACTCTAGGCTAACATCAAAATTCACTGTGATCTTCTCAGGGCCAAAATTTTAGAAGTTGCTTCTAAATCTCAATTATTTTTTAATTTCTAGAAGCAAATATTTATTTTTGAAAACTGAATACAAAGGGCAAGATTCTGACCTTAATTATGTCTATGCAACTGTATTGACTTAAGTAAGATTGCTAAGAAGTTACTGAGGCCGAATTAGGCCCATAATCTTCAAGAAAAGGGTTAAAGTTAATTTTTGCCTTATAATGTCTCCTCAGTGGATGATGCTTTTGCACAGACTGTTAAGGAAATATTTGGAGGTGATGCAGACAAGAAAAACCTAGTAGATCCATTTGTGGAAGTTTGTTTTGCTGGAAAAAAGGTATTTGTCTGAGTTAATACTTAAAATCTTGCATACTAGTCACATGCTTGAAAACTATTCACCTGTCTAAGTGTATCTTAAGATGATTGAACTGTAGGTCCACAGTGCATTATCAACAAGAGAAAATGACTTTCAGCATATCTAGTTCAACACTTCGCAAAAATGGGAAGGAATAGGGGGAGCTAAAAATCTATGAGCACACATGGAATATTAAAAATAAAGTCATGGAGAACTTCAGTTGATAGAAACTGAAGTTATTCATCTGCATCAGGGTTTACAGTACTGGGTCATAAAGCATATTCAATAGACTGAGGACATACCATAACATACCATAGAAAGGGTTTTTAAAGGTGTGCTAATGACTCTAATTGAAAGAATGTATGACTAAGACGTAGGGGCTTGACCACTTCAGATTACCTGTTCATCGGGTGTTCCTGGTTGCTTTATATAACTGATTGCACAGTAAATCTAAGGGCATAGTTGCACGTCCCATGTACACTAGTTTGTCATAACGACTTGCTTTCATTACAAAAACAAACACCCACCCAAACATCAATTCCATGTTATTGTTAGCAGTTAGATCACTGTTAGTTTTAGGCACAGGTAGTATAGAAAGTTGCATACAATGCCACAGCAGTGGGGCCTCTAATAGGCACCAACAACAATGGGAATCTGGTTGCCAATACAATACATCTTTCATCCAGTCCAACATGTAGACCAGGGGTAGGCAACCTATGGCACGCGTGCCGAAGGCGGCACGCGAGCTGATTTTCAGTGGCACTCTCACTGCCCTGGTCCTGGCCACCGGTCCGGGCCTCTGCATTTTAATTTCATTTTAAATGAAGTTTCTTAAACATTTTAAAAAACCTTATTTACTTTACATACAACAATAATTTAGTTATATATTATAGACTTATAGAAAGAGACCTTCTAAAAACATTAAAATGTATTACTGGCACGCGAATCCTTAAATTAGAGTGAATAAATGAAGACTCGGCACACCACTTCTGAAAGGTTGCCGACCCTTGATGTAGACAAACCAAGCATGAATTCACCAGGGCTGATCATCCCTTTTTGTTTATTTTCCTGCTGTCATTGTCATATCCGGGTGCCACTTTGAGGAGCTGATGAGCTGTTTTGTCCATAAATTAGAAGCCCCTAAGAACCATGGTTCAGACAACGGTGGAACAGTTTTGTCTCTTGCATTTAGGTTGCATAAGTAGATCAGATCAGCACAGGGTGACCAGATCAGGGCCGGCTCCAGACCCCAGCGCGCCAAGCGCGTGCTTGGGGCGGAATGCTGCGGGGGGCGCTCTGCCTGTCGCCAGGAGGGCGGCAGGCGGCTCCGGTGGACCTCCCGCAGGCCTGCCTGCGGAGGGTCTCCTGGTCCCGCGGCTCCGGTGGACCTCCCGCAGGCGTCCCTGCGGAGGGTCCGCTGATCCCGCAGCTCCGGTGGACCTCCCGCAGGCATGCCTGCGGATGCTCCACCGGAGCCGCGGGACGAGCGGACCCTCCGCAGGCATGTCTGCAGGAGGTCCACCGGAGCCACGGGACCGGTGACCGCTAGAGCGCCCCCCCGCAGCGTGTCGCCGTGCTTGGGGCAGCGAAATCGCTAGAGCCGCCCCTGGACCAGATGTCCCGATTTCGGGGGCTTTTTCTTATATAGGCACCTATTTCCCCCCTACCCCCATCCCGATTTTTTACACTTGCTATCTGGTCACCCTAGATCAGCAATAATTACAAATCTGAGGTTAATGCCGCTATAAAGCATGGAAAATTGAATATTCACCATTAGCCACTGTAGGAGCCTGTGATGGCATACCATTTGACCAGCCCGAATACAATTTATCCTAAATTGTGTCTGGTTCCATGCTTTTTTGTCTGCTTTTTGAGCTTGAGCTACTATAAAATCTGTTTCATTTGGGGTGGTTTTTGTTTTGTTTTGTTTTTTGCAGGTTTGCACAAACATAATTGAGAAAAATGCTAATCCAGAATGGAATCAAGTTGTTAATCTTCAAATCAAGGTAAGGTTTCCTCTTGCTTCTTTAAATATCCATCGTCAATTATTTATTATTTTATTCAGAACATTATTTTTTTTAAATGTGAAAGATAAATAATGAATCATTTTATTTTCTCTACTTTTTTCTAGTTTCCCTCAATGTGTGAAAAAATAAGATTAACAGTTTTTGACTGGTGAGTTTTGACTCTTTTGTATAAAGTATTAAACAAAATAAAATTGTGTTGAGTGGAAAAAATCCTGTCTTTGTATAATTCACAGGGTTTTGGAACCATAAGCCCTGATTCTGTAAAGCACTTAAGCAAATGCTTAATTACCCTTCCTGAACACTGATGCTTTCCTGCATTGGGGCCATAAATAGTATGGCATTGGCACACTATTGATTTCTGTGCATTGTACAATCAACATGCGAGTGGGTTCAATAATACTTATAGAATAACTTTCTAATAAATTATTTTACAATTCTTCCCCATTATTTGCCCAACTTGTAGTGGTAGGCAAATAATTCACCAATATTTGCAAACATACATTAATTCCATAATATGTTTATTTCCAAAATTTAAATGACTATTTTTGTAATTATTTGCCTAACTCTAGTCAGCAATGTAGATTATATTGATTAACATGACATTAGCTGATATTGAGTATATCAAGCCTGTGTACAATTTTTGGACAAGTGGGCCAAATATTAATATGCTCAAGTTACAAGTTTTATTATTCTTATTGTGGGCCTGATTGTGCCTGTTAGGCATAGTTCTAGGCTGGGGATGGAGCCACCCAACCCCCAGGGAGCAGAGCAGAATATTTCTTGGAGTTCCCAAGTTTACAGAGATTGCACATCTCTGATTACTACACACCTTTATTGGCTGCAACTTACTTTCTCTAGCTGGACTGCCAGTTCTGAGACTGAAATTCTGCCTGACCCTTGAACTCTGCAATGCTGGGAGCAGCTTCTTATTCTCTCTCCTCCTACTACACAGCTATGTAAGAGCCAGACGTCATCTGGCCTTTTGTTAATCAAACATGTCAGGTGGTCTAAACATATATACCCTGTAAATACATTTAGCCATTTGTAGCTTGCCTCTGTTTAGGATGACCAGTGTTGCATTTAATTACAATCTTACATTTCATATAGGGATCGTCTTACAAAAAATGATGTAGTAGGAACAACGTATTTAAGTCTCTCCAAAATTGCTGCTTCTGGTGGAGAAGTAGAAGGTGAGTTATTCAACTTATACAATTCAGCAAGTATTTTCTGTGTATTTAAGAGAAATGGTGGGACAGCATAGGGAAGTTTGCTTTGCTGGACTTCCCTGGGTTATACCAGTTCTGTGGCTTAAAGATCTTGTTTTCAGTGCTTTCAAATTGGCCACTTTCCAGAACAGCAACTTTACTTTTTGAAAAATTTTATGGTACCAAAGTATTAATAATTAATTCACAAAATTCAAGAAAGTATTCTGAATATACTAGATAATTCAAAACTCAGTTTTCTGGTACACATAGAAAACTTTATTGACTATTTCAAACTCCATATAACTTAATACTTCTGTTGAGCTAGTGTTGATGTATAGATATAATCCAGAGTGCTACAGGATATTTTTAGTGAATTCAGCATTTATGAAAGAGGCCAATTCGAAGTTCACTATTTCAGAACCAGTATAGAATGGGGAGCCATAGCAAATGTGACCTTGCCCGCCACTTCTTGCCACCGTGCCCAAACCTTGATTTTGGAGAAACAGCTTGAAGTCAAGAGGAGATTAGCCAGTCTTCCTGATGAGACTGCCTATAAAACGCCAATAGTGATTTGAACACCAGTCTGGTAAGAACTGGTCCAAGACCACCTCTCATTTCCCATATGCCACTAAACAGTGGTCAAATGGCAATGACTCTTGGTTACTACTCAGACCAGTGATCTAGAAGAGAGGAGTTCTATATCGCATTGCCTGAGCCCACCTAAACTGCAAATCACTGGATACATTCAATAGTTTTCAATTAAATTATTTGTTTAAGTGGAGTCAAGCATATGTCAAAGTTTTTCAGTCAGTTCAGTCAAGTGGTTCTGCTACTTGTTGAGAAAACTAAAAAGCCAAACTTATAATGACTGCAAGAAAACTCATCTAGGTAGGCAAAGTTTCCATCCTCCTGAGATATTTTCTCTATTAGGGCTTGTGTGATCTGTGAACTTATTAAAATATTGCAATAAAAATATACTCCAACAACATTTTTCTTCCCATAGATGGTTAAGGAAAGACAAAATTGAGATTTCCTTCCTGTTTCTGTTATGCTATGTTTATAACTATTTCAGGGTAGTTTGTTTATTCCCATTAGTTACAATCATGTTGTAATTTATTTTATTAATAATTTCTTTATCTATACGTAGCATGTTTCTAACCACACACGCAATTTCATCTTCTTATAGTAGGATTCCATTTATAGGTGGGCAACTCCTTGCCAAGCATTGTGTTGCTTTGCCAGAAATTCATGCTTAATCTTTGTCATAAAAGTTTTACTGCATATTAAACTGTCCCCATAGAAGAGTTCACAGTAAATTATGCTCAATATTTATTTAGCTGCCTAATATAACAAATAAGGTGAGTTAGCCTGAAGGAGGCTGGCCCCAAATAATTTCCATCATTTGAATTCTGAATTAGTACTTTTCTCAGATATATGTAATGAAACATCCTTATAGTTGTCTAAGAACAGCCCTGCTTGTCCATGAGTAAGCTATGGTAAGTAATTTAAAAAACAAAACAACATTGGCCTCAATCCTGTAAAGACTTGAGCACGTATTTAACTTTATACATGTGAGTACACTGGTTTGAGAACTATTCATGTGCATAAAGTTAAACATGTGCCAATCTTTGCAGGATCAGGGCCTATGAAGTTTGTTCTGCCTTCTCCTCTGTGACAAAGTTACTTAATTTCTTCTGTGTTTCTGATTTGAAATCTGGGTGCTTAGTTACTCAACATCTCTCTGAAAATTGCTATTCCAGTGTCAGATCTTCAATATAAGATTCCCAACTCTCCTCCCCTTGAAGTCAATGGCAACACTCCCATTGATTTCAAGGTGTGCAGAATTGGGTTCCAAGAGATCAACTGATTAGAACTAGTCTAATCATTCCAATAAATGAAAGTATCCTAACATGTTTTAATCTGTAGCATGATTGTTTCCTTAAGTGAAAAGCTTGACACAAAAAAATCAGTTTGTATGATTTTTAGTTTTTAAGATAGTAATTTAAAGTATTTAAATAAAAAATCTTTTATGTGGTGCTCAGACAGAGGTGTTGGAACTCACAGACACCAAAACTGTATTTTGATGATAGCCCTGGGCACGTCTTTCTCTGTTTAGAATTTATAAAACTAGGGAAATACCACACCCCATTTTATTCAAGCAGCAAAACTCCAGGCCACTCCAGAGTCACTTCAGCTTTGATATAGTTTTAAAGCAGATTGCACTTTGATATGTTTAATTTTTAAGCTCTATAATTTCTTGTCATGTAACCTGTTGTCTTTTCATAATATAGAATTTTCATCTTCGGGAACTGGGGCTTCATCATATGAAGGTTTATATCTTGGTCTTTAATTTGATTTTGCTGTCCAGTGCCCAATCTGAGCAATATTGTCTCAAAACAAAACCAAGCTATTTTATAAACATTTTTAAAAAATTAAATAATATGTAAAGGATACAATGCTACATTTGGAGACTATTAAATATGACTTACTATTTAAATCAGTTTTGGCACTGGAATTGGTTTGACAATATTTCTATTTGGCTGATGTGTGGCGCTGCATTTTAGAGCTGAGCGTGTAGTTGTTTCAGTTACTATGCACTCTGACAAATGGCTTGCAGTTTTTCAGTTAGTAATGAAAAACTCAACTGTGTATGCTGCTGCAGACCTCCCTGTAAATAATGAACTGCCTAAAAGATTTCACAGCTCTTTTGCTTATGCTTAATTGGGTGGATAAATAGATCTGAAAAATGAAACCTGACTTACTCTAACTATGAACAAATTGGTCTTTGCATTATTATAACCTAGAGCTGTTTTTGGAAATCATTAAGTTAAAAATTGCATTTATTTAATAGAAATAAATGCAGATTAAGTTTCAATGCAGTTGAAATGTAACTGAATGTTAATAAGTTTATCCACCCAAATGCTTTGTTTTCTTATCTCAGATCCAAAAGTGCAGCATAGCTCACCAAGCATGGCTTACTGAAAAATAGACTAATAGTGAATAAAAGCTGAAATCATCTTTCTGAAGCATTTTCAAGCCTTTCTGATAATCAGCTCTTTAAACATACCATCTTTAAATGAACAACATTGATTTCTTAGAAATGTGCTTGTTTGAATTTACCAGCAACAGCATACAGATTAATTCAACATAGAAATCTATTTTTAGAAAGAAGGGTTTTTTAATATTATCCCTATGTTTGTTTCTAATATCAGAGGCAAGTGTTCCTGGATCATTTAGCAGTGGAAGATGACTTCAGTGGTATTAAGATGTAAGGCAGAAGAAACAGAGGAAAATTAAAACATTTAGGGTTGAAAGAAAAGTTTCTACTCCAGTTAAAATGGCTCACCAAAAGTCTGGACAATTCTTAGCCCTTTGCATAGAGCTGAATTTTACCTACACTAAAGTTTTATGCTCCTTACATTCAATTCTAAAATATACCGCATCCATAACTTTAACCAAAATTATGGTTGTAGAGTCATTCACTTTAGGAAACCAGGTTGCTTCATTTTTCCAAATCTAGATGATTAGCTTGTTGAAGCAAACTCATTTTTAGGTGCTGGATCCAAGCGGCGGGGGAAAAAAAAGCAAGCCGTGATTGGCGGCACTTCGGCGGCAATTCTACCGCTGCTGCTTCATTCTTCGGCGGCAATTTGGCAGCAGGTCCTTCCCTCCAAGAAGGACTGAGAGACTTGCCGCCGAAGAGCTGGACGTGCCATCCCTTCCCATTGGCTGCCCCAAGCACCTGCTTGCTGTGCTGGTGCCTGGAGCCAGCCCTGCTCATTTTAGCATGATTTAGAATATATACAACTAAGGCCCTACTTGAATTGCAGGATGATTGTCAAAAAATTGCAGCTGAGTTGCAGGCAAGCCATGGAAAATTGTAGAAAAGTAATAATGGACCTTATTATTTCCAGTAATAAAGCCCATTATTACTTTTCCGTTATTTTCCACTGTCAGGGGCCTGGGGCTGAGAGCAGAGGCTCCTACTGTTGGCCTGGCGAGGCTGAGAGCAAGGGCTCTCACTGTTAGGGGCTCGGAGCAGAGAGCAGGGGCTTGGGGCTCCTGCTGTCAAAATTGTGATGAAAACCTAATATTGCAGAATCTGCAATTTCCACAATATTGCAAGTTAAGGAGGGCCTTATATATAAGCAATATACAAATCTCTACAGACCCTGCATTTACCATTAATCTTTCCCAACAACATTATCCCTTGAGAGCTGCAATAATCAGGGAAAAGTCAATACTCAAATTAGAGTATAGTAGTATTCCGTCTTCAGGAAAGATGTAAATATGGGCCAAATTCTGTCTTCAGATATACCTGTGCAACCTCAATGAACTCTGAGGACTTTATATGTAAGAAGAGCTGGGGCATTTAATAATTATCTACAATAAAAGGTCATCAGGCCAGTTCCAGATATTTTTTCCAATAGTAAAGTCATTTCATTTCATATAAAGACCTATGACTGAATCTCTCTGTGGTCCAAACTCAACTAAGAAAAAAAACAGCTACATAATCTGAATGTAACATGCGCTGTCCAGATGAATATTAAAATGTAAAAGTATTTAGGAGTCCTGTGGCCCCATCCACTCTCTGTAGTTTAGACATGAAAGAATGTGAACCACTGAAAACTTTGACAAAATGGACAAAGTTTACTAACCTGGAAGCAGACAAAGCACAAGGCACAGAACCATTTTACATTCTGCAAAGTTGACACAACTGCATTTGTTTTGCCAGTAAGAAACACTGGGACATTCATATTCCCTTTTACTATCCCGCTAACTTTACATATTGCTCTGTAGTCAGTGAGGGGCAGTGAAAGACTTGTAGGATTTAGCCCTTTATCTTCACATTCTTCTGTCTTTATCCTATGGTAAAGCCATCATTTTGTGCTTCAGATTGTATTATATATATATATAAAATACAATCTGAAGCACAAAGAGAGAGAGACAGAGACCTATCTCATAGAGCTGGAAGGGACCTTGAAAGGTCATCTGAGTCCAATCCCCTGCCTTCACTAGCAGGACCAAGTATTGTCCCTGAGGAGTTGTTTTTTGTTTTTTTTTGCCTCCCCCTGTCTCTAAATGGTCCCCTCAAGGTTTGAATTCACAACCCTGGGTTTAGCAGGCCAATGCTCAAACCACTGAGCCATCCCTCCCCAAAAGTAGTTTCTGAAAAGTCTGATAGGTGATGATGAAAGACCTGGAGCCTAACTCTGATCTCATTTACTGCAATATAGATGAGAAATACCTCCATTAAAAACAATGCAGGTACACCAGGGTAAAGCTGAAGAGAGCTCAGAATCATGCCCCTGATCTCAAGCACCATTCCAAATGTAGAGTATTTCTCTGCGTGTATGACTGACTTATTTCTAATTTTTTGTATTATTTATATGTTCACCTACCAATAACCTTAAGAGCACTTTTAGGGAATATATACAAATGTTGCATAAAGGCACAATTAAGTACCTTAAATCCAGAGCTAGAGAACAAAAGCCTGCTTCCCCTTACAACAGGGGTGGGCAAACTTTTTGGCCCGAGGGCCACATCTGGGTATGGAAATTGTATGGTGGGCCAGGACTGCTCATGAAATTGGGGGTTGGGGTGAGGGAGGGGTGAGGGTCCAACTGGGGCTGCGGGCTCTGGAGTGGGGCCAGAAATGAGGAGTTCAGAGTGTGGGAGGGGGATCCAGGCTGGGGCAGGGGAGTGGGTAGGGAGGTGAGGGCTCTGGCTGGGGTGTGGGCTCTAGGGTGAAGGAGGGTGGGACCGAGGGGTTTGGAGGGCAGGAGTGGGATCAGGACAGGGGCAAGGGGTTGGGGCGTGGGAGGGCGTGAGGGGTGCAGGCTCTGGGCGGCGTTTACCTCAAGCAGCTTCTGGAAGCAGCAGCAGCATGTCCCTCCTCTGGCTCCTACGCAGAGGCACGGACAGGTGGCTCTGCGCACTGCCCCAACCACAGGTGCCACCCCTGCAGCTCCTGTTGGCCCCGTTCGTTGGCCAATGGGAGCTGTGGGGGTGGCGCTTGGGCGGGGGCAGCATGCAGAGCCCCCTGGATGCCCGTATGCATAGGAGCTGGAGGGAGGACGTGCTGCTGCTTCTGGGAGCCTCGCAGAGTGGGGCAAGCCCCTGACCCCGCACCCCAGCAGGAGCTTGAGTGCTGGATTAAAATATCTGAAGGGCCGGATGTGGCCCCAAGGCTGTAGTTTGCCCATCCCTGCCTTATAACCATTTCAGTTCATCAGTATCCTGTTTAGTTTAATAAACTCAAGCCTTACTATAATACATGCTGCAGTACATATGTACAAAACCAAATGGCAATAGCAATAATATGAGTAATGCTTCTATCTACAAGTAATTTTGATACTGAACATAAAATTACAAAAATTAGAGCAGAGCAGTACTCAAATTACAGCTGTAGTATTGATATAGGTAAGGGATGTAAGCATTAAATTAGAAACACCTAGTCTTCTCTTTGTAGTGTGATGATTTGAAAAAGCACTGGTTTTAGCACACAAATTCTAAACCCAGACATTTAAAAAAAGGATTTAAATTATTTTGCCCATTATAATTAAGAAAATGACAAATAAATGCTTATGGATTCATTTTTGTGTTTTAGCTCTCTAGAGTATAATTGGTATGTAAATTCTATTGAACTGTATTCCGAATAATCAAAAATAATTAAAGCAAACAAATATTCATCTATGAAAACTAAGTGAATGTGTGGACTTTCACTCTTGAATGAAATTTTAGGCCACTCAAAAAGAAGTTTGTAATACACAGGCTGACAATCACTTCACTAAAGAGGCAGTAATGGGAGCGACTATACATCTAATTTTGAGTCTTATCCTGCATTCCTTTCTCAGGCAAAATTATTGAAATTAAGGCTCTCTGTTATGCTTAGGCATGGCAGAATTTAGCTTTTTATTTTTATAATTTTGATGGATAAAATTGATTATTTTAAGCATTTTTTTCTATTTTCATCCATTTAAATTTTCACAGTCATAAGAAATTATGTGGAGGGGATCAGATATTGTTGTTCAAACAGTTAAAGCTGTAGAAACAGTTAAAACACAAATTGCCAACTGCACATGTCAAAATATACAAAGTAAATATCCTTAAGTCAACAGATCATACCTATTTTTACTGTTCATTTACTAGTCCATTTGTAAGAAGCTTAATTCAAAAGTCTAAATCCTTGGATTTTGACTACTGAGTTCTCAAGCAACTGCTTTCTGACTGCCTATCTGTACATTTCTATTACACATGGAAATACTTTTTCATTAGTTTCTATAGATGTACGGTGAAATCAACATTATTGACATTTACTAATACAAATCTAATACTTCCAAGTCTAGTTATGCTCCAATTTCAGTCAATGGGAGTTTCGTCATTGACTTCATTGGGAGCAGGATTGAGACCTAAGAATACAGCAGTTCTTTTAATTATTTTGGCATAATGGAAAATCTTTTTTAGATTAATGCCTCCAAATCTCATTTTTTCCCTATTTTGCACAAAAATACATACTACTCTACCTCCAGGTATGGTGAATAGGCTACTTAATAGTGTTATATACTGTGGTATACCTTAATAATTTTCATTCTGTTAGTTCTTCTATTAACAGACTTGAGTCACTTCAGTAGCACACTAAAAACAGTATGATTAACTAGGCATATTCTGTGATGCTGAACACTAACCTTCCAGCTACTGTGTACATCTTTATTGTTAGCTAGAACATAATCCGTGGTACATTTAAGTGAAAGCCAATGGTATCGGGTATTCAGTTTAATCTATTTGTGAAAATATTTTTTACATTAAAATTTGTACTTTGTTTTAAAATTGTATTGGTCTTTCACATAAATAAAATTTTGATGGTGGGAATGTAGCATAAGGTCAATTTATTCTGTGGGGTTTTTATTGCATAAAGTATTATCTAATTTAAAAATCTTACAGCCAGGTAAACAACTAGGGACAGATATATCTATGCAAATAGATATATTAAATTCATATTACTGGGATACAGCCATGGAATAAAGTGTTCTTACTTTACTAACAACTAATATCTAACATTTATTTTACTGTATCTGAATTTAAAGTTCAATACCCTTGTGGCTCTAAAAGATGATTAGTTAATTTCTAATGATGACGTTTGCCTATTAGTGAACACAGGGGAAACAGAGGTGGGCTTTTTACCAACATTTGGGCCCTGTTACCTAAACCTTTATGGAAGCCCAAGAGAATACACTGGATTCCCAGACCCCTATGATGAACTAAACTCTGGAAAGGTTAGTTTCTCTTCTATAATACAAACAGATCAAAACAACTGTTATTATCAATAATGTAAACTGAATTGGTTTTAATTAAGTTTAAGACAAATGTAAAGAAAGAACTTTTTATTTTTGTTTTTGCAAAATAACATACTGTACACTTAGCATGATGTCACTATTTAATAAATGGAACAGGAATATTTTTCTATTTGTGGACATTTCAATTGTATACACACTTTTGAATGAGCATTTGGGATCATATAGATTGAGGCCACTGGATTCCCATTCTAGTCCCATTGGCACAGGGGAATGAAATGAGACAAATCTCAGGTGAGGGATTTTAAGGGAAGAGCACAATTTCATTATATATTGAACCTCTTCTCCCAGTCCAATAGAAGCCCCTTGTCCGTAGGTATTTTGATATGGCTGTTCTCCATGGCAGTGTCCCATCCAATCCCACAGGGATGTTGTAGCAATAAGAGAAGGTTGAACCTACCAACATTATTTTGAACTATCTCCCCTTCTGCATATTTGAACACTCACACAAAGGGGAGTGGAGCACTGGCTAAAGAGCATGAGTGAGACCTACTGATTAGCCATACTGCCATGAGGAAAGCTGTCATGGGAAAGCGAGATGGGGATCAGATGGGGGGTGGGGAAGGACACTGAGCCTCCATGAAAATGTCCTGCTCTCCCCAGATGCCCCAAGATCAATGAGATTTCCCTATAGATCTTGATACATCTGCCGACTCCCAAGAAATAATTCTCCAAGTGCCATATATCATCCACTAGATTTCCCCCACAGATGGGATGAAAGAAACAGAAAATATCTCCAAAATCTGCCACAGAGATAGGTTTGAGCCAACATGGTTTCATCTTCCCACCTTGCCTCCTATCCACAGAGCCTGTACACACAAGCCATGCACATTTGGACATCTGGGATTCTGGAAAGGGGTTTATGACTAGGCATGGCTAGGGATAGCCTCTCTGTATGGCATTATCACCTGGAAAATCAACGAGATTTTCTCATATAAGTAAAAATACTGACACTGCAGCCCACCATCGGACACTGTCAAGAATGATTTGGGGCCCGGTCAAATGGGAGGCCCTGGTAGAATAGTTTCTCAGGGAGCGGTGCTGGCATAGAGGTGCTGCCAAGGGCATGGGGTCCCTTGCAGATTCTCCAGACATCTTTTATACTCCAAGAGCTATGGGATTTCCTTATGGATCTCAAAAGATCTGCAAGTGGGGAGGACCATGGCCATTACTTGCTCTGCACAGCAGCCCATATTACTGCTGAAGCTCTGTCGTTGTCTAAAACAGAGGGACACATTATCCTAAGAACTAATATAGAAAAGCCTCAACAGAAAGCAGCTGATTCTGCAGGTCATTTAAGATTAAAATGCAACTTCAGAAGGATTAATGATTGTATGGAGGCTGAAGGATATAACTTATAGGAAAACATATCTACTTTGAGCTACAATGTGATCTCCAGTTGAGAGTAATTACCCATTTGATGCTTGTAGTATATATGTCCCAATGTAGCCACTTCTTCAACCTAAGGGACAGTAGTTTTCAATTACTCTACAAATCCAGTCTATATATTATATATTTGCTTAATACCAATGGCTTTGGTGCTGTCCAGAATAAAACATTCAAAAACATTGCATCTGTCATTTACT
Organism: Mauremys mutica; assembly: GCF_020497125.1. Classification (NCBI taxonomy): domain Eukaryota; kingdom Metazoa; phylum Chordata; order Testudines; family Geoemydidae; genus Mauremys; species Mauremys mutica. The sequence goes on from NC_059078.1 coordinate 98,158,192, forward strand.
ATTTCTTATTTCTTAAAAATATTTGTTCTTCACTTACAATAGAAATTAAAGCCCATGATTATTTTATATTTGTTCAATTATGTAAGTTTGTGTGAAATCCTGACCTCATTAAGGTCAATGGCAGTATTGCCATTAACTTTAAGGGAGCCAGGCTTTCAACTCCAATTTTGTTGGCCAGCAGTTAGATATAGAATTTTGTGTGATTGTCTTACAGGAGGAAGGAGTTGCTTACAGAGGCAGAATCCTAGTTGAACTATCTACAATACTTGACAGCAAATCTGTGAATAAAAAGATAGAAGCGATCTCCAGTGATGACGTACTGGTTGTTGAGGTAATTCCCTGGTGCACTTGTCAATATGTATGGATGCGAAATGTTTGGTTTTACTGTTTTTGGAGAATTACATGACCTACTAAAATTGTAATAATGAAATCCTTTAGTTATTCGTGTCTTTAATAATACAATCAGAAAACCTCCCCACAAAAATTACTGATTATATAGCTGCAAAAATTACTTTCCCTTCCTCACAGCATAGAAATTGTGATTTAAGAAATCTTTACTATTTCAAATGTATTATTTTATTACACATTTCTATTTTTACTTCTGTTTATTTGGAGTGTGTGTGTGTATGTACATATGTGCGTTTCACAGAAATGTGTAAAAGTATTAAGATAGATGTTGTTTCCATGTAGATACTGCTATTTTTCTCTAATCCTCTACCATTACATACAGTTAATTAATTAAAACAAAAACTCTTGTAATACTGTACAGAAATATCAGCGCAGACGAAAGTTCAGCCTTTCTGCTGTGTTTCATTCTGCTACCATGCTGCAAGATATTGGTGAGGCTATCCAGTTTGAGGTTAGCATTGGTAATTATGGGAACAAGTTTGACACTACCTGTAAGCCTTTGGCATCAACAACTCAATACAGCCGTGTTGTATTTGATGGTAAGTATGCTACAGAAGTGTGGCTATAAAGATACAGAATTCTCTTTTGGAAAAAAATCTGTTTATTGATCAAATTTTAGGATCACAACAACCTTGATTTGTTGAAAGACTATTGAAGATATGATTGAAAGTAATATGTAAATTTGTATTTGCTCTTGATATCTTCTGATATATTGTAATTAGTTACACATGAAACCTGTCCAATTTGGGGTTGATACAAATTGAAGTCAGTAGGTCCTGGGCACCAATAAAAAAAATTATAAACACAAGCACAGAAAAACTAGGGATATGAAAGAGGAAAATACTGTTTTGAACTTCCTGTGCTTTCTTCACAACTCTTGTTCAGTGCTTAGACAAATGATTGGCATCTTAAAAGCAGATAGACTAGATTGATTAGTAACCTATAAAATACTTTTAATTTTTACTTTAGTTATTGCACACTTTAGGTTGTTTTCATGTTTTTTTATTTACTAGACAAAGCAAATAATTTTGCTCTCATAAAATTATTTTAAAACATTTTTATTCTAAAGGAAAAAAATATATAAAGCTACTTTCACAAGTGAATTACTGGAGAGAATATTGTAAAAATGTTATCAGATGATTTAAAAAAACACCTTATTGGCTTTCTAAATTATTCAAGTCAAATGCTTATTCTCCAAGAGACACTACTTTACCTGAAAAATATAAATCCATTAGATAAATGAGGGCAAGATTCTGCCATCTTCTCACTGAATAATACCTTCCTGCCTGAATAGGCCAACTGAAATCAATGGAACTAATCACAGAATAAGATACTACTCAACATAACTAAGGATGATAGTTTCAAGTCCTTAGAAAGTATGTATTCATTCTCTCAAAAACAACTCTTAACACATTAATGTTTCACATCAGGTAACTACTATTATTACCTGCCATGGGTGAACAGAAAGCCAGTAGTGACACTGACTTCCTTTTGGGAGGACATAAGTCATAGACTAGACCCGGTGAACCTAATCCTAACCATGGCTGAAAGACTGGTAAGTGATTCAGGACTTTTTATTTTAGTCTCATGTTTTCCATCTAAATTATTTGTGTGAATTTAAGATTTAGGGATGGGGTGGAAAGGAGGGCTTTAAGAGCAAATTCTGGAACTGAATCTGGCACATATTTTTCTCTCCAGAACAGACATGCATTAATGCTGCAAAAGCAGAGTTAATTGTATGTCTGTATTTTGGGAAGTGACAACCATCCCCCCTGCAGTGTATTCCTGCCAGAAGAAGGAGTAAACTATACAGGAGGGGATGCATAGGGCCATAGGAGGCATTTTAATTGGTACGTAGGTGCAATATTATGTACTGTTAAGCATATTGGGCCTAACCCTGCAATCCTGTCTCAGCAGTTTTGAAAGGAATGCAGGATCAGGGCTATTAAATGTCTGAACATCTTTCTTTGTGGTCTTTGGGTTTTTCTAGCAAAATAAATGTTGTTTTGTTGAATGTAGGAGTGGAATGGGGGAGGGATAGCTCAGTGGTTTGAGCATTGGCCTGCTAAACCCAGGGTTGTGAGTTCAATCCTTGAGGGGGCCACTTAGGGATCTGGGGCAAAAATTGGTCCTGCTAGTGAAGGCAGGGGGCTGGACTCGATGACCTTTCAAGGTCCTTTCCAGTTCTAGGAGATTGGTATATCTCCAATTATTACCTTTATTACCTAACTCACATTAAAACTAATAACAGAATGTAAGTTTATATATTCTGCGCCTTTTCTTTAAACACTCCAGCAATCCAACACAGCTGCCCTAAAGTCAGGAATACAGGCTAAAGTTTCTGAAAACCAGTTGGCAGAGATATGGCTGAAGCTGATCGATGAACTTATAGAAGATACAAGGTAAAAGTTATTGTATAACTCATAATTCAAAGCCCATGAAGATAAGACAATGTGAAAATCACCTTAGAACCCATTTCTTTTGCCCTATCATTCCATTTTATATTAATAATGGACAATAATAAAACAGCACTTTAAAAAAAAACTGTTGAGCAGGGTCATTCTTGAAATTGTGGCTATGTAGTGTCCTTTGTCCCCTCCTCACATTCACACACACTCATAGTCTCACACTCTGAAAGTGTAATTTGGCTTCTATGGTGTTATACATTCAGCTGTTGTCTACTGGGGATATTTTGTTGATATGGAATATCAGCATCTCCTTTATGGGCTCAGACAGTTTGTAAAAATGTAGTTGAAGGAATTTTTTTTTTTTGGTACATGTTATTAGGACAAAGTGCAAATCTCAGAGTAATACTGTCTAGTACCTGGTTGCTGGAATTCATCAGTTAGCTGTGTGGTTACCCATGTTTTGATATAACTTCAGAGACTGAGATTTTCAAAAGTGCCTGAAGAAATTAGGTGTTTAAATCCCATTGAAAGATGATGAGATTTGGGTGCCTAACTCCATTAAACGCCTTTGAAAATTCTAGCCTTGTCTTCTCTCCAAAGGGCTGAGTTTTAGGGGTGACATCACAGAAAACAGTGTTTACTGTGAAGCGGCCCAGCAGAGCTGATGCTGAACAGATGGCTGGAACTCAGTTCAACCTGGTCAGACACTACGCCAGGCAGAGCCACCTGAGCCCTGATCAATGCACTCAGTCCAGAGGCCCAGCTGTTCAAGGCACCTATGCTTCCCACCATGAGAAGGAAGAAAGGTCTTCCACAGAGGCTCTTTTTCTTGGGCAGGAGGGAAAAGAATCTTCTCTAGCAGCCCCACTCATAGGGAAGGGAGAGAGGGGAACTCCCAGTTTCTCCTCGGAGGCCAGGGCACAAAAAATCTGTTCAAAAGTTTCTGTGATGGGATGACTTTCCTGGGAGGGAATGAAAGTGAGTCAGTATGTTGTGTGTGTTTAGACAGAGCAATAAGTGTCCGAGCTGGGTTGTTTGGAGGAGAATAATTTCTAAACTTGGGAGAAGGGATTGGAGAAGAAAGGAGAGAGATATTAATGGGCAGTATGAGAGAGAAGAGAGACTGAACTGGAGGAGAGAGAGAGTGAAAAATCATGGGTAAAGTTGATGAGAAAACAACATAAAAAAACAGGAAAAAGAAAAAAGTAGAACAGAGGGAAGAATTTTACACTAGAAAAATTGGAGAGAAAACATAAAAAGAGGGAGGAAGAGATTCACCAAGATATACAGGAAGTGGAGTGAAAAAAAAATAAGGAAGGGAAGGGAAAGAGAAGAACCAACACAATGGAGCAAAGAATCCTGTGGCACCTTATAGACTAACAGATGTTTTAGAGCATGAGCTTTCGTGGGTGAATACCCACTTCGTCGGATGCATGTAGTGGAAATTTCCAGGGGCACGTATATATATGCAAGCAAGAAGCAAGCTAGAGATAACGAGGTTAGTTCAATCAGGGAGGATTAAATTAAAAGACTAGAACAGGACCTCATCCTCCCTGATTGAACTAACCTCGTTATCTCTAGCTTGCTTCTTGCTTGCATATATATACCTGCCCCTGGAAATTTCCACTACATGCATCCGACGAAGTGGGTATTCACCCTCGAAAGCTCATGCTCTAAAACGTCTGTTAGTCTATAAGGTGCCACAGGATTCTTTGCTGCTTTTACAGATCCAGACTAACATAGCTACCCCTCTGATACTCAACACAATGGAGTTATAGTACATTTTAGTAAGAAATCACTAATAGGAATTTTAATTCCTAAATGAAATTTAAATGACCTAGTAAAATGTTTAATAAGGGGCAGGACAGAATGGATGGGCAGAAAGGGATTGGCATATTGAAATTCATTTAGGACAGTACACTGACTAGGACCAGTCCTAGTCTCGTGTCATTACAACCACATGAAAAGTGTGGGTACATCCACTTTATATATATTAAAAAATCTCTCTCACACGCTTGTGCACACACACATGCTCTTTCAAACAATTCCCAGGGCTTTATTAAACATATTATTAAACAATTTTATTGTGGTAACACCTGGGGGCATCAAATAAGTTAGTGCCCCATTGTGCTAGGCGCTGTACAAACATATTGTCACTAAAGAGTTTACGATAAACTTATGAATTGCATTAAGAAACATAATTCCATATATTGTATTTGTAAAAGAAGTTTCCTTGTCACATTATATTTTAAGTGACTAGAAATCTGCCACAAGCTTTAAGGCTCTTTATAAATCTGAAATCTGCAGCAGCTTTCAGGAGGTAGCTGCTGTAGCCTGAGTTCTATTAAATTTAGGCCCCATCCCACAAACACCTATTACCAAATGTAGTACTTACATTCCAGGTAATGGGACTACTTACGATAGTATGCAATACAGCCGGCATTAAGGCTTTGCAGGGTCAGAGCTTTTGTGCCCCTGGTTTCTGATTACATGGTTCAGATTCAGAGAGTAGTAAGTCTTTTCAATCTCTCCAACCACTCAAGAAAATGCTCTGAAAAATAGCTTCTTCTTATGCCATATTAAATGTACCGTAATGAACTGAGTAGCAAGGAGCTCCTGTAAAAGGAATATATTTGAAGACCTCAGAAAAGCTATCTATTGCTTTAACAAATCAATGCAATCACTGTCTTCCTTGGGGTATGCTGTTCTACTGTAGAATTTCCCAGTTATGTTCATTGCAACTGTGCACCCTGGGATCTCACCAATTTCTATGCAGTGGACTTTGGTGCAAATTTTCAAACTTGAGTGCCTGAAAGTTAGATAACTTCATAGTTAGAATGATACTTAAATAAGTGGGTTACTTGTCAGAACTACCGAGCACTCACAGCTTTCAGTCAATGAAAAGAGTCTAACTTTAGTTTGAAAATGTTGATTTCACCTTTGAAATCCATTTCTAGGCATGAATCTTCTACGTTAATTTGATATGTAGAAAAATTGAAAAGTGTAGCAAAAGAAATTACATCTATCTAAGCCACAAAACAGTATTCCTGATGTGATCATCTGGATGATCCGGGGAGAGAAGAGACTAGCTTATGCCCGCATTCCCGCACACCAGGTTTTGTATTCTACTACAAGTACTTATTATAAGCCTAGGCCTACACTCAGTGGGCTTAAACTCTTTAGTAAGCATTAGGCCCAAGAGGAGTGTCTGCAGGACTGGACCTTATAGTGTTATTCTGATGGATTTCTGTTATTTCTGTCACCATGGGGAAATACTAGTGATGATACATAATATTATAGGGCTTAGTTAAATGTTTTCTTTAAGTATGAACACCTATTGCTTCTTGAACATCTGTTAATGAAATTAGATGATAAGAGGGAAGATTTATATTATTAAAAGTTTTTGTTTCTCTTTTCAGTAAGCCATTTCCCCTCTTAGAAGCCAAATCCAATGTCACAGTCCTTGACACACAGATACAAAACCTGCGCCTCAGGTCTCTTAAACACATTCTAGAGGCAGCAACAAGGATGAGAAATGACGCTACCGACGTGAAGGCCACTTTGGCAGAAATCGAAGACTGGTTGGATAAATTAATGCAATTGACCGAAGAGGTCAGTACTTCAAAATACATATGATTCAGTTGGTTTAAAAAGACACAGTTTCTGCAAAAAAACTCCAATGCCTGCATATACACCAGATTCAAGCTTAAAAGAAACCTTCGTCCATTCTTCTCCACCCAGTAATTTTAAAATTCAGAAGGTGAAAAATACTTCTTTCCAGGAATATGTTTAAAATGTATTTTAATGTAAAGTTTTTAATTGCGGTTGACTTCACTGAGAATTTTTCTTGGCTTAGGGTAGCAGGATAAGCCCCAGAGACTTGGATCTAATCTAGATAAAGGGGCAGCACTATCTGCCTAATGAGGCTGTCTGGAGCTTTCTTAAAGGGGGAGAATATTTTACTTTCATCCCAGAATTGCACATTTCCTTAAGGTTTGTGCATCCAGAATTTCTGTGGGTCAGCAGCTATAGAAGCCTATTTAAATTGGGCTTAGACCAGTTATTCTAATTTGTTTTAATCCCTTGAGTAACTTTAGACCATAATAAATGCCTGTTTTCGCATGAGCTAGTCTTGTAATTTGTTTTCATATCATCTATAGCGATATTCATCTTCTCTTTGCCATTGCTAATTTTAAAAATCTCTGGTAAAAAACACCACGATAGCCAGTTTGAGACTCACAATTAGCACACAGCCGACAGAAGTGTATAAGGGGCAGCACAGAGCTGGCAGGGTGTTTACTTAGATTCTGCTAAAGTTCTTGTTACAAGTATTTCATCTTTCAGGCCCTGATTTAGGAAGGCACCTAAGCATGTGCGTAAGTCCATCCTTATTCAGGAAAGCCTTTAAATGTGTACTCAAGTCCCATTGACTTTAGGCTCCATGCAGGCCAAGAATTCCTTAATAGTGGAGCAGCACAATAGGGACATAATGGGCCAAAGGATCTAGCCTAGAATATTCATTATAAACCATTTGTGACTGAATATGTTCATAGAATACCTCCAGCTTCTTTATCAAATCTTTTTGTGACTCATTTGTTTTTTTTTCTAATCATCATCTCAGAAGAGAATGACATTTAATTATTTGCAAAAGAAAATTTCCTCCCATATATTAGTATCATGAACCCATATTTCTGTTTTGTCTTAAATAAATCCCTGAAAGATGCCTGATTTCAGTTTTTGCTCTCCAAACACGGGATTAGTTTGAAATTCTGCTAATTGCAGAATATAGTTTTGATTCTTTTTTCTCTTTAAAAAAAAAAAAAAACAGCCACAAAACAGTATTCCTGATGTGATCATCTGGATGATCCGGGGAGAGAAGAGACTAGCTTATGCCCGCATTCCCGCACACCAGGTTTTGTATTCCACTACAAGCACTGAAGCATCTGGTAAATACTGTGGAAAGACCCAGACCATCTTTCTAAAGGTACTGTGATAATTTCATTATGCACTTCAAACACTACAGCTTGAATTTAAAAAGTGCTATTTTTGTTAACATCAGTCGTTTTCCCTTAGCTAATTTTATGAAAAGTTAAATCCATGAAAGGCATGTGTACATCCATTAAGAGGCATAGGGCCATACTGTACCCTCGGATCCTTAGCATAAGGGAAAGCCATTTCTAGTGCAACTTGCTACAAAACGAGACAGAAAAACTTGTGAGTGGGTGACAGCAGCCTAAGTAGCTAGCTGCTGGCAGGATATACAGTATGGCGCAGTCTGACAGTGGCACAGGAGAGGTGTAAGAATTCTGAAGTGGTGGATTGATAAGACTCAAGGTGCGAGGTGTCAGCCACAAAGAGCCAAATTGCAGATGCTTTCCCCAAAACAGCACACAGAGTATGATGGGAAAGCCCATTGTAACAGAGAATCAGAATCAACCTCATCCAAGAGCTCAGAAATGTGATCCAGTTATTCTGCCAATGTGGGAGCTGATGCTGCTAGAAGGCATGTGGATGGATCTGTCGTGGCAAGGGACTCTTACTGGGTGGGATTTGAATAATTCAGAGAAGCTGCTAATAAATATTCAAACTTTTGGATGTTAATCTGAACCTAATACTTAAGGCTTGTCTTAAGGAAACCTCCCCACATAGCTATACCAGTGTAATTAGACTGCTATAGTTATACTGGTAAAACTCTCTGGGTGCACACCCTTATTCCAGAATTAGAGTGAATTTTTATGGTTAAGTTTGTCTCTTTGAAAGTCAATTAAACCAGAAAAAGGCACTCTTATTCCAGGATATATCAGTATAGTTATACCAGGAAATTTCCCAGTGTAGACAATCTCTTACCTTAAAACTTCCAGCGTGTGTCCATCTGTGTACTGTGTATAACCCTTGCCTACTATTTGAGTGAAACATTCTTTCTGACCTCTGCATTTCAAGCCTCTTGTGACAAAGAAATACTAATACCAATGCTGAACTATGAACTTATAATTGTTCTCAGTACCGGGCAGAGGCAAACTCATTAGTGTGTGAGACTTTGGAAAGGAAACACAGGAAAGGAGTTAAGCAACAATCTTCCTATGCTTAGCTCTTACATGCCAGTAAATCAAGGGTGAGGTTCTACTTTTAGGATGTTTTCTGGTAATATCTGTCAAGCAATAGGGGGTTTGCTGATAAAGACATTTTGAAGTAACCACTGAAGCAGGAAACTGCAGTGCAGGAGTATTCGGATAAGCCATGTATTATTTTCTATATGTCTGAGCTATTATGTACATTTATTCAAAACCTACATTTACTGTCTAGGATAACTATTCTTTTTACATATTCCAGTATCCACAGGACAAGAACAACGGTGCCAAAATTCCAGTGCAGCTGAGAGTTAACATTTGGCTTGGGTTGACTGCAGTTGAAAAGAAGTTTAATAGCTTTGCAGAAGGAACATTTAGTGTTTCTGCAGAAATGGTATGCCTCCATGTTAATTATATTACTCTTACATGAAACATCCAATGAAGTGGGTATTCACTCACGAAAGCTCATGCTCCAAAATGTCTGTTAGTCTATAAGGTGCCACAGGACTCTTTGCTGCTTTTACAGATCCAGACTAACACGGCTACCCCTCTGATACATGAAACTTTGTCACTTACTCTGGAATGTACTGAAATTCTGACATGAATTACTGGTGTCATTTTACACTCATTTTGCATAGATATAAATTACTAAATTAGGCTCAAGGTAATGGAGAATCAGACCCAACATCTCTTCCAGATGATGTCTCTGACAAACTCATAAAACTAGATTCTGATCTTGATTAGATAGGTGTAAATCTGAAGCAACTCCACTGACTTCAGTACAGTGATTCTAGATTTATATTGGCATAATTAAGATTAAAATCTGGCCCATAACATGTTGCTATGTGAAGAACCTTTTTACTTTAATTGCTTGTTCATATCTGAGCAGAGAATAGATGAGCATAGGCTTTATTGGTTAATAATGGTTCCACAGGAGCAGAAAGAGTCACTGAAACAAACACTACAGGAAAATTGAGGCAAACCCAGCAAATTCCAATTACAAGAGAACATACCATAACATGGCAGTGTTAAGAGTTACCACGTATAATGGGGTGGTGAAAATTAGGTGGATAATATTTAAAATAGCCTTCTTGGTATGCTGTAATCGTAGAGACCAAAATAACAGATGAATCTAGACTAATCCAAGAAACAATTTTATTCTTCTGTTAATGATAAGCTTCAGGCATCCTTTTCGTGCACTTCCTACTAATGGCTACAATGTGCTGCTACGGGAGGTCCACCGGAGCCGCCTGCCACCCTCCCGCGGGACACCGCCCCAAGCGCGCGCTTGGCGCACTGGGGTCTGGAGCCGGCCCTGCCAACATCTATATAGTTGCTGAACCACTGCCAGTATGACATCACGACAGCAGCCTGTGTAGCCATCATCCCTACAGTTACTTGAGTTGGCAGTGCTCAGGCACCTGTAGTGAAAGTAATTTAAAATAGAAAGTGAATGTCAAAATCCATGATTTCTTAAGTATAAAATACAAATCATTATGGGACAAAGTTTTTACTATTTGTACAGTAATCCAAAAATTTTCTAGGAATTTTATAGGAGGAAGGGATTTAAAAAGCCCAAAACCAAAACCAATCTGGGATCAAATTTTGATTCAACATACAGCTGTGTAAATCAAGAATAATTCCATTAAAGACAATGGAAGCATGAGCGTGTGAACCTAGTGTAAGATCAGAATCAGTCCTATCATGCCTGCCCTGATCAATTTATAATCCGATTTATAAGGATTCATGGAGAAGGACAAGGTTTACACGAACAAGATCATGCAGGGATTAATGTATGGTACATGTTCTCATTATAATGGAAATGTATTTACCAAAAAGTTAAAGCTGTCTCTTGTAGACAACATGGAAGCAGTAAGTTTGTAGATTTGAATGAAGAGGGGATGTAGATTGGGAGGGGATTCACTGCAGACAGGACAGCATTGAAGAGGCATTGAGAGGAGGGTAGGAGGAAGAGATGAAGGGATCATTTGAAGTTGTCAGTGGCAGAGTAGGGGTGAGGAGGAAATGTGGTAGGAGATGGAGACAGCAGATATAGAGGAGATAGCACCCCTACTTGTTTCTGTTTGGAATATGAAACAGTATGAAAATATGGTGCTCCAATGGATTTACTAAGAGCTGTCCCTCAAGCATGAAAAGGATGCTGTTAGTTATATGAAAAGTTGTATTTGAGACAAATTTTTAACATCTGAAGCACCATCTTTAGCTTCTGCCAGTCACTAGTTCTGATATCATTATTCTAAGTGCCACTTTGTGAGATTAGTAATGAATAATGACATGAAATAGTGTGGTACCCAGCTGTTTGAAGGAACAAATATTTTGTCTGATTGACCTACTTGTCTAGATTTGAACATGGACAGGTTTGGTAAATCAGTGTGACCCATTTCTGTTTACATGGTGCACCATAAATGGTGTTTATAAGGCTAGCTTACCCAGGAGCGGCACCAGAGTTTCTGGCGCCATAGGCAGAATTCGGGGGGCAGCATTTTGTGCACTCCCCACGGGGCACACGGGAGCTTCCGGTTCCGCTCCTGTCGTGCCGCTGAAGAAGGACCCTCTGCCGAAATGCCGCAGGCGACAGCAGCAGTCATTGAGCTGCTCAATTGCCTGCCACTGTTTTCCGCGGCACGTCAGCAGAAGGTCCTTCTTCGGTGGCTCGACGGGAGCGGAACCGGAAGCTCCCGAGTGCCCCGTGGGGAGTACACAAAATGCCGCCCCCCGAATCCTGGCGCCGTAGGTGACCGCCTGGGGTTGCCTAATGGAAGCGCCGGCCCTGAGCTTACCTATACTTTCTATCTGATAGGTTGGTCCTTTGATTTCAGATATGGGCCTCATATAGTAGAATGTTTGCGTTGTAATGATTACAGAAATATATGCTTGTATTTTCCTAAGAGCTTTTCTTTGGACCCTAAAGTGCTCTTTTCTTCTTCTCTCTCAAACAGTATGAAAATCAGGCTCTTATGTTTGGAAAGTGGGGCACCTCAGGACTAGTCGGTCGCCACAAGTTTTCTGATGTCACAGGAAAAATTAAATTGAAAAGAGAGTTCTTTTTGCCCCCAAAGGGCTGGGAGTGGGAAGGAGAATGGATGGTTGATCCTGAAAGAAGGTCAGATTTCTGATTCCTACACAATCAAACAGCAATAAGGGGTTTGCAATGTTTCCTAGTTATTTTCAGAATGTGCAGAAAAAATTCATCTCTTGGGTTTAAGTGGGGTTGGGCAGGTTTTAAACAAAATTTTTGTAGAAGGAGAGTAAATTAGCCAATCAGCCAAAGCTATTTAATAACAGTACAATCTGTGTTTACATTGTTAGAAGGAAGGATGAACCTTCTGCTGTGAACATGTAGAAAGGATTTCTAGTCATTAGGGGACTAGCCTGGGACACTAAAGACCTTGCTGCAATTTTTCAATTCCCTGCTCTGCAATAGACTTGCTGTGTGACCATGGGCAAGTCACTTAAACTCTCTGTGCCTCTGTTCTCCATCTGTAACATGGAAGTACAGCTGAGGTGTTGAGAGAACGCTAAGGATACACTGCAGACTGTGAGAGGCTCAGATTACTACAGCGATGCAGCCATATAAGTACCTAAGATAGATCAGGTGGCTGTCTGTTTAACAAAAGCTTCTTCCGATTTCAGCTTACTGTGGAGTCCATTTTAAACCTCCAGTTCACATCATATCTACACTGTGTACAAATCATCATCTAGATGGGGAGGTCATCCAATGAGGCTTTTAATTTTTATTTATTTTGCTTTTTGAAAAAATGCAGCCTAATAATAGTGCATGTTCACATACACAGAGATAGAATGGATTAAATTGTAATAGTTACTAGTGGTGAAATTCTAGCCCAAAAATTCCCATCGATTTCAGTAGGGCTAAGAATTTCACCTCTGTTTTTTCTTCTTGTGTTCTGGCAGTGAGCAAGCATAGGAGGACTGCCACTGTACAACAGAAAAGACCTGCTATTGAGTCCTTCTTAAAATTTAGCAGTTACATCTTCATGATTTTCAAGATTAATTTTTTCAATTGATGGTCTATGACATGCAGAAAAACAATAAGTGTACATCTGAGAACAGTTCAGCTGACAAAGAAGAAAAGCCTCTTGTAAAAATATCTCTTCCACTAGACAGAAAATAACCCACACAACTTTATTTGACCAGTAGATGGCATTACAAAACAAATTTCAGCCTTTTCTGAAATCGAATCTGACAGGCAATTAAAACTGGAGAAATTTATTTTATCTGAAATAATTAGTAAGCTTTTAATTATCATGTTTACAGTTTAAAAAATATATCAGTAAAATATTTGACTTTCTTTTTAAACTCAGTCACACCTGGGAGGTGGAGAAAAGTAAAGTTAGTCCAAATTCACAGTACAGCTAACTTTTTTTTTTTTGAAAAATTGGAAACTTGAGTACTGTAATGTGGATGAAAAAGTTTGATATTGGATGCATTTCAGCAACATTTTAATGAACAAATAAACTAGTTGTGACAAAAGAATCAGCTGGCAGCCCATTTAATTGCCTTTCCCCTCCTTAGCCTAAGTTAGCTGATGTGTGGTCATGCGTAGCTCGTAGGTAGTCTTCAGGGAAATGTTGATTTTTTTTTCATGTTATGATTGTCAATCATTCAACTATAACAGTGATCCAGCACTATTGTACTATTGTATTTAGTGCAGTGTAAATGGACAAAATAGGCTTGAAAAATACCCGTGATTTACACGGAATAAGTGATCAAAAGACTTGAAGAAAATGTGAAAGAAAACTCTGATGTGAGAATTGTTTATATTTTATATGTGTACATATGAAATACGTGCATTCTCATATGATATGCATTAGTATTTTATATATTTATATCTATACACTTTTTGAAAGCGTTCAAAGCAGGTCTAGATAGCAATGGTGGGACATTCTAGGAAAAGACGTCTTTATGTGGTCTATAGTGCACTCTATGGATAGTTGGAACTTCACAGTGACAGTGCAATAAAACTCCAAAAGCACAGGCCTCTGCCACTGCGGCTGAAGAAAAATCTCAATTAGCTAATAGCAGTAGGGCTTTTGGCACATAGACTCAGAATTATTCAGCCATCCATTGGAGAATGGTGATAATTTTTTATATGCATGCACATGTGCACACACTCTGCAGTACTTCTAGTCAGTAATTGTAGTTTAACGATTTGCTTTGCTAATTTTTTTGCTTTTGACTTCACAGTTTGCTGACTGAAGCTGATGCGGGTCACAGTGAGTTTACAGATGAAGTGTACCAAAATGAGAGTCGTTATCCTGCAGGAGAATGGAAGGCAGCTGAGGAGCCCTACACAGATGTGGTGAGATTCTTATAAATTAGTACTTTTCATTTTTTAAAATTCTGGTTACGAGAGTTCTGCTTAGCTGTGAGCTATTTTGCTCCCCCTTTTCCTAATTTTTCACTGCATGATGGGCTTTTGAAATGTCTAACATTTTATTTTGACTTTAGGAAAATATGTGTCCTAAAACAAGTTAGTACAGAAGAATACAGGGATGTTTCACCAGCTATTTATTACCAAAATATTTGCTTCATCCTGAGTTGCAGCTGAGAGTGGGTGGTTTGAGCCCATCAAACCAACTTCCTATACAGCCTTACAATATGGTTACGCTACATGTGCATTTTTTACATAATAACCCTTTGGTTTTTTTCCTACCTGAAAGAATGGAGAAAAAACTGCACCACCTGGTGAGATTACCTGTCCCCCTGGTTGGATCTGGGAGGATGATGCTTGGATATATGATATAAATCGAGCAGTGGATGAGAAAGGTAAGATTAACTGTTTAGAGTATACTTATTAGGACAAACTCTTCACAGTCAAACAGATAGAAGAATGTATTCCAAAACTTTCAACAGGTTGTTATGCCTCGCTACGATATTTTGAAATACAAGTAACCAAGAGCATGTTAGTAACTAGGTAGAGGAACATTAGTGATTTCGGGGAAGTTTTTATATTTCAAGGCTGATTTTGTTTTTGTGTATGTAGAACTTAAAGAGGCGGCAAAATGTGGCTTTAAATAGAAACTCGGCTGCAACCTTAACTTATGGAGAATCTAGCTGTTGTTTCATAATTTTAAAAAAATGTTATGATTTAGGACCATCAAGTTTTGGATAGCTATGTAAGCACACGGTTATAAAACTAATACCCTCATACTCCAGTTGTTTGTTACACTCAACTTATTGTTTTATATTAGATTGTAATTTGTTTGGGTCAGAAAACAGCTCTTCTTGGACGTTTGTACAGTGCTTATCCCAATGGGGTTCCCATCCTGATTGGGATCTCTGGTCAATTCCATAATGATGATGATGATGTAGGCTGGTGTTGAATGAAACACTCTGCAGGTGCATGAGAGACTGAGCATGTGTTATACTTATTTAAGCCAGTAGGACCGCAGTCATACTCCCCCTTTCCACCTGGAATCACATGTAAATTTATTTTTAAGTTCTGGTGGTTTGCCTGAAAATGATGGGTCTTTATTTGTGTGTTCCTTTGGATAATGCAGTGCAATAGGTTGAAGGGACAAAATGCCAGATTACAGTCCAAAGGAATGATACTGCATTCTCTACTCAGGCAAAACTGCCATCAGCTGTAAAATATAAAGTAATGGTTGAATATTTCCACCTGGGAAATCTATGGGCTGAAATAACAGGGCATCCGATTCTATCCTCAAGACTGACATACTAAGGAGACCCCCATGCACACTTCTCTTCCTGTGCAGAAAAAGGTCTCAGCTACCATTCCCCTGGATCCAACAGAGAGTGCATAGTGGGTCTAGGGATCTACACTGCAGGACCTACATCAACCCCATACTGGCCTTTGGGGGATTTCTCTGAAGAGGGTCAGACAACACTGTGGTTAAAATGCCAATGGCCAGTCTAGTCTAGGGCTCCCAGCAGTGAAGATGCATTGGTGGTAGCAATATGGGAAATTTTAATGAAGAATCTAGTGTAGACAAAGCCACATGCTTCAAGTAGTTCATTATTATCTATTTAATCTTAATGATAATATTTACACTTAATGATAATATTTACACCATGTACCCAGAAAACTGGTACCAGTTATAAAAGGAATCCACAATTAAAAATGCCCACTACCTATATCTATTCCCATTTTTACCCTACTTTTACTCACCAGTCTATCATCAGTATAACAAAAACCCCACTACATTATGCAGCATCCCATAGTAGGACATGAATTTGCCATGACATCGTGCAAAGTACTAGTAACAAAAAAACCTGGCCTCCCTTGGATCACAGGCACCACCATTTTGCACAGTAGGTGAAGTTTCATAGGTTGCCTGCTGTGTATGTAATCACATTTCATCAAGCAGAATCCAAGGTGGTGTACTTTTTTGTGTCTTGTTTAAGTTGTTAAGCATTCGTTGTCACAAGATACCATTGAGGCCAAAAGCTTAGTAGGATTTTAAAAAGGACTGGTATAGATAATGATATATTTATATAGGCAATGAGAATATCCACAGTTATATTAAAAGGAAAATAAAACCTCAATCTTCTGGGCATAACCCAACTCTGCCCGAAAAGGGTTAGAAAGAAACTTACATCATGGGCTGGTTATAAAGCTGTCAATGATGGGGTTTCCTGTGCCTTTCTATGAAGCGCCTGGTGCTGGCCACTGTCTGAGTCAGGATACTAGATTAAATGGACCACTGGTCTTATGAACTTTAGAAATTCGCAAGCACAGTAAAGAGAGACTCTTTGTTACTAGAACTGCTCTTATTTCCACCTGCTCATAATTAATCCAAATATAAAATGAAGCCATCGATCCAGCAGCAAATGGTTTCAGAGGGTGTCGGTGTGGTGTAAACACTGTAACGAGATGATTGTTAGGATATAGAGGGATGTTTGGGGGAAATATTTGACTTCAAAGCTTGACAGTAAACAAGGAATCTATGGAACATTTCTATACTAGTTCAAGAAACAAGGGACTTGGGAAAGTAGAAGGGACAGTTTTAAGAGAAGAATATCTGAAGCTCAGAAGTGAATTTGGATGAATTCTAAAGAACCCGGATACTCTCGGATAGCTATTTTCTTTTTTTTAAAGTCCAGTGAAACAACTGGCTGTTTGGCATCATTGGAATCTAAGTTTTCTTACTCCTCTTATGTAGTTTTGCCACCTGTGCGAACGTTAAGTCTCAGTGCATGAGGTCATAATACCTTCCACAGCAGAAAGTCAGACTACATAAAAATCTGGACCCCAGAATTCTGGTTGTTGAATTCCAATTCTGTACAGTGGAAATATAAAAAGCAGTGTTGCCAAATCTTGTGGTTTTGTCATGTTTCTCACAATAATGGGTGTGTCTCTTAAAACCTGAGGTCATCTGAGTATGTTTGAATTCCAGCTTCCATTTAAAATAAAAAACAAGTTTCTAGCCCTCCCCCTTGTAAAGAATGCATGTATGACCCCAATGCTCCCTAAAGCCTCAAAACCCAGTGAGTAAATAAAAAGAACTCCAAATGGATTTTTTAAAAATAAAATCTCATGATTTTAAAGCCAAAATATTGATTTTTTTTTGGTGACATGACCCTTGACTTTTAAATGTTTAGGGTTGGCAATACTAAAATAGTCCCTTATGAATTTATTTTATGTCCAATGAAACTTGACCATCTGCAGAACTGCTTTAACACTGAACGCAAACTCCTCTTGTTTATAACTTACACTGTTTATCTGAAAGATAACTAACAAATCCTGTTTTAGGATGGGAATATGGAATTACCATTCCTCCAGACAATAAGCCAAAATCCTGGGTTGCTGCAGAGAAAATGTATCATACACACAGACGGCGAAGACTGGTGCGAAAACGCAAAAAGGATCCAAGCCAAGCAACAGGAGTAAAGGTAAAAGGAGCAGATTACAACTGTAGTTAAGGGTTTCTATTTCTTACACATAATACATGATTTTAGAGGTAAATGTGTTTGAAATGCATCTCAGAGATAAGTCTGAGTGCAGAACAACATTCTGTTTCTACCCAAAGAAAAATATTTTAAAACAACTTTATTTGACATGCAGTCAGTTTCCCTTTTCTGCTGTAGAATAGTGTCCTTGTCTTTCACTTAGAGTTTATTTTGAAAAGGGTTGATTGTTTTTGTTGTAACTATTGCAGACTTTTTATGACATTTACGTAAGTACAGTGTGGATGGTTTGCATTTCTTCTGATGTCTCCTAGGTAAAGGCATCCTATGAAGATCAAGAAGGATGGGAATATGCATCTTTGATTGGCTGGAAGTTTCACTGGAAACAATGCAGTTCTGATACATTCCGCCGTAGACGCTGGAGGAGAAAAATGGCTCCTTCAGACACACATGGTGCAGCAGCTATCTTTAAACTTGAAGGTGCTCTTGTAAGTAGTAAAATCACAGCAGTAATAGTTTAATTAACAGGAAAAATAAGTTTTAAAATTAGTGAGGGAACATTAACATGTTGTTATTAAATACAGCAAGCTACTACCTGAGATGCTTTATAACCATTAAATTGCTGTGTGATTGAGGCGTTCATAGGCTTCAAGGCCAGAAGGGACCATGATGATCATATTGTCTGACCTCCCGCATAATACGTATATTATTTGACTCCTAGAATTATTTATCTGTTAGCATGTTATGAGACTTGGCAGCAGAAACTGAACCCCTAGATGATCCACCCGCCTGGAAAAGCAAAGGAGCTGGTCCAACTAAAGTAAAGCTGCTCAAGGGTATAAATCAAATGCATAAAGAGTAACTGTGTCAGTAATAGGTATGGACAGGCATTGCCTCTGCTGGATATTTGCATCAAACAACTAGCGGGAAAGAAGATAGAAAGATATCTCTATGGTCACAATTTAATTATTCCATAGGTTTATTAAAGGGATACATTGTATATGCTAAGGCATTAACTAGGAAATAGTATAAAGAGCATAGTGTGAGAAAGTAGTATATTTTACTAGGATATTAGATACAGAAAGGATGGTGGCATCATACTAGGGAAAATCCAAATTGTGGCAGTGGCGCTACATTTTTTTCTTGTTTTGCATCATAAGCAGCAAATAACAGGCATCTAGTTTATAATATCTATTTTCTTTCCTCCACTTCCCCGGGTCCTGACTCCCATGGAGTTTTGAAAATTTGCTTTTTAGTGTCTGTTCCTTTATTAACTAATAAATATTGGGCTAGACACAGCTCATAGTTGCTGCCAGCTTGTGCCAGTGTAACTGGGGGGATAACGCCCCCAGCAACAGAATAGCTCTCTAAAGGAGGTTGGTGGCCAGTGTAGAGTGCTTGCAACCTCTCCTGTAGTAGGGTGCTTGCAGGAAGGCCCATCGAGAGAAATGGTACATCATGTTCACTGGCATCCCAGCCCCTTCCATTTCACTTTATTTACAGAGACATACATTTTGGGGTCCCCCGAGCTCAGGCCCCCAATACAATTGTTCCCTCTTTCCCTCCTTCTCATCTGCCCTGCTTGCAAGTGGCCAGTTTACCCCCCAAATCAGGCAGCGTTGGCCGAAGTGGACATGACTACCAGACTGATTTCTCTGACTGCATCTTAAAAATTGTCTTCCCAAAGGAGAGTGGCAGAACAAACATCTTTGCCTGCAGCCAAGCATGAACTTCTTCTGCGGTACGCTAGGCTTCATTTGTTCAGGGAGGTACAATTTGCACCTCTTCTTGCCTCAACAGGAGCAAATGAAGCCCAGTGTGTACATAAGAAGCCATTAACATGAAGATCAGGTTGTTTCTGTATATGTAAATGTCAGTGAACTTGGTTTTGTATATGATTTTAGGGAGCAGACACTAGCCTTGATAATGAAGAGGGGAAGAGTTCCGAAAAAGCCAAGGAGTCTGCCACACGTGTATTTGGTGCCAACACTCCAATTGTTTCCTGCAGTTTTGACAGTAGGTTTTTCCCAGATCCCTGCTTAATGACTCACTTCTGTTGTTATGCATACTGATCACTGATAATCAGTAGCCAGGTAGTGAACCACATTGTTACCCCATCCTCCTTCCCCCAAACCCCACCAGCATACTTGTCACATCCACTTGTTGCATCTTGTTACTAACCAAGACTGTAAATTGTTTGGGACAGTGTCTGTATTTTAACCATATGCTCATATGTCTCCTAGCACAATGATGGTCAGATCCCTGACTGGGATTGGCTACTGGAAGACAAACCATGCATAATACAACTAATAATGTTCAACTTTGTCTGTTTCCATCATTTGACGATCTAAATATCTAAATATAAATCCCAGATCCCTGACTGGGAGTGGCTACTGGAAGACAAACCATGCATAATACAACTAATAATGTTCAACTTTGTCTGTTTCCATCATTTGACGATCTAAATATAAATCCTATCAGGAGAAAAGTTAATAAAAATATTTGAGTGAACAGGACCAAAACCAATAAACTGGGTTAAAGAATATGGGTCAAATAATCTCTAGTAGCTCATAATTATATGAAAATTTAGAGATGCTTAATTCCCATGTTGATAGGTACCTTACAGATACCTAAAGTAGATTGATGGATAGGACCCTATTAGTAATAGTGCAATATAGACAGTTGTGCTATTGACCCTCCATTCACTCTACTCTTTTGGAGCCAAATGCTTGTTTCATTGGCTACCTAATCCAAGCAGCCAACCAGATTTACCCTTGCCAAATCTGAATATAAAACTGAGCTGCATTTCAGCCTCAAACCCTAATCTAAACATAATCCAGATCTAGAGCCAAACAGTCCTCTCTCTCTCAGCTCAGCTCTTCCTCTTTGTACACATGCTCTTATTACAGTCTACTGGAACCCCTGAGTTGTCCCTCTCCCTTCCTTTTAACCGTAGTCAAATAAGTCTGGGAGCAGCTTGCTAAATTCTGATGTAACCAAGCAATGGTGGAAAATGAAGAATTACCTGCCATGAGCATAACGTACACTTTCGGGGGGAGGGGAGGGGAGGAAGCATCAGAGGAAGGAACCAGAACTTTGGTTTACAAGCCCTTTAACTGGTTTTCAGAATTCAAATAGGATTTAGCTGAAAATAAAAAGCCAAGCCGGAAAAAAAAAGTTTCCAGTTCAGACTTTTGTTTCTATTTACCCTCTGATCTTCAGATGTTGCGCTAATAAAACCATTTTATGGAATTTTGTTGTTTTAAATAAAATGTCTAATATGCTTAAATAAGCTCCTGCTCCCTTTTGAGTCAATGGCAACACTTGTATTGAATTCGTGGGATCAGGCTTTGGCCCAAAGTAAGCCAGGGAACTGTATTGACCAACGTTCTGGATATGGGGGAGACAAAGAGGAATTTAAAAATGTTCAAAAATACATTCAGGGCTAGCTTGCTTTGGGGTGAATCCTGCAGTTTTCAGTGCTACTTCTACCTTCAAAGTCTTGAAGAAAGAAGTGTTGGTCCTGACCTCTAATCCCATATAATTGCAGACAGGTGCATGAGAAGTTACATCTGATTACCAGACTCTTTTGAATAGAGTAATTTGTTAGGACTTTTTAAAGTCTCCTGCAGAGTCAGAAGTGAAAAAACTGAATGGCCTCCATTTTATTCCATTCTAGGGATCTTCATCTACTTTGTGCTGGTCTGTAGAAGCAGCTCCCATACATTAGCCTGATAGTACCAGTACACTGGTCACAAATAATCAAGTTAATATATGGTGCTAAAATTGCTCATTCTTTGGTTCAGAAGCCATTGAATGCCTGTTTTACAAATGCAAAATAGTCTAATTAAAAGAATCACACTCATTTAATTCTAGCCACTACATCTGGACTCTCATTTTGTTTATTTTGTATAGGAGTGTATAGTTACCACCTTCGCTGCTACATCTATCAGGCAAGAAATCTTATTGCTTTGGACAAAGACAGCTTTTCAGGTATGGAAAAATCCTGTTCAAGTCAACAAACCCACTCCCTACAATGAATGAATAGCTTATTTCAGCTATAGGATAGCTTGATTCACCTGCTGTAAGCCCCTATGGCAGTAATTACAGCTTTACTGAGTGGGATCCGGAGCTGGCCAGCACATCCCCAAAGTGCACAGTACTGACCAACAAGGAGGGGTGGTTAGTGCATCCAGGAAATGCACTGATTCAGCAGTACCCCCTTGACAGCTCTCCCAGCTCCTCTCCTGTAGGGAGAGAGGTCGTGCAAATATTGCCTATACTTCCCCATGGATGAATCTCTCCTGGGCCCTAGCTTCCCCTTTTTGGCCCAAGACTATGCAGTGTGTATTCCTGCCCCACCCCCCATAGGGTAGCAGAGGTGAATCAAGCTATATCTGCTTGTTGTATCAAGTTCTTGCCTTATCTAAAGTTTTATATTACGTTAGCACTAATATTGACTTGTACAGAAATTGCAGATTATATGTACCTTACTGCTAAGCGTGGGTCTTGTTTATTTGTACAAAGGTATTCATTAGTGCTTAATTGTACAGGAACCTAAAAATGTTTTACCCTTAATAGGCAATAGTGCCACATGATCTATTGTAAAAATTTATAAACTGTAGTAGTATATCCATAGTAGCATGATGATCAGACAAATTGCTTTTACTCCTGGTATTCATTTGTATGACTTTATCATAGCTCCATCCATAAGGAAAGTCTTAGATATTTCTACCTATGTGTATCAGTCTGTATCTTTGTAATCTAGAGTAAATTAATAGTTAATGAGGTACTCAAGTATTTAATGTTTGTTAGTCGCAATGAAAAATTCCACTGCATGGACAGAATGGGATACTGTATAAACATGACTTTGAACTTCTAACAGGGTAGGGATAGAATGAATACACTGTGGATGGGGGGGCTGGGTTTTTCAGGGGGTTTTTTTGTTTGTTTGTTTTTCCACGTTTTCATCTCTCTTCCTCTTCTTCCCTTTTTATTATTAATTGAACATATCTAGTGCATTCCATAATTTGTTATAGAAGCATAGAATGAAGTATATTGTAGCAGTGATGCTGTTTTCTCATATGTTGTCTGAGTTCAATTTTTTTGTACATAGCATATGTCACTGTTTTGGACTTATTTGAATATGCAGCAATTAAAAAGAAATACAAAGGATCTACAACAACCCACCCCCTAATTGACAGATACCTCAGATGCAGACACACATAAACCTAAATGCCTAACCTTGTACTTTAACAGCAATAATGTTTGAAGGTTTACATAAAAGTACATAAAACTTGGATTAGTTACTTAGCTAGAGGCTGTTGAAGCTGACCTAAAGATAACCTTTAAAATAGCCTCCGGTGCTTGGTAATGGCAATTTGTACAGGAAATGTTAATATCCATCATCAGATACCTTCTTAAGAGATCCCGATGATTTAGAGGTCTACCTAATAGTAGGCTTAGAACACCTCAATCATATAGTTCTGTTTTAACAAGAGGAAGGGGGCTGCCATAAATAAGCATGTTTGAGGCCAAAGCTTGATCTGTGCAATAGCCTGGTAGAATTTATTGTTCAGCATCTAGTCAGAACTAGAATGAGCTCTTTGTATTATTTATGAGTCTATGGAGTTGTGCATCAAGGAGAAGCTTAGATAGAGGATATATATCAGTAATTGTAAGAGGAGGCTCATATAGCCAAAATTTCGTTTTAGTTTTCAAGCTAATTTTCTGATTCACAGGACATTTTAATCATTACACACATTATTGTGGTGTTCAAGATGTGCACAGAGCAAACTCTGCGGTAACTGAGAATTTAAAACTGAGAATTTAAAAGTTCATCATCAGTTCTGTGTTAACCATTCCATTGTGTGTGATGATGTATTTGTATATCATGAAGGGCTTTGAAGAGGGAACCAGATGGCTCAGGAAACTAGTAACAAAATATGAAGACTATCATCCTCCAAGTTGTAGTTTCAAATCCAGGCATGCTTGATAATGAAAAATATTACCAATCTTGTAACAGCCTAAATTCTGCCACTGTGTGAGGACCTCCAGTGACTTGATGGCTCTTGAGTGCTTTGGACAGAAAGGATAAGTTTTAATGCTGTGACACATACACAGAGTGAAGAGACTTTTTAAAGGAAAAACTGAGATACCTGTCATAATGGGGAATTCACAGATGAGTTTTGACAGCTCTGGTGGGCAAGTACCCAGGGCAATGGGATTGTGTCCGTTTCTTTTCCCCTCAGGGTTAGCTCCGCTAAGCAATCTTTGGTCCCCAAGACCGGATTAGAAATCTCCCCAGAGATTTCTGGACATTCCTTGTTTATAATCAGGCCAAAATTATTTATTTATTTATTTATCTATTTATTTGGTGATGGTGTTAAGGCTCTTGAACTTCTGATTCAAGCTAGAACAGGAAGTACGCAGGCATGTGAAAGTGAAGGAAAAATGGTAAACTTTTCAAGCCTCAAGAAAGGTTCAATGGAGGAATAAGTGAAGGTTCAGGTCAGATTAGTTTTCATAGCTCACATGCGTAGGTTCATACATAACACCCTTCCACTCCAGAGGGTTACATATTCATTACAGTGGGTGGAGAGTTATGTATCCAGGTATTTCTACCACACTGTCACTGTGGTGTCTATAAATATTACATTTTAGAGTTACATGCACTGCTTTTAATACTAGCAGGTTAAGATTTTTCTAATCAATACAGTGGGATGTTATATTTTGTAATAGGGTTGCTTGCTGCCTGCTATCACCACCCATAGGTGTTTGTTATAGACTGAAGTAAAGAGACTTGAACTGGGAGGAGACAAAGAGGGAAGGAAAATAATGTGGGCCAGATCTTCATCTGGTGTACATGGGCCAATTTCCATCAGCTGAGGATCTGGACCTGTTGGGTTTTTTTTTAATTATATTTTCTAAATCTTTGTATGGTCTTTCAGATCCATATGCTCATGTTTCATTCCTCCATCAAAGCAAAACAACTGAGATCATCCATGCAACTCTGAATCCTATGTGGGACCAAACGCTCATATTTAATGAAATTGAAATCTATGGAGACCCACAGACAGTAGTACAAAATCCACCTAATGTGGTTATTGAACTTTTTGACAATGACCAAGTGGTATGTGACTTTTTTTGTCTTGATTCCCCTTTGGTTGTTTATTTGGAGATAGCAGATTAATTAAAGTTTATGATTTCTGATTGGCCAATTTGTCCAGGGCAAAGATGAGTTTCTAGGAAGAAGTGTTTGCTCTCCTATGGTAAAGCTAACCCCAGGAGTGGATATCACACCTAAGCTTCTCTGGTATCCTGTAATGAATGGAGGAAAAGCTTGTGGGAGCATCCTTTTAGCTGCAGAGCTTATTCTGAAGGACAAGGTAATTTAAAAATATATATATTCTTCCAAACTGTATGGTATATTGAAATAATTACAGTAGTGAATGTTTTACTATATACAGTGCACTCTGTTTAAGAAAAAGGAGAGAAACTGGTGCTTCTGTGCTTGTCTTCATAGGATGGCTCCAACCTTCCAATTCTTCCATCACAAAGAGCACCAAAGCTTTACATGGTACCTCAAGGAATTAGACCTGTTGTTCAGCTCACTGCTATTGAGGTAGTGTATTCTGCTCAAATTAACTAAATATAATGAGAGGAATCTCATCTTGAAGGTAGAAAATGTCTTTATATATTTGCTTCCATAAATAATGTGGTAATAAAATAAATACAGATGGCTTATTTTCCAGTATAATGTCATTACCATCTTATAGTAAAACTCCTCGAGATATATATATATAATCAGCCATACCTTATAATTGGAAAGACATCGTTTTTTCAGTATCATTTTTAGCACACTGGTTTCCCTTAGTAATGCCTATACTGGATTTTATTTACAGATTCTTGCCTGGGGGTTACGGAACATGAAAAACTACCAAATGGCTTCTGTTACTTCTCCAAGTCTCATTGTAGAGTGCGGTGGTGAAATGGTGGAGTCTGTAGTGATCAAAAACCTCAAAAAGACACCAAATTTTCCATATTCTGTTCTCTTCATGAAAGTGGTATGATGTTAAAATTACAGTGCAAAGATCTTCAGTAGTGTTAAATGTTCTACACTCTAGGTTTCGGTTTTAGTAGAAAAATCAATAGAAGGAATAAGCAATTCTTCTTTGACTTAATGTAAGACATTCATCTTTGAGTCTGAAAATTCTCATATTGATAATTAAACATTTCTACACAAATGCTGACAAAATAATATATTCCCAAATGCTACTAATCAATATGACTATGTTGATGATCTGTCTATAGCTCTGTCTAAGTACTTATACGGCCCTCATCACTGTAATATCTGAGGCTCGGGAAATCTTACTTTGGGGCAATACATGTATTTTTTAAAAAATATTATACTGACATTTATTTAATTAGTACAGCATGGAGCTGCATGATGTATGCAAATATACATGCACAGATCATGAGAGTTCAGTATTAAATTACTGAGACTGTGGCCCAATCCTGCAGTCTTTACTCAGGCAAAAACTCTTTTTTCTCCTTATCTACCATGGTTCTAAACACAAGCAACTAAACTCTATTTTTAACTTCTAGCTTTTGCCCAAAGAGGAGCTATACGCTCCATCACTAGTTATTAAAGTGATAGACCACAGACAGTTCGGACGGAAACCAGTTGTGGGACAGTGTACCATTGAGTCCCTAGAAGACTTTCGCTGTGACCCCTATGCTACTACAGAAGACATTGCACCACAACTAAAAGGTAGGCAGCTAGAAGATGACAACAATTCTCCTCCTTTTTTGAGGAAGATTGGAGTAATCCACCTTGAATGTTCACTATATATATGGAATAGATTTATAGCCACCTACTGTTGTTTATTAAGTCAGTGACAGTGTGGTTTGAGTGGAAAATCAAACTCACAGTATTAATCACCAATGTGGTAATCTATAGAGCCTCAGAAGAGAGATGACAACCTAAAGGGCAATATCTGTATTCTTACAACAGGCAGTGTCAGCCCACTGGATCAGTGGTACCCCCAAAAGGCTTCTGTAGCATGTGCATGCAATATAACTACTTTCAAATGACTGTTGTAATTAGTAGTACTGATGTAGAGAACAACACTCAAGGAGCAAGATAAAAGACTGAAAGCAAAGAGGGTGTTATTAGGAAGATGGCTTTATATTTTAAGGGTAAATTTATTTTGAAAGCCACTGTTTATTTAAACCTCCCATCTTTTACTTAGTTTATGCTCAGTGCTCCTTAGAAAGCCATCATCATTATTCCAGGGAATGGATGGAAATACCACAGTAGCTTTTTAAAAAAAG
Organism: Mauremys mutica; assembly: GCF_020497125.1. Taxonomy (NCBI): domain Eukaryota; kingdom Metazoa; phylum Chordata; order Testudines; family Geoemydidae; genus Mauremys; species Mauremys mutica. The sequence continues at coordinate 98,185,322 of NC_059078.1, forward strand.
GAAGTTGCATGGAAACATAGGACCTAATCTGCTCCATGCATTTGGACCACATAAGCACCCACATGGATCATCTTAAAGATCAGGCTCCTAATGGACCACATCAGTTCACTATACTGTACTGTCATATTAGGCATATAGGCACCATTTTTTTTCAATTGCAACCCATTATGGGAAGATTTTGAAAACCGTAAATGGCAGGTAAGAGTCTAACATCCACTGACTTTTTCAACAGGCATTAGGTGCCAACCTGCCATTTGCAGCTTTGAAAATGTCCCATTATTGCTTTTTCTTCAAACTCCATTGCTTTTGATATGTGTTTGTGTGTGAGAGAGAAAAGTATGTATGTAACATAGCTAATGCTTGATAATTTCTTTAAAGAGCTAATCCTGAGTAACAGTTAACAAAACATTGCAAATAACTGCTTGCTTTAAAAAGTCAAACCCATGCCAAATAAATTCTTTTACATCTTCTATAACATTTGAATTTAAATTCTGATAGCAAAATTGACTGGCATATTTCACCTTAAGAAAATGTTTCATTTACAGTTAGCCTCCTGTCTGCTGTGCCTCGTCGGGATGTGGTAATTGAAATGGAAGACACAAAGCCACTACTAGCAGCTCAGGTAATCTTTGCAATTTGATGCTTGACTTTCATATTTTGGACACATGATTTACTAACAACTACTTAGCATACAACTCTGGATTTCTGTAAGCTTTTCTGCCCAAGTCACAGAAGCAACTGCAAAATTGATGGAGCATTTTGGAGTGTCATTTAAAATAAATTTGTATCTTCGCAGGGGAGCAAAGGAAGTATCTTAATTGTTATTACTCTTTTTCTTATGGTTAACACTGAAATGATGTATTTCATGCAAAGTAGAGTTGAGTAAATAATTAATAGTAAAGTATTCTCAATCAATTTATTCTATCTGTTCATGAATTGTCTGTGAGCAGTTTATAACTTTTCAAATTATTTCGTATTCTGAATTATTCACCAAATACTTTTGGTTAATAATTTTTGGTCTTTAGATCATTCATGAGCAATTTGTTAAAGGTGTTCAGATATGAAATTCTAGAAGTGTTGATTGGTTTATTGAACTCGTAGGTCATATGGCACATTTCTGTTTGCTGATTGGATGAGTTACAATTAAAATCAGGTTTCTGTTGTGAATATTTGCATTTACAAGTTCTAAACCTGAGCTCTGTGAATATTCTTGAATATTTGCTTACAATTCAAAATATTTTTGTGATCACTCCTGCTCGTAAATTCATTGTCTAGATTGTTCGTAGAAAGCAACTCCAAAGCCAAAGTGAATTCAACAACAGACACAACTGGTGTTAAATTCAAGTTTTTGAGCAAGCACTTGCTGAACATTTTTGAGCTATTCACCCAGATTTAATGCTTAACACACTAAATCTTAACTACTTCTGTGCTTATTTAACTTTTTTCTTTTGTCATTGGGGCTTGCAGTTATGATGTGCATAATATTTTGTTAATGCTTCTTTTCTTGCTTTACTGAGGATCCCTCTCTATGCAATCCCCTTTTGTCTTTCATGTAGCGTAGCTGCTCTGTAATTATGCTATATAAACAGTGCCAGTGAAAGCAGCAGATGTTTATCACAGGCGTACCAGGAGTGCTGCGAGACTATAGATGTATCAATATGTTCAAGCAGCTAACAGTATACATTCAGTCCATTGTCCAACCTTTCCATTCAGCTAGAAGTAGTGTGAGGCTGAGTCCATTCACTGACACAGTCACCTCTGGAAAGCATTTGCAGTTTGCATATGGCTGACCAGGAACATCAAAATACCAAAATATCGAGTCTTCTGTGTTGTTTCTGTTTTAAAATATTTTACCTAATTTAGCTTGAAGGTTGCACTATGGATGTGAGAAACAGAAAGAGAGAGGAGTCGAAGATGTCCCCAGGTTATTTTCTGAGCAACAGAAAGGATTGTGGTGTTATCAGCAGTAAGAGAAAAGGCAAGAAAAGGAGAGGGTTTGGAGGAAGAAATAAGTGACAATTTTTAATTTTAGCCACACTAAGCTTAAAGTTTTTGGTGAGACATCCAGGAGATGCCAGATTTGTGAATGCAAGGCAAAACAAGGAACAGGGAGAGGCATGCAAAATATGGTACCAATTAACAATTGTAATGCTTTCCAAATGTTTTAAAAATAAGTACAATAAACAAAATGCAGGTGGAGGAATTTCTCTGGTCAGCTAAGGTCTTTATGTAGCGCAAAAGCACTTTGAACCAGCCAGAGATAGCCAATGAAACATTCCCCTTACACAAGGGAACTCTCTGCCTCCTTCTGCACTAACTGCCCCTCCCCTTCCCCTTCACCTTGGGCATTGGGGGAATGAAGGGAGTGCAGTGTGGTGGTAGTGGTAGTGGGGTGATTTGAGGGGTCACGGTAAAGAATTATCCAATCCTCCACTGGTGTAAATTTGAGCAGGGCCGCCCAGAGGATTCCGGGGGCCCGGGGTCTTCGGCGGCGGGGGGCCCTTCCGTTCCGGGACCCGCCGCCAAAGTGCCCCGAAGACCCGCGGTGGGGGCCCCCCCCGCCGCCGAATTACCGCCGAAGCGGGACCCGCCGCCCAAGTGCAGCCCGGTCTTCGGCGGTAATTCGGAGGCGGGGGGGGGTCCCCGCCGCGGGTCTTTGGGGCACTTCGGCGGCAGGTCCGGGAACGGAAGGGCCCCCCCGCCGCCGAATTACCGCCGAAGACCGGGCTGCACGTCAGCGGCGGGTCCCGCTTCGGCGGTAATTCGCCAGTGGGGGGGGGTCCTTCCACCCCGGAGCGGAAGGACCCCCCCGCTGGCGAAGACCGGGAGCGAAGAAGCTCCTGCGCCCTCTTGCCCCGCCCCCTCTGGGCGGCCCTGACCCTATCCACACCCCCCCAGAACACCCACAATCCAACCCCCCCATTCCCTGCCCCCTGACCGCTCCCCCAACCTCCGCCCCCTCCTGTGCCCTGACTGTCCCCAGGACTCCCTGCCCCTTAGCCAACCCCCCCGGCCCCGGCCTCTTACCCCCGGCTCCCTCCTCACCCGGAGTCTCAGCGCCTTGCCCGACAGCTGCAGCGTGTCTCCGGCGGGGCCTGAGCTCCGTCCCGCTCAGAGTCGCGTGGTGAGGGGGCGGGGCTGCGAGCTCCACGCCGAGCGGAGGGAGCTGAGCTCAGCCCGGAGCTCCCAGCCCCGCCCCCTCACCACGTGGCTCGGAGCGGGACGGGGCTCAGGGGCCCCGGCGGAGACACACTGCGGCGCTGTCTGAGGACGCCGCTTGATGCGCTAGTGCTCCAGGAGCAGGGCGGAGGCGGGAGCCTCAGCTGTTCTCTTGGGGGCCCCTGCGGAGCCCGGGGCAAATTGCCCCCTTTGCCCCCCCCCCTTGGGCGGCCCTGAATTTGAGTTGCCACTGGGGTTTGACACCTGTGAATCAGGGAGCCCCAACTGGCTCTCTTCTTCCCCTTTGGAAGGAGTAGAGAATCAAGACCATCATATAAAGGATTTATTGACGCCTTTTGGAATGGCAGGGGTATCTCAGTCATAGCTTTACCACCCTCTTAGTATTATGGCCATCCCAAATTCATATCATATCTGCTGCCCAGGGCATCATGTATATTTCTTTCTGTTCTGTCCTGTCCTGTGAATCTCATCAAAGTTCTGATTCTTTCAGCAATCCCATTATAAAACCTTATTTTACAGGTATTTATAATTCAATTACAAAAGTTTGGTCTTTGTTAAAAGCCTGGGGTCAAATCCCATTGATTTTAGGTTTGCAAAATTTGTCCCTTAGCTTGCAGGTTTTTTAAAAAATGACTGATTGTAGATGCTTTTAATTAACACATTTTTAAAAACAAACAAACAAACCAAACAATATTTTTAAAGGGTGTTGGGTTTTTTTTTTAAGTTGTACAGGCTCTTCGTCCACAATTTTGATAGCAGTTTTTTTTTTCTTAAAAAATAAAAGCAGAATGATAAAATTTGTATTTGGAAACCAGATGTTTCAAACATACAGGAACTTTTTCTCTTTGGGTTTTTTCTTATGCACAGCCATATTAAATTTTAAGCATAAGTCAACAGCTTTGGGATTTAATTTGTTTGTGTGACTCCACCTTTTCCTTTATACAAGTAAAGATTTTTTAATATTACAGAGGTCATCAATGAAAACACTCCAGAATGTTGGGAAAGTTCAAACTCAGCTCCAAATTTTGTGGCTTGGCCCTATTGCTAATGTGTTCATTGAATGTAGTGTACACATTATTTTTTCACTACTCATTCAGGATCTTAATGTCTCATTTAGAGACCTCATAATAATGCATTTCCCTATATTCTATTTTCTCACACATAGAGACTTGCTGTTTAACATAAAATAGTAGAAACAAAACAGGCCTTCTGTTCTAATCATGTTAATGCTTTCCAAGTCCACAATCCATATTGAGAATTTTTTATGTCCATTAATAATTATATACAAATTAGATCCCTAAGGTAAAAGTCCTGGTCCCAATGAAGTCAATGGCAAAACTCTCATTGACTTCAATGGGGCCAGGATTTCACCCATAGAAGGGAAAACTTATAAATACTATACAGTGTGCTCGACAACTTTTTTTAGAGTTGGACATCAATTTAGTAAATGTAATATTGCATTGCATACACTAATAGCATCCATATGATATAAGGACTCTTTGGAAGAATTAAAAGTATATTTTTGGAAAGTTTATGTGATGTACAGATAACACACTAAGGGCCCAGATGCAGAAATTTCATCAATTACATTCCAATTTTCAGTGCTTAAGCAGTATGTCAACAGCACTCAGCAAAATGGCTTCTCCAACAGCAGTGCATGTATGTATGAAGCTAATGCATGAAGATAACCAAGTGGGGATTTAGGTGCCTTGGTCATGTGGCTTTCACTTCTCTTTTGATAATTCTTCTGTAGAGAGATTTTGGAGTGAAGGATGCTTTTATGTCAAGTAATGCAGTATATTTACAATTACTAGGGAGTTCTTCCAGTTCCTTTACATGTCATATATCTACAGTTCAGAATTAATGATTGGTTCAGCCCTACCACCAATATTTGGATTTTGTTTAAAATTAGATTTTTCCAGGGGAAAACATACCAATTAATCAACAGTAAATAAAAACATAATTCTGTTACCTTGCTAAGACTCAACTGTGGCTGATAGTACAGGGTCTCCATAAATTGGAGCAGATAAATAAATAGCAGTTCAATATTTGTTATGAAAGAACATTTATAATAATACATCATGAGATCATAATGAGCTAAAGAAATTGGTAAATTCTTTTATCTGGTCTTTGCCATGTGAATATTTCTCTCCAAAATCTCAATTTATCTATAATGATTTAAGCCTAAATCACTGGCATTTTATGAATGAACATTGCTTATTAATATTAACAGCATCCAAAATCTAGATCATATTTACAGTTTGTGGTGGGGATTTGTGGGATTTGGATTTTAAACATTTTTTCAAAGCTATTAAAAATATTGTTTGAAAAAACATTTGACGGTATATCAGGAAAAAAAATTAGTCTTAAACCAGTCAGCACCTTGAACATTACATTCTGATGAAAGATTCAGAGACCATAAATAATTATGTTTTGTGGTAAATCCCCTTAATTCAGAGTTAAGAATTAAGCTTGATGCACAGCAAGGCAAACAACGTTGTTTTCATGAAAAACTGTCATTCATCTATCTTCAACATTGTGAACTAGTAAAAAAAAATGTAGATTAAAAAATGCAAAGTATTTAAATTTATTACATACCTGTAGGTGAACAGATAGGTAATCAGAGTTTCTGAGGGCAAACTGCTCCTTTAGAAATTGTCATAAATCATCATACAGTATGAAATTATTTGTTACCATGGGATACTTCTGATTTTATCTTAAAGTTAGCCATGATGACTGAAATACAGTACATTTTAATATCCAAACAGGATAATTACCTTCATGATAGAAATGAGGAATTTTGAGTAGTACTATTGGTTTGTATACTCGTATGCTATTTTCTGGATTTCTTTCGGTTTGCACAACAATCTAATTATTATACCTCTAAATTAGAACACAATGGGTGATATAAACACAGAAAATCACTAGCAGTAATCATTGCTTCCAAATAAGTGTGGTACAGTATTTACTCTTCGTGGAAGATCCTTATTCATAATGTAAATTATATAATTAATTTTGCAGTTGCAAAAGTTGTTGCGAGTACTTATAATTCTTCACATTTTTTCAGACTCTAGAATGTCCACAATTTTTAAAGCAGCAAATTGGCAATAAAAACACAAACAAAAAGACTTATAAAATAGTTGCTAATGCTCACAAGTATGTAAGGAGTAAAATATGAGAGTCTTCAAAAAGAGCAAAGCAACCCAAATTACTGTGTGTGTGTCTGTGAAGATCCTTTGGAACAAAATCTCTGTGGAATTAAAAATTATGATGTTTGATTTAGAGATAGTCCTAGACCCACTTGTAAGTGAACCAACCAAGTAGAGTATGGGCCAGATCCTGCACACTCCTCCTTGCACACCCAAAACAAATCTGTGAAAGCTGTGGGGGTGAGAGGATGCTGCGTTGGGTCCCACGAGAGTATAAATACACTCTCACGCATTTTCTGTTTACTTTTTAAAACATTGTTACAAGAACCAAAACATAAATTCCCCAATCCTGACAACTTTCAACATTGAATTGAGTATGTAATAAATACTATAGTTCAACAAATAAAGCAACAAATCATCTCTGAATAATTCCTAAATAAGAAAAACATTTTGTGAAATAGAAAACTTATATATGAAAACCAAATTTTCCTTCTTTATCACCTGCCCCCAATGTAAAACATTATAAACCCTGTTTTTTTATTTACCCTCTTTTTTTGTTTTGCTCTTTTTTATGAATGGATCCTTATGAACAGCTTACAGAAAAGGTAATTACAATGTTCCTTATTTATAATAGCCTAGTGCTTTCTTGTAGGTCAAAGCTCCAGGTAGAAATCGGTAAGTTAACTTTGTATTCTGGTTTTGGTACTTTTAAGGGGGTGGAGGAGGAACCTGTAACTTTTGAAAAACATCAAAATAAAATGCTGCCTGCACTATTTGACCAGAATGGAAAATTTAGGAAAATTATGCAAAATGGAAATGTGAGCCTCCACATAATCCAAACGTTATTAAAAACAACAGATTTATTGATTTGAGTAACACTAATCACCTCTATAAATATCACAATCCTTTAATATTTTTCATAGTTTTTATTCACTGTAAACATATTACTACCTGGTTTTTTCTCTACAGTGATTACTTTCTACAAATAACAGGTGACTTTACCTGTCTAATCCCTATAGAGTTAGACACACACTATACCTATAAGATGCTGACAAAATAATTGAAAGAAACTGTTAAAATTATTTCCTTGCTCACTATAATGGTGCAGCACTAGGACAATATACATTTTTTTTGCACACCATTGAAGTATAAGGGGAAAGAAAAGTGAGGTAATAGTTTCCAGAATTCATTGATGGTTTCCCTGCTCTTTCCTAATGGACATATCCTGTAGACTTTACTCTGACAAAACTCCCCTTGAAGTCAATGGTCCAGATCCTCAGCAAATATAAAGGCAGCATAGCTCCATTGACTTTAGTGGAGTGACACCAATTTACACCAGCTGAGGATCTGGACCAATGTAATTCTAACTGTATCAGTATTATTGAAATCAATGGGAGTTTTACCCGTCTCAGAACTGATGTATTTAACCCTCATATGAAAGAATTTTATGACCTGTTTACTCTAGGTATTATGAATAAATTAAATGTATGCATTTTGAAGGGAGCAGTCACCATGGTATCTAGAATTCAGTGCAATAGCCATAATGCATAGATTGCTGTGGCTAGGTGCATATTCAAGAAGAAAGGCCAGACAAAGTGGTACGTGCTGCTGTAGGCAGGATGCTAGACAAGACAGACCATTGGTCAGATACGGTATTGTAATTCCTATGAGTTAAGTAAGACAGTTTAGCCCTAACTTTAAATTTCATTGCTCTCTTTTTGATTCAGACCTTTGTTTGTTTATTATTTATTATACCTTTGAATAATAGTTTTTGTTATACTTTTAATTAGTCATTGCCTCTGTTTTATAGATGATAGAAAGAGGCTGGAGCGCATGCTTATCTACCACTAAAAGGGATATTTCTTTTTTTAAGGAAGAAGAGATTGTTGATTGGTGGAGCAAATTTTACGGTTCAATAGGAGAGCATGAAAAATGTGGACAATATATTCAAAAAGGATATGACACTTTAAAGGTACTATATACAAAAATTAAAGGGACGTTTTGGTAGGTCAAAATGTTCGCTCTTTTTGACATACAATTATTTTTATCTGATTGTTAGTCTCCAAAACAAATGATTAAGTCTTGTCTATTCACATTGCCATAATTGTAAGCAATCCAACCTCATCACAAGTTTCATCTGACTTCTCTCCAAAGTATCATATTGTGCATAACAGAACTTGAACAGTGAAACTGGTGTTTTGACAGCCCTAAATGGATTGGAGTCAGTTTCCCATTTTCACCTGGTCAAAACAACAACAACAACAACAAAAGACATATAGATGTCTGTCTACCTGATATGTAGGTTCATAAATAGTTAAGTATCTCAATACCAGATGCGACCACAAATAAATGCAGGCACATAACTGTCTGTAATTATTTTGGGCATGCAAACAGGGAAGCCAAGAGAAAGATAAGACCCTTAATATCCTTCTGATTTTAATATTAGTAAGGAAAGTTGTGACTCTTCCCACATCAGGGCATGTGGGGAGGAGAGGGGGAAGGGAGTGAAAGGAGTTCCAGAAAGGTCAACCCTCTATTGACTAGACACAGATATTAAGGGCTTAATCCTGCACCACTGATCTCAATAGGAGTTTTACCACTGGTTTCTCTGGAGAAAAGCTCAGAAGCACATTGATGGAGACTGCAGTTCTGTATATTTAATTAATATTTTTCTTTGTGCATTGGTGTAAGTTGGAACCAGAAATATCCTTTTCTAAGACCACTCCCACTTTTTCATGTATACTCCTATGGGGGCACAAGTGAGGCTGAAGTTGGGGAATGCAGTTGATTCAGGTTTTGATTAAGACACAAGTGGGATTGGCAGCACCAGAAACAACTCCCATTTTCCAAATAGATTCTGTTCTTCTCCCCCTGTAAAGAGGTAAGAGTGCAAATAATACTGAATGGTTTTGTGCCCTAACATCTCCTAAGTGGAGTACAGCTTTGCTACACCAAAATGACACTAGCTTTTTAATGGACTTGGTGTGTGTGTTAAATTTTTAAATGTCACTTCAATTTTACTTTAGGTGTATGATTGTGAACTGGAGGAGGTACCTGAATTTAAGTACTTGACAGACTTCTGTGAAACATTTAAGCTGTACAGAGGCAAATCGGAGGACAATGATGACCCGTCAGTGGTAGGAGAATTTAAGGTAAAAAAAAAAAGTATCCTATTGTTGTACCAGAAATGAAAAATTAACCAAATGCTGGAGGTAGCCCTTTGAATGTATCACTTGCACATACATTGAGACTACTCCTGTGTCAGACACATTCTGTTTAACTCTGAGAGGTGCATTGCACGCACCACTCCTACTCAAACTCTGATTCAGCAAACCACTTAAGCATGTGCTGGAATACATTCCTATTCAGCAAAACACTTTGAGTTTGCTGAAGTCCCACTGACTTCCTTAGGATGTAACCATGTGAATAAGTGTCTTGCTAAATAGGGATGTTTGCCTGAGTGGAAAATGCAGGTGCTCAGAGCCTCTCAGGATCAGGCTCTTTCTTTTCAGTGGCACAGTGGGGGAACAACATAGCATATATCTCCCTCTTCCTGAGATACTTGTGTGTTAATTCAGAGGACCAATGCTGCACAGGCATATGTTGAGAAGCATGTTATTTTTCAATGGTTACTACAGGAAGCTGTCCTAGTACTGTGGTTTTGAAATAATAGGCTTAAAATAAAAAGATCAGCTCCCCTCTCCCCCCCCCACAAAAACCATTCTGCTGTATCTGTTGAAAATACATTTTACATTATTATATAATTAAAGGAAATAACAGGCCAGATTGTCAACTACAGTGAATAAGTTTAGCTCAATTGGAGTTCAATGGAGGAAGGCCATTTCACATCAGCTAAAGACATGGTACGCAGTCTCTATTTTAATATAATGAAGGCATATAAAGTGAAATCCTGGCCCCACTGAAGCTGATAGCAAAACTTCCATTGACTTTCAGAGGGGCCAGCATTTCACTCATAATGTTTCTCAGTCAGGTGTACTTATGGAATCGAATGTACTCCATTCTGCACTCTTTTTGTGGCTTTGTTCACAAATTTTCCAGGTAAAAATTAGGGCTGTCAAGCAATTAATCGCACTGTTAAACAATAATAGAATACCATTTATTTAAATATTTTGGATGTTTTCTACATTTTCAAATATATTGATTTCAATTACAACACAGAATACAACGTGTACAGTGTTCACGTTATATTTATTTTTATTACATTTGCACTGTAAAAAAACAAAAGAAATAGTATTTTTCAGTTCACCTAATACAAGTACTGTGGTGCAATCTCTTTTTCATGAAAGTTGAACTTACAAATATAGAACTATGTTTTATTTTTAAATGTAGTTATTTTCTATACAATGTGAAATTTTAGAGCCTGCAAGTCCACTTAGTCCTACTTCTTATTAAGCCAATTGCTAAGACAAACAAGTTTGTTTACATTTGCAGGAGATAATGCTGCCCACTTCTTGTTTACAACGTCACCTGAAAGTGAGAACAGGTGTTTGCATGGCACTGTTATATCTGGCATCGCAAGATATTTATGTTCCAGATGCGACAAAGATTCATGTCCCTTTATACTTCAACCACCATTCCATAGGACATGCGTCCATGCTGATGATGGGTTCTGCTCAATAACATTCCAAAGCAGTGCAGACTGATGCATGTTCATTTTCATCATGAGAGTCAGATCCTACCAGCAGAAGGTTGATTTTCTTCTTTTGGTGGTTTGGGTTCTGTAGTTTCTGTATCAGAGTGTTGCTCTTTTAAGACTTCTGAAAGCATGCTCCACACCTCATCCCTCTCAGATTTTGGAAGGCACTTCAGATTATTAAACCTTGGGTTGGTAAAAAAATCTCACATTGATTCCTTCTTTGCAATTTGTGAAATCTACAGCGAAAGTGTTCTTAAAATGAACAACATGCTGGGTCATCATCCGAGACTGTATAACATGAAATATTTGGCAGAATGTGGGTAAAACAGAGCAGGGGACATACAGTTCTCCCCCAAGGAGTTCAGTCACAAATTTAATTGATGCATTATTTTTTAACGAGCATCATCAGCATGGAAGCATGTCCTCTGGAATGATGGCAGAAGCATGAAGGGCCACATTATTGTTTAGGATATCTGGCATGTAAATACCTTGCAATGCCAGCTACAAAAGTGCCATGCAAATGCCTGTTCTCACTTTCTGGTGACATTGTAAATAAGTAGAGGGCAGCATTTTCTCCTGTAAATGTAAACAAATTTGTTTGTCTTAGCAATTGACTGCACAAGAAGTAGGACTGAGTGGACTTGTAGGCGCTGAAGTTTTACATAGTTTTCTTTTTGAGTGCAGTTATGTAACAAAAAAATCTACATTTGTAAATTGCACTTTCATGACAAAGATTGCATTACAGTACTTGTATGAGGTGAACTGAAAAATACTATTTCTTTTGTTTATCATTTTTACAGTGAAAATATTTGTAATAAAAATAATATACACTTTGATTTCAATTACAGCACAGAATACAATATATATGAAAATATAGAAAAATATCCAAAATATTTAATAAATTTCAATTGGTATTCTATTGTTTAACACTGCAATTAAAACTGCGATTAATCAGAATTAATTTTTTTAATCACGATTAATTTTTTTGAGTTAATCATGTGAGTTAATTGTGATTAATCAACAGCCCTAGTAATAATATTTTCAATGTGATTTATACACAGAAGGAAATCTGCAGAGGTATATTTGGAATGGTGAAATACACATAAACACACTGGGCCAGATCCTCAAATGGAGTAAATCAACATAGCTCCATTGGAATAAAAGAGCTACACAGATTTAAACCAGTTGAGGATCTGGCCTTGATCCAAAGCCTGTTGAAGTCAATGGAAAGATGCCAATTGACTTCAATAGGCAAGATCAGGGTCTAATTTTTGTGCACATATGCAAAACAGTCCCTCCCTAAAGCAGGAGATGGACAAGATAAACCTAGCAAAAGGTCTCCTCTGTCTCTAACTTGTATGATTCTCTGGTGCATATTCTTTTTAGGGCTCCTTTAGAATCTATCCATTATCAGATGATCCCGCTGTACCAGTTCCTCCTCGTCAATTCCGTGAGTTACCAGAGAGCGGACCTCAGGAGTGCATTGTGCGAATTTATATAATTAGAGCCTTAGATCTCCAACCCCAGGATAACAATGGGCTGGTGAGACATTTTACTTTTTTGAGGTTCAGGAGCTAACTTTGTGCTTAAGAACTTAGTGATACCAAGAAAAATTGGCACACTAAAAAAAAAAAATTATTTCCTAACAGTATTATTTCCCATCTTGTTTCCAAACAGTGTGATCCTTATATAAAAATAACCTTAAGTAAAAAAGTAATTGAAGACAGAGATCATTATGTTCCCAATACTCTCAACCCAGATTTTGGCAGGTAACTCATTTTCTCATGTTTTTTATCTGGTGTTTTCTAGAGTGTTTTTATAATCTCTGTCCATGAATAAATCATCACGTTACCATTATACCTTCAGTTCTACACTGCACTCATCTTGTTTTTATGTATTTTCTAAACTCTCTGACACCTTATTCACAATTGTATGCTGGCTATTTATTAGGGCCCAATTGTATACAATTCTGAGCATCTCCAGAAATATGCTGATCCCCTGCTCTTCCTTTGAAGTCAATGGAACCTGCATGTGCCCAGCGCCTCTGTGGATTCAGGTGCTTAACTTTAGGCACCCGAGTCTGAACAATTTGGCCATAGTTTTTAAGACTGTAAATGTGTTTTCACTGTACATATAGAGAAGTGATCTATATATATATATATATATATATATATATATATATATATATATATATATATATATATATATATATATATATATATAGTGAATTACTAATAGACATCTACATTGCTTGTGAGTTTTGTTTACTTTATAACAATCTGAAAGCTGCTAGAAAGTATGTGCGATGGGGACACAGTGTGACTTATATAAGAGAGTGCATGTCTCAGGTGTTATGATACTTATACCATCCAAAACACCAAATTAGATGAAGAAATTTTGCAGAGGAAACTTAGACTAATCATCATAGTTACAGATTGGCAAGGTGAAATTCTTAAAGTTTCTGCACATATGAAAAACATGGATTAATAACAGTGATTTTTGAAAAGTAGCTCTCAGGCCCCAGACAAGGGCCTGTGGAAGAGCATTCCCTAAACTGTTGATAGCTGTTATCTAAGTCCCAACTCTGGCTGCACATGATTACAATGGTTCTAAAGAATCTGCAGGAGGCAGGGGTAGGATTCTTAAAGCCACAGTACCCATATGAACACACACAGATTTATTAATGTGTGGAGGCACAAAGCAAAACAGCAATGGTAACTCTAATTTTAGGTCTATCAGCACCAAGGGTATTTCTTTAAATGTCTTAAAAAATGACTACTTCTCAGAAATGAACTTTCATGACCATTAATATTTAACTGGACCTTGTACATTTAGAATGTATGAACTCAGCTGCTTCTTGCCTCAAGAGAAGGATCTGAAAATTTCAGTCTATGATTATGATATGCTGACTCGTGATGAAAAAGTTGGTGAAACCATCATTGATCTTGAGAACAGGTTCCTTTCTCGCTTTGGAGCTCATTGTGGCATACCACAGCAGTACTGCATGTAAGTCACGCTTTTGTCTCCTCAAACATTTGCCAGTAAAGTAAGATCTCTAAATATTGAAAAAGCCAGGTTTTCTTCACTTTCATTTGGTTATATAGAAAGTGCTATGGCATCTCTGCTACCTGTTTTGTGTACCTATAGAATCATCTACATTCCAAAGAAAAACTGCAATTTTTAGGAAGAGTCTACAAAAACTGTTACTCCACACATTTTTAGGTAGATTCTTTCTCTAGATGCGGCCTTTTGTTAGTGGTAGTAAGTGTTACTTGCATACAGAGAGAGAACATGTAATTGAATTATCTGACAAGCACATACAAAACGAAGAGTTGCAATAAGATGAATTCGCTGAAATGATTTCTCCTTTCCCAATACACAGAGATGGGGCTTAAAACAACACATACTGAGTAACTTTAACTGACCTTGAATGGAATTTTATCTTTATAAAACCCTCACTAATACAGCAAAGTCAAGCAGCAAAATTTAGTCCTTGTATAACTCCACCCACCAACTATTTAGCTATCGCTTTTTTAAAGATGTTTAGGGGGAAAACAGCACGTAGTGTACTAATTGCACGATCTGCTCTATTTCCTAAAAGTTCAGGTGTAAATACCTGGCGAGATCAACTGAAGCCAACACACATGTTGCAAAATATAGCCAGGTTTAAAGGCTACTCTCCTCCTGTCCTCTCAGAAAATGGAAGCAGGATTAACTATGGAGGACGAGACTACACCTTGGAGGAATTTGGTGAGCTCATTGCTATTTACTGCATGTTTATCTCTTTTGAATGCACAGATTTATAGAAATAAAAAACTTTAAATTATAATAATGTGAAGAATAAGAGTAAAAAACAAGTACATTTTGTACTAAGGTTTGCATTCTCTCTCTGCATGGATAGGTAAATACAAGAATGTTTGTCGTTTGTTTGATTTTTAAAAGTATGAATACAGTCCATTACTAAATGCAAATTCTGGGTCATGGGAGTTCAGCCCTATTTCAGTTCTTTCTTTTTATTTCAGAGACTAACAAAAAATTGCATCAGCACCTTGGACCAGGTGAAGAGCGTCTAGCCCTTCATATCCTTAGAACCCAGGGCTTGGTCCCTGAACATGTGGAGACAAGGACCTTATACAGCACCTTCCAGCCCAACATCTCACAAGTACTATAAATTGGTTTCACCTTTGATCTCTGCGATGCAGAACGCTAGCATGCCTACATTTATAGCACACGGTGCTACTATAATTGGGGTTGGGTGAAGGAAAAAGGGTAGCAGAGAGTATTATACTAGTTCATGGTCACATTAGGGAGGGATTACATAGAATGGAATTGTATTCTGTTATGATCACCCCAGATGGACTTCTCACACACCAGAGGAGTGGGAGAGGGGAATGAACATGTATTTTCAGGGACCGTACTGAGTGCCAATCCAATAGCAAAGGAATGAGCCTAATCCAGTGGTTTGGAAGTCATCCTTCTCCATTGATACCAAACTTGTTACCATTGTGAAGTTCATGGGTTTCCACCAGGCTGATACATTTGCAACCATAAAGGCACTTAGTTTGAACTGCCGGTACCAGACTGCGTTCCCACAACTGGAAAATCTTTTATCTCACAAATAGAGTTCATGACAGTGACAACCAGATTATCCACCACCCAGTCAAGAAACTAACTACAAAACAAGAAAGTAGCTAAGGGGATGGTTTGCAAAGCCTCCAGAGGAGGCTGTTTCACAAGGTTTCCGTATGTGAGTTTCATTAGGTAGGAGTGAAAGGAGGGGAGGAGTTTTTGTGCCAGTAACATTTGCAAAATTTCCTCTATTTTCACAGCAAACTATTTAGTCTGAGAAAAAGCTTGAGAGAGATGTGAATCACAATGTATTAATAAGGACTAACAACACATTCATTCAGTTCACCAAGGGTGAAATCCTGGCCCCATTCAAGTCAATGGGAATTTTGCCATTGACTTCAATGGAGCCAGGATTCTACCCCAAGTGTCTATGCCAGTTTCATTCAGGGTAGACTGTGCTGAAGGGTCCTCATACGTAAAGTCCACTAGGACAGCCAGGGAAATGCACTGGTTGATCCCATCCCTGCTGCAGCCTCTGCCCCCTCATGGAGCCCCTGGAGGACATTAAAACTGGCCTGCCCCGGGGGAACCCTCAAGGGGATTATTGGTGCAAATCCCACCTGACTTTACTTGGCGGTGGATCCTCTTCAGGGTACAGTGACTCGCGTTGGCACAGCAAAGTTTAAATTGCACCTCCTTGTGCCAGCGGGATGAATCGAGCCCTTACTCTCCAGCATTCACTAATTACAAGTAGGTGCTGTATACAGCGTGTCCTACAACCACCAAGAAAGGCGTTCATGAGAGGCATTGGAGAGACTGAATAGCTTCTTGTTATGGTTGAGGGGTTACTGATAATGAAATAGACTTTCAGTGGGAATAGAGCATAAATCTACTATGGTCACATTTTGGCCTTTTAAAACTAATCAGGAAGATGACCTCATCTAGCTAAGAAGTGCTTCAAGGGCAGGGCATAGGCCGTTTGCTGCAAAACACCAGGCACATTTGTGGGGGCCACATGATATCATAAAACAAAACAGCAGTTGTGATTCTTATGATTTCAAAGTTTGTATAAACAGAGGGCCCAGCCTTGCTCTGATTAAGGACAGTGGGAACTTTGGCACTCGTGTTAGTGGGAGAAGGTCTTGGCCCCACGACTGCTGCTAAAATTAGTTCTAGAGGTACTAACAGACTTCTGGGCACCATCTCAGGCTCTGCACAGCCTAACATAACCCCCTGGGGATCAATCAGAATTTTCACACCTGCATGTTTTTTAAACATGTAACCAACAAAAATCCCTTACTTGACTTCTTCACCAATGCAGGGAAAGCTTCAGATGTGGGTGGATGTTTTCCCCAAAAGCTTGGGACCTCCTGGCCCTCCCTTCAACATCAATCCCCGCAAAGCCAAGAAGTGAGTAGCCGTGCATTGATTGTGCACTGTACAGACCTTGGTGCACAGACCAGGCTATTTCACTCTCTTTCCCCAATCATCTTCTCTCTCAGGTACATCATGCGGGTGATTATTTGGAACACAAAGGATGTCATTCTGGATGAAAAAAGTATCACAGGGGAAGAAATGAGTGACATCTATGTGAAAGGGTAAGGGTGACCTCTCTCTCACCTGCTCCTGTGAGGGTATTTAATGAGATCTTTAAAATGTCTAAATCTTGTCTCCAGTACCTATAATAAAACCACGAATAAAATAATCACATGCAAAGCCCAGCGCTGGCATGGTCTAAGTATAACTGTGAGATAAAGCCTAACTAAATAACCAATAGTGTGATAAGCTGGAAGTTGATTCTAGTTGGAAATATGTCTACAGGTGGGAAAGGATTAAAACTACTTTAACTTGGTGCCTGTATCTTAACACCTGGCGATCCTGGTTATTGAGTGTTTCCTTGACTGCCAGCTAATGAAGGAAAGGATGCTTAAGTGGGCGAGTGTCTCTCTCGAAATTCCATCCTGGACTTGAGAAAGTTTAACCAAAACTGTTATTTCCATGATAAGTTTTGATTTAGACAAATCTGCATTTTCCGACAAAAATAATTTAGTCAGATTCCTGAGCACCTCTAGTAATTAACCTGAGGCACTCACTGCCGTAAGATCTCCTCAAGGGCTACAGAGCAGCCAGCAGGTCTGATTCCCAGATCATGTGGACTAGCTCTGCTCGCGTTAGTTTGCTAAAATTAGCCGTGTCGCCGTGGTGACGGGGTAGCGGCTCAGGCTAGCTGCCGGAGTACAATCCACCCAACCCCCTGGGGCCATACTTGGGCAGCTAGTCTGAGCTGCCACAGTCACATTGCTAATCGTAGGCACTATCTCAAGCGGAGGTAGCGCAAGTACATCTACCCTAGCTGGGAATCGCACCTTCCAGCGACTGTGTAGACATAGCGTATGGCTAACGGCTTAGTAGGATTAGGCATTTACTAGATATGAAAATAAACACTCACATTAAATAGGAAAAAAAACATATTAGGGATATACAGACTCGTGCTCCACAGCTACCACTAAGTACTAACAGGATATTGGATAGATGGGCCAAAGCTTTAATTTAGGATGGCAGTTCCTATGTTCTTATTACACTGCTGGAACGGGTCCAAACCGAAAGGGTCAAAAATCTATGCATCAATCTCCAGCGTTTTACAATACAGTCCTATACCTCATGTTTGCAATCACTTCAAAATGTTGTTGCGATATAAACCAGCACTAGTAAGGTTAGCTGCATGCGGCTAAATATATTTGCATTTTACTTTCAGCTGGATGCGTGGCAATGAAGAAAATAAGCAGAAAACAGATGTGCACTATAGGTCACTGGATGGTGAAGGGAATTTTAATTGGAGATTTGTTTTCCCTTTTGAATACTTTCCAGCTGAGCAACTCTGTATGGTTTCTAAAAAGGTGCGGATTCTCTCGAGTTCAATATAAAGACGTCATGTACCCATTAGTTGGTAATAAAGCATTTTGAGCTAAATTCTGCCCTCAGTTACATTTGTCCATTAAAGAGTTGTATGTGCATAGCTGAGGGCACAATTGGGCCCTGTACGTTGATTTTGCACAATAAGGGACCCGGCCAATGCTCCTTACTCAAGCAAACTGCCATTGAGCTCACTGGGTACAAAAATCGGTCCTTAGTTACAGAGATGCAACTCCCCAGTGGGAGTTTTCTGTTGGCAAGGAGGGCAGGACTGGGTCCTGAAATCCACATGAATGAAATCTGTTGGTAAGATCAGAAAACTACTTTGCATTTTCAATCCATAACACATTAAAGATGTTTTTAACAGAAATTATTTTATTCTTAGGAGCATTTTTGGAGTCTCGACAAAACAGAATTCAGAATCCCACCCAAACTGATCATTCAGATATGGGATAATGACAAGTTCTCCTTGGATGACTACCTGGGTATGACTTTCACAGCTAAGAATTATCATCATTGGAAAGTGAGAGATTGCAAATGAACATTTTCAAGTTGCAGCAGCAGGACCAATTTTTCAAATGGACCTCTACCAAGTGTCCATTTGTGCATGTATAATTTTGTATCCTAAAACCCCTTGTGCATACAGTTTTTGTACACTATCACTTGTGATCACAAATGATGGAATTTTGACACAAAAATTCTTCAAGCAAATCAAGCTTAGCTGTTTTTCACTCATCTGAAGTTGTATTGTGTATACAAATGGTAGCGTGCAAAATCTGCATGGGCAGATAATTTGTGCATGAAAAGCTGCATGCACACAAATGGAGGCAGGGTTGAGGCCCTCTTTGAAAATGTTCAGATTATTCATTCAGAAGGAGAGGTGACTTGATTAAGACTGCCTTCTTCAAAATCCTATAGCTCAGTGTTGATATTTCCTGCTGAGTAATGTCAGCATTTATTCACTATTTAACATGCTGAGGAAAAATTGGACTTTTTGTGCAGTGCACAGTATACCAGGCTTCCTTACAGAACCACCTCCCTCCCCCTCACACACACACACTTTGACCTATTTGAATTCTGATCTGAATTTTGCTGCTTGAACCCAAGTGGAATCTTGCGGCAAGATCCTGGACTGCACAGAATTCAGATCAGGAGGTGTCATACAAAGGCATTGTAAAGCTCAGTCTCCAATACTGCTGCTACACTGCACAGGGATGACCTCTGCAGTGTCTTAGAGTAACTCTCAGGATGCTCTAAGTTTATGCAGTGCTGCAAACAGCTACAAGGAGCTGAAAACACAACTGAAAATTGGCTTTATCACTCTGCTAAAGTACTAAATCATATCATTCAATATCAGAAATGTGTGTATGATGTTGTTTTCTTTAATTTTGCCCAGTGAGTTTTACTGACAGCACCAGTTTAAGAGTAACAGAATGTGCTTAGGGGTCCTCACAGGGCTCTCACTTCCCAGACATACACCTGGATCAATGCACTTTAGTCCTGGCCAGCAGCATCCTTGCTATTCTACTTCACGGCTTACTGTAAGGAGAAATTACCATATATATCATATGTTTAATGTTTTAGATGTCTACAAGGGTCAGATTGAAACCTTATAACTCATTTCATGTATAGCCCTAGTAAGATTTGACTGGAACCACTATGCTGTTTGGCCAGCTATGTTATACAGAATGCTTTTCTCTTTCACTTTCTCTGGTAGGTTTTGTTGAACTTGATTTACACAACACAGTTATTCCAGCAAAAGTTCCTGAAAAATGCAATATAGACATGATTCCAGAATACAAGGCAAACAACCCTCTCAAGGCTCCCAAGACTGTCTCACTCTTCGAACAGAAATCCATGAAGGGGTGGTGGCCATGTTACACAGAAAAGGACGGCTCACGTGTTTTGGCTGTACGATTCTTTCATTGTATAAAATACCTCGTTTGTTCTGCTTACTGCCTGCTTTTTTTAAATGATACTTGGGCTCCCCTGCAGCTGAGCTCCTTTGAAGATCTGGATAGCTTTAGTGGTCATTAAGCTTTCAAGCTTATAGACAGATGGACCGTTAGGGGTATTCATACACACAGAGCGTTCGGAAGATGTGCTTGGTGGGGAAGTTAAGTACTTTTAAAGTACTTTTGAATGGTTTTAATATTTAATATTAAGTACTTTTTAATCTCATGTAGAATTCAGAAAAATATTGAGCTAGAATAGAGTACAGTAAGGGGAAAGTCTTGAAACCAAAGCTTTTTATGACATTGCAAATATAATTTGTAGTTAATGAAGCCGGACTATTTGCTTGAGCATCAGGCCAATAAAATTGTAAAGGTCAGTAACTATACCTGGCTCATGAGGAACTGTTTTTATCCTTTAACTGCTTAAAGGTGGCTAAGGGTGTGATTCTGCAAATGCTTATGCACATAAGCAGCTTTACACAGTAGTAGTAAAACTGAACTCACAAGATTACTCATATGAGCAAGTGTTTGCAGGCTCAGACCTTAAGAATGTATGTTTGCCATTGGCCTCTATTGATTAGAGTATCCGACTTTTTCAAATGTATCCAATTGTTTCTTCCAAATGACTTGCCTATAAACCCTAATCCTGGGATGAGGTAGATGATAAAAATATAACTATTCATCAATACTGAATTGATTTTTTTAAATGCTCCCAGCAGCCTTATACAGGTTGAGATTTTTATTAATTATGAAGAAACACAGACCTGGGGTTGTCATTGGAAGAAAAGTGGAATTCTTTCTTTCACATTATAAACAATACATTTTGCGGATATGAACCAAACATATAGCTTGGAATCCGGACTGGGGATGGATTACCAAACTCATGCTGTATGTGTCTACATTTTTAACTCCAGATTGGTATGTTGTAAGTGTCATAATCCAGAAACACATTTTGAGGTAGCAATTGGAGGAAAATATGAAGAGGTAGCGTATCCAAAACTGTACAAGAAGATTTAAAGCCAAACAAACACTTTACATGCTGTTTAAGTAAAATGTTGATAAGTGATGTCATATGTTTAACATGTCTTGATTTACTGAAGGGTAAAGTTGAGATGACTCTGGAAATCCTCAATGAAAAAGAGGTTGATGAAAGGCCGGCTGGTAAAGGAAGAGATGAACCTAACATGAACCCCAAGTTAGACCTACCAAAGTGAGAGATATTTTTTTCTTTAGTTACTTTGAAGAATGCTGTGACACCTACATACAAACTAAAAATACTGTTTATGAATGCCACATTTGACAAATGATGCTTCAGATGTCAGCTGTAATTTCCCAAACTTTATATATAGAAGGCAATTTTGTTTCTATCTTACAATTCTTTCCATACGCATCCGAATAAAAATGCAACATCTTTTCTGTATAGTTGTGCAAATTTAATGAACCTGTCTTCTTAGACGAATCAATTATCTATCTTTTTCAGCTCTATATAGTTAATTATTAATTGAACTGTGTTTTATTCTCGCACTGAAGTATTTAACTCTCCCTGTTTGTTAACATGACGAATATTGTTCCTTTCAAAATGCAGCCGACCAGAAACTTCATTCCTTTGGTTTACAAATCCATGCAAGACAATGAAATTTATTGTGTGGCGCAGATTTAAATGGATCTTCATAGGCATTATCATCCTACTGATTGTATTCTTGTTTCTGGCGATACTCTTATATTCACTGCCGGTAGGCATTTTTAAATGTTCCTATGTTGTTCTTCAATTGTGACATAACTCTAGCTTTACTTAAGGTCAAAACAAGGACCTAGTCTGCACTCTTTATTCAGTCAAGAATAACTATTGACTCTGTTTTAGTAGGGAGTGCAGGATTGGACCCTTACATCTACAATATCTTAAAATTTAATACACGTTTCATCCTATTGATCAATTATTTATAATGTATGCATTGATGGATAGAGGATTTTGATTGGTTCTAATCAAAAGATTCAGGCAATTAAGAAGTGCCTTAAAAGTGCTTTCTAGATTGCATTGTTGCAGGAATGCAGATAGAAGTACATATTTTGGAGACTGTGGATTTCATTCTACTTTCATTTGAAATACAATACATTATAAGCTAGATCAAACAACTATGCAATAACTTACCACAACTGTTTTTTCACCAGAATAGTTATAACATACTCTGATCTGGTTTTAGTACTATATTTGCTTTGTATATTATTGTATACGTTTAAATGTCCAGCTTATTTTTTTCTGCCTCTGCTTATTGATTTTTTTTCTTCCTTTTTCCTAGAATTATATATCAATGAAGATTGTGAACCCAATCTAAAGAAGAGGATTTATTTTTACATTTTGAATAGCAATAAGATAGTTTTACCTCAGGCTGTGGACCAAATTCAGCAAGGCTTGCTTCATGGTTTTAACCTTGTTCTCTTATATGCTAAACTAAATAGATAAGGGATAAGAATTTAACCAAGGTTAGCCAAGGTTCATGGGGTATTGACTAGTGTAAAAAGTCATGTTCTGTTTATGTTTTGACTTTGATAACATCTGTATGTGGTAAAATTCCGTCTTCCTTGCTTTTAAACTAGATTTTTCATAAAAAAATTCTCCAGTTGCTCTTTTTTTTTTAATGGATACTTTATTTTGAGAATTATTTTCTACTCTCTCTCGACTTAGTAAAAAAACCAAAACACTCACTACTTATATTTTTGTATATCAAACAAACAAAAAGTGCAATAATGTTCTGCTATTGTATTTTCAAAAGGTCACAATATTGCTATACTTAAAATTATTGTTAGAACCGTACTTTAAACTGTATGAGCATAGAAATGAAATAAAACAATACTAAATTACTATTTACTTTGAGTGTGTCATAGTAATTTCATTATAAAAATGATTAAATACCTTACCAACAAAAGAGAAAAAAATCTCAAAACTGGCAAGCTTTATTATTTATTGAATGCCAGGGTGCTTGGCACAGTACAAACTCACAGGAGGACATAAGTCTCAAGGAGTTTACAATCTAGCTATCTTTGTTAATTGGTATAATCTTTCCTGTAACTGATATCTTTATACTCCCTGGTAAAAATAAAATGGAAAACTCTCCTACTTAACATTTCTGTATAATTCACTCATGTCCATTTCCACTCTTGCCATTCATTTCCTGATGAACTTATTGATGAATATTTTTAGAGATGATCCTGAACTGGCACATCAGAATGTTTGAAACCCAAGTGTGAATCTTGTAATTGTATCTATGAGTTGAACTAGAAAACAAAATTCTAAATATCCCACCCTGCCTTTATCTACACCAAAAATAAAACTATTCAGACCTGAACCCAGATCCAGATTGTGATTTGAACCTGTATTTATAGCGGGCCATACTGGAACTGTACATCTGAACATGCTCAAATGTTGGGAAGGTATGACATCTGCTTCTGAACCTATTTCAAAGTTCTGTAATGCAGGCGCAATTCTAACTGGATCAAGACTTGTGCTATCATTGCATAGATGACTATCACAGCTGCTGGAATTAATGCATCAGTATCAAAAACCTCTGCAATGATTATAAGAAATGGCAAGTCTGCCACTGCAGTAAAAGATGTGTTTGTCAGTTTTCAGCAAAACTGGGCAAATGACATTGACTTAATTCCACTGAACAAACTGGAGTAAGGTGATTGCACGAAATAATTTCCAGAGTGTGAAGCAATACTGGCTGGGGTGAAACAACCAGCAGTCACCCTGTCAAAAAATAATAGCCCCCTTATTTTTGGTGGTTAAAAAAATTCTTGAGAGCCTCGACCTATAAATGATAGCTCAGAGCTGGAACTAATCACCCTCCAGATGGATTGTCACTTCACTATTGACAAAATAACACTTCAGAAATAAGCGGTAATTGCATCAGCTAATGTTTGATCGTTCGTTATTAAAATATGTCTCAATCAATGCCAGAAATCTGACAGGATAAAAATCACAGCAGGCTTGTTTTTCATTATAAGGCTAGAAAATGGGTCGCTTATAAGTGTTGTAATTAGACAAGCATTTAACTTTAAAGAGGTATTTAAAGGACAGCATTCCTCAGAAACAATTCTGAAATAGGATAAGAGATCTGAATAACCCTGTGCACCTAGAATTTGAAGAGTGGCAGGTATTGCCCTTCTCAGCTCACCCGTCTCCAGAGAAGCTTTGTCCAAGTACGCACAGGCATGGCAGTTTCACTGTTATTAAAAACGTAACTGAACAGCTTCAGAAATCGTCCTGTTTCCCAAGCTATGTCACTTAAAAAAACACGTAGAGCAGGGCGCAAAAAAGTTGTCTGCAACGGGGCAATTCAGTCATTAATGCAGTGAGAAGATTTTTAATAGAAATATACACAAGTATTTGACGCCTGCTACGGCTGCCATGCATCGCTTCAGCAGGACAAAACAGCCTTATACCCAGTGGAGGATTCCTCCTAGGTAGGGGAAACAAATCCTCCAGTGATGTAGCAATTTCCATGCCCCTCTCATTCTGCCCCAACGGTATGTTGGAGAACAGGAGTTCGGTTACGTCATCTCTGCTTCCCACCTATTCCCAGCTGCTAGAATCATCCTGTGGAGGCCAGAGGCAGCTGGGCAAAACATAGAGCAACCATGACATCATTCTACTTTGGGCTAAGGACTATTCTTGGCCAGCCCTAAGACTGACAGAGCAACCTCAAACACAAAGGCCACAACCTCTTGTCTATGCTATCAACCATGGGATTCTCCCAGATGGCTAACAGGCCCGAACACACAGCCAGACACATCCTGGTTCTCAGGACAATTTATTTGGTGGCCTCAGAATGCGGCTTGCTGGTAGCCACTCTCACATTTTCTCCTAAAATACTTAATTAGGTTTAGGAAAAACAAATAAATGTGCACATATAAACATCCAAATCATTGTCATTTATTTATTGCTAGCTAGTAAGTCTGTTGTGAAAAGTGATACTAACAAACATACAAGTATCACTTTTCACAGCACACTAAGGGTATGTCTACACTACAAGACTATTTCGAATCAACTTAATTCGAATTTGTGGAATCGACCTTATGAAGTCGAAGTTGTGTATCCACACTAAATACACTAGTTCGACTGTGCGAGTCCACAATAACGGGGCCAGCGTCGACTTTGGAAGCGGTGCACTGTGGGAAGCTATCCCACAGTTCCCGCACTCCCCGCTGCCCATTGGAATTCTGGGATTTCCCCCCAATGCATGCTGGGGGGAAAAATGTGTCAAGGGTGGTTTTGGGTAACTGTCATCATTGAACCGTCAATCACGCCCTCCCTGAAAGCGCCTGCGGGCAATCTGTTCGTGCACTTTTCTGCTCAGTGACAGCGCGGGCGCCACAGCACTTTGAGCACGGATCCCGCTGCAGTTATGGCCGTTGTCAACTCCTCGCACCTTATCGTCCACCTCTTCCACAGTCAGCTGCTGAGAAATAGGGCTACTTTTCAATGGTGCTGCGAGCACTGGTGGACCATGGGGGACGTTTTACCAACATCAACGTCGGGTGGCCAGGCAAAGTTCATGACATGCGTGTTTTCAGGAACTGTGGTCTGTTTAGATGCCTGCAGGTAGGTAGTTTCTTCCCAGACCACAAAATAAGTCTTGGGGATGTGCAGATGCCTATAGTGATCGTCGGGGACCCAGCCTACCCGCTAATGCCCTGGCTCGTGAAGCTCTGTGCAGGCGCCTTGCACAGCAACAAGGAACTCTTCAAGTAACAGTGAGCAGCGAGCAGCGTGACCTGTGACTGTTCAGTTTCTTTACAGAGAAGCTGAACCTGCCCCTGTTTCTTTACCAAGTGACTGTTGACTAGCATCTGCAGTTACATACCCCGCCCACCCCGTTTCCCCAACTTCCAACACACGTTTAAAAATAAAATACATGTTCCACTGTAACTTTACAAAGGTTTCTTTATTGATGACTTTGCGTTACAGGGTTGAAACTGGGACACGGACTGTGCTGGGTAGGGTGTGCAGTGATGTAAAGACCGCCTGTAAACTCGAGGAATGACAGGCTCCTGCTCCCAGAGCGGTCTGCAGTGCCGGACTGGATGTTTCAACGGAGCCTGCCATCCCTCCTTTTTGGGACTCTGTGTGTGGGGGCTATGTGGCCTTTTGGCGGGGGAGGACGGATACAGATTCCTCTGCTGCGTGGCTCTGTGGTCCAGGACAGGGACCGTTGCATGAGATCTGTATCCCCCCTCCCCCGCTACAAAGTCACGTACCCCCCCACCCACACAGAACCTGCAAACCACCTCCCATACCGACCAGGGTGCGTACTGACTGCAGTGTGTGTGTGTGACCTGCTGCTGATCCTGCCCCCATGTTTGTACCCTGGTAAAGGTGATTGTCCTGTCAAATTACCAACCCCCTTCCCCCCCTTCAAACACAGTCTCCTCTAAAAGAACATGACGGAAACAGTAATTAACAGAAAAGTATTTTTTATTATCAACTAGACAGTTAGGGGATGAAACTGGGATGGGGGCTTGGGTGAGGCGGGAAGGAAAGGACTTCTCAAAATTTAGGGTATGAGAGCTTTTCGGTACTTGAGCACTCTGCTGGGGTGCAGTGACAGTTTACACAGCCTCTGGCGCCCCTCCTTCTGGTTATTTTGGGTGAGGGGAATATGGGATTTTGTGGCAGGGGAGGGCGGTTGCAGATACACTGCAGGGGGGCTCTGTCCTCCTGCCTGAGGTCCTGCAGAACATGCACAAGGCGCAGGAGCATGTCCGTTTGCTCTCTCATTAGTCCAAGCAGCGTTTGAGTCGCCTGCTTGTCTTCCTCACGCCACCTCTCCTCCCGTTCGCTGTGTGAGCGCTGATACAGAGAGAGGGTCTCCCTCCACTGGCTCTGCTGGTCCGCCTCGTCTCGGGAGCACCCCATAAGTTCAGCGAACATCTCGTCCCGTGTCTTCTTCTTTCACCGCCTAATCTTTGCCAGCCTCTGTGAGGGGGATGCTGTGGCAGGTCTGGAGACAGTCGAAGCTGTGTGATGGGAAAAAGGGAGTGAATTCCTTGCAAAGATAAAGTTTTGCGAACAATGAACACAGTCTAGTCTGTCTCTGTGAATTCTGGGTTGAGATCCCAGTGCCTGATGGGGCAAAAACCATTTTCGCGGGTGGTTCTGGGTAAATGTCGTCAGTCATCCCTTCCTCCGGGAAAGCTACAGCAGACAATCATTTCAAGCCCGTTTTCCCTGGATTGCCCTGGCAGACGCCACAGCGTGGAAACCATGGAGCCTGTTTTGCCTTTTGTGCCTGTCACCGTATGTGTACTAGATGCCGCTGACAGAGGCGGTTCAGCAGCGCTACACAGCAGCATGCTTTTGCTTTTGCATGACAGCAGAGATGGTTACCAGCTATATTGTACCATCTACCACACCATAAATTGGTAATAAGATGGGCATGGTTAGCAGTCCTTTTGCACTGCACCATTTGCTGCTGTCATAAGTGCCCCTGGCTGCTCTTAGCCAGGGGCGTAAAAGCCAAAATTGGGAATGACTCCCTGAGTCAATCCCTCCTTTTTGGTATCTAAAAATAGAATCAGTCCTGCCTAGAATATGGGCAAGTGTACTAGAGAACCACTGTATCAGAGAACCAGAGAGCACAGCCGCTCTGTGTCAGATCCTGCATAGATTATGAGCTGTATGCTATTCACAGGGGGTGCTCCTGCAACAACCCCAACTGTTCATTCCATTCTTCCCCAGCCTTCCTGGGCTACCATAGCATTGTCCTCCCACTTGTGTGATGAAGTAATAAAGAATGCAGGAATAAGACACAGTGACTTGTTAGTGAGAAATGAGTGGAAGGCAGCCTCCAGTTGCTATGATAGTCCAGATAGGACATTAAGGAGTGTGGAGGAGAGGAGCCCAGCATCCTGCTGCTAGTCCAGGGGCAATTGAATCTTTTCTTTACACATGAAGGGTGGGGGCTGATGAAGCTCAGCCCCCTGTTGCTATGATGACGATGGTTATCAGCCATACTGTACCATCTACCAGGAAAAATTAGGGCCAGGCACCCTTGATCGACCTAACGGATGCTAGTCTGCATGGTTACCAGCCCTTTTGCACTGCCCCATGTGCCAATAGGCTGATGATGAGGACGGATACCAGCCATATTGCACCATCAACCATCCATAGCGTGGGGGGAGCAAGGATGTTGGTGTTGAGTGCTGCACCATCGCGTCTATCTGCAGCATTCAGTAAAGATAGGGTGACATGTAAAAGAGTCAAGAGAGGATTGTTTTCCCTTTCACTTCTGGGGGTGGGTGGGGGGCTGCGTAAATTGCCGAGCTATGCCCTGACCCACCGCGGACACTGTTTTTGACCCTAGAAGCATTTAGAGCTCAGCCAAGAATGCAAATCCTTTTCGGAGACAGCAGGAACTGTGGGATACCTTGCGTCCTCAGTCCCCCCTCCCTCCATGACCGTCCATTTGATTCTTTGGCTTTCCGTTACGCTCGTCACGCAGCAGCGTGCTGAGTCTCTGCTATGCCGTCTGTCCGGAGATTTTTTAAAGATACTTTGGACCAGGTGTAACATTACAGTAATTCCCCTAATTAGATGCAGGAGTCTCCGAGCGAGATCACCCTGAGGACGGTCACTGAAGGAGATAGAGAGCGCATGCTGCGTGAAAGCCAGCACAAACCAGGGCCCTATGCAGCCGTGCTCGGGGAGGCAATGCTCCCTGAGTACCTCATGAAAGCCTGGCGCGGAAAAGTGTGCTACCACGGAGCACCCAATAAGGCAGCTCTCCCCAGGAACCTCCTGCGGAGGCTTTTCGATTACCTCCAGGAGAGCTTCGTGGAGATCTCCCAGGATGATTTCTGTTCTATCCCCATATATAGAGAGACCTCCTTTTCACATACTTCAGATTCCTGTTATATTAAGAATAAAAGTTTACATGGTTAAAGCACTTACCCACTGCTCCTTCCCCTGATTCAGGATCCAGGTTAATGGCCGGGGACGGTTGGTAGGGGATCTCCGTGACCGTGATGAAGAGATCCTGGCTGTCGGGGAAACCAGCGTTGTAAGCGCTGTCGCCTGCCTCGTCCTCCACAAACCCTTCCTCATCTTCCCCGTCCGCGAACATCGCCGAGGAACTGGCCGTCGACACTGTCCCATCGTCAGAGTCCATGGTCGCTGGTGGGGCAGTGGTGGCAAGCTCCATAGCGTCCGTTTGCCGCTTTGATTTTTTGGTAGCCTTGTCTGGGGTCCTTGATTTTCACGCGGCGCTGCGTTGCATCCCGGCTGTATCCTCTGTCTCTCATGGCTTTGGAGACCTTCTCGTAGGTCTTTGCATTCCGTTTTTTGGAGCGCAGCTCTGAAAAGCACAGACTCCTCGCCCCACACACCGATCAGATCCAAGAGTTCCCGGTCAGTCTATGCTGGGTCCCTCTTTCTATTCAGAGATTACATGAACTCCTCTGCTGGAGAGCTCTGCATTGCTGCCGGTGCTGCTGAGCTCGCCCCGATGTCCAACCACGAAATGAGATTCTAACTGTCCAGACAGGAAAAGGAATTCAAATTTTCCCGGGACTTTTCCTGTGTGGCTGGTCAGAGCATCCAAGCTCGGACTGCTGTCCAGAGCGTCAACAGAGTGGTGCAGCGTGGGATAGCTCCCGGAGCTAGTAAGTTCGATTTGCATCCACACCTAGCCTAATTCGACATACCCATGTCGAATTTAGCGCTACTCCCCTCGTCGGGGT
Organism: Mauremys mutica; assembly: GCF_020497125.1. Taxonomy (NCBI): domain Eukaryota; kingdom Metazoa; phylum Chordata; order Testudines; family Geoemydidae; genus Mauremys; species Mauremys mutica. The sequence goes on from NC_059078.1 coordinate 98,215,483, forward strand.
GGAGTACCGAATTCGAACTAAAGAGCCCTCTAGGTCGAATTAAATGGCTTCCTGGTGTGGACGGGTGCACGGTTAATTCGAATTAACGCTGCTAAATTCGAATTAAAGTCCTAGTGTGGACCAGGCCTTACTCAGCTCTGGCAACCCTGGACAAATTAAGCCCTGGATGTGGGATCTAGGGAGGCAGCAGGAGGCTGGAGCCTGAAGCCCCATGGCTGGGGGATGAAGCCACACGCCAAGAGCCTGCCACCTCGCCATCTCCATGCTGAAGCCCAACTGCCCCTGGGAAGATGGTGAATTCACCAGGCGCCTGCTCCTCCAGTGTTGTGGCCCAGGTGTCTTCAGAGGGGGGCAGAGCCCAACCCCTGCTGGTGCACCCAGGCTCACCCAGGGGGCCACTGCTTTGCCCCCTCCAATTACAGCCCAGGAGGCTGTGGCCACAAGAAAAGCCCATGGTGGCTGCATATGGCCATGGTGGCCACATTTGAGAAATTCTGATCTTCAATCTCAGTCAATGTGCTGACACTTAGGAGCCAAGAATCCCACTTCTACTCAGACCACTTCCTCTTCCAAACCAGTGTCAGAGCTCTTCCGCTCAGGGCCTGTAGTAGTTGTCCACTCCCTAAACACTCATGGACCCAACCGGTTTTGAGAATATAATAACAGACACACAGACAAGCTGAGGAGGGCACCAGCCATTGCTGGACCTGCTATCTACAACAATCAATAAACAACCCCCTAACTGCCACTTCCATCCCATCACTCTATAGAGCACCTGCATCAAAAGAACGAAAAGACAAGACTAGCGCACTAGAGATGCAAAATGAGAACTGAACCCAACAGGCTATAGCCATGAGGGAGCGTGAAACATCTCTCTTCTCTTATAGCAGCTACACAGCCATTGCCCGCAGAAATATTCTGGCCTGTGAACTGACTGCCTTTCTTCCATTTTCTAACTCTCACACTGCAAGGCCTATGTCCCAGATAAAATTTTCTGGATCCAAGATGGCCTCTATTCAATTTTAAGAATTGAAACCAGTACGTTATCATCCAGTTTTCCCAGGGACTGGGCAACATTAGGATTTGGAAGAAGAATAGCTGGCTGAAAGACAGTCTGGGCAAGACCAAGGCAGAGGTGAGGCTGGCAGGTGGAGAGTAATATTTTGTAGCAATGGCCAAAACAAAACCCCATCAATTTCAGACATCTGCCCCACAAGCATCAAGGTATTACGTAGTCTCAGGACCCTTCTGGGTTATTCACTGATCTTGTGGTCACAAATGGCTGCAGCAGCCTGAAATGCCTTCAGTTGATTCCGCTGCTCAGCAGGCAGTGTGATTTCCTGTCAGCTGCCAACTTAGCCATGGGGCTCCATGTGTTTGTCACCATCAAGCCTGACTACTGCAATGTCACTACCATGAAGAAACCCCAGCTACTACAACCTGTCTTTCATCCAACACAGGGGGATGGCAACACATCATCCATGTTCTCTGCACTCGCTGGTGGCTCCTGATCCACATTAATTAGCGGATTGGGCCTTCTTGGCAGCTGGCTGATAAGGGTGGAACTCCTTCTCCAAGAGCTTGACATGACCTTTATTCTTACCATTTTCAGAGCAAAATGCAAGACCTCTCTCTCTCCACACCAGCTTTTCCACAATAACTTCCCTGAAGGTGCCAATAAAAACTACCCCAAAGCCCAACTTTACCCCACACACTTCTCAGCGTGACATGAGACAAAAGGGAGAAAAAGGTCTCCCAGACTGATTAGAAAGAATAAACAATCTTTTTTGTGCTCCGATACTCTGCCAATGTACATTACAATTAGATCAGTGAGCCAGAACATGCAAGGAAGAATCATAATGTGGTTCAAAGAGGAGAACTGGCACCTAAAGTTTGAGTTAAAAGAAAAAATGAGATCACCAGCACACTCTGATGAGCTTGCATTTCTTCAGTCATCCACAAGATGTCATTGTTAGTATCAGCAAAAAAAACAGGAGTACTTGTGGCACCTTAAAGACTAACAAATTTATTTTAGCATGAGCTAAAATTTAGCTCATGCTAAAATAAATTTGTTAGTCTTTAAGGTGCCACAAGTACTCCTGTTTTTTTTGCGGATACAGACTAACACGGCTGCTACTCTGAAACTTGTTAGTATCATGTTTTCACACACACATCTTCAGGGAAAAAAAATCTACTTGTACTCCAATCCAAAATAAATGCCCAGCAATGCAATCCAATTCCTGAGATGTGGAATGAGGTGCATTTAAAATTTAAGCAAATCAGTTCCAGCTTAAGGCACATGCTTTCTAAGGCGTCAGCTGACAGCTAAGTGAATCTTTTGTTGTAAAGAGGCAGTTATAAGGATTGGGATCAGGAAAGAGAAGATCAGGCTGAAAGCCTGGCCCCGTAGAAGACAGTGGAAGTTCTGCCACTGACATTAATGGAGTCAGGATTTCAGCCTCAATGTCATTAGAAACCTAAATATTTATTAACAACCTGAAAGGGTGAATAATGAAATGGCCGCATTCACCGATGAATTTATGAATGTTTGTGACTCCTTAACAGCTAGGAATGATAATACCTCCGAGCTCCTATATCCTACTTTTTAGCTGGCATCCCAGAGCACTTTACACAGGAGCTCAGTATCATTATCCCAATATTACCAACAGGGAAACTGTCTCCAAAGAGAGGCAGTGACGTGCTCAAGGTCATGCAACAGTCCAGCAGCAGAGTCTGAAAAAGAACCCAAGTCTCCGGAGTCCCAGCACACTGCGCTATCTTCTATGCTGACTGCTTCCAAATCCAGAAGGACCTAGCAAAAGCATGTAACTGGGCAATAGGAGAGCAGGTTAAATTAACTGGAGACACATGCAAGGTGAAGCATATTCTGGGGGGAAAATAAACACTTGAAAATACCAAAGGACTCTGATTTTGTTGTAGCAGCTCAGGAAAGGGCTTTGTGCCATTAAGCACAGCTTAACATGCTTAAGAAAATGTTAATAAGGTCTTAGACTTCATTAAGTAGGGAAGAGAGACAAAACCAGAAGATATTAGAATGCTATTGTACCAACCATTGGTTTAGTCTCACTGCAAATACTGTAGTCAGTATTGTCACAAGATCTCAAAAAAAGCCATATTACAAAAGGAGTAAGGGTTCAAAGAAGGGCAACAACAATGATTAGTGGCATGGGGGCACTGGAGAGCTTTAATACAAGGAGACACTGAGAGCCCATGACTATTTTTAGCCTGGGAAGTAACAGTGTAAGAGGAGAAAGATAGCAGTATGTAAACTAATGACTGGTAGAACATATACCTATTATTCTTTCCCATTATACAAAACAAAAACAAACCCAAAAGGAACACAAACTAAAAGGGAAAAAAATCAAAACAGTTTGAAGGAGACATGCGGTATTGCAAAATTTATTTAACCTGTGGAACTCATGTGCACATGATATTATGGAGACAATTTATTTAGTAAAATTTTACTAAACAGCACCTGCACTTACACTAGTTAAGTAACTATTACAAGTGCCATCAATCCTTACACTTCAAGGAATAAGATGATTATCAGCAGGAAGCTATTCCATGAGCAAAAAGGCATTTCCTTCATAATGCATAGTATTGCACAACTAGGAGTATTGGTATTTTCCATCTTCCTTTGAGGGATCATGCATTGACTACTCTCACTACCGGTACTGGGCTGCATAGACCTTTGGTGTACTCTTTTGTTTTACAAATCAAGGGCATCAAACTCATTTTTGTGAGGGTCAAATTTCCTTTTTAATGACGGTCCATGGGCAGGGATATGCATTTAAGGAAACACAGCAGCTCTCCCGCAAACTTCAATGGGAGCACAAAATGAAGGGTAGCATATAGCCTGTATGTATTAACTAAACTTTTCAGGATCATTATTTGTTAAGTTGCGTTCAGCATTGTTCATTACAGAAAATATGCTCATCTTCTTGTTCTGCGCTTGCACAACACTTAGCATGTACTTGTGCATGACCAGGGCTCCTAAGCAAGACAGTAATACAAATATTAATAATACGCTCACTATCTCCTCCCTGTTACTCTCCTCCTTCTCTGTCTTTGTCAACACCAGCAGTGAGCTTAATTGAGGTAGGGGCATTTCACCCCAAATCATTATTTTAGGCTGCATGCAGACTCAGGAAGACAACACTGCATGATAGCTCATCTCAATTGATTAGACTCTGCCTGTTGGTATGCATACTTCCACCTTTTCATGTTCTCTGTATGTATACATATCTCCTGCCTGTGTGTTCCATTCTATGCATCCGAAGAAGTGAGCTTTAGCTCACGAAAGCTCATGCTACAATAAATTTGTTAGTCTTTAAGGTGCCACAAGTACTCCTGGTTTTTTTGCGGATACAGACTAACACGGCTGCTACTCTGAAACCAACACTGCATCAGTTACACTCAGATCACATTCAAAATATGGTTGTTGGTTTATGGGTTTTTGTTTTTGTTTTTTTGCGCAACCATGCAGGCGCAAAATATCGTTGTTGGTTTGTGGGTTTTTGTTTTTTTGCGCAACCATGCAGGCGCAAAATATCGTTGTTGGTTTGTGGGTTTTTGTTTTTGTTTTTTTGCGCAACTAGTAACTTACTTTAAAAAAAAATTTAAGCTGGATTCTGTAGCTGCCACCTGGGCCACATAAATAAATACATCAAATGTTCCAGATCTGTCTGTGGCCAGGTGTTTGACACACCTCTCATATATCATCCTAGTAAATAATTTCCTATTACAGAGTGCTGTAGCAAGATCCTATGCACCATAGAGACTCTGCTAATAAAACCCTGCTTTAAGGGGTTCACCGAGGCTTATTTTGGTCCTGATACTGCAAACACTTACGCATGTGCCTAACTTCACTCAGATGAGTCTATAACAATAAGCACATATATAAGTGTTTGCTAGAATCAGGACCTTGGGTTGTTGGGCCTGATGCTGTCAACCTACGTGGGGCAGATTTCATCCTCCAGCAATAACTGAAACAGTGTTTTCTAGTGCATGGGGTTTACAGTATTCTGTTGCTATCTGGTTCTTGATAGACTTATCAGAAAAACATTTCCTATCAAGACATCCTCTTTTTGACTGTTATTTAGGTATATCTTTGAAGGATTAACTAGAGTGGGGGGAATGAAATGGAAGTAAAGGTAAAAACGTCTTTAAGGGGTTCAAATTTTATTTGAAAAAAGTGAGAAACAAATGTATTCATGGCAAGATAACTAAAGTTACAATTCTTAGCAAGACCCCAGCTGCCATGTGAATCCTCAGTAACAGAACTGAGGTGCTGTGGCAGAACTTAACACTTTGTATTGCCCTTCTGTGTGATGTCATGAGGAGTTTCTAGATATTCTTTTACACCTGAATTTGGCTCTGTCTTTACCCCAAGATAGGCAACGTATTTGTTTCAATTAATTTAATTAGCAAATGTTCAGATATCTGGGTCCCAATAACTGAGTATTGGTAGCAAGGCTAATTAGTTCCTTCATTTAAAGTTTATGTCCTGATTTGTAGAAGTCCAAAGGGAACTGCAGATACTCTGCACCTTTGGAAAGTCTAGCTCTTAGCTCCTACTCTGTGTTCCTGACATCCAAGCCCATTGACAGCAATTCCGGGCCCCAAGGCAGAACAGTCAATGGGCCTCCCGCCCGTGCGGCTGCAGTCCGCCTGGCCTGTGCTAGCTGGTGCCCAGCGATCTGCTGCCGGCTGCGCTGCTGGGCACGCTCTTCCGGCACGGCCAGGGCTTCCATGTGCCCACCTGGCTGCCTTCGCCGCCGCCGCTACCACCCCACATGCACCTACGAGCCCCCTGCGGCCCACCCAAATGATCTAAAAGGGCCCGGGCAATTGCCCCCTTGGACGGACACACACACACACACACACACACACCGTCAGCAAGCAGGCCTGCTGATACCCCATGGTTTGAGATCATCCACTCCTGAAGAGTTGGTCAGTTTCAATGCTTTTTTTGTCAGAATTAAAAGTTCCTGTTTGGGAACCAGAAGCAAACTTTCAAAACTAACCACAGCCACATTATACTCCTATTGCTGGAAATATTTAAATTCACTACATAAATCTCATGCTCTCACATGAAGGCCTATCTGGCATCTTTGCTCATTTTAATTTCACAGTCTATTAACAAGAGAACAGCCTGCACGGTGAGGAGGAAGATCAAAGGCGATGTCTATGAAACAAAGTTAATTGAAAATCACTTAAAACAGTGGGTCAGACCTTCAGCTAGACAACTGCTGAGGACCTGGCCCAGAGTTTTGGGTGTAATTTCTTGCCCCCAAAATCATAAAATAAAATGGTGGTGATGACCCCACTGTCTCATGAAAGTAAATAAATGAGAGGTGATTTCCAGTTAGAAGTTATCAGCTTTGATAACTGCCTATGTCAATCACTTCACTTGCATAAGCATGTTTGTTTACAATTAGATATAAGCAGGCTCCACCCATCCTGCTCTGATCCATCCAATGCCTGAGTGTTACCTGCTTAAACCCTGTTTAAATAGAAGTTGCTCCCAAACCAATAACAGATATTACCTCACCCACCTTGGCCCTCAAAACCCTGCCAGTGCATTTGAATAGCCAAATAAGCCTCCGTCCCTCCTGAAACATCCACCATTCACATTAAATAAAACACATTACAATAGAGAGAAAATTGACCTGAAGTAGCTTATTTCCAAATGTAAGGGGCTAAACTGAGCACTACTATTTTCATGCAAATTTGGCTACTCTGGTCCACTTGCATGGACTGAGAATTATCTATTCACTTAATCCCTCCCTGCCCCCTCCCCCCACAAGCTTCTTTCAGATTTGACAGGCAAGAAGGAGCAAATAAAAGTAACATGGGAATGAAAAGTCCCCAAAGCAGACATATCAGCAGAGCCAGTGCACCTTGCTGTCTGCTCCCTGGGAGCCAGCAGAAGATTCCCAGAAGTAAGTCTGCTCAGCCAAGGTTCTGGGAAGGAGAGGGTCAGGGAGATGGGGTTGGAAGCTATTCTAGATGGCACAATCCTTCTTGCAGAAACACTGTAATTTCTGCAGAACCAGGGGGAGTTAATGCTGCTAGCATTGGCTCTAAGTACTGTACAACTCTGCTCTTTGTCCCTTCATGAATATGTGTGAAAAAAATCTTGACTAAACCTCTTTTATTCATCTCTACAGCTTGAACACTCATTAGCAACGAATTATGTGAAACGATACATTAGTGCAGCCCTGCCAACTCTCACATTTTATCACAAGTCTCGCAGTCAGGGCCAGATTTAGGTCAACTCCACTAATTCCCCCGAATCGGGCCCTGCGCCTAAGAGGGCCCAGCGCCCAGTGGCAGGGTCTTTGGGGGGGGCAAGTGGCCAAGAAACTTTTGCCTGGCAAGAGCCTCCTTTATAATTTTTACACACCCGGCAGCGCTCCGGGTCGTCGGCAGCACATCGGTGGCGGGTCCTTCAGTGCCGTAGAAGACCCGGAACGAGTGAAGGACCTGCCTCCGAAGACTAGAAGCGCCGTCCGGTGAGTGCAAGCCCCACGTGTTTTACTACGTGGGTTTTTTTTAAGTCATGCCTGCTGGGACCCCGTTGAAACTATTCGAATCGGGTTCTGAATTTGCTAAAGCAGACCCTGCTTAGGGTTCCTATGGGCAGGGCGCCCCGCCCTAAGGTTAGGGTTCCTATGGGTAGGGCACTTGGGGCAAGGGCTAGTGTTCCTATGGGTTGGACACTTGCCTCTAGAGTAAGGGATCCTATAGGTAGAGCCCTTGAAGGTAGGGTTAGGGTTCCTACGGGTAGGGCTTCCCATCCTAGGGTTATGTTTCTTAAGGGTAAGGCACTTCGAGCTAGGGTTAAAGTTCCTATGGGTAGGGCACTTGGAGCTAGGGTTAGGGTTTCTAAGGGTAGGGCACTTGGAGCTACGGTTAGGGTTCTTATGGGTAGGACACTTGAAGCTAGGGTTAGGGTTCCTACGGGTAGTGCTCCCCGCCCTAGCATTAGGGTTTCTAAGAGAAGGGCACTTGGAGCTAGGGTTAGGGTTCCTATTGGTAGCGATTCCCGCCCTATGGTTAGGGTTCCTAAGGATAGGGCACTTGGCGATAGGGTTAGGGTTTCTAAGAGAAGGGCATTTGGACCTAGAGTTAGGGGTTCTATCGATAGGGCACTTGAACCAGAGATGGGGTTCCTATGGGTAGAGCACTTGGAGCGAGTGTTAGGGTTCGTATGGCTAGGGCACTTGGAGCTAGGGTTAGGGTTCCTATTGGTAGCGATTCCCACCCTATGGTTAGGGTTCCTAAGGTTAGGGCATGTGGTGATAGTGTTAGGGTTCCTATGGTTAGGGCGCCCGGCCCTAGGTTTAGGGTTCCTATGGGTAGAGCACTTGGAGCAAGGGTTTGGGTTACTCAGGATAGGGCATTTGGCGATAGGGTTAGGGTTCCTATGGGTAGGGCGCCCCGCCCTAGGGTTTAGGGTTCCTAATTGAAGAGCTCTAGGAGCTAGGGTTATGGTTCCTATGGGTAGGGCACATCGCCCAAGGGTCAAGATACCTATGGGTAGGGTACGTGGAGCTAGGGTGAGGGTTCTTATGGGTAGGGCACTTTAAGCCTGGGTTAGTGTTACAGCGGGTAGGGGACTTGAAGCTACGATTAGGGTTACAATGGGCAGGGCTTCCCGCCAAAGGGATTGGTTTCCTGAGGATAGGTCACTTAAAGCAAGGGTTAGCGTTCCTACGGGTACGGTTTCCCGCCCTAGCGTTAGAGATCCTAAGGGTAGGGCATTTGGAGCTAGGGTTAGGGTTCCTATGGGTAGGGCTTCCCTACCTACGGTTAGGGTTCCTATGGGCAGGGCACTTGGAGCAAGGGTTTGGGTTCCTAAGGATAGGGCACTTGGCGATAGGGTTAGGGTTCCTATGGGTAGGGCGCCCCGCCCTAGGGTTTAGGGTTCCTAATTGAAGAGCACTAGGAGCTAGGGTTATGGTTCCTATGGGTAGGGCACATCGCCCAAGGGTCAAGATACCTATGGGTAGGGCACTTGGAGCGAGGGTTAGGGTTCCTATGGGTAGGGCACTTGTAGCTAGGGATAGGGTTCCTATGGGTAGGGCACTTGGAGCTAGGGATAGGGTTCCTATGGGTAGGGCACTTGGAGCTAGGGTTAGTATTCCTATGGGAAGGGCATCCCGCCCGAGGGTTAAGGTTCCTAAGGATAGGGAACTTGGAGTTAGGGTTAGGGTTCTTATTGTTAGGGCATTTGAAGTTAGGGTTTGGATTACTATCGGTAGGGCTTCCCGCCCTGTTGTTAGATCTCCTAAGGGTATGGCACTTGTAGCTAGGGTGAGGATTCCTATGGGTGGAGAACTTGGAGCTAGGATTAGCATTCCTATGGATAGGGCCCTTGAAGGAAGGGTTAGGGTTCCTATGGGTAGTGCTCCCCGCCCTAGGGTTAGGGTTTCTGAGAGAAGGGCATTTGGACCTAGAGTTTGGGTTTCTATCGGTAGGGCACTTGGAGCTAGAGTTGGGGTTCCTATGGGTAGAGCACTTGGAGCGAGTGTTAGGGTTCCTATGGGTAGGGCACTTTGACCTAGGGTTAGGATTCCTATGCATAGGGGACTTGGAGCTAGGGTTAGGGTCCCTATGGGTTGGGCACTTAGACCTAGGGTTAGGGTTCCTATGCGTAGGGGACTTGGAGCTAGGATTAGCGTTCCTATGGGTAGGGCCCTTGAAGGTAGAGTTAGGGTTCCTATGGGTAGTGCTCCCCGCCCTAGCATTAGGGTTCCTAAGGGTAGGGCATTTGGACCTAGAGTTAGGGTTTCTATCGGTAGGGCACTTGGAGCTAGAGTTGGGGTTCCTATGGGTAGAGCACTTGGAGCGAGTGTTAGGGTCCGTATGGGTAGAAAACATGCAGCTAAGTTTACGGTTACTATAGGTAGGGCTTCGGGCCATAGGTTTAGGGTTCCTATGGGTAGGGCACTTGGAGCTAGGATTAGGGTCCCCATGGGCAGGGCACTTGGAGCAAGAGTTAGGGTTCCTATGGGTATATCTTCCCGCCCTAGGGTTCGGGTTCCTATGGTTAGGGTACTTGAAGCTAGGGTTAGGGTTCCTATGGGTAGGGCACTTGGAGCAAGGGTTAGGGTTCCTATGGGTATATCTTCCTGCCCTAGGGTTGGGGTTCCTATGGATAGGGCACTTGGGGCTAAGGTTCGGGTTCCTATGGTTAGGGTACTTGAAGCTAGGGATAGGGTTCCTATGGGTAGGGCACTTGGAGCTAAGGTGAGGGTTCCTATGGGTAGGGCTTCCCGCCCTAGGGTTAGGGCTACTAGGGGTAGGGTACTTGGAGCTAGGGTTAGGGTTCCTATGGGTAGGGAACTTGGAGCTAGGGTTAGGGTTACTATAGGTAGGGCTTCCGGCCTTAGGTTTAGAGTTCCTAAGGGTAGGGCACTTGGAGCTAGGGTTAGGGTTACTATAGGTAGGGCTTCCGGCCCTAGGTTTAGGGTTCCCCCCAGCCTAGGGGTAGGATTCCTATGGGTAGGGCACTTGGAGATAGGGTTAGGGTTCCTCTGAGCAGGGCATCCCACCCTAGGGTGAGGATTCCTATAGGTAGGGCACTTGCAGCTTGCGTTACGGTTACTAAGGGTAGGGCACTTGGAGCAAGGGTTAGGGTTACTATAGGTAGGGCTTCCCGCCCTAGGTTTAGGGTTCCTATGGGTAGGGGTTCCCGGCCTAGGGGTAGGATTCCTATGGGTAGGGCACTTGGAGCTAGGGTTCGGGTTCCTCTGAGCAGGGCATACCGCCCTAGGGTTAGGATTCCTATGGGTAGGTCACTTGGAGCTAGGGTTAGGGTTCCTATGGGTAGGGCACGTGGAGCTAGAGTTAGGGATCCTATGGGTAGGGTACATGGAGCTAGGGTTATGGTTCCTATGGGTATGGCTTCCTGCCGTAGGGTTAGAGTTCATATGCGCTAGGGTTCCTATGGGTATGGCTTCCCGTCCTAGGTTTAGGGTTCTTATGCGTCGAACACTTGGAGCTAGGATTAGGGTTCCTATGAGTAGGGCACGGGGAGCTAGGATTACGGTTCCTACGGCTATGGCTTCCCGCCCTAAGGTTAGGATTCCTATGAGTAGGGCTTCCCTCCCTAGGGTTAGGGTTCCTATAGTTAGGACTTCCCGACCTAGCATTAGGGTTTCTATGGGTAGGGCACTTGGAGTTAGGGTTAGAATTCCTTTGGGTAGGGCACTTGGAACCAGGGTTAGGGTTCCTATGGGTATGGCTTCCCGCCCTAGGGTTAGGGTTCCTATGGGTAAGGCTTCCCACCATGGGGTTAGGGTTCCTATGGGTAGGGTTTTCCGACCTATGGTTAGGGTTCCTATGGGTAGGGGACTTGGAGCAAGGGTTAGGGTTGCTATTGGTACAGCACTTGGAGCTTGGGTTAGTATGGGTATGGCACGTGGAGCTAGGGTTAGGGTTCCTATGGTTAGGGCTTCCCAGCCTGGGGTTAGGGTTCCTATGGGTAGGGCTTCCCGACCTAGGGTTAGGGTTCCTATTGGTAGGGGACTTGGAGCTAGGGTTAGGGTTCCTATGGTTAGTGCTTCCCGACCTAGGGTTAGGGTTCCTATGGGTACGGCAATTGGAGCTAGGGTTAGGGTTCCTATGGGTAGGGCTTCACCACCTAAGGTTAGGATTCCTATGGGTAGCAGACTTGGAGATAGGGTAAGGGTTCCTATGGTTAGGGCTTCCCGACTTAGGGTTAGGGTTTCTATTGGTAGGACACTTGGAGCTAGGGTGAGAGTTCCTATGGGTAGGGCACTTGGAGCTAGGATTAGGGATCCTATGGTTATGGCTTCCTCACCTAGGGTTAGGGTTCCTATGGTTATGGCTTCCTCACCTAGGGTTAGGGATCCTATGGGTAGGGCACTTGGAGCTAGGGTTAGGGTTCCTATGGGTAGGGCACTTGGAGCTAGGGTTAGGGTTCCTATGGTTATGGCTTCCTCACCTAGGGTTAGGGTTCCTATGGTTATGGCTTCCTCACCTAGGGTTAGGGTTCCTATCGGTAGGGCTTCCCAACTTAGAGTTAGGGTTCCTATGGGTACGGCATCCCGACGTAGGTTTAGGGTTCGTATGTGTAGGGCACTTGGCTCTAGTGTTAGGGTTCCTATGGGTAGGGCCTCCCGCCCTAGGGTTAGGGTTCCTATCGGTAGGACGCTTGGAGCTAGGGTTAGGGTTCCTTTGGGTAGGGCGCCCCGCCCTAGGTTTAGCATTTATAAGTTTAGGGCACTTGGAGCCAGGGTTTGGGGTTCCTATGGGTAGGGCGTTCCGCCCGAGGGTTAGGGTTTCTAAGGGTAGGGCACTTGGAGCTAGATTTAGGGTTCCTATGGGTAGGACGCCCCGCCCTGGGGTTAGGGTTCCTAAGCGTAGGGCACTTTCAGCTAGGATTAGGGTTCCTATGGTTAGGGCCTCCGGACCTAGGATTAGGGTTCCTATGGGTAGAGCGCTTGGAGCTAGATCTAGGGTTCCTACGGGTAGGGCATCCTGACCTAGGGTTAGGGTTCCTATGGGTAGGGGACTTGGTGCCAGGGTTAGGGTTCCTATAGTTAGGGCTTCCCGACCTAGGGTTAGGGTTTAAATGGGTAGGGCACTTGCAGCTAGGGTTAGGGTTCCTACGAGTACGGCACTTGGAGCTAGGGTTAGGGTTCCTATGGGTAGGTCACATGGAGCTAGGGTTAGGGTTTCCATGGTTAGGGCTTCCCTACTTAGGGTTAGGGATTCTATGGGTAGGGCACTTGGAGCAAGAGTTAGGGTTCCTATGGGTATGCCTTCCCACCCTATGGTTAGGGTTCCTATGGGTAGGGCACTTGGATCTTGGGTTAGGGTTCCTATGAGTACGGCACTTGGAGCTAGGGTTAGAGTACCTATAGTTAGGGCACTTGGAGCTAGGGTTAGGGTTCCTATGGGTAGGGCACTTGGAGCTAGGGTTAGGGTTCCTATGAGTAGGGCTTCCCGCCCTAGGGTTCCTATGAGTAGGGCTTCCCGCCCTAAGAGCCCCTTAGGGTTCCTATGGATTGGGCACTTGGAGCTAGGATTAGGGTTCATCTGGGTAGGGCACTTGGAGCAAGGGTTAGGGTTCCTATTGGTATGGCTTCCCGCCCTAGGGTTAGGATTACTATGTGTAGGGCACTTGGATTTTCGGTTAGGGTTCCTATGGGTACGGCACTTGGAGCTAGGGTCAGGGTACCTATGGTTAGGGCACTTGGAGCTACGGTTAGTGTACCCGCCCAAGGGTTAGGGTTCCTATGGGCAGGGGACTTGGAGCTTGGGTTTGGCTTCCTATGGGGAGGGCACTTGGAGATAGGCTTAGGGTTCCTATGGGTATGGCTTCCCGCCATAGGGTTAGGGTTCCTATGGGTAGGGCACTTGGAGCTTGGGTTAGGGTTCCTATGGGTAGGGCACTTGGAGCTAGGGTTAGGGTTCCCAAGGTTAGGGCTTCCCGACGTAGGATTAGGGTTTCTATGGGTAGGGGACTTGGAGCTTGGGTTAGGGTTCCTATGGGTCGGGAAGTTGGAGCTACGGTTAGGGTTCCTATGTGTTAGGCACTTGGAGCTAGGCTTAGGGTTCCTATGGGTATGGCTTCCCGCCCTAGGGTTAGGGTTCCTATGGGTAGGGCACTTGGAGCTTGTGCTAGGGTTCCTATGGGTATGGCACTTGGAGCTAGGGTTAGGGTTCCTATGGGTAGAGCACTTAGAGCTCGGGTTAGGGTTCCTATGGTTTGGGCTTCCCAACCTAGGGTTAGGGTTTCTATGGATAGGGCACTTGGAGCTAGGGTTAGGGTTCCTATGGGTATGGCTTCCCCGCCTAGGGTTAGGGTTCCTATGGGTAGAGCACTTGGAGCTAGATTTAGGATTTCTATGGTTTCGGCACTTGGAGCTAGGGTAAGGGTTCCTATGGGTAGGGCATGAGGAGTTATGGTTAGGGTTCCTATGGGTAGGGCTACCTGCCCTAGAGTTAGGGTTCCTATGTTTAGGGCTTACCGACCTAGGTTTAGGGTTTCTATGTGTTGGGCACTTGGACCTTGGGTTAGGTTTCCTATGGGTAGGGCAGTTGGAGCTACGGTAGGTGTTCCTATGGGTATGGCTTCCAGGCCTAGGGTTAGGGTTCATATGGGTAGGGCACTTGGAGCAAGGGTTAGGGTTCCTATGGGTAGAGAACTTGGAGCTAGGGTTAGAGTTTCTATGGGGTCGGCACTTGGAGCTAGGGTTAGGGTTCCTATGGGTAGGGGACGTGGAGCTAGGGTTAGGGTTCTTATGGGTAGGGTACTTGGAGCTGGGATGAGGGTTCCTATGGGTAGGGCACTTGGATCTTGGGTTAGGTTTCCTATGGGTAGGGCACTTGGAGCTTGGGTTAGGGTTCCTATGGGTAGGCCTTCCCAGCCTAGGGTTAGGGTTCCTAAGCATAGGGCTTCAAGACCTAGGGCTAGGGTTCCTATGGCTTGGGGACTTGGAGCTAGGGTTAGGGTACCTATCTTAAAGGCTTCCTGACCTAGCGTTAGGGTTTCTATGGGTAGGGCACTTGGAGTTAGGGTTAGAATTCCTTTGGGTAGGGCACTTGGAACCAGGGTTAGGGTTCCTATGGGTATGGCTTCCCGCCCTAGGGTTAGGGTTCCTATGGGTAAGGCTTCCCACCATGGGGTTAGGGTTCCTATGGGTAGGGTTTTCCGACCTATCGTTAGGGTTCCTATGGGTAGGGGACTTGGAGCTAGGGTTAGAGTTGCTATTGGTACAGCACTTGGAGCTAGGGTTAGTATGGGTACGGCACGTGGAGCTAGGGTTAGGGTTCCTATGGTTAGGGCTTCCCAGCCTGGGGTTGGGGTTCCTATGGGTAGGGCTTCCCGACCTAGGGTTAGGGTTCCTATTGGTAGGGGACTTGGAGCTAGGGTTAGGGTTCCTATGGTTAGTGCTTCCCGACCTAGGGTTAGGGTTTCTATGGCTTGTGCACTTGGAGATAGGGTTAGAATTCCTATGGGTATGGCTTCCCGCCCGAAGGTTAGAGCTCCTATGGGTAGAGCACTTGAAGCTAGGGTTAGGGTTCCTATGGGTACGGCAATTGGAGATAGGGTTAGGGTTCCTATGGTTAGGGCTTCCCGACTTAGGGTTAGGGTTTCTATTGGTAGGACACTTGGAGCTAGGGTTAGAGTTCCTATGGGTAGGGCACGTGGAACTAGGATTAGGGTTCCTATGGGTAGGGCACTTGGAGCAACGGTTAGTGTTCCTATGGGTATAGCTTCCCGCCCTAGGGTTAGGGTTCCTATTGGTAGGGCACTTAATGCTTGGGCTAGGGTTCCTATGGGTAGGGCACTTGGAGCTTGGGTTAGGGTTCCTATGGGTAGGGCACTTGGAGCTAGGGTTAGGGTTCCTATGGTTATGGCTTCCTCTCCTAGGGTTAGGGTTCCTATCGGTAGGGCTTCCCAACTTAGGGTTAGGGTTCCTATGGGTACGGCATCCCGACGTAGGTTTAGGGTTCGTATGTGTAGGGCACTTGGCTCTAGTGTTAGGGTTCCTATGGGTAGGGCCTCCCGCCCTAGGGTTAGGGTTCCTATCGGTAGGACGCTTGGAGCTAGGGTTAGGGTTCCTTTGGGTAGGGCGACCCGCCCTAGGTTTAGCATTCATAAGTTTAGGGCACTTGGAGCCAGGGTTTGGGGTTCCTATGGGTAGGGCGTTCCACCCGAGGATTAGAGTTTCTAAGGGTAGGGCACTTGGAGCTAGATTTAGGGTTCCTATGCGTAGGACGCCCCGCCCTGGGGTTAGGGTTCCTAAGCGTAGGGCACTTTCAGCTAGGATTAGGGTTCCTATGGTTAGGGCTTCCGGACCTAGGATTAGGGTTCCTATGGGTAGAGCGCTTGGAGCTAGATTTAGGGTTCCTACGGGTAGGGCATCCTGACCTAGGGTTAGGGTTCCTATGGGTAGGGGACTTGGTGCCAGGGTTAGGGTTCCTATGGTTAGGGCTTCCCGACCTAGGGTTAGGGTTTAAATGGGTAGGGCACTTGGAGCTAGGGTTAGGGTTCCTACGAGTACGGCACTTGGAGCTAGGGTTAGGGTTCCTAGGGGTAGGTCACGTGGAGCTAGGGTTAGGGTTTCCATGGTTAGGGCTTCCCTACTTAGGGTTAGGGATTCTATGGGTAGGACACTTGGAGCAAGAGTTAGGGTTCCTATGGGTAGGGCACTTGGAGCTACGGTTAGTGTTCCAATGGGTATGGCTTCCGGGCCCAGGGTTAGGGTTCCTATGAGTAGAGCACTTGGAGCTAGGGTTAGAGTTCCTATAGGTATGGCTTCCCGCCCGATGGTTATGGTTCCTATGGGTAGAGCACTTGAAGCTAGGGTTAGGGTTCCTATGGGTACGGCACTTGGAGCTAGGGTTAGGGTTCCTATGGGTATGGCTTCCCGTCCTCGGTTTAGGGTTCCTATGGGTAGGGCACTTGGAGCTAGGATTATGGTTCCTATGGGTATGGCTTCCCGTCCTGGGTTTAGGGTTCCTATGGGTAGGGGACTTGGAGCTAAGGTTAGGGTTCCTATGGTTAGGGCTTCCCGACCTAGGGTTAGGGTTTCTATGGGTAAGGCACTTGGAGCTAGGGTTAGCGTTCCTATGGGTAGGGCAATTGGAGCTAGGGATAGAGTTCTTATGGGTACGGCACTTGGAGCTAGGATTTGGGTTCCTTTGAGTACGGCAAGTGGAGCTAGAGTTAGGATTCCTACGGTTAGGGCTTCCCGACCTAGGGTTATGGTTTCTATGTGTAGGGCACTTGGAGCTTGGGTTAGGGTTCCTATGGAGAGGGCACTTGGAGCTACGGTTAGTGTTCCTATGGGGAGGGCTTCCCGCCCTAGGGTTAGGGTTCCTATGGGCAGGGGACTTGGAGCTGGGGTTCGGCTTCCTATCGGGAGGGCACTTGGAGATAGGCTTATGGTTCCTATGGGTATGGCTTCCCGCCATAGGGTTAGGGTTCCTATGGGTAGGGCACTTGGAGCTTGGGTTAGGGTTCCCAAGGTTAGGGCTTCCCGACGTAGGATTAGGGTTTCTATGGGTAGGGGACTTGGAGCTTGGGTTAGGGTTCCTATGGGTCAGGAAGTTGGAGCTACGGTTAGGGTTCCTATGTGTTAGGCACTTGGAGCTAGGCTTAGGGTTCCTATGGGTATGGCTTCCCGCCCTATGGTTAGGGTTCCTATGGGTAGAGCACTTGGAGCTAGATTTAGGATTTCTATTGTTTCGGCACTTGGAGCTACGGTTAGGGTTCCTATGGGTAGGGCATGTGGAGTTAGGGTTAGGGTTCCTATGGGTAGGGCTACCTGCCCTAGAGTTAGGGTTCCTATGGTTAGGGCTTACCGACCTAGGTTTAGGGTTTCTATGGGTTGGGCACTTGGAGCTAGGGTTAGGTTTCCTATGGGTAGGGCAGTTGGAGCTACGGTAGGTGTTCCTATGGGTATGGCTTCCGGGCCTAGGGTTCGGGTTCCTATAGGTAGAGCACTTGGAGCTAGGGCTAGGGTTCCTATGGGTAGAGAACTTGGAGCTAGGGTTAGAGTTTCTATGGGGTCGGCACGTGGAGCTAGGGTTAGGGTTCCTATGGGTAGGGCTTCCCGCCCTAGGGTTAGGGTTCCTATGGTTAGGGCTTCCCGACCTAGGGTTAGGGTTTCTGTGGGTAGGGCACTTGGAGCTAGGGTTAGGGTTCCTTTGTGTAGGGCACTTGGAGCTAGGGGTAGGGTTCCTTTGGGTAGGGCACTTGGAGCTACGGTTAGGGTTTCTATGGGTATGGCTTCCCGACCTAGGGTTTCGGTTACTATGCGTAGGGCTTTCCACCCAAGTGTTAGGGTTCCTAAGGGTAAGGTACTTGGAGCTAGGGTTAGGGTTACTACAGGTAGGGCACTTGGCTGTAGTGTTAGGATTCCTATGGGTAGGGCTTCCCGCCCTAGGGTTAGGGTTCCTATCGGTAGTTCACTTGGAGCTAGGGTTAGAGTTCCTATGGGTAGGGCTTTCTGCCCTAGGGTTAGGGTTCCTATGGGTAGAAAACTTGGAGCCAGGGTTAGGGTTCCTATGGGTAGGGCATTCCGCCCGAGGGTTAGGGTTTCTAAGGGTAGGGCACTTGGAGCTAGGTTTAGGGTTTCTATGGGTAGGGCTTCCCGCCCTAGGGTTAGGGTTCCTAAGAGTAGGGCACTTGTAGCTAGGGTTGGGGTTCCTAAGGATAGGGCACTTGTAGCTACGCTTTGGGTTCCTATGGGTAGGGCGCCCCGCCCTAGGTTTAGGATTCCTAAGGGTAGGGCACTTGGAGCTAGGGTTAGATTTCCTATGGGTAGGGCACTTGGAGCTAGGGTTAGGGTTCCTATGGGTAGGACACTTGGAGCTAGGGTTAGGGTTCCTATGGGTAGGGCTTCCCACCCCTGGGTTTGGGTTCCTAAGGAGAAGGGCACTTGGAGCTAGGGTTAGGGTTGCTAAGGGTAGGGCACTTGGAGCTAGGGTTACGGTTCCTATGGGCAGGGCACTTGGAGCAAGGGTTTGGGTTCCTATGGGTAGGGCATTTTGAGCTAGCTTTAAGGTTCTTATGGGTAGGGCTTCCCACCCTCGGGTTAGAGTTCCTAGGGGTAGCACACTTGGAGCTAGGGTTAGGGTTCCTATGGGTAGGGCACTTGGAGCTAGGATTAGGGTCAGGGCCGGCTTTAGGCCAATTCCACCAATTCCTCCAATTCGGGCCCCGCGCCTAGTAGCAGGGCCGCCAGGTGAGGCAAGTGGCCGAGAATCCCTTCCCTGGCTAGAGGCTCCTTTTTAATTTTTCTCACCGGTCATCGCTCCAGGTCTTCGGCAGCACTTTGGCGGCGTGTCCTTCACTCGCTCCAAGTCTTCGGCAGCACTTCAGCGGCAGGTCCTTCAGTGCCGTTGAAGCCTCGGAGCTAGTGAAGGACCCCCCTCTGAAGACTAGGAGCGCCGCCCAGTGAGTACAAGCCCCATGTGTTTTTTTGTGTGTGGTTTTTTTTTTTCAGTCTTCCCTGCTGGGGCCCCGTTGAAACTGTACCAGTCGGGCCCCACGCTTGCTAAAGCTGGCCCTGCTCGCAATATTTATTTTTTGTCTTACGGCTCCAACTCCTGCAGCCTGGTGATCACATGAGAATGTCAGCTTTCATTTTTAGATAGCAGTATGTTTCTAGCCTTCTTTCTTATGGATAAAAGCTCAAAAACTTGAACCCAATAGCTAAAAAATCAGGAGGCAAATTAAAAGAATCTAAAATTTATTATTTTTAAAATCTCATTTTTTAAGTCAATCTCACAATTGTGGAGGGCCTGAGTCATGATTTTGGAATGCTTGGGTTGGCAATATTGTTAACACTACTTTCATAAATTTACATCCTTCCTATTAAAACTGCCCTCAACAGCCATCAGGTATTCCCTGGGACACCAGCCAGCTACATCCTTTAACATTACAGAGAAACTCAAAGGGTAGGACTGTTCCTCTTGTAAAATGGATTCCTAGGCAGATGTGAAAGTAAGCCGGTACGGTCTGGTATGGCGTACCGGCAAGAGCCAGTACACCGTGCCGGACCGCACCAGCTTCCATGGCGGGGATTTAAAGGGCTCTAGTCTCCCCACCGCAGCAGGCTGCCCAGAGCCCTTTGAATCCCGCCCATGGCTCAGTCGGCTGGGCTGGGGCCGGATTTAAAGGGCTCAGAGCTCCCGCGGCTGCGGGCAGCCCAGAGCCCTTTAAATCCCTCCTGCAGCTCTGGCGGCCAGACTGAGGCCGGGATTTAAAGGGCTCAGAGCTCTTCGCAGCGGCAGGAGCTCCAGGCCCTTTAAATCCCAGCCCCAGGCCGGCAAGGCTTGGGGTTCCCCGCAGCCACAGGAGCTCTGGGCCCTTTAAATCTCACCTGCAGCTCTGGCAGCCGGAGCTGCGGGCGGGATTTAAAGGGTCCGGAGCTCCACAGCAGTCGGAGCCCCAGGCCCTTAAATTTGCCCCTGAGACCTGGGGGCTTCCAGCCACCTCTGCAGCTGGGAGCCCCAGGTAGATTTAAAGGCCCTGGGCCTCCCAGCCACAGCTGGTGCCCCAGGGCCTTTAAATCTTGAGGCCACGCCTCTTCCGGTTGAGGCCACGCCTCCCTCAGGACTCCGGCAGTACTGGTAAATCCTGTAAATTATTTTCACCCCTGTTCCTAGGTGAAGGCATTAGAGAACAATGAAATGTGTAGACTGGGTGTGGTTCAGCTTTAGTTGACAGAGTGACCTGTGCATTTTGGACTCAGAATACAATACGGTTTCAGACAGCTTGTTACTGTCTGTATTATTTCAAACATTTATCAATGCAAGAGATGTTTGAACATGCACAGTAAAAGTAAATATTGAAGAGTTGTAATTGTAATTCCCTGTGGAAGATCCTTACCCTGTGTTAGTTAGAACTGTGCCAGAAACTAATGTGTACACCAGCAAAGCCAGGTAGAAATCAGTGATACTGGATCGTCTCATGCAAATTCATTGAGACTCAAACTGGTTATGGTGGTTTGAACCCCCTTGTAAACTGTGCATAGAAATATCACTAATTCAAGAGAATTTTAACACATTTAACTTCTAATACAAACACTAAGCTAAGTGGACATAATGCAGTTAATGAGATTCTGGTGGCTATTAGTCATTTATCCTGTTGGAGTGGTCATCACTACAACCACCAGTGAAGGAGTATATGGGCATAATCCACTATCCCTATTGTTGTTTGAGGGGCAAACCCTGCCCCCGTCTTCGAGGCCACAGTGAAACTAGTGTGGTTCTCTTGTATTTGGGGTAAGTTAGGAGGCTGGGAGTTTGCATGGAGTGGGGGGGCTTCCCTTCTTCTGTGTGAAGCAAAGCTAGTATTTTGATTTCCAGCATGTGGGTGGGTTTTGTGGGAGACACTAGAATGGATCCTGAGGGACATACAGTATGGAGAGGCCCTACAGAGGAACCATAATTGGGGGACAGGGCACTAGAAAAACAGTCTCAACAATATTGAAATGACTCACTGTGCAAAAAATCTCCCCTTTGATATTTGACAAATAAATACTATGCAACACAGTGTCTGTACTGTATACAAACCAGGGCTCCTTGATTTAACCAGTCATTTGCACCAACATCTATTTGTTTGCGGGGGGGTGGGGGTCAAATAAATGTTTAGCAAAGGGCTCGATTCCCTAGCAATTTCTTGCAGCACTGCAGTTCCTGGCCATCAGATGTGAACCCCTCCCCAGCGTGAAACCGGCTAGCATGACCATGATTTTCACACCCCACAAGGAAAAGTCCAGCAGAAATTAAAAGGGAATGTCAACATTTCTATAGACCACTATCACAGAAACATAATTTTCTATTCAAATCTATTTTGGAGTAATTTAAATATAGTGCTATTTAATGTTGACAGACACCCACTGAGCTACTGAATTATACAAGTCTTTTCCATATGAGAGGTAATGTAGTGGAAACAGGAGCACTTCAAAAACTAAACAAGCCACTAGTCATCCCTTTTTGCTTTCAGCTTTTATGGGTAAATATTGGCTTTAAAGTTAACTTGGAAGCTCTCATAACAGAGAAAATTACTTAGGGCTCATCTGCACACTAATTGGTCCATGTAGATGCTGTTGCTGGGCACTAAAGTTTCCACGGGGCACTATAACATAGTCCTGTTTCAAACAGCATTACATTAAAGTGCATCAGTAGGGTTTATACAGACCAATTAATGTGCAACATGTTGCTGCTCTTTAGAAATCTCACATGCATACAGCACATTACCCCACCATGTATTCAAGCCCTCTGACTGTAAGGTCTTTGGGGCAAGGACAGTCTTTTTGCTGTGTTTGTACAGTACCTTGCACAATGGGGTCCTGGTCCATGACTAAGGCCATTAGATCCTCTTAAAGAAGAAGAATCAAAATAACACAAGATGTTAATATTTCAAACCCTAACAATCCAACAGTGTAAAAGAGCAGAACAGAATCATCTCCCCTTTCTTCTGCCTGTGCAGTCTTGGAACAAAATTTGGAAAGAGAAAGCAGTTAAGAACATAGAACAGTAAACGATAATTGGGATATAATATAACATGGTTTTACAAAAGGTAGCTCGTGCTGGACCAACCTGATCTCTTTCTTTGAGAACATGACTTATATTTTAGACAAATGCAGTAGATCTAATCTACCTGGATTTCAGTAAGGCAGTTTCACATAGGAAATCATGAGTTAAATTGGAGATGATGGGGATTAATATGATAATTGAAGAGTGGATAAGGAACTGGTTAAAGGGGAGACTACAATGGGCCATACTGAAAAGTGAACTGTCAGGCTGGAGGGAAGTTACTAGTGAAGTTCCTCAGGGATCACTCTTTGGACCAATCTTATTTAACATTTTCCTTAATGACTTTGACACAAAAAGTGGGAGAGTGCTAATAAAATCTGCGGATGACACAAAGCTGGGAGGTATTGCCAATACAGAGGAGGACCGCAATATCATACAAGAAGATCTGGACAACCTTGAAATCTGGAGTAACAGAAATGGGATGAAATTTAATACTGCAAAGTGCAAGGTCATGCACTGACGGACTAACAAGAAGAATGTTTGCTACAAGCTAGGGACATATGAGTTGGAAGCAACAGAGGGCGAGAAAGACCGGGTGTATTGGTTGATCACAAGATGACTATGAGCCGCCAATGTGATGCAGAAAAAGGCTAATGCAATCCTAGGATGCATCAGGTGAGGTATTTCCAGTAGAAACAGGGACGTGTTAGTACCATAGTAAAAGGCACTGGTGAGGCCTCATCTAGAATACCATGTACAATTCTCATCTCCCATATTTAAGAAAGATGAATTCACACTGGAACAGGTACAGAGAAGGGCTACTAGGATTATCAGGGGAATGGAAAACCCACCTTATGAGAATAGACTCACAGAGCTTGGCTTCTTTGGCCTAATCAAACAAAGGAAGAGAGGAAATGTGATCACTCTCTATAAATACATCAGAGCAGAGGTGCCAGCTTCCCCAGTTCCTGGGGGGTGCTTGAACCCCGTGCTGCCTCAGGCCCTGCTCCCACTCCACCCTTCCCCCCAAACCCCCACCCTGCGCAGGCGGATGTGGGGGAGATGTAGCCTAGGCGCTATCTTGGGAGCCAGGAAATTCTAAGTTCAGTGCTGGTTGTGACACCCATTCATTATGTGACCTTGGGCAAGTCACTCCACTTCTCAATCTCCAAGGTTCTCCACCTATGAAACAGGGTTAGCAATACTGATTTACTTCCCTCACAGGTTGTTGGGATTGGTTAATGATTGTAAGGTGCTTTCTAAAGCAAAAGAGCTAGATATGGTAAGTATTAGACATTTGTTACGGTCTTCCCCACCCAGTGTGATCAGATCACACACAGACTCCATGGGTTCCTACAGCTATGGCAAACCTTTAGTCCTCACCTTCAAGCCCCCCCCCCCCAGCTCTGGCCCAGCTTACTGTACATTCTCTTTTACCAAGTGATTGGGGGATTTTTGTTTTGTTCTGTTTTGCTTGCTATGAAGGTAGCTGAATGTCACTGTGATGATGAATTTTTAGGGAGCTCATGATTTGCCCTGGATTTAATATGTAACACCTGTCACTGTTTTCTAATGTACATCTATGTGCCTGGGGTGAAAGATGTCTAAATAAATAAAATGCAAAATACCAGCTATTAACAGAGAATGGAGGGGGAACTTGCAGTAGCACTGCTGTCTGCTATGACCTATAGATTCCATTCAAGAAGGTTATAAGAGTCTCATCACACAGGGAAGAAGGAAGGGCTACTGGAGGGAAAGAATTAAACACAGAGGAGTATGGCCACACAGGCCACCTTGCCCTACACTAGCAATTTTGCACAAGCATCATTGCAGCTCCACTGGTGGTAACAATGGATGGAATGTTAGTATAGACCAGCCCCTGGCATTTCAACCAGCATTTCATCTAGACCAGTTCTGAAGAGGGTTAGATGGCACTCTAGTTAAAATACCAGTGGATGGTCTAACTAATGCTCCCTTTGCTGCACCAGGGACAGGGCAATAGTGGGAAACCTTAAGAAAGTTGCTAGTGTAGAAACAGCCATAAGGAGAGTTTGATGTGAAAGCCAAGTGCTGACATGAAGGCACACTGACCCCAGAGACTTTGTTCATTTGTAGTTTCATCAGGTCAGCATTTTCAATCTAAGCTATCTTGCAATTTTCTTGTGTCTTTGCAATGTACCAAATCAGTGAGAGAATGAATAATAGGGAACGAACCAAAAGAGGAGATGACACAAATGAACAGTATATTGAATTATGCCATGGGAGCAATGGAACTCAAGGATCTGTTAGGGACTTGGTGCCTTTAGGGAGTTTTCTCACCTATTGTGAGCTGATGCCAGTTAGAAACTGTGCCAGGGAGAAAGGAGGGCTATTGATTTATGGCTCTGGCAAAATATCAGTGTGCAATCATCTGGGGAGAGTAACATTTTTAAATTGGTGCAATAGCTTCTGCAGCTTTGAGTAAAGATTGTTATTAACATGGATTCATTGTCAATACTTTACTTTCCCAAGAATCATGTTACTCTTCATTGCAAAGATCTGACAAGGGACATAAAACAAGGACAATCACTGTGAACCAACTCCCTCCCTAGTATAATTCTGCTGCCTTCAATGGCGTTACACCAGGGAGGAATTTGTCCCTTTGTCCCTTCTCACATTTAGATGGAGGATTTTTCCCTCCCCTAACTTTACTTTGATAGTCTCTCATCTATAATCCCTACTGATATTTCCTTAGCTGTAGGAGACAAAGGAAAAAACAACAGAAATGAGAACAATAACATCTACTAAATAAGCTCAGCATTGTTTCACTTAACCCACAGAATTGGACAAGCTTCTCTGAAAGTCTAAGGTTTACGAAAGATTAGTATTTTCCCCCTTTACAAAGCAGAATTGATCTTATCTCTGTCAACTTGATTCTAATTTTTGTTACACTGATGTAAGTTCAGAGCAACTCCACTGAAGTCAATTAATTGGTATGGGACATAGATCCATTGATGGATGGATTGGGGAAGGAAATGGAGTTTGGGGAGGGAGTTGGAGGGACAGAGTTTCCATAATTACCAGAACTAGTCTGTGAATTGAAAGGAAAAACATTTGAAAATGATGGTGGTTCCTCTATGAAATATGAGAAAAACTGAGTGATGTGTATGTTTCATAAAGGCACCATTCATTTTCAAATAGTTTCCCTGACATTTCACAGAATAATGTTGATAATTATATGTAAAAACTGGAAAAAGTAAGGTGTGAGGAGGGCATCATTATTTTGATCAATTGATCTTAAACATTTTGGCTTCCTTTTTACATGTTAGGTGGGTATTTTTTATTTTATTTTATTTTATTTTGATGGTTGGGGGAAAGGTGCAGTGTTGCCTATTTTCTTTGTTTTGGAACATTGGGTCATTGGACCCATTTCTATTTTAATTAGTTATGGCTTGTATCACAGCCTTGAAAATAAAAACCCTATCCAAGTTCATTGCTGTTTAAGGAGAAATCCTGATCCTGTTTGCCTTACTCAGGCAAAATTGCCATTGAAACCAGTGAAAAATTAACCTATGTAAGATGAGCAGGCTTGCTAAACAGGAATCAAACTGAACAGGGCTTTTACTTGGTGTTGTTACAACATTCTTGAAAATATACATTTAGGGCTTCTATTTTTCAAGGTTTATTAATTTCATTTTTCAGGGTTTATTTTTAGCTATTTTTAGTTTTATGTAGCTGTCCAAAAATCAGGGGGCTTCAGGGCTTTCTCTTTGTATATACTGTAATGAGTAATGTATATTATATACAGTAATATATACTATAATAAGTAATCTCTTTGTAATGTATCCTGGTGCTCTTTAATGTAATACTGTTTCAAACTAGGAAAACATTTAGTGCTCACAAGCAGGGTTTACATGGACTAAACATAGATCAATTAATGCACATCAAGTTAGTGCACTTTAGAAATCACATCCTTATAGTCTGCATTACTGCTCCGTGTGGACAAGCCCTGAAAGACAAGTAACCATTTCTGATGTTTTTCCAGTGTTTAGTGGATAAACACCAATTTTTCTCTCTCTCTCTTTCTAATAGGGAGTGTTTTATCCATGTTTATCAATTAAACCGAAAACCAGAAGTCCTGTATACAGTATATTATTCATTTCCTGTGCCACTGCGTCCATGGGCAGTGATTATGGGCTTGATTCCATTTTCACGGAAATCAATGGGAGCCATGACATTGACAACAGATCATGCCCTACTGGAGAGGAGCTGGGCTTAGGATACAAGATTTGCAGTTATGTTTTGGAACTGTGAATCTTAAATTGATGTGAAAAGCTCCAGGTTGTATGAGAATTTATTGTTGGTTTATCAAATGAAATAAGTTCATAATCACATTACATACATTTCAAATAAAATCAACCTTATTGCAGCACAGTTTCAGTCTCACAATATCTTTTTTCCTTTATAAGACATTCATTAGCCTAAAAAAAATTTATTCCCAATTATTCCTTTCAGAAATTGCAAATGCCTAACTTTGATGCAATTACAGTCGAACCCATTTATCTCGACCTCAGTTAACTTGCCAATCCTATTAAGTCGACGTTTTAGAAGTGGAACCGCCAAACTCCCTCTTTGTCTTATCGGTTTCTCATCGGTTATGTCGATTATTTAATCTCGCCGAACCCTAATATCTCGAGCACAGAAGAGCGCCGAATTTGCCACTAACCGAGGTCGAGATAAATGGGTTCGACTGTAACTCCGGCGGCGGCCCTGCCCGGCTCCTGCCGCATCCCTCCCTGGCCACGCGACTCCTGCCCTGGTCCCGGCTCCCCAGCCGCGCGGTTCCCCAGCCGCCTGGCTCCCCGCGTCCCCGACCCACCGTGTCCCCAGCCGCCCGCTCCCCGGCTCCCCAGCCGCGCTGTTCCCCAGACGCCCGGCTCCCCGCATCCCTGGCCGCCCGGCTCCCCACGTCCCCGGCCGCCCGCTCCCCGGCTCCCCAGCCCCGCGTCCCCAGCCCCGCGGTTCCCCGCGTACCCGCCCGCCCGGCCCCGCTTCGCCGGTCCCCGCTTCGCCGCCCGCCCGTCCGCCCGGCCCCGCTTCGCCGGTCTCCGCTTCGCCGCCCGCCCGGCCCCGCATACCCGGTCCCCGCTTCGCCTGCCGCCCGCCCGCCCGGCCCCGCTTCCCCGGTCCCCGCTTCGCCTGCCGCCCGCCCGCCCGGCCCCGCTTACCCGGTCCCCGCTTCGCCTGCCGCCCGCCCGCCCGGCCCCGCTTACCCGGTCCCCGCTTCGCCTGCCGCCCGGCCCCGCTTACCCGGTCCGGCTTCGCCTGCCGCCCGGCCCGCTTACCGGGTCCCGCTTCTTTGGCTGCCCGGCTCCGGGTCCCCGTCCACGGCCGCCCGGCCCCGCTTCCCCGTCCCGCTTCGCCGGATCCAGCCACGTGCAGGCACCGCGGTAAGGGGGCAGGGAGGGGGTGTTGGAGAGAGGGCAGGGGAGTTCAGGGGTGGGGGGGTGGATAGGGGTTTATCTCGATCATCGGTTATCTCGACGCTTTTTGGCAAACCCCTAGGCCGGCGACATAACAGGGTTCAACTGTACTTACATGACGGTCTATTAAATGCTTCCTGATTGAGCACATTCCTCTCCCAAGGAGTGACCAAATGTTTTAACTAAGGCTACTTAGAAATCAAGCAATTATACAGCCAATGTTCATAACTTTGAGCACACAAATGGTGCCTACATACAACTAGGATAAACATAATCTTTACATAGATATGTTACATGGCATATGCAGCAAAACCCTATTCCAGTTATATCATGCATACATTTATGAGCATCCCCACCCCATAAAGCCTTATGGAGTACACTGTCACAACTTATCCCTACAAACTCAGTGCTCTAGCCCGTAGTTAATATGATGTTACTAATGCATCTAAAAGCACGAGGCTCCAAACCCAGCACTTCAATTTGGGATAGTGGATCACAATTTAGATCTTTCTTATTAAATTCCCTACACTGACTAACATGCTGTCACTGGTAGAGTGTTTGACAGGTTACATTACCTGCAGACAGGAGCTTGTGCCAATTCAATTAAGGAAGATTAATTCCAGAACTGACAATGCATAAATATTTTCACATTACACCTGGCCTCATTGGCAGTACTTGCCCTATGACTACCTTTAGAAGAGATAACGAGTCTTTAGCCTCCTGGGCAGAAAGTGAAATTAAGAAGAAGGTGAAAGAAAAAAACGTTGTGAATTGAGCACTACCCCCAGTGTCATCCAATTCTGTCCTGTTTTTTCCATTTATTTATTCAGACTAAACAGCTCTCTCTTTTGCATATCAGAGAAATAAGAGGGAGTGGGAAAGATATGCTCACCACAGCCACTGTCAAACAATTGTTAGAGATAGCTTCATGATAAAGATTTATTGATGGAATGGGACTACATCAGAGGTGGGCAAACTACGGCCCGCAGGCCACATCCAGCCCATGGGACCGTCCTGCCCATCCCTTGAGCTCTCAGCCGGGGGGGCTAGCCCCAGCCCCTCCCTCGCTGTCCCCCATCCCCTGCAGCCATGCCACCATGCGGGCAGCACTCTGGGCGGTGGGGTTGCACGCTTCTGCTGAACAACGCAGCAGTGTGTCTGGCTCCGGCCGGGCAGCATGGCTGCCAGACATGCTGCTCTGAGCAGCATGGTAAGGGGGTTGGGGCTGGGGGGTTGGATAAGGGGCAGGGGGGTGGATAGGGAACGGGGGGGTTGGATAGGCATGGAGTCCCGGAGTGCCAGTCAAGGGGCGGGGGTGTGGATAGGGGTCAGAGCAGTCAGGGGACTGGGAGCGGGGGGGGGTGAATAGAGGGTGGGGTCACGGGGGCAGTTAGAAGAGGAGGGTCCCAGAAGGGGGCAGTTAGGGGACAAAGAGCGGGGGGGGTTGGATGGGTCGGGGTTCTGAGGGAGGCAGTCAGGGGGCGGGAAATGGGAGGGGTCAGTGGGAGGACACAGCCTTCCCTACCTGGCCCTCCATACAGTTTTGCAACCCCAATGTGGCCCTCAGGCCAAAAAGTTTGCCCACCCCTGGACTACATCCTGGCTTAGGGTGACCAGATGTCCCGATTTTATAGGTACTGTCCCGATTTTGGGGTCTTTTTCTTATATAGGCTCCTATTACCCCCCATCCCTGTCCCGATTTTTCACACTTGTTATCTGGTCACCCTATCCTGGCTTAAGTCTAATTTGTACATTGCTCTGGAAGGCAGTAAGGTACCAGGGACATCATAGATGACATTTATTTTCACAAACAAGACTCAGTAACTCACCAGTATCTGCAATCCTGATGAGTAAAGAAAAATACCACATCAGACTAAGCCAGCACGTATTCTAGTGAAACATTCTTTCTACGGGAGTTAAATTTCTGGCACTATGTATAACAGCAGCAACACCGCCTAGATCTCAAAGCACTTTACAAAGGAGGGCAATATCATTATCTCCATTTTACAAATGGGGAAACTGAGGCATGGGGCAATGATGTGACTTGCCCAAGGTCACCAAGCAAGTCAGGTCAGTGTTAGGGCTGGGAACAGATCCCCAGCTAAGTGCTCTACCCATTAGGAAACACTGCCTCTCCATTTTCAGTGGCTTAACTAAACAATTTCACAAGATTATTTTTTTTCTGTAAATTTTAAACTTGAGAGATTAACGGAAACAATAACATATATTGAGACTCATCCTCTGCCCTGATCTGCTCCCTTTGAGCCACTCAGCACAAGGAGAGAGGAAATCTCCACTAAGACATGCTGGGGATAGTCCTGAATGTGGGGGAGGCAACAGCAAGCACAGAGCTAATGGTGCTAGGGGTGGGGAGAGACAATGGGCTCCAGCAACCTTCAGCTTGTAGATGGCCCTAGGGGATGCCAGTTATGACAACTTGCGGCTGCTCCTTGGCATTAAGACTGGGTGAAAACCAGAAGGGAGAGAGATTCAGCTAGGATAAGCATTCAAGAGTACTGATGCTTGTCCAAGTCTTTCCTAAATTATCTGAATCCTTTTGGTCTAGAAATAGGGCTGGGAGGTTTCCAAGGTTTATTGGGAGGTTTCCAGTGCAACTTATCATCAGCAGAGTCAAGAACTACCTTACTCCGGGAATGCGATACTTCCGCTGTTAGTACTGGCCAAACCTAGAAATGATTGGGGTAGCACAAAAAACAGACAAACACACAAGAGTTAACCAATATATTTCAAACCCCAGCTAAAGTACAGTTTGAATTTTGGGTACATGTTGGCACTGGATCTTATGTTTATCTGGAGTTCTTCACACATGTTTGGTGGGGATGCCTTATTTGATATTAACTGAATTTTAATGTGTCTATTTAAGAAAAGAAAGACAAGATCCGATCCAGCAGTGAAAGTTAAATATGCAGCATCCATAATAATTTATCTATGACAGTACTTACAAGTCCTTCACCACCACAGTATCTAAGTGCCCACACTTAATGCATTAACATATTTATTATCACAACAGCCCTGGGAAGCAGTGAAGTATACCCATTTTACAGTTGGGGAAGTGAGGCACACAGAATGCAAGTCACAAGGGGCATTCATGTGCTGAAATGCTGAGTGTTGCAATGCCTTTTAGGCCCTTTTTCTCCAGTTCCATTCATCATACTGTATGGGGGATGGGGAAATCCCAACTTTTGTGAGGGTAACACAGTTGAGGATTTCCATATACCCTGGAGCAATCTGAGGCTACATTCATGCAATGGTTGGTCAGAATACATCTACCAGTATAAAGAAACAACTTGAAACCACAAAGGAGGGCAGCTATATTCCCAGGACTCTGATCTCCCTCTCTAGCAGGCCTCAGAAATTTGGCAAGCACCACTTTGGTTTGAGGGGGTCCTAGGAGCTTTGCGTATCTTATCACCATGCTATTTCCCTTTCGTATTTCTCAGTTGAAATTTCATTCTCAAGCCCAAGGATAAAGCCTAGATGTTGGGAAGATTAATCTGATCTGAGAGAAATTGCTCCAGGAAAGAGAGTGGCACCAAATGATGGTTGATGATTTCATTTCTTAGGTGCATCAGGCGGAGAAACATTTCCTAATCAAAGCCAGAGTACATTTACATTGGTGTATGCAGTGTGTTTGTCCCAGTAGCTACAAGGTGTGTGAGGTAATATCTTTTATTGGACCAACTTCTGTGGATGAGAGAGACATGCTTTGAGGCTATACAGAGCTTTTCTCCAGGTCTGGGAAAGGTACTGGCAGGGCCGGCTCCAGGCACCAGCCGACCAAGCACGTGCTTGGGGTGGCACCTTGGGGCAGGGCGGCGCTCGGGTGTTTTTTTGTTTTTTGTTTTTTTTTATTCGTCGGGGCAGCGCTGGAGGGGGTTTTTTTTGTTTCAGAGGTACGGCGTTCGGGGGGGCAGGGCTCAGGGGGGCGGGGGCTCGGTGGGCTGGGGGGGCGGGGGCCGGCATGGCGCTCGGAGGGGAGGCGGGGACTTGGGGCGGCACGGCGCTCAGAGGGGGCGGGGGCTTGGCACAGTGCTCTGAGGGTGGCGGGGGCTTGGCACGGCGTGGCACTTGGGGGGCAGGGCTTCGGGCGGCACGGCGCTCGAGGGGGCGGAGGCTTGCATGGCACTCGGGGGGGTGGGGCTTCGGGCAGCATGGTGCTCGGAGGGTGGGGGTTTCAACAGCGCGGCGCTCTTCTTTTTTGTTTGGGGTTGCAAAAAAGTTAGAGACGGCCCTGGGTACTGGGAGCTAAACACAAGGTGGAACAGATTATTTAGCATATACAGTACTTACTTTGTGAAAAGTGTCCCCCCCCACAGGTAAGATGGTGTTCTCTTTTATCATTTTTCAGTGGGAGTTCATTTGAGAAAGCAGTGATGGTCTCATTTCACCCATGTAGTTGTTATTGGGGAATTTAGTGCACTGGTTGAGGTACCCCCTCTTTTGGAGGTTGTTTGAAGGCCAGGAAAGATTTCTTTCAGGAGGTGGTCCCCATTGAGTACAGGATGTAATTGTTTGAAGATACCCATAGGGGTTCCAATGTGGGTTGGTAGGTGAAAACCAGGGGTGTGCTGTCAGAGGGGATTTTTGGATGGCACGTTCCATGATGCAATCTACCTATATATAAACCTTAATACACTAAAAAACACCTTCACCAAACAAGCACATGCCACCAGAGAAGTAGATCTCATCATGGAATGGCCACCCCAATACTCAGAGAACCTGCTTCAATAAACCCCTCAACCTCTCCAAGCTCATCATCAGAAGCAAGTTCCCCACAGACCAGTATCCACCAACCCAAAGTGGCACCAGACCCAGCCAGAACAACAGAAGCAAAACCTGTAGACATATCTCCACTGCTATGATGACCAACACCCCTGACAACACATCTTTCAAGCTCCATGGCTCTTACACATGCCTATCACAACATGTGGCATACCCAAGCCCTAACATCTACACTGCAGTCAAATAGCCCCTTAGCCCAAGCCCCACAAGCCTGAGTCAGCTGGCACGGGCTCTCACCAATAGAAGATGTTCCAGTATGCCCACCTTGTCTCTCTACATTTACATTGGTATTTGCTATTCTTTGCAAAGAGAAACAGTCCTGTGACCGAAATAGACTAATGTAAGGTCTCCAGCATCCTCTGCAGTAGTCAAGAAGATTTCCTTAGCAGAAAAACCAATGGAACTCTGAGGTGCAAGCTGAAGGCTGAATTTAGGGGACAGTGCTGCCAGTGGGAGGATTCTTTACTCCTTCCCAACTCCTACCCCAGCTCCCACAGGAATATCCCGCAAACAGTCTACTGCTCACACTGGGCACAACATCACTGAATTTCAATCCTTATTGTTCTACTGGAAAATAGTTCCTTCAGCTGGAAGGAGAGATTAGTTTTATGAATTTCCCAGCAGATTGAAGGCGCCTGCCTTTTACATATGAACTAGTCAAGGACTTAATAAAGAGACACACACACCCCTTCTTCTGTCAAGGAAACAGTTGTGGATGTAAGATACTATTTATCATTATAGATGGTCAGAACATGTTAAGTCTTTTCCATGAAGAAGGAATGAAAATTTTGCTTTTTAAAAATGTTTCAGGTTTATTTTAAAAACTGTTTTCAGTTTAACAATTTTTGAAAGCCATAAATTTATTTTTCATAAAAATAACAAAATTCATAACATTTTCTTGTAGAAAAATGAGCATTTTTAATAAAAAATACTTTCAAGTTAAAAATGTTTAGCCACCTCTAACTGACATGTAATGGGGTTGGGTGTAATCACTAGCTGGGTTTGTCATGATAATTTAGGGGGCAACTCATGGATAAATCAATGAAAATTTGTATTTAAATGACAGATTTTTACCTAAAGCTGTGAAGATTTTTCTCTGTTTTTACTTGGCTTCCTGCCCCAGCGTGGCTCTTTATAGATAGTCTAATGGCTTGCCTCTGCATGTCTTCTGCTGGAACCTGGAGTACAGGCAGCCTCAGCAACACGCCAGCTGCACATCACCATCGTGTTCCAGGGAGGTAAGGGGACCCAGACTACAGCCCCTGCCAAGGCCAGTTCGCCTGTCAAAGGTGAGGATGACAAAACCAACACCTAAGGTTTTCAAAAATCAAAAGCCATGTGCTTTTTCACACAAGTTGTGGCCAACTCCAACTCTCCCTACCGCTTTACATTACTTTGCCTATTACTTTTTTTTTATATAAACTAACCAATTTCATAATCAGGAGTCATTCAGGGCTGTTGGGGTCCATTTACACTACAGAAACATCTGAATCAGAGTAACGGGCTACAACCTGGTTAAATTTGTAAGGTAGGTGGGATCTTCCATTCATCAGGGTAAATCTTTGCTCTTGTCCAAAGTTTCAGCCCAGTTATGTGGCCTGATTACAGCACCACTAGGGACTATTCATAGCAAATTTTAAGTGTGTTATAACCAAGGCAAATGACTGTCTTTTGGAGTAGAGGACCTCAAATATTCATTTCTCTTAGGCTCTTTTGCCTGATCTTAGGCAAAATTGAGCTTTTATTGATATAGTTTATTCCAGCCCCAAAGAGAAATTAGCTATATTGGCAAAGTGCAGTTTTGCTAGTATAGTTGTGTCTATAGGCACAACTATGTCAGTCAGGGATCCCACCACTGCACACCCGTGGCTGGCATAGGTTTGTAGTGTAGGGCTGGCCTTAATGAATACTACACCAGACATACTGCTGTGTGCTCCTGAATATCGGCAGATTGTTAATGAAGATAAAGGGCACAATCATTTACAAATTGCATCCTATTTTACATGTGATGGGGTAAATACTCTCTCTGCAGGCAGAGATCTATGGAACGGATTCACAATTTAGATTTCAAGTGTGAAGACCATGAATAAAACGTTCAGATTCCTGAAAACAAAAGGTCACAACCCTTAATGAAAACAGAGAAATCCAATTACAGAATCTTTGTTCATCAAAATAGGGCAGAATGGTAATCTGGGGTGCGCTCTGGACATGCCTCTTACAGCTTCTCAACATGGCTCCTACAGCTTCTCCTTGCCCCCAGCCCATTTTAAAATAATTTTTAAGGCAAAAGAATATGGTAACACTTAAATAAGAAGTCCTCTCTTCTGAGATCTGTTTGCACAATGGTGCAGAGAGGATTTTTAGCACTGCTGCCCCTAGTGCCAACAAGATCAAGAAAAGCAGTTTTACGTTGCAGTAGCAAGCACCAGTAGTGTGGTTGCTAAAACAGATAAATAGGATACAAGGCTGAGGCAATAAAAACAGGTCAATGAACTATGATTTACCCTGCTTCTCCTGCTGAACTCCTGCTCGCTGAGTGACCTGATGTTATCTACTGCCTTCCGATTCAGTGTAATTTCTGGTTGTGATTATACCATTTAAGGGCCTTAAATATTGGAAATGGTTTTGGTCAGGTGACAATAGGGAAGACACACTTTGAAAGCAAAAAACTTTTGTTCCAGCCTGTCAGCAACATAAAGGCAGCCTGCATGTTAATTGCATGAAGTGTATTTTCCAGGCCTTGGAAGGAAAGCACATACAGTTTCCGTTCATTCAACTGTTTGGAAGCACACATTTAGCTGGACTAGAAATGCTACTTCAGCAAACATTAACACAGCATTATTAATGGTGCTTCCAGATGAAGATGACATTACAGGTTTGCAACTGGAGGAGCACCAATGTACTCTGACTGCTGAGTCAGTAATGAACCAATCCCTCAACATGGGCCCAGGAGCTGCTCTCTTCTGGATGAGATGTAATACAGAGATCCTGCCCATCATAGTCATTAAATATACCATGGCTCTTTTTGCAAGAGTTTTAATTCTGTAGGTGTCCTCAGCCTTGAATGAGGCACAAAGACGTGGGCCCTGATAAGAATGAATTCACATAACAGTGCACTCCGTGACACAAAGGCTGGCAATAAACACTAGGCCTTTTAACCCTTCATTTCGTATACAAACCCATTGTGTAGTATTACCATGCTCTGTTAAACAGGTCCATGTTCTGTCCACACGATATCATAGAATCATAGAATCTCAGGGTTGGAAGAGACCTCAGGAGGTCATCTAGTCCAACCCCCTATTCAAAGCTGGACCAACCCCAACTAAATCATCCCAGCCAGGGCTTTGTCAAGCCAGACCTTAAAAACCTCTAAAAATGGCGATTCCATTAAAAACCTCCAAGAATAGCTGCATTTTGGTGGGGGAAGGTTGCAGAGCTCTAGGAACCTTTGGAATGAAGGCATTATCTATATGTAAATTGGCATGCTTTCCCTGGTGATGCTAATTGTAATTACTGTACTAGTGTTTCGCCAACATTCTCAATCATTCCATGTGTGATTTCCTCTCATGAATATGAAATACAATTCACCTTTCCTCCAGCATGCTGCCTTTATTCACAGTGTCAAGTACTCAGAGAAAAATTAAAATTGTTTCAATATTTTACTATTTGAGGATTTTCAGCTGCAAAGAAATCTCATTACTGGGAGAAAGTGTCTCTTATGATTAATAAAGAGGGCTTGGGAGACAGAACTATGGATGCCAAATTCAATCCTTGCATAAGTAGTTAGAACACCAATGAAGACAGAGGAGTCACATGTGCTTATACCAGGGCTAAATTTGACTTAATTCTATTTATGACTCTATTTTATTGTATGAATTTAGGCAAATCATTTAATCTCCCTGTGCCTCACTTTGTCCACCTGTAAAAAAGATACCGAATCATCTCTGAAAAGCACTGCAGGATTACAGCTGTGCAGAAAACAGTGTTCTTCTCCCTTGAAAAATGTTTGCAGTATTGAAAAATGTTCTTGTCCTAAATTGCGATGAAAAAACTCAAAAATGTTCCTGAGCCAAAAATCTGATTTTTTTTTTTTTTAGTAAATCAAACCTTTTGTTTCAATTTTGACCACTGGGAATTTTTTAAAAAAAAATATTTTAACCACAATTAGCTTAAGTTTCAAAATTTAAAAAGTCATTTTGAACTGGCTTTTGACAAATTTTGACAATCACAGAACCTTTTTTTCAAAAAAAAATTTGAGCAAAAAAATTTGTTGAAACAGACTCTCTCACAGTTTTGGTTCTGATGAAAAAAATGTTTCATCAAAAATTCCCCACCTACTCTATTTAGGATCCTTGGATGAAAGATTTGTTTTTAATAAATACAAAATATTATTCTTACTACTGCAATGGAAGACAGATATCAGTAGTGAAAAAGTGTGTGATAGTTACTGCCAAATCACTAAAGGTTCCAATGAGTTTATTGAATGTTTTCAAAATATAAAGTTCAGTTTCTGGTTTATGGGATGTCTCAGTTCTTGTATAATCCAAACTTATTTACCCATCCACCGCAATGTGAGGACAATATCTATGTGCACTTTTTTCTCAGCTTCTATAAAATCACTGCTAATGTGAGCTGCCCATTCACACCCCACAAAGCTGACAAACTGGTCTTCCCCGGTGTTTTTCTTATATATTTGTTCCACAAAGAAGAACGGAAATTCCATGTTTCTAAATCACCTTCTCCATTCGATCTCTGCTCAAACTGCTCTGCTGCATAGTCTGTTTTCTCATACAGAAAATAAATTATCAAAAGAAAAGTGGCATGAGTGCAGTAGCAGAAAACTGTCATAGCTTCTGGATTTAAGCTAGCTCCCAGATCTTGAGCTTTGAGCTGAAATATATCTTTGCTGGTACAGCACTTTGGTTCACTTGGTAAGTGTTCTGGGTGTTAACACATTCTCTTCATTAACAGTTTGGCAATTCTTCAGAATAGGGTGATTTTTCTGAAGTTGGGACATTTAAAAATATATAAAGTTTATTTGAGATGACAAAGCTTGTCCATTTGGTGGGATCGTGTAGTGCATCGTGTATAACATAGTAAGAAAAAACTGCAGTAGGGGAGACATTTGGGTCCAAATATCAGTATTCCTTGATATGCCACATTTAAAAAAAAAATCAGATTAGACACAATTTCCTATTAAACACGTTAATTAAACTAGCAGGGACAGTAAAATAATTTTTCAAAGTGTTGGATTGGGATTAAAATGTCATTTGTGGCTAAAGCGAATATTCTTTATTCTTCTTCAGCACCTCAATAACCATTTAGGACATAAAAGTAAATCACACTTGGGGCCACTGCTAGGCTGGGAGTCTTACAATTACACCCAGCAGCTGTGTTTTTGGTCGGGGATGCACATGTGCAGGCCACACCGTCTGTTTCCTTCGGCGGTGTGCTCTGTTCTTGGGAGCAGGCGGGGAATCTATGCTGCAAAACCCTGCAGGCTCTTAAGTACAGAGAAGACCAGGAGAGGTGAAGGACAGTGCAATTTTCATGGTTGCTTTACACATACCGTTCATGATCATGTAGGAACCAGTGGCTCAGGTACTACAGAATTGCCTAGCTGACTAATTAGCACTTTTATCTAAAGCATGGGTGTTTGCTAAAGGTTCTTAAGAGATAAGGTATAATTACACAGGTCATGGTTTAAAATAAAACCAGTAAAAACAGGAAAGAGTTACATTTCACAATTTGAAAAAAGACGACATTTTTAAACCAGTGTAAAAATAGGAGAGGGTTAAAAATTAGTAAAACAGGGAAGACATGAAAAGGTTAATATTAAGGTTATGAAAGGGTTAAACAACAGTCAACAAGGGCTACAACTGGAAGACAAATATGGACAAGCAATGAGACTAAAGTAAACAGGAACAAAAGAACGAAAATATGAGCGGAATAGGCAAGGCTGGCAAAACAAAATCATGGACAAAGATAAAATCCTCCCCCCCTTTATATTTTGTCTGTTTACCTTCTGATCTCTTCAGAAAAGGAGCTGCCTTCTTCTATGTTTCTAAAAGACACTGCATTGTAGCTTTTGGACATGATGGAAATATATACTTAGAATGAATCACAGTGCAGCATGTTTGGGGCAGATGTTCACAGATCAGAACAAAGAAGGCAGTGAAAGTATAATATATTTAAGGTACCTTAGTATTTTGAGTTTGTTCACATGGAGGGGCAGTTCTGACCCTTTTGGAAAGTGGAGTGAGCAGAATACAAGCTGCATCGCTCCTGAGCAACCTCCAACAGCTAGTTAGTCATAGACCTCCCTCTTTAGATGTTTAGATCCCTGTATGTTTTCCTCGGTCAATCCAATATGACCATGGGGAAATCTACCATAGCCATGAATGACATCAAACAGCATATTTTACGAGACTGCTTTGAAAGTAGCTATTTAAATGCTATTTGGACCTTACTCCACGGTTAAATTTTGGTAGCAGTTCTTTTATTAAGTATAATGAACAACACTGAATAACTTTGGATTTTCATTCATCATTTTTAAAGTTTTAAAATATTAGAAAATTCAACCCTTTAAATTAACCATTTCCCATGCTTAACATTTTGAACCAGTTCTCTAACTATCCATATCAGGTCCTGATATCCCAAGCCTGACAACCAAACTATCCCCTTCCAATCACAAAAGTTCAGAGTAATTTTAAAAGTTCATTCTCGGCTGGATTGCAACAAGCACAATCATTTTAAAGAGCTAAGAGGAAAATAAACCAAACAAACTTTGCTTCTTGAACCTTTCTGTTTTGCACCATTTACTTTTTATCTTGCAGCTGCTTGTGTGTTTTTAAAACATGCCTGAGCAAGTGCCGCTTGTCAATAGCTGCATTACAATATCACACTGTGATTAAATAATGTGAAAGACCTGGCCTAAAATGAAAAAGAGCAGGAAATTTAAAGTTACAGCTGACACTTCTCTTTAGCTCAAACTGCTGGGAAAAGAAAAGGCATGAGGTAAGACTGCCTCAGCTATGACATTTATTTGAGAGTTTTAGAAGGGGGAAATACGTTAATGTCTGTAAGCTGTATCACCACAGACTGTGACCTCATCGATCTGATGAGCCAAACAGGGTAGGGCTGAATTGGTATTTGGACTGGCGACCTCCACATAAAACCCAATGTGCTGCACATACTGGTATTATTGATTCAGTAGGTGGCACTCTTCCCTCTGAGTCAGTACTAAATCAACCTCTCAGTGTGGCGTTAGGGCCCTTTGGAGTGGACAGACTCCCACTAACTTCAGACTTTGAGTAGGGCTTTTATGGAGCTTTATGCTATTAGGGCTGCCATCTCTCAGAAGAGATGTACAACCATGCTCCTGACCACTTGGGACCATAAAAGATTTAAGGGCATTTTTGTAAGAGTAAACACATTGGCACTGGTGTCCTGGCAAATTCCTATCTAATCAATCAGTTACGTTTCTCATGTCTACGCTTTCCCTGCCGTTTCACTTGGAATGAGAGTACTTTTCATTCCCTTTCCTAAATATGTAGTAATGATGATCACTGTTCGGCTGCCAGACTCCATCCCAGGAATGGCTCCATTTTTGTGGAGTTACAGCCTAGGGATTGCCAGCTGCAGTATCGTTGTTGATCAAAATCATAAGCCTAAAACTGATCTTCAAATAAAATCTGGGCCAGATCCTCAGCTAGCATAAATAGGCACAGCTGCACGAGCTGTGGATCTGGCCCACTAATCCTATGCTGAGATTGTATATGCTGAATTTCAGGTATTAGGGAATTTTTAATACACTCTTTAGATTAAAGGCTTCTAATGGAAACATTTCAGAGGAATTAATTACAAAGTTACAAATAACACCACTATTATTAGCCAGTGTATTTTAAATGGACGTATAGATGATGGTTGAATGGTGCCCCTTTTAAAATGGATATGTAAGCATCAGCTGCTAGCTAAGTGTAACAATGTAATGTTTAGTTTCAGAGGGGTAGCCGTGTTAAGTCTGGATCTGTAAAAGCAGCAAAGAATCCTGTGGCACCTTATAGACTAACAGACGTTTTGGAGCATGAGCTTTCGTGGGTGAATACCCACTTCGTCGGATGCAACTCGTTCAGTGTAGTTATGTATTTGCATTTTAAAATTCAATTACATGCAAAAAGTTCTTGCATCCGACGAAGTGGGTATTCACCCACGAAAGCTCATGCTCCAAAACGTCTGTTAGTCTATAAGGTGCCACAGGATTCTTTGCTGCTTTTAATGTAATGTTTATCCACTTAAATTCATGGAATATGATGTTGACAATAAATTGGCCAACTCAGAACACATCTTTAACCTCTTTTCAGCAACACTGGAATGAATCAGGAGTAACTCCAG
This sequence comes from Mauremys mutica, assembly GCF_020497125.1. Classification (NCBI taxonomy): domain Eukaryota; kingdom Metazoa; phylum Chordata; order Testudines; family Geoemydidae; genus Mauremys; species Mauremys mutica. The sequence goes on from NC_059078.1 coordinate 98,256,201, forward strand.
TGAAAGAAACTAGATTCAAGTAAAATTGATGTACATGAGAGATAAAACAAACCTAGCGTAACAGCGTGCATTGATCAGTTTAATGCTAACATCATATGTCCTAACTTTAAGCTGCCATTACACAGTAGGTGCCTTAAAAATTGGTACTGTTTTCAAAGATTCTACCATTTCTAGTTGAATTCTCTGTTATATAAATAAGGAATATAATGAAAACTAATCTTCTGAAAACAGCAGAATGTGTCAAGTTCACACTCTGTATTACATACCACCATTATGTCCATGTCAAGTTAAGTTCTTGTTTCTGTATCTCAAAGATGTGAAAGATTCAATTTCAAATGAATAAGCCATCAAGGGTTGATGTTCAGTATGGTTTTGAGATTACATCAATACAGAGAATTTAAGCAAATAGCTCTTGTTCTGTACCCATTTTTAATTCTTAAGCAGTTTACTCATTCAGTGTAGTTATGTATTTGCATTTTAAAATTCAATTACATGCAAAAAGTTCTTGGTAAATTGGGGATTTTAAGTAGATATTGGGCCTAATCCTGCACACTCTCACTCATCTGAGTAGTCCCATTGCCATGAAAAGAACTACTTATTCCAATTCAGTGTTCAGGCATGGGCCCTTTATTCAACAAGATTATTCCATCTAAAGCAGTGCTGAAAGATTGAAGGAGCAAATTCTGAGGAATTAATCTAAGACCTGTTTGAATTTTGAAAATTTTGAAATTTCCAGTCAGAATCAACTTAAACTTTTGCTGCCTGATTTTCATTTACACTAAGGACACTTTGTACTGCTCCGGCGGTATAAAAAGGGACATACAGTGAATGAAACCACAACTTGTCAATGAGAATCAGGCTCAAGATGTTTAAATTCCATTTAGCAATGGTTCCTTGAGACTGGCTGAGGAGGAACTGTGACTATCAAACTGGAGGAGATGGCGGGGAGCCTACAAAGAAGTGAGAGACACTAACATTCAAGTGTTCTTAGGTGACAAAATAGAAAGACAGAGAGGTGACCCATTGGGCCAGGATCTGGGATGTAAAGAGAAAGGAAAGGGGGAGATGCAGCTGAGAGAGAGGCCCAGAGGAGGGGGATCCTTTTCCTTTACTCATCCCTCCTGCTATTCTTTTAGCTCAAGTTACAGCTTTGGATTTGGGGCTAAACAGCCTAGGTACTAAGGTACATCTCTGAGGGTGCAGATGTGTTTAGTTGATGACCAGGGAGACCAGTTCATAACAGCATCAGAAAAACTAAGAGACTGAATCCTAGAAACAGTCACATACTAAAAAAAAAAATTGTCCTAAAAGCACTGAGAGAGAGAAAGACAAGACTCCGTATGCAAAAATAGAGGCTCTGTCCCAGAAACACAGAACTCGGAACTCCAGAAGCAGAGAGACCAACAGAAAACACAGAGAGAAAGACACATAGGAACAGAGACAGAAACGTGAAAGGCTCAGAGGAGAGAGCCTGCTTGCCAAACAACCAAGAGTGGGTCTAGCAGGGAAAAGGGAGTTGGCTAAGAAGAGGAAGTAGAATATAGGATGCTGAAAGCAGAAGAAGAGATGTGTGCCAAGGGGGTAAACCTTGAAGCACAGAACGAAAAAGGCAAGCTAGATCAGCCCCACAAGGGAAGAACATGAGTGACACAGGCTGTAGGGTAATGGGTCATAAAGATACTGGGAGATTAGGAGGACTTTAAGTTATCGTCTGGTCTCATCAGTGTGTAAGTAACACCAAGTTAGCCTCCCTTGCACTCCTGCAAGAGGTTGGCACTGGGCAGTAGAGTAAGGGAGCTGAAATTACACTTCACATACCACCTCTGAATTTGGCCCAGGGAACAGTGAAGAGGAGAGAGTATCATCAATGTGGCCTGCCATCCAGAAGCAGCGTGGGTGTACTGTGGGCCTCTAGTAACAGAGAGGAAGCATAAAATTGACTCTTGGACTCAATGAGAATGATAATAAGTCCTGAAAGTAGATAGACCCTAGAGGAGACTGAATAGCGGGAAAGGACAAAGAGGGACAGCATGTGCACAAGAGCGAAAGTGAAAAATGAGAAAGGAATTCCATTTTGTAGGGAGAAGGTGTGTGTGGTACATGCATTGCACGGAAACCGCAGTTGAAGGAGCCCCAGCTCTGTTCACCAATGGTTTAAAGGTCTGAAATGTTACTTACGTTTCAATATTATACTATATGCAGCAGAACTAGTTATTTAGTCTTGCTGATATTTAAATATGAATTCCTTAAACAATATTTGGCATGATATAATGATCCCCACCTTTGTGAAGAACACTCTTCACCCACAGGGCTCAAGATAACATGCCCAGCACAGCACATTAACAATTATTGTACATTATGATGACTATATTCGTTTGTAAATAGAATCAATCCACACATGGTCTTTGATGGCAGAGGGGATGTGGGGTGAACTATCAGTGGAAAAAGATATCTGCTTTAAATACTTAGGCTGTCTCAGCACATAACCAGCCATCCTAACCAGCCAATTTTTGACCAAAATGAAAACGAGACTACTGAAAAGTGACACTGGCAGTCTAGGAAAAACATGGTTTTCATTGCAATTTTCTGTGCCTTTTTAAAAACCATTTGGTAAAGCATACAGATGTTTAGAAAGCCTACAGGTCATACACTTCTACAACTGTTTTGGCATCTTCCATAAGAAAACTAGGTCAGGACCTAGAGTTGTTTTAATTCAGCTATAATCAGAGCAAGAATCCTTTGTGACATTAAACCAAGAATTATTAACATTGCTGTTATCTGAATTCACAATTATCGCTGCATATGTTTATGAAGCTATATCTCAGACACTTTGTTTACTCCAGACTCTGTGAAATAAATTGTTTATTTAATGTTTCATAACAAATGAAAAAAATCTCATTTACTACTGATATTTGCATAAGATCAAGATGTCTTAAAGTTGGAATAGTCCTTATCTTAAAAGAAGTCCCATTATACAGATAATGAATAATATTAGAAAGCATCTCTATGCCTCAAATTTAGACATCAACAAACAAGGGAGGCACAGAAGGGAGGGAAACACAATGGACCAAAAGAGGGAAACATACATCCAAGCACTATGTAACTGGCCTAATTTATTTATATAGAGAGTTTGCCTGGAAAGTGCATTAATTTAGATTACTTTTTTAAATGGTGCAGTATTATATTAGACATATGTCCTTGCTTAAAAGAGAGTTCAGGCAAATATGTTTATTTTTATTAGTCTTACATCTAGTTTGATTAAAGTGTTGGCTAACAAGAGAAACCACTTAGGAAAGGTCCTGTGTAGAGAAATAGGAGGTATGAGGAAAAACTGTTTTAATCATATGATTTACCCAAAAGGGAGTGTAAAATTAACATAAACAGGCCCGTTTCATCTTGACTCTCTGTAAATGTTTAATGTGAAAAAAATGTGATAATTAATGTTTCTATACTCATATGCTTAAGGAGTCATTACAATCAGCCTTTGTTTGCTCCAGAGTTGGCAGCACCGACCTACTGCATTTGAGAAGGGAATGTTTTAGGGTCATTTAACATTATATCACTCTTGGTGATCCAAGAGCTGCTATAATTCTGCCAAAGAGTATAGAGGGTTTCCCAGTCAAGTTTCATCCTGATTTTGATTATTGTTTATCTCCAGTCCATGTCTGAATAGTTGTAGTAAAATAGAGGAAGTTTTACTCCTGAATTTGAGGTCAGCTTGTAATGAACCATGGTTTCAATCGCATGAACAGCTGCTTCTTTTATAAGCAAAAAGGGTTCACTTACAGTTCAGGGTAACACAGTAATAATTTAAGGAACAAGGAAGCTTCTATTCATTTCTTTATTTTTTTATATGTTTTTTGAAACGTTTTGACATTTGAGCGCCTGCAGCGGACTTGTCTGAGTTGAGTGTAATATTGACACTATTCTACTTTGCAAAAAAAAGAAATGAACAAAGTGAATTTATAAAACAGAAATACAGTACATCTAGACCTATCAATCATCATATAAAAGCCTTTTTCATTGCGGGCTTCGTTTTTTGTAGTGAGAAAAACTATTATAAAAGTTTTTTAAATGTGTAGCTGGATCTAAAAGGGACGCAAATAAATCAGGCATATTCTCTGAAACGGAGGTCAAAATATTTTTTAATGGTTGGATAAATTCAAGCAAGCAACTTAATACAGATTACTAAAAGCAATGGGACACAAAATTATTTTCATCATCATAAGTCTCTCAAAAGACAAAGGCTTAAAAGTTTGGCCAATTTGGTTTGCAAATATATTTTTCTAACTGTATAGTTCTACAGTTCATCAAAAACAAGTCTTAAATGAAAGAAGATTAACTAGTAATTTTTCATTTATTTTCTTATATTCATTTGTCCAATTCAATTTTGTTACCATCCTCTTAAATCACGTGGGTTTAAAGAGTGAATTTTGGCATTTGTCATCTCTACATATTTGGATTTTAGGACAATTAGGGGAATCCTTGTAGATGCTTTTTAGTTATCTTGTTTGCTTTTGGCAGTGGATAGGTCACTCTACTGGAAGCCAGGAGACCCAGACTGTTCCTGGCACAGCCACTGATTTGTCATGTGATCATGGGCTACTCATTTAGGGCCTGGTTATCAGGGGCGGCCGGGGCAGAAGTGTCTGCGGCAGGTGCGCTGGTTTGCGGCTCCGGTGGAGCATCCGCAGGCATGCCTCCGGGAGCTCCGTCCGAGCCGCGGAACCAGCGCACCTGCCGCAGTCATGCCTGCGGGAGCTCAAGCGGAGCCGTGGGAAGAGGGGACCCTCCGCAGTCATGCCTGCGGCAGGTCCACTCGTGCCGGGACTCTGGTGGACCTCCCACAGGCATGACTGCAGAAGGTCCGCCGGAGCCAAATGCCGCCCTGCCCCGACAATGCCGCCGCACGCGCCTGCTTGGCACGCTGGGGTCTGGAGCCGGCCCTGCTGGTTATAGAACCTTTACGCACATTGGTGAGCACTTACTCAAGTAATTTCATAGGTTTCAGTGGGACTATTCTCACAATTCGTTGTTTACTATTTTGAGTAAGGCTCCACAGTCTGTCTCAGAACCTCTCTGTGCATTATTTTCACTATCTGTCAAATGGAGATGGTACCTATCCGCCTTTGTAAAGCCCTTTCAACTCTAGACTGTTAAAAGAGTTGGCTGAGGATGCAAATTACCACGTTAGGTGGTATATAAATGAGCTCTGTGTTGCTGAAGAAAGTACGCCCTTATCTGGTGCGGGCCGCTCTGTAATCAGGGAGATATCATGGTGCCTGATGTTCCCCACTGCACCCAGAATAGAAAAGTGACAGAAGTAGAAGGTTCTACTCTCGATTTGTTTGATTCTGTAGGGAATGTGCGAAGCATTTTTAACCACTTCCTCAGACAGCTGCCACTGCCAGTGTTCTTATTAAATGTTACATTCCTTTTCAGGCCCACTGACTGCTTAGTTTAGGACCATAAACCTGATTAAACTGCTATCATTCCATTTTAGTTGTGTTTGCCTGCAGGGCTCAGGCAGAAAAGTGAGTGTACTATAGTTTCCTCCCTTGTGCACAAGGCACCAGGCATATGCCAGACTGACTCATTGCCGTAAGGTAAAATGGGAACAGGTATATACCTAACTGACTCAATGCCCCTTATAATATCCCCAGTTCCCACAGGTGAAGAGAGGCATTTTAGCCATTAACGTGATTTCAGGAGCAATTGGAAACCCAAAAGCATCACAAAAATGTTGAACAAAGGGAAGATAAATCTTTTCAGTTAAGTAGGACCCACCATCACCTAATAGTAAAGATCCCATACCCCAAACTTCTAACCTTACTTCCATTTTGTTTGAAACATACCTCGGTACGTTTGCCCTCATCCAATTTCCAATGATGGCTTGCTTTTCTGGTAGTTGGCTTGCTATACTTAACGGAAATGAGACACAAAGCAGCATGCCATTAGCATTCCGATAACATCACACTCCAAATTCTCTCTCAGTCTCATTTAGTGGCCTTACATACACACATATATATATGTATTACAAATCTCTCAGGAAACACAGGACCTGAATCCCAGTGTTCCAATGCAGTTAACTAGCAGCAAGACACAAACAGGTAACTGCATCAGTCTCAAAAGAAATGTATCTATTAGGCAGTTCCACATCAGAGGTCGCTGAAGATGGGAATGGGGCCTGCTGGCAGCCTTCCCAATTATTATTTTTGCTCTTAAGGAAAGATCAAGACCATCAGTCACCACTGATGGCTGTTACCCCAGAAGCCCAGGTTGTGAATAAATTGTAGATGTTTAAATAAAAAATACTCTCTAATGAGCCTTCAGTTTACAGTATAAGACGCATGCCTCCCACCTGAGCAAAACTAAAGCTCATCCAATATTAAATATCCCCAGGACAATGAATGAACAGAAAAAACACTTGCCATCAGGTAGAGTGGAGCACCATTCAACACTGCAGCTTGTGCTCTTCCCTAACACAAAGATGCGTAAGGCAGAGAGATCAGCCCTCTCCATTACCTTTCATTAGCACTGTAAACCACTGAGGCAAGTAAATTCATGAGGACAAACAAAACTGAAGTCAACAATCAAGACTGCAGCATTTTACAGGATCAAGTGAAACGTACAAGGACAATTAAATCTACTATGACTTCCAAAAACACTGTTGGCTTGGTTCCCTGCACCTTGCAACTCCGCTCTACAGTTTTGATCTGGTAGCATTTTACACCCGTGTTGCACAGGTTTCCAGGTGAAAGGTATGGGAGAATCAAGGCCCTTGAGCTCTCCCCCAGATCTGCACAAGATTACTACAAGAAATCTGTTCTGAATATAATTTCATAATTCTCCTTTCTAAACACCACCTGATATTCTTTTATCCCTTTCACGCTTTTCACTATAAGCCTGATTCTCCTCTTATCTAACATTATTACTATTTACACTATTTTAACTTCATTGACTTACGTGGATTCACTGCTCATTTACAACAATGAAAAGGAGAGGAGAATCCAGCTCTACTACAGTCTTTATGGATTCCTTTTATTATTCACACGCATCCATACATCCTTCCAGCGCTATGTTACTGACACAGCAAGTGCCCTGACTTACCATGATCACTATAAACAAGACTTCACTCACCATCAACTGCACCCCTCCCACACAGCAGCGTCTGCCACTTCCAGCCATTCATCTAAATGTATCCACTCGCTTTACAGTTTACTCTAATTTCCACTTATTTCCTCTTCCTCGTTGGCAAATATTCTAAGTAACCACTTTCTAGTTCTAATTTGGTTAGCAGCAGCATCACAGCCTATCAAGGGTTCACTATTTTGTTTGGCTGAAACAGAATCAATCTCTGTAATGTATTTTTAGTTCTGTGATATGAGGGCAAATCCAACTGCAAATACTCTTCCCAGACTGTTATATCTTGACGTATCTTTGTCTGCTGGTCAAATGCAAACCAACCTTAAAGGAAGACTGTGGTGACTAAAGTCCAGACTTTTAAAGGTATTTTAAGGCACTGCTGCACTCAGCGTCACAATGCCTAACTGATTTAACAGACTTAGTCTCATTTTCTACAGGGATTTGACTATAGGAGCCAAAATCCCATCGGAGTTAAAAAGCCATTTCGCCGCCCCAAGCACAGCGGCACGCCGCGGGGGGCGCTCTGCCGGTCGCCGGGAGGGCGGCAGGCGGCTCCGATGGACCTCCCACAGGCGTGCCTGCGGAGGGTCCGCTGGTCCCGCGGCTTCAGTGGAGCCGCAGGACCAGCGGACCCTCCGCAGGCACGTCTGCAGGAGGTCCACCAGAGCCACAGGACCGGCAGAGCGCCCCCCGCGGCGTGCCGCTGTGCTTGGGGCGGCGAAATGGCTAAAGCTGCCCCTGACAGGAACAGACCCTGTGAATGAATAGCTTTCTCCCTTAAGATTTTTCAATGGACTGAGATGGAGAAATAAATAATTTTCAGGCCCCCAAACACAGATGAGGGGCATGAGTCAGCTGAATATAGGGTACAAAGCTACTGGACTCTGCCCTCGCCTCATACCAGGAAAACTGTAAGGTATGCAATGAGAGAAGCCAGGGTTCTGTTTGACATGATAAGGATAAGGACAGGCTAATAGTCAGCACTTTCCTATTGCATGATCCAGGGAAAAGCCAGCTGACTAAAAACACTACTCTGCGTGCTGTCTTGCAAAGTTATTCATTTTGTCCATCACTACTCACCACTAAGGCCTTGTCAACACAACAAAATTATGTCAACCCAACTTACATAGAGCCACCATGGTTATTAAATTGCTTGTGTGTGTGCACACTTAGCTTCGTGAGTCGGCGGTGCACATCCCCAGTAGAAGCGCTTGCATTGATTGCATTGTAAGTGTGGGGCATTGTAGGATGCTCCAGAAAACCAGTAACAGTCGATGTAAGCAGTCTACACTGAAACGGCGCCAACCTAATTACATCAACCGTAACTCTATCCCACTCTGAGAGACGGTGTTACTAAATCGGCACAGAGAGACACTGAGGTCAGCAGGAGCCAAATTTAAGTGAAGACACTTCCATCACTAGGTCAGCGCAAGGCATCTTATGTCGACCTAGCCCTGTAGTGTAGACCAGGCCTAAGATTTTAGGAATGTTGGGTGACTAATTTCTGAGATTGCCACACAATCTTTCATTCTTTGCTGCATGTCATGCTGTTGTAGGGACTATCCTGTTAATGCTTTTACTGTTATGCTTTAAAGCAATGAACACAGCAACAGATATATTCCACCTCTTCCCTCATTCCACCTTGCCAGTCCCTTGGAGTTTAGTATACCCTAACCAATGGATTATTTAGAGAGGGGAAACTCCAATCTCAGTCCCATTTTTCATTACTGTAGAGATGACAAGCATATCAATGCTACGGAAGGAGGAAGAGGACATGTTGGGAGCAGAAAACCTCTTCAGTTCTCCCTTCCCCAATTCTTACAACACAGTAAATTAACTGGAGCGTATGCTCGTGGCCGATGGGTAAATGTGAATTCTCTATTTGCACCTGTCTCTACCTCCATACCGAAGAAGCCTTGTGGAAACAGCAGTTTTACATATCTCATTTTGCTCTTTGTCCAGGCCAATCCAGTTTCATTCAGTTCCTCCACATGGCATCATGCTTTTCTCCTGTTGAGCCTTCAAACAACTGGCACTACTTTAGGAGGAGATGCATCACTGATGGTGGGATTGGCAGGGCTTGCTACTCACAATTCCCTGCTCTGCTATGACACACTAGACTAGATGATATCTTTCCATTCTAATTAGAGTCACAGGGGCCTAATTCTGATCTCCCTTATACTGGATTGACTTCGATGGAGTTACTCACAATGTAAAAAAGATTTGAATCATGATGCAGGATATCCTGGGAAATTAGATGCCCTTTCGTGCAGGATTGTATTCTATCTTGTTATATAAAATTCAGCTTCAGATTTCGTTAATTTTGTACTAATGTACTAATCTGGGGCTGAAAGTACAGCCTCTTGCTATGGGGTGGGAATACCATAAACTTTCCAAGCTCGGATACCTTTCACCCCTGGAGCTGCCTCCTCAGTGCTTGCCATGCCTGCTAGAGACATTACAACCCCAGGATGTTGCTCTGGCCTTTTATGAGTGATAAGCTATATTTTCATGCTCAGTAAGTATGGTTATCCTAATGTAGTTTGCTGAGTCTCAGACATTTTTTTCCAGTCTGAGACCACAACGTCAATTAGCAAGATCTGAAAGAGAAGTTAGCACTGCTCAGGAGAAATATTTCTTTTTAATCAGTTTATGTTCTTGTACTATGGGAAAGAGTGAATAGAAGTTGCTGATCTAACTTTTCCACATACCTTTCATTGTACTGTATAGTTTTACCATGTCCCCTTGTGTTTGTCTTCTGAAGTTGGCGGCCTCAGTCTTTCAGGAACTTGTCTGAGAGGTTGATGAGGGCAGAGAAATACCCGTGGGACGTGCCCCAGATCAATTGCTCAGGAGAGGAGGGAGGGGACATGGGGACTTGTAGATCTGCTGTGCCCCCTTTTCCTACTGCAAAGGTACAAGTGATAAGTGACAGATAATTTGGCTGTGTGTGTGTGTGTGTGTGTGTGTGTGTGTGTGTGTGTGTAAAAAACATTACAGGGCTCCAGGTGAAAGTGTATCTAGAATATAACCAGAAGTTTGCACTGGTGGTAAAACTTCTGAAGATGAACTTGCCTTCCAGCAGTGCAGGGAGGACTGCATTTAAATGTCATACAGCCACTGTGGGAAACCCCATTCTCATGTGTTTTTCAAGACCTTTTCCAAGTGCCCTCCCTGCATTCCGCAGATTTTTGAGTGCTGGCCTTTTATTAGTTCAGAATCAGGTTTGCAGGGATGAGGTAGTTTTATTAACTCCTCCTGGTTTCATTCAGATAAGGCTTAATTGTACCTTACATGCTTGACCACCATACCAATACCAAGATGTTTGGCACAGATGAGGAAAGAAGAGTCAAGAGGCCCTTTGCAGCTTTTTCCACCTTACATCCTAGAAATGTAAGGCTGGTTTGCCATATAAATTAGAGCAGCCTGAGGTCTGTTTTAATTTACATAGGCCATGTGGCCACCATTCTGGCAGTCAGGGATCACCTAAGCTTATGGATGCCTTGGCCTAGGCCTGTCCCCCAGCCGTGGCCTCTCTCTGCTGGTGGCTATGAAGGCAGATTTGTGGCAAGGGTGACACTATGGCAGCTCTATACCACCACAGGCTTCCTCTTCTACTACGGGATGCTTTTGAGGCTGGATAAGCCGGCTTTAGTGCTGCTTTGTGCTTCTGGAATGGCAAGAGCTAGTTGCATTGTGGAGCAGGTTCAGACCTTAAAAGTCTCCCCACAGACAGACAACATCTCCTGCAGTTCCCAGCTGCACAAGAGGAGCATGTCTGTTACTATATGCCGTGCAGACAATGGGGTTACACTGATATAAGTCCTGTATCTGGACCTTTGGGAATTTACAAATAGTTTATTTAATAATTCTCATCAGAGCCCAGCTGTTGGTGGGGCCTTCTAAAGGGCATTTCTTAATAAATCTGTAAAACAGATGAAAGAACTAATAGCTCTTTCTTTATTATATACTCTGCACTGTATTGCCCTCAGTACCTAGGAAGAGCCTTCCCGGGTCTTAAACACTATTTTATGTCCACTCACTGAAATGAAGTTTTTTGGACTGTTTGGAGCTGTCGAGAAATGAATACAGCTTTTGCAAACTAGTAATCCTAAACGGCTTAAAAAAATAAAAAATAAAGTAATGATCAGATAGTACATTTCTTTCATTTTACTAAATTTAGTTTAACATGCGGCTTATTAAGGCAAGTAAAGAGATTGATAATGAGTAAGTATTAGCTGAAGAAGAAAATGCCCTTGTTCAGTTTTCAGTCTGGATGTTCACATTTAGAAGGGTTCAGTTTGATTTGGATAAATATCTAGGACCTGATCCCTGGATTTTTCCAGGACACGCAGCAGTGATGGAAAATGTGGCTTCTGTTAATCAAAGAAGGTATTTATGTATTTGAAAATTACCTGACTATCAGAGCTATGACAGTCACCTTTGGATATTTCTCTCTTCAGTGTTCATCAGAAACTTTAAAAAAAAAAAAACATTTCAACATAAGAACAGAGTGTGAACAGAACCGGAAATTATGAACTGGAATGGCAAGTAATGAACAAAATTGTGATTACATTATACCCATATCCATCATTATGTGCATTATTGAAGCCTCAACAAAGATCAGGGCCCATTTGTACTAGGCACTGCATAGTGCCTGCCCTGCAGAGTTTATAGTCTAAACAGATAACACAGACAAAAGGATGGGAAGGGAAACAAAAGTATTAAAAACTGAAGTGATTTCCTGATTGACAAAACACCACCACCACCACTGCTAATTTGTTTGGTGAATATTATAATCACCATCTATAAAGCTGGTCAACCAGTGACTTATTCAACACACAAAGGGACAGTAATATATTGACTGTTTCATGGTTAGCCAACCAACTCTACTTTGCAATAGACAAAAGATAATCCTGTTTTCATGTACATGAAGATAGATTAACGCTAACTTTTTTAATGTTCCGAAACAAAACACACAAGGGGAAATTTTCAAAGGCAAAGGGCAGTTAGAGGCCCAAATCCCACTGAAAGTCAATGGGAAATAGGTTCTTAACTCCCTTATGGCCCCTTGAAAATCTCTCCCACAGCCTGGTCAACAAGCCGTACGGCACATCCTTCCACTTCTAGGCTCCCTCAGGAAATGGATTCAAGCTAAAAGGTGGAGCTTAAGGGTGTCGGGGACCTTGGCCCTCCAGGGATTTAAAGGAATCTAAAAAGACAGGAATTACCATTTTATCATTTTCCTTTATTCTACATTACTAACATGCTGCTTGTGCCACAGGAGCCCAATATTTTTAGTCAGAAAGATAACCAAGACCATGTAATATAAAATGTCAAAGTCGGTGTAGCAGTCAACTCCCAAGAATGCTACAAAAAGTCTGATATAACGAAATAAAGTTTTGTCAAGGTTAACACCATCAGTGTACATAACATTTTCCGTTTGATTTTTCAAATTGCCCTATTCTTTCATCCAAGTCAGCTAAGACTAGTACACTACAATAGGAAAACGATTCCTCACAATGCAAAGTGCTTCTAAAATATAAAATCAAGGAGCAGCATATAGACGAGCTCAGTAACTTGGTTGACAGCCTGCATTTCTGAGCTAGGTTAAGTGCTATTATTTACATTTGCTGATAATTCCTGCTACTAATCAACCAAGAATGCACCTCTACATATATTAATTACACTGACTGTATAAGACAGTTCTAGAATAGTATCAGTGAACCAATTGCTTTACTAGGCAACATTAGTTTGTCATTACAAACATCTCAGTGAAACAAACCATATCCATCACAGCAGAAAGACAGTGTGCTGACTCATCACGTATTTCTCTCTTCTCTGTCAGCTGGTAAGTTGATGATTTCACTAGGCACTCTTTAGTTCACCTAGTTTTGTTACCATTTACCTTTTTTTTTTTTTTTTTTTTTTAAATAGTTCATAGTTTTGACATCCCTTTGAAAACTTGTCTTTGATGGGATAGCCCAGAAGCTGATGCTGGATATTTTGAGGCCACAATTTACAAGCAGGATGTGGAGAACCAACAGGGAGGACAAAATGAGCAACACTGAAATAATCAAATGAGAGAACTACATACAGCTATAGAATGCAACATTAGAAAAAGAGTGTGTGCTGGGAGGGACATGAAAAGCAACATGCCCGAAGAGGAATACAATCAACAGGCACAGACCACATGGGAAGGTCAAACCAGCGTGGAAGATATTCTGGATAAAAACTGACGCTACAGATTGGCTAATTGCGTGAGCTGTAAAGGTGAAAGGATTAAACCTGTGGCATCAATGATCCATGTCATCATTTCACAAATGACTAACTGAAGCAGTTAGAACACTACATGCTATCAAAAGCACTGAGTGAAATTTAGAAGAGAGGGATACCCATGTTCCTGGTTAAAAATAAGTGAGGGGTTTTTTTTGTTTGTTTTTGTTTTTTTAAGAGAAAAATTATCTCTGCCTACAATTCTGGACCTGTTAAATTCCACCTGTTCTACAGGAAGGAATGGTCTCTTTTATAGAAACTCTGTATTATTCAGTGGAATTTACCCAGCATGGAAGAAGGAAATGTAAGGTTTCAAGACTGAATACAGGAACACTGTGAAATGCAAGGGCCCCTGGCCCAGTGCTCCAGCTTAGACCATGTCACTCCATATTCTGCTTTTATAGGACAAAGAATACAATGCATGTACAAAGGTGGAGATTCGCGTATCTGACAGAGGCGGGACTGTTTTCCAAGCCCAACCAGTTGTAGCACATAAAACAATATTAGGCACAAAACACAGTCACAATTTGTAGAAACAGTACAGGTTAAGGAAAAGGGAAAAGACGTATAAAGAAAGCAGACACAACTTTAATAATGTGACATATCTGCAGTATGAAACACTGCCACTAGTACAGGGGTCTCAAACTCAAATGACCCCGAGGGCCGCATGAGGACTAGTGCATTGGCCCGAGGGCCGCATCACTGACACGCCCCCTTGCTTCCCTCCCCCACCCCCCGGCCCGGCCCGGCGGGACTCGCTTCCCTTCCCCCCCCCCCGGCCCGGCCCGGCCCGGCCCGGCCCCGGCGGGTCTCGCTTCCCTCCCCCACCCCCCGGCCCGGCCCCGGCGGGTCTCGCTTCCCTTCCCCACCCCCGGCCCGGTGGGTCTCGCTTCCCTTCCCCCCCCCACAGCCCGGCCCCGGCCCCGGCGGGTCCCGCTTGCCACCCAGGCCCCGGCCCGGCCCCGGCGGCTCCCGCTTCCCCCCCCCTCCTACCCGAGCGCGTCTCCGGCGAGGCCTGAGCTTCGTCCCGCTCAGAGCCGCGTGGTGAGGGGGCGGGGCTGTGAGCTCCACGCCGAGCGCAGCGCTCAGCCCAGAGCTCCCAGCCCCGCCCCCTCCCCACGCGGCTCGGATCGGGGCGGGGCTCAGGCGCTCGGACGGAGACTCGGCGCTCTATGCGCCGAGGCTCCAGGAGAGGGGCGGAGGCGGGAGCCTCCGCTTTTCTCTTGGGGGCCCCTGCGGAGCCCGGGGCCCGGGGCAAATTGCCCCCTTTGCCCCCCCCTCTGGGCGGCCCTGGGGAGCTCCGCGGGCCGCAGGGAAGAGCTCCGCGGGCCGCATGCGGCCTGCGGGCCGCATATTTGAGACCCCTGCACTAGTAGCATATCAGTATTAGACCAATTAAACATGAATCATTAATTTTAGAACCAGAGTTATTTAAATGAATAGTCACCTATTTAAAAACAGGCCCAAAGCTTTCTCTGCACTGGCAAGGAGTGGAGGGGATCAGGTTCAGTGAAATGGAACCCCACAGGAGTGGAGTGGTAGCTACGTATGTGGCATGCTCTTTGGTCTGTCCAAATGCCCATGGGAACCTGTCTGCATGAACACTATATGTTTACGCCCTAGAGGGTTACAGCAGATATATCCAGCAAGCACATCCGTTAAACCAAGGTCAAGACAATTCATTGCATTTCCAAGCTGAAATCCACATGATACTTAATGTCAATCACTGTGGGCCAGATTCTGCCATTCTTACTTATACTGAGCAGGTACCACTGAAATCAAAAAGGGTAGAATACAGCGTAGAATAGGTGAGGGAGGCAAAGAGCTATTAGTGATCAGCTTTCCTTTTTAAAATGGGGACCAACACAAATAATTAACAAACTGTTGGACTAGAATGAATATTCTCCACTGAATCAGAGGGTGCTTCCGGGTCTCTGTCTCAAAGACAAGTCTCCTTCACTCAGAGCTGAGTGCAGCGTGTTCTTTTTTCTCATGCAGTTTCATGTGTCTCAAGACAATGGAAATCAGAAAAGTCTGCAAAGGTTTGTGAATGGATTTCAAAAGGCTCACAGGATGCCGCCAATTAAGAACTAGTTTGTAGACTGGGAAACAACAGGACTTTTTTTAAAAAATGGGAATCCTTGGCAAGACACCTTAAGGTAAAATAAACCATTCCAAGGATTGACCCTTATGCCTGCTCAGATCCCACTTCAGGCCTGGGGCCTATGCTTGTAAAAATCAAAGTCCTGCTACAGACAGCAGCAATTTCCAATACTTTTTGTATATTTATTTCAATAAAATAAATGTCTTCTTTTTTTTTTTTTAAATTGCTACCAGGTACCAAACATATTAGTTTCACTGATCTCCTGTCCTGCCACTCTCCAACACTTGTTTGTTCTCTCATCAGATGCTAACACTGCAAGTTCTTTGGGGCAGGTGCTGTCTTTTTATTGCGTGTGTGCATGTACAGTGCTACCACAGTGAGGCCTTGATCCCTGACTGGGGCCCGTAGGTGCCACTGCAAAACAAACCACCACCACCAATCTATCTCCAAATACAACCTATCGGCATATTTCAATAGCCACTGTACACATTCAAATGTCACCATGTCACTCCAATCTATTTTAGAAATATACGATTACTAAAACAAAACACTCAGCTATGATTTTTTACTTTCTCTAAAAAAAACAGGAGTACTTGTGGCACCTTAAAGACTAACAAATTTATTTTAGCATGAGCTTTCGTGATGCATCCGAAGAAGTGAGCTTTAGCTCACGAAAGCTCATGCTAAAATAAATTTGTTAGTCTTTAAGGTGCCACAAGTACTCCTGTTTTTTTTGCAGATACAGACTAACACGGCTGCTACTCAGAATACTTTCTCTAAGGCAGTGAAGTTATACACGGGAGAGTAAAGCCACTCTACAAAATGAAAAATCGCCTGGAATGGCTGGCTCTGTCATTTAAACATATAAGGTCAAACCCTGCAGTCAATACTCAAGCAAAATTCCTAATGAAGTCAATGGAACTTTTGCCTGAGTAAGGACTGCAAAATTTGGCTATTGGTGAGATGGCTACTACATATTAATTCCATAATTTCAAAGATTTGAAATAGAGCTTTTTAAAAAAAAATCAGGTTCCACTTCTCATCTTTTTATCTTAACACAATGCACTTAGATCTTATATAGAAGATGACTGCTCCTTTGAGGCTTTCTCCAGATTTATTACAAGACATGGTAACATTCACTACTGCTTCAGCCACCAGTCACGCTATTTTATTGTACATTATTTACTGGGCCACAATGATCATATCCTTCTTTTGACCCCAAACCTTGGAAAATTCCACAGACTGTTAAAATACTTACAGTAAAAGCATCCATTTAATCTTGCTACTAGAGTAAAACAGTGCACTCTATCAGGAATGAAAAACTGGTTCACTGAGACTGAGGCTCACTTGACATAGGAATGAACCCACTGAGTATGGAAGGTAAAGACAAAGGGTGTTAA
This sequence comes from Mauremys mutica, assembly GCF_020497125.1. Taxonomy (NCBI): domain Eukaryota; kingdom Metazoa; phylum Chordata; order Testudines; family Geoemydidae; genus Mauremys; species Mauremys mutica. The sequence continues at coordinate 98,273,127 of NC_059078.1, forward strand.
AATAGGAGTGAAATGTTGCAAGGAGCGTTTCCCCTTAATGAATTACTGGGAGATTTGTAGCAGGCCAGCCGGGGTAAGTCTTTCAGCATGTGTATCCAGAAGTGTCATGGGCTTGCTGCACTATATCCTTGCTGCCCTTTCCATGAACTGGGCAGTTTCCTTTCACCAGTTTATTTTCACTTCTATTCTGGCAGCTGTCTACAGCAGTAGACATTTATCTTAAATAATTTGCTACTTGTTTGAGAATTCATGCCAGTGGGGGGAAAAAAAAGGAAAAAAATAGCCATTCTTGGTGCACCATATCATAACAAACTAAAAAGAAAATTCAATAAGGCTAGAAGAGATTTTCCACAGGTTTTCTCTCCAACCACCAAACCAGGCAAATATAATTTCAGACTGGATCTGATATATACAGGTTCCTCATTTTTATCAGAAAATGATGGCAGAATTTGCTAGGTTTTTCTCTGCAGTGATTTTAAATCAGTGATATTTATGCACATAAATATTGGACTTTTTTACTTTCACCTAAGCATTATGAGGGCATTATGTTTTTTTTGCAGAAAGAAGCTTAATCCATTATTAGTATCTTCTTTTCTTTATCACCCTACTATTTCATACAATAATAAGCCTTAGTCATGATTCACGGGTGTCTATTGTTACATTCAGAAATCATTCTTGAGATCAGAGACATATTGGAACACAAATATATGGCAGTAGAAATAAAAAAGATAAGAGGAAAGTTTAATGGAGATATTTTTGTTGCATTATCTAGTAATATGCCTTCATTTCGGTACCATGAAAAATTATATCTGAAATTATGGCGCTTATATAGTTTGTAAAGTGTTTATGGAGCTTATATAGTAAAATGCAATGTGTGTCAGGTGTTACTATTCTATCTCACAATGATCTCAGTGATACAAACCATTGCTGAAGCACTAAAAAAAGAAAAAATTCCATTCTCCCACTGGCCAAAATTACTGATGCCTGGCCCGAGCCTGTTGTTGGTCTTGTTAGGTGTTTAAAAAAATAGTAGAAAGTTACCAACCAGAAGCAAAAGCAGAATGGGAAGGAGTGAAAGTAGAATCAAGGTCATGCACAAGACATATGAAACCCAAGGGAGCAACTGGTATTCCAAGCACTGGTTGTTTCGAACAATTTGATGAAAGACTGGTAGCGCTGTAGCTTAAAGACTCCCGTGGCTTTCTATACAAAATCTGTGAAGTTAGAAGTTCATTGCAACAGGTGAAATCAGAGGAGTCTCACTGACCCTCATCTCCTATCATTTGAATGCATTTGTTTACACTGATTTGCATACTGTAGTCCCACAATTAAATGAGCACATGGTAATAATTTAGTCATTAGAACAGTTCATCTTTCCAAATTAAAAACTAGCACTAAAACTAACTGTGCTACAGCTGCACAGCTAACACTCCGTGCTTAAATTACACATGCACTCCATTTACAAAACACTTATTATTCCTATTCCACTTCCTCAGAATAAAAGTGACTAACAGTTTCAAATTAAGAGAAAAATCATAAAACTAATATTGGAAAACAAAATATTTTCTTTTTACCATAAAGTTTGGTCAACAGCTACTGACGTTCTCCAGACTAGACAAGCTAAACTACAACATTCAATTTGATGTTCTCTAAGCCAGTCATTCAAATTGATAATATTAAAACAAGGAACCTGGAGGAGTAAGCTACAGAGTTTGGCCACAAATGTTGAGGCTCATATAAGAGTTGTGTGTATCATAAGACTGTGCTGAACTAGTTAGGCTGCCAGGGTAAAATTTTCAAAAGCGCCTGTCTCATTTTCAAAAGCACCTAAGTCAGCTAGGAGTTTCTGAGAATTTTACCCTCAGAGTTTAAACCTAAATTTTGGAGAGCAGATTATTGATCCTCCCTCTACTCCACATCCCAGAGCAGGCAGGTGGCACGGCAGGTGTGCACATGATGATGGGCAGCTGGTATTTGTGATGGACCAAAACCAGAACCTCAAATCCACGGTCCTGATCCAGCAAAGCACTTAAGCAGGTATTTAATGTTAAGCATGAGAGTCATCCCACTGAAGTCAGCTACCACCTCCACCCACAGCTTTGATTTCAGGTCAGAATCAAAACCAGAAGGAGTCTATTTCCCAGTTCAGATGCAGTTAAAATTTAATGAGAACTAGAGTTTTCACGATGCTTCATCTTTAAAGTGTGGAAATCTTACAGCTAATCTTGAGAGGATTCCCCTATTTCAGGCCAAAATCTTACAAACTACAGGTATCATCTAATCTGAATCTTAGCCTCAATTCAGCCTTGAACCTGAACCTTATCTAAACATACCCTGGATCTAAATACTGCCTCCTTGGTCCATCTCTATATAGAAAAAAGAGGAGGATTAGAACAAGTGTCCCATCCATCCCTCTCCGCTGTCCCATGTCCTAAAGCTCTTGCTTAGCTAAAAACACCCATTGATAAAGACACTAAGGTGGTGCCTGGAGGCAGCTATTCGTATTCACTTTGGATTTTGATAAATATTGTGTATTAGATGCCTCCCGTTAACTGAAAAGCTTTGCAAAGTCCGGCTTACAAAAACCTTATATCTTGGGCAACCAGTAATTGGCTGGCATGCAACCAAAGCTCTAGAAGTTTGGATTCCACAGAACTTTTGGAAATTTCTGCCCTTCCCAACATCAGTCACTCCCCTTCCCCACTAAAAACAGCCACTAAACATTTCACTATCCTTCATATTTTTCTACTTGAGGTGAATGCATATTCTGCTTGCAGGTTCTGGCCCTGATGATCTGGGATATTGATAAAAATTATGTGGATTACCATAGTTTCCAGCAACCCCCAGTCAAGGATCAGGTCTCTTTGCACTAGGTGCTGTACAAATTTGTAGTAAATCAAACAATCCCTGACACAGAAGGTTTACAATCTTGGGCCTTGTGGTGGAATGGGTGGGGCATGGGTGGGAGCAAGGTCACAGAGGGTTTTATCTTGCTTGTTTTTTTGAAAGTCTGGGCTTGGATACAAGGTTACTAGGAAGTTCAGGGAACTCTGGAGCTCTAGTTATTGGGTCTTTTAACTCATTCCTAAGGCCTCTGGGGACCCATTAAAGGTTTTAAATATAGTTTTGTGGAAGTGAAACATTGCTTATGAAAGGGGCCAGCTTGACACACCTGGAGATCTTTGTCTCTCATCATCCACAGTACATGTAGCAGCAGTGGGAACATCCCTGCAGTCCTTGGCCAACACATCTCAGTCCTGCTCCGGTGCCAGAAGCACCAGCGAGCTGGCTGAGGCAAGAGCAGATGCAGGCTGGAAAAGGGACTGTCTAGCATGGTAGGAGCAGGGGCAGTCTCTCAGAATTACTAGGCAATGGGAGGATTCCTGGCCAGGCAGTGACTTTGAGCAGACTGGAGACACTACTTCCCTTAGGAGCCTAGATACCTGCCTTGGATTACCTGGTGAGTCCTCACATGTGGATTATCTGAACCCTGATTGAATGTCATGGTTCCTCTGCTGATTCATCACACCCTCTCGCTCAGGGATGACTCATCAGGCTCAGAGGTAACTCGGGAATGGCTCATCTCACCCAGAGAAACCACCTCTGCAGTTGAGATGGTACATCAGTCTTTGTTCCTATTGAGTCCTTGGCCTCTTGGCTTAGGCAAGGATGCCAACTAGTGCTAAATGTGACAGTAGTTTTTGTAGTATGGACTTGACCACTAAGAATTATGCTAAAACAACCATAGTTGTTTTGTGAGAGCTGTACCTATTTTGTAAGTGAGGTGGAAATTGCCTATGGAACCTTTTATCTAATTGATAGAATGTTGCTTTCTTCACTGTATCAATGTTTGTGACCGTCCTGTATGGAAAAGCATCACTTACTTTTAATATAAATTTTGTTAAAGAGTGAAGCTAACAGTCACAAAAATGATTCTATGGCAGTGCAATAATGAATATAGTATATTACTCAGACCGTAGGCTTATTCTGAGTTTTTAAATGCTTTCAAATGTATAAAACCAATAATTATGGACAACATTACCCAGTAACAGATTTCATCACTTGAAGACAACAAATCTTAATAAAGTGGAAAGGGATAAAGTTAAATTGTCATTTACTCTGAATTCCAGCTAACTCTGCATTTCAGGGATATAAATTCACACCTTAACATTGCATTTCACATGTATACTTTACCCAGATGAAAGGTAACTGGATAATCGGAAACAGCAGTTCTTAACTTGCAACAGATAAGCTTTTATTTACACAAAAAGACAAACATAGTACAGACAAAAATAAATCATATACTTGGGCAGCAACTACCATTACGTGTCATTACTAAGTGATAAACTACAGTTACAAAAGCAGAACACAAGACAACATAGTGAATGTATATGAAATACTGTTTCTAGAAGCTAACCAAGTGCACCATATTTGTTCATAGACATGAGGCCACACCTAGAATGAAAACTGGAAAGTTCTCCATCATCGCAGTGTGCTGTATTTAGTGGGTGCAATCTCTCTCTTCTCAGCTACCAGAAAAAAATATCCAGGGTATGCCCACACCTTTGAATACTGCATGTAGTTCTGGGTTGCCCCATATCAAAGAAATGAATTAGAATTGGAAAAGGTACAGAGACAGGCAATAAAAATGATTCAGGGTATGGAACAGCTTCCATATGAGGAGAAATTAAAAAGACTTGGACTCTTCAGCTTAGAAAAGAGATGACTAAAGAGAGATATGACGAGGTCATAAAACCATGAATGGTGTTTAGAAAGTAAATAGGGAAGTGTTAATTTACCCCTCACATTACACAAGAAGCAGAGGTCACCCAATGAAATTAATAGGCAGCAGGTTTAAAATAAACATAAGAAAGTACTTCTCTACACAATGCACAGTCAACCAGTGAAACTCATTGCCAGGGGATCTTGTGAAAGCCAAAAGTATAACTGGGTTAAAAAAGAATTAGATAAAGTTTATGGAGGTTAGGCCCATCAATGGCTATTAGCCAAGATGGTCAGGGATACAACCGCATGCTCTGGGTTGTCCCTAAACCTCTAACTCCTAGAAGCTGGGACTGGATGAAAGGGGGTTGAAATTGCCCTGTTCTGTTCATTCCCTGTGAAGTATCTGTCACTGGCCACTGTCAGAGGACAGAATACTGGGCTAGATGGACTACTGGCCTGACCCTGTATGACTAGTCATGTGTTCTAAAAATAACCAGCAGGCAAGACCATCACATGTAGCATAATGCTGGCTCCTCTCTTGTCATGGCACCCCCAACATTTAGCATTTGCTAATTTTTTTCAGCTGTTGAAATATGTTCATGTTAGTTCTTATTTAAATGTCATTTACATAGTGTTGATACGCAAAGCACCTCATAACTCTATAACGAAATTAAAAAGCCACCATAATAAATAGGATGCCAAATCTTATTAAACAACAGCTCAGAAATACATTATTCAGATTTAAGCCCCTGAAAATTGGCTCAATTTCCATGTTCAGTGGAAAGCCTCCAACCTGTTAAAACAATGGCCACCTAGGAAGGACAATCTAAATTGTATAGTCTCAAAGGTTAACTCTTTTGAGATGAACAAAGAGCACTGTAGAACATATATCTTCAAGAGTGCTCTTGAATAGATGGTGCCTGCCAGTTCAATGCTTTAAAGGTTAGCAACAAAATTTTACTTTGAACATGGTATTTCACAGATAATCTGTTTAGCTAGACCAAAAGTGGTGTGACATGGTCACACTTATGTGCTTTCAAAACAAGATGAGTATCTGCATTTTAAATAACTGCAAAGGACCAGATAATGTTCCATCAGGAAGTCCTATTAGCACTGAGACATGTAAAGACAAAAGCGAGGATGAGAATTTTGTCAATATTGTTGTAGGCATAAAAATGAATTAACTCTAATGAAAAAAAAAGGCTGTTATCAAAGCACTTGCATATTGTGCAAGAGAAAACTGGAAAGAAAGTGAAACCTGAATATGTAGAAAAATTTGTGGAGACAGAGCCGATGGGTCAAATTATGTTCTCTTCCATGTGAATTCAGCCCTACAGCCATCCTAGTAAGATGACATATTGTTCTTTGCAAAGCAAACACACTGTGGTCAGCTTCATTTTAGGCAGAGCTGGTAGTGACACCGACAGTTGAGGTTGTTCAGCATTTCCCATTATAAGACCGTTAGCAGCAGCTTGTAACTTTGCCAAACTATCTGTTCAGACATTTTCCATCTCGGGTGTCTTCCTCAGGCTACATTTTTTGAAAGTTTCAGCAGAAACAATACAGCCAATTTCCAGAACAAGTTTAGGGGGGAAAATACACTGATTTGGCAATGTTACAACATTATAACTGCTTTGTTGAGAAGCTCTGGTGCTCCCATGCTTTGGGAAAAGGGCTTGACATTTGGAAGGGAGGGTTGCCTTTGTGTCAGGGAGGTGCCTTTTGCTGATCCCATGAAAAATTGCCCAAATTTGGCCAACATATAATCCTTTGAAAAATCTCAGTTTGCACATGCTCAATAGAGATTCGTTAGAGTGAAGGTCAGGACTTTCCCTGCCATTGTGCCATGCCTCCTCATATGGCAAAAATGAGCAAGTAGCAATTGTTCAGTACTAGTGGCTGTGACACTTTTGTATGTTATGTCTGATTTTGTAAGCAAGTAGTTTTTAAGTGAGGTGAAACTTGGGGGTACGCAAAACAAATCAGATGCCTGAAAGGATAGGCACCAACTCCGTGGGTACTCCGGGGTTAGAGCACCCACAGGGAAAAATTAGCAGGTGCTCCTCACCCACTGGAAGCCAAGCTCCCCCGCTCCTTGCCTCCTTCTCCCCCCACCCGAGTGCACGGCGCCCCACTTCTCCCGCTCCCTCCCAGCACTTCCCCCCCCATCACCTAACAGCTGTTTGGCGGTGCTTAGGACTTTCTGGGAGGGATGGGGAGGAGTGGGGATGCAGCACACTCAGGGGAGGAGGTGGAGAAGAGGCAGGCAGGGGTGGGAAGGGGATGGAATGGGGGCAGAAAGGGGGCAGGGCTGGGGTGGGAAAAGGCAGAGTGGGGCAGGGACTTTGGGGAAGGGGTGGAATGGGGGTGGGGCGAGGGGGTCGAGCACCCACTGGGCAGAGGGGAAGTCGGCACCTATGGGTACAGTAGTCTGGAAAGGTTGCTGGCCACTGCTTTAGTGGTGCTGCTCTAAGCTGATGAGAGAGACGCGCTCCCGCTGATATTGCACTGTCCACACCGGCACTTAAATCACCATAAATTATGTTGCTCATGGGTGTGGATAATTCAGACCCCTGAGTGATATGTCGATATAAGGTGTAGTGTAGCCGTAGCCTAAGACAAGGAGCCTGGAGAGGACTGGAATGAGGAGCTCAGGAACAGAAGGCTGATATTGGAAGAGCAGCCTGGGGGAGACTCAGATGAGGATCTTGAGTGAGAGATTGGGATGAGGAGCTCAAGGAAGGAGACTGGGAGTAGGAGCTAGGGAAGAGGGAGACTGGGAAAAGGAGCTGGCGGAGAGTGGAGAGACAGGACAGAGACATGCTGGATTGGATGAGGACAGAAGGGTCTGTGCCCACCAGAACACACTCCTCTCCAGATCCTGAAGCAGAACCCAAGATTCCTAAATCTCATTATTCCTCTGCTGTCAGCAAATATCTGTGAATCCCACTGGCAAAGTATCTCTCATCCCCCTCTGTGGCTGGCCCACAGACAGGATGACAACTGTCCAATGCTATCATTCACTCTGGTATTTCAATGACAGAGGTCTATGCTGTGGATCTAAAGTGGCCAACCCTGCTGATAGTCCATGTCAATATAATTGTGTTTGATGGAATTTCATAATGGATTTTTTTCATTTTGCTTTTTTTTAAATCTAGGAAATGACATTCAAAAAAACCTATAAAGTGCTATACAATGCTCAGTTTTCTGAAAGCTCAGGGCCTAGCCATCTCAGACTGGGTACCCAAAATTAGTGGGTTCTTTTGAACCTAATCTCTCTCTGCCTCAGTTCTGCATTTATGAAATGGAGACAATACCCCCTCATCTCACTTGGGTGTTGGGAAGATTAATTCATATTTGTAAAACACAAATATTCTAGTGATGAGTGCCATACAAAAGCCCATAGGAAATTAATAGTTCTGCCTTCAGAGCAGGATTTGAATAGTGTGTGTCAATAAAAGTAGGGCCACACATTGAACAAAGAGACACAAAAAATATGGAATAGCTGCTCATTCAGTGAGCACTGTCCATCTAGTACACTGAACAAGACAGGGGTCCTATAGAAAAAAACAGCATGTGATTATGTAACTATAGAATATATCATAATAAATACACACAAAGGGACTGAATTAATGCTTTGCAGGCAACCTTATTTCTGGCATTTTCTAACTTCTGCATGCTTGATTTTGCAACCTTAACGTTCTTTTCACTTAATTTTTTGGGTGTGATCTTTATTTCATTTAAGAATGTTACAGTCACCTAGGCTCTCAGGATGGAGAGAGAGTTAATCAGAGATGCAAATGTTGTATTATGAGAGGATCCAGCCTTAGGAACTGTGTATTATATGCATACAGTATGAATCAAAGATGGAGTGATGACTTTGAATCTCAGAATCCAAAAGCAATATGTCCAAATTAAACAAAACAGGCACCAAAATTACACAATGGACAACAATATGAGTCTATCCTCTCCATTGAACCCGAAACATCCATGGAGTGATTGGCTCTGCTGCATCCATTACCTCTGGATTTCTTTCCCATCATGTTTTCCCTCTCATATCAGAACCTGTGCAAACAGATTGTGCTACCACTACCAACTGAGCAGGCAGAGAGGGACGACAGCCAAAACCCCAAAAGCTGTTACATAGTTTATTTACTTAGAAAAACAAGTTTTCATTGTAATCTGAGCAAGGCTGGATAACTACATTCTGGGAATTACGAACTCAAACTCTGTGTTGTTAATTTTTTGAACAGAACTAAACCTTTGAAAGATGCTGTATGGTTTAGCCATAGTTAGAGGAAAGGACTGGGAGCTATCGGGACCCTGCGTTCTAGTGCAAATTCAGAGCATTGACTCGCTGTCTAATTTTCCTCCTTGTGCCTCAATCAGTCCAGATAGAAAACGGGGTAAGAAATCAGGAACCATCACTGAAAACTAGATTTTTTTTTTAATCTAAAAGGAGCTCTTGATAAAACCCGTACCACATATGGGAGTTGCCTTCTCAAAGTAGTCTGACCTAGAATAAAATGTAAACGTCTGTCACTTGCAGTGTTCTGATACAAGTGGTGTGGGAAAGAAGGAAGATATGTGGTAAGCCAGCAGGCAGAAAGCAGGGAGGAGTTGAAGGATATTTCAAATGAGCAAGGAAATGAGAAGGAACACGGTTAGTGTCGGATGGTAGCACATGTGAACAGTGAAGTTAGGAAGTAAGGGAGAGGGGGGGGAAGGTGACTTACACAAGTCTTCCAGTGGAAGGGAGTGCAGATTTTTCCAAGTAAATATCACAGATAAAAGAACCTCAAAAGGTTTGGTTGGGTTAGGTTAGAAAAGCCCACCAACAGCTGGGATGCATCCATTCTCCTTCACAAGCCAACCATCTGGATAACTCTCACTTAGTCAATTCCCTGACATTGCAGGGGCCTCGGCCATTGGTGCACTGCCGTTCCTCCTATTTTCTGTCTGTGGAACGCAATAGCTAGGTCTCCTGTGGGAAGAGTAATACTTTGGTCTCAGTTCCAGGCAAGACTGCTCCAAATTATGTCAACTACACACAAGCTACAAGTTAAGGAGGTACAAAAGGTGACACACAGCCACTTTTGTCGTCCGTCCCCCCCCCTTCCGGGCTGTACCATCTGCACCTCTGGCACATTAAGTAAAGAACAAATCATTCCCTAGAGCTATAGTGCCTTTAATACAGACATGGTCCCTATATTACAGTGTTTCTGAAGTAGCACTGGGATTTTTAAATGGTATTTAGGTAATGCTAAAGCAGCACCAAATCTGAGGAGCTAGCAAAAATATCTTACCTTAGAGAAAAATCAATGCCTAATGTGAGTATATAGCCCCTAAATGGTAACAACAACAGAAACAAAGCAAGGTATTATCTGTGAGACTTAGGAAGAAATGGGGATAGTTAATAATGCTGTTTTTTTGTTCTGTAAGAGCTTCATTTAGATTCACCAGCCATACTTCATGATAAAAATACCCTGCAAAAAGGTCAGAAGCAAATGAGGCAAAACATGAACTGAACAAGAAGTCAGTGACAGCAGGAAAATGTGAACTATGTGAGAATCAGAGAGGCATCTATCCACAGACTGCACTGTAAGTAATTTAAAGAAGGGGAAGAGATTTCCTTGGACAGACATTACAGAACCAAAATAAACTGAGGAACATAGTACTACACGAATAGAGCTATCCAGCTTATGACTGAAACATAGCATTGAAAAAGGGAGAACACTAATGCAATTGACCAGAAGAGCATCTGTGAGAGGACCAGCAGAGAGTATTCAAAACATTAAAAAGCAAACACAAGTAAAACTTGAATTTAAAGAACGTGTACCCAAATCCCATTGCTTAAGTGGCAATATGGCGGCTCTTTTGTTTTTTAAAAGAATAATATCTTTAGCAATACATCTGACCAACAATAATAAGAATACATTATAATAATAAAACATATTCATGGTCACAAGATGGTTATTTAAGATAGTGACACCTTATTAAGCTACGCAGTTTTTCATATACAGTACGATCAGAGAAAGACAGACATTTTTAACATTGGTCTCAATAAGTCACCATTTACATGGCTTTAAGTAAAACCTTTGAAAGAAAATTCAAGTAAAAAAAATAACAGGTAAGTCTGAGATCTGTGTTTGAAGGTTAACACTGAAGAAAAATCATCCAACAAATGGCATTTGGTCTTCATTATGAACATCCTGATATTAAGCATTTTCAGTGTATATTCCCAACCTCTACAATAAGATCCTAAAGGTAATTTACTGAAACAAAGTATTCCTGCAGGCAAGTGAAAACACTGGGAAGTCCCTCTAATAATGGCGTAGGTCACCATTTCCAGTGGAACTTGGACTCCCATGGAATATAGCTTAGTCAACTACAGCAGATTGCACCCACCGACAGAGTGAAACATGCAAATACAACAAACACTGTTAGCAATAAATTTCTTGTCAGTAACAACTGTTAAACAATCCTGGCTATGATGAAAGTCTACCCTAGTGTGTGCTTGGCCAGTGCCCCTTGCATGACAGAGGTAAAGCCCCCAGAGTTTTTACCTTGGGAGATTCAGCTTCCAGGTTCTAGGTTTGATTGAATCAAGGAGGTCAGCAATACTGAAGGTTGCCATCTTGGAACCATGTGAATGAGGTTGGGAGTGTCACTGATTTATAACCTCACAAATCTCCACCTGGTGGCAGAAATGCAGCACTGCAATTTCCTAGGAAGCTGATTTTGGAAACTGCAAAATACTGTTTTGTTGATTAATTACTTTCCCACATGATCATTTGCCTGTAGTTTTGCATTTTAATATGGGGCGGGTGTTAGTAGTTCCTGATTTCCTGCTGGCCAAAGGAAGCTAAAGTGGTAGATTATTTTAATGACTAAAACCAAAATTTTTTTAAGAAAGTAAATAAGTAAAATATGGGGCACAACCAGCATGGAATGGAGGAGGACGCAGCTAGTTGGCTGAAGCAAAAGAGTGTTGGAGCTCAAATCCTAAACAAGATACAGTAGTTGGGTCCATGATTAAATTCAAGTGTGCACTCCTCAGGCAAAGATAGACCTACTGAAGAAAATTTGGTCCTTGGTAGTCATTGCTTTATGTCCTGCAACTTGAATTTATTCAAGGTGATTCTATTTACTTTGATAGGGAATTTTAAATTAAAAACATATAATTTTTCCTTCTTGCCCTTGCTGCACTGAAGTCTACAACCTTGCTACAGCCCCAGTATGGCACAAAAATCATCAAGTAGGCAATTCAGTTTCATACTTCTGTGCAAAAGGAAATTAAGGTCATTTGCCATATTTGGATGAAGCCATTGTCAACAACTTCTATAGTATAGAAAGAAGGTCAGGTCTTAGAGGCTCTATAATGCCTTCAGAAATGTGAATGTGAAAGCCATGCCTTATCCCTAATGTAAATGCCTTCATTAGAGCCCTTTGCTAACAATACTCTGTACTATATTGTTCCAATTACCTGCAAATATGTATATCTATTATGTAGGTTTAGTCTATTGTCCATAATATAGCTATATCCCATCATCGTCCAGAATATACCATATTGATTTTAGCAGCAACAGGGCTATTGTCATCCCCTGCCTCACATATTGCCAGCTATTTGAAATGTGGAATGATGCCAATTTACAATTAAGCTACTGTAAGTGACCCTTCTTTTGACAGGAATTTATGACTTGCCAGTCTGGGTCAGACTCAAGGGCTATCAGTCCAATATCCTATCTCTGTCAGTGGCTGGAACCAGATATTAGAGAGACAAGGTGGACCAACATCTGTTGGTGAGAGAGACAAACTTTTCAGCCATGTGACTGACACAGCTACAACTACACTGCATGGAACCAAATATGCAGAGGAAGGTGTGAGAACTGCATATTAGGCCAATATGGGATAATCTGTCCCCAACATTAGGTCTCATCCTGATCTCTAATAGAGATTGGTTTAAGCATGAGGCATGAGATTTAATTACCCTTCTAACATTGTTAGAATTAACTATTATAACTAAATACTCATCTCACCCTTTTTTCATTGTGTTTATCATTAGTCTACTTACTGTCACCCTTTCAAACAATGCTGCAAGACCCAGATACCTTAATATTTAACCACATCTGTTTGGCAGTAATGCAACTTAAAATGCAAACATTGGCAGGTGTCATCTAGTGGAGGAAAAAACACAGTGCTGGTGGTGTGGGTTCCCCTGATGTTTCCACTGGATTGGTGAAGAAATAGAAATGATCCCTACTGTTAGTTTTTACACAAGCTGACAGAGCCCTGCCACTCCCTGGCTTCATTGCCTCTTGGTAGGATGTAATTTAGCTTGCTCACTGCTGGCTTCTGGAAGCACTCTCTGTTTCTAGTAGTACTATGTTTGTCAAACTCCTCAATGGTCTGAGGACCATGACAACCTTGTACTTGCCATCTATTCCAGAGACTATAGTACTTGTGCTTTCTTTGGTAGGCATCCAGTGTGGTTTTAGTTCCTCAAATTGACTCCAGTTTTGATTCTGTGTCAGTCTCCAGATTAATTATTTAATTTAATTTTCATCCAAAAGAGAGAATGGGGGGGGGGACCTTTCCTTTAAGTTAAAAACTGCATTTTACAAGCTCGAAGACCTAACAGCCTGTGTGGCTATATGGGGTGGGTGTTTGAGTGGCGGGAGCAGACCCTGAATTAGTAATGGGTGAACCAGTTTGGGAAAAAACGTGCAAATTTTCCATCCTTCCCCCTCCATAAAATTGTTTTTAAACATTTTTCTTTGGGCTGTTGATTAATCGCAGTTAACTTATGCAACTCAAAAAAATTAACTGTGATTAATCACACTGTTAAACAACAGAATGCTAATTGAAATTTATTAAATATTTTGGATGTTTTTCTACATTTTCAAATATATTGATTTCTGTTAGAACACAGAATACAAAGTGTACAGTGCTCACTTTATATTATTATTTTTTATTACTAATATTTGCACTCTAAAAATGATAAAAGAAATTGTACATTTCAATTCACCCTCTACAAGTACTGTAATGCAATCTCTTTAGCCTGAAAGTGTAACTTACAAATGTAGATTTTTTTTTGTTACATAACTGCACTCAAAAACAAGCCTACAAGTCCGCTCAGTCCTTCTTGTTCAGCCAATCGCTCAGACAAACAAGTCTGGTTACAATTTGCAGGCGATAATGCTGCCCACATCTTGTTTACAATGTCACCTGAAAGTAAGAACAGGCATTTGCATGGCACTGTTGTAGATGGCATCGCAAGATATGTACGTGCCAGATGCGCTAAAGATTCACATGTCCCTTCATTTTTCAACCACCATTCCAGAAGACATGCGTCCATGCTGATGACAGATTCTGCTCGATAACAATCCAAAGCAAAGTGGACCACCACATGTTCATTTACATGATCTCAGTCAGATGCCACTAGCAGAAGTTGACTTTATTTTTTGGTGGTTCGGGTTCTGTAGTTTCCACATCGGAGTGTTGCTCTTTTAAGACATCTGAAAGCATTCTCCACATATCATCCCTCTCAGATTTTGGAAGGCATTTCAGATTCTTAAACCTTGGGTCGAGTGCTGTATCTATCCTTAGAAACCTCACATTGGTACCTTTTTTTGCGTTTTGTCAAATCTGCTGTGAAAGTGTTCTTAAAATGAATGTGTGCTGGGTCATCATCCGAGACTGCTATAACATGAAATATATGGCAGAATGTGGGTAAAACAGAACAGGAGACATACAATTCTCCCACAAGGAGTTCAGTCACAAATTTAATTAACGCATTATCTTTTTAAAGAGCATCATCAGCAAGGAAGCATGTCCTCTGGAATGGCGTCCGAAGCATGAAGGGACATATGAATATTTAGCATATCTGGCATGTAAATACCTTGCAACACCAGCTACAAAAGTGCCATGCGAATGCCTGTTCTCACTTTCAGGTGACATTGTAAATAAGAAGCAGGCAGCAGTATCGCCCATAAATGTAAACAAACTTGTTTGTCTTAGCAATTGGCTGAACAAGAAGTAGGACTGAGTGGGCTTGTAGGCTCTAAAGTTTTACATTGTTTTATTTTTAATGCAGTTTTTTTTGTACATAATTCTACATTTGTAAGTTCAACTTTCATTATAAAGAGATTGCACTACAGCACTTGTATTAAGTGAATTGAAATTTACTATTTTATTTTTTACAGTGCAAATATTTGTAATAAAAAATAAATATAAAGTGAGCACTGCACACTTTGTAGTCTATGTTGTAATTGAAATTAATATATTTGAAAATGTAGAAAACATCCAAAAATATTTAAATAAATGGTGTTCTATTATTGTTTAACAGTGCGATTAATCGTGCAATTAATTTTTTTAATTGCTCGACAGCCCTAATTTTTATATAAATCTAAAAGGATCTTTTCTGA
Source organism: Mauremys mutica (assembly GCF_020497125.1). Taxonomy (NCBI): domain Eukaryota; kingdom Metazoa; phylum Chordata; order Testudines; family Geoemydidae; genus Mauremys; species Mauremys mutica. The sequence goes on from NC_059078.1 coordinate 98,288,279, forward strand.
AAGATTGGAAATAGTTCTAATTATTTTTTGTTCTTAAACCCCTAGGGAGCAGAGCCAAAAAGGCTAAAATACCTTTGAAAAGGCTGTTCTCTGGCTATGTCCAAGAGTGCCAGTAACAAGAAATCTCCTAAGGAAGCTTTTGCTTGGATGGTTTCCAGGAAAAGTTTGCAGTCTCAAGAGGTTTGGGTACATTTGCAGCCTTTCAGGTGTCTAGCTGAACAAAATCCAGGGGGCAGGCAATGGGCTTTTGTGCCGGATACATTGTCGGCACTAGGAAATACACATAATAACAACAATATAAAGATAAGATCTAATTTTTTTGTTATTCTAATATTCATATAAAATATAAGAAACACCTTTGGGGTGTCACCTGATGTGCTGGGGTTTAACTGAGCCTCCCCTGCTCAATCAGCCTGGGTTCCCTTTTACTGCTTTGCTGGATTAGGCTCTCTGGCCTCTTGCAACACACACACACACACACACACGTAGGGCCCCACCCCGCTGCAGACACAGACTGAAATCAGCTCTGTGTGAGAGGGCTCCCGCAGCACTCACGTGCCCACTCCCTTTAAGGGGTACAAACCCAAATGTCTTATGAAATTTGCCCCCTCCCTCAATGTGGAGGGAGATATGCACACTTCTCTCTCCCACACCCCAGTTAGAAATTACATAAACCGAGTTATAGTATAAACAAGCAATAAGTTTATTAACTACAAAAGGTGAATTTAAAGTGAATATAAGAGCTAGACAGAAACACAGCAGATTACTGACCAAAAAAAAACAAAGTACGCAAGCTAAGCTCAATATACTTGAGAAACAGCTTACGTCTGTTAGTCTATAAGGTGCCACAGGATTCTTTGCTGCTTCTACAGAACCAGACTAACACGGCCACCCCTCTGATAGCTTACAAAATGTAATTCCTTACCCATAATATTATTTTAGGCAGCTTGCAACATTTCTGTGGTTCAGAGTTCCAATTATATTTCTTTTCAGACTGGACCCCCTGTATCAGTCTTTCTTCTTGGGCAGTCAGGCCATGGAAAGGAGGAGTCCCTTTTGCCTTCCTCTCCACCCTTAAATAGGATTTACATAAGGCAGGAATCCTTTGTTTCCTAAACTTGACCCTCCTCCCTTCCAGTAGAAAGTTACAAAAAGGGGGCCTGTCTAAATTACAGGAGGCAGCCTGGAATCACTGCGGCTGCAATCCCACCCCAAGCATGCTCCCTATTCCAGGACTTGCCAGAGGTCTTCAGAAGACAGCCTGCCCCAGCCAGATCCAGAGCTTTTAGAGTCTTTTTGTGTTGTTCTGGCCCACACACACCAGCAATTTACAAGCATTGGCTGTAAATGAACCATCATGTCTTGGAGCAGATCTTTAGCTCAGGTCTTTCTGGCTGAACCAGTGCAAAATACAATGCTTTCTACCCAGTGCTGGCAGGAAGCCACAAGCATTGCAATCCATGAGTTGTACTCTACAGGTTCAACTTCTCCTCCCAGATCCATAATCCCACAATATGGTGCTTTGCATTTAGAAGTTAGCAAAAAGCTCCTGCTTGAGTAACAGAGCTGGGTACCAAGCATTGTCTCTTTCAGCAGTTCTGGAATACAAAATGGTTGTCAATGGTGCTGTGGGTAGAGGTACCATAATAGCCCACAGCATGACTATGTGGAGGTGCTAAATAGCAGGCAAGCCATGCAACAAACTATTACATGTAACGAGTATTTCGTCACTTAGGGTACTTCACTTAGCCTTTGAGAGACTCTCCTCAAAAAAATTACATCTTGGTATTAGTGAATCTATAAACTACTGAGGACATCCACCATACTTGGCATTCCCTCCTTTCCCTTTCCATTTCCTTTCATGGAAAACAGGACTCCTCTCTTCTCACCTAATCTGTGGATTTTATTTACATCGGTCCCTTATCACTTAATAAAGCAAAACGGCTTTGAGCAATTCCATCACTAAAATGGACTGTTTAGAGAAGTGATAAACAACATCTACTTTGTACACAGTGTTGCTTACTCTTGCAATTTTATCACAAGTCTCATGTTACTGGTATTTTTCTTAAAGCCCCTGCTCCTGGAGTCCGGTGATTATATGAGAATTTCAAAAAATTAGTTTCTAGCCCTCATGATTGTGGAGAAAAGTTTGAAAACATGAACCCTAAGGGCTCAAAAACTAGAAAGCCAATAAACCCCCCTAAAATGTATTATTTAAAAAAAACTCCTGATTTTTAGGCCTGTCTTGTGCTTTTTGAAGACTAACCCAAGATTTTTGAATGCTTGTACATGTGCTGTCTCAGATTCAAGATTTAAATGAGGGAAGCAGATACTACTTATTCCTGATACAAAGAATTGTCAGTACTGCTGGGAAGAGTTTATGCATGGCAAAAAGTAGTTGCATGGTCCCTAACAAATCTATTTTGTCTGTTTGCTTTTGAGGCTGGTAAATTTCCACATTTTAAAAACAGCATTTCACAAACTGCCTTTGTCTACAAATTTTTATTATTTACTTATTATCCAGTTAGTAGATGAAAACTGCATCAATATATTTTCATTCCTAATCATCGTATGCTCCACATACGCTTGTATAACCTACTCAACTCAAGACTGTATCATGAGAGGACATGAATTCAAACTTTAAACAAATATATAAAGCCATGACCCATTTGTTTTGATATTCTGCACTGTTCCAGACAGAGAGAAAAGCCATCACTGAAACCATGAGACAGAAGACTTCACAATTTATTAAGAAGATTAGCTGGGTTTAACTTGTGCACTAATGATTAGTCACTGAATATGTGTTGGTTTGAAAGCCTAAAAGGTCAGGGATCAAGGAATTATTTGGTTTAATTGTGTTTGTTTCCCCCCCCCCCCCAACTTTTGATATGTTAAAGGTTTTTTTAAATTAAATAAAAACTTTATGAAAACAGAGCTCCAAGTATATTCCATACAAAACAACAAGTGCACCTTAAATATTGTATGTTATTGCACTTTTGGGTTATATTTGTAGAACTGCCTGCTGTGAAATGACAAAGTTCATGGTTCAACTGAACTTTTGAACTCAAGTGAGTATTTGACACAGCAAAACAATCTAAATGAACCTAACACAAAGTTTTCATAGTTTAAACCTAGCTTTCAGGCCTTTGTCTGGGGCAATTGGGTAGGAAAGTTCTTTATTGATGTTGTAAAAACTACCAGTTTAATAACAGGCAGAGAGAGTGGGGAAATCAGTGGAAAGAGCACCTTAGCATTTCTGAAATAGTGCTGGTATGGTAGTTCATTGAACTTTACCTGACCCCATTATGAAGGCTTCCCCAGGACAAGTTGTAGCAGGATTTGTGAAAAGACTGAAGCTTCCTATCTTATTTCAAATGCTCCAGGGCTGGGAGTTCACAGATAGTGACTTTTTTAACAGTGCACACAGAATTCACTGAGCTACCTGCATTGCTATTCTATTTTCTTATACTGCTGTGGGATACTTTTTATCATGTGAGGAGGAGGGAAATTTTTACATAGGGTTGGGTTGTTTATTGTCCAAAAAATGCATTGTCATCCGCATTCCTGACCTATGTTAGAAAGGGATTTCTTTAATAACACCACGTTTAAGATTCTTCTTGCAGTTTCTTTCCTTTCCCCAATGCTCAGCCTGCTTGTATGTGAATGTTCACCATAGCCACGCAGCATGACAAACCAGGAGTGTGGTCACTGCTCTCCTTCCTACAGTGATTAAAGATTCAACAGCAAAAGTAACACACGTGTTAGTGTCTCCACTTCTTCCTTATTGTATCTCTCCCTGCTCACCTCTATAAAACTACTGCAGCATTACAACGGTTTTTTACATTATTATGACAACCTTACTAGATGTACTTCAATTCAAGTTCATGACCTGTTTCTTAACTCACTAGCAAGTATAGGTGATAAGAATCTTTGATGAGATAAGAAGTGTTTGTCACTTGACATGCAATGATTCAAATGCTCCTAAAATTAAAAAAAGTGGACTTTAAAGTATTACTGACGAAGCACTAAAATAGTTTTTATTCCCAGGGAAGGGTCACTTGAGAAGTCAGTCATATAGCATACAAACAGTACCCCAAGTGCTAAGAATGTTTCCCTCCACACACACAAAAGTTTAAAAAAAATCTAATAATCATTCTCAGCCAGTAAAATAACTGGACTAGAGCTAGGATTAGATTAATCACATTCAGCAGTGATAGTCACTAGTAAAATTAGCATAGTCCCACCATCCCCAGTCTATTCAGTAAACTAATGAGGATTGGAGGATTTTTGCTTTTATTTAGCTGGAGTGTGATATCAAGATAGATTGTGGATTATAGAAAATCCTTACGCAGTTTAAGAACATAAACCAGGTTTTTCCCCTGCTTAGTAAAGCTGTCAGCTTGCTAATACCAAAGAGCATTTCTATGGTTGCACTTTTAAAAACCTACTTTTTTTTTAACAGAGTTTTTTTCTAAGATCCTCTCTCCCTTCATCCAGTCCCATGAGATTAGAGCTTCTTGCAGTTGCAGGGTTAGAGAAAGGAATTTCTCCCTCTGGTGCCTCTTAAATTTCAGCGTAACAGGACCCATTGGAGATATGTTAATGAGATGTTTTGCTCTAGAATGATGGAGCCAGCCACTCATCCTTAGATGATTCTCCCTCAATGAGTCAGAGTAGCAAGCTCATTGGACAGCCCTGAAAGACACACAAAAAAGACAGAAGACAAGTCATTTGTCCTCTGTAAATTTGGATATGGGAGAATGGGTTTGCAAGGCCACCACTTATAGACAAAGCATGGAAAGTATAGGAGCTCACATGGTTGTTCTCAAGAAAGAGACCTTGAGTTTGGAATATGACCATCCTGCCAGGCCTTCCTCTTTCCCCACCACCGATCTGCAACCACACATAAAACAAACCAAAAAGGCACAGAAGGGTATTATGGGATGGTGTAGAGGCCCTGTTAGGCCCTATTCCATTTCCCTCTATGGTGATGTAGTGAAGGAAGAGAGGGCACATCCTTAACCAGACATTTATAATCCATTATAAAGGAAAGGGTTTGATCCAGTTCGTCCATTCTAGTTTACACTGCATTTACTGAAGCAAGCTTTGACCCTCAGATGTGCACAGACAAATCATTAACATGTCTGACCCACTAGGGAATTCCTCACACTACATTAACTAGGCTTTACACCTTCTGGGGCTGCTGCCAAAGACTATCTCTCCATTCCTTATCATGTGCATTAACAGGTTTTGCAGATGCAGAGAGCGTTACAAGCCTTGATTTTTAGGCAGGAACTCTAATTTTGAACCCACAGTCAGTTGCAGACCCAGCTAATGTGAGGTGCAAATCAAGTAGTCAGACATCTAAATGCTTTATACCTGCAATTAAGAGTCCCAAAATCTTCTCATCTTGTCTTCAGTGGCAGTTGAGGCACTCTGCACTTCACAAAAAGTACTCAAATGATAGGGCAGTTAGTTTATGAAATATGGGGCTTTAGGGGCTGGGTAGCTGGCTTCCTGTTTAGATACTTAACGAAGCAGGCAGGCAGCAGCCTGCTGGTGGGAGCTGCTGTATTTGTGCAACGTTACATTATGGAGAGGCCCTCAGCAAGATGTACCAAAGAAATGGACTCTGGCTCCTGCCAGGATCCCTAATTACTTCTAACAGAGAAGCGGACTAAAAGAAGCACCCCGGATACTAGGCCTGAGGAGCCCTAAACATCTTATAGACACCCCTAAGAAGCCAACCTAGACAACACCCCTGCTATTGTTAAATGTAATTGCATAAAGCATTGAGCCTAGAATATTTGCAACCTTTACTGCCAGCCAGCCATAGTGAATGATCATCTTTTTTGAGACATGTGTCTAAATCCATATTGGGGCCAATGAGGTGCTACAGCCTATAAAGACTAGCAACTGAAGCAGCTTCAACACTTCCCTCTGAGTCATGGTACACTTGACATGCTACTAAATACCTGAGGAGAGCAGGTGTCCCACAGAACTCAGGGACCCCTCTTAACAGGGACAACTACACTTTTTTCTTTGTCTGGGGACCCTTTCCTTACTTGGCTGGAGGTGGAAGGTAGAGCAACAGCTTCCTCTTCCCCTCAGGGGTCCTCTTCTAACCTTCCTATGCAAACTATTTATATCTTTGCTCTAACAAGCACTCAGTTAATACCTTTCTCACATCTTAGTTTGGGATACATACACCACTTCACAAACCTCTTAGTAAGTATACAGTATCTTTGTAATTTGCTTCTGCAACCTTTCCACGCCCACCCCTAAATAAACACGTAAATAAATGGACTATCTCAGCAAGACCAATAAAACAAAGTTGGAGCTTATAAGTCAAGCCATTTAGGAATCATGAGAACGCCCTTTTGTCTCCCCCCTCCAAACAAACAAGCAAAAAAAAAACCCAGTACATTTTTGAACAAGTAAACAGAGAAATGTAAATACTATAAGACTCTTTTATGAGTCACTTCATTAGCAATTAGTGATGCAGCATGCAAGCAGAATTGTAGAAAAGAGGTATTTATTTGACATGCTGGGGCTCGAGTTCATGTGCAAGCAGCTTTCCACTAGCATGTTTTCCTGGGTCCCTGGTGCTATGCCTAACTAGATGTCTTTCTCTCCTCCCACCCCCCAATCTATCCCTCTTTCCCCAGTTCCACCCATCATACTGCACTAATTTTAGGCAAACTCCAAGAAAAAATATGTTAGGATGAGATATGGCTGGTGGAATTTCAGGAAGGTGGTTTTCTTTGAGGGGAAGTTGGCCTGGAAATAATCAAACTTATAATGGGGAATCTAGATTAATCTTAAATGTACAGTGGCTACTGTTGCTCCATAATATAGTAAAATACTAGAGAAAAGGTGTTGGTGAATGACTTCCCAATCACCTGAAGGACAAGGGCCTGTTGTACATTTCCCTTTAGGGGCATATGCTAAACCGGACACATTTTGTAAACTCAGATATTTATATTTTGTTATCAGAGATCTGCAAACATCTGGATAATTTATTGCAGTCTCTCATATCCTCATGAGACAGTTGAATTCATGCCCCAGGAGCTGCATGATCAATCTCCTTACCCTTCACTGAGGAAAACAGATCCCTTCCATCTCCTTATGTAACACTAGACATTGCTGGCCATTTGCATTTGTATGAGGCATATCATATTTTTCCAAGAAGTCTTTGTTTTTCTCCAGGAAGGTGAAGATTAGGGCTCACTTATTTAATGGGGGGAGGGGGAGTGTGACTCACCCAGGACTTGAGACTGACATCAGAACATGGAAATAAACAAGTAGAGCTGGCCAAAATATTTGTGTAGAACCACATACCCACTCCAGCAGAGCCAGGATTTGAGGCTTAATGGGTTTTTCAAACTTGAGGGGAAAAGGTCGTTTGCACAGTGGGGACACCTGTGAATCTGTGGAACACCCTTCCGGCAGCCAGCCTTTATCCCTTCCAGCCCCCCTCCCTGTTTCTCTCAGTAAGCTCAGCCACGTTACTGGTGTGATTTTCAAGAAAGGACTCACTGTTCTTCTCTCTCTGGGCCCTAAGGTGAATTTTTCTTGCTGCTCCTTCAACTTCTGTCTTTGAGGAATGGCTAAGCAAGACCACTGCCACCATTCTGTTCCCCCCAAATATTCCCTAGGTGATCTGAGAAGTCCAGCAAGTGACCTGACTCACTTTCCATAGGGTAGTTAACTTCCTAGTGTATGATTTCTAAGAAGCCCTTGAGGGTTGCCTAGCTATTGTGCTAGGCCTTCATGAACATCACTTTCACTTTTAAACCAAGACTGCAGCAGCTCAAGAGAGAGGCTTCCCTTTTCCTCTACAGAGTCAGAGCAATTAGGCAGCTTCCTTGGGATGAGGGCTGGGAGGTCTCGTCCTACCTGAAGACAGAGAAAGCAGCAGCTGGCACCCATCTCAAGATCAGGAAGAGCTACCTGTGCTATCTTGCATGGATGCTTGGAAGGATTTTGTTGCTAAGAACCCTAAGGCTGCTGTTGCCTTGTCATTGACAGGTAACAGATGACCATGATGTGTTTGATTCTCCAGATCTCCTTGTAATTCCTCCCAGAGGTTTAGAACAGTATGTCAACGCCATTCCCAGATTGAAATACTGAATCCTCTGTGAGGTTTAGGAAGTTGACCCCTGACTTTTAGCCCCTGCTCTCCCATCTTTCTCTAATGTATTGTAGGACTAGTATTGGCAACCTATTACATAAGTATCAATCAAATCAAGACCTAAGATGGTTGGTTAGCTTGTTGTGTTGAGCCATGCATCTTTCAAACAGGGTTTGTATGAGGGGAAACTTAGAAACTGACAGGGGAATAGGGGTGATTTGCCACTTATCTGATTAATTCTGTAGTGAGTAATCAGCAGTCAGACTGTAAAGCCAAAGAAACAAATACAGATTGTGGTATATGTAGCTATGTAAATGTTCCTGACCTGTTATGATTATGTGTTTGATGTACTGCACCTTTTAATGTAAGGAAATGCTGGTTCACCTAAATAAATGGTTGATAGGGAAGGATTGGTTTCAACAAACCCGCTAGTTTGAAAATAATTTGAAAAAACTTCTGGAAATGAAACAATAAATGTTTTGTTTTTCCCATTTGAATCATTTCACAGTTGTAGTTAACTTATTTTAAAAAACAGTAAAGAATCCTGTGGCACTTTATAGACTAACAGACGTTTTGCAGCATGAGCTTTCGTGGGTGAATACCCACTTCGTCGGATGCAAGTACAGATCCAGACTAACACGGCTACCCCTCTGATACTTATTTTAAAAAATGGTTTAAAAAGTCAAAATCAAAACAGAAAACATTTTGAAACTATCAAAACAAACATTGTGATAGACCCACTTCCAAACTGAGTCTCAGTTCCTGCAAATTTGAGATTGACTTTTCATCCTGATTCAGGATTGGGGGGAAAATGTTGAAACCTTGAAACCGTTTGCCAGATGGAGAAACTGATCTACACAACCCACTGGGCTTTCTCTCTCTTAGGCACTCATTGATTCTTATTCTTTTCTGCCTTTGAGTATGGAAGACACGCTGTTTCCCTTTATTGTCTGCAGCTTCCGACATTACAGAAACCTCAAGAGTAGTTGTAATGGCAAAGTATCTTTTTTACTTTAGGAGACATCATTTAGGATTATATTAAATTATTCATAGGTTTAGGGTACCAATGTCCAAAGTTAACGTCCACTTGAGCATATGGTGTCATGAATTCAGTCAGTTGAAACTTCCATGGCACATCATGACTTGTTCACCTTAGCCTCTAAGGATCGAACAAGAAGCAATGGGCTTAAACTGCAGCAAGGGAGGTTTAGGTTGGACATTAGGAAAAAATTCCTCACTTGTGTGGTTAAACACTGGAATAAACTGCCTAGGGAGGTTGTGGAATCTCCATCTCTGGAGATATTTAAGAGTAGGTTAGATAAATGTCTATCAGGGATGGTCTAGACAGTATTTGGTCCTGCCATGAGGGCAGGGGACTGGACTCGATGACCTCTCAAGGTCCCTTCCAGTCCTAGAATCTATGCATCTATGACCTCTTTGATTCTGTGACACTTGTTCTGTAGTATTTTGGTGGTGTGCCTGTTTCATGTCCTCCAGTTCCTTAGGGCCATCAAGGTTACTGTCAGACTCTGGCTGTACCCATGCCATCGTCTACAGTCACCTGCAATTAGCTGTTGCCCCCACCTCTTGGGTTCTGAGAAGATGCGTGCTAGTCCTCTACAGGTTCTTACCAAACTTTGACAGTATTATGTAGGACTGAAGGTCAACACATGCAGAAATTTAGACATGCCATTCTACTCTTAATGTTCCGGATTAAAGGGACAAAGGACAAAGGCTGTTTTAGTATGTGACCAAAATACTGTTGTTTTTTCCCATTTGGCATTTGATAGCGTGTTTGTTAGACTTGTACTCAAAGGTGTTTGAATAGTCTATCAATGACTGATTAATAGTCTCTCAACAATAAATAGTTCTTCCCATTACAGAGAGGCTAGTCATTCTCTGTTTCTTCCCCTCTGACTTCACCCCCAATTGAACTTACTGTATTTGCATCCGAAGAAGTGGGCTATAGCCCACGAAAGCTTATGCTCAAATAAATTTGTTAGTCTCTAAGGTGCCACAAGTACTCCTGTTCTTTTTGTATTTCTGTAGTCATTAAAGATGCCTTCTTTTAAAAAAAATTAAACTTCTGTTGCATCTGGCTCATGCCTTAAGCACATATATATTTAAAAGCACAGGAATTAATAATTTAAAAAAATTAAATAAACCCACCACCACCTTTGGTAGCTGTCAACTTACATACAAGCATATCCATATATTTTATCATACTGAAAGCAAAGGATATTTTTAATCATCTCATTTTGGCATTTCCTGTACTGCTTTTACATAGTCAAGCCCAGCTGTATTAGTACAACAGTTAATAATCTGCAAAGAAGGTACGTTTCTGCTCAGCAAACTGGCAGTTTTCTCCTCTGACTTCAGCCCATATTGATGCTTTGTCTCCAAAGCATTCTCTTTATGTTCACTCTGGAATCATGCTTTCTGGAGGTCTTGCCCCAACTAACCATATTATCAGTGTAGATTTGGGCCCTATCCACTCCTCTGAATATATAGTTCAGTGATGGAAAATATCTGGTGATGAACTTAGCGCTGTTGGAAGTTGCCAAAGGATGTGTGAAATGTGTCTGATGAAGTGGGTATTCACTCATGAAAGCTTATGCTCCAATACGGCTGTTAGTCTATAAGGTGCCACAGGACTCTGTCGCTTTTTGTGAAATACATGTATCTTAGCAGTTTTGTCATCTAATTGCAGCTGCTACAATCCATGTGATGCATCCAGTTCTGTAAAATACTTAACCTGGTCCTCTCACCAATTGTTTCTTCCATTGTCAGTATCTGATGTTGCTCCTGCATTAGAATCTCATTGAGAACTTTGGGATCCATACACGTTCTGAGTTTCCCATGAGGTTTTTGGTTACACACCCCATTGAGTTTACCCAGCCTTTGAGGTTGTCTATTGCTTTTAGTTTGTTTACTCATCCTTTCATCGGCGCCAACTTCTGCTGGTGCTGGTGCGTGCTTGACCCCCCCTCGGCCCCACCCCGACTCCACCCCTGCACCCCCTTTTGCCCCTGCCCTGCCCCCATTCCCACCCCTTCCCCAAAGTCCCCACCCCAAATCCGCCCCCTCCCTGGCCCTATTGGACTCCTTCCCCAAATCCCCGCCCAGGCCCAGCGCCACGTTCTCGCTCCTCCGTCCCTCCTGGAGCTTGTTACGCCATGAAACAGCTGTTTCACAGCAGCAAGCACTGGGAGCTAGGCAGAGGAGCGGGGACACCAAGCGCTTAAGGGAGGAGGTGGAGGTGAGGTGAGGCCGGGGGGGGAGCTTGGCTGCCAGTGGGTAGCATCCACTAATTTTTCCCCATGGGTGCTCCAGCCCCAGAGCACCCTCGGAGTCAGTGCCTATGCGTCCTTTAATAACCCTCTGGGTATTGCTACTTGTTTCAGGGCATATACTACTGAATAAATTGGGTCTTTCAAAGCGCTATATGTAAAGGGTAACATTTCACTCCCCTCAAACCTATAAGGAAAACTGTGTCCAAGCCAGTACCGTTGCTGCTTCTGCAGCCTGGCTTGCTTACAGATCATGTCACTCTTGCATGATATCTTGTGTCATTTGCTGTAAAATGTGTTGCGTAGCCCCAGTATTTCACAGGCCAGGATTGCACCCAGCAGAGATTCTTTCCCATGAAGTGATTTCACAGAGAGCCATGTCTACATAGTGTGCTGTGTCTCAGCTTCCTACAACAGGCTTGCAGTAGTTCCTGTTTTTTTTTAAGACCTTTGGTTTACCCATTTTAGCTCTTTCACATCTCCCCATCTGATTGTGTTTGTTTCCAGTCCTGCATCCAGTTCGTTAGACGTACTATGTCCTTAAAACCAGCCAGTACCAATCCCTGTGAACTGCTGGCTCCTTTTGCAATGAAGCATGCTGTGCTGTCTCTGGATCTATTGCCCCAATAAACAGCACATCGGTGACCTCAGCGGTCCTCTCCTGGGAAGCACATTTCTGCAGAGGGAAATTTTCATTTACCTTTTGGACGTATTTTACCATGTGCTGGGTGGTGGTGGGTTTTTTTTAACTGAGATGTTCCATGCCACACCATTTGCAGCCCTTCCCAGCTCCATTCTCCGTCAGCCTCAGCTCAGTGTGCAGCATGTTGTCTGTCTTTCCCCTCCTAAAAAACATTTTCCTTATTCTACCTCATTTATGAGCCAGACTTCTGCATAATCTGCCTCAAAGGTTGCACAATGCTTTTCTATTGGGCAGGATCCGAAACCCATTAAAGTCATTAGAAAGTCTGCTTTTGCTGCAGTGGGCTTTCGATCAGGCCCTTCATGTGCTAGCCTAACAGATTTGAATTGTATCTTGCAAAGTAGACACTGGCTAAGTAAAAGCTCTCAACCTTTTTTCTGTTTACAGCATAGGCTTCCTGATCTCTTATCAAAAGGACCTCGTTTGACCCCACAATTGCAGGACTAATCATTTAATCTCATGTCTGTAAAGAAAGCATCAAAGGTTTCCATCGGCTGCTGTATGAAATCCATAGCATTCATATAGATCATTCCTTTTCAGGGACCAGTATGCATTTTTATCCATTATGTCTAAGCTGTCTGACCCAAGCAAAGCAAGAGGCTTTGTGTACACAAAATGCAGCTCAATTTACAAACTAAGGCTCAATTCTGCCTTCCTTTATGACTCATGCAGTATCATTAAAGACAACAGGATTGGATGGGGTATAATTGAGAATAGAATTTTGCCCAAAGGGGCAAATCTTACTTGCTTTATTCTTGTGAGCAGCCCCTCTAAAGACGGTGGGCCTACTCACATGAGTAAGATGAGCAGGATTCACCCCTAAATAAAAGTCTTCTACAAAAGACTTCTCAATTGCTACAGTTTTCAATCGCTGCACATTCTTTTTCTAACAAATGCTCATTTATTGTATTTACATACTTTGCTGTTGGAATGTCTCTTTGATTTTCAAAGTTATGTTCAACATTTGAATATTTTTAAATTACCCCAAAAATGTAAACAAAGCCAAAGGTGAAGGTGTTCCACAGACACAACTGCCTCCGGCAACTGTCAAATGTAAAATTTGGTGGAACGTTTCAGCATGTCTCCAGTTTAACGGAGTTGAGGAATGCAGCAAAAACAGGTGTTGTCTGACACAAGCAATAATTATCTTTCACCTTGATGGATGTTAATTTAATCTGTTTTTTACATGGTAGCTAGGTCTCAGCTGAGTTAGTGCCAGAAAGCAGATGAGATGTTTAGTGTAGTTTGTATGTGACAATTCACAAGACAGTTTCTACTCCCCTCTTTTATTTATTACACAGAGCAGTTTTAATGCTCTTTGCTGTTTACCCATTAAACTAGCTCTAGATGCATTTTATATTAGACTATTAATATATGTATAGTCTCATTAATAGGTTTTTAATGAGTTCATGATGAAAGTGATAGCTTTTGAGGACTCTTACTAGGAAAAAAAAAAGTTAATTAGCAGAGTATCCTTGTAAAATATGGATAGACCTTATACAACATTTACAAAGAAAAATTTCTTGAAGCACAAGGTCACAGGACAAAGTGAAACCATCGCTGTTGTCCTGCCATGACCTGTACTTAAATGAAGTAAAAATGTGGAAGGAGCAGCTCTCATCCAAAATGATTAGTTACTTTCTAGCATCCAGTGTTTACAGTACATCCTTCATTTGCCTTTAGCCACTCCATCAGACAACACTCTACTTATGCCCCTGGGCAAGTTTTCTTGCACTACTGGCATTGAAATGTCAATAACCCATACACACATTGACCTTGGCAGTGTTTCAGGGCCAATTACATAAACAGCTCTTTAACCCTGTCTCCAATGCTGTTAGGCATAAAAACAGTATGTTCATCATAAATGTATACATTGCTCCCTGGTCTGGCAATGTTTTCTATTGAATTAAAGTTGATAAGTGTATGATAGAATATGTGTCATGCAAGGTGCTTGCTGGTATTCCCCAGATGCCCCACTTACCTGTAGAGAGATCTATTGCCTTTCAGAAATGTTGTACACTCCGAAGATACCACTAGTAGCAGTGATTTCATACTATCACTCACGAGTGATGGATGAACTTCCTCAGCTACCCACCATGACTGTCTTACAGTCATGATATAAACCATTATAGCACTGTTCAAGAAGACAGTGCAGACCAGGAAGTGGGGGAATGACCGAGCAAAAATGCATGTTAAAAGCCGAGTACAAGAAGAATGCACACTGGTACACAGGTAAGATCACGCAAAACTCCTACAATCAAAACAGACAAGAAAGAGTATTGCTAAGAGGGCAAGAAATTTTCCCATGAGGAAACAGAACATAGTGCCAAATCAGAATGCTCTCTAAGAAACCAAAGACATCCATGAAATCAGGTTCTCTATTCTGGCATAAAACTTTTGTAACTATGAAACCTGCATAAAACAAAATGAAAGATCTGTAGTCGAAATAGGGTGCGGGGAATGGGAGCAATCACGACACTTAGATATAGACACTACTTAGACACTAAGGTATAGAGCAGAACTCTACCCATTGGTAATAGAACAGGAAGGAGAGAATTAATAGATGAACTTCAAAATGTTAGGAGTTTGGTTTTAGTTTGGACAAGCTTACGCAAAAGTCTGGGAACTTATCTGAATTATCTAAACATCTTGGGTGAAATCCTGGCCCTGTTGAAATCAATTGGCATTTTGTCATTAATGTCAATGGAGCCAGGATTTCACCCCTTAAATATGCAATAGGGCCCCCAATCCACTCCCCAAACCAAATTGACATCAAGGACTAAGTTTTCAGTGGATTTCTGGTTCATGCTCAAAAAAATGGAGTGCCTACCTTTGCATGCACAATTATAGTCAATTTGTCTGCAGTCCCACAATTGGGCATACATTTTTCCCATGCTCCTTCTTGAAAATCTGGCCCTCAAAAACCAACATCTCAGTGTAAGACATAAGTGTGTGCCCATCAAACCAATTTTTCCTTTCTACAGAAAGAACAGAAATAGTGATATACCTCGTATCAAGTTCACAGGCATTTAATTAAGATACTTAGGCACCTAAGTCCCATTTTTAGGTACTACTCTGATCCACAAACTCCCACTTGGCTGCTGCCTAACACTCTAGGAACCTAAACTCATTGGTGCCTTAGTTTTTGCAGTAGAAGTTCCCTTAGCACCTGTGTTCTTGCCTGCTGCCTCATTGTAGGCCCCTGATTGCTTATCTCCTGCTTAAGCCCCAGAGCAATCTGCAAACCAGGAGAAGATAGGTGTTTCTTCATCTAAGTCGCATGCAGGGCCCAATTCAGTAGCCAAGCTCAGAGGCCACCAAAATCCACATAAAACAGGGGTGGGGTGGGAGAGAGATTTAGCCCAGTGGTTAGGGTACTCACCTAGAGTGTGGGAGACCACCAGTTGAAATATCCCCTCTGCCTGATGAGCAGGGAGTTGAACAAGGATCTGACACATTTCAGGTGAGTGCCAAGGCTACAGGGTGATTCTCACTGGTCCAATTAAATTAATTTTTTCATTTAATTTAAAGGGGAACAAACCTCAACAGAAGAGACTGAGGGACCCCTTAAAATATCCCAGATCCAGTGGTTAGAGCACTCACCTGAGAGATTCTTCCCCTCAGATAGTGTGTGGACTCGAACCAATGATCTCCAATGTCCCAGAGGAATACCCTAACAGGGATAAAGGTTATACAGGAGGCTCTGTCCCCCTGCTATTTTGTGTGGAGTTAGGCAGTCTCTGAGCAAGTCTACTGGATTATGCCCTGCACCCAGTTTAGATAGAGGAGAACATGTCTTCCCCTGGTTTTTGGATTGCTAGCAGAGATAGGCACCTCCCTGCAATCCCAGACAGGAGCACTATCTAAGAGAGAGGAGCGGAGCTTAGAACACATGGCTCTCATCTGTGTCTCCCATAGGCTTGCTTGGCTGGCTCCCTGCCTAGCATGCTGACTTTGCCGACTGAGTTCTATGGCACCTATCTCTCCCCATTCACTGCATAGGGAACCTAGGTGTTCAACTCAGGCTTTGTGGATCACAGTGTTATTCCTGTGATTTTTTTAGGCACCTAAAAGGTGTTGTGATGCCCAAGTCCCTTTGTGGATCTGGGCACTACTGACAATGAGGAGTAGGTTTGTGGATTACGGAGAACGGGCAGAGAGGTACTCACCCAGTACATGATGGGCCAAAGAAGTGGGTGCAGCAGTTGCCAGTGCAGATGGTGCATTTAGTATGAATTATTTCTAGAACAATGTTGAAGGTATTTATAATCAAAACTGAGAAGTCTTAAAATAGGCAACCAGAAATGTCTGAGAAAGAAAAGGAAGAGCACCTTTCATATCACTCAGGCTAGAGGGGATGAGGAATCTGTTTCCATTTTTTAAACCAGGATCATGATTTATTTACAGTGGCAGGTGGGAGACATCATTCCTATTGTTCATGCCCCTCCCGAGGTAGATTTATCAGACCCAAGATTTTCTAAAAGAGCTTTCCATTGTGTTTGACTATTGCTGTAGTAGGTAGTGGAAGAGCATGAGGGTAAAGCAAGAGCAGGAACTGCACTTGTGCAGGCTGAAAATTAGACAAATTAAAGGTCCTCAAATCTGTGCACCAAAGTTGCAAGACTGGTTTCTGTGAGCACAATTTTTGGGTACCCAAACACCTGGGCATCCAAAATTGCATGTGCAGAACTCTAGGTGTTTGTATGCTGCTTTTGAAAGTTATATATAGTATGCCTTTGTACAGTTTTTAATTATACACAGAAGGATGGTCCAATAATTTGGGTACTACCCTAGGAAGTAACTGCTTCATCACTCACTTTTGTGTGACCTTGGACAAGTCACTTAGCCTCTGTGTACCTCAGTTCCCCATCTATAAAATTCGGATAATATAAGAACTGCTGTACTGGGTTGGACCACGGGTCCATCTAGCCCAGTATCCCGTCTCTGACAGTGGCCAGTTCCAGAGCTTCTGGGAGAGTGTACAGAACAGGGCAATTCTGGAATGATCCACCCTTGTCTTCCCAGCTACTGAGAATCAGAGATTTCAGTGTTCCCAAGCAGGAGGTTGCATCCCTGACCATCTTGGCTAATAGCCATTGATAGACCTATCCTCCATGAACTATCTAGCTTTTTCATACTCAGGGTACGTTTACACTTACCGGGACGGTCGACGCGGCGAGTTCGACTGCTCGGAGTTCGAACTATCGCGTCTGATCTAGACGCGATAGTTCGAACCCCGGAAGCGCTAGTTCGAACTCCGGTACTCCACCGCGGCAGGAGGAGTTGCCGGAGTCGACCCTGGAGCCGCGGAGTTCGCTTCCGCAGCGTCTGGACGGTAAGTAAGTCGAACTAGGGTAGTTCGAATTCAGCTACGTTATTCACGTAGCTGAATTCGCGTACCCTAGTTCGACCCCCGAGCTTAGTGTAGACCAGGGCTCAGTTATACTTTATAACAACAATTCCATACCTCACAGGGGCCTTATGAGGGTAAATACATGAAAGGTTGAAAAGTGCTCTGATGCTAGGTGATGGGAGTCACAACCTGGGAACACCTTGAATGTGCCTGATGTAGAGGGATCTTAGAAGCTGCTGCTTGGGAGGAGTTGGATGGTGAAAAGTACACAAAGAATGACTGGTTTATGTGTACTCATGCTGGAGACATAGTTCAGCCACTGTTGCTTTAATATATCCATCTCTGGGTACAGTGAATTACCGAGAACTTCAAAATATCTCGAACGCCTATACCAATATTTAACTATAGTGCTAAGAGTTACAAAAAAATTATTTAGACCTTGGAAAGATGCCATCCCCTTGGACTAAAATGAAGTGGATATAGGAGTTAATGGAAATATCCAAGTCTAAGAAAAAACATTTTAAGGATAAAAAATAACTCAAAGATAACTTACATAGGAAAATATGGCACCAGTTAGATTTTATTAATAAAAATTAAGGAGCCAAGAAAAAAAGAAAAACAAAAAGACACCACTTAAGAAATTTAGCTCAGAGACCTCACTTGACACACAGTAGAAAGAGCCAAATATTAAAGTTATTAAAGTTAATGAAGAGTGGAGGAAAAGACCAACCATGGGCAGATAATCTTTCACACATGCTAAAATACAGGACCATTAGAATGTAATTCCACACCCAACATTAAGCTGTACATCATTCACAATGAACTTGAAGAAGTCCATTATCCAAAATCAGTACAAGTAGATTCTAACTGAACTTGTTATTCTATGTAAACTATAGAGCAAAAATCCTAAAGTTTAAAAAAAAAAATTCAAAAGTAGAATCCTGGGGCAAATTTTGGTTCACGCCACAAAACTAAAAGAAACAGACTTTGAGAGAAGGCATTTTAATTTGGGGCAAGAGATTTTAGGCCAAATAAGGCTGAACTTGAATGTTAGATCTACCTCTCTTGTGAGCGCTATTTATATCTGAACTTGACAGTGGGCTCCTATTTCTGCAGTGAGGAAAACCAATACCCCTGATTTTGGGGAGTGGGGGAGACAAGCTCTAGAGTGGGTTCCAGACTTTGCAGCTCATCTGAATTTCTATGAATATCCTTTATAAAGTACTTTGGGATAGTTTGAGATAGAGATAACTAAAGTAGTATTGTGGCAAGCTCACTCTTTTTTGGTGGGGGAAAGGGGAGCTGGTGTATACGAATGTATTGTGGCCAGGGAAATGGTGACCTTGCCCATAAGTTGATGGGAATCGCTGGTAGGTACTTTTCACAAACGAGTGCGCTGTTCATTCCCTTAAACAGTGAACAAATATGAAGTTTTTCAATATACGTTGTATTTCTCAGATGCACAAATTCAGCAAAAAAACTTTCCATTTCTATGGACATTACTGATTCTCCTACAACCTCCATGGATGTCATAGATGGAGGAGAGGAGAATGATGGAGAGTGAACCTTTACACTGTGATCTGGTGAGCTCTGGCAGCCTCCAGAGCGTAATATATCTTTTTTTAATTCTACCCCCACAAGGCCACAGACTGGAACATGTAAAAATAACTAGAAGAGACTGACAGCTGGAAGAAATCTCTCCAGTTCTGTAAAGTGATCAGGTCTGCAGCTTTGGAAGGGTCTTTCCATTTTCTTTCTTTCTTTCTTTCTTCTTGCTAGTTGGTCTAAAAAAAGGAATAATTTTCATTTTTCCAGATCAGGTAGGTTTTTAAAAATGTGATTATTTCTGCTGAAAGTCAGTTTCCATTAATTAAAAAGTTGTGTGTGGATTTAAAAAAATCAGATGTAGGGTTTCTTATATATCATGCATTATAGCAGCTACCTTTAAAACAGAGCTAAAACCTCATTTTGTATTACACCTTTTCCGTATTACAGATAAATTCTATAAACTGCTATATGCCCTATAGTTATATCAATATAGCTTTTCTATTTTTAACAAACATAAATTGATATCCCAGTTTTCTGATGCCCGGACACAATACTTCCACTGTTAACAAATATTTGGTTCATGTATGATCATGATAACAAACTATATTGTAGTGGTGAATGAGACATAAAAAGTAAAGGGAAAGACATTTTCACTGAAATGCAAAACTTCAAGTGGTAACAGACTTTTCAACCTTTTAAAAGAAGATGCTAGAGCGTTGCAAAGAGAACATGTGTGTGTGAACTTTTTTCCTCTTGTCTTGCAGCTGATCTATTTAGATGGGTCACTTTGACATCCCCTTGAAAGGTATGAAACTCCTGCATCAAGGAAATTGCCTATGATTAAGTGATAATATGAAAGGATGTTTAAATCTCTTTTCTGGGCCACCTAACACATGTTAATGGCCATCATGTAGATGCCAACATTTTGACCCTCTCTTGCTAAATGAGACACGAGAACTTACATTCTCTTCTTTTTTTTTAAATAATGTATTATTCCTTACATTACATATTTCACAAAAAATACAAACACTTACACAGACAATAGAACAAAACATACACTGTATATCTTATACCCCATGGACTTATTAACTGAGCATAAAGTTTCATATGGCTAAATTATTAAAGTATATAATCATTTTGCTGAAAAAATAATTTTATTGTGCAAAATTAAATTATATATAGCACAATATAGCACAGTTGCCCATTTAAGGTATCTGTATGCCATATGTAACAAATAATTTTAAATTTAACTTCGTTTTGATTATGTTTAATTTTTTAAGTCAACACAAAATTCATGGAAGCCTTTTGTCTATTAGAAGTCAATAAGAAAATACAGTATGTTGCATTTTTTTCCTGGTTTTGCAAGTATCCTCATTATCAACTAACAATTATATTAAATCACCAAAAAAAAATAAAAAATTAAACAGACATTGAAACCAATTAAAGTAAGAACACCGAGTTAAGATAGATAACAGAAGAGAGCATACAATATCATGTTTAATTCACCCCTTATGCAGTATGTTATACGTAGAGTCACCTATTGGTGCTTTTTACAGTGCCCAAGCATAAGCACTTACTAGTATCAAAATTTCATTCTTGTGGTTTACTTATATATGCTTGTTTATATTTGCATTTTTAAAAAATGACTGACAGGAAAATAAATCTTTGAAGAGTTTGAGAGATGACAAAAATTGTAACCGCTCAGGAGGAGATAATTTTTTTAAATCTCTAATTATCTAACTAACAAACCAATATAACAAATTCTTATATTTTCAAGCATTACCATCATAGCCAGCAGAAGCTAATGACATCTGAAAGTGGGTAGGTAATTCTGATACATAATGTGCTCTGAACCAGTTTACAACTGTGAATATAGCCTTTACATTATCAGACTTCAAATAGGAAGGTGCAATCTACCCTACCCTAATGAGCTTCCAGTCATCCTGGCGGTGCATTAAACTTAAAAAAAAAAACCAAGGGGATACAGTCTACACTAAAGTTTGGTGTTCAACAAAATTTTGTTATACAAATGTACTATTTTCTCAGACATGTAATTATGTCCAATAATAATCCTAATGTATAACAAGACATTGGTATGCTTCATGATTTCTTGCCTCTACTTTTACAGAGATAGTCCAAATTAAATATTCAGAAATAAGAGAAGACCCTTAGGATATGAAGAGATATGAAGATATAGTAAATGACAGTGTCCAAAACACAACCATTTATGGTTTGCATGTGTAAACTCAGCTGGACTATTAAAGTTATTTACATTCTGATTGGCAACACTCCTATTTATATGGGCATTGCCTTCTGGAGTTAGCAAAGCAAGTTACTAGTTTGTATAAAATAGGCTGGTTGCTCTATTTCATATTGTTTGTTTCTCTAGTAAGGAGTGCATTTCAGAATCAGGATATTTTGAAGAGAACCACTCATTCAATTCCATAGTGAAGGCCTAAGACTAATATTTTGAAAACCTCTAATTCAAAGACCTGTTATCTTTACTTGACCTTATTTCCTGTCATTGGCAAGAATTGAGTTGCTTCTATTCACTCTAATAGCCATATAGTATAACCCTTGCTGTGAACAACTGCTATTTATGCATCCCTTTGTAGAATGCTACAATCTTGGGAAGTCATATGTCTGCCTCGGAAAGGGTCATTTACAAACAGCCTCTTGTTTGACCTAAGGGATACATCACATTACCTCACCCTGTACTTTTTACCTTATATACTGTACTTCCTTCCTCTCGTGTTTAACACAGCACAGGTGGTTATGTGCTTCAAAACCAGGTGTCTGAGGCTAAATTCATTTGCTGAAATATTCACCTTATTATTATTTTTAGTTTGGAATTCAGATCTCCTAGTACTACAAAAAATTTTCCAAAAAAACACTATTGTTTATGGCATCTTTTCACTGCTAACAGGTAAAATTTGATGCTTCTCTATAAATGTTGAAAAACATGACTGGAGTTCATAGTCATCCAAAAACAATTAAAGATGTGTTGATCCTATTGCACCATGTCTGAAGGCACTGTTTGAAGGGGAAAGTAAATTTATACGTACAACTATAATGAGGCTGTACCTGAGGAAGAGAGGAATTCTCCACTGTTAATGGAAAATGGCTAATACATTTGTGATATTTTTATTAATGTAGCACACAAGTAGCACTGAAAAGGTAAATTAGATATACATGGAGATTGTCCATAGTAGACTTAAAAGAGAATTCCTCTCTTCACCCTGCACAGTTTAGTTTGAAATTCTGATCTCAGAATGTGTCTGTCTCATATATATATAACATGCATATCATAAAAAATACTATGGTGATGGGGGTTAAATATATTTAGATAGAAAAAATTAGATAGAAAAAAATGGTTCATTTCTTCATGCTCAGTACAATTTTGACCTTTGTTGATCAGTTATCAATAGCAGGGACAAATGCATTGCACCAATTATCCACTATGTTAATCCAGACTGCCATTGGGAAAAAAATATAAACACAGACACTTAGGGTGAAATCCTGAATCCCCTGAACTCAATGGGAGATTGTCCTTGATTTCTGTGGGGCCAGAATTTCACCCTTAGTGAAGAATGCAATGTTTAATTCCAATTCCCAGCTAAGCAGGTCAGATTGTCATTTCCAATAGTTTCCCCTATTATTGTAGATAATATCCAGATTCGGAGGGAGAACGGTCAATTTGTGGAGCATTAGCAAAATCTAGAATAACCAATCTATGCCCTTAAACAGTCCCACCATTAATATTTGAAATGTACTTGAAATATTTGTCTCGTGAGCCGTATTGCTTTAAATGGTAGCTTTGCCCAAATAAGGACCGCAGGACTTCTGTTTGAAAATAATCAGAGAGTGGAATGTCTATGAATTTTTTTTTAAATAACGTGAGCAGAGCTCCATCTCATTACCAGACTGAAATGACCTATGCTGTTCACTGATCAACTACTATTTCCTGGGCAAACTAAGGATTGTTTTGTATGGAAGAGTGAATATTCGATTTGTGGCTCATGCTTCCCTAGCATCTCTATTTTCTATTAAAGCAATTGTTTACCTCTTTAGAAGATAAGAGTGTTAAATATCTGGAGACAGACTTAATGCCTTAATCAAAGGTAAATGATATTGCTACTGTAGTCGCCTTTTCAGGTGAATTTTCACAGGGATAAAGGAGCAAGGGGCATGTTTAGGCATGTAAAGCCTGATTATTTATAAGGAAATCTGGTTCCTTCCAATTAGATTTCAGGGCATCTCCGCAGTGAGCCAGCCCCCCATTACTGCTCCCTTGCCTCCCCTTTGGTGTTCCTCATGATCATCAATACTGTGGGGCTCAAATATCCCTCCCATTTCACTGTTCTTTAAAGTCATCATCTGGAACATTTAAGCTAAATGCCTTCAAGGGTAAGGTTTGAGGGTTTTCAAATCAAGCTCTTCTCAGTGGTAGCATTCACCCTTTGGAATATGCTCCTGTCAGAAACTCATCTCAGCCTGATCTTGGCCACTCTCAGAAAGCTCAGATGGCAGATAGCAGATACTTTGGTTGTTGCAGTAGAACACCCTGGTAAACCTGATCCTCTCCATGTTATAGTTGCTTCTCACAACCTACTAGCAACTTGCTAGTCTTATGCAACCTGAGCTTCAAGGCAACTCACTCTTATCCATATCCAAACATTAGAAGAAGTTCTCAGCAACACTGTCTGGGTCATCTGAGATAGAAATATGGGTCTTGGCATTAGAAGTCTGCTGAATACAGTGTAACGCATGAGTCTCATCTACATGCATTTCCAAAACCCCATACATGCATTTTAGAGAAGGGGAGAGGAGATGGAACCATGTCCAACCCCATCTGTGAGCACCATAAGAGATTATGAGTACTGACAAACACCATCCACTCATCAATGAAGGAATTCAGTTGCCTAAGAACAGCCTCTCGACACCTGCCACAGTTCATGGACAAGTCAATAACATCTTGTGATCAAAGGAACTGAAGGTAGCTGATAGGTCTCAGTTCCCACTAGCTCAAGAGCAGTTCAGTCAGTGATAGTCCTCTTGCAAGCATAAATATGTTAGCTGAGTTATTATTTATAGATAAAGATATTTATGCCTAACATTGCTGGTTTTACCCTAGGAAGAAATCTTTTCTTTTCAATCCATTTATTAAAGTTACTTAATATTTACAAATTGTTTTCCATAGACTTAATATTTCCCTCTCTAATGTGTTGAGACTCATGACATATGTTTCTACTTACCTGAAATACTTAGGCAGGTAAAGTATATAACACATATTCTCCATAGGTATCATTTCATCTAAAAAAGTAACTGTAACACAAACGTCATGATGAAAAACAAATGATACACTGGCATTAAATATGGAAACAGGAACAAATTCAAGAGGGGAAGGAGCTGCCTTTATTCTTTATTTTCCAAATAAGATGAGAAAGAAGCTCTCCAGGAAAAATATTTGTCTGAACTAATCTACTTAGATGGTAGATTCTTTGGGGCAGAGACCCTGTTATTTGTACAGCACCTAGCGCAGTGGGGTTCTGGTCCATGACAGGAGCTGTCTGATGCTACCACAATACAAACAATAATACTATACGTAAATAAAGATGGCCATTCTAATTGACAGTGAGCAATGGGTACATTGTGGCTTCACGGATGAGTCCTGTGTGAGATCCTAATCCTATTGAACTCAGTTGGGCTTTTTACCACTGGCTTAAACAGGGTTGGAATTTTACCCCCTATATGTCATAGTTTGCCTTACAGTTAATACATAAAGCAATCTCTTTGCAATCAATTGGTGTAAACAATGCCACCTTGACAACAGCTATTTTTGTTAACTTGATTTGACTGGCTTAGCAAATTGTTGGAGAGTTAAAGTCAATGCAAGCACATAGAATAAAATACGCAATCTGGACGGGGTTTTAAAAGATTTGGTATGGCAAAAAATGGTGCAGCAGTCTGCCAGTAGTGACAAGAGCACAGCTAGGGTTATCTTCCAATTGTCCTCCTAAAATTGCTTCTTGCCAGGAAAAAAAAGATCCCTCTTCTACAACATGGACTGTACAGATATGCTCAATAGCAGCATAGGGTTTGGTAATTCTATCAGACTATATAAAAATCCACTTCCCCCTGTGTAGCAGGTCCTATTTTAGCATCATTTTCATATGGCACAGAATGGGATGATTTTGCATGTGAGATCCGTGACTTGAAGCAGCTTATCAGTCTGTTGTGGAAGTTACACCATCCATTCCAAAATGCCAGCTAGCCTTAAGGGTCTATCAATGACACAAGAGGGGGCAGGGCTTTTCAGCAATACTAAGCAGGCTTTTGGTTTTATCCTGAGTAATTCAGAATTTGGTAATACTCCCTTCAGCCCCCACTCCCCAAAATGCAACTGGGAAGAGTCATTGTGCCTTCAGCCTGCTCTTCCCTCTAGATCTGCAAACATGCTTGCCAAGGGACAGCAGCAGTAGTATCCCTGTTTTACAGAAAAGCAAGGCAGGGACCGGACACATCAAGTCACCAGCAGTATCAGGGAGGAAACCCAGGTCCCCTAACTCCAAGGCTGTGCCCTACCAAGACCATGGTGCTCCTTCTTTTTCGTGGAGCAAAGAATGGTTAAAAAAAAGATGTGCATGTGTTCTTCATGTGTATTGATTAACTCCATCTCCAAGTTATGCCATAATTTCACACAATGGGTGCCCAGCAGCCTCTGGGTGAGATTGCTTGGTTAGAAGAAAGTGCTGAACTATTTTACTTGTAAAGCCCAGTTTGAAATGCTAACTGCTGTGGAGTGTTTATGTGAGTGATAAACTGTTTAAGAAGAAACCTTTGATCTCCAATTAAGTAACTACTTGGAGACCTTCTGGAGTCTGGGGACCCGCCCTAAAGACCTTTGTTTCCAACCATCTCTGGAGGAGGGGGAGGGGAGAAGCATGTTGCTCAGTTATTGTCCAGGAGTTTGGATCAGCTCATAAAGATGAAAGGCCAACCCTCCCTCCTCCCCCCCCCATTCCCACCCACCCCAAAGTTACCCAGTCCTATGGTATAAGGCAGTTCTTAACTTTAAACTAGTTACTTGGATTTAGTTAAGAAGGTTATCATCAGTTAAAAGGACAGATTAAGGTGATTAAAGAAGGTTTATAACAAAAATTAATGAGGTAAAATTAAAAATGGCTTGTGGTATCTCTTGTGCAGGACACAGTGTGATATTGTCTTATAGTCCTGTTTGATTTTAGCACTGGAATGGAAAGGACTTTGATTTGCATTCAGGTCTTGATAGAAACATGTTAACTTTATCATTTGATATCTGATCAATAGTTCCAATGTTTGCTCATGTGCTAAATGAAGTTACTTCTTCAGCGTCACTCATCTTAAATTACACAATCTGCAAAACACAGAATGAAAGATGCAGAACATTCTGTTCTCACAATAGTCTGCCTTGTAGCATAGGGGATATGGTAGGTAGGGTCTTTACTCTGTTCAAATGACAGAGTTTGGTTATAAAAAGCAATAACCATGATCATCTTTGAAATTCTTTGTCTGTTGCAATGTCACTACTTCTCTCACCTACATGAAGGCAGATGCCAGTGCAATTCCAAATTCTGAAGGGTAAATTGCCATGTATCTCCTCAACTGGAGAGATAAACTATGTTTATAGAAAATGTCCAGATGTTTCCAAGTGCCAGAGACTTGCCCGAGAGTAGAGAGAACAGCTGGGAATCAGAAGGTTTTATGGAAAGGGAAGAGTGCTAGAGAAGGTAGTTTTCTTGTATGGTATTTTGCTTTAAAAACAACACTAGGTTTGGGCCTAGTGACATGACAATTTCTGATCTACTTTGTACCAATTGGAATGAAGGGGTTTGGGGTTTTTTTTAGCACATTTAATGCTTGTGAAATATATTAGCAACAACAATACAGGTTTCGCTCTTTCTTTCTCCCCAAAATGCTTCAGATCTGACCAGGAATTGACTGTCTAAAGGGAAGCCGGTAGTTCATTTTCTGTCCAATTTAGTTTCTGAGATTGACCGTTAAGGGGAGTTGCTTTATAGTTTCACCTATTTACTGAGGACTGGACTGAGACCAGTAATTTGTTTTCCATAGGCCACTGAAAATCCATCAAATGGTAACAACCTTCAGCCACTGCTCAGCTGGGCTGGATATGAAACAGGGACCAGTGAATGAAAGAGGCCATGTGCCAGACTCTTAAGTAAAATAAGTCTCCCTCTTTATCTTCTGTGCACCTTCTGGGAATATGTGGAGAGCCACACTGCAATGACATTCTGGTTACAGAACGTGCACATAGGCTGCTTTTCATGGATGATTCACTATCAGTTCATTACAAGCAAGTTTAAAGACATCCCATCAATATAGTTGGGTTTATTTTAAAGAATCAGTAATATTCAACCCCTCCCTATGAAAAGCTTAGCACACCTTCTATACTGGTGGTCAGAAGGAAAAAACCTCTAACCTGATGGAGATACTTGGAGAACTCAAAATAGCAGAGTCTTAATTAAGTTCAGTGGATACATATGACCCACACATTAGTGGGGGCAGTGAGACAAGGTGAGCTAAATAAATAATAATAATAATCATACTAGGTCAGAACAAAGGTCCATCTAGCCCAGTATCCTGTCTTCTGACAGTGGCCAATGCCAGGTGCCCAGAGGGAATGAACAGAACAGATAATTGTCAAATGATCCATCCCCTGTCACCCGTTCGCAGCTTCTGGCAAACAGAGGCTAGGGACACTATCCATCTTTGCTAATAGCCTTTCATGGACCTATCCTCCAAGAACTTAACAGGGTTCAGAAAAGAACTAGATACCATCTAAGAATTCATATAGATTCCTATATGTAACCCCATAAAGTGAAAGTATGTATATACAATTACTTTGTAGGTGAGAAAGGCTTAGTTAAGTGCTTACTGGGTCGTCCTTTAGTTGACTTCTTGGAGCTTCTGCCTCTTGGCTACGCAGCCCCAGTTCAAATCCAGATTTAGATCATAAGCATGTCAGAAACAGTCCAGTGATAGGAAGGAAGACTACATTAATCAAGTAAGTGCACTCACTGTGTATGGCTACTGACTACTAGCACATCTGCTAAAGGCCCCAGCATTTGACAGCATAGAAGCAGCTCTCAACCAGTTTTCCTTTGGAAAAAAATATTTCCCCAGGATTTGCATTGAGTCTTTAGCCACTCAAAAAAAGAATTAGTGACCCAAGTCACTGAACCATGCTTCTTCCTGAATGACCAACAAGTACACAACAGACTCAGACAAAAACCCCACCTGTTAGATCCCCTGGTTACAGGACTGAGCGTCACCTGTTCCCACTTACTGGTTCAAGAGCACAGCTGTTTCTCCTCAACTCAGACAAACTGAGAATGGAGGAAAGCAGCTGCAACTGTCTGCCCGGTGGCCTGAGCCCTTTTTCCAGCTGCGTTGGTTGCAGGGGCAGGATGTTTCTAGCTCAAGAGGCCAGAACCTCTTCCTTAACCCTAGTGCACTTTATCAAGATGGCATTCATGAAATGGCTGGACAAAATGCTTTTCTTTAACTATATAAAAGAATCAACATTTTGTTATAACCAAAGTGGGGGCCTTTACTCCTTAATAAAAATTTCACTCTCATATTTTGCTCTCTCTACTGGTCAACTGTGAGCTTAGATGGCCAATACGGTATATTATTCTGAATGTGTTACCATGGTAAGATTCCAGAGTGGAACAGCATCTACTTGTCCAATGTAAGTAATGCAGTCCTAAGAGCATTTATCTATCAGCATGTACATTTACATAGTGTCAGTAAACATTCCTACTAAACAACTAGCTTACTATGATCAGAATTTTCAGATCTGTTCCTAGAATTAGGCAAAAAGAGGCCTTATTTCTCTGGGTTCCAGAATTATAAGTCAGGCTCTCGATAGCATTCTTATGTTTTGGCCACTTGTGTACCATGTGTTATGTAAATATTTTTCATCTGCTAAAACGATGTGTAGGTTACCCCCAAATGAACCCCCAACTGCAGCTAAACACTGAGTCCCAGACCCTGAAAGGTATTTAAACTCCTAACTTCCACTGAAATCATTGGCAGTTAGGATCCTAACCCTAAATACCTTTAAGAGCAGGGCCCCAGGGTGGGACTATCCATGTGTATGAAGCTAAGCAGGAGCAGACGGGTTTGCAAGATGAGCGCCTGAGTTAAGATTTCTGAATTGTATGAAGAGACTGCAGTGTGAGCCAAATCGCTCTCAGTTACAGGGATATACATTCAGAGCCCCTCCAAAAAGTCAGCTACTCTGGATTTGCACCACTGAAGCAAGAGCAGATTCTGGCCTTTCATCTTTCCCAGGTATGATGGTTTACATAGCTAAAGCCTGCGGGGTTATATTTACTGGTGTGCTCTCACTGATTCGTGCTGCTGCGACCTAAGCCACGCTGTTTCACCAAAGCAGCCAGAATGCACCAGTGAATCTAGCCCACTGTAACTGACCTTACCAGCAGGGCCGGCTCCAGGCATCAGCCCAGCAAGCAGGTGCTTGGGGTGGCCAACAGAGAGGAGCAGCACGTCCGGCTCTTCGGCATCAATTCAGCAGCGGGTCCCTCACTCCCTGTCGGAGGGAAGGACCAGCTGCCAAATTGTTGCCAAAGACTGAAACGGCGGCGGTAGAGCTGATCGCAATTGCAGCTTTTTTTTTTTTTTTTTTTTTTTTTTTGCTGCTTGGGGTGGCAAAAACCCTGGAGCCAGCCCTGCCTAGCAGCCAGCTACTGCTTTCATGGTGGCAGGAAGTAAGGATAAGAAACCTTCAGGAAGTGCACACCTGCCTTCTCAGCCAAGCTCGCCTTATTAGTGTTAAATCTAATAGAGGATACTGCCAAGGAAATACTCTTAAATGCAGGGAATGGGTATTGGAAAGTAGATTTTGTTTTCAAAAAGAACTGCAGTAGTGAGGCTGTGACACTTAGTGACAGGCCGGGATGACTAGTGCTGTTCTTTGTACCCAGTGAAGCCCACTGCTGCGGGCCTCCCTGATTTTGTGGAACAATGGATATAAAGGTATGTCTTGCCCAATTCTACTCAACCACTCATACCAAGGTCCCTGTGTCCCAGCTGGATGCTAACAGACACGCAGCTGGAATGTGTCTGGCTCACCTGGGGTTTAATATTGATAAAATAGGTATTAGAATGATAAGAAAGTGTTTAAACTCTGATGAATGGTTGTAAATTGCTGCATGCATTAATATTATTTGCAAAATCTCTGTTTCTTATTGTACTGTAATATTTGAACAGTTGTATTGTGAGCCTCTGTGGCTGTATGGATGAATGTAGGCGAAGGATGTTAATTTGTGAGAAGGGCTGCTCTTCTATGGAAATTGTTACTCATCCCAAAAAAGGAGACCCATCCCTACCAGACAGGCTATGGTTAGATCTTACAGCTGAAAACTCCTTATACTTGGCTTGAGAAACAGTCAACAAAAGGATTACACTGAGAGCCTTATTGTTCTGCTCTCCTCCTCATGAAGATGAATCATGCAAGTAGACTTCTCCCATCAGCAGAGTATGCAGCTCGGAGCACATGGCAGGAGGGGGTTAAAAACCCCAAACCAAAGGAACTTTGGGTCTCCATGCTCCTTGGATTCTGGGGGGGGGGGGAAAGGTATTTCTAGGCATAAGCAAGAGATCCCCAGCTGCTTAGCCTGTTAGCCCTAAAGGACAACTAGAGCTGCTGATTATAGAAGCCTATATTACCTTTTGAAACCTAAGACCATAAATCATTCTTGTGCATATGTTTGCTTGCATTAACCTTGTAAATAATTCTCCAATTTCATTTTCCTATTCAATAAATCTTCATACACTTTACTATAGGATTGGCTACAGGCATTGTCTTTGATGTGAGCCTAAAGCACAATTGACCTGGGGTAAGTGGGATTAGAAGTAACCTGAATATTGCTGTGATTCTTGGTGTAAGGGGCCATCTATCACAGAGATATGCTCACCTGGGTGGCAAGACCAACCAGAGTACCCAAGGCGACCGTCTGAGGCTCTGTGTTAAAGCTGTTAATGTGCCAGAGGAGTTTGCACTTGGTGCAGATAGTTGGCGAAATCTAAGTTTAAAATACACAGCCAGTTTGGGTTGTGCCATGGATTTTAACAGTCTGCCCTGAGATTGGTACTCACACTCTTGCTTTGCTGTTAGGAGCATCACTGCTATGTCCTGTCCCAATTCTTCTCAACCAGAGCTTGCCTTCTTGGGCCTTACCACAGGTCCCCACTGTCACGACTGCCCATTCAAAATAAACCTACTCAGAGAATGATGGCACAAAGTGGAACCCATATAAGAGGTAAATATTCTAGTAGTAAAAATATTACCAATGTCATTCAAGGCACAATAAACTGAGAAGTCAGTCATGGCGAAAATTGTCCATTACCCTGCATATACCAGGAGTATATACTCCTGCTAAAGGCCAGCCAGGTTTCCGTGTCTCACTTTTTATCAAGATAAATTTGGAAAACTTTACAGAGTGTACATTTCCTCTAATCTATCTTGCAGCTCAAAGGAAGAAGCCGGCCAGAGCAGCAGTGAAGAGCACATTTATTTCTTCATAGTGGGTGATCACCCATCTTTATGCAACCCCTCCCCAAACTGGCTGCTAGCTAATTCACCACCATGTGCAAGCTGATGTATCTGTTTGCCAGACATGGTTGTTTGTATGTTTATCACTGCTGATCCCATCCACAGACTGCAGCAGCATAGCAATTAATTGATGCAGGGTAAGCTAAGAGGAAGCAACTTTGAGAGAGAGAGAGATCCTTTTTTTTCCCTTCCAAGTACACTCTCTTTATTATGTTTTCTCCTAATGTTTTGATGACTTTCTTTTTCCCTTCATGCTATGGTAATGGTGCTGAATGCTGATGAGAGAAAAACAGGTGGAATCCATGGCAGTTATTATTTTGGTACCAAACCCTGTATTTTTCAGGGATCAGCTGGGTATTTTGGAGGTACTGGTGGGAACACCATGTCAGCTCTTTAATACCTGCTCCCCTCAATCAAGAATAGGGTCATTTATTTGCATATTGTCAATAAGAGGAAATACTCCGCTTGCTTACAGAGCTGTATTTTTTTTTCTTTTAGGTATTTCATCCTTTTTAAGGCTTATGTTAATGTTAGGTTTTTATAACATCTTAACTGTAGCTTTACTCTTTTTATCTTTGCAATTTCAATTAACTGTTCTAAGTAACTGACAACATGGAATATAAAACATTCCTGCAACAATGTAAGACTAACAGCAATTACGTTGATTTACTCTGGACCATGTTAAGTTCAGGGAGTGGGATAAAGAGACAAGAGTTTAAAACTTCTTTCACACTGATGTAATAAATTTAGTACATTGCTTTAAAGTTAGGGCAAAATAGCTGGTAACTGAAAGTAAAGAAAAAACTTGTTTTGTTTTCCACTGTGATGGAAAACAATAGATTATGGGAAAGTTCTTCAGAAGGTGATCAGAGGAAAAGTTCACCAGCATCTATCATGAACTGTGTCTCTGTGGCCTGCTGGGATAGGAGGGAGGGACATAAAGGTGTCAGCAGTAGAGCTGATACAGTAAATCACAGTAGCGCTAGTTAAGTGTAATGGCAACCTAGTGTAACTGCCTTCTGAGTTCTATTTCTTTTTTGGGGTTGTACTCAGGACATGTTGCCTCTTTGTGACCTCATTCCTGGGGAAGCATGTTGTGCATTGGTCTTTCCTTTTTCATTGGCAAGGACTAATCTCTTAGCAAGTTAATAAAAGGTGAAAAGAGCAATGGCCTAGGGATCACCAAAATAAATTGATGGTACCTCATAATCTGCATCTTACATTGCAAGGATTTTCATGTCTCCCCATCTGCATGCTCTGCTTTTTTCTTTCTCCCTCTAAATGTATTGATAATAAGCACATGCCAGCCACTGCTACAAAAAAAAAAGAAACATATACAACACTAAGCAAATCAATAGGACAACAAAATAAAACATGACCATAGAATGTAATTTTTTTAGGAGATTGTAGTTTCATGCTGTAAAAAATACATTTCCCTGTATTTCTACATGGCTGAAGTTTGAAATCTTTTCAGAAATAGGTGTCTAATAAGTTAATTTGAATGACCAATACCATCCCAGCTCCAACCACAGTAAAGGTTCCCATAAAAATATCACAAATCTGATCCATTTAATTTCACACAATGAGCAAAAAGGTCATGAGATGCTATTAATTTAAACTATTTGGTGATAGACTAATGAACTTTTTCCTTTACCTACTAGATTTATAAAGCATGGACTATCTTGTCTACTGTGCTAGAAGCAGCATCATTATTATCAATAATGTATATTTAATCTGATGACATTGTGTAGTGAGAGAACTACAATCTATACATTATATGGCCAATTCTGGCAAATGCCTGGGACCTGGGGTAACATACAGGACTAAAACATCTGAATTCTAGCTGGAATCATCTCTAAGCACATACATGCTTCTCCTCACTTTCCTCCCAACTCCTTGAAATCTATTCTTATGAGAAGTAGGAATAATCCACAGAAGGGAGCAAGTAGGCTACAAAGTGGCTATTGCCAGATCAGGTATGTATGCCCATTATTATGTGGAGGGTGGGCCCTGCTTGCTATGCCCCTTATAAAATCATGGACACATTATTTTTACATAAGAGAGAAAAACTTGCATTAATATCTCCAGCCCATTGTAGAATCTAGCCTGTAATGCATTAAACCACCTCCATTCTTTCCGATAGAATGCAGTCCAGTTGTTAAGCCACAGTGTGCGCTGTATAAATACAAACATTGTTATGAAAAACATACCTTATCCTTCCGCTTTCTGTCACCCAACTGGGTCAGGAAACCAAGTAAATGTGGGAAATGTTTTAAAACCAATGAAACCACAAGTCCGCAAAAGGATTTTTGTCTGCTGATAATTTATGGATAATAAGAAATACAGTGTACTTCTGAGATACGTATCTATTAAAACACATCAAAATAGACTATAACCCTCTTTGCTGTGTAGAAGAAATAGCTTCGTACTAACAAAAATTCTGCTGATTGTGATTCTCTGTGCAGACTGCTTTAAATCAGGCCAGAGCAAGCTTCAGAATCAGAGAGCACAAAGGTGTGTTAAAACTGTCTTTGCACATATACACATCCTTCCCCATTCTAAAGAGCATGAAGCTTTCCTAGACCATAGTTTAGGATCTGGGCTCAGGAATCGATACTGATCTTGTTATCCATCAGCTTCCATTGATCTTGACATTGTTGACTTGCCTGCTACCCTAATGGGTGCAAAGGGGGCTCCCTTTAGGTGGCTTTGTTGTTCTCTCTCGAGGGACCCTCAGTTTTGGAATTTTATTCCCGCTTTGATCCAAAATAAGCTCCAAAATATTTGACCCTCAGGGGATGCTGTAAAGCCCACCTCTTTAGCAAGAGTCTGTGGTGGGAGGAGTACAATAAGGGACAGTATTTGCGGGTAAGATGGGATAGCACATTGTCTAGACTTGATTTCAGCTTTGGTTAGTTGTTTTCAAATGCTGGGGCAAGAGGAAGCTGCTGGTGTTATCTTTTATGTCCTTGTAATTTTAAGTGCATCAGAGGTGGTTAGAGCACAAGAGAGACACTTTCGTTTTTAAATTGGTTATAAATTAACATAACTAAATAAAATCAGATAATCCCTAGGGCCTATAAGGTATTAACGACTGCAATGAGTTTGCAAACAAGTATGAATATAGGACAAGTCACCCTTGCTAAAATGATCAGCCTAACTTGTCAGTATTGCAGACTTCACAAACTCCACACATTGGTTTAAGGTACTAAAATTGCACAAAAAGACACAAGCAGATCAATAGTGTGGATACTAATAAAAGGAGCTCACAATACCCCTTATTAGCTGAATATACTTAATATATTAGCTGCTCATACTACAGCTAAAAGGGCAGTTGTAAAATTCCATTAAAACTGTAGGTTTTTCATAAAACTTAAATATTTGTAACTGAACAAAACATTATGGTTGTTCTTTCAAATGTTTAGAACTGAACATTGACTTCATACAGTTTTGAAACTTCACTATGCAGAAGAAAAATGCTGATTTTAACCATCTTAATTTAAATGAAACAAGCACAGAAACAAAAAGTACAGGAGTACTTGTGGCACCTTAAAGACTAACAAATTTTGTTAGTCTTTAAGGTGCCACAAGTACTCCTGTTCTTTTTGCAGATACAGACTAACACGGCTGCTACTCTGAAGCACATAAACAGTTTCCTTAGTCTGACAAATATTTTTTTTAAACTTCCCAACACCTCCCCCCCTTTTTTTTAAGTAGTTTACGTTTAACACAGTACTGGATTTGATTGTGGAGTTTTGTTTTATTTTTGTCTCTGCTTCTGCCTGATTCTGTACTTCCAGTTCCAAATGAGGTGTGTGGTTGACCGGTCGGTTTGTAACTCTGGTGTTCATAACGTTGAGGTTCTACTGTACTGTGTAGGGTGACCACACAGCCCATTTTGGCCAGGACACTCCCTTTTTTAAGCCTTGTTCCAGCCGTCCCGACTTTTTTGGCAAAAGTGGGTATTTGCCCCCTTGATCAGTTGGCAAGAGCAAACGGGACAAATGCCCACTTTAGTGAAAAAGTGGAATGTGGAGGAACATGTGGGGGGAGCAGCGCTGCCAGCCCTGTGCAGTGGGGGAGGCTGGGCTCCAGTGGGAGGCAAGCAGGACGTGGGCGAACAGCAATGCCAGCTCCAGCCTTTGGGGAATATGGTCACCCTATCTAGTATGTGCAACGCTGCTTTCACAAGCCATGCCTGTCCCCTGCGTGGGGAGGAGGCCTCAGGCCAGCCCTGCACTGTGTCCCATTTTCCCTTTGGGGTCTCTCTAGTACGGTGTCATCCTACAAAAGCGTCTGCCAGCTTTTAAATATTTTAATCTGAAACTCATTAAAATCTGTCTGTGCTGCTCTTATTCTTTGGTTGGAGACAGATTTGTGAAATATTTTATCTTTAACCCACCCACGAAGTCACATTCATTTACATAACTTAATGAAGGCTGCATTATTCATCAAACTTCTCATATAACATTTTTCATATGACATTATTAAACAAGCTAGGCAAGCCAGCATAGTAATGAACCTTCTGTAAACTTGCTGCCAGTTATGTTCCCTTACTCCTAATCTATCACTCTAATGGTTGCAACTAATAAACTTTAAGAATCTTTGCCACTAATCTGTATATGTTTTGCAGTGCATTCTGGATGTATAGCTTGACATAGAGAATTTACAATAGAGACCACCTGGCAAACAAAACTCTTTATACTAACAAATGCTATCCAAAGCTACCCACCCCCTCTTTATTACATGG
This sequence comes from Mauremys mutica, assembly GCF_020497125.1. Taxonomy (NCBI): domain Eukaryota; kingdom Metazoa; phylum Chordata; order Testudines; family Geoemydidae; genus Mauremys; species Mauremys mutica. The sequence goes on from NC_059078.1 coordinate 98,324,697, forward strand.
GAGGGATGGAAGGAGAGTCCTTTACATTAACACAGAGCCTTTTATCCTAAAGTGTTTTGCAGCCAGGAATAACTGTAACCACTTCTAGGGTGGAACACTATCTTTTAAACAGTGCACACCACAATACACCCAAACCAATATTTGTGATCATATTTTCATAGCTGAAACATTGCCAGAATATGCATGGATTAAAGTTGAGTTTGAACCTCTTTGACACTTCATTCTTTTTTGTGCTTTCAAACTTTTTCCCTAACTTGCATTTAGGGGCTGCACACAAGCTAAACATAACACCATATTAGCCTCATCTGACAATGCTAATTAATATCAGGTGTGTATTAAGGCAAACATTTTCAAATCTGGTTGTCTGCAGTTAGGCTCCTAAAGCCATATTTAGGAAGTAAAAGTGGCCTGATTTTACGGAGGTATTGAGCACTGTGGTTCCCATTGAAATCAATAGTAACTGCAAAGTCTCAGCACTTTTGAAAATCTGGTGTTATTTAGAAGCTGAAATACAGATTTAGGGGGCTAATTTAGGCATTCAGGTTTACAAATGTTGACCTAAATCCACTGTGATAGAATCCTCAAATGGTGTCCCTCCTGATGAATGGTGCCAATAAGTAAAATTTTCAAAAGTACAAAAATCCCATTTTCACAAGTGACTTAGGTACTTGAGTAAATTTTTTTTCTCTAAATTGCTATGTATTTTTTCAGTACTTCTCAAAAAACACTCCAAGTCATCAAAGGGAGTAATATAAAAAAGTGCTGCAGATAGAAACTAACATGCAAAGCAGAACAACCTTCTATCAAAATGTGATCTCTCAAAGGGTAGAAAGAAATTCCTAGAAAAAGTCTAAACAAAGTACAGGATGTTGAATGTAAAAGGTTTTAAGTGTTCTGGGCTGTTCAGTTTTTTTGTATTTTTTTAAAACAAATTAGAAAGTAAAATTTCTTTCTACTGTTCAGCTGATAAAAATATTCTGACCCTTGTATAATTTCATGAAGACAAATGGCAATCAATAGGCTGAAATGTTCTTTCAATCAATCAAACAATAACCCTATTTTTCCAATTCAGTTTTCAGAATTCATTACATTAGGTTTGTGCAGTTGTTGTTTATTCGTAGAGTCATTACTTTTAAATTCAGCATTATCCATCTATATAAGCAGTGGTGTTGTAGCTGTGTTGGTCCTGCGATACTGGAGAGACAAGCTGGATGAGGTAATAATCATCTTGTAGTGAACCAATTTCTGTTGATATTACCTCACCCACCTTGTCTCGCTAATTACCCATCTATGACCTTAAGTTAAAAAGGTTTCTGCATTTCAATCAGAAATCAGTTCAATATGTTCCTTAATGTCATATTTAATCAGGAATTAACCTTCATATAACATAACAGCAAATTTCAAAAATATGACACATTTGACATGCTGCAAAACTGAGTAAGTTTTACTTTAAATAGGTTAAAGACAGGTGTTTCTGGTAGTCCATGTTACATCTAGAAAAACAGCATGGTGCAACAAATAAAAGCACAGCCTTCCATTGAAAGATCAGAGTGCAGCATGTGTTTGATCATCTGCATTTTTAAAAGGTGTACACAGTGCAAAATGTTCAAAAATGACTAGTAAATGTAGGTGCCTAACTTGAGACTCTTTAAAAGGGTCTAATTTTTATAAAGGGCTGAGCACCTGCTCTCTGAATCAGGTCCCTTTAATGAATTAGGCATTCAGAAGCACCAACACTTTAGAAAATTTTGGATAAAAATTTCAGAAGTATCTTATGGTTTTGAAAATGGGATTTAGGCTTTTTTTTTTTTTTTGAAAAATTACCCTTCAGCCCTACTGTTTAGTTACAATGCTAAAATTGTTTCAGGTAGACCTTCAGCTAGTTTATATTGTCACAATTTACCTCAGCTGAGAATCTGCCCCAAATTATCTAGACAGATCCTGATGTAGTAAGACAGCTATGTCATTTTATCTCCAAACACAAATTGCTGCAGTATGGCTCAAACCTGGCCAACAATGAGAGAGAAATTTTTTTTACTATGGTGCAAGTGCAATCTTAGATTTAAAACAGGATATATTGAAATTGTTATATATTAGAGCACTCTGTATGGCTGACACTTTGTTTAAGATATTGGTAGCAAGTGCAGTTATTGCTTAAACCCCATGTAAGAATAATATGACAGTCTGTTTTTTAAAAAGACCTAATTTCCAAAATATTTATCATCTAATCTCTTTTTCTATTTGCAGACTATTGTAATGTAAAGATTAGCAGGACTCTAATAGTTCTATTTAAAAACATATGAGTAGCCTTTGCATTACATAAGGTTGCAGATGATGTGTAAAGTGTTTGTAATCAAAGGGCTGATTCTCTTTTATACCAAGGCCACTTTATACCACTCTGGCAGTGTGAAAGGGCCTAAAGTAAGTATAAATTGTCAAGTGGTGTAAATAGCAATCAGACCCAGAGAGTTCACATAGTAACAGTGATCTTAAAATTGGGCAAAGAGCAATTTTTATATTACAAGGCTCTGCTTTATGAGACAATATAGGCAATGTATATGTCTAGAACTAAAATCACTTAATCTGTGAGCTGGAAGAATTTAAAAAGCCATTTATTATAACAGATGTTGATTGTGCTTAACATGTTGCCCTAGAAATTAATATTTTGATTTTTAGCATTAGTAGATGGCAAAAGCTTTTATGCTGAATAGCAACATTCATAAGACTTTTAATTGCCATTATTTGATAAGTGGAACACTTGCAGGCATTGGCGATTTAGAATTTTCTCCACAATCCCCTGAAATCATCCCCAAGATCAGGACTAAGAGAAAAGGATCACCCAAGAATTGTTCAATATAACCTCAAGTGCCAATGAAGTTTGCTTTATGTGTATGGTGCTAGCAGTGTGTGACAGTTCACCTTTTCCAATATTTGTGCAGCCAGCCTCTCCTACTAAGTTTTTTTGGTCACATTTCAACCCTGTTAGAAGCTTCTGTTCTAAAACTTAAAATTAAGTTAGCCAAGGTTCAGGGAGAGTCATGCCAAGCCCACTATCTCTCCTGTTCCCACACTCTACTAGTACACTTGATAGGGCCTGATTCACTGCTAATTGAATTTGTTTTTTATTTTTTGTTCTAAGAAATCCCAGAATCATTAACAGCAAACCCCATCCTTCCTCTAACAGCACTTCATTACAGCATTTACAGTTGTAATCTAAACCATTGCTATATATATGGTAAGACACCTACCAGGTAGCTAGCTTGTTTGCAATAACCCTTGGTAACAGATACCTTCAACAGTCAAATATTTAGACAGATAGACAACAATATATGACAGTGTGCGGGGGCTGTTGGTGCGGGTTAAGAATACCATGGGAGAAGAGGAGCTAAAGAGGTTTTATTCTGGACTTTTGGTCTGGTCTCTGCCTACACACCTAGGAGCTTATTCTAGCAGGCGGAGCATGGTTGTGGTTCAGGCAACATGGTTTATTTGGTCTTAACTTACCATGTTTCAAATTTAGATATATAGGTTATATGCACTGGACATGGTAGGGAAATGGCCTGCATTATTTTCTCACACCTGAGGGATTTTAGTCAGCTATATAGAGGGTGGGTTTTCTAAGTGGATGATAGAAGTCTCTAAGAGTTTGAATTTGAGAAGATGTTATAGGATTAGTCAACCTGTTTAGGAGAGTCTTAGTTGCATTGATTAAGTTGGCTTGGTTAAGCCTCAGTATCTTTAACAAGTGAACTGTTTTGAGTCCAGTTGGAGTCTTCTCATTAGAGTTGAGTGCAGGGAAAATGGAGGTTAAAATGCAAGAGAATCCCTCCAATTGTTGAGGTTAAGGGGGAAAATAAAAATAAAGCTAGAGATATTTGGAGAAAGCATCTTCAAAAATAAACTTTATTTTAAGTCATAATAATCCATAAACTTTGAACACAAAACCTAGTATCAAAAAGTAATCTGAAAACACATTCTCCTGGCTTAAATATAAGCCACATGTGTATTTTGGTCACAGGATGTGCAGTTAAGTCCCATGGTTTCATGCTTGTTAACAGTTTAAGGGTCTCTGAATACATACACTGTCCTTAAACTCCTCCAAAATGCTAAAATTACAAGCTTTCAACAAGATTCTTAAATAAGAGGGAAATATTGTTTCTATAGAAATAAGTTATCTAATTATGGACCACACTGACCCATAATTGTAGTGCTTGAACAACATCAACCAAACTTACGACATTTAGTAGATTTAAAAAAAATTAAAAATACATAAATAACTATTATACATTTACAAGTTAAATATTTAATATTGGATTTAGGTTTCTATAAAAAGCTATATGTACTTTAAATGCTATAGAATTTCATCCAGAAATAACCTTTGACCTCAGATTTGGCCATTGAAACCTATGAATTTGGTAGGCAGGTTGTCCACTGGATACACTATGGGGCCAGTTTTCATTGTAGGAGGTCCATTTAACAGCTGCCAGTCACAATTCCGAGCCAACTCCACGGTAAATATTTTGAGAAGGATTTTTGCAAACTCTTTGCCCACACAGCTTCTCAAGCCTCCTCCAAAAGGGATGAAACTGAACCTGGAGGAATCTTCCGGAGAGGGAGACATGAAGCGATCAGGGTCAAATTCATCCTTGTTGGTGAAGAAGTCTGCAACATCATGTGTATCACAGATACTGTAGATAATATTCCAACCTTTAGGAATCTGGTAACCCTGTTAAAAAAAAAGTTAGGAAATTCAACTGTGAAGACTTCAGCTTAGAGGCAGATGAATGGCAAGATTTTACAGAGAAATAAAAATCCCTGTACATATTGTCAGTTTGACTTACTTTCAAATAAAATTACTATGGGGGGGGGGGAGGGGGAGAGAGAGAAGAGAAAGCAGCCACTACAGCCTTTGAAGGGATTTAACAGAAGCAAAGCCCAGGTAGCCCAGCTTACATTTAACTCAAAAGTCTTGAGTGCAACTCTAAATCCTCCAGGAACCGGTGGACTCAGCCTGAGCGTCTCTTTGATGACACAGCCTGTGTACTTCAGCTGTTCCAAGACTTCTATATCCAGTTGTTTGTCATCTTGGTTCATGCTGCACAATAAACCCTAGGAAAAGAACATGGTTAACATAAGACTATGCACATAAAAGTCAGGCTGCCGTTTGTGTTAGCCGACACTGCATTGCCATCAGTAATGGGGTACAAACTAGTCACCAAGCTCCCAGTTATCACAAGGGGAATCGTTGCAAATCTCATTTTTCAAATGGAAAAGTCAGCTCTTCCTGGTTAAGTTGTCTTAAGGGGCATTAACTTTGCTTAATTAAGAGCTTTAGTCTCTAGTCTGTTAGAGTTAATACACTCCATTCTCAGGAAGGAGGAACAAACAGTAAACTGAATGCAGAGGAAATTTTAACTTCCACAGAGAAGACACCCACCTTCATTTGTAGCTCCTTTCTCACTTTTTGCAGAACAGCCCGGTGAAGTCCTAAGAAGGTGATTAGAGATGTGGCAGCACTGGCCGTGGTTTCATGCCCTCCAAACAGAAGTTCTGTTGCCGATTCTTTTAGCTCCTGAGACAAAGAGCAGGATGTTTACACACACGTGTACGTTTTAGGTACTTGAGACCAAACTCATGGTCTTCTCCTCCCCTGCGCCAATGCCTTTCTAAAACTGCACCGCCAGTAAAGCAGAGAGGAAATTCCGTATTTAAATGCTACCAGTGATTAGCAATATTCCTAGGCTCCACATCTACAGGCTGCGTTTTTAATATAAAGTCACAGAAAGACACGGGTGGGAGTGGGAAGAGGAGCAGAGACTCCTTGTCCGGGAAGGGATTTTGGAGAACCGATGCCTTACAGAAGGATTGCCCTGGCTTTGCACACGTCATGTTGTGCTGTTCAAACAGCCGGAGCACAAGGGGAAAAGCACCGAGGGGGGTTTCGGTCGCTCTGCGAGCAGGATGTGCCCTTGGAGGCCAGGATCCGGGGCGGCTGCGGCAGAACTCCGGTAGCTCCAGAACCCGGGCTGCCACAGGTACGGGAGGGACTGGAGCATCTTCCTCAACTCTAGCGGGGGGAGAGTTGAGACCACTCATGGGTCGCCATAGTCAGAAATCCTGGCCCTGAAGCTGTTCCCGACTGAAAGGAGAACTGGCCACCCTGATCTTCCTTCTCCCGGACACCGCACTGCGGGGGGAGGATACACTTAGGGCCCGATCCTGCTCCCATCACATGTACAGGAGAGATGCTACCGAGTTTAAAGGAAGCAAAAATCAGGCCCTTGGTTAATGCAACGCAGCGGTCCCCGTGGCCTGGCCGCCAGTGCCCGCGGGCATCTCACCTGCATATTCAGCGGCTCCCCGTTGTCCTGCGTGTGCTCCATCAGCAGCTGCAGCGCGTCCTTACAGCCGCCCGCGGGCTGCTTACGGGCCATCTTCGCCCGGATGTTCTCCTCGATCTTGGCGTGGATGAAGTTCCGCGCCCGCAGGCCCTGCGGGTGGAGAAGGGAGCCAAAGGGCGGCGGGTCATCCCGCTGCCAGGCCGTCCCCACACGCTGTGCCAACCCCCTGGGAGCACGCTCCCATACACTGCCCCCAATCCCAGCTGCCGTCGCCGGGCACCTAGTGCCAGACCCCCGCGCGGCATCGCCCCCGGGCGGGAGGTGCCTGGGACCCCGACCCCGGAGCTAGCCCCGATCGCAGGAGGGAGCGTTACCCGGTAGAGCCCGCTGAAGGGCACATCGATGGGCAGGGAGAAGAGGTTGCGGATCATCTCCTCGAAGGCCTCCACCAGCTGCTGCTCGCGGTCCCGGTCCGCGTGACGCGGCTCGAAGCCCAGCAGGATCCTCATGGCGATGCGGAACATGAGGCGCTTCACTTCGGGGTAAACCAGGAGGCAGGAGCCGCCGCTGCGCAGCCAGCGCGCCAGGCAGGCGCTCACCTCCTCCTGGATGCCGGGGACGTAGTGCTGCAGGGCCTCCCGGGAGAAAGCCTTCATGATCACCTGCGGGACAAGGGGAAGGCTCAGGCCCCAGCCCCCCGCGCCGCCCCAGGGGAAGAGCGCGCCGGAGCCGCAGCTCAGCCCGGCTGGACAGGGGAGCGCACCCCCGCCCCAGCCGCACAAAGGAGGGCGCCGCTCCCGGAGCTTGGAGAGCGCACAGGCGGCAGCCTCGGCCGGATGCAAACCCGGGAGCTGCAGCCCAGCCCGCAGGGCAGGTGGGGGAAAGGGAGCGGGGCCTCGCCGTACCTTTTTGCGGTGCTTGTGCTGCCCGTCGTGCAGGTTGGAGAGGCAGCCGGACCCCAGGATAGTGCGCACGGACGCCGGCCACTGCACCGACACCAGGCGATGCTCCCCGAGCAGGATGTGCCGCACGTTCTCGGCCCCCATCACCCGCACGGTGGGGCGCCCGAAGAGGTGGGTCTTGTAGATAAACCCGTATTTCCGACGCTTCATCTGGAGAAACTTCCGCCGCTGGAGGGAGAGAAGGGCAGTGACAGCGGGGATCCGGGCCAGCCGCCTGCCCCGGCTACCTGGAGCTCAGCGCACCCAGGAGCCGCGACAGCTGCTGCCCCCAACCTGATCCCGCAGAAGGAGGAGCCGGCTCCCCGAGTCGGCCCTGGCTAATCGGGGGAGGGGGGGGGGCTGCCCCTTCCCGAAGCCGGGCGGGGGCAGGGAGAGCTCGCGGGCCTTACCTGCAGCACCAGTTGCAGCGTCTCCCCGAAGAAGGGGAGCCCCATGGTGCCGGGGGGCAGCGGGAGGCTGCAGCCGGGCTCCCGGCCGCTCACGCAGTACAGATGCCACAGCTTCACCGCGGCCAGGAAGAGCAGCAGAGGCAGCAGGACGGTGCACAGGGTGCTGGCCAGCAAGGTGGAGAAGCCCATGGCTCGCGAGCAGCGCCTGCAGCCCCTACCTGTCTCCGCAGAGCGCAGCAGCGCACAGGCTAAGCCCCGCCGTGGGCCCCTTTTTATAGCCCTTCCCCAGGTTGCTGCCCACTCCACCTTGGTCAGATAAATTAGTTCACCCAAAGTTCATCTTTAATTACGGATTGTGGCCTGGCTCCTCCCCCCGAAATCTTTAACTGTTTGTTTTGCGCGGTGGCTTCTCCGGGTCTCCCTCCTCCAGGAGCTACAGCCAAGCCACAGAGCTGACTTTGAAAAGGTGCTAATTTCACCCGCACAATGCGGCTCGCGGGAGAGGGGGCCTCAGATCTCAGCTCCTTCAGGGCGCTACTCTGTAGCTCATTGAATAATCATTAAAGGCTTGAATGGGGGCAGAATTGCAAACAGCTGCTAGTTCAGCTCGTCGGGATCAAGGAAAGACCAGCTAATTAGCTGCATCCCTTTTACCTTTATTTATCCCTCATTAAACCGAGTCAGAATATATTGACGCAGATTATAGAAATGCCTCGCTCACTTTGTCCTTATGCCCAGTTACACGGGAAAGCACGTACCGTGTTTATATTTTGCCTCTATGCGTGATTTGAGAACGACCGTACACACAACCGATCTTTTTAAATCTCTCTTACTGCACTTTGCAGTTCAGCCTTTGTTTCAAAGACCTGAGCCCCAGGCTACAGGCGAAGAGCCGAGCTGGTGCATACTTCGCCTGGTTCCGGGTTGGTGCTATTGCTCGTTAGCATAGTGGGAGCAAGTGGCACAGACCCTGGACGGCACTAGCGGGGCGGGCTGGGCCAGGGACTGAGCGCTTTGAACATCTCCTCCAGGTTCTCCCTGGGTAGGGCTGAGTTCCCCGAACTCCAGCTGCAAAGCGCTGAGTCGCTTGGAACGCAGCTTTGGGTTTACAGGCTAAAAACAGAATTGGATCAAGAACAGCCGCCGCTTCACCTTGTCCCCTCAAATTAGTGCGTGGCCTGAAGTTCACCTCAAAGGCCCAGCTTGTATTTATGGTCAGGGTCCTGAGAGGAATAATCAGCATCAGGCAGGAGTAAATTCTGAAACTTATGATGCAGCGCTAATGGCAGGTTCAAACGCAGGTCAGCGAGGGAAGGCAAGGTTATATCAAAAAGTAAACATCCAGGCTATCGCCACCCACAGACTTTTATAGACGCTTAAATCATGGATCACAGCATCCGCAGACCCGCGCCTACGCGTGAGGTTTCTGGTGCTTCTCATCCTGGACCCTGGAGCATAGCTAGTTCTCACCCCGGGGGTCTTCTCTGTGTGAATCTTTTCTTTTGCAACCTGCGGTGATGGGTTTGCCTTTTCAACAAGCAGAGCAGTAGTCAGCATCTGTCTGAATATAGGTGGGAGACAGATAACCCACAGGCCGCCATAACGTTATGGGAAGAAGACAGAGGAATTCGGCATACTCCCCAGCCGCAGTTTAATTCAGAGGGGGGCTAAGTCTCCTGGCACAGAGACTGGGAGATAGCTATGTGTGCCTGGAAAGCGGACTTCGCCCTGGCTATGTGCTCCCACAAACCGTGCAGAGAATTGCCCAGGGTCTGACGTTCACCTGTAGAGCATCCAGGAGGCAGGAGTGCTTCACAAATGCTGGGAAATGTTCTCATGCGGAGCCGCTTTTTATCACTGCGGTGCAATTCGGAATGGCAGGGCTGACTGCGGGGAAAGGATGTTCACGGGCGGCGGCTGCCACGGACCCTTCGCTCCTCCCACTCACGGCTGTAGATTTATAAGAGGTCGTTGTACAGGAAAATACGATCAGGGCTGGAATGACTATCCAGTTCGTTTGGGGATCCTGGCGTTACACCTTGGCGAAACCTTAAAAAAATATTTCGGAGCAGAGTTTAATTTCCTTTCTGTGCAACCAGAGACGTAGAACACAGGTACTTGTTGGTTGTTCGCCAAAAGAGCAGCCAGCTGCTAAAAGTTTCCAAAACACCGATCGCGCTTCCTGCTCTGTCATGTGCATCATCTCTGAACTGTACCCATCTGGCTGCATCGGTAGCTTTACAATCAATAGGTGTTGGTATTCGGAAACATGGTAGCTCCGGGGTATATATACACCAATACCTACTGATTGTAAAGCTACTGATGCAGTCATATATATATATATATATATATATATATATATAAAGTTTTTTACCCAGGAAAGCTTATTCCCAAATAAACCTGTTAGTCTTTAAGGTGCCACCGGACTCCTTGTTGTTTTTATATAACACCTACACAGATGACACCTGTCCAGAAGTCACTGACTGGCGGTTACGGTTATTACAATAAATGCAGCAGTAAGTAGTTGAAGTGTATGACAAGCACTTACCATAAAGTCTTACATTTGTATCTAGCTTAGGCACCGTTTCGCAGAAATACGGCAAATGAATACGAACAACATCCTCGATAACCTTCAAATTACAGAACTTTTTCTCCTCGTGTTTGTTGCTCACTACTTGGCTGAAATGACCCTCGCAGTTTCTTTTGTAAATTAGTGACTAAGCTGGGAAATGTTTAAGGGGCACTCCGAGCTTCAAAGTAATATTTGTATCTACAAAATGTCCTTGCATCGAATATCAATAATATATTACAAGAGGAAGAAGTTTCAAAATCAAAAGAGCTGTCGCTGTTGTTTGTCATATGTTTATATATGTGTTTACCCTATTTCACTCGGACGGTACAAGTAAACTATTCAGTTTCATGTTTGTCTAGTCAATTTCGCTTTCTGATTCCCTGCCTAACCACAATAAACATTCGAGGCGATTTTTTTAACGGAATCTGAATGTTAGCCCCTAATGTCTAGTGTATCCCCTTTTATGTTTTCTGGAAGACATGACTCGGGGAGTATTTCTGCTTAGTATTTAGTAGCCTGGTTGCTTTGACAGTACCTGGCAATGTAGTCGTTGAACGCCAATCTTTCTGTGCCGCATGCACAGTTTTTTGACTGTTTTCTAGTTCTGGGATAAGACACTTAACCTGTGCTTAAAAACGCAAATTTATTTCTAGATGGTGCAGCGTCAGCAAGCGACCTGACCCGGGAGGGCTAAGGGCTTTTAAAGTTTAGAGTTTAATTGAAATGTCGGTGAAGTCCTAGTTCCTTAAAAAACATTTATCGGTAAAGGGTAGAAGCATACGGTGACTATTATACACATGCCTGCATATAATGCAAATATGTGTATGCGGGTTGTTTGCTGTGCCCAGATGTGATAGATAATTGTATATTATACGATTTCAGCCTAAATTTAATCTGGTAAATTTCCCCATTTTCTGTTTAAAATGCTCACTTTGTTCCCATTCCCCCACCCCTCCGCTGACCTATATAAACCAACCAGTGGTTATGTTGGCGGCTTCTGAGCCCTCCAAAGCTGGCAAGGCAGTTCTCTGCCTAATAGGGATGATCATTTTCTGGTGTCCCTGTATCCTCAGTGAATTGCGCTGGGAGCAGTGGCATGACCTCGGGGTTCTTTCCCATTCCCATACTCTGACCTGCTTGTGACCTACAACACGGACCGTGACATCTGAATGAACTCTGCCAGCAACTTCGCCAAGTTCACTGTCCATCAAATAACGAGATACGGTGGCCTGAGCACCGATAATTACCACAGGAAACCTTTATTATCGCCACAGCCATCTATTCTACAGTCGTCAGTCCGAAAAGAATCAAATGGTAAAGAGTGAAAGGGATAATTAAAGACATCTTGGAAGGGGGTCAAGAAATTAACAGCCTGATAGGAACAAACTTTGATTACAAGTAGTAATTGCTACACTTCACTTGCAAATGCTCATGTTTATTTGAAAAACAACATCAGTTTCAAGTCTCTTTTTTTTTTTTTTTTTTTTTTTTTGCTAGATTCACATTACGTTATTCAACAACGCGGTTACAGTGTTAGTGCTCGGGGTAATTTTTGAGCTTGGTCCTGAAGAATCGGCGATTACTTCTCATCCAAGCTGGAGGAGGAGGCTGCAGAGCTGCATTTGCCAGTCGGCTCCCCAGCCGATTATTGTCTAGGTGAGCGGCCAGGTCCCACTCCCACCTAAATAAAACGGAACTGGAGGTGGATCAAAGGTTCGCCTACTTTTCTTTAAGAGGATCACAATAGCGTCAGTAGCGTTTGGATAGATCAGTTCAGTGGTTGTGCTAATTAAAGTTAGTCATTGACACTTGTATCCACCGCCTACTGATTTCCCCTCCGTTCATCACAAAGATTCACCTTAAAGACAAGGTCAGGAGGGCAGAGGCTGCTGGTTCACTAAAGGGTCAACCTGCCAACAACACTTAACTCCGACTTTCAGTACAACCTTTTCCAGATTTGACCTGTCACATTTGGTAGCCATGTTTCTGCTCTAGGTAGCTGAGATGTTACATGGAGTGAAATGATGTTACCCGACTTTCTGATGTTTAATTAGAAATACTGATCCAGGTAAGCCACCAGTGCGGTGGCTGCTAACACTCTGGCTAACAGAATAATAAATCATTCCGGCTGGTTTTCAGGCAGTGGGTCACCATTTAAGGCAAATATTTTGACTTTCCTCATTTTTGGGCGATTGCAGAAGGACAAGAACGTTTATTTAGGGCAGAAGTGTCATTGGAGAAATTATCCTACGAACCAATGTGTCAGCCTTCATAAAGGGCAACTTCATCCCACAGATAACAGGTGTGGGGATGTAGGCAGGATAACAGGTGTGGGGAGGTAGGTGTTCTGTTCCGCCTCTCAGCGATCTGATAAATTTTAATATTACGCAAGAGCTTGACCTAGAGCAGGAGTAGCCATATTTTCCATTAAAATGTATGAAAAGTAATTATCAGATGTTTCCATTTCCTTGCTTCCCCTCACCTTTTAGACGGACAGTATGTACTATGTGCCTTAGCCAAAGCCCAGCGAAACCTTTCCATTGACACCGGTGGGCTGCCATCATGCCCTAGGTGAAAATGAAATAATGTATTCACTGATCTACACAAATAATACTTTGTATTACCCTAAACTCTCCTCTCAACGCTCCAATGTAACTGCCATTTCCATTCATCGACATGAAAGGTAGGCTTACATTTACCCTTACAAAATATCTGTGAGAAATTCTTTTACAAGGGGAAAAAGAAAAATACTTGGAATTGAAGAGCAGGAAATGGCAATGCAGACAGTATTCAGAGACCCTCTAACAGGTCAGTCAGCCCCCAACCTTAACTCCACGTGAATCCATATTTAAGTCATTGTACACCATATGCTGCATGACAAGTGGGCTTGTTGCTCAATGTTGCTCTGATAGTTATTATAATGTGAATATCGCTATAAATATTGAATTCATTATTCTGTAAGAGGTTCCAGAGTGTATGCACAAGAAATGGGTTTCGATCTTAAAATCAGGAACTTTTCAGCCAGAATCAAATAGTTAAATGTCCTGGCTCTTTAAATGTTTATTTTTAAAAGGTCACTTCCCTGTTGAAACCCGATTCTCTCATGCAGGTTTCAATCTGCAACTAAACTCTAGTCTAGGGCACATTTACTCTGAAAATGAGATTTAATGATGGATCCTTAATAATAGCAGCACAGTCCTTACTGTGATACAGTGTTACTGTACAATATTAATATACAGTACTATCTGAATGCATCTTTATCATATGGACTCTAATGGAAAGTGTCGGAGTGAGATGAAATACAAACTCTTTACATTAATCTATCGGAAATTAGAGTTATCAGAAAGTTACAGATAATTGGGATGTATCTGACAGGTTTGGACCTGTCCGATTTCAGCGACCCCTTAGATTTTTCTCTTTTTAAATATCCATGGAAATTTCTAAAAGGCTATGGCCCAACATGAAAAAACCCACTCCCCCCTTTACAAATACATGTGTCCCATAGGGCATAACTCTTCTGCATGTGGAACAGGAAATTCCAGGCCATCTCTAGCCATGCGCTGTAATGAAAATGTGCTAGAGACGGTTATTTTTCTCTCCTTCCTGCATTATTCTCTATGCGATCAAAAGGAAGGGGGCAGGAGGGCTGACGAGGCAACAGTGTGGCTTGGAAGGCTGTTCAGTGGATAGGGCGTTCCCCTAAACTTTCAAGAGTCAGGTGAGAGGTAGCAGGTGAATCTAAATCCCCGGGGATTCTGTTTTAAAATCTAGAACAGTTGGTTTCTTTCCCCCAGCCAAGTTTAGGGAAACTGCATACTTGGGTCTTGGACTCTTTCTCGGTGGTTTGGACTCCTTGGAGTTCATCTGGGCCCTGGTTTTCCCCACCCGGGGTGCAGTGAGGATGGCACAAACCAAGCCTTTCTAATGTGCAAGCGGACGAACGGGAGATCTCACCGGATGTGCTGCTGCATCCGGAGCCCCTCGCCCGTGGCCGTGGTGGGCGGCAGCAGGGCACCGAGAAGGAGGGGATGGATGGGCTAGGCCCCCTCTCAGCAGCCGGATCCCAGCCCCGCTGCAGGGCGCTGCGAAAAGGAAACGGGCCCAGGGGCTCGTGTCGCGCTCTCTGTGTCCGGTCGGTACAAATCCTGGTGCTTCTCCCCCACGCCCGGCCCTTCTGAGATCTGCTGCGGCGTCCGCTCCTCGCCCTGCCCGCAGCCCGCCGCGGCGAAGGCTCAAGCTTCCCGGGACACCTGGCGGCGGGTGCTGGCGCCGCCGGGCTGCAGCGGGTGGAAGAAGAGCTGCAGCCCGTCCACGGGATGCACGATGGGCACCGTCTGCATCTCGGGGAAGCTGGGGGTGGCCAGCTCCCAGCGGGCCGTGCGGACCAGCTCGATGGCCAGCAGCTTGAGGATGGCCTTGGCCAGCTCCTGGCCGATGCAGCTCCTGACCCCGCCGCCGAAGGGGATGTAATGGAAGCGTCCTGCCCCCTCCTGCCGGGCCGAGCCGAACCGGTCCGGGTCGAAGCGCTCGGTGGGGCTCTGGTACACGGCCGCGGTCTCGTGGGTGTCTCGGATGCTGTACATCACGCTCCAGCCCTTGGGGATCTGGTAGCCCTGCAGGGGAAGGGGGGGAGAGGAACATCAGCTAGCGGGCAGCTGCCACCGGCGCTGGGGGGGGGCCTGGCCTTGCACAGCTGCTAGAGGGAGCCCTGAGGTTGTGCTGCTGCTGGGACCCGTCTCGCCTAGAAACCTGCCCGATCCGGGCCTCCCCGCCGCCAGCCATCCGTTCCGTTCGGCCGCCAGAGGGCGACACTGCGCCTTGCCCAGGGCCCCGGACCCCGTTCCCACGGCCCTCCCTAGAAACCGGCTCTGGCTTTCTCCAGGAAGGACGGAGATGTTGGGTGGGATGTTTAATTCGATCGGGACCGGGGTGCCTCCCTCCGGGTGGGCACTGGATGCTAACTAACCACCCTGTCTAACGCGGCAGCTTCAGAACCCACCCACCCCCCAGACACCGGGGTTCATGGAAATAACTTATTGCTCTTCCTCCGTGCAGAACCATCAGCAGGGAGGGCACTTTGAGACCAGAATCCTGCTCGCATCGCTCACGCCTGTAGTCCCCAAGGACACAAACAGGACTCGTGTGATGACGCCAGCTGGATCCAGGGCCTGTTCTTCAGCTCCTACTCAGACAAGCAGTCCCACTGCTGTTGTGTTCATTGGGGCTACGGTGCCTGAGCAAGACTTATTCTCCTATTAGTTGTAGAACTGGACCTGCCGTGCGATTTTGCGGTTCTCTACTGCTCTGTTTCGCTGTCATTTCTTGTATTCACGCTGTGATATTGTGCCTTTTCGGTATTTGCTGATTTAGTAACATCAGTATCATTTGATTTTCACGGAAGCAGCCAACACATTTTTGGGCACTATATAAATAAATTACTTTTAAAACAAATAACCAATTATTTGATTTCTAGGTGCTTTATGTTTTCCATTTTCTGTTTTAAGTGGCCAGTTAGCGGTGTGCAACATTCCCCCGTATTCTGTGCTTTCTATAATGGTAAAATGCAAAAAAAACATATTCGGTGTATATTTATTTTGCACAAACTCAGGTGCGCCTGCAGTTGACAAAATGTCACATCTTACATCGTAACAAGTGTTTCCCACTAAAGATAAACTCGTTCTACAGACAAGTTTTAATGGTCGCACAGCTGCCATTAGTAGGAAATCAGCCCTTTGAAATACCCAGAGGTCACTAGAGAGGAAGAAGAAAATAGTGTAAAACTGTCTGATAAGACATGCAGATACACATCAATGAACTAAAGCGGCTTAGCTCAAAGCCATAGCCGAGTCTTTAAACGATTGCAAAACGGAACAGATAACTTACATCCAGCTCAAAGGTCTGCAGGGCAGTCCTATAGCCTCCAGAAACGGGCGGCAGCACGCGAAGCACCTCCTTAACCACACAGTCCAAGTAGCGCAGACGGTTCAGTTTATCCAAGTTCATCTCAGGCTGACAGTGACACTCTGCCTCTGGAACCACTGGCCCTGTGGGCACCTCGAACCGGCTGGGCGGCTGGGCGGCTTCCTCTTGCCTGTGGTTTGAATACTGATCGTTTGTATTCAAACTAATTGTTTCTTGTGTCATTCTGGTTAACGTGAGCTCCTTAAGGAGAGGAGGCCGCCGGATAAAACCACCCCCAGCATCCCCTTCTGCCTTTAGATCAAGTTGCTGACTTTGATTCTTCGGCGTCCCTTCCGGCGTGGAGAGGAGACGCTGTTGAGAGTCACTGTCCTTCCTCTCTTTCTCCTGGACCATCGGTGTATCTTGGCAGGGTTCAATATATGGGTGGTTCTTTTGGGAGACTGCGGGCGAAAGGCAATGGCAGTGCCTATGCAATTCATGGGACACCAGTTCCTGTCTTATTTTTTCTACCGCCGAGGGGTGTTTCAGTAGCAGAAGGATCAGAGAAGTGCTGGCACTAGCAGTGGTGAAGAAAGCAGCAAATATCAGCTCAATCGCTGACTCCTGCGAGATAATCAAATGTGACAGTTTTAAATGCGTTTGTGTTTTAATCTTCAAATCATACTCCCACCTGTTCCCTCTGAGCAGCGCTGTCTAGCCCCACGTGGCCCGTCTTTATTTCCATCATTTGAGCGTTTAGAAACTCAAATCTCTGTAACTTTACAGGACTTGCGTTCCTTTGCTAACCGAGCATTATACTGCACGTCTACCACTTAGGTAATGGATTGTTTATTCCACTCCTCCCTAGGAACCTGCAAACATTATCAGTAACAAGAGAAAGAAAAGGAGAACCAACTGCTGCATCAGCATTTCAACTAAAAAAACAATGTTAAATGTTTTCATTTTTGAAAATATATTAATTCTGATGCGTGCTTATGAAAAGGGCTCCCAGAGAGTATTTTAATATAAAAAATATACCAGGCTGAGAATTTTGTGAGCAAAGGTTATCCCCACACTTAGCCTTACAGATTTGGATCTCCGGCTGCCAGACGCTACATTTGATATGTACAGATTCTTCCACTCTCTTAAAGAAATCATCGCTGGATAGGCATGTCTTCTACATTGCTGATGGTGGATATTGGTCCGGGAGTCCTAGGTTCCTATGCTACCGTCTAAAACAGGTAACGTTTGTTCAAACGCCCCCTGAAGTCAATGTGAAGACGTCGTGTACATGAATAGAACTGGACTCCGGCCAACAGTGAGTACAAGTAATAAGAAACTTGCTGTGCCATCACAATTTATGTATGTGAACCTCCGCAGCTCTGCAGCCAATAGAGAGTTACCTGGATACAGATGTTTGACAAATCCCGGGTTCTTCGATTGCCCCAGAGGCAAGGGCATGTCAGAGTCTGTAGATTAACTAACTTTCTTATTGCTCGATGACATTAGAGGAACATCTAAAATCCTGTCAGTGATCTTCGATGGTTCAAAATTCCCTGAGGCTATCAACCTTTCTCCCATGCAGCCGCACTGTGCATAGATGTGCCGCCACCTGAACTAAATCGCCATGGGCTGGATTTTGCAAGGTGCTGAGCTAAACATTAAGGGGATTCTCCTACTCCCGTGCGTCAAGTTAAGGGTTTTGCTGGATTGCCTCACAGTGTTCAGCATCTGGCAGAACCGAGCCCTGTATAACAAGTCATGGGACAACCACGGAAGAACTGTCCCCCGCACGCCCCCTTCCCATGCTATTTAGTGCTGCGAGAAAAACAAGTCTAAGGATCCAATGATTCCAATTGCTTCCTAGAAGCAAAAACTGAGGTGTGTTGCAGAGGAAAACAACGGACCCGAGTGTTATACATGTACTACGTCCCTCCGATGCTTTACATACATGTTTGTCACAGCGTGGCTCTGATAACTCAGCACACAGCCAAGCCACAGAACGATCCCAGACAATCAAAGTGGGCTCTCTGCGCCGACAATGGATCCTCAAAACCGTACAATCAGGGCTTTCTAAGGACCTCCCTTCAAATATCCCAGGAAACCAGCCAGGCCCTAGCTAAGTGATAGAAGATTAAATATTGGGAGGTTTTAGCTCCCCTTTTTCTTTCCCACCCATACAGAAATCAAAGGAAAACGTGCAGGTTTAGGATGTGAACTACGACTATTAAACCAGCATTTAAAAATGTGACCGAAATATTTGACAATCACTAGTTTGCCTTTCTGTAACGATGTCTGTCCTATTTCTGACTCTCAAGGAACTGCAGTTGCAGTGTCTCCACAAGGCGCAGCATCACGCCTCCCAGATGTTGTGCAGAATACACACAGTTACGCACAGAATATACACCCAGGTAAGCCTCGCTAATAGCTGCTAAGGTAAGGGGAAGAGAGAGGAGTTGGGTGAGGTAATATCTTTTATTGGCCCAACTTCTTCCCGGGAGAGAGCCAAGCTTTGGAGCTACAACAAAGCTGCATCCAGTGCATCAGGAATTTGGGATTTCCAGAGACAGCCGGTCATGATCCGGAGGCAAAAAGAGAGCTGTGGGGGGTGACCTAAGGGTGGGAATGTCTCCAGGCCCCACAGCCCCCCGCCTATGAGAAGGGAAGGGGTGAATCCAAAACACATCGGTGAAATCCTGGCCCCATTGAACTCTATGGCAAAACTCCCACTGACTTCAATGAGGCTAGGACTCCACCCCAAGGCTTCCGCAGAGCCTCTCGCGCTGCTCCCGTATAAAGACCGGCGAGCTGGCGGCGCTGTGGCCGGGATAGAGACTTGCAAAGGATGGGCAGAATGACACCGGGCTGCAGCGGGACACGGAAAAAGCCCTGGTGAGGAGCCGATTGGACTCAGTGTGACTCCGGCGCAGGTTTCTTCTCCCTACGAACCGGCCCAGCGGCGGGGCCGAGCTGCAGGATTTCCGCGGAGTTTGTTTCCTTTTTCAAATATGCATCAGGCCTGGGAATACCTCGCAGCGCCAAACGGTCTGATTTCCTGTTAAGGGCAGGGGGGAAGCCCCCCCCCTATTCCGCTTAAAGCCCCGAAGTACCCGGAGCCAATCCCGCTATGCCGGAGCCCCACAGCAAGGATTTTTCCTTGCTACCAGACCGAGGCCCCGCAGCTTAGCTAGGGCTTGTTTTGGCTGGGGAGGGAGACTTGTCAGTATGCTGGCTCTCCGGACCACCTCCAGGATGTATATAACGTCTGACAGAACTGGGGGAGGGGGCTGCTTGCCCCCGTATCTGTGCACATCGCTCCCGTAGACATTAGCAGGAACTGGGCACTCCCGAGAACCGTACACCGTCTGTGCTGGTGACCACAATGTCTTGGTTCTCCCAGTGCGAAGTTCCACAGGGAAAGCTCCGCGTAGTAAAGTGTAACGCCGCATAGCAACGGATGGCACTGCTGCACCGGGGTGCTGCTGAGTTCCTCCCACTCTGTTAGTCTTTACAAGGCTAATCTATCACCGCACAAAGGATGAAAATAGAGCCGCTCGCAACGTATTAATGTGGCTGGAAAGAGCGTCCTGACGCTAGAATATTTTATTAATCTAAAAAGTATTTTATTTATTCTCTTATAGCCAGTCCAATTAGGTGTCTTGTAGCCTCACCTCGTCTCTTATTCAGTCTGATTCACTATGGAAACAGCCTCAGGATGATCCTGTTTTCCTTCAAACTTAAATCTCACCTTTATTGTGACTTTACTGCCGTGGTTTATAGTTTAATTTATTTTCGTGCATTCTCAGAAAGCAAGATGCCCAACCCCCCACCGCCTTTTGTGTGAGCCCTACGAAGCTATGATAAAGGATGTGTTCTTTTCCCTGCTTTGGCTTTCGGCTTTTTCTGGTGGTTTCGATAAAACGGTGGGCTTTTTAACCTGGGCTGTTACACGTCCTGATTTCGTAAAGCACATGCTGCATTCATTCCCTGAGTACAATCCCCAGCATCTCTCGGGGGTGGAAAGTGCTCTTTGACAAGTATTTAAACACAAAGCGAGTCAGGAAATTAGTGCACACATGCGCTTGGAGTGTCTCTCAGAGGTGTGTATCCAATGCTGTAAAGCAACTACGATTTTTTTACCAAGGCAGATCATTCCACTAGATTAATATTCCGCTGTCATTTTATTTTAGTACAAGTCTCTGCCACATTAGACAGGAATCATAAATTATTTTACCATCCGTAAGAAAGTTTCTTTAAATGCAGCGGATGTAGGAAGTTTCTAACTGCACAGCCCACAGAAGTGCATATCAATATAGTAACACATGCTGACTCCCTGCCCATCACTGTTATCTCGACTGGGATGAGCCACACTAGCCTCTTGGCTCTATCCGTGGCGGCTCGCCAACTGCTCATATAATTATTTTTTAATAATATGCATTAGAGGTGCCTGGGTATAATCTGACAAATATTACATCACAGATACCCGGGTTTAATTGCACATAGATAGTTTTGTTCATCTCTTGACTAATGTCACCTATACCTCTTCTAAGCACCTCTAGCTGCTCCCGGAGAATATCGTTGAGCATTATTTACAAATGAGCGCATTATTTTTGCCCGATAGTTTAGATTTTCTTAAACATCGATCCGAGATCGATTTGGGAGGGTCATTTTAATTAATCTCTAAAATAGATTATTCTCCTGGTGAATTAGTTATACATTGTACGGGGATTCCTCCCACACACTGCTGTGCTACACAACCCGTGGCAAACACCCTCTGTTACTCAGCAGAAAAGTGGCTTGCAGTTCCCTATTTGCAGACTGGATTCCCCTTCGTGGAGTTCCACATAGGATAGGATTTGAACACAAACAAAAATAAACCAACCCGAACCTCTTCATGAGGAGATCGTTATCCCATTTTAAATACCGGGAAAGTGAACCAGAGAGAGGAGACTAGAAAGTGACAGAACCCACATCTCCTGGGTACCAGTCCAGTGTCTACTCGGCCACGCTGCCTCCTCACGAGGAATCCTGCCCCCTGACTTGGAGCCAAACGGTGCTCGTTTTGTGACGCACTCAAGTGAGAAGATGCCAGGAATGGGGAAGATCGGAGACGGAAAAGACCCCCTCATGGTTCCTTCTCCTGCCAACGCAGGATTGTCGGGAATGGCCCGGTGGCATAAGGTCTCACTTAATTTGCTATAATGTTGTTGCTCTGTAGCATAAGCTAACCTGACGGAGTTGGTGTTCTGTCGCTGTCCATTTCGCTGCCTACACTAAATGCCTAAGGATTTCAGGAAATGCATAATGACTTTTACCGCTGTTCTTAGGAGGGACGCCACCAGGCAGTGGTGAGTTTCCATGTGGAGACAATGCAATCCTGTCCACACACTTCCAGATTTTCAGAAGCAAAGATTCAGAAACTTTACAAAAACTGGTCACCTGCTCCTAGGAAATAAAGATCCGGGGTGAAATCCTGACCCTGCTGGAGCTCTTAGGAGTTTGGAGTCAACTGAGCCGAGGATTTCATCCCGGAGGAGGCTAAGCGGCATCGTTTTTACCATACAAGTTAATAGGATCTTATACCCTGAAACTGATTTCACATATGCTCCGAAAAGAAGATGACTTGGAAGGCCGTCAGTATTTTGGCAGTTCTGCCAATATGGCAGGCAAACATGCCTGTTTTTGGCAGCCCAGGGCAATACGGATAGAAGCTGATTCTCAGCCACAGAGGAGAAATATAGGTCAGTTACCCATTTTAGGTTTTACAGTAAGTCCTGATCTTGGACTGATATCTCGATATGATATTTTAAAACCCTACATTATAAATATACTTAAATCAGCTACTGCACACGTTCAAAATTATCCCAGAACTTCATAAACACTCGTTCAGATTTTTATATTTCACATTAATAGTGACACTTAGAATAGCCTGGTGGTACGCACTGACTCAGTACTAAGGACAAATACTTTCTCAATTCTTAGGCAAAATTCCCGTTGCTTTCAATTGGGAGCTTTGCCTGAGTAAGACCGATAGGATTTGGCCTTAAATCATAGCGCTGTCTCATGTTCACTATTCCACAGAGCACATCCACATTCTCAGTAATATAATTAACGAGCTGATGATCCTAGACAATGACCCAGAATCCATCATTCCATCTCAGGAGTCATTTTGATATATTGTTTCAAAGATTTCTATGTTTACCGCCCCCTGGAACACAGAGGCCTGATCCATAGCCCCCCTACAATAGGCGTGGAGGTGTGCGAGTAATGCACAATCGGGTCTAGCATGTCAAAGATAATATTTTGGAGTGTATTGAGAATACATGGATAGGCAAGAAGCCCCATTGGAGCTGGACAAACCTAGCAGTATTCTAGTAAAACCAGGCAGATGCCTGGAAGAAAAGCCAAGAGGATAAGGTAGGAGGGCAAAAGTGGCATTTATTTACTTTTAAAATATTAACTCAGTTCAAATGCAAAGCAATTTAACCATGAAAAGGATGTCTGTAGGGCTGGCACACTCTTCCTAAGTGTCCGCCTCACCTGCTCTCTGCTCAGGCTTGGGAACTGGTGAGATGCTACAAAGCTCACCTTTCTCTGCTCAACACCTACCTTAAGTGTTGGGTATCCAATCCCTCTTTCAACATCCTTGCATTTCTACGGTGTTTGGATTTTTTCCCAGGCCCTTATTTAATCAAGGTGGACAAGCAATGTTTAGTGCCCAGGGGCATTTAGGGTGAGGAAGATGGTTAACTATAAGCTTTGTTATTGTTTGTGATGGATTCGCCCAGAGTGGGTAAAACAAAGGCGGAGGCTAGCAGATATCAAATGCCCCCCCAATCAAACTGCTTTAAAGACAGAAGCAAAACAGCAAAGGAGATTCTCTTTACCTTCAGCTCCTGCATGGTGAATTCTTTGCCATGCTCCTTGGCACCGTTTATTAAGAAATCCAGAGCATCACGATGACCTTCGGAGTTCTTTCTTTGTAGTTTTTCCATTATGGCTTTCTCCATGTACTCATGTAACAGATCCCGGGCTTTGATCCCCTGCGAAGAGTCAGACATGATTGTTCAGGGACTGTCCAACCCAGCCCTAGTGAAGCACTGTAAGAAAAAATCCGGAAAAAGACCCTACCCAGGATGAATGGCACTCAAGGACCCCAAGAATCCCATCACTCTTATTCTAACTTATACCAATAGCTCAAATCCATGCTCCTTTTGTGCTCTGAGTGTGCTTCAATCTGCCACCTCACAATTAAATGACTAGGAAGGACAAAGTAATTTGTCTATGCTAGAGATACAAGGTGGGTGAGGTAATATCTTTTATTGGACCAATTTTTGTTGGTGAGAGAGTCCAGCTTCGGAGCCACACAGAACTCTTCTTCAGGTCTGGGTTTGTCATTGTTGACATTACTTGGCACTAGGCAGCTAGACTATTGGGAACTGGGTAATTTCTCCCTGTGCTACTCCAACACACCCTGTAAATGGAAGTACTGCCCAAGGAACACTCGGAGGGGAGGGAAACAGTGAAGCTAGAGGGCTGATGCCCAGGGGCGGCTCTAAGAATTTGGGCAGGGGGCGCGCTGCCGGTCCCGCGGCTGCGGGGGACCTCTTGCAGACGCGCCTGCGGAGGGTGCGCTGGGAGGGTGGCAGGCGGCTCTGGCGGACCTTCTCCGCAGTCGTGCCTGCGGGAGGTCCGCTGGTCTGGCGGCTCCGGTGGACCTTCCGCAGGCATGACTGCGGAAGGTCCGCCGGAGCTGCCTGCCACCCTGCCAGCAAAATGCCACCCCAAGCGCACGCTTGGTGCGCTGGGGTCTGGAGCCGGCCCTGCTGATGCCACAGTGACCTCTTGATGACTGCCATGAACAAACTCAGCTTTTGCTATGTCCAAAGGGAGCTTTCTGGCACCTGGATACGAGAGGATGACTTGACAAGCCAATCCCCATCTAATGTTGGTCTCCAGAAACTTCCAGAGGCTTTTCAAAGGCAATGACAAAGGGGTTCGCTATTCCAGATGAGTATGCTAGCTAAATATGTGATAATCACACCCAATTGGTTGTGTGTAAATGTGTTTGTCAGAAGGCTGTATTTCCATTAAAGGAACCCTCCATGCTACCAAACATCTAATAGATAGGAGTCAGCTCCGAAGCTGTCACTATGTGAAATGGAAATGTATTCGGAATGCAAGGTGTGTGGTTCTGTAACAAGAAGCCTGTCTCATGCGGGCCTCATCCTCCTAGAGATCACCCTACTGCAGAAGTCCAGAGGCAGGGCAATCTAACCTGAAAGAAATCCATGCACAGATTTTGCTAGGATTATATTATAATAGAGTCATATACAGGAGGTCAGACTGGATGAGCTGGTGGTCCCTTCAGGCATTAAACACTATGACTCCATAATAATATTGTCACAGGCCACCAACACCACCCAGCACTTGCACAGTAAACCTAACAACCAAAATTAGACCAAAGTCTTATAGCCAAGGTTGCTCAACTCTTCCCATTACAAGACCCTGTTTTTATGCATATAGCTTTGCCAGACTTAAACTGTTTGGGATGACATTTTCTCCATGCCAGGTGTCTGCATCAGGCTGAAGTATTTCAGCAATTTTTGGCCCAAATGGTTCAGCCTTTTCCATGAACAAGACTAGTGAAAAATATGTTGTTTTGCCCATGTTAAAATATTTTGGCAATCTTGAAGAGTCTCTAGCTCCCACAGGGATTTGGTGCAGGGATGATAAATTTGGCAGGGAGTGGCCTTTATGTCAGGGATGAGCCATCCCTGTGAAAATTCAGCCACACTTGGACAGGATGTAAGCCTCTGAATCTTGCTAGATATTCACAGCTAAAAACTCTGGAAATTTCATACGCCCTGGGCAGGCTTCAGCTTGGGTTCTGCAGGGAGCTGAGATGACTTCAACTGAAATTGTAACTCTGGGCTGTTGGTGCTGCAACTGAAAGCACGAGAACTATCTCTCCTGTGCTCTTCATGCCCTCTCCCCCTGCTGGCAACAAGATAGCATATAAGAGGAAGCAGCCTGATTTGAATGCAGAGGGGACAAAATGAGGGAGTAGATTAGAAGGAGGCTCTGAAGAAAAGACTCAGGACTGAGACTGAAGGCTGTCCCCGGGGGGAAAGAGAAGAGGATAAAATGGAACTAGGTGTTGAGATGGTGGGAGACTGGGACTAGTTGGGCAAAGAAACTAGGACTGGGAGCTGGGTGGGAGGGGGGATGGAGGGTTCATAGATTTTAAGGCCAGTAGGAACCATTAGATCTAATGTGACCTCAGAGGAGACAGTGACTAGCTGGACAGGGAAAATGGGAACCAATGGAATGTGGGGAAGGACATGAGGAGAGGAAAGACAGATCTGAGAAGGAGCCAGGGTGCTGGGGGAAAACTGGGATTGGCTGAACAAACCGATAGAGACAAAGAGTCTGGGGAGGGGAGGGGAGGGAGAGAAGAAGACTGGACCAGGAGCCCGGGGAAATGGGACTGGCTGGGCATTGGGCAAGGATACTGGGGGTAAGGGGCCACAGGGCCTGGGTGAACTGGGACTGGCTGGGCAAGGAGATTGGGAGTAGAAGGGGATAGGGCAGAAAGAATAAAGCTTGCGGTGGCGGGGGGAGGGAAGAGGCAGAGGAGTCTGTGCCCACTAGAGCACACTCTCCTCCAGTGCCTAAAATTGAAACCAAGATTCCTGAATCTCACCATTCCTTTGCTGTCAGCAAATATCTCTGAAACCCACTGGCAAAGTGAGTGTCTCATGCTCCTCTAGTGCTCGTCTACATAGAGAATGATCAGTTATTCTGTTAGCTCAAGTGGCAGAGGTCTGTTGGGTGGATCTAAAAGTTCCAACCCTGTTGATGACCCATGTGAACGTCAATATGATGCCACATGACAGAAGTTCTGGTTTTTTCCATTTTTTTCAAACTCCTAGGAAATTACACACAAAAAAATGGTGTGTAATGCACACACCCAAGAGATCATTCAGTATAATCAAATATATAGATGGAGCAGCAAAGAATCCTGTGGCACCTTATAGACTAACAGACGTTTTGCAGCATGAGCTTTCGTGGGTGAATACCCACTTCTTCGGATGCAAGCAGATCTGCTTGCATCCGAAGAAGTGGGTATTCACCCACGAAAGCTCATGCTGCAAAACGTCTGTTAGTCTATAAAGTGCCACAGGATTCTTTGCTGCTTCTACAGAACCAGATTAACACGGCTACCCCTCTGATACTATATAGATGGAGCTACCTATAGTGATAGACTCTAGAACTCCATCTATTTAGCTTAACAAAGAGAAGGTGAAGGGGTGACTTGATTACTGTTTGTAAATGCCTACATAGGGGACAAATATTTAATAATGGGCTCTTCAGAGAAAGGTATAACACAATCCAATGGAAGCTGAAGCTAGAGACATTCAGACTGGAAATAAGGCCTATATTTTTAATGGTGAGAGTAATTAGCCCTTGAAACAATTTGCCAAGGGTCCTGGTGGATTTTCTACCACTGAACACTTTTAAATCAAGATAGGATGTTTTTCTAAAAGATCTGCCCAGAGTATTATTTTGGAGGAAGTTCTATGCCCTGTGCTACATGAGTAGAAGATCACAATGGTCCCGTCTGTCATTAGAATCTATTAATCCCTTTCTAGCCCTCTCCCCGCTCAGAACCCACAGAACTACAGCACAAACAAGTCAACAGACTAT
Source organism: Mauremys mutica (assembly GCF_020497125.1). Lineage (NCBI taxonomy): Eukaryota > Metazoa > Chordata > Testudines > Geoemydidae > Mauremys > Mauremys mutica. The sequence continues at coordinate 98,351,572 of NC_059078.1, forward strand.
ATACTATTCCGGTAATAAATAGATGTTAGCAAGGACTATCTCAGCCAAAGGAAGTGGCATTCTCTGAACCAGCCCACAAGTGCAGAAAACTCGTGTGCTTGTGATGTACCATGATAATAGCAAAGCCAATAATCTGTGGAAAGGAATTGGACAGATCACTATCCAGCTGAGAATATGGTATCACAGAACTGAAATTTACTCCAGGGAAAACTCCAGATGTAACATGCTTAGCAATCAAACATTATATAATAATACATTGACGCCAACAACACAGAAAGGTGCTGGAAGCAAATATATAGAAAAAAAAGAAAAAGAAATGGCCACGACGAGGAGTAATTAGAGAACAATCTGTAATAAGAGAACAATCTGACCCTTTATAAGAAACCAGTGCAAAAGAAATGGGGCAAAATCTAACTGATCACTGCGACTAATACTGCAACGAAACCTGTTTACAACGTGACTCGTTACCCACTCAGGGACATGTCAGGGGTAGGATATCCAAAGAGGGAATTCCTGAGGGGACGGTGGGACGGGAAGAAGGCGATTCACTGTATTTTAAAATGGCAGTAGCGATCCACCTTGCATTACGAAAGCTACAACACATGCATGGATCCTTATAGGACAGGGTAACAGTGCGTGGTGGGCTTTCATGGCTCCGTGTTATTTACAATTCTCTAACTTCCAGCGCTGGTCCTGGAGACCAACCTCGGCTTTTTGGCTACTTTGGGCTGGACATTTTTTTTAAGGCAATGCAGCCTATCCGTACTGGGTAGGTTGCAACAAGGCAGAGCAGAGGGAAGCAAAGCGGTGCGAGTCGGGCATTTAACCCCACAACTGTACCTTGCGCAGCCCACTGAACGGGATGTTCAGGGGCAAGGAGAACAGGTTCTCCACCAGCTGCTCAAAGGTTTTGGCCAGGTCCTTAAACTGCTTTTCTTCCAGGCTGAGGCCCAACAGAACCCGAGCTGCAACGCGGAAAGTCAAAGTTTTAGCGGAGGAATAAACCGCGACGGAACCAGGCTCCCTGCACCAGCCCCGCAGCTCCCAGCTCACGACCTTCTGGATCCCGGGGAGGTAACTCTCCAGGGCAGCGCGGCTGAAGACTCGAGCCAGGATCTAGGCAGAGGGGAGGGAAGAGAGTTAGGGGGGGAGAAGAGGCTAGCGGCGCTGTCTCCGACCTGCAGCTGCGCAGCCAGGGGAACTGGGGCTACCCACTTGGCAGCCGCCGCCAATTGGCTTCCTCCTGGACGGAGCTGCCGGCTCAGTGGTGACAGCCTGGCCACGAAGCAGCGTGGGCTTCGCAGGCTGCAGAGGGGTGAATTACAACCGCCTTCCCTGGACCCTCGGTCTCCGCCCCGCTCACGCAGCCCAGCCCTTCCCCGCAACTAGAGGAGTTTCACACACGGCTCCAAACACAATGCCCCGGCCACGCGCGTGAGTCCTGGGTCCCTGGCCCCCTCCCTCCCCTCCCCGAGCCACGGTCGCTGCGGAGCGCACCTTCCTCCTCTGGCGGTGCAGCTCGCCGATGGAGTTGAGCAGGGTGTTGGAGCCCAGGATGATCTGGGTGCTCTGGGGCCACTGGGTGCTGACCAGGCTGTGCTCCCCCAGCAGGATCTTGCGGATGTTCTCGGCCCCGGTCACGCGGATGACAGGCTTGCCCAGCAGGTGGGTCTTGAACACGGGGCCGTACTTCTCCCGGCGGGAGCTGTGGAAGCTGGAGCCCTGCAACCAGCCGGCAGGTCAAGCGGAGAGCCACCCCCGGGGCAAGGCTCGGATCCCGCCAGCCCGACCCAGGGACAGTCCCGGCCGCGCTCAGATTTGCTGGCTGCGGAGCCCCCTCGCCCCATACAAGCCCGCGGCTCCTCGGGAGCAGGAGGGGAGCTCGCTGCGCGGAGCCTGGCGCCCTCCGCCGCGAAACCCGCGGGGAAGGGGGAGCCCAGCTCAGGGACCACGTGGCTCAGGAATGAAAAGCATTTAAATCCCTTCCTCACGTTTCAGTTAGTTCTGGGCGTCCCAGGAGCAGCCTGATCCCCGTGAGGGGGGGGGGGTGAACCACCCTGCAGGGCATCCCCCAGCAGTCACCAGGCCAGGCCCTGCTGCGCGGAGACTGCCCCCGCCGCAGGGGGACACGTGCTCTCCTCTGTACTTTACCTGGACGAGCCAGTGCAGGGTCTCCCCGAAGAACGGCCACCCCATGGAGCCTTTGGGGAGCGGCAGAGCGCTGCCCCGGTCCCTGCTCAGAGTCCACCGGAGAGTCCACAGGTGCCGGGACACGGTGAGGAGAAGCCCCAGGGCCAGAAAGGCAGCGAGCGCAGCTTCGAGCCAGGACAACAGGCTGATCCCCGCCAGCCACATCTTCGGCTCCCAGCCGCGGCTGCTGCAGCCGGATGCCCTTTGTCGCTTGTCACCCGGCAAAGCACCTCTGCAGCGGGCTGGGGGAGCGGGGGACTAGGCTGCCGGGAGGGAAGGAACAAGACAGGCCAGCCCTCGATTTCACATCGCCTGGAAAAGCCCCACGGCAGCGCGCGTGGCTTGGGGGCTGTTCAGGGTTTGGAGAAAGGTGCCCGCGCTCTGCCCCTGCCCCTCTCGGATGCCGCCTGGAAGGTGAAAGCGGCCACTTGGCAGAGAGGAGTTATTCAGAGTTAAAAAATCAGCTGCTGGGGTGCGATAGATTTACTGCCCGGGGTGAAAAACTGCGCTGCCCGCACAACGAACCGCACTTCAACACACTGAAGTTTGCGGGTTGATCTTTCATTTTCTCCTAGCAAAGCCGGATCCGCTAATCCAACAAAGTCACTATACAGCAAGGGAGTCTCCTCTAAGATAAAGTATCCGCCCCACTTCACTCCCCCACGAGTCCCAGGTTTGCTAGAAAGCAGAGCTTCAGGATGCTGAGCGCAGCAACCCTGGGCTCCGCTGGAGAAACTTCTCGGCTTACTAGGTGGTTGGTGGCGACTCCCCTGGCTTGGAGCAGCCAGCACTGCCAGGTGCTGAAGTCAGCATCCTGATGACTTTCTAACTGTATCCCCAAAGGGTTACCCCAGCAAAGCTACATCTGTCAAAGACCCTGCGGGGCGAAAGAGAAAGAAGCTGGGTACTCACGGCTTCCCATAACTTTTGTGGCGATCATAAAGGCGAATGGTCCGCAGGAAAAGTCTGCAGCCCAGTTCCTCTGCCCCCTTCCTCTCGCCGTCTCTGTCCTTTTTAACTATTCTCTGCCTTGAGCAGTTTTATATAGATATTGGGGGCCTACTATCCGATGCACGTTCAGAGGTGACGTCTTTGCTGCGTACTTCCAGAGCGTGACAAAGTGCAATGATTGGAGCCCGTGAGAAGTGAGGGGATTGATTGAAAGAGTGTGGGGAGCTGAAGAGGGGGGAGAGCTGTGACAGATCCCTGCAGCTGGAGGGCTGGGAGCCAGGTAACCAATGACAGCCAATCCAGTGTCACCCATTCTCATCCTCCCCACAGCAAGCCTGCATGCCCCTCGGAGTCCAGCGGGGCAGCGCGCAGCCGCCTGTGAGCCCCTCGCGTTTCCCCCAGAGCCCCTTCGCCACCGCTGACTCCACCGAACCCCCCAGGATCCGTGTCATTCCTTGATTTTGATGCTACGCAAGATGGGACAAAGGTCTCAGCCTGATCGACGTGAAGTGACCCGTTATTTGAATAGTGCTCCAAAGGGAACGCTGCTCGCCAGCGCTCCTTTCCTGGCCTGGGCTCTCCCCGAGTCCCGTCCCCCACACCCGCCCCTGGCTCGTTTGCAGTTAATTCAGAGCCCCCGTGTGCGAGGCGGGAGGTGTTTTACACTAGCAAGCAGCGCTGGCAGACGGATGCTTGAGGCTTGCACACTGCCTGCCAGCCCCGCTGCCGCTCAGCCCGAGCAGGGCACGACCACACCCGGGGAGGAAGCGGCAGACACGCGGGAGTTCTGCCAATGGGACGCTACGAGCCGGGTCCCGGTGTATGTTGGCACGAGCCGGGGAAAGGGTTCCCAGTGAAGGGCAGGTAGACAACCGCTTGGGTTCCGGGCTTGCAGCTGCCAGTCCCTGGAGCTTCCTATGTGACTCACGGCTCAGCAAGTCATTACGGTGCAGCTACACTGCCACGGAAGGAACATTAAGAGCAGGTAGCCTAATGCCTTGTGCAGAAAACACAGCGCCGGGTAACGAGCTAAATCCGAACCAACACGTTCCCGCACTAAAAGCTGCCGCAGGCATTTTAGCGGCCGGCTGGGTACGACACGCTCTTGCCATATTCCGCACGTAGGCAAAGCTCTCCCTGATGTCACTGAGAGTTCTGCCTGCGTGAGAAGTATGGGATCGGGCTAATCCCGGGCCAGGGCCTCGGATCCGAGCCAGTTTCTCCGCTAGGTCCTTCTCAGGAGCGGTATTACCGCAAAGCAAATCGCTGCGCAGCAGGACAGCTTGGGCTTTCCCGGAACTGTCTCCCCTGGAAAGCCTTGTTGGCTCAATGCGGGGTCGGCTCCTGCTCCCATCTGAAGTCAATCCGAGTTGTCCTGTTGGCGTCAATGGGAACAAATGGCTCTGGGTTCTAGTTATTCTTACCCTGCTGGTCCAAAGGAAAGCTCTCCCTCCGTAGGTCAGGGCAGCACCTTTATACAACGTATGCACAGCACATGTACTTCCCAAGACTCTGGCCTCTGGGAGCTTGGTGCAGCCTTTTCTCGCGGCACCCCATCTCCGCTTGCTAACACAGCTCCAGTTGCATCCTGTGGCGCGGCAGCATACAGGAGACACCTGTTGTTTGTTTAGATGCCAAGGTTCAGTGGCGCTCCCTTCCCTGAAATCTAGAGGCCCCTCTGGAGAATTGTCTCCGCTTTCCTTTGCTCCAGGCCGGATTAACCCTGTTTGCTGGAGGTACAGCTAGCAAGCCCAGCTCACTCCATGTATGGCCCCCGTGACCCAGGAGTAAAGAGGCTCTGGGCGGTTCGCAGAGCCTTACTATGTAGGAGAAGGGGGTTCTGTGGGGAAATGACGCCGGTCAGGCTAGGTCCGCAACTCCGACAGGGCAGGTCCGCGTTTACAAAGAGCTACAGCGGCACAGGGGCCGGTATCTAACGCGAGGTACAGGAAGGCGCAACACAAACCCGTTCTGGTGGCTGTGGAAAACACCCTGTTTACAGGGCAATTCGGGTAGCCGGGCATTTCTCAATTCACACTCCCATCCTCTATTTTCAAAGCAACGCGCAGCCCCCAGACAAACCCAGCAGAGCCCGAGCGGGGTCAGCAACTCCCCAGAGCCTAACTCTGGTTCCAAACGTCTGTAGTCCCCTTTAACGTGCGACATTTGAATGATCCCAAGGCTATAAATTCTTTTCCCCCCCCCCCCCCCAGCTCTTCGCACCCCGCCTGCCAGCCGGTCCCCTGAACCGCTCCCTTTCCTCGCGGGCACTTTCAGGCTGAAATTCCACCCACCCCTCCACATGGATTTTTGTAAGGGCAGAGCAGGCTCGCTCCGAGTTAATCATTTGCGGGTCCGCTGGGGAAAGCTGCCCTTTTGTAAAGCCCCTCAGTCCAAGTGGGGAGCGCAGGAAGAGCGAGGGAGCCTCCCAGCCCTGGTCGCTTCTCAAGGGGCGCCTGGGCTCAAACCCCTTCCAGAGCAGCCACTCGCGCCTGGAGAGGACCCCAGAAAGGAAGGAAGACACGGGAGAGGCTGCACTGCAAAGCCGAAGCGACAGCGCATCGGGTCCCGCTTCCCAAAGCTAATCCCTTCGTGCTGCCCCGTTCTTTGGTCATTACTGCGCCATTCTTCCTTGGAAAACATCTACCAATGGTTTTAGGAGGAGAACTGACCCAGCAGGAGGAGAGCCTCTGCCCTTCCCCGACTCTGCTGCTCAGAGGGGAGCGAGATCTCTAGGCCACGCTGAGCCCGACTGGGAATTTCAGCTCCAATTTCACACCAAGGTCTAACAGAAATTCTTGCTGCTGCTTTGCTGAAGCATGGGGCAGATACTCGGGCACAAGCTTCCCGGGACACACAAACACACACGGATGTGGACAATGACACCGTATGGAGAGTTTGCTGAACATGTTTAATATTTCCATCACGGAGGTGAAGGGAGGTACACAGGAACCTTTCCAGTCTCAGCTTACAAAGGAAAAAGGAGAGTAAATCATCGAAAGATAGAAAACAAGGGAAATTAACTCCGCTGTACAGTCCGACATGAAATTTAAGTCTGAGATGCATTTTAATACATAAAATTCAAAAATAAGGGTAAGATTTATATTACTGTATTTAGACCGTCAATAACTTAAAAATACAGCGAAATGTACATTCTTTTTACATGTCCCACAGATGGTTTGGTTTGTATTTATTATACATTCTCGTTATGTTTAAAATAGCCAGGATACTACAGGGCATAGATATTGGTCGTAGGAGGGAATTCTAATGATGGGGATGGCTCTATTTGTATAAACAGACATATTGACACACAGGGACTTGGTATGAGATCAGATATCGTAAATCTTTTATCCCTTACTTTAGTCTGGAGGGGGAAATAGGGGGCCGGGAATCATCTACAAAAGTACAGTTATAAAGGTTACCCCTGAGGAACAGAAACCAAAGCACATTGCAGAGAATTCAAATGGTTATTTACATTCATAAACTGAAGATTAACCCACTTCTGAAGAACAAAGCTATAAGCCCTAACACTGAATATATATCAAGTCTGGTTTTCAGGTAGCTTTAAAGTGTACAAAAAAATCAGAAGATTTTTTTCGTACCCCCAGACTATAAAATTTGGCATACAAAATGATGTCCCAATCACTGTTAAGGCTAATATACCATTAATAAAAAGAAAACGATCAGGCAACACCTGAAACGCATGTATTTCAACGTTTAAAAATATTAAATTAGGATTTATTCGGAAAACGGCAATTAAAGGATTATAGCAAAACTTTTTTCCAGCAATTTCTAACTGGAGCAAAAATCTGTATGTAACAGCTACCCACTTCTAAATAATGCATTTACAGTTCAGCTATTTCATGTACAGGGTGAGTGACCTGCTTTTTATTTTACAGTCCCATTTTTCACCGTTTGTTCACAATATATAAAATAGTATTCAATTCGTTAAAAATACATACAAAGTATTATTTCCTGCTGTCTCCGTATATAAGCCACCTCTAGCGCATTTTTCTTTTATTCAACCAAACAAGAGTCCTAATCACCATCCCTGCCTGCTATGTAGAAATGGTGGCCAGAAAATACATCTCGGCACGATGAGATGCAATCGAGCGAACAGGTCTATGTGTGCTGGGACATACCGTTCACTAAACTTCTAAGTTGCTTTACTACGGTCTCTATTAGCTTCTGCTTGTCCCGATCATTCTTCCTGAACTGAGCAAAAATATTGTTCTTTTTGCTAGTGTCTTTCATTCTGCAAGAAAAAAAGTGGATGACACAGGCATATTAGAAATGTCCCTAGCTAGAGAAAATCGGACTGGCTAAAATAAATTCAGCGCTACTTTTTCTCTTTTAAATGTGTTGACTTTGTGTTAACAAGAGTTAAAGGTTACACAAACCTCTTTTGGGGTCTCTCTTAGCTGTGTTTCGCCTAGTTGTATTTTTAAATTAAATCCCAGGCATACAGACCCAGTCTTTACAAATACTACTTAAAATCCGTTTAAAACCATTAAGCGAAACATTACATAAACAGGAAACATAACACTGAAAATTACATTTGCAAATGAACAAAATTGAAGGTTGTTTAGATCCTTCTCCATCTGGTTCCATTTTTGAGTTCATTCGCAATGAAATGGTGTGCCATTCATTGATAAATTATCCGAAGGCTTTATTACTACTACCCAAACTTGAAAATGAAATATAGTGGCGATTTAAAAACGAAATATAGGAAACTAATGTCTAAATAAAAAACAATTGTATATGTATAACATGATAGGGAAATACATACCCTCTGTGCACTCTGCAAAACATACATTCATTGCGGGGAAAGGAAACAAAATCAGATAACACATTTAAATCAGAATATATTTATGATTCAGTTATATGCAGGAGATTGACAAGTTGTTTTTAGCTAAAACATATATATGCTCCCCTTTCAGACTGTTTCTCACATCTAATTAGCTACTGTAGATTCGAATATGAGAATGTGCAGAACACAGATTTAACACCCAGAGTTTTAAATGCTTCATTTTACAAAGTGGAAACTAGGTCCCAGGATATTACTATATTGAACTACAAGGCATCAGAAAACTTTGAGTGAGACTGTGAGCTTTGAACGCATTTTGGGAGTAACTAGTGTGTTCAGTCTTGTTTTTGGTTTGATTTCCGAACCGAGATACCTTAATTTTCTCTTGGGCACAGCAAACCTGGGAAGATCGCGACACAGTCAGTGTCACTGATTTATAACGTACAGTAACAGCTGGCATTTACATCTCTGTTTAAAACTGGGACAAAGAACAAATTGAAACGCACATTTCTAGATTCAGCTTTATAAAATGAGCCTGACAACGCAAAAGAGGCTGGCGCTTTGCTGTTCCTGTTAACGTGATCCGTAACTTTATGGTACAGACTACGCTGCTAACCTTAAAGCAAAGGAGAAAGGGCAGAAGCATTTAAGTTCTACTTGTCGTTAAAACCGAGGTAGCAAGAGCTGTTGGGAGAAGACCAGCAACAGGGACGCCGGCTGCTGGAACCAGCCGCATTCTGCTATTTCTCTTGTTCGCATGAACAGTCTTATTTTCAAGAGAACCTCCCCCCCCCAACGTGTTGGCGCTACATACTCACTTCTCCAGGAGGGTAAGGGCTGTGCTTGGATTCACTCGTAAGTACTTAGAAGTAGGTTGACCATAATCAGCTAGGTAGGTTGACCAGTCCCACACCATAAACAGGTCCAGAAGCTACATGAAGAAGACAGAAAGACAAACGGTTAAGATTCAGACCGATGTTTGTCTCTGTTCCCTTGGTGTAGAGGGGAGAATGATACGTTTTAACATCCCCGAAGTACTAGCGATTGCTCAGACAAGTGGCGCCCTAAAACAGTCCTACATCCCCACCAGGAAACAATATGATCGCTCCAGTGGTGTTTGCAAAGCGGTTCCCACAGCACCGGGACTTTACACGGAATCGTTCTGCACAAGTCACTTAACATTCTTCACCACAAATAAATAATTCAAAGCGAAGGATTAGGCAGCAAACACCTTAATTGTTTAACCATCTCCCTTCTTTTCCTACAGCATTTTTCGTTTCATTCCCGTGCTTGGGTCTCTACTTTATATTTTCATGGGCTGCTGGAGGTACACCAAGCTAGCAGGAAAACGTTAATGTTTTAAGCTTCCCATGTTGCTAGCCTACCAGAACATTCTACCTTTGAAAGAGAGTTTGCAACTCTATTTTTTTCCACAGTAATTTAAACCAGAGGTTCAGATAATCTTAATTAAGTGCATTAAACAACCCCCGCTGGATTCTCCATGGTGACTGATCCTCCCCGGGATTGGAAAAGGGCGGGTTCAAGATTCTGCTTGTTAGCCTTGGGAGCTCTTTTAGTCCAAACAAATATAAAACAAATTGAAGAAAAACAGGCCCTGTGTTTGGTAGCATTTTAAAATCGAGTATTTGCTTTACCATCTCCCGCCAGAGCTGTTGTCAAATATAAAAGTAATCTTTTAAAAGCTAATGTGATAGCTAAACTAAAGCAGCAACCCCTTTATCCAACTTTAAAACCATAATCCCCTTTAAGCCAGTTAAAACCTACTTCCTATCCACGTTTTTATTGTTTCAAACAGCTAAATGCTTTACTGCCTTCAGTTCGGCTTCCTATTTCTGCACCTTGGCGTTTTAATTTACCTTGTAAGCGAGGAGCTGTTGTTGCTTTTTTGTTTTGTTTTTGCTTCTTTAAACAACAGAGAGGGCAAAAGAGCACTCCCACTAGTCATTAGCGTGAGTCGATCTGTAATTGCCTATTTGGCTATAATGATGGGAAATGGGATAATCCTGCCCGCTACTCTGCGATGTTAAACGGAAAGTTCCCCAGGACTCCCTCCAGAGCAAAGGAGGCATTGCCTCGTTTGGGGCAGTTCCTACAAGCATGCCCCTGGTTTTGCTAGCAATCACAGTCAATAGTTACTGCCCTGCTTGAGTGAGATACAAATGGAGCAAACACTCATTTTCGATGCCCGCTAAACTTTTCCCCATCGCTACCTGAAGAGTCCAACTCGGAAACAAAAGAAAAAACCTCCCGGGAGGACGATTTTACAGGCCTCATTCAGGCAAACCTCCCATTGACGTCAGTGGGAGTTTTGCCTGAGTAGAGACCGCAGGCTCAGGAGCCAGCGAGCGGGCTTGCTCAATACAAACGGGGCATCTTCGCAAAGGCAGAGCGGGCACCATGTACGCTGCTCCAGAGAAAAAAAGCATCTTAACAAATGGAGCGCTGCAAGCAGAGCGCACTGAAAACGGCCGCTGGAAAGTAAGCAGTTAGATCTGCCCAGTGATGCATCCAACAGTGGTAAGCCACTGAATTTGCTGGTTCGCAGGACACACTGATACCCCAAGGAAAGGACCAGCCTAGCGACGTGCGTCTGCTTTCCTATCTGGTCCCAATCCTGCATTGCTTGTGTCTCAGGGGGAGCTCTGGGCGCCTCCATAAGCCAGGGGCGAGCCCCTGTAATTTGAATTCTGCTGAGGGGTTTGGTCTCTGGAGCCCAGGCTTTTGCAACGGGCGGGCTGGGCCAGGCAGTCATGTCCCCCCTTTGCGAATGAACAGCGACTACAATCACGCGGAGCGGGCCACGCTTCTCTGGAGGCTAATGCAGCCGTACAGAAATCAGCAGGTCCCGTGACTTTCTTGACTAAAGAGCAGCCGAAATTGAAGCTGCGAATCTGCGATTCATTCCCTGAGTAGCAGAAAGTCGGTTCCTCGGAACTGATTTGCTGCTGCAAGCACTTCCCAGTCCCGTATTAAAGCCCCCGAGGTTTGATTTACTCTATCGAATATTTTATTCTTTTAAACGGAACAGTAAAATGCCACTAAATCTACCACGCAAACACACCGTCTGAGGGATACGGACAGCTCGTTTGCCAGTTCCTGACACGTGAAAAACCTGCCCGGAGTCCATTAGTGAGTAGAATTGAACCCTCTGCGTTAAAGTGAAAACCAAGATTCAAACCATAATTACAAAACCCATAATGAACACGACTCTGCGCTGCCCTGACCCCCACACTTACTACATCATTCTTGGCTATTTCCCCCCGTAAAATGTCTCTCAAATGGCACCCGGTTTTGATCCGTCACCCCGCAGCTTTAAGACAAAGTTCATTTGTGGCACATCGCCCATACCTGGGTATCAATGATTAAATACTGGTCCCAACAATGCCCTGACAAAAGTTCCCTGGCAGCAGATACGCACAGGAAATAAAACACTTTCGAAAACTCTCTGAAAAGGGGCTTATCAAGTAGAATCAACAACTGCAGTTTGTGTGGTATTTAAAATACTATATTCCCCCCCCCCCAATGTTTTCTATGAGCCTAGTCCAGTGCTCACTAGTTCTAGCAAAGGGTCAGCGAATATGAATCCAACTTCCACCTTCCACATCTACAGCATCAGTCCACTTAGGCTGCTTGTTTTAAGCCGTTCTGTCATCCAATCTTTCCTTGAGAACAGTTTTGAGAAAATGTTCTGGTTTGAAGCAGGGGTCAGCTACACTGATGCACAGCCAGGCTCTGAACCAGTTCAGCACACCCTGGCTCAAATCCTCACTATAGGCAACGCCTCAAACCAACTCCCTGAAAATAGGTTTGGTTAAATAAACAAACAATAACAAAAGTTTAAAATCTTTTCCGGACAACTGTTGGGGAACAAACTCCCAATTCTCTTTTCTCATTCTAACTTTCTTTTACTGTCGGCTTTCCATTTATAGCAAAAAAGCACTCAATCACTGGTCTGGGAGTGTTACAGTATTAAAACATATCCCCCAAATGGAAAAATAATCCACCATAAGCGATTTCTCATACTATTTCCAGCAAGAAATATCTACCAGTCAAAGTCAGATGACTGAAGTAAAGTAATGGGATAATTAAACTCCATCAGACTGTATTTTGACATGATGTCGGGTTTTGAAAATCAAATCATGAAGGCGCAAGGGAAGACTAGAGGAGAGTTAAGAAAATGCTGAATAATACAATTTCTCATTCATTTACTATACCTTATTTTAGTATACTCCAGACTAAAATTTCCTCTATAACTCTCTAAAAGACACCATCTGGGATCCAATTCCCTCCAACAAAGGGCTTCCCCATCTATTTTGAGTGTAACATTATCTAAATAAAGGACTGCTGTGACAATTCTGGCAGCTGTTTACTCAGAAATTCACTCCAGATCATTCAATCCTATTTAAATTACGGGTTTCCTTAGGATAATTAGTCTGGACAAGATTAAATCATGGTTATTTTCAGATTTTTCTAAAAGGTAGCCAGATAGGGTGTGGCCAAGATGGTTTAAGGAGACTATGTAACTGTGGCAAGCTACTAGCAATATTATTAGCTATTTGTATTATAAAAATGCCCAAAGCCCCCAATCAATATCAGGGATCATTAGAGTGGGTTCCCTGCAAACACAGGCCCTGCCCTGAAGAGTAACAAGATACAAATAAATTCGGGAACCCAAGTCCTCCTTTAAAGTCTTGCTATATTAATGAATTAATAACTAATATATTAATAATCATTATGCATTAAATACAAAAGGTGAAATAATGGCTTTTACATTTTATTTTTAAAAAAACTCAGTTAACTTGTATTACATTATATTCAGTTAAATAAAATAAGGAACACATATTACTTAAATTAGTAATATCTACTCAATTATGCTTGAATTAATACTATAATATTAACATTTGTTATACTTCCCCATAGATGTATAATGGATTTGTGATATACTTATTGATCTGTCATCTCAAACTTCTCTAGGGAGCATTACAAGCCCCAATGATGTCCATGAGTGTTAGATTTTATGTTTGACTATCTCATTTAAGTGAAAGATGTGTAAAAACAGAGGATACTATTTCATTTCCTATTGGTTACATATCTGGATATAGCTAAAGAACATGTTACTCCTGCTCAGGGTCAAATGCCAATTTGAGCAAATACTCACTCAGTTTAGCTCAAAAGCTAATTATTTAAGTTGCACTGTAACATTATTCTGTAGTATCAGAGGGGTAGCCGTGTTAGTCTGGATCTGTAAAAGCAGCAAAGAGTCTTGTGGCACCTTATTATTCTTTAGTTAAGCAATGCATTCTTTTGGGGATCCTCCACAAGGCAGTGGAATATCTGTGCATGTGCAATGCATGGGAAAAGATAGGTGCCTGCGAATGAGATCCGCATAAGACAGCACACTAGGTGGGGAGCTACCTAAACTAGCCAAAGGATGAGGATGAGGAGAGGAGTGTGTGCTAAGCCCCACCCCTCTCATGCAGGTAGGTGCCTAAATTCAGGTTGCAGGGAAGTGCCTTCTTCTGCTTAGTGATCCATGAACAAGAATCTGCTGCCTGCAGTCAAGTGCTTAGGCACCTATGGAGTTTCTTGTGGGACCAAATTAGGCACTTCACACAGAACAGTCATGGCGGTGCCTCTCCATCCTCCTCAAGTTTTGAATAGGACCTGTAGTAGGCATGCTCAGAGGCTGCCTAGCAGATTAGGCCCCACACCTGAATTATGTGTCCAAACACCTCTCTTTCCCTGGTTTGTGAATTGCTCTGGGTCTTAGGCAGAAGACTGGTATCTAGATGCCTAGAGGGGACAGCATTGTACATGCCCAGAGGCAGAAACCTAGGTGGCTAGGGAACCTGTACTCTGAAAACTTAGTGCTGAGTGAGTTTAAGTGCCTACAGTGAGACTTTTGTGGATTGCAGCGGAGTCAAAACTTGGAGCTCAACACCTAAACTACATATTAAAGTGCCTAAATCTGGGGGTTAGGTACAGAAGTACCTGTGTGGATCTCACCCTAACTGCTTTGGAAAGTCAGATAGGGTGAGTTTCTGAAGTAGCTAGATCCTAGTACTTTAGGAGTTTTGTAGATAGAACTAGGACTTTGACTTCTGTTCTGAGGCAGATTGGTAATCATTGGAGTTTGTGAAGCACAGATTATGTTCAGACCAACCTTTGATGCATGCTAGGCTTGCTGCTGCATGTTTATTTTTTACTTATTTTTATTACAGTAGTGCCCAGAGGCCCGAATCTGTATTGGAGTCCCACTGTGCTGAATGCTGTAAAAGCACACAATAAAAGGCAGTGTGTACACCAAAGAGTTTACAGTCCAAAGGGGGACGAGATGCCACAAGTAGATGGAGAACCAAGGTGGTGAGTGGAAGAACAAGGATAACAGCAATAGGAACAACTATTAACCAACACTACAATCTGGAGGCTTTGCTTTCTTAATAAAAAAAGCAAACAAGATATATTAATAAAACACTATCTCACCTGCATACCTTTATCACTAGGAAGTTTACCATGGGCATCACAGTCGAGGCGTTTCTTAAGAGACCAACTTCAGCCTTCTCTGAGTGGTTGTGTTTACCTACAGAAAAACTGAGCTACTATAATCTAATCTGTGGCTAGGTCCATTTGAGAGAAAATGGCTCAATCTCCTGGCCAGTCACAGATAGAAGGTAGCATTCCTTATCATTGTTGTAATCTGTAGAACGTGGATTCATGATGAGTTCAGAATGACCCTGAGGCTTTGCATCACTGTAACAATTTGTAGTCTAAAGCCCTTGGTCACTGATGAGGTTAGAAGGTTAAAGTTAAAAGTGCTTCCCCTTTCCTGCTACCATCATCTCTGTCTTTTCTAGAGCCAACTTCTCGTGGTCTAGCTGCTGATTGCTTCCAGGCACTCATGTCTTAGTGATAGTGAAGGCCCTGTTGGAAGATTAGGGCTCAATTAAGCAGGGATACATGCTCATATTCCTAAAAACAGGCTGTATACACAATATTTTCCCCACCCAAAGGTCTTACTTTCAATGTGGAGCAATGCACTACCTTCTTCAGTGCCTTAGGCACACCCTATGCACTCCAAACCTGTTTCACGGTACAGAGAGGAAACAACTGGGATGGTCCAGCGGTTAGGGTGCGAGTGTAGAATTTGGGAGGCCTGGCTTTAAGTCCCCACTCCAGCAGTGACTTCGTCTGTGACCCTGGGCAAGTCACTTAGTCCTTCTTTATAAGGATAAATACATTACAGACTGTGAAGTGCCCAGAGAGTATGGTACTTCTATGGGTGCCAGGTAAGTACCTAAGACAGATAGAAACTGGAGTATCAGCAAAGGGAGAGTCAGGTGCTAGTACAGTTTCCCCATGGCCCCAACATGGTCAAATGATTACACAGCAGCCAGACTCATCCTGGCACGTTTATTGAGCTAGGGCAGCTGCCACTACACTGTGGCAGAGAACCATGAAGGACCTGCAATCAAATGACACATGCCATCCGATCATAACTCCCCTCCTGCTTCTGTACATAGGTTCAGGGGCTCCAGTGTGACAATTATGCATTGCTGCTGGAGTAAATGGGACATAACGACAGCAGTTGCTGAAGGCTGGACTGCTGTTGTGTACAATTCTATACTTGTGCATTTTGTCCCACTCACAGCTGCATGTATTGTTGTGACATACTGCTATATGCAATGGGCTTTGAGAGCATGTACTGTACAGCGTGGGGGGGCAAGAGCTGCCTGGTCTGCGATTCTTCGGATCCATGTCCTGGCCATTCATGTCACCTGCATCTGATTTGGTGCTTCGCAAATGTACTGTCAATGCAGGCAATTTGCTAGTGGGGAGGGCTGGCAAGCAGCCAACACACTAGCAGGGACAGAGAGCTGATTCCAGGAGCATCAGATGCAAGGGAAGTATCTTCATTATCAACCCTTACCCAGCTCTTAAATTTCCTTCAGTCGTATGGCCAGGTGTATATGGGAACTCTGCAGAGGTACCAGACATAGGGTATGGCTACACTTACAAATCTGCAGCGCTGGGAGTTGCAGCGCTGGTCGTCCAGCTGTGCAGGGCCAGCGCTGGTGTGTGGCCACACTCACAGCTACCAGCGCTGGTGTGTGGCCACATTTGCAGCATTTGCAGCGCTGTTGGGAGTGATGCATTATGGGCAGCTATCCCAGCATTCAAGTGGCAGCAATGGTGCTTTTCAAAAGAGGGGGGGGGGGCGTAGTGTGACAGGGAGCGGGGGGAGAGAGAGAGAGAGTGGATTTTTGGAGCCAACACTGTGTGTTAGCTTCCTGACTTGAAAAATCAGAACATGTTCCCGATCCCTTACCCTTAACTCTTAACTGCAAACAGCCTGCAGCCAACACGACTCCCTTTCTCCCCTCTGCTCCCTTTCTCCCCTCTGCTCCTGCTGTTTCTGTCAAGCAAACACTCACTCCCTGCCTGCCTCATTATCTCATTTGATTGTTCACAGATTGATCACAGCAAACAGGAGCTGTGTTTGTAGATAAACAGCTCCAGGATCAACGGAGATACGGAGCTCGGAGTTCACAACAAAACAAAGAGAGGCTGCATAACAAAACAAAGAGAGTAATTTATAAAAGCATTCTGGGATACATCCTTATACCCTGGAGGCCAATCACAGTGCTGGTGTGTGGCCACACTTGATGACCAGCGCTGCAGTACCAGTGCTGGAATCCTTATTCCCCATGCCGAGTGAGGTGTACGGCCAGCGCTGCAGCCAGGGAGTTGCAGCGCTGGAAGTGCCCTGCAGGTGTGGCCACTTACTAATTGCAGCGTTGGTGGAGGCTTTCCAGCGCTGCAACTCGCCAGTGTAGCCATACCCATAGATTCTCATTCAACTTTTACTTCCTTGTGCAGGTTTTCCACTGTGCATGACAATCATGAATTCTCTTGCAAAACAGCTTGGCATTTTTACATGGGGGATGGTCTGGAGCATAATCTATGTTCTCATAGATGAAAACAGTAATATCAATTTTATGAGTACTGCATTCTTCCTGGTATTTTAACTCACTCTTTGAAACATGAAGCTGACAGTTATCTATTAGCCTATGAAATCTTTCACGAACGAGCATGGGAATTTATGTGATGAATTAACTACAGGAAGGCTCCCCATTTATTTATAGAATGGAAACATATTGAGAATCACACCTACACTGTTTTTTAAAAATCAGAAGAACTACTGGGTTAAAAAGATCTTTTCTTCAATTTATAAAAACACCTAGATATAAGTAGATGTCACAAAAATCTGTAATTTTCTTGCTTCTTCAATAGAAAAGCAAGATGAAAAAGAACAAGATTTTTTCCTACATTAGCTATTTTTTGTCCACCGTAGGACACCTATTAAATTATCTTTTTATGTGACAGAGATTAGGTGCATGCAAAACCACAATAAGATTCAACATGTGGTGAAGTTATGCAATAACCAAGATTCCTCACCAAGGTAAAGATGTAATGGTAATACTCTTTTTGGATTTGGCTTCCGACATTGACATAACTCATAATACAGCAGATGTAATATGTTAAATATGCTAAATTGCATTGAAATAAAGGAGGTTTGTAATCCTTGGGGATTTAAATCCTGTAATGAATATTAGCATGGCACAGGACAAAATGTATTGAGGGCAAGTCTAACCACAAAAAGGCTAATTCTGCCAAAAATGGAAATCAACTAAAAATATAAATTGTTGATTGCCATACAGGTTTACGTGATCCCACCCAGTGCTTTCTAAATTATGGGACACACATCTATGAAGAATTTGCTGATCACCTGGTGCTGGCTCTCCTTGCTTCCAGCTGCCAAAACACATTTAAGACAACTAAAATTACATTCAGTATTTTCCTAATGCTACTTTTTCCACTAAAAAAAAAGTTAGCTGCTATAGTTGCTACAGGAACATTATGTGATTATGACTGGAAGAGTGGTGGTCTATCTAATGGTGACCGGACCACAGTGGTAGGCACAGTAATAAGAGAAATAAATGCATGTAATTAGAGATGTCAGCAGGAAATGAAGTGTTATTTTTCCATCTGTTTATGAAGTACCAGCTAAATACAGTTAACAAGTACTTAAAAATATACAGTTCTATAGTCAGATTTCTAGTGTTGAATATTCACACACACACACCGGTCTTTGAGAAGTAACATCTGATTTCCTTTTAAAAGTATAATGGGAAATTTGTTCATGTTAACTGTACATTTATCTTCTCAAAGATAACATGTATAGCAATCCTTCAAACTGGATGGGTACTTCCCCTCTCCAGAGTGGAGGCAATGCAGAGCTGTAACTGGCAGCTCTCCTCCACTCCCCAACATCAGACACACACACTTGAGGATCCATCTGTCTACCGCTTATTAGAACAGATTTAGCACAAGGCTGACAAATATTGTCATATATACAAAGATAACTATATTCATACTGTGACATGAGAAAGGTTTTGCTGTAAACACTTTATCCCATAATTTTCTCCTGTAACCTTCATGGAAAACAAGAGTGGGCCAAGACAGCGAGGCAAGCTACATCCGAGAAGAGAAATTTACAGGTAAGCAGAACAAATATCCTTGTTAAGAGAAATATCAAGCTATTATCAAGCTAGAGCATATCTGTCAGCCCCTCACACCATGACATAGCTAACAAGGAGTATGGAAAGGGGAGGGAACAGAAACAACTCCACATACAAGTGCATGAGAAAGGAGGAGGAGCAAGGGGAAAGTTCCATGCTCTCTCCAGATACAGAAGCTAATGAAAAAATATTATAAAATGTCAGTCACAACTTTTGCCACTTCTTGGAGGATTTGCCTATGGAAAAGGTGAGTCTG
Organism: Mauremys mutica; assembly: GCF_020497125.1. Classification (NCBI taxonomy): domain Eukaryota; kingdom Metazoa; phylum Chordata; order Testudines; family Geoemydidae; genus Mauremys; species Mauremys mutica. The sequence continues at coordinate 98,370,377 of NC_059078.1, forward strand.
AGGAGGAGACCTTCCTGGTTCAACTTTTAGTGAACATCAGGACTGATGATTTTCTCTGCTGAGGCACATGCTCTTCCCACATACAAGGTAGCTGTTGCCTGTGCTATGTTACCCTCTGGAGGTATCATGTTCCCAGCTTTACATACTCCTACTAGCAGTCTTGCTACTTTTCTGCCCCTGCATCTTGAATGATACCTATGAAAAGATGCTGTAATTTTCTGAGAGTCTTGGTCCTGTCTATATATTTTCTAAATGCTCTTCACACAACCAACACATGCCCTACATCTACACTGTTTCAGGTGAACTGGATTTGGACAAAAGGAAAGCTATGTCATCTCTAGCATCATGTGGACTGATACAGGTTCGTTTTACTGAAAGGTTTCTGATATCTCAAGTACCACTTGTAGAAGATACTGAACTGTTCCTGAAGTAAAAGAGCTCCCAACTCAGTCAATTGATGACTATCAAGAATGCTGTTTTGATCAGCATGACATATTGTGGTAAGACTGATCCCACAGGTCAAAAAAAAGTTCTATAAATGGCTTTAGGGATAAGGTTCAGGCTCTAAGTAAGGTAGCTGTGAATATGTTATGATTTCAAAGCTCTTGCTGTCTTCCAATAACTCGTGATATGACTGCTTGGGAATTGATTTATTGTAATCGATGTTCAGTAATGCATTAACTGCTGCCTTAAGCCGCTCAGTCTGAGTCCTTCAGATAGGCCATCTTATAAGTATAGAAAATGTGTGGGAAGGAGTTTTTGTATGTGGAATTCTTGGAGCTGCATCCCTCTTTGAACCTAACGTCTGTTAGTCTATAAGGTGCCACAGGATTCTTTGTTGCTTTTACAGATCCAGACTAACACGGCTACCCCTCTGATCTTTGAACCTAATTCACCTCTCAAATACACCACAGTCATGCACTTTTTCTTCAAGGTAGTTAAGGTGTTTATCACCTGCTCTGAATATATTTTAGGATCTTTCTTTTTACCTGTAAGCTCTTAAATGCAGTTTGGAGGGATCTGCATATATGATTGGAACCTTATTTAGCAGTGATTGTCTTAGTGAGACCTGAACCCACCTTTGAACTATCCTTGAGAACCAGAGTCTCCCTACATTCAAATATTCATTTTTATTAATATATTGCAAATAGCTACATATTTATACTGTAAGCAGCAAAATGTTATGGTCTCCACTGTGGTTGGTTCTATTCAGGTGCATAAAAGGTGTCTTCCCCTTTTGCTTTTGGGCAAGAGCTGGGCACAATCCTGCTTGGGAGGTTCCCTATGGCAGCTAGGGCTAGTCCAGAGCTGGCCAGCAAAGAAGGGAATGTGTGCTGCTGCGCCAATTAGAGAACAAAACCAGATCATTTCTCTTGAAGTAATTCTAGAATAATTTTAAATGATCTAAATAGCGGTGTACAGATGGAATGGTGCCTTAATCTGTGTTTTGCTATCAACTGAACCAACACATAGCTTGGGCTTTCCCAGCTAGGTACCAGCTAATTGAGAGCTTGTGAGAAAGACGAGTTGCATATTTTTGCTACTTTAGCCTGTTTTGATTTTTGTAAACTTAAATCCACATACTGAAAAATAAAGTTATTTTTTACTGCTTTGCTCTTAGTTATCCTTTTCTAGTCACTTTCTTTGAACACAAGAAGGATCTCTCTTATGCTAAACAGTTTATTAACCCCTAATCACCCAGTTACTTCTAGACTTGATTGCATGTGTAATTACCTTTTGTCAGGTACAATTTGCCTGATAAACATGTCAGAACACTTGCTGCTTAGTCTGTTTCAACAGATAAATGCTGTCTTTCCACAGCCTTGGGGCATAATTAACAGAGAAAAAAGGCAGTTATAAAAACACACAGAAGCTGATTCACTAAGGCAGGAGTTCACAGCATGAAGCCCGCCAAGGCCTATTTCATGGCCTGCCATGCTTGCCTGAGCGCTTATTGAGTTTCAACCTGCTGTGACAGGGCAACAGTGGTAACACTGAAAAACTGTGATTTAACGTAAATTTCCACATGAACTTCAGAATGGAGTGGGATGATGTCTACTCGAAAAAAATGAAAGTGAAGCACCAGATAATGATACCGGTAGAACTTCTGTGAGGGTCAGTATCATATGTATATGTTTAAGAATGGTGTTTGGTATGGTGCTAAAAGAAAAAAAAACCTAAAAAGGAGAGGAGGGGATTCAATTAATTAAAAAAAGCTGTGAGGCTTATATTCTTGGGATTTTAACTGTGACTCATCAGGGCTCAGTAGACTCTAATTTCTTCCCAACAGCGTTTATGAGTTGTGTACCCATGCACTATGGTGAGTGCAAAAAGAAATCCCTACCTGACCTCTGGATAACCCAAACAGGAGATTAGCCCATTTCCAAGCAAAGTAGGTTGTCACACTGTTAGGCCAATTGCTTCTATTGACACTTTGCATAAACATCTTACACAGGGTGATCAGAAAGGACTGTTATGCCATTAACGTTCCTTTTTATTTTTTATACCTAAGCCCTACAGAATAAAAGCCTTTCTGAGTTAGGGATAACAAAAGGGTCAAAAGGCCACAAACATTCTTCTAAGTAGGTACAAATCTGGAAAGGTTAAATTAATTGAAAAGTGCAAATTAGAACTTTTTCAGTATCTTGAGAAAAAAATCTTTTCTTACTTAGTTTACTCTAATTTGACATTAATATTGTATACATACTTTAAACTACTACAGTGCATTTATATTTACTTTCACATCTTCATCTTAAGAAACAGTAAGCTGTTTAATCTTCTTAGCCAATCAACAATCTAAACAGATATTTAATTATTACCATTAAAATCCTTATGGAGAATAGTGTTAAAAATGTACAAAAGAAAATATTTCCTGCAATGCTACAATTTAATCCCCCTCACCACAATTTACCTATAATTTACACACCATACGGTTTACGCTACATAACAAAATACTTAACATTTTCCTTACTTTTGTTTTTGCTTTGATCAGAGATGGAAACAATCTCCTTTTAATAGTATAAAAGCCACCTGCTGGGCATTGCGGACTACAGCTAATTGGTAAATTCTTTGAAATTTAGATATAATGGTTTGTGACCTTTTTAATTAAAAAAACCCAGAACCTAAAAGGCTGGGTGAACTCATCCAGGAAAATAATGCTGTTGAGCATATACAATTATGAGTTATCCTAAGACACTTTTGAACAGAGAATAGAGATTGACTACATATGTGCATTTTTAAATATGGATCTATACTTTTCATCTAAACATTTGCATGTAATTGCTGTAAATTATATATCTATTTTGAATAATTAAGATAAGTATTGCAAGTATATTAACAGCACATTTATTATTATTTTAATTGTGGTAGTGCCTAGAGGCTCCAATCAGGGATTGGGTCCCATCCTACCAGGCAATGTACACACATCACCCACCTCTAAAAAAAGACAGTCCCTGCCTGAAAGAGCTTACAGTCTACATAAAAACATTGTACTTCATTCAGAAGGATCCAAACTATATAGGAAGACTATATAGGAAATGCAGACTATATAGGAAATATTTCAACCATCAACAAAATGAAGACCTTCCAGGAGTGGATGACACCAGCCGTTCTACACCATACTATCTTGAAAATCATTGCCTAAAAGTGTAAGGAAAAATTGCTCTAGAACAAACAAAATCCCTTGCACTGTGAATGTGCACATGAATATGTTTGCAATCCAAACATTTTAAACATATCCAGCAAAATCTTTTTTTTTACTTATTAAAAGAGCTTGCTGAAGTGAATGGGACTACTTGTGTGAGTAAGGATTTGATTACTAGAGTTACTCTGTGAATTGTGTCAAAAAAACTTCTCAGTAGGTATGATATCATGTCTATGAATTACGAGACTCCAACTACATTCTTTGGTATTTATGTCACATCCCTGAATTACAGAGATTCACCCCATCACTATGTGCACCATCTACTACTCTTGCTCAACTCAGCCCAAGCAGTATTTTCAAAACATAGCTGATTTGGAGGAGCTTCAGAGACCTAGCCACATCAGTAGTATTTGAAAGAAGCAGGAAAGTAAGGGACAGTATCCATGTTCTATATTACATTCCTTAGTTATAGATAATTATGCACACTACTTGAGCACGACTTTCATGGTTTATGATATCAATGGAACATCTCAATGGAACTGTTAGATTGTAAAGTCTGAAGAAGGGACTGTCTTTTTGTTATGTTTGTACAGTGCCTAGCACAATGGGGCTCTGGCTCCATGGCTGTGGCTTCTAGGCATACTCACAATACAAGTAATAAAATAATACTAAAAATAATAATGTCTTCTTTAGTCAGTGGGTATAAAATATAAACAAGCACAATGCTTTTGTGTACCATCCATGTTTAATTATTTATAATAAAATAATAATAATTAATAAAATCCAGTTACAACAAAATGTATCCTTTTCATATTTACTGAAGCATAAACACCATGAAATTACCTTCTAGAAGAGAACTGAAAAGCATGGGAGCAAAAGGAAGCAGAATAGGACATTTTTTACACCAAATCAATAACAAAAATGTTTAAAAATACAGATCTGCAACTTAAACCTGCTCAGAACAAGAAAAAGTTCACTAGCTGTAGAATAATCTCTGCACAAAACAGCTCCAATTATCACTTCATCTCTTCAGTGCTGACAAATATCACTTTAACCTGGTTAGCAAGTCTGCCTGCCACTTGCCAAAGGATTTTTTATTTACTCCTGGTGACTTATTTTGTGAATGTGGTGAATTTTAAAATCCCCTCACTGATCACATAACAGGAATAACACACACTAGTATAATATTTCAAAGTGTAAATTGATCTCTCGATCAGTGAATGTCTCTCTATAGTTTATGCTACCCTTTTTCTGGATCGCTCACCATCTAAGGAATATGCTTTCAAAGTGATGTTCCAGGAGTTAGCTATGCAATTCCCATTAGTGTCAATGGGAGTCGCGGGGTAAATTCCTGGGCATGCTTTGAAAACTGACCTCTAGATTTTCAAAAGCAGGGCAGTTTGTGTGTTAGCAAGGCAATGTCTCAAGTCTCCAGTTTTTAGAACACTGCACTTAAGTTTGATGGTTTTCAAAAAACTTAAATATTACATTTAGAAACTGTCATAAGAGAACATTTAAACATTTACCAAAAAATGAAACCTTACTTTTACATTTAAATACTTACATCTGTTTCAAATTTATGTCTGTAAGTGAAGATACTAGCTGTCACTATCTTGAATGTTAGGGTATAATCTCTCACACATTTGTAAGTGTATAATATGTAAACTCAGAGGTTATGACATCTGAACCAGAGGGAACTGTTGTTTTGCTTAGAAAAAAGCCAAAAGTTCAAACTAATCCTTTATAACCTAAATTCTCCCAAAGGGCAGAATACTTTCCTAAAATCTAGACCTTGAGGTATATTTTGTGAGATGCCTGGTCTTGTTACATTCACGAGTAAACCTAAACACACCTCTAATTCTTTGGCACTTCAAATGAATTTAGGACTGTCTGCAGAAAAAAAATGCATGCTGTTGGAGTTATGTGAACAAGCTTGCTGCTCTGTTAGCATAACCAGAAAAACATTCAGCTCCTACAACTTTTGCAAATCCCATTAATACTTTAAGAAGCCAAGGTCTTCTGAATAAAGTTGCTGTGAAGTAGTAATTGAAGCAAATATAAGTAGGTGGGCCAGTACAATATATAATATAGCAATACAATACAAAGATTTGTGTAATTACAGTGCAGATAATCTTTATTATAAAGTGCCTTCTTCCTCATCATTAAAGAGTAATGGTCTAGTGGCAAAACAAAAAAAAACAAAACAAAACTGTCTTTTGAGTTTAGAAACAGACAAGAGTTTCAAAAGCAGCAGTCTGGCAGACAGTCAGTCTCCGGAGGGCAGGGGTTCTGGCCAAATTGTTGCTGCGTAGTCGGTTAGCCTGTACAAGTCCCTTCAAACAAAGCCTAAAACTATGTCAATGATAAAATTTGGGTGGATGAAAAATTGTGTATTATGCATGTTTCAGGGTCATTCATCAATTTTTGAGCTTATGACGCAAAGGCGTGTGCTGTTAAAGATGTAGGGAATTATGTGCACAGTCCCCCAAAACAGAACTTATATCTCTGTTCTGCACAATGTTTTCAAAATCTAACTTACATGCTATAATTATGAGGAAACATTTACAATATTTTAGCTGAATTTAAAGCTGTAACTTTTATGTTGTCTTTTTTTTACAGGGGGTTTATAAGCTCTATTTGGGGTGAAATATAGCATGTAATATCTGATCTGGAGAGTGAATTTTTACCCTTGGGTTTATATAGTTATATTCTTCTATAAGAAGCTATATTTTTCTATAAGTAGCTTTTTAAACTACATCAGGTTTAAAACTGGCTTAATCGTAAATACTTTGCTTGTTTTGAAAAATGAAGTTTGAAAAGTGGCACAGAAGTTTATTGCAGTAACATTTGTTGTATCTGTACTAAAACTGTATTATGTGCCTCAACCTTTTAGATAATGTGCGTTTACAGCTGCTGATATCTAGGAATCCATCATTTTAATCAGATCCACTTTGCTTTCCTCTAAACGCTGTCTAAACTTTGGTGCAACTGGAATATGCTGTTTCTAAATACAAGTGATGTTCACTGTATAATCCATTATTTTCAAAGCGGGGGAGACACTGTCATCATGCCATTTGGATATCCTACTACTAGCCACTGGGAACTGCTACCATATCCAGTGAATGGGTTCTATGTGGCTCTCCCCTCAAACAAAGAACTATCTTCTCTGGGCTTATATTTTCCCATAATTTCAGCATTATCAATGTAGGTCTCTCTAGGTATCTACAACCTTAGTTTATTCTGAACCTGGATACACAGACTCTTAACCTGGATACACAGACTCTTAACCAACAAAAAGTCAAACTGTCTGGAAAAATACCATTTTGAACTAGCTAATCCAATCTGTCTTTGTAGACATGCACATCAAGTCTACAAAGTGAATCTACTATACTACAGAACTAAACACTGAAGTGTTCTGCCAAGAGTGCAATAATGATAGTGTAAAGTTTGAAATTCTAGTCAGGTTATTTCTAGGGATTGAAAGTTTGGTGTTTTAAAGACATAGCTATGATCTGAGAATGTGGCTATGTAAAACGACATAAAAGGGAAGATCGTTTAAGCATTGTTTGTGGAAGTCCAGTTCTGATGTGACCAACTGTGACATAAGAAGCTTTAAAAATCTTAAATGATGACTGTGCAGGAGGCAAACAAGGATTTCTTCACTTCCATTTGTGAAGTCCCAATCAGCAGAACTGTTCCAGGAGGTGAACAGTCTGGTTAATATGGATAGTTCATATCTGGTGACAGAGTTGAGTACCTCTTTCTGTGGGGAGTTTTCCAATTATTATGCAATAAGATTTTTCAGATTCAGACCAAACTATAAGTCACATAAACCAGACCAAGCTATAAAATGGAGCTGTGTCTAGGAAGAATACTGAGATTGTGCTAGCTATGGGGGTTCATGATGATATTGTCCTAGTACTGGATGCTGATGAGGTGTCTACGCAGAATCTTCAAGGCATTTTCTTTGAGGGGGCTCTTCACTCTGGAATGTCTTGCCCTCCCACCCCCACAGAGTTCACTGACCTTCTGGATATGCTGGCAGAGTTTATCTGTTTCTGCAGAGGTTAATTGGGACTCTGCAGTAGGTGAAGGGAAGTAGTTTGTTTTGGTGGTGAGTCTTTTTTACTTATTTTGTTTGGCTCTTTAAAGTAAGTGTCTTTGTTTCACTTGAGCACTCAGAAAACTGTAAATCTAAGTACAAGAAATAATGTAAAGACTCACACTGAGGTACGTAATATGGTCCGGTGTTGTGGATTCCTATGTTAGATGACCATCAAAGCCTCCAACATCTGGCACCAAAATTAGTACAAAGAACAGGAGTACTTGTGGCACCTTAGAGACTAACAAATTTATTTGAGCATAAGCTTTCATGGCTAACGCCCACTTCATCGGATGCATAGACCCACGAAAGCTTGTGCTCAAATAAATTTGTTAGTCTCTAAGGTGCCACAAGTACTCCTGTTCTTTTTGTGGATACAGACTAACACGGCTGCTACTCTGAAAATTAGTACAATACATCACTGAGACCAGATTTTGCCTCTTCACTCTAACTATGTCTTTAATCTATACCCTGAAGCTCTGCTCCAGAGCAATACTGTCTACACCACTTGGTATTTATTTTTCAATTTATACAGCACATCTATGGCACAGTAGTGCCTCTAAGCACATCCATACAAATTTAAAAACATGCAATAATTGACCAAATGTCAATAATACTAACTAAAGACTCCACCAATTAGACAATTGAAATCCTACCAGCTCAACCCAACCTTTGGAGAAAACCGGGGTAAATGTTTAAGCCTTGAAATATGTCCTAAAGGTCAACAAACATGGGCTCTGTCAATCCAAGAGCAAGTTCCAAAATTGGAGGCTTTCCACTGAGACCCCTTTGTAGGTAAACTAAAGCCAATAAAACCATGTCAACCATTAGATGAAGTGTCCAGCTGAGCTCAACATCTGAGTTAGACCATGAGGGAATACACCCCATAACCAAAAACTTAAAAGACTTTACAGGTCAGAAATCAACACCTTGAATTGCACCCAGAAACTAAGCAGAAGTCAGTGAAATCTGTGAAGCACAGTGTGATAAACTCATTAACATTCTGTTCTAGCTGAAGTTTCTTCACGGGCTGCCTCATGAGAAGCACATTACAGTAATCCAGGGTATGCCTGCACCACTTACTTTCTGGCTGATGAAGTTGCATTCCTTAGGCAAAACTATACTAGACCTGCAAACCACTGGACCAGGAATGCAAGTATAGCCAAAATCACTATAGGAATTGATTACAGCCAAACCGTAAGTGAAGCCAAAACCACTTGTTCAGGTATGATAATGTAGCTGTTGGTGGACTATCTTCAGTGATTTCTCAATCCCCTCCCCACCTACCATTTCAAGTTTACCTCTATAGTCCATATATTAAACTGTACTAACAAACATTTCAGCAAGCTTTGGGGCCCATAGCAAAATCTTAGCTCTTTTCTTTGGAAAAGTCTTCTTCCCATCACTTAAGATGACATATCTCGATAAAACAATATTTTGTCTCAATTCTTATTTGTTTAGTTACACTGGGTGATGAGAAAGGACATGTAATATGTAACTTCGCAAGAATTAGCCTGATTCTCATGACCTGAGCAATAAGGTATTAAAAATGGGACTTTTGCCTCTCCTCCTTCCTCTGTTTTCCTGCTACTTTGAAATATTATCCATTCTGAGCAAGCAATCTGTGCTAGATTCTTGTGCTTCTTAAATGTATATTGTCATCCATTATTGACCGACTATGTCTATTATCACATGTAAGCAATGTTAATCCCCTAGTAATTAACACCCTTATTAAAGTAATTTGAACTCAAAGTAGTTTAAGTCTATTACTGGTTTTACTTAATTAAGCTTGTTAGGAATGTTTCACATTGTCCTTTGAGTTTTCAGCTTTTTTTTAAATATATATATATATATATATATATATATACACATACACTATGGTTGTGCCTTTTCAATCTACTATTGACATATTTTTCTTTCAAGTTACATAAATATGTATCTGTGGACTAAATAGTCAGCAAGATTCTCCCTTGTTGTGAAGAGTTCTACACTTCCCTCAAGTTCAATGTGTGTAAGAATTAGGCGTCACTGCGAGTGTAAACCATTCCCTAGTGTATTATATAGGTATGGGTCTGAACTGCATTTGTGGGGTCATGTCTATACTTCTATCCTGTTGGTGCATAAAACAAAACAGCAACAATGCATCAGAGGGCTGCTAATGAGGAATTAAGGAGTCCTCTCTTTAAACTCCAGCTTGGCAGGGTTAATAAAAAAGTACCTTTCTATTTCTAATAAAAATGACAACTTTTCTGGCATCACTGAGGCTAGGAACATTTATTTTGGGGTGATTTATCTAACCACCGCTTGGATCTCTGATATGACTAACAAAAATAAGGTGGTTCAATATTTTCTGTAAAGCAAATAAGTCCATTTTAAAAATTAAATTGTGTTGTATGTCTGTTGCATGCTCCTCCGTCAAGGGCAAAGTGCTGACCTGTCCCACACCTACAAATCTCAGGTGCACTGACTGATTGGAACCTTGGATCTAGGATTGAAAGTTGAAAATTAACTTCTCATTCTTGTTTCTTTGGATATGCCAACAAACTGTAGAATGAACCATGCTGCATTTTGAGGGAAGTGCATACAATAAAGGTCTAGACATGTGAACTTCTTCCCAAGTGCAGTATTGAGCACATAATACTTAAACTGAAACTATGGGTATATCTACATTGCAATAAAACATCCATGGCTGGCTATTATCAGCTGACTTGGGCTTGCTGGTCTCAGGCTGTGGGGCTATAAAGTTGCAGTGTAGACATTTGGGCTTGAGTTGGAGCCAACCAGACTCTCCGGTATCCCAGAGGGTTCCAGCCTCAGCCTGAAGTCTACATTGCTATCTTATAGCCCAGCAGCTGGAGTCCTGCAAGCTTGAGTAAACTGACATGGACCAGCTGCAGGTGTTTTACATATCCAAAGAGTGAAGACAGCCCGAAGACTTTCCCCCTTCTCAATGGACCACAGCTGAAAACTCTCCCCAATCTCCTGGGCAACAATTATTTCACAGACTCCAGTCTCTTTTCATCTTCCTCTTTTCTTTTTAAGAATATTCTTACTGTATCTCAGTACATACCATTTAAAAAGTGATAAGTATAGAGAAAAGAAAAAGGATAAAGATAACAGTAATAAAGGTCTAGGGACAGTTTTCTAAGTGAGTCTTTTTCTCTTTCCTCCCTTATATTTAAGATGTTCTCTGTTTCTTCTACCATCTACCACATTCAGCTTCATAACATCTATTCTCTTTATTTCCATTGTTTTTCTCCCCATATTCCCTTTTCTGGTTCCCCACCGTCCCCCTCCCCCTCACCTCTTTTCTGATTTCCCTGTCTCTTTCTTTGAGTCCCTCTTTGACTGTGGGGTCTTCAAGATGGTGCTGACCTCTTTCTTTGCCCATGCCCTGGGCTAGGCCAGTTCCAAGAGTTCAGGGATTTTATTTCAGGGTCTACACATCCTCATCTTCACAAAGAGTTCCTGTACTCTCTGGACTGGAACCTAGTGTAAAAGCACAAGTGACCCAATGAAAAGGACCAGTACAAGGAAACTGTGGAAGGAAGTCAGTTTTCATTTTAGGTCATTGATGGTAGTCAGTCAAGGAACCCAAGATTATTATTTGTTTGTTTGTTTTATGGTAGCACCAAGAGGCCACAATCAAGGTCCTACTATGTTAGACACTGTACAAACATATATGAAGATACAGTCTTTGTCCCAAAGAGGTAAAAGTCTAAGTGAAGGGCAGTAGTTTGTCTAGAAGGCATTAATTACACATCACTTTTTTTAGGTTGCTGGGCATCAGAATTTTTATAGCCTTGCCATATTGTGTTCTCTATGTTTTGGAAACCTGTAATCCCACATGTAATGATACAGCATGCCTGCTAAAAGCTTCCACCATCTCCTCAAATGGATTCTTTTGCTTTCAAACACAAAATCATTACAATACTTTGTGTTGTGACTTTCTGTTGTGAAAGACTTTTTTCGTTTCAGTGGGCTTTGCATTCGGTCCTATGAGAAACGTCTGGTGACTGCCAAATTAACAATCTCCACAAGGAAAATTACTGCAGTGAAGAAAAACAATTGTTGATTCCTATTCTTGTGGTATGTTCTAAATACCACTGTGATTGACAGATAATTTAGAGAAGGATGGAATCTGAATGAATTGAAAATAATACGGGATGTGAATTCATACAAGTTGCTGGATTTATTCTACTATTCATCAAATTAATAATTCAAAGATACTATTGATTAAATCAAAGTTAGAGATATTATAACTTTAAGGAAAAGAATGGGGAAGTTATTTACTTTACAGTAACTTGAGTTCTTCAAGATGTTTTGTCCTTGCACCATTGGATGTGCGTGCGTCTGTGCACTCTTAATCAGAGACTGCAAAGTAGTGCCTGCAGGCCTGTGCCTGTGCACAGCAGCGCCTCATGCTCTGAATGAAGGCATGTAGGGAGGGTGCAAGAGCCACCATCACTCATTCCCTTCTCGACCACGAAGCCAAACTTCACAGCAGATAGGAATGAGCAGGGGAGGTGGAGCATCACAGGGACAAAACATCTCAAAGAACTCAAGTTATTGTAAGGGAAGTAACCTGTACTTCTTCATGAATATATCCCTATGGGTGCTCCACTGTAGGAGACTCTGAAGCAGTAACTCAATGAAGAGGTGGGTGCTGAGGACGTAAATCCAGGACAGTTTTACGGACTGTATCACCAAAAGCAGTGTCAGCTCCAGAAGCAGGAAAGATGTTGGAATGTTTGGGAAGATATGGACAGAAGACCAAGTAGCAATCCTACAGATTTCTGTTATGGGAACATCCTTCAGTACAGCTACAGATGTGGACTGATCTCTAGCGGAATGTATTGTTAATCTGAGGAGGCCGCAACCCAGCATTTTCATAACAAGTCAAGATGCAACTCAAAACACAATTGAACAGTCTTAGTGTGGAAATCGGTTGGCTCTTCATCTTATTTGCAATTGATACAAATAGCCTGGGAGAGGCCCAGAATGATTTAGACCTGTCCAAATAGAAGGCAGGAACCCTTCTGACATCCAGTGAATGCAGGCTTGATTCTTCTCTGGAGGCATGAGGTTTTGGGTAGAATATTAGTAGGTAAATTTCCTGCTTAATATTATGTTCTGAGGAGACCTGTAGGAGGAAGTGAGGATGGGGACATAGTATGACTTTATTTTTGTAGAAGGTGGTGTATGGTGGGTCTGCCATGAACAATCATAGCTCCCTCTTTTGCTTTGCTGAGGTGATGACAATTAGGAATGAAATTTTGAGGTCACCACCGGTTTAAAAGGACAGTGTTTAAAGCCAGGTTGATGTCCCACTGCAGAGGCTTGTTGTTGAACAGGAGTAAACAAGTTGTATAGGCCTTTAAGAAATCTGGTTGCTGTACAGTGGGCAAAGACTGAGAAGCCGTGGATGGGTGAGTGGAAGGCTGTAATGGCGGCAAGATGTATTCCGATAGAGCTCACTGAGACTGTCTCTGTTTTTAATTTCAATAGCTACTCCATGATCTTGGCAAGTGGAACTCCCAAGGCTTGAGAAGATGGGAGGAAGCACTAGGATTGGAAGTGCTTCCACTTTTGGAGGTAAGTCTTGCAAGTATTGGGCTTTTACTGATAAACTGACTAAACTCTAGCCAAAAGGTCAATTCCATGCTTAAGAGAGACTGAGAAACCAGTCTCTGAGATTCAGAGAGCAGGGTGTTGGGATGGATGAGTGACTCTGAGTCCTGCCTCAATAGGTCATTTGCGATAGGAAATCTGAGGGTGTTACCTCCGAGAGGTGGATGAGGTTTGAGTACTATACCTGCCTCAGCCTAGCAGGTGCTATGAAGCTAGCTCTCATTCTCAGTGCAGCTTGAGAAAGGTCTAGAGGATTAACAGTATAGGTGGGTAAGCAAAAAGAAGGATACAGGGCCCTGATGTTATCAGGGCATCCCCCAGAGAGTTTTGATTGTAACCTCCGTTGGAGTGGAGCATTTCACTTTGTTTGAAGTGGCAAAGAGGTATACTCCAGTATACCCAGGTCTGGCAGATGCTGTGCAAGACAGAGTCTTTGAGCTCCCATTCACGATCTTGCCAGAAGTGTCAGGGAGTCTGCAGCTGTATTCTGGAGGCCTGGTAGATATATTGCTGATATTTCTATCTGATGGGAGATGCACCAGTTCCACAGCCTAAGCAATTCTTCACGTAAGGACTGGGATCTTGCTCCACCCTGGTGGTTGATGTGATACACTGCTGTCTTGTTATCCAGTATTACTCTGACTGTGGGTACGTCTACACTACCCGCCAGATCGGCAGGTAGTGATCGATCTATCGGGGATCGATTTATCCCATCTAGTGTAGATGCAATAAAATCGATCCCCGATCGCTCTGCCGTCAACTATGGAACTCCACCGCGGCGAGAGGCAGAAGCGGAGTTGACGGGGGAGTGGCAGCAGTCGACTCGCCGCCGTCGTCCTGGCCAGGTAAATCAACCTAAGATATGCCGACTTCAGACCTAGCCTGAGTGAACTTGTGTGGTGTGAAGGAAGTGTTGGTAAGCATATTGTACTGTTCTCAGCTCCAGAATAATGCTATGGAGTGCTGATTCCTGTGCCAATCATTTTTCCTGTGCTGTCTCCCCCTTTAGGTGAGCTTCCCATCTTAACAGAGATGCATCTATTTGAGGGTCTTCAAAGGTGCTGGATGCGAACATGGGGTTCCAATACAGACCTTCCATGGGTCCTTCCACCACGTAAGTCAGTCCAACACATTTTTAAGCACTGATGTGTTTGGAGAGGCTGTGTCTGTTTGGGGTATACACTATTCTTATTCATGTCTGGAGGCATCTGAAGTGCATCTTTGTGTGGGGAGTCATAAACATGGAGGCTGACATGTGTCCCAAGACCTGTAGATGTGTCCTCACTGAGGTTTATGGGCTGCACTGTAATGCTCACATAAGGTTGGATAGAGTGGAGAATCTCTCCTTGGGTAGGCAGACTCTTGCTGTTGTAGAGTCTAGAGTAGCTCCTATAAAGTCTATTCTCTGCACTGGAGTTAGTATGCATTTTTTTGTAGTTGATGCAGAGGCCCAGAGATCGGAATAGTGCTAATGCTCTGGATGTTGCCACCTGGACCTCTTGGGAAGACCAGCCACTGAGAAGCCAGTTGTCCATACATGGGAACAGTGAGAGTATCTTATGAGTGCCCCGGGGATGTGGAGAGTCTGAAGTGGAGAACTTGATAGTGATCTTCCCTTATCATGAATCTTAGAAAACATTTGTGGGAGTGGGGGATGGCTACATGAAATTGGCCATCCTGTAGGTTGAGGGCAATGAACCAGTCTCCTGGATCTAAGGACGGAATTATGGTAACTAATGTCACCATTCTGAAGTATTGTGCTAGAACATAGCCATTCAAATTCCTGAGGTTGAGGATTGGTCTCCAGCCTCTGTCTGTCTTGGGAACAAATTAATATTTGGAATAGAATCCTCTTCCAGTGAACTCTTCTGTCCTCATTCTGGGAGTTCTATTGCTCCCAGAATGAGGACAGAATTAACTTCTTGTTTTAGGCGTTCCTCATGAGAAGGGTCCCTAAAGAGGAATGGGGAAGGAAGGGTGCATGGGAAGGAGAAACAGAATGGAAGTGGATAGAGTAGCCCACTTTGAAGACCTCCAGTATCCACTTATCTGAAATAAGGTACTCCCCAGACAGGTAGGTAGTGTGATAGTTGCTTTCCAAATGGGGGGGGGGGGGGTAGTGACACAATATGTGATCTGGTGGAAAGGACTGCTTGATGCCCTTGACCAAGGTGTCATAGAATCACAGAATATCAGGGTTTGAAGGGACCTCAGGAGGTCATCTAGTCCAACCCCCTGCTCAAAGCAGGACCAATCCCCAGACAGATTTTTGCCCCAGATCCCTAAATAGTCCCCTCAAGGATTGAACTCACAACCCTGGCTTTAGCAGGCCAATGCTCAAACCACTGAGAGGGAGGGATTGATTGGGTGGAGACCTCTGTTTCTGTGGTCTGGCCTTTCTCCTGAAGAGCTCCAGAGGCTTAGTGAAAGTATATTGATGGTACTGGAATTATCTCAATCTTGGAGCAGTTTGTGAAGCTGAATACAGTAGACAGTAGAACTCTGCATCTCAAGCTTGTCGTTGAAAAGGAACTGAGGGGAGGCAGGCTTATACCTCCCTTATATGCCCTCGGTCAGAGTCCAGGCCACTGCTCTCTACAGGCACAGGCCTGCAGACACTACTTTGCAGTCTTCCGTGCATTCTCAATTGGTGAGCGCACATGCTATGGTGGAGCACCTATCGGAACATATACTTGAAGATGAAGGAGAAATTTCTTACCGGATAATTTTCTGTTAGCAGCTTCTTCCCTCATTCATCAATACTTTCTACTTGTGAAATTCATAGATAGTTCAATATTGCTGGAGTCCATGTAGGGAGGTGCGAGAGCCACCATCACTCCCTTTAGAGAAAATTTTCAGTGGTCTGAAGTGAAGGGTGCTCCACTGTAGGAGACTCTGAAGCAGTAACTCAATGAAGAGGTGGGTGCTGAGGAGGTAAATCCAGGACAGTTTTAAGGACTGTATCACCAAAAGCAGTGTCATCTCCAGAAGCAGAAAAGGTGCTGGAATGTTTGGGAAGATATGGACAGAAGACCAAGTAGCAATCCTGCAGTTTTCTTTTTTCTCCTCTCCTTCCAGTTCCCCACCTTGGTGGAGGGTTTCTAAACTTTGGAAGCACACTTCCAGGGTGGGGCATACACCTGGAGCCTCCAATATTGGATTCTGGTCATTTACCAGACTACCAGGATGGGCTGGATGAGAAGAGAAGCTGCTAATAGAAAGATAATGATCAGATAATAAATTTCTCATTTTGCTGCAGAGCTTCACTCCTCAATTAATGGCAAATGGTGAGCAGTGATTCACAGAAGAGGAGAGGGGAAGGATGAGCAGAGTTTTAATTATTATTAAAGTACAATAATAGGCAGAAATGGAAATTCATCCCCATATAAAGCAAGAGCTTTGTAGTTTAAAGAATTATTTGAAAACCAACCCAACAGAACTTTCCTACCAATGGAAGCCTCTGCAGAGGAATGGAAACTTATTTTACAAATTTTCCTCAGATGAGGCTCACACACTTTCTCCCACAATGCCTCTATAGACCTGGTAGAGGCAGCCTTCACTACTTCTTTGTAAATAGTTTCCCAGATGCCTAGCGAGCCATCTCATGCAGGATTTTAACATCTTGCCTGCTGCAACTTCGAGGCTCTAAGGCTTTTGCATTTTGGCTAGAATGAGATGACACACACACTTCATATGCTTGACATATATCTTTAGAGAGCTGGGAATGCCCATTTATGTCACAGCCTTCCAAAGGGGTTGTCATAGGTCTCACCCCCACTTAGAGCTGTTGGGTTCCAATATGGGGACCTGCATGGACTCCCCTAAACTAAAATCCTAGTTTAGATCTGGTAAAAGCTGCCACCACCCAATAATGTACGTGTATTGGGACACAGTCCTTCCCCAAAATCCTTGGGGATCCCAAGAGCCCCAAATCCATGGAGTTCTTACACCTAGGAGAAATAAACCATTCCCCCCTGCTTCCTCCCCCTCCCTTTTCCTAGGAGAGATACTGGGATTCAACTACAGAGGGATGCCGTTCTCCTCCCTCCTCCCCTTTCCCTGAGAATTCACCCAAGGAAAGATCAACCAAGTCCTTAACAGAAAAGATTTATTAAAGAATAAAAAGAAAGTAACTGTCTCTGTAATACCAAGATGGAACAATACACAGGGTCTAAACTTATCAATCTCTGGAGAGAATTCCCCCTCCCTTTTTTCTCAGTAAAAGCAATAACAGTACAGAATTAAAGAAATTCTATAGCAAAACACAGAATTGCAAATACAGAAATAAAAGTATAAGAATACTAGTTCCTTGCTAATACTCACTAGCTTGAATAGAAGAATTTATTGCAGAAACCTGGGAGGACTTGATTAAGATGTCTGGACTCCCTTAACTCCCAAGAGAGACTCTCTAAAAACAAAGAACAGAAAAAAAATCTTCCCTCCACAGGGATTTGAAAATATCTTGTCCCTGATTGGTCCTCTGGTCAGGTGTTCACAGGCACTGCTTGTTAACCCTTTACAGGTAGAAAAAAACCTTAACCCTTAACTAACTGTTTATGACAGGGGTGCCAAGGATTGAAACAAAATGATGGGAGGAAAACTATTTCCCTGTAACTGTGGAAAGAATTTACCTAGAACAGTAAGATTTCTGGAGCTAGAAGAAAAACCTCTTTCTCACCATAACACTAGTGTGGTTCTTGCATGGATAGAAGAACTAATTCAACACCTGGCATTGTGAAGGTAATGGCAACTAGACCAGGTCAGGTATGTCTAATCTGTCATTCTGATTAATCTTGACACCTAATGATAATGCAGAGGGGAGCCTGATGCACCTGCATAAAGAACACCACTAGGGCTGGTACCCAATTTCCTATGGTGCTTGGTTGTCAGACTCCAGTAAACCATCCAAGAAAAACTCTAGTTTAGGTGAAATTACCAGAACTTTGTGGTAATTATTTGTGTTATGAAGCATCTAGAGGCCAGGACTCCTTTGTGTTGGGCACCATACAAATAAAGAGACAGTCCCTGTCCCAGAGAGCTTTCTGTTTCACACCAAATATATAATTTGATCAGACTAAAGAACAAAATCTCCTGGTTGAATTCTGTCTGGATACCAAAAAGTATCAGTGAGATTAATGAAAAAACCCTGCTGAGTTAAACTTCTCTTCTGATGTCCAAGCTATTAACCATAGCCAGACTGTCCACGTCTGGGACCAAGATGGCATCCTTGATTCAGGAGGCTGTTTTCAGCTAAGAAGGGGCACTGGTACAAATACCTTGATTGTGGGAATAGCCCGCTAGATGGATCTAGGAACCTGAAAGGATGCCTGCCTTCTCCCTCAGGATGGCTAGCACCCATCTCAGTACTTTGGGAGAAACCTAGTACCACTCAGGGCTTGTCTATAGGGACGTTACTGCATGGCAAACCAGGATGAGAGTCTACAGTGTCCCAGCCTGCCATGCAGTAACATCCTGTGTGGACACTGCTACAGCACAGTGTCCCAGAGTGCAGCTTGATGTACTACTGTTTCAAAGATCAGGATGTAAAAACATACTATGGAACTTTTAGTGTCTGGTAGCAGCGTCCACACAGGACATTACTGTGCGGCTAGCTAAGCTAGTGAGCTGTAGATTCATACCCGGGCTTACTGCAAAGTAATGTCCCATGTAGTCAAGCCAGAGTCTTTTAGAACATGGGAAGAGATTTTTCACCTGCCTCCCTATAATCACAAGGTGTGTGGGGAATGGAGCCCTCACGTGCCTCTGTTCTGGGCTGGGACTGCCTGAAGTGCTCCTTATTCTTCAGTGAAATCAGCCTATGGAGAGAGGGAAGGGCAGAGACTCTGAGCCCCTTTCCCTGGCAGAGCAATGGTCCTTGACCTGAAAGCCAGACAAACACAAATCCGTTTTACATAACAGCCTGCGGTAAGGCTTCACAGGAGTGATAGGTTTCTCTGAATAACCAGACATGATGCAGGTTGAGCCTGAAAAGTCCCACCTAACAGGCAAAGGAGAAAGGTTTAATAATTATTTCCTATTCTTGCCCTTTCCACCTGTTTCCCTTCATTTCTGCCACTCCCTTTCTTTCTTCAAATTACATATCATCCAGCTCATCTGCGTTTGGCATCAGTGCTGCTGTTCTATATAAGTCTCCTAAATCCTCATTCAGCAATGTTGGTTTCCTTTTTTCTCCTCTCCTTCCAGTCCCCCACCCTTGGGACTTCAGCCTCCATGTTGATCATCCCATTGGCTCTTGCTGACTTTTACTGATCTCCTTGTTTGATTTGCGCCCCCACTCAATGTAGGGTTGATTCCTTGTCTTTAGCCAACAAGTTGCCTACAAAGATAAACAATTCCGTGATCTTCACATAACACTTACTTTCACTTACCCCTGTCCTTCCCATAGCTGTTATCATTGTAGTGTGATGTCCAGTCTTAGTACATAAGCTCCTTTGGGTAGAGACTGTCTCTTTTTGGTTTTGTAAAATGCTAAACACACATTAGTAGCTATATAAATAACAACAATCAATGTAGATATTTTCATAATTTCTTTTATCAAGAAGAGTATGCATCCCATAGTCAGCATTTCCTTCCTGCTC
This sequence comes from Mauremys mutica, assembly GCF_020497125.1. Taxonomy (NCBI): domain Eukaryota; kingdom Metazoa; phylum Chordata; order Testudines; family Geoemydidae; genus Mauremys; species Mauremys mutica. The sequence continues at coordinate 98,390,352 of NC_059078.1, forward strand.
CATTCCCACTACCCACTTTTTTTTTTACATCAGGTCCTCTGTCTTCTTTTCTTAAAAGAATGACTATACAAATATTTTGCAATGGTATTAAATAAAAAAATAAAAAATCCAAGTGTAGGTAACCCCTAAGGACCACTACAAACCTCATCACTTACTGTTCCAAGTTCAGGGCATGTTTTTTTGCCATACCTTCACTAATAAACACACAAGGCACAGCATAAATAAGTAAAAAAAAAAAGAAGAAGAAAATCCACACACAACCCTTTTTCCCTTGAGAGAGGAAGGCAGAAAGGAAAAATGACAGAACCATGTTCAACACATGCTAGTCACTTAATGCACTGCTGGAAATTGCTCAGATACCATTGTGATAGAAATGGTACGAGATTCTGAGCAGAGTTGAGTTTCTGTAAGTGTGCTAGTGGAAAAAACATGGTCCTTAAGGAGCAAAGTTGTTATTTTTTTGGTGGGGGTGTATGAGGTCATCGTAAGACAATGAAAGCACCTCAGTCAGGAAGAGGAATGGGACCTGATTGCAGAAAGCTGCTGCTGCTAGGTGCAGCTGTTCTTGATAGCTTTTCTCCTAGAGCTGTGGAGAGGATGTGGGGGAACTGGGCTTGCAATGTGAGGACTGGGACCTGACTGTTCAGAGCTATTACTGGAAGGGAGAGATAGCGGATCAGGAGCTGCTAAGAGGAAAGCACTTTCAGTGTGCTCTTTAGAAACAGCTACCTGCCCAGTCTGCTCCTTGCACCCCATAGTAACCATGACAGCTTAGTTACCCTCCTGGTTCTTCCAAAGCTGGTTCCTTATAAATTAGATTTATTTCTTGTGGCAGAGTGTTCCAACACTACATTGCCCTGTCCTTGTTAATCTTATACATTGTCCTGATACGACACAGAGGGAATAAGCTGTTGTTGAAATAACTGGCTTCCATTAGCAAGCATGTGATTGGCAGGATGATAAAGTCTTTTCCATCACAGGTCAGCTACTTTTTATAAAGAGGGCAATCCTGCTGATCCATCTTTTAGCTACAGTCTCTCACTGAGTCCCAATTCTCCTGCCTTTTAGCTTTGATATGGTTCAAGCTTTCCCCTTGTATCAGCCCCTACCTGTCATCAAGTCCTCTGTACTGAACAGCAAATATCAGGAGTTTGACCTCAGGGCACAGTCCGGGTGGGCAGGTAAAACCTGACCAGTGGACCTACTTCCTTATCTTTCATATCCCACAATTCATGAAGTATCAAATTCAAACTAAAAAACAGAAGCATGACCTTTCATAAGAAGTTTCTGAAAAAGGCTATGTTGCCTTTCTAAGTTTTCTTGAAAAGAACTGTCATCTACCCTATTAAGAGAGAAATGGATGACAAAAAAGGAAGAGAGGGAAAACAGTGTTAAATCCTTATTAAAAGGTAACTGTCACTCTTTATGAATACTTGCATCCCTGTGAGTTTCTCATGAGACACACAAGAAATATAAAAGAAAAAATAAACAAAACACTCTATGTAACTATTCTACAGCTAGATGCTCAGTAACAAGCTAATTGCCTAAATTTTTGCAGTTTATAACATATCTGAAATTTAGCAGATTCCCAGTATGTGAAAAAGACACTCTGTGAAGTATTATACAGCATAAAAAAAATTCTAGACACACGCTGCTAATGCAAGCACAATTTAAATAATTATGTATAAGCAGTACCATAAGTATTTATCTAGCATATTCAACAGCTGGTACTTAAACATATAAAAATATTATTTATTTCCTACAGTAAATGCACACATATTCGCCCCATGCTCCTGCACTGCTGGAAATTACTTTTTCCCTGAAAGAAATGTAGGCTCTTCAAGGATTTATAGCATTTAGGATAATGAAAGTTGCAAAGAAAATGTGCCACAATGAAATCAATCTTTAAACCTCTCTTCCCTTCAACTAAACTATTTACTGTAGTACAAAGTGGAAGGCATTTAATCACCTATAACGCTACTAATAAGGGAGGATATAAAAATCCAACGGATAAAGTCTACTTGTCAACCCAGGATCTCTGATGTAGAATACCAAAAGGAGAACTATACTTCCACACATCAAATTGCAGTTTCTGAAATTCTTCTTTCACTTCTCTTATCCACAGACATCACATTTCTATTGGATAGCTTTAACACAGGCTAGGGGCCTGATCCTCTGCTCACTTATTCCAGATTTACACCATTGTAACTTCATTGATTACAAAGGTATCATTAAACCTGTGTAAGTGATCTTAGAATCTGAACCTATACCTTTTCATTTTATCACTGAAAAAGCTGCTCTCCCCCACCCCCAGTTTTTTGCTCATTAGCATGAGAGACTATCTGCAAAATATTTTACAACAGGATTTTCATTTTTTGAGAAGATTTGGATTGCTGTGAGAAAGCTATGCAGAAATGAAAACACTGTGAATATACAGATAATCTGGCATGGAACCCTTCTTAGATTACCCCTTTTTTCTAGATGACTTTTGTCAAGTGGCAACATTGCTGAATAATGTTGTCAAAGGCCTTGGAGTGTTTAAGTCAATCCCATCTTTATTTGGTTAACTATTCATTTCACAGTTCAGGTAACACTTTTACTATATTTGTGAAACATACAAAAAAAATATGATAAATCCTTTAAAAAAAAAAGATAATGTCAAGTAAAAAAACTGAGGAAGATGAATTGTTAGTGATGGACACAGCATAAGAATCTAACGAGAACAAGAAATAGAAATAATGGGCTGAAACAAAGATAAGTAAGATTCCGTCTGGAAAATTTTCCTTATGGTGAGATCTGTGGAACAGTCTTCCCAAGGGAGGAGTTTGGAGCCCATCACTGAAGACATTTAAAATTAAAATGGACATAGCATTAGAAATCAGTCATCACTAGGATGGAATGTGGCAGCAGTTTATCAGGGTAAAACAATTCTACATAACAGTTTAGGACAGGCAGTAGGGAACAATACTATGTCAAATTGAAAATGCAGGATGTAATTCAGTAGGTAGAAGGTAATTGCCTGAAATGGAATCAGGCCAGCACATCGACATGTATACTCTTGCATAAAAAGTGACATGGGATCTTGACAAGTTGTGAGGACCTCAATTTAACATTTTATCCACAAGATGGCACCTCTGGTAGCACAGTGCCCCCTAACATCATGCTGGGGAAACAGTTTAATACTAACTCATAGGGAAGAGTCCCACGAATACCACTTAAAATAATTGCTGTTTTTCAACAGTGGTTACACTGAGACGTCTGAAAACATGAGAGATCATTGAATTGTAACAACTTCGGCACTAATCAAAAGGGGGAAATTAATGAGATAAAAAAACAACTAATGTCTTACTTGTCTGAGGTCGATGAAAGCTAACTGCAGGGTGTCCCCGTGGAATCCTGGCACAGGCTCAGAACTGGCAAACACTGTAAGCAAAGTTTAGAAATATTAAGGAGGCAGAATTAAAAAAACTAACTAACAGCAACTTCTTTTCATTACAAATGTGGGGTACTACAAAGCGGTAGACATTAACTATTTTGATAGAAATCAAAGATTATACCAATTAATTCACATTCGCCATCATTTTAAACTCTTATAAGCCTTAATTATGATACATTTATTCTACATAAAGTTCAAAACCAGTAATAATACTCCAATCATGTGAGCGGCAGACTTTACACTTTTTGTCCTGAGGTGAATGATTACAAAAGTATTTTGAAACTATACCAATTCCATGGCCGTCAACGTATTTTTAAACATCTGCTTTTGTCATAGCATCTGCTCTATAAAAATCCCACCTCTAGTCAAACAGCAATAAAAGGCAGACACTTAGGTGGGAGTTAGCTTAATGTGCAGACAACAGGTGGAAAGTTCTAAGCACCATAATCAGAACAGAGGTGGAATGTCTGCTCATGCCTTTTAACAAGTTTTTTGATAATGGAATTTTGCTCTTTAAAAAGCCCAAAGTAGGTTGTCAAAATTGGAAGGCTGAAGTATGTTCAAAACGCAAATAAACAAACAAACAACCAACATATATTAAACACTAGCTGCATTATTTCAGTAAGATGTATGACCATTGATATTTGCTGTTAAAGTGTTTTAAAAATCAAACTGATTTATTTTTAACAACTTATTTTTATGGCAGTTTAAAATAAAGCTCGTGACTTAGGAAAGAAAGCAGGAAAAGGGTGCAGCTTATTGAAGATTTTGTCTTTGTAAAATAAAAGTTACAAGGAACTTGAAAATTAATTAAAAAATCCACAATAAGATGCAACACAAATGAACCCACAATCAGGAAAAAGGCAGAGTGGATGATCTAATCTAATTAAAATTGTCCTGTGGAAGATGATGAATCCTTCAGGCAGGAGAAAGCAACAACCACTGCCAGCAGTGAACCAAGGTGCTAGCCAGACCCACTTCTGCTCCTCCCTTTGCACCCCTTTGTGGAGCTTTTTGGGCACAATGTCCCAGCAGTTCCTTCCCTTCCTCTCAGGAGCACCACATGGGCTGAAGCTCTCCTCAGAATTTCCAGCAGGAATGGCCATTTTAACGTGGCTCTTGGATGCAGCAGCAGCACCCACTGCCACCAGGGGCAAGTTGATCCCTGTTTGTCCCTTTGTGGAGCTAGGACTTTGGGGGCACATGACCCCAGCAGCACACCTCACCCACAACAGTAGCACTGGAGGAAGGGGAAAAAGGCCAGGTGCCCCAATGAATCATCAGTTCCAGACACTCTGTGCTGTTTGTGGGATGGTGAGACTGACTTTTGGATGCAGGAGGTATTGGAAAGGGGGATAACTGAATGCTTAAGACCCTGGTGGCATTGTCCCAAACCTAGACCACAGGGACATCGGAGCATACACTTCATATACGATCAATAGAATTTTTACCATCTTGCACCTGACAGCTGCAGGGACCCAACCTAGCCCCTCTGGACAGCAACAGAGTGGGAAAGCCATTGGTGCATGGTGTCCTTCCAGTCCCAGTTAGGATAAGTGCCCAAAGAGGAGGGGACCCATCAGCTGCAGGAGCTGTGGGGATGATTTATATTTTAAAAAACGGAATTAATGATACTAAGTAGATTGGAAATTGGGAATAGTCTACCGTATACAGGGGTGAAAACTAATCAAGCAAATAACAGGCAGACAACAAACGGACACTTTCTGGGAGCAGGAATGTTAAGGGAGAGCATAGGCTATGGGTTTGACACACTAAATGATTCAGAGCCAAAAAGTTGTGCACATTGCAAAGCTATTGGACCACAAGATCTTCCTTCATCCTTCTATTTCTTGTTATATTCACTTGCTGCATCATGTCTTTATTTAAGCTCTTTGGGGCAAGGACTGCCTCAATGCTGTCTACGTACATGTTTCTACATGCACCTTAACACTGCCATTTCCTGACTTCTAAGTGCCTTTTTATCTTAACATTCTTGTAATGCAGCTTTCACATATGGAAATTCATATGTTTTTAAAATAGAAAAATGAAGAATTTCTTTCACCATATTCAGCTATTTGCTAGATGTCAGTGGAATGCTCTGTATTGCTCAATATGACCAGTCGTCAGAGGCAAAAGCCCTTGCCTCATTCCATATGCACCTTTCTACCCTGTATGGAAAAAGACATTTACACCCACACTTATTGTATAGCAGGAGGCAGAAGTCTTCCCCACACACCTTCCCAGCACTGTCTCTGAACTTTCCTAGCTATTTATTCATGCACTGAATCCATAGAATGATGGCAGGCCAATAAAAGGTCATATTACAAATTCAGTGTGGACGCACAAAGTATATTTTAAAAAGCCATATAACTTTGACATTCACACCCAGTTTCTAGCTCATTACCAAAGGCACATTTACAACCTGGAGATTATCTTCCCACCAAATTTCAACCTTTTGCTATGTACCACTGCTGTACAGGAACTCCTCACTTAAAGTCGTCCCGGTTAACGTAGTTTTGATATTAAGTTGCTGATCAATTAGGGAACATGCTCGTTTAAACTTGTGAATTGCTCCCTTCTAACTTCGTTTGGCAGCTGCCTGTTTTGTTCACTGCTTGCAGGAAAAGCAGCCCGTTGCAGCTAGCTGGTGGGTGGCTGGAACCAAGGTGGACCAGCAGCCCCCATATCAGCTCCCCACTCACCTAAGTTCCCTGTGCAGCAGCTGTCTCTCCCCACCCCCTGCCATGTGCTGCTCCTGCCCTCTGCCTTGGAGCTGCTCCCAGAGACTCCTGCTTGCTGTACGGGGGGAGGGGGGAAAAGGGGAGCTAATGTCAGGGTGTCTCCCCCTCCCCCTGTACCCCACGTACCCCATCTTCCATAGAGCAGAGGGGACACACGATGGAGGGAGCTTCTAGGCAGTAGCTGCCCTCAGGTCTCAGCAAGCTGATTGAATTAAAAAGGCAGTGTACTTAAGCCTGGGGTCAGCTACTTAAAGGGGAAATGCGCATTTTTTCTCTCTCACACAGGGTGTGTGTGTCTGACTGCCCTCCCTCATTTCCTGCTGCCTTGTAGAGTGTTGTGAGAGTTAACCCTTGAGGGCTCAGTCAATTGCTAGTTCATTTAGCAGTAAGGCATTCCCTGGGAAATATCCCACCCTCTGACTCCTCCACCTCAACCAAGCTTCACAATCATCATCACTGTGTACCAGTATTAAATTGTTTGTTTAAAACTTAGAGAGAGAGAGAGAGAGAGAGAGAGTGTGAGTGTGAGTGTGAGTGTGTGTGTTTTGGTCTTTTGTCTGGTGAAAAAAGTTTCCCTGGAACCTCACTCCCCCCCGCCATTTACATTAATTCTTATGAGGAAACTGGATTCGCTTAACATCATTTCTCTTAAAGTCGCATTTTCCAGGAACATAACTACAATGTTAAGTGAGGAGTTCCTGTACTAGAGAGGATCAAAGAAGCACAGTGTTAACAAATCATATCCGGGCATGCTTTTTAAAATCTGTTAACTTTTTGCAAGTCTATTCTCCTTACTCTAGAGTAGGTTCTTACATTCAGAAAAATTGGCCTTTGCTGTCTTAAATACAGTAGTAGGTAGTGCTCATATGGAACACTAGGTTATTTTTATTTAATTATTAGTGGTGCATATAGCAACAACTCTATTTAAGTCTGCAGAAGTGTTTCAATTCTAATGGGCCACTTTCTGTTTTTTACCTTCCTGGCTGACATTTAGCAGGTTTGTTCTAAGAATGGGAGTGACTTTTTAAAAAGATGAACAGTTGAATACAAATGGTTTAGCTGTTTTCAAGAATGAAGAGAGTGATTATATTTGCCTTGCTATACAACAAATCTGAAACTTTTTTAATACAGCATTTTTATCTGCAGATGTCAGAGCATTTTATAAAAGAAGGTAGGTACCACTGTCTTAATTTTATGGAGGGGAAACAGAAGCATACAGTAGGACAGTGGCAGAACTGAAAACAGAACCTAGGTCTCCTGACTCTCGAGTCCAGTGCCCTATCCACATTGCCTCCCTGGATGAGTAAAATGTAGGTTTGAAAAGAGGTTAGCTAGAAAATTTTGAAAGTCAAATGAAAGCTGACATACAGGTATTTTATACTGCAGAATGTTTTAAGAGGACCAAAAGTAACATCTAGAGTTAAGGCTGTCAGTGTATCCATTCTAGAGGGTCCTTTCTAGATACTGATAAAACGTTGCCTTACTTTTATCTGTCAGGAAAAAAATCCTCTATATTTGTTCTCAGCCTGAGTGTGAATTTTTTTTTTACTCTGACCAAAACTGATTGAGCCATTTTGTATAGGATAGACAGAGTGAAAATTGCAAAGATTTGCCATTAAAAAAATTCTCAGGAGTTTGGTCGAGAAACTTGAAATCTGGTAGGTAATTAAGTTGCACATATGCGTTATGAAGGTCTGGTAAAAATCTTCTTTGGTTTGACCACGTCATAAGAAAATGTACAGTATTTAGTTGACGCATACTGTTTTTGTTCACAGGCCTCCCAGCATACTAATGGAACTGTTTAACATAAATATGTAAATAGAGTGAAATTCCATTTTCTGTGTGTATGTGGACTAGGACCTTTGAGTGTGTGTGTATATACACAATCTATCTGAATGCATTCACTACACAACCCTGAATCATTCAACATCCAGCCCATGCACTTAATGAAGCTTGGGAGCAAAGGAGAAATAATTTGCAACTATGTAATTAAAAGATGGATGGTAAAATGTATGCAAAAGAGGGCCAAGTTTTAAGATTGTGCAGACAGCTTCAACTCTGGTATTTTCTGGTGTGAAAGTTTTGTTCTTTTAACTAATTTTTCTATATAACATATGGATGTGCATTTAAATAATAAATTCTAGGGAGTCGCAAACCTTTTAGATTTTATAGGCCAACCTCGGTGTACAATCCGGGTCTCTTTGAATTCCTTCATTCCTCCCAACAAATTCTCTCTATGCCACCGTCCCATCCCCACTCTATTTCAGGGACTCCCTGCAACATTCCCCTGGCTCCCTTACCTCATACCTGGGCTCTGTGTCTTCCATTCCTCTTCCCCTGACACCATTCCCCTATTCTCCCCCCCGCCACATGTGAGAAGAGCTGTGTGTGCCCCCCTTCACCCTTCTCTTTCCCCTCATACCAAGGTCCCCCATTCTCCCTGCTCTCAGAGGGTCTGCGTGCCTCCATGCCAGGGGACTTTGGGTGCACCCCATTTCCCTCTTCCCCCATGTCCCCCCTTTCCCTCCATACTAGGGCTCCTGAATCTCCCCCTGCCAGGGAATCTGTGTACTCTCCTTTCCTCCCATACTTCTTATTGCCTCCTTCCCTCCTCTCTTCCCCTTATTCCCCCATTCCATCTCTTACCAGGGTCCCCCATTCTCTCCTCATGCCAGGGGCTGTGTGTATGCCCCAATTCCCCCCATCCTCCATGCCAGGTTTCCCCATCCTCCCTCTCCCATTAGGAGAATGGGCAGAGATGAAATAGGGGTATTGTTATGCTGGAAAGTATTAATTGGTGTCATTAACCAGTTCTTTGATCTACAGACAATTGCAGAGGTACTTGAAGCTGTGGCTGTGCTAAACAGATGGCCAGCGCTATGTGTGTTCCCCACTTCTCCCAGGTTTTTTCAGTTTTCCCCCAAATCAATAAGGTTCTGCTCATTGATGCCTACAATACTTTCTGAAATTTTGGAATTATTTGGACGTGGCGTTCAAATATTATTGTGTTACATCCAAACACAGAAATGCCATCGAGTTAAACTTTAAGGCCTTTCAAACTCAGCCAATAAGTACACAAACAATTATTTTAATTTATATCTTAAGACATAGAACATCTCTGCAATGCTGAAATTTAGGTTATCTGTTACCATAAACAGTGATAATACTGAGCTTCTCTGTAGTTCTATATTTAACAAAATGCCAGGGTCTACTGTTTATTTTATGACAGGGTCTACTGTTTATTTTATATCTATTGAGGATCCCTAAGCATATGCAACCATCACTTCATGTCTGTGACTTGCTCAGTGTACAGGACTGGAAATTCAACATTTACTTTGAGAGCATAAATGAACAGCTTGCACCTAAGTGACAGAAACTTAAATTTGGGTACATGCTTAAGGTCATAAGTTAACTGAACACAGCTGTTTCTTCACCTTCACAGCATTGCTTCTTGGATTCTAACTCAACACAGCAAAGCTGTAAATTAATTTTTAACCCCAGAACATGAAGATTTAAGGCCAAATCCTGACCCAAAAATCATTTCAGCATCACAGAGCCTTTAGCACTTTTGCAGCACTGTTGGACTTTCCAGCTGCTCAGCGTACCCTGAGGGGACCTTCCCTGTGGCTGTCAACTAGCACTTAAAAGTCACCACCCAACTCTGCCCACTGAACGCATGACGTCCCTCTCTTCCCCCAAATTGCCATGAAGGATTACCTCAGGTGAGTTAGCACCAACATGACTTCCCAGGAGAGGGGAGTTCAGCCAGCCGACTGAGTAGGCTATCGAGCAGGAGACGGTCTCCTGCAAAGAAACAACAGGGCTTTGGCTCCTCAACCTCTTACTTATCTGTATGTGAGGCCACCTAGAAACGTGCTAAATAAAGCGAAATAGGGGTCCAAATTACGTCTTCCCCCTAAAGCTGCTGCAACCCTATCCAGGCACAATATGGTGAAAAAGGGGAAGATCTATGAGAGAGTGCTTGGACAGGAACGGCAGCAGGAGCTGATTTGCATTAATCCCCTTATCTCCCAAGCAGTTGCAGCAATTCTATGTCCTTTTATGGACTGGGTGCAAATCCCTTCCATCTCTCTTACACACAAGCCTAACTGCCCTAAGAGTCAGGTAGGCTGATGCACAGGTGGGTTATGAGGCCTGCTAAGTCTTGTGTGCCTCTTACTGACATTTAATCCTTCATCAGGATTTAGCTCTTTACTTTTTAAAAATAATGATATAGTGAAACTCTCTGGTAACTTTCTAGTTATTAATATTTCTAAATCAGGTACAATTTAATTAAAAAATGCTGATGTCAATATATCCAGAATGGCATGATGTTTTAAATTAAAGCTTTATATCCCCTTAAACCACAGACCCTGAGTTCTACAATTATGCCAAGCATAAGCCCAAATTTAAATATATATTTTGACAGACAGTGTCCATGGCAAGTCAAGTTTTTCCCACAAACAGGTCTTTTGCTGCAGGTCTTATTCTATTTTAATAAATATATTTAAATGCTTTCAAATGCTGTGGATCTAAACATACTTTCAGGTATAGTTTTTAATTTCAAAAAGCAATTTTAGTTCCTGTCACCTTAGATAGGAAACATTTCTACTTATATTTAACAGTATAAATTACCAAATAATGTTAGCAATGGCAGTCGTTTTAGAACATTAAATACATATACATCCGATTATATATTATTAGTGGTGGGCACACATCTAACGTGTTTGTAAGTCAGAAAATCCTGAAGCTTTTTATGTGTTCTTGCGGTTCTCCACCAGAACCAGTGCTCAGTCTCTCCTAGCAATCTCCCTTCCCAAAACAAACTCCTGCTACTCTTACCCACTGCATTGCGGGGAAAGAGCCAAACAGCCTGCCCCTGCTACAGCTTGTGAGTTTTATCTTTGGGAGGTGACTGAAATACCCCATTTCCCCCCAGGGTACTCGTATTCTGGCACAAACAGGAGGATTTCTCTGTGGCTTTTCTGCAACAGGCCTCAGTGGCCCCTCTTATAATGATAATCAGAAAAAAACCTGGGAAACCCTAAAGTTATCCCATTCATACTAGCTGCAGATTACCACAGATATAAAAGACACTGTATAATATATAGGGAATAAAACAACTACTTCAGTTCCAATAAGAACACCTGCAAAACCTCCACCCATCCCGTGAATCAAATCCAAAACTTTTTAAATGTTGGGAAAGGTTGATTAAGTTCCCCAACCCCCAACCTCCCCAAAAATTTTCTCCTGGAGCCGAGCAGTCACAACATGCTTTCTTTAACATTCCTCTTTCTTCTCACACCCTTGTCTCCTTGGAAATGGGGAGGCCTGGCAACATAATTTCCTCTTTTAGAATCAGAGGAAGTTCATCTTGAAGCAGCCAGGTAATCTGCTCCTTCTGTTCTCTGGCATCAGGAGCAAGTAACCTCGCTGCTGAGCCCTGCTGATCTGCCTCTTTAAAATGTAAATCAGTATGGATCCTCAAAATGCAATGCAGGATTGTGAAATTTCAGAGCATGCCATAAGAGCTCTTCCTCCATTCCCACAAGAACTAGTCCCTGTAACAAGTTTTATGACTTGTTATGAAACAAGAATTTAACTGCATTTGCCAATTGGATTCTTGGCTCTTTAAAAGATGGAGTTTTGACCTTTAAAGTATTTGGGCAAAGCGTTGGGTGTGCTTTTGATTCAATTAATTATTCCAGTTGATGTATTCAAAGAATGTGTCCCTCATTTTATGACTAACAAAACTTCAGTCTCAAGGGACGTTAATACAGAATCTTTTTCAAACACTAAATTCATTAACAATTTTTTTAAGGAAACAAATTTTACAGGAAATAAAATTTTTGCCACTATTATTTCCATCTCCTGTTTATATAATATACTACTTTTAAACCTGAAAGAATAAAAAAAAGTATAATTAAAATCCGAACAAATGTCTAGATACCGGAATGTTGCTAAGACTTAAAATAATTAAAATGGCTGTTTAGAAGCACTGAACTTTCTGCATTACACCTGAAAACTTTCAAATTCAGAATGCATCTGATATACCCTCCACTTCTGGGTCAGTAAAACAGCAAATCCATTTATCAAATACAGGTAGGAAGCTACCTGCCATTTGTGAATTATTTGCACATCCCGAGTGCTAATGGAAACGTCACTGTCATAGCCATTAATCCAAAAATGTCAAAGAATAAAGCTGGATGAGGGCGATGAGCAAGAACATAAATCACAGCCAGCACAGTGATGCCTGGAATGTGACTGTGACAGACCTTATGAATGAATCTCCAACAACAAAGCAATCTCTGGGCAGACATTGGTGCCTACCCCTTATTCTGCACATTATAAGATGGTATTTTTTGTAACATACTTATTCAGCAAACATTACATAAACTCTTATTTAGCTGTAGCTAAACACTTCAAAGGAAATATATTTGATCAAATATATTTGCAGAGAAATTGTTATACTTTACATTAAAAACATTGCAGAAAGAGTCAAAATTTTACCAACAGTTATATATATAAAAAAATGCTACAAGGCACCTGGGGTTGTCCATTATAGTTAAGCATGAAAATAGTTTCCATAAAATTATTACTTCCCCAGTCGCTCACTTCGTCCCTCTCTCACACACACAACTTTCAGACACATTCACATTTTGTTCTGAAATTTTCCATGCTTAGTCTTAGCTATATGCTAAATTAATTTTTTGGGGAAACTTAAAACATCATCCTTTTGGCTCATTTTAAATTATGGGAAAATTAAAAATCAGATTTCTCACTGTAAAAACATTCTAACCTCATGTTTTTGAGCAGGACGATAGCAAAAAGGCTAGAACTTGTAGAGACACAGTCCTGATGAAAAACAAAATCCTTCAACTGGTTAGGAAAAAGTAAACAATAAAATTATATGTGACTGAGAAGTCGCTTAGAGCATTCTCACTAGAAAGCTGCTAAGATTATAGCAGTTTACTGGAACCCTGCCTTCTCTGTGACATCATGGCACACTTTCCCTGTATGGCCTGAGGAGGGAGGGGCTGCTGCTGGGATAATATTCAGGAGGTAGACTATAAAAGTCTCTTTGAAACATATAATGAAAACATATAATAAAAGAAAGGCTAATAAAACCATGGACATGGAAGATTCTTTCAGCTGATTTAATTTCATTTCTAGAAATAGAAAAAATGTAAGTTAATTATCCTGAGTAAAAGTTGGAAAAGGAAAAGCATTCCCTCTCAACCTAACAGACGGCAGAAAACCCACATTCAGGATTAGATTTTGGGTCTCAAGCAATGAACAGGTCATTATGTTGTGCAAGTATCTAAGAGAAAAAGTAACACTACATCACTGCTTCAGCCAACCCCATGGCATTTGAGCAATGAGCAATATGGTAGTGGCTCTGGAGTTCCTACTAAATCTGTCTTTATATTCAGGCACAACTTTTTAGGAAGGAAGGGAGTGGGAAGTTAATGTGGTACACATGGTCAAGTATCACTTTTACACATACATGCCGAGTCTTATAGTGATAAATCACATAATTATCTGGCTGTAAACAGCATATCCTCAAAGATTCTGCCAGGAAATGAATAACTATCTCAGGAAGGGATGGAGAGGAAGAATTTTTTCAAAGAATTAAATAAAACTCTAACATATTTATACATAGAAAATATATGTATTAATTGTATAGGAATTATAGGTAGAGCTGTTAGCAATGCCTGGGCTGTAGTTAAGGTTGCCTAACACTTTTCATTATTCATTATTGTGTCAGAGTCACAATCTGGTCCCTGGTTCCCCCTTGCTTGGGAGAGAGGAGGAGAAGAGGAGCAAATGAGAATAATTTGTGCCAGCCCTGTAGATGGACCAGATTACCTCCTCTGCACCAGCTCAGCTGTGCAGGCTGGTGCAGTTTGGGGGTTGACAAAGGCTCTGCCCACCCTCTGTCCTTGCCCACCTATTCCCTGCCTGCCTTTGCAGGATGGGGATTAGAAACCCAATGTAGGCTGCCATCCCCTGCAGCTCTGGATACTTGTAAGTCAGTGCAGGGAAGTGAAGGAGCACTAAGCAAAACAGACCTAGAATGCCCTGGAATGCGAGGGTGTGAGCAAGCTATCATGGACGCACTGTCAGTGCTTTGGAGGCATGATCAGGCCTCCCAGCTTCTTGAACCCAACCACCCTGCCCTTAAACTACTTCTCGAACACGTTTCTTTAAGAAGGCAAAGTAAACTGTAGTCTCAGCAACATGACGAACAAGACGGCAATCTTTAAGATCATGCACGACTCACTCAAGCAACTCCATGAACTTGTCTTCTTGTCTGCCCTTTAAACTTCTATCACCTTCCCCAAATATACTGGCATCTACTCCTGTTGTTCTTGTCTTAATTTGGGCCTGATCCTGTAAACTCTTTTGCCATTCAATGCGATTACTTCCAGGGGTAAGAGCTAGTCACGAGGAAGGATTTGCAGGACGAGAATCATGAGATTGGAGGCTCCTTGGTCAGGGAATCTGTTATTATTTGTTCTACAAAGTGCCATGTACATCTTTAATGGTATGTAAGTACATAAATAATAAATAATAATAATGAAAGAAGCAAGACTATTCTGACTTGGAGGTAGATTATGCAGAGGCCTTAGTTAACTCACTGCTTGAGAGAAAAAAGCGAAAGAATTGAAAAATTCCACAAAAGTGCCAGAGAAGATACCCAGTGGTGGGCTTCAGGTGAACCCATACGTGAGGGATAGCCCTTAGCCTTTGTTACCATGCTGAACTATCATAAGAGTTAATCTGTTGGTAGCATAATTTAGGTTTAATTTTTTTTCTCTAACAAAAAAGTAAATTGCTACGCTTTGCTTGTTACAGCCAGTTTTTAGGTAAGCAGGAGATGACTGAGATAATGAATAGCACCCTGGGTGTTTTTAACAAATGCAAAATAATATGCAATAAAAGAAAAAACAACCTGTAAAGAGAAATAAAATGAAAAACATATCCCAACACAGGCCTGGGCCTGGCTTCCCGCTCTGGGCATTGTAACCTGGCATTCAAGGTTGCAACACCACTCAGACTTGGCCCCCCCCAGTCCCTCTGTCATGACAGAGGATGGATGGGCCAAACCTGAGTGGTGCTACAATTTTGTGTGCCAGGTCGCAAGGTGGCCAGGCCAATCCTGAGCAGCGCTGTGACCCCAGGTGCTAGGCTGGAATGCCCAGAGAGGGGAGCTGGGTCATAGAATCATAGAATCTCAGGGTTGGAAGGGACCTCAGGAGGTCATCTAGTCCAACCCCCTGCTCAAAGCAGGACCAAACCCAACTAAATCATCCCAGCCAGGGCTTTGTCAAGCCTGACCTTAAAAACCTCTAAGGAAGGAGATTCCACTACCTCCCTAGGTAACCCATTCCAGTTCTTCACCACCCTACTAGTGAAAAAGTTTTTCCTAATATCCAACCTAAACCTCCCCCTCTGCAACTTGAGACCATTACTCCTTGTTCTGTCATCTTCTACCACTGAGAACAGTCTAGGTCCAGTCCAATGGGACAGGAGCCGCTGCTGTGTGGTGAATGCAAGGCAGCCTCTCTCTGCACCTCTCCCCCCACTCCCCGGTCAAGGCCTTCCAGTCCCCAGGATCAGAACCCACCCTCCACACAGGGCCCCCCTGCCCTCCCATTCCCTCAGACCTCCCATAATAAAATGAAATAAACTTCCCCAAAAATCAAACAAATAATCATAATTTTAAAAAAACAACAACACAGGGTTCTAATAATGAACATAACAAAACACTTTCTAGTAAGGTCTTTCCTCTCAGGAATATGAAATGTAGAATAAACAGAACTGTACTGTGATAATGTATTCTCCTGAATGGTTGGAACTTCCAGTCTACTATATGTAATGGTTCCCTGGGCAACCCTTTCAGCCATAGTAAATATCACTCTAGACATCATAAAATAGCCTGCAACTTCTGAATCATAAAGCATACACATTACATTTTATTATCGACAGGGCTGGTAGCACCGCCTGTTATTAACATACATATTATAGACCTTGTTTTCAGTGTATAACTTTGCCAAACTTTTACTGTTTGGGCTAGAATTTTCCAAGTTGATTTTTTAAGTTTTAGCCAAAATGGTTTGGCCATTTTTGAGAACAAGGCTATAGGGGAAAATAGGTTTTGACATTTAAAAAAAACCTGGTGACCTTTCCTTTGTAAAGCTCTAGTACAGCCATGCTTTGGGGTAGGTATTTAAAATTTGGCATAGGGGCGGCGTATGTCAAGATGTGCATTTTGATGTTCCTGTGAAAGTCTGCCCAAATTTAACCAAGTAATAAGCCTTTGAAAAAAACTCAGTTTGCATGTTCTCTGCAAAGACTTCTTAAGAGATTAACACGCAAAATATCTCATGATTCCTTCTTCGGCTGCCTGACAGCTCCTAGTGTTGAGCAGACTGGCATGCAACATCCCTAGAGAGCAACTGAACATTGCTCTAACCCTGCAACTGCTGCTGTCAACTGCTCTGGGCTGGGGTACAGGCTGACACCAGAACTGAGAGCATGGAGACTGTTTCTCCTGTGCTTCCTCCCCCAGGAGGATGAAGCTGCCTGACTTGAACGCAGAGGAGTCGAGAGCCAGATGATGGGAGAGGAAAAAGACTAGATTGGAACACAGAGCCTGGTGACACTGGGACTGAGAGGGGGAGGAGAGAAAGAGAAAGAAGAAGTGGGGGACTGGGACACATTGAGGAAGGAAACGGAGGTGGGGAAGGTGGGGACACTGAAACTGATTGGGCAAGGAGACTGGGAGCCCATGAGAGAAACAGGATTGAGGGTAGAAAACTTGGATGGGGAGACTGGGACTGGCTGGGCAAGGATACTGGGATTGGAATGAGAAGGCTAAGGAATGGAGATTGGCACTGGGTAGGCAAGGAAAAATGAGGAGTCCTGGGTGGGAAGAGACCCAGGTCTGGGACAAAGACAGATTGTTGAAGATAGGGCAGAAGGGGTCAAGTTTGGGGAGAACAGGCAGAAGAGCATGTGCCCACTACAGCACATTCTCCTCCAGAATTTGGAATGGAATCCTAGTTTTCTGAGCCTCACCATTCTTCATCTCAGCAAAAATCTATGAAACCCACTGTCAAAGTGTGTTTTTTATCCTCCTCTAGAGCTGGTCCAAAGAGAAAGACAACCTACCATTGCTCTCAGTTACTCCATTAGCACACAAGGCAGAGGGCTCAGCTGTGGAGCTGAAGGTTCTAATCCTGCTGATGACCCATGTGGATGTCAACATGATGCTACATATTTGAATTTGTTTTTTCAGTTTGCTTTTTTTTTTTTTTTTTTTTTTACAAACCTCAGAAATTACACACTACATTAAAAGAACATTATTAAGGTTGCAAAATCAAGCTCTCAAAACTTAGGAAATGCCAGAATTAAGGTTGTCTGTGAAGCCTTAATTTGGTCCCCTTGTATGTATACATTAAGGTACAGTCTTTAACTACATGATTTCCACAGGCTCCCTGCCTCATTTAGCAAAGAGGATGGATCTAGTCTGTTGTCTGTATGACATCCGCCTTATTGCAGAAATTGAAAGATGTGTAGTGAATGAGGCAGGGGGACTGTAGGAAGAGAAGGGATGGTCTCATGATTAAGGCAGTTGAATGCTGACCTGGAGAACTGGATTTTATTTCTGCCTCTGACACAGAGTTCCTATGTGATGCTGGGCAAGTCACTTAAACCAAACTTTTCACAGGTAGTAATTAATTGAGTGTTTTTCATTTCCTAGTAGTCCAACTTGAGACCCTGTGGTTTGATTTTCAGAACTGCTGGGTGCTCACAGCTGCAAATGAAGTCAATGTGAGACATGCTTAAATATATAAAGTGCTGTCTAAAGCTAAGTATTCTGAAAGATCAGGCCCATGGAGTCTCAAGGACACCTAAGGTGGCACCCAAGTTTGTGGGGACTTTTGACCTTACTCTTTCTATGCCTTGTCTCCCTATCTGTAAAATGGGAATAATATCCACTCCACTGTTTGTGAAGCACTCAGCTAAGTATAGTAATGAGTACCATAGAAAGCATATGAGGTAATTATTATTCTGTATTTACAGCAAGATTTCAATAGTAAATAAGGTAAATAAGGCGTAGGGTCACACATTGAACACTCAGACAAAATATTTAACAGCTGCTCATTAATTGAGCACCATCCATCTTGTGCATTGAATGAGGCAGGGCCTGTGGAAAAAATAGTATGTGATCATATAATTAAAGACTGTATCATAATGCAGATACACAAGGGGATTGAATTAAGGTTGCACAGTCAATCTCTATTCTGGCGTTTCCTAAGTTTTCAGTGGCTGACTATGAAACCTTAATGATCTTTTAACATAGTGTTTTGTGTGTAATTTTATGGTAGATTATAGCTTTGTATTACATAATGATTATTATGCTACTAGAAGACACAATAGAAGGACAATTCAATCTAAGCAATGCTTAGTTTCATTAAAAAGCTTTCCAGGTGCCTTAATATTCAGGGTCTTTATTTAAAACCATCTAACTGTCAGCATTTTGGGGTCCTGAATATTTAATACCCTTTAAAAATGAAGATGTCATAAGTTAATATTTTCATTTAAGTAATTTAACTTCATTTGGAAAATTATTCTCACAGTTATCTACATAACCAAAAATGGTAGCGTCCTTTAAAATATAGGTGAAATAAAAGCATAAGCAAAAGACAAAAATTTTGTATGCTATAGAAAAGGATCACTACCTGGCTTAGATAAAGAAATTTTTGTTTGTGTCATGGCAGTTATAATAAAACATACAAATACTGTAACATTCAGAATTCTCTACTTACATTCACACTGTATGACATCTAAGTTAAATTGCTGAACAGCTCCCATGCTTATCTGTTTTAACTCACTGTCCAATAGCATCTGCATCAGGGATGTTGAAAGATGTTGGCAGGCTGACATGCAAGCTGTCTGGGCCACTTTTCCCTGATAAAAAGGGTAACAAGTTGTAAGATAGCAAGCAAATTATATACCACCAGATAATGGCCTGTATTACTTTATTTTATATACAACACAAATTCTTAATACAACTACACTTAGACACGGAATGATTAATGAAAATGTATTTGATGCAATTTTATCAGTTTTGAATATAATTAAATCTTTACGAGCATTAAACACAACCCAAATATGTATTAAGCAAGAGTGGTAATTTTTCTGGACTCATAGACAAATCCAAATATTTTTCAAGAGTATAGACTGGAAGAGTGTCATGAAAAATATTCGTTGCTGAAATATGTTGTTAACCTTATGACGACATTTTTGAACACAATGAAAACTGGAATGGAAATTGACACATTGCATATGTGTAACACCATAAAACAGACAAATACCTTTATAGAATCAAAACATTTGCTTTTACCTGGGTATTTTACCATAATAGCTCATTATTACAGAAATATTAAACTGTTGATTTCCAGCCCCCAAATCTGCTGCTTTCAAACTTCAAGCCTGTCCATACACTTTTAAAGTATTTGACAGGTTAAATAATGGTCCATGGAAATCAACTACTCACAAAATGAATAGTGGCCCTCTGCTGTACAAAACAGAAATAATTTTCTAATCACAATCCAGTTATTTACATTTTCATTTCAATTTTTACAGAATCCTTCAAAATAAATTATTTCCCATTACAAGAGATTAATAAAACAAAGCACAATTTAGCTATGAACATGCTAAACTATTTAATCAAATGTTAATTTAAAACCAAATATGAAAGTTGCACTGCAGATGGATAACCAATTAAGATGAAATTTCAAAACAATTATTCATAATGACTACCTCACTAGAGCTATCTTTTACCCACAATGTTGCAATATTTTTAAAACATTGAAATCTTTGTGTTACATTGTAATGTTATGCTTTACTGAACTTGTGGTTTAATGTACCTTTAAATAAATATGTTTTAATGTAATGATCTCAGTTAATGATATAATTTATTTTGTAACATAGCTCAAGTATTCATATACCATATTTTTATAGAGGAGAAATGATTTAGTATACCTTGTGCAATACAAATAACTTTACCTTTTAAATTATTACTATAATTTTAATTACAGGCCAAAAAATAATTAAGACTATTTTCTAAAGGATAAAGAGACAGATTTTGCCCTTAGTTATGCAAGTACAACTCATTCATTTCAATGAGAGTTGTATGTTTATGAACATCAGAGAGCAAAATCTGGCCCTAAATATTTTGTGTTGCTTTCATAATTTACTGTTATAATTTAATTTATCAAAAGAATATATACATAATACAATGTATCACTTTGGAATTTCTTTGAACTTTTCCTGCTTTTGTTCATGGATATTACATTATGCACTCTGTTCTGATGTCAAACTGGAACTTCCAACAACTTTCACTAATATAACTTTAGCATTAGGACACCTTGAACTGTAAGGAGCTTCATATCTAAAATGAGATGTCAATTTCTTAGTTGAAAGCCTTAAAAAAGTAAAGCAGGAGCAAATAACATATTTGACCGAAACAGATGAACTGCCAACAAGGAATGTAAGAAACAATGCAAGAACAGCATGCTTAAAAGTCTCCCAAACCCAATGGTAATTACATTGGGAGACATGCAGCTCTATTCCCCAAGCAAAACAACATCAATATGAATGGGGGGGAAAAAAGGGGAGGAGGATAACCAATGGGCCACAATTCATTTAATTACAATGTAGTAGGTTTGAGATACTTAATGGAAATGTCATTTTGATTTAATGGAACAACTAGTGCATTTCAGTTTAATGTACTGCTCCATCAAATCAGCTCCATGTCCTATTTATGCTGCCAACATAATGTAATAACAGTATAAGCAGATTAATGGGTTGTCAAGAAAAAATTTAACATTAAATTTATTTTATATGCAAACATAGTGTGTATTCTTATAAACAAAAGATTCCATTTTACCTTTCTGACCAAGCTTCTGAACTTAATTGTTGTAAACTGGCATGTATCAATAGCACTGGAGCACAAGATAACGGTGACAATACAGAAATACATGATATGAAATAATTATGTTGGACTTTTTAAAATAAGTATCAATATATGTGCATTTAATGCTTATTTTAAATGACAAAATGTGAACATCCTAACATTTAAATTACTCCCAACTATGCACTTGAACTACAGGCTTATTGTTCTCATGGTACAGTCAAGCAGTGATAAGGGGGGAGTTTACTGTACACAATTTACAACTATTCAGTGAGATCACTAGGTTTTTGTAAATCTAGGTTAAAAAAGGTAAGGCTAAATCTATTAAACTTATCTGTAAACCACAAGAATCTGAGTTATTACTCTACTAAACTAATTTAAACTCCTTTATAGATTTACTTTGCAATATTCAGTATTTCCAAATTCAAAATGCACAGGGTTATAACACGTATTCATAAGAGGATAAAATAAAAATTCAAGTAATTTTTTTAGAAAATGTGAAACATTATTTCAAATTCATATCTGATAAATGAGGTCTGACTATATTTATAGTCCAACTTATATCACGTAACAATTTGTCATCCCTATTGTCAATATTTTTCAAAATGGATGTTTTAAAAAGTAAACGTATGGGTCCATGAATATTATCATAATGTACTACTACTTCAGAATAAAACGAGTTCAGTTAATTTCAAAGCATTCTTAATATTTAGCATTTGTAAGTTTTGGGTTTTTTGAAGTTACTCTGTCAAGCAAGTAAATTAAATAAACATATCTGATGTCATGCATAAATTCAACAGTTTTATTGCACTCTACTATTGCAGACCTCTATGAAGAAACTACTACCATCTCATCTTCACACGAGTTATAATTGCCGCTATCTACTAAGCATATTCTTTTACTTCACCAATGCAAATTTCGGGAAACAAGGACCCTATTCTATAAGTAAAAACACCTGCTACATTTTTTTTAAAGGCAACTACTTTTACCAACCCTTTACATTTTGCTGAAATACAAGTTTGTAAAAAGAGAAAACCCTTAGACAAACTTCTTATATTTCAAAGGAGCTTGCAAAAAAGAATCTGCTGACATATTAAATCCTTTCTGTAGTACCCAAAAGCTTTTCTCTTAAGAACAATTGTAGTAAAGAGACATTTGGCTCCTAGGAAATTCCCAAAGGGTCAGCCATATGCATCCTTCCATGGCACCTTCACGGTACTGCTTTCTACATCCATGCTAGCTGTCTCAAAAGCAGCTTTCATCATTCACTAGGGTGTCAGTCAATATGATTTATGGACTGCATTCAACAAAGTCAAAGCATATAGAATGAGAAATATGACTACAATCTGCTAATTTGTTTTGTATTGAGCCACTTAAGAGTCAAAGACCTGATGTCAGGCTAAGACCGGCAACACAATTAACCAGCCGGTGACAGATTCATCCATCCTCCCTGCCAGGCAGTGCCAATCAAAGACAGCATGAGGTGACATTTGGAGAAGTCAGTAAGAAAACCCATTCTCTAAGTAGCCTATGTGGGCTTCTGATTGACAGCTTTTGACTATAGCTTGTGGAGCACCACCACCCTTTACCCAATAGTTCCTCACAGCAAGCTGTGAAATAAGGCTTTCACTGCCAATCACAAGAACAATAAAACAACACAAACTACCATCCCCAATGAAAAAGAAAATAAGAAAACTTGTCTGTTAAATCTAAAAAGTTAAGCTTCAAAATTAACTATATTAAAAGATATTAAGCAATTTTTAAACTTACTGAAACTGCAAGAAAACTAAAATACATACGTTTCAATAGTCACATTAATTAATAGTTTTAACAATTGCAGTAACAAATCCAACTTTTGATAAATAGATGAAAATTTTATTTCTTAAAACAGTAGGAGAATTTTAAAAATACATAATTTCACTACTATTGATGTAATTCCTCCTCCCCAAGGAGTTGATCAAAATAAACATAAGATTCCCATAGAGAAATAATTTGTAATTCTTTTTTCAGTAGTCACAGTTTCCTCTAAAGCAGCAAAGGGTCTTAAACATTGTACTAACAAAATACATGCATCACTGTTGAAAGAACTCCTCAACTATCTGATAGCCCACTTATTAGATAAAAAAATTCCTATTTATCCTTGTGAAACAAGTATTACCCACTATTGTTTTCAAATTAATTTATCTCAGAACTTAAGCTGTAATATATCCTGAACTTTCCAAATAAGGGCTCAAGACTGCATCTTTTATTCACAGAAGCCATCCCATTGACTTAATGAGACTACATATATATGGATTTTTAGGATGAGGACCTATGTTTTTATAGGCATAGTGCCATTATAAATCACAAAAGTGAAGCTTATATAGGATGTTTATGTGAGAAGAACCTGAATATTAAAATAAACTCATACGGCCAAATCCTAGTAGCTTCTGCAAAGCAGAGGCAGCAGGAGCTTCATGGCACACAAGGGCTGCAGAGCTCCAAAAGACAATGCACCTCCATACCATTGGTTAAGAGATCTGAGCCTGATCCATTACAAATCACATAGGATTACTCCAACCCCAGCAGCAAGTGTCAGTGGTGGTGTTGGGAGACATGCTGGCTCCTTCAACAGAACAGGAAGCTCATTACATGAACTCTCTACCTGCTCTACACCTCTCATATGTGCAGCTGAAGAAGATACCCTTATCACACCACTTCTGTGACTCTGGACCAGTCAGCCCAGGGCACAGCTGGTGTGCGTGACCTGTTGAGGCTCATACTCCCTTACTGCCACATATCACGATGTAGTAAATTTATAGCACCTAAATGTATGCTAGATGATTCACCGAAGAAAGAGAGAAAGAGATTCTTTCCATTCCAAAGAGTTCAACATTTACATGTGGCCATTGATTTTTATGTTAATTGGAGCTGACTGAATACTGTTTGCTTTTTATGCCATTAAAAGAGAGGGTAGGTGTTAGAATGTAGATTAAAGAGAAAGCAAGAGTCCAGCACCGTGGACTACACACTTCTCCTTTTCTGCACCATGCAATGTCAGTTACAAGCCTGTCTGTGGTTTTCTGTGCAGGAAAAGGAAATGGGATTCTTCGAATGTAGGACAACTTTCTGCTGAACAAGCTAATCTTCTATGGAACCAGCATCCACCTTCATCCAGGATAATTATACTTCCTCATTCTTGTGCTTTATCTGGTCTTCTCTATTTAGATTGCAAGCTTTTCAGGGCAGGGGCTCTCTTTTACTATGTGTGCATCCACTGCCTAGCACAAGGCCTGTTAGTTGGGATTTCTAGGCACTAATTTAATACAAATAAACCTTAATGGTGGGTGAGTGAAGTGAGGCGGACACTTTAGCTTAGATGAGACTCCCTTGCTATATTACCTTTGTTGGTGAAGACAGTTGATGTTTTCCTAGGGGTGGAAGGCAACATGCTGGCTATCCTTAAGGAAGCTGTTCTGAGACCTCTGCTAAATAAACCATTACCAATCCATTAACAGGATTAAATTAAATGTGTGTGTGTTATGAGATGGTTAAGAAGTTAAGTGAGGGGACTAAGGCAATGGTGCATTCAACATGCTGATGATGCCCTGTACAGTGAACCACTATCTATATGAACTGCGGGTTGGATAAGGCTCAACCTGGACAAGACAGAAATAACATGAGTGCTGTGGGGGAAGCATTATCAATTAATATACGCACCCCTGATTAAGGGCAGGTATTTGTCCTTTTAAGATTCTGGGCTAACCTTGGATACTGAGGTAAAAGCTTTGGCCAAAAGTGCATTTTTCCAAATATGACGTTCAAGAAGTGCCCTTTGGAAGCAGATCTTGCTACAGTTATGCATGCCTTTATCAATGGCAGATTAAATTACTATAATGCACTGCACATGGGGCTATATACTGCTCATGTGAAAACTGAAGGTAGTGCAGAACATGTTTATTTAAGATTATGTTTCACAGAGAAAACACATTACTGCCAGTGTTCCAGAATCCACACTACCCGCCAATATATTTTTGGGTGGAGTTCAAAGTGGTGGCTTTGAGTAGAGTTACTCAAACTTCAGCGGTCTCAGTAAAGAAGAGAAAATGATGCTCATAGGGCATTTTTCCTGTGGGATCTTGGCTTTGGAAATTGGTCCTAACCCTCCTTGGTCTACTAGAGTCTATTTTCTGAACATTCTTCAGAGCCCACTTGGGTTTTTTTTTCAGTCACTGGAAGGTGGGGAGGCAGGTTGATGGAACATGGTGGATTGTTTGATGGGTTACTGTTATTAAAGGGGTTTAGTGAGCATCGGCAGTCCATTATGTTTTAGTTTTAAATGCATAAAATACGGTACCCACAGCAAACTTTGGATGGATGCTAAAAATTGGAACTAATAAAATGAAAATAATCCTAAATAGATGTGAGTAAAAAAGGTAAGGGAGAGTGGTGGAAAATAATATAATTTCATAAACGTACAACAAAAATCCTTTCCATTTGTTAAAAGAAGCAACAATTTAAGGGACACTTATTCAGGTTTATGCACCCCCCTGCCCTCCAAATTACTTTGAAAGTTTAGTTCCTTCTCTCCCCTCAGATTTGGAGATCAGGACTCCTCCAACTTGCTTTTGACAGCCAGTCCTAGGAGTGATGTGTTATTAAAAATAATCCAACTGTTTGGCTGCTCCAGATACAAAGCTGTGAATTACAATATACACATACACACTATGATGGAGTTTTTAATATCTCACCACTGAAAGGACTGTTGTTGAAGGAGACACGGAGGAATCCTGGCCTTCAAAAACTACAGGAAAAAAACATTTAAAGGGAATAATTTTGAGCCCACAAAACTTTGACATATTCCTTTAAACTTAATATATGTGCTTTTGTTTCTATTTTACTAAAAGCACATCATTTTTGTAATTCAAGTAGTGCAGTTTCTAAACATCTCTATGTTTACGTTCAATAAAAAAAACATACCCTATGTTAGCTGGACTCTGGAAATTCTTTGGATACTTAGTAGCAAAGCTTTTGGTAGATTTAGCAAAAACAAAATAACCAACATCTCAATCTACTTCTAATATATTTCTCCACAAAAATAAAGACATAAAATGTGTACTAACATTAAAAAATAAATGTTTCTAACATTTACTTCAATATCATACATAATAAATGCCTTACAAAATCTTTCATTTTTTAAAATACGAGAATAATGCAATCAAATAAAACCAAATTGGGTATGATAAATCAAAATTCTACATGCATGTGAAATTACAAAAAAAAAAGGCAATTCTGCCACTCCATGTTCTGAAACAATTGCTAACAAACCCAATATTAATTTCTCAATTTTCATTATTCATTATCATGGAAATAATCTGTGGTTGATCAAAGTAAACTGCTTTTTAAAAAAACTTGATGACCTGAAAATAATCAGGGCATGGATGAATCCCTAAATGCAATCCATCATCTTTTTACACAAAAACATTTGAGTGCAGACATTCCTTCAACTCCAGCCAGCATGTGCACCAAAAGGGATATAGAACTTTCACCAAATCTTTATTCTGTGCCACTGTTTCTTCATTTTAACCTTATTCTGTATGCACATCCCACAGCTGCATTTTGACACCTGACCTCACTTCCAAAAGGTCTTAAAGTCTCCTCTGAATTATCTCATTTGTGATACAATGCACACCCTATCATGTTTCTGCAAGGCTTTTAGGGTTCCTTCTGTCCCAAAATACGAAAGACCAATGTTAGTAATTAACATGTCTCTTGCATGCAACCACACAACGAGGTACCCAGTGAGTCATCAAACAAATGGAAGGATTTTGTGGGTGGGGGGATTTATTAAGTGATTAAATATTGAAGCAATAAGCCTGCAGGCAGTTCATAGTTTTTCAGTTTACATGCTTTTTCTTCATCTTGCATCTACTTACCGACATAGCTGCATGGTCATTGTTGTTATTCTGAGAAGGAAACCAGTAAGGCAATCAAAACAAAAAATTAAAATGTACTGTCAACATCAAAAGAAATGTTGGCATCAGTAAAAGGGAAGAAAATTCTTCAGAAAACTTGTATTTTATGAGTCTTGATAATTATTAAGTGCTAAAATTATTTTGCCATAGTCTGCATGAATGAAAAATACCTAGATCTAGGAAGGCTTAATTTGCTATATAAAGTTTTGATATTCTTAACACTCACAGAAGACAAAAATATTTTGCTATATCAAACTGATACATTTTCTAAAATTCAAAGAAAAGTCAAAATTCCTTGGAAAATGTAAGAAAAAAGCTATAAACAAATTAAAAATTATTATTTTGCAAAGATACACAAAAAAGTGATTACACTGAAATAAGGGTACTTAATATAAAGATTGTCTTTTTCAGTGGGAATGAGCTGTATGTCAAAATAAAAAATCCAAAGGAACACATTCCACAAGTAACATTTTCTGAGTTGATCTTCTAGCAAGTTTTAATTGTAATAAGTATTAATGATACATTTATTAAAATATTCAAAATAAAAATTAAATGGTTCCTTAAAAATATTTTCATCATGTATATTTAACATCCAAACTACAAAGCACATAATTATTAGAAATTTATTAATCTATTTCATTCAAGCAATACTTAGGAATGCTTTAGCACAATGCAAGGCTAAATAAAGTCTCTGTTCCGTAAGTAATTTATTTTTTCACAAATTTTACTATTAATGGTAATTGGATGAACTAACAAATGTGAAAAGAAAATATTTTCCTTTTTCACGTCTTTTATGCTAACATTGTTGCTAATGTACAGTACACCTACACCCCTGGAGTATATGAGAACTTTAAGGAGAAACAATGCTAGAGAGACATCCCAGTGATGCCACAGTTGCTATGAGAGCAAAACCTGAGCAGTTTGGGTTGTCACCTTTACCATGCCATACCTAGATGTAGTAACTTAGATCATAGTGAGCCTGTTTTGGGTTCTTTAGATTCAAACATAAAATAGTATAATTGTATAAAACAAATTTTTACATTTTATATTCAGTTTTTTTAAAGTTATGTCCCCATCAATGCAAACACATCTAAGTATATGCCCATATGCAAGCATGGCACACGCACACACACACGGATGTTACTGTCTCTATACATTTAGAGGTAGTTACACATATTCCAAAAAAGAAGTAGGTTCTAATGTCAGATGCACAGGAGTCATAATGTGTAACCTTCTGCTGTGCATATGCACATGAAAGCATATGCACAAGCAGACTGGAGTCTAACCATCCTTCAACAGGCAGCACACCATGTCTGAATCAGACTATGGAGAGCTCATGGGAGCAAGGTGGCCATGTCTCCAGACTAGTAAACACCTGAATTATATTCTGCCATTCTGCTGTGTGGATACACAAGGGGTGGAGGGAGAAGAGGCTCCCTGTACCTTCTTCTTTCCTCACCATACCCACAACCAAATGAGCAGGACTTGGTTCTATAGTTTCTGGATATAAAGAGTACTGAACTATTAATATATGTTTGAATATCCATGATATTTCTACCACCAATGCAATAAGGCACCAACATTTCTTGAAGTAAAATTGTGAAGCTTTTATTTTGTTAATGAAAAGTCCTTCTAAAAACTATCCCATCCAAAATCCTATATGTGGCACATTACAATCTAGCTTTGCTTAAGACATCAAAATCTCTAAGGTTAGGCTTGTTTATGTTTTATTAACTTGTTTAATTATGAAAATGAGGCAGTTTTGTGGCCTTGTCTATTGAAAATACCTTTATTATAAACATCCTTTTTAGGACAAATATTTCCTCCTATTACAAATCAAACTCTGAAACTAATGGTAAGGAAAAGAATTAAATAATAAACTAATTTTCGTATCTTTTCTACAACTCTCGCACTACTATTTATATACAGAGGTCCGTCGAACAGGTTTCCACATTTTGTTGACTTGTTCACAAATCAATCAACCAGGTCAAGCAAATGTGTCCTAGGTTATTCTATTAGAGAATAAGACAAAAAGATACCAGAGTAAGACAAAAAGATACCATCCTACATTTTACTGGAACTGTAATACTGGAGCAAACTGGTAGTCCATCTAGTTCAGTATCCTGTCTATTACAGTGGCCAGTACCAAATGCAAGAAACTCAAAGTAGGGAATTACAGAATAACCTGTGCACCAGGGGAAGTTTCTTCCTCACCTTCTCAGCTAGAGGTTAGGTTATGCTCTAAAATATGAATGTATATCCCTTCCATTCTTTTTATTCAATTGTTAACTGATATAACTGCTTCTTTCCATTCTTTCCCATTCAGCGCTACAATGTTGGCACAGATAGGCAAGTTCTTGCAAGGAAATGACACTTATGTTAGCCCACTAAACCCAGGGTTACTTAACATGTAAAGCAGTGTCACCAAACTGAAATGTAGCACCCCACCATCAGTGCAAATGGCCATAAGCCATATAAGTATATCAGTTATGACTAATGAAGCTTAGCCCCTAAAAGAGGATTAGAAATGTTCCACATCCCTCATATTTCATACAGCTATTAACCTTATGTGCCAAAAGAGCAATACTTTAAGAGTGGGGAAAAAAATAAGACAGAGAAAAATCAAAGCCACTTTAGTATTAGATTTGGAATACCAGATCTGTTCTATTGTGCACCAACTCTAATATCTTGTCTCCTCTACAAATAGACAAATATATGATGCTTCAGAGGAAAGCAAAAAAAATCTCTAATTCTCTTACCTACTGTAATTATGCTATAGTATTCATAGGTGAAATTCTTTTCTTGATTTAACTTCCAACAGAGATGTGGAAACAACAGACTAATAGAACTATGTTATATTTATTAATAAGATTGTACACCTGTCCAGAGGCACTGAATGTGGGTAAAGCAATCACACATCAAGCAATAACAACAAGGAACATGCTGAAGCACAGTGTAATGAATCCATAAAGGCTAGATGTTTTGGGCCAAATTCTGCTGTGGCACTGATACAAACTAGCAGGGGCAGCTCTAACTTTTTTCTGCCCCAAGCACGGCAGTCAGGCAGCCTTCGGCGGCTTGCCTGCAGGAGGTCCCCGGTCCCGTGGATTCGGTGGCACACCTGCGGGAGGTTGGCCGGTCCCGCAGTTTCGGCATACCCGCCGCCGAATTACCACCAAATCCGCGGGACCGGGGACCTCCCGCAGGCGTGCTGCCAAAGGCTGCCTGACTGCCGCCCTCGCAGGGACCAGCAGGGCGCCCCCCGCGGCTTGCCACCCCAGGCACGCGCTTGGAGCACTGGTGCCAGGAGCCGCCGCTGTAAACTGGAAGTAATTCCCCTGATTTCATTTGAGTTACTCCAGATCTACAATGGTATAAACTAAGAGCAGAATCCACCCTAGTAGTTGTGCACTTGTCTTGAAAAGTGACTACTCAGACAATGAACTATAATAATTGATACATAAATCAGATGGACAATACTCCCTTTACTTGGAGCTAAGGAAAATAAGGAATTTATCTGACTCATGAATGAAGATTAGTTTCAGTGGGAACTCAGACAGGTAGAAGGCTATGGAGTTTTATTGGACAAAAAAAGACTTTAATTTAAACAGAGCTTTGGGTTTAAATTTTTAGATGTTGTTCAAAATCACACACACAATGTGCACAGGTTGAATCAGGTTTGCATTCTGTGGATCAGTGGACTTGTCCACAGAATTTGCAGGCACAATTAAAATAAACATTTGAAAATCTGGCCTGAAGTGATTTAAGTTTTATGAGATCTAAAAAACAGTATGAATGTTTACTACTAGTAGTTGAGTAAAAAAAAAAAAAAAGCTTTGAGGTGCTGCATTTTATTTTCTTTGAAAGTAAAATCTTTTACAAATATTTTATAATTCCGTTCATCATAATATATATAATTCTACACTGAATAATGCATCAGTTAGCATGTAAGCAATCTGAAATCATGTCTATCCCCCAAAAATATTTACTTAAAAGCTATTTTCTTCCAAAAATCAGAAAGTTAAAATTTATAGAAAATAGAACTCCAATAATCTGAAAACAAAGCCTTTTTTGTATACTTACAGGCAAGTGGGTAAAAACTTGAAATGTGCTTCTTAAGAAATTAATAAGGTCCATTAAATATCCACTGGCTCTTCCAGCAGGCTCAGACATTGTCCAATCGTAGTCAGCAAGCTGAATAAATTCATCAATTTTTTGATTCAGTTTGGTGTATATTTCTCCTTCTGCTGCATGTCTTGCATCCTGAAAAAAATACCAACACCGCATAATCACCACTCAAAACTTTATTAAAACTGATATAACTCCACTGATAGAAGTGTCATTTAATGGAGCATATGACTTTTTGGGAATCAAGTAAAACATTGACTAGTTTTTAAATCAGTGCCGTAACTTGTGGTTTGAAAGCACAACGTTGCCAGTGGCAACTTAATTAAATCCTTGGGTTTTTTTTTGTTTTTGTTTAAGAATATCAACATAGTGCCATCCTGAATATGGTTTTTCAGATACTATGGTTATGTGTACTATAAAGATGTTGATAAATTAATCTCACTGTAGAGCCACATTAGTATTCTTCAGACTCATCCTGGAGACTTGGAGACAGAATCAAAAATCAGTCAGTCTGCTCTTCTTTCCAGTGAAAATCTTTAACTCAGTTTTGGAAAACTATAATGAAAATTTACCGGATCAGGAACAAATTTATTTGCCAACCTTTACAAAGAAAACTGATCAAGAAAAAACTAATGATCATATCTGTTATGGCTGAACAGCCAGGATTCACAAGTTTTTACATTAACAATATACACCCTAAATAATAAAAAATACACATTTTATGAATACGCGTTTCCTCTTCATAAATGACAGTATAACACACCAGGTTTCAGAACACACCACCCATTATCAATCTGTCCTCAGCAATATCAGTGTTTTGGGAGATAACAGCAATTTCTTACTTCACAGGGGCATTGTAATGATGGATATATTAAAGATTCTGAGGTGCTCAAATATTATGCTAATAGGAGTCAGTTAAATATATAAGATAAATCCCAGGGCAGGTCATGATCCACATAGCATCTGAACTTCTCATACATCTCAGGGGTATCGGTGGGGTTCTTTGAGATATGTTGTCCACACAGATTCTACTCTTGGTGCACATGCACCCCAAGTAGGCAAGATTGGATTATTTTCTAATAGCCGTGTCCAATAGGGCCATGCTTGTGCCCTGAGTTACCTGTCACCCCACAAAGCCAAGGGCATAGAATGGAGAGGCCTCAAGTGCCTCAGTTCCTTTGCCAATTAAAATCCCATAAGAGCAGGGATGGAAGGCAGGTTGCGGAATCTGCATGCACATCTCAAAAAAACATACGTAGTTACTGCACGGTACATAACTGTTCTTTCTTCTTCGAGTTATTGTTCACACAGATTCCACTCTTTGTGACTAACAAGCAGTTGCCTATTTGCTTGGAGGATGTGTAGGAGGATGTGAGTTGTCCCTTCACCAGTTCAAACACAACAAATGGCCCTGGTAATCCTCAAGGAGTCTTCCCACCACTTTCTGCAAAACTCATATTGTGTCACCACGGGGATTATGGGCTATGCTCAGGGAAGGAAATCTTGCTATGTTCTTCTGAGGAAGAGAAAATTAATACGCGTCTTCCAATGGTGGGGCAGTTCTGTCAGGCATGCCCTGCCTGGTCTTGCGATCAGCACTGAAGGGTGGTTTGGAAATAACATCCTGTAGCCTCTTGATGACAAGTGATTCTAGTGCCAATCCATCAGAAAGGTCTCTCTACACCAAAATGGAAATCTCATGGATGACCATAGGCAGGGTCTCAGGTGGTACCACAGTAATGGGCCTTCGTGCCAAAGGGAATGAGGCCAAGATTGGTGCCTTCCTGTTGGTACCAAAGACAGCATGGTCCTTGGTATGGGAACAGACAGTCAGTGCCATCTTGGATTTCAGAGTGGGCACATCGGTTGGGATTTCACCTTCAAACTTTTAGAGGAGTGAGCCTTAGGGGAGGCTGTTTGCCTCCTTTTTGGAGAGAGATATTTGTGCCTGTTCTCATCCCTGGTACAATGCTCCTCCTGGCGGACTACATCAGTTTGATGCCCCAGCTTCCATGTTAACTCCACCCACAGAGCCACACAATAATTTTGCATAATTTTGCCACCCAACCTCACATGTGCCCTTTTCCTCCCAGCTCAGCTAGATTCCTCCTGCAACTTTAGAGGTACCCTACCCCTAACCAGGCCTGGGGGGAGGGAAAGCTCCCTGGGGATTTTTATCCCCTCTCTCGTGGGCCTAAGGGGGAGTTCCCAGGTGATGCTCTGGAACTGCTCCCTACAAAGCCAGTCAGGACTCTGGTGAAGTCTCCTCTCTGTGAGCAGACTGTCTTCAGGGCAAGAAGCTCACACGGCTTCCACCTTCCTGGGTCTGACCTTTGGAGCATTCAGCATCCTCTGCCCCTCCTTGCGCTTCCCACAGTGAGTCCGCCCTGGCGGGGTCCTGGAGAAGCCACAGAATCCTGCAACCCCACTTCGCAGTCAGATGTGACTCTTGGCCAGCCAGTAAAACAGGTTTATTAGATGACAGGAACATGGTCTAAAACAGAGCTTGTAGGTACAGAGAACAGGACCCCTCAGCCGGGTCCATCCTGGGGGCAGCGAGCCAGACACCCACATCTGCACTCACTTCTGGTCTAGCTCCCAAACTGATTCACCCTCCAGCCCCTCCTCCTCTGGGCTTTGTTCCTTTCCCTGGCCAGGAGGTCACCTGATCTCTTTGTTCTCCAACACTTTTAGCTATCTCCTTGCTGGGGGGAAGGGCCCCGGCCATTAGTTGCCAGAAGATAGAGTGTCGGCCATTTATGTCACTGGCCCTTTGCTCTGCAACACTCTCACCCCCTAGAGACTTAAGAAATGCATGGGGAAACTGAGGCACCCACACAGTATTCAGAGGAAACATTAAGAACACTCCTACTTCATCACAATACTCTTCACTCTCTTGTGATACTCTTCACTCTCTTGGGAAATTGGTGTAGTCAACTTCAGTTTACTATAAATGCCAAAATGACAAAGTGGTTGCATCTTGGAAAAGGGACAATAGATAAAGTGCAGCAGCTAAATCATAGAACAAGCAGAATCTTGTGAATACCTAGGACACTTGATTAGTGAGGAGAGTTCCATCAAGGATGAGGTTACAAGGAAATGTGCTTTAGCTACAAGTGCTGCACAGAAATGGATGAAATTATAGACGGGTACAAACATTATATTTGGAACTAAAGTGAAAATTTATCAAACCAGCATACTAACAGTATTACTCTGTGGTCTGGAAGCAGCTGCATTAAATGAAACAGACATGAGAAGGCTGGAAGTAGAGGAGATGAAGAGTTCTTTGAAAGATGGTGAATGATTTTAAGACAAATGTAAAGTTAGAAGGAGAGTAGGATGTGAAATCAGGGTACAGGATTGGTTACAACTGAAAAGATTACAGGGGTGGGGACACTGCCGAAGACAAGCAGATAACAGGATGCCAAAGTAAATAATGCAAGCCAAGGTCAGTTCAACCTAGAGGCCAACCACTGACTAGATGGTGGGACATCATACGGAGGGACATGACCAGGCTGGGGTTAATGGAGGAACAAGCCATGGACAGGAGTGAATGATGACTCTGTACTGTTCCTCGTGTCTGAAAGATGCTCCAGGATGAAAGAGAAAGTTCTAACTTCTACATATGTAGGTTTTCATTACAACCAAAATTTTCTCTGAACAGATAGAATCTCACTTTTTCCATGAAAAAAATAATTTGATTTATGATTTAACTCTTTAACATATCAGGAAATTCGTAACTAAATAGTCTATGGCACTCTTAATTCTACCCTCTTGCTTGTAGTCATTAAGTATTTACTCTTCCTCCATTCAGGCCCAGACTGGTCACGTCAGACAAACCAATATTCAAGTTGGCAGCAAAACTCTCACTGATTTAAAAAGAAACAGGATTAGGCCCTATTTTAGGACATGCCAATACGGTCTTTTGTTGTACTATCACATGACATTGAACAATGTGACATACAATTTTGCCCAAAACTTATATGGGCTATTCAGGTGTAGGATAAAAAAACCTAATGAAAACAAGTAACAATAACATAGGTAAATGTACACATGTATTTACATAGGTATTAAACTGTCAGATTATATAAATCAATTGACATGCAACTAAATTTATTATCTTATTCCCTGCATAATTCCCTTATTCTTAATAATTACAATACAAGGTATATGAATTGAGAATCTTAATTTCTCTTTCATTTACAGTTCTTTGCCTTGAGTTTCCTTGGGGAACTTTTAATGGAGGAAAAGCATTTACTGAATGTGTAAAAATGTCAAATAAAAGATTACCCTAAAATGGCATTTTATGATCAAAGCAACCTATAAAAGCATCAAACAGCTCTCCTAATTTGACATTTAGGAGTCTAGCAACTTGTTAAAATGTCAAAGTATTATATTGGCATTTACTATTTTGTAGCTTGCTAGGACTGTAAAAACATTAGTTAATGATAAACCTATACTTGATCTTTTTACTTAATTCATAACCATCTGTAATAACAAGAACTGTAAATTAACTCCTGCAGGAGAGAGCTTCTTGAGCCTAGTGTGACTGATGGTTTGAAAAAAGCAGACACTAAGGGATTGGCTGTACCCTACCACCTGCTAACTGGGTCTAACAGCTGGCACAGGTCTATTTAAACAGTGACAGCACCAGTCCCCCTGTTTGTCCTTTGTAGGCAGATTTTGGTTACACACACCTATTTTGCTTTGGTTATAAAGTTACAATAGCAATAGTGTGCTGCCAATATTTTAATAACAAAGGGCTCCATATTCTCACCCAGGAAAAATATTGAACGTACCGACCTTTTGGGATAATGCAGTCCACTCCAAAAGCAAAAGTTTAGTTTTCAGAAGTACTACTGTGATCCCAAGGGATAAATCAAACAGACATGGTTTACCAGTGTTTTGTAATGAGGCAAAATCACCTCAACTCTCCCTTTCATTTGGTAACAGAATTTTAACAAGGGACTTCTGTGTGCTCCCAAAACCCCTACCCACCATCAGAACAGTGAGTTGGATGGGAAGGGCTGATTTCTTCAATGACTCTGCTCCTTTCTTTGTGAGAGGCCCTGGGGGCAACTCTTCCATATCACATGTATATTGTAGAATTCCATTTTATCACCATGCTCTTCAACATTTGAAGGAGGCCATTAGGAAGTTTAAGGTCTGCCTACATGGGGAGTTATTCTGAAATAGCTCCTGATTAACTCGCTGTGTGGATGCCGTATTCTGGAATAAGAGTGCCTTATTCTGAATTACTTTAATCTACTGGATTAAAGTCATATAGGGAGTTAATAGGAATAATTTTAAATTCACATCCTACCTTGAGCTGAATTAACTTCTCAGTGTAGACAACCCGTTAGTGGGGGGACATAGGTTTCAATATGCTGATGACACCCAGCTTTATATTTCTATCTTGTCTAATCCAGACTGAACCCACTCACCTAGTGTCTGAATGAAACACTGTCTAATAAAATTAAATAAGATATATATTAAAGTGATATCATGGGGGAAGACAGGCAAACCTCTAAAAGGTTAAAAATGGAATAAAATTTAAGAACATAAGAATGGCCATTCTGGGTCAGACCAATAGTCCATCTAGTTCAGATGTTTCAAAGAGAGTGAAGAGAACAGAGTAATTTATCAAGTGATCCATCCCCTGTCATCTGGTCCCAGCTTCTGGCAGTCACAGGTTTAGAGACACCCAGAGCATGGGGTTGTGTCCCTGACTACCTTGGCTAATAGCCATTGATTGACCTACCCTTGATAAACTCATATAATTCATTTTTGAACCCAATTATACTTTTGGCCTTCACAACATCCTCTGGCAATGAGTTCCACAGATTGACTGTATGTTGTGTGAAGAAGTACTTCCCTATGTTTGTTTTAAACCTACTGCCTATTAATTTCATTGGGTGACCCCTGGTTCTTGTGTTATGTGAAGGAGTAAATAATACTTCCTTATTCACTTTCTCCACATCATTCATGATTTTATAGACCTCTATTATATACCCCCCCAATCATCTCTCTTCCAAGCTGAACAGTTCCAGTCTCCTCATTTGGAAACTGTTCCATATCCCTAATCATTTTTCTTGGCCTTCACTGTACTTTTTCCAATTCAAATACATCTTTTTTGAGATGGGGCCATCAGAACTGCACACAGCATTCAAGATGTGGGCATACATAGTGGAATTATGATATTTTCTGCCTTATTATCTGTTCCTTTCCTAATTGTTTCTAACATTCTGTTAGATTTTTTTATTGTCACTGTATATCGAGCGGACATTTTCAAAGAACTATCCACAATGAGTCCAAGATCTCTTTTTTGAGTGGGAACAGCTAATTTAGACCCCATCATTTTGTATGTATAGTTGGGATTATGTTTTCCAATGTGCATTAATTGCATTCATCACCACTGAATTTCATCTGCCATTTTCTTGCCCAGTCACCCAGTTTTGTGAGATCTCTATAATTCTTTGCAGTCTGCTTTGGGCTTACCTATCTTGAGTAATTTTGTATTGTCATCCAACTTTGCCACCTCTCTGTTTAACCCTGTTTTCTAGATAATTTATGAACCTGTTGAACAGCGAAGGTCCTAGTATAGAACCTTGAGGGACCTCAATCTTTAACTCTCACCACTGTGAAAACTGGCCATTTATTCCTACCCTTTGTTTACTATTTTTTAACCAGTTACTGCTCCATGAGAGGACCGTCCATCTTATTCTATGAGTCCTTATTTTGCATAAGAGTCTTTTGTGTGGGATCATGTCAAAGGCTTTCTGAAAGTCCAAGTACACTATAGCCGCTGGATTACCCTTGTCCACATGTTTGTTGTCTCCCTCAAATAATTCTAATAGATTTCCATTTAGAAAATCTATGTTGACTCTTCCCCAACAAATTATGTTCATCTATGTGTCTGAGAATTCTGTTCTTTACTATAGTTAAACCAATTTGCCTGATACTAAAGTCAGGTTTATTGGCCTGTAATTGCCACGATCACCTCTGGAGCTTTTTTTTTTAAAAAATCAGCATCACATTAGCTATCTGTCAGTCATCCGGTAGAGAGGCTGATTTAAGCGCCAGGTTACATACCACAGTTAGTAGTTCTACAATTTCATATTTGAGCTCCTTTGGAACTCTTGGATGAATACCATTTGGTCCTGGTGACTTTTTACAGTTTAATTTATCAATTTGTTTCGAAACTCCTTCCTGACACCTCCATCTGGGACAGTCCCTCAGATT
Organism: Mauremys mutica; assembly: GCF_020497125.1. Lineage (NCBI taxonomy): Eukaryota > Metazoa > Chordata > Testudines > Geoemydidae > Mauremys > Mauremys mutica. The sequence goes on from NC_059078.1 coordinate 98,428,842, forward strand.
TTTTTGCCTAAAAAAGATGAGTCAGGTATGGGAATTTCCCTCACATCCTCTGCAGTGAAGAGATTTCTATTTTGAAAAATGTAATCCATAGGGTAGAGACACTTATAAACTGATCTTATGGAATATAAGTGGGATCAGTAAGACTAACAAAGAAAAGGATATTCTTCATCACTTAAAATGTATGGGATCTGATATAATTTGCCTCCAAGAGATGTACTTAATAATAATGGTACATACCAAATTGCAGAATGACCAAATTGGTGAGGTGTATGCAGTTTTTCATAAAAAGAAAAAGGGATTAATCAAAAAAGGATTTTCCAGTACAAATGAAGCATGTTATATTAAAGTGTGGTTCCCTGGGGGAAAAAATAATACTTTTATGTCATGCCAAGGAAGAGAGAAATCATACAGGGTATCTTATAACCTTGTTATCTGTGCTTATAGTTAATTCTATGATCTTTTTTCTGGTGCTTAGATACCACAGTGACAGGCACAGTATGAACACCTAGATAATTAAAGTACATCCAGCTCCATACACAAGAAGTCATATTGTCGTTGTCTATATCCCAAATGAAAAAGTTATGATGACACACATAAATAAGCCTTGAAGTTACTGTGCACAGTACACTCCAGAAACAGTATAAGTGAGAGTACTTAGTAAACTCGCACCTGACCATAATATGGACAAGAAAAAAGATACACCGCTACCTCGATATAATGCCACCCGATATAACACAAATTTGGATATAATGCGGTAAAGCAATGCTCCGGGGGAGGGGCAGGGCTGCGCACTCCAGTGGCTCAAAGCAAGTTCAAAATAACGGTTTCACCTATAACGGGGTAAGATTTTTTGGCTCCCAAGGACAGCGTTATATCGAGATAGAGGTGTAATTGATAAAGACTGAAGTGAAGAAAAATAAGGAAAATTAATGACTTAAGTTCTAGAGACAAGATGGGTGAGATAATATCTTTTATTGGATCAACTTTTGTGGGTGAGAGAGACAAGCTTTTGAGATTACACAGAGCCCTACAGCTTGAAAGCTTGTCTCTCTCACTAACAGAAGTTGGTCCAATAAAAGATATTACCTAACCCACCTTGTCTCTTTAATATCCTGGGACCAACATGGCTACAACAACACTGCATTACTGAAGTTCTGTTTATTGTAGGATAGGGAAAGTGAGAGACCATGATAAAGTCCTTAAATGCAAAGGCTCTGCCCACCAGAAAACAGTCAAAAACTGTCAATCACAAGTGTTACTAACATAACCATCCTAATTCTAAGTTCAGCCAAAAGACTTTCAGAGCAGGAAAACAGAGAAATACAATATTGAAAGAGATACCACAACTTGAGAAGCAATCCCTGACTAGAGGTGAGAGAGATCTAGGATAGGCAAAGGAAGGCTAAGACTAACAGAATTTTCCATAAACAATTCCCCCTTGTTTTAGGTTCTCTTCCCCATCCTACAACAAACATTAAGATGACATCTTTATGTTATGCAAATTCAGCAAACATTAAGACGTAGGAAGGATTCTCTTGTGGAGCTGCAAAAAGCATATATTCCATCCCTGTTTTGCTCCAACGTGACTTAGTGAACAAGTTAATTAGAAGCAGCAAAGAATCCTGTGGCACCTTATAGACTAACAGACGTTTTGCAGCATGAGCTTTCGTGGGTGAATGCCCACTTCGTCGGATGCAATAGTGGAAATTTCCAGGGGCAGGTAAATATAAGCAAGCAAGAAGCAAGCTAGAGATAACGAGGTTAGATCAATCAGGGAGGATGAGGCCCTGTTCTAGCAGTTGAGGTGTGAAAACCAAGGGAGGAGAAACTGGTTCTGTAGTTGGCAAGCCATTCACAGTCTTTGTTTAATCCTAAACTGATGGTGTCAAATTTGCAAATGAACTGAAGCTCAGCAGTTTCTCTTAGAAGTCTGGTCCTAAAGTTTTTTTGCTGCAGGACGGCCACCTTAAGATCTGCTATTGTGTGGCCAGGGAGGTTGAAGTGTTCTCCTACAGGTTTTTGTATATTGCCATTCCTAATATCTGATTTGTGTCCATTTATCCTTTTCCTTAGAGACTGTCCAGTTTGGACGATGTACATAGCAGAGGGGCATTGCTGGCATATGATGGCATATATTACATTGGTGGACGTGCAGGTGAATGAACCGGTGATGTTGTGGCTGATCTGGTTAGGTCCTGTGATGGTGTTGCTGGTGTAGATATGTGGGCAGAGTTGGCATTGAGGTTTGTTGCATGGATTGGTTCCTGAGCTAGAGTTACTATGGTGCGGTGTGCAGTTGGTGGTGAGAATATGCTTCAGGTTGGCAGGTTGTCTGTGGGCGAGGACTGGCCTGCCACCCAAGGCCTGTGAAAGTGTGGGATCATTGTCCAGGATGGGTTGTAGATCCCTGATGAGGCGTTAATTAGAGAGACCAAATTTAAAAAATAATAACAGGGCACTGTAATCAGCCTTCTCTGTCAAAGAGCTAGCCAGACCTCAGACATAGAGAAAAGAGGCATCATCCCATATGCACTAGGTGAATATGTTCCTGAAGGTTAAAAGCCTTCTCTTGCCTGCTTGACACTGAGCTAATTAATTTTGAAGGAGAAACATGGTCAGTAGAAAGCAGAATAGAAAAAAATGGCTGGTGTGATGTAGTTTAACATGATCAGTTCAGCCTAAGACATTTTGGAAGGGGAAGCATCCCAAGGAGAGCACTTTAACAGCTGATAATTCTGAACTGAGTGAGGAAGAGTTTACATGTTCAAGTTCTCAAGACTGTGAGCCCAAAAATAGAACAGTGAGGGAAATCACATAGATCTCAAGAATCAAGAAATTCCAAAGTGAAGAACTGAAGGAACCTAACACATACATATTTAAGTTAAGTGACATTTCTATAGAATTCCTTACTAAAGCAAGACTAAACAAGCACTATAGTTAACTACTTTGGCTAAAGAGAAGACTGACTTTCCCAGAAAGCTAACACCACTGTGAGAACTGGACCAAACAAATGAAAGAAGAGAATCTATGCCATGGAAGAGGAACCACCTTAGAAGCTGTCCATGGTCATCTCTTACCAGAGACTGTGGAAAAGAAAACCCCAATTTTTGCCACAAAATAGTTCCTTGATAAATTTAAGTCCAATCATTCCTAACATACTTGGGAGCCCTACGTAGGTGGTTATAAATTATCTGAGATTAAGAGTTAGTTTAAAGTAGTCTCTTATAATTGAATAGGGGAAGAGATGCCTGCCTAGCACCTCACCAAATAGGAGAAAGGGTGCTGAGAAGGGGCAAGAATAGGGCAGCTGTGTGTCAACCTTCAATCTCCTAGGGAAGAAGAGCTCCTAAAATACAGGCATAGCATTTCCAGTGAAAAGAGAAAGCTGTAGGCTAGGGCATATTGGAGCTGCTAAGGCAGACTGCTTTCTTAGCAGCAGCAGTGGGACAGAATTTTCTTTAGTGATAGAAGGTCTTATCTACAATCATCAAAAGGAAGAAGAGAAGGTTCCTTTAGGCAGGAAACAGCATCCACACTGCTTTGGGTTTGGGGAGGAGTGGAAGTTCCCAGTCTGCAAACAACCTGGTCATGGACTCTGGAGACAGAGAGAGAGAATGAACCTGTGACGGTACCTCCCATAAGGCTCTATGAAAATATGCTTAGAATGTGTTTTATGCTACATATGCCATTTAACATATATCTGTAAAGGTTAGGATCTACTGAATGTATTAATCCTATTTCCATGCATGTATCATTTTTGTATTCGAAGTTATGAATGTTGGCTGTGTACTGGCTTGATTTCTAAATAATCATAGTGGAGCATTTGGTCAGTTCCTGGAGAAAGGAATGTTGAAATTAAGTACCTAATCAAGAAACACTTAAAGGACAATGGATATTGAAATGCTCCAATCCACATAAGAAGTCTACCTGAGGACGTTCAAGGTAGCATGTAAACAATGGATGCTGCCTCTAAAAACTGTGAGTCATTCATGGACATGTGACTTGCCCAGGTGACTTCAAATCTCCATCTTGGAGCTGGACTTTGCATAGGAGAGAGGAGGGGTTCTCCACCCACAAGAGAAAGTCTATTTAAACCCCTGGGAGATCCCTCCGTTTTGTCTTCAGCTGGCTAAAGAGAGAGCTTCTCCACCCCCTCCAGGATACTGAAAGAAACTGGAACAAAGGACAGAGGCTGCAAGGGGTATGAGTGATTTCTGGACCCAGGCTAAAAGGAGATTAGTCTGTAAAAGGGAGCATTCTGGAACTGGTGAGGATCTTATCTGTATTCAGTTTGATTAGACATAGATTTGCACATTTTATTTTATTTTGCTTGGTGACTTACTTTGTTCTGTTACTACTTAGAATCCCTTAAATCCTACTTTCTGTATTTAATCAAATCACTTTTTACTTATTAATTAACTCAGAGTATGTATTAATACCTGGGGGAGCAAACAACTGTGCATATCTCTCTATCAGTGTTATAGAGGGCGAACAATTTATGAGTTTACCCTGCATAAGCTTTATACAGGGTAAAACGGATTTATTTGGGTTTAGAGCCCATTGGGAGTTGGGCATCTGGGTGTTAAAGACAAGCACACTTCTATTGGCTGCTTTCAGGTAAACCTGCAGTTTTGGGGCAAGTAATTCAGAACCCGGGTCTTTGTTGGACCAGACGGGAGTGTCTTGATCAGCAAGACAGGGTGCTGGAGTCATGAGCTGGCAGGGAAAACAGGAGCAGATGTAGTCTGGGCACATCAGTTGGCAGCTCCCAGGGGGGTTTCTGTGATCCAACCCGTCACAGAACCACTGGACAATTTGGTTACGAGAGCACTCACCAGCCAGTGAGGGTCCTTGTAGGCAAAATTAGTCATGAAGACAGTCATACAGGAAGTGTTAGTTGCAACATCAAGTCAGAAGTGAAGCTAGATTGTCTCTCAGCTGGGATATGTGAGGTAAGGAGTAAAGGACCGCGAGATGAATCTGGAAGAAGAGGAAAGGACTCTGTCTGAGTGTGATTCACAGGTGGAACTAACCAGCATGAAGTTCTTTTCTTTGGCAGTACAGAACAAGAGGCAGTGCAACAAGTGTTCGTGTTAGGAGGAAACCAGCCTGTAGCAGCAGAAGTGAGGGAAAGATCACACTGTAAATACAGAGGCCAAGAGGATCTAGAAAACAAAAATGGGACCATGGCAGCTGTGATGGTAGCCAGGACTCAAGAGGGACACAAATGGATGAACAGCTCTCAAGTTGTATGGCAAGCTGGACAAGCAGGCAGAAAAGCTAGGCAGTGTTTCAGGGAGACTAAACTGAGCCTTAAGAACAACACTTATTTCTTCAAGGAGACTACTTTACTCTGGGCACATCCCAGGTCAGAGAACTCCAAGGGAACTGATGAAGATGGTGGATTTTTCAGCTAGTTCCTTGAAGAATATTTTCTTGAATGACTGGGGACCCTTATCTGTGAGGATCTCTGCAGCAAAAGAGTCCATTCCCTCCTTTTACCAGTATCCATATTTCCTATTTTCTTCCTTCTGAATTTCTTATCTTCTTGTCTCTCTTCTATACCAAAGTTGTAAGAAAAGTTTAGAAAAAGAATTAGATCAAAGTACTGTGGTCTGAGGTTGCACTCAACTCTTCAGTGTTTTACCTCCATTCTTTCTAAAACATGCATCCACAATTCTTAAAGTAAGAACACTCCTGTATAGGATGAGGGAGAGGGAGATGTGTAACAAAATAAGAGTTCCTAAAAGCTTAGTTGACTTGCACCTTGTTAATGTATGGGAGGAAACCCACAATATACAAAATGAACTGCTTTGATACAGAATTATTTGGATAAACGTTTTGTGCCCAAATTAACTGCAGCAACAACAAATAAAAATTTGATGAACAAATATATCCATACAAACTAGAATATGCCCATGGCCAAGTGGCATCTCTTTTTATAAGACATTCATGGAGAAGAATTGTTGAAATATAGAAAGAAGCTACAAAGAAATAAGAAAAACGGAGGAATTAACATGCAGTGTGGAATAAACTAACAAAACTGAGGAAAAAATGTAATGGATTAGCATGCTTATCCAATATCCTTACTAAATACAGACACAAAAATTCTATGATGGGTTCTAATAAAGCTTGAGAGATTCATAGAAAAGTTAAACAGGGTTTATTGTAAGAATGAAATCAGCAGACAATTTGAGGTGAACATTAAACTGTATTCACCTGGCCAGATTAAAGCACTTGGATAATTTTTTTCTCTCTTGATTCATGGAAAGCCCTTGGTTGGATTGAGTGGGTAATTTAAATACTTGGAAGGAGGAATCTATATCCATATCCAATATAATATATATCTATAGGCACATATATGTGTGCACTCACCTGGGAGACAAAATTGGTAAGGCCACACTGAATGGGAGCCCTCTTCACCTTTGCTCTTTACTCTACTTTCAAAACCCCAAGCAGAACAAATGTGAGCTAATGGGAAAATTGCAGGCCTCCAGGTGGAAAATATAGAACATAAATGCACTGCTCTACAATGATGATATCTCATTGTACCTCACCCATCCTTTCACATCTGTGCCAGAGGTGATATTAGAATCGGATAGGTTTAGTCTTGCATTTAGGTACAAAACAGAACTACTCAACAGGATTAATCCTTTATAGTCCATTAATTTAAGAAATTCTGTTCCTTTGTTTGGGTATACCAAAATATATATAAATAAATAGTTAAATACCTAATATTCAAGCTGCAACTTCTTAAGAGTTACCTAATAATTACCAGTAATTACCAAAAAATAAAGTTGAACAAACCCAGCCTTTGCTGGAGAGAATGTGAACTCACCATACACACTTTCTAGGCTAGGATGTGTTTGGAAGTACATTTGTTCATACATAAAATTTAAAACATCCTTGAGTTCTGCTTTGATAAAGTTAACCTATTATGCTTTGGGAGACAGTCCCTCAGATGTACATAACAATAAAGAGATATTTATTCAAAATATATATCATAATAAGGAAATTAATCACCACACTATGACTCTCCAGAATAAAACTCTACAAATTATGGTCTGGCTAAATATAATGTGAGAAACATCCAAAGTCTTTATGACTTTCAAAATTATACCCAATGAAGTCTCTTTTACTTCAATAGTCAACAATTTATTAGGCGAGTATTATTAAATATTGGATTTCAGAACTATACCTGTTGCCAAAGAATCAAAACATGATAGGAATAGCGCAGATACAGTTCTCACTTCACAGCTCTTTCTACCATCACAAAAGCTGTCAAAAGAGAATCAGAGAAAAGAAATGTCTCTTGTGGACCTCTCTCTACCTTTTCCATTTCTCTTCATAGACACAGAAAACTGCCATAAAAATCCAAAAAGATCAGTACATAACTGCCATGGTCATTAAGCTGGCAACAATACAGAAGGCACTGTATGGTGTTGCAGAAAATGTATGGACTCCATCTGAACCTCAGCTACTATAGACTTTGCTTCCTTTTTCTGTTTCTCCAGGAACTAATCCAAAAGAAGGTGCACTTATCCTCAAGAGTGGGAATCCATATAGGCATTTCTTAAAGGAGAACTTCTAATGTTTTGGGGATTTTTCAATGATTTCCCGTGGGCAGCTTTAGATGCACTTCTTCTGAACGATTAGATCACAGTTTCCATACAAGTGTATCAAGATATTAGAAGATAAATGATCCCATGTTTAAAGCATGGATAATTGTAATTTTAACTTTAATTGACAACTAATTAACTACATGGCTGTTAGTAGCTATGGAGATTTTCCATTCCATTATTCTGAATTGTGACTCTGACTGTAGGTGAGATCTTTGCTTCTTCTACAGTGTTACGATGGATTTATATTATTCTTTTTTTAAAGTTCTAGAGAGAAAAGACCTTTATAATTTGGAAGGTTGGTCAACAAACAGACATTTGTAAATTTTAATATATATTCAAATACATTAAATGTGATTACTGTACTTTATCTCCTCTTTTGTCATGAGCAAACCATAAATAAAAATTAAAAACAAATATAAAATAACAGCAAACATGCATGATCAAGTCAGAGAAATGGGTAGGTGTAACCTCAAAAATATTTGGCATAAACAATCTTCCAGTTTGTCTCTCTCCAAATATGAACCCATCAGTACCTACAAAGATACAGTTCATTGAGGGTGATCTATAATGGGATTATTACTCATACACCCAAAGCATGACATTTTAATTTATAGCATCCTGTAATTCTCAAGAAAGACATGACTTTCATATCCTGACATGTTTACCACTGTAAGGCTAAGCTCATTATTAACATAAGTCCATTTAATAACTTCTACATAGTCTAGAGAAATTGTTTCATTTTAAAATCCAGTAGAGCATGTTATTTTACCTGTACATTAAAAGTGTAAATCACAAGGCAACTGATCATATTGAAATAGTATCTCAAGCCTGTGTTGTGTTCATTCAACTTCTTATTCAAATTATTGTGACAACCTGATTTGTCTCCCCAATACCAATAAACATATGGCTCCTGTGTATTTGACACCTTTAAGCTGTTTCCAAGGACCCTGTATATTATGTGAGTAATGCATGCACATATTTTAACCTTGTAAGGCTCCTGACCACTGTAGGTAAATCAAGTAATTTCAACTTATTTTCAGTCCAAAATCTGCTCTATTTTATGCAGCGCTGCCCACATTCCAAGGGACTCTTCTGGCAGCCAGAGACCACTGGAGCACAAAGTCCCCTTTCCTCTAAAAATGCCCCATGTCAGGGCCAGAAAAGTTTACAGCATAGTGCCACTACACTGGCTCTATGTCATATGGAAATTCCCCTTACTCCCCAGGAGGAATCTCCACAGGGCCAGTTGAGCTATCTTTCTGGCTTATTTGTGTCACTATGGTGCAATACAGACCAAGCAGGGACCAGAATCTGGTGTAATTTTGCTTAGTCATAGACATTTTGAATTACTTGGCTAGAATGGAGCTTCCTCACATAAATTGTCTTTAAAGATTTAATTTTTGTGTCCCCGTTTGGAGTTAACCACATGCACCTATCTGACTTACAACTGAGGAGGAAGGATGGTTTTGTGATTAAGGTTGTGGACTTGGAATCCAGAGACCTGGGTTTAATTTCCACTCTACCATAGACATCCTGTGTGACAATGGGCAGGTCACTTAGTGTTGGTGCCTCAGTCCCCCACCTGGAAAATGGACATAATAGTACTTTCCTACCTCTCTGAGGTGAAGATAAATTCATTAACTGTGAGGTGGTCTGCTACTATGCTGATGAGGGCTATTTAAGTAACTAAAGAGAGGCAGAGAATGTAACATGTTTCCATTACATGATCTTTTTTCTAGTTGTTTATAACTTTGTCAAAGTAACAGTTGAAGATGAAATTTTCCATGCTGAATGTATGCCTCAGGCTGAACTTTATCAGAGCATTTCAGCTAAAACGGTCCAGCCATTTCTGAGAAACAGGTAAGGGGGAAATAGACTGTTTTGCCCATCTTACACATTTTTACAACTGTTTCATTGAGAAGTTCTGTGCTGTGGAGCAGGGACTTGACAATCACCAGGATGGCAAGGAAGGGAATTATTCTAGTGTCAGGGATTTGTCTTCTGCAGTGCTGTTGAAAATCAGCTCAAATCTGGTCAAGCAGGGCCGGCCCACAACATTTTGGAACCTGAGGCGGGGAGCTCAAATGATGCTCCCATGCCCCCTTGCTTGGGCCAAAACTTTGAAAGGTCTCAATTCTGTCTTCTTCCTGTTCTACTCCTCTCATGGTACTGCTCTGCTACCTACCCCAATAAAGGAGAACTAACAACTTAAAATGTCTTGTTCAAAAATTTTAAGTAATGCTTTGAATTACAGTCAAACACCTGAACAGCAAATGTAACTTTTCTTGTCTGCATAGTAAACACTGGCATTTTTATCTGTTTGAATAATCAAAGTGGTGCTTTCTGTGCCTTCTTGGTTGCAAAGATCTGAACGGGTTCCTGAAGGTCCACAGTCTGGGCCGGCTCATGCTCTATTGAGATGGTTGTAAGGCCGACCAGCCTCTCCTGTGTCACTGTGCAGTGTAGGTGTGTTTTTATTAACTTCATCTTGGAAAAGCTGCGTTCTCCACTGGCAACTGTTACAGGAAGTATTAGACGTATGCGCAGAGCAAAGCATTTGGAAAGAGGGTGGTCATCTTATTTGTGCACATATATTCCAGAACAGCCTTTGGAGTTAATCCTGCTGAAATGTATCTTGAAAGGGCTTTCAGTTCATCACCTAAATCACTCGCATCAATATCACGCATGTCATATGTCAACATTGTCTCTAGTGCCCTGCATTGCTGGTGTAGGTCGTCTTCAGGTATAGTGAGGAGTTTTGGAATATCATACAACATCCCAAATACACTGCCGTATTCCTTGAGCTGCATGAAATGTTCTTCAACTGACTGTATTGCACAATCTAGCACCTGGTTAAAGAAGTCAACTTTGAATTGTTGTTTGGGATCTCTTATGGGATTATCCCGTGCCTCGTAATCAAAATGTCTTCTTCTTCAGTGACTCTTGTATTCTTGAATGGGTGGGAAAATAGCTTCAGTGTGAAGTTCCTCTGCCAACTTCTGTGCACTCTTCAGAACGTTTTGAAATCCCTCATCTGACCGGTAAGACTGTAGGTATGACTTTGCTTTGTCCAGTTGTTCCACTGCTCCAGATATATCAAGGTCAACACCTTGGAGTCTCTTGCTTACAACATTTATTTCAAACAGTATGTCATGCCACAACACTAAGCCACACAGACATTTGAAGTTATGTATGTTTCTGGTGATTCCATTTCCCTCTGCCACTGTTCTCCCACGAACAGTTCCTGTCATAGCATTATCCTCCATAATGGGAATTATGGCATCATCTATCTTCCCAATTTGGTGTTTGATAGGCTTTATCGCCTCCACTCGACTTTCCCATTGTGTGGCACTCAGTGGTTTCAGTGTCAGAGAGGATGTTCCCAGATGTTGCTTCAAAGTTTGCCATCGATGAGTTGATGCAGAGAAAAATACATAGATGCTTTGAATTACATTAAAAAATTCAGCAGCCTCACTAGACACTGATGCTGCACCATGGACTACCAAGTTCAATGAATGAGAACTGCATGGGACAAAAAAAGCTCTAGGGTTTAACTCTTGGATCCGTTTCTGCACTCCTCTGTTCTTTCCCCTCATGTTGGCACCATTATCATAGCCCTGACCTCTCATGTCAGCTATCGCAATTCCCGTATCTTCAGCTTTTTAAGAAGCACTTTTGTCATACCAGCTCCTGTAGTATCATCAATGTCAATAAATTATAGAAAATACTCTCTGACCGTCACCATTGCAGGGACATTTTCACTAGGTTCTGTTGTTGTTACAAAATGCACCATTAAAGTCATTTGGTCCGTATGGCTGATGTCAGGTGTGCAGTCCAGAATAACAGAGTAATATCTTGCTGACTTCAGATCTGCCACAATCTTCTGTTTAACTTTCGCTGCCAGTAACTGTATGATCTCATTTTGAATTGTTTTTCCAAGGTAGTGATGTGTGTACATTTCTTGGGTGGTGACTCTTCTTAGATGCTCCTGGAGTACAGCATCAAACTCAGCCATCAGCTCCACAATTTTAGGGAAGTTTCCATTGTTTGGCACATACAGCTGATCTGAAGTGCCACGCAGTGCTAGGTTTTGGGTAGCAAACATTCTCACAATGGTAATGAGTCTTTTCAGAACATTTTGCCAGTAAAGAGACTCTGATACAATCTTCTCTTGATGTTGATCATCTATGGTGGCCTTTAACCTTAGTCTCATCTCAAGCTCTTTCCACCTATGGAATGCTCTCTGGTGACTTGCTGCCTTCTCATGGTATGCCAGACTTTTCCAGTCCTTTGTTCCTGTAGAACCCAGTGTGGCTGGAACATTATTAGACTGGAAGAGTTTGCAACGAAAACAATATGCAGTATTCTGGGTTTTTGAGTACATAAGCCATGGCCTCTCCGCTGTGTCACCACTGAGGATTTCATGCCAGTAATGTGTTGGATGGAAACTTCTATCTTCATTGTGTTTGGGGAACATGAAGTTTTTCTCTTGCTGTGGCCCATGCAGTACAAGGAAGTCCCTCGGGCTACTGCTCAAGTGGGTCCACAGTGCTAGATCATCTAGACTTAAGGAACTAAACTCAACAACAGCTGTTTCTTGCGCCTCCACCACACTCTTCTCTGATCTACACTTTTCTTGAGGAATGTGCATGATTACATCCATTTGAGATGGAGATATGGATGCTGCAGTAGCTGCCAGGTCACCTGCACTCTGACTAACTGGAAAATCAGGCATCTCCTCACCACTCACATCCTCACGGGGGCCGGAAGGCTCACCAGGAACATTTGTGTCTATGTATCTCAAGAGAGCTCCTTCCTCTTAGATAGAAAAGCTTCCTTTAATTTCTTTCTTTTTCTGAATGCTTCCCCAAAGGGGTGTTTTCTTCTATCACTCATGACTGCTGTTATGTGCCAGCTATAGCGGCTCTCAACACTCAATTGAAGGGGACAAATAAGCAGGCTGGTAGCAGGGCCTGAGTGAGGGAAGATACCAGGGTCTTAAGGGCCTAACTAGCTCCTACTACTTCAGTTGAGTGCCTGTTCTCCTCAAGTAGGTTCAGGGAAGCAGCAGGAAACAGGAAGCTCCCTGAGAAGCTGGTGTTAATCAGTCCAGGCTCCTGGGGGTGCTAGAGAGGTACATAAGAGGCTGCTCCTCCTCTCTCTCCCTGCAGCGCCTGCTGCTTTCTGCTATTCCCTCTCACCTTTTCTCCTGCCTGCCGGTTATGTCTCTTGTGCCCTCCTTCCTCCAGCACAGCTCTCAACGATCTCTGTGCATCTAGAGCAGAGAGAATACATATGCACCAACAACAGACAATTTTCTACACTCTGGGTCCTAGCGGCGTGCCCCCCCACCTTCTGGCACCTAAGGCGGCCACCTCAGTTTGCCTCATGGTAAGGCCAGTCCTGTGGTCAAGTTACAACCTCTGAAAATGTTTCAGGTTACACATGATCAATAGAGGCTTGTTGAGAGTTTGGCAGCTAAATTCTCTGAAGAGTCCATCTGCTCTGAGCATGCTCTGTCCCTGCACAGCTGCTATGTGCCAACAGACTGCACATGTATGCTCCATCCCAAGGTTATAGGGGCTGAGTAGGACTTTCCCTGCAATTGTTCCTCCTGGCAGCTGAGAGCTACTGTGGCGCAGATAATCAGAAATGAGAGCAGAAATAGTGTCTCCTGTGCTTTCAATGTATCCCTTGCTTGCACGGAGGCAGTGAAGAGGAGGAGGAAGCAGCCTGACTTGAATGCAGAGCAGTGAGGAGCACAGACAAGGTGGGGATAGAAGCAGAGAGGCAGAAGAGGACAGGAGCAGAGGGAGACAGACATAGGAGCTGGTGTGTGGAACTGATAGAAGCAGAGGGGTACAGAGACAGGATGGTGATAAACCGAGGCAGAAGGACTTATAACCAGTAGGGAACATTCCTCTTAACAACCTGGAATCGAACCCAGGATTTCTAAGTCTCAACATTATTTCTTGACCATCTACAAATAGCAGTGAAACCCTCTAGGGGCTGAGAATAACAGTCTACTTCCACCAGTTGCTCCATAAACTCAGGTAGCAGTGATCTGTGCAGAGGATCTAAAGGTTCTAAAATGAAACATGGGTGTCAATATGTTTCACATGATGGAATTTCTATTTTCTCAGTTTGCTTTTTTAGAAATCTAGGAAACTACACACACAAGATTACATCAAAAGAACATTATTAAGGTTGCAAGGTCAAGCAGTCAAAAGTTACAAAATGCCATAATTAAGGTTGCCCATGCAACCTTAATTCAACTCCCTTGTGTGCATGTATTATGATACATGATTTAATGACATGATCACATGCATATTTTTTCTGAATAATTTAACATAGTTTTTTTGTATGCAATAGATAAATAGATAGATCCCAGAAATCACATATTCAGTGTAAATTTAGGAATGGTTTCCATTTGGAGTCACAGATGTCTATCTTGGAACATACAAAAATTGTAATGCGGTACACAATAGTTGTGATGTCAAAATCACAGCATATTTCATTAGTAGATAAGATAATAACAGGGACATTCTGTAGATTCTGATGTGACTGTTCTCTTTCCACATTCCTGAAATTTTGGTTTACCCATTGCATCCTTTGTATAGGTAGCAATTTTAAATTAAGGTTATGCAAGCGGAAGTGAAGTAGTATTTTAAAGCAGATGGAAAGGTGTTTTTCGTGTGCTGATATATGTATTTTGTAGTAACATGCAATAAACTGACCACCGCCTACATTCCAGAAAGTATTTGTCAGGTAGTAGCCACAGCCAGAGGCAAGATATCTGACTAGACAGAACTCTGGTCTAATCTGGCTTGGCAATTCTAGTTGAACATTTTAGAGATCAAACTGTGGCAAAAACGTATTTACGAGTGTAAAAGTACAAAAAATAAAGAGATATGGACACATGACTCTATAATGGATAGATTTACAGTATTTACTGGGCTCCCATATATAAAATGAGTATTCTAATAGAGAATAAAAGTTGTCAGAGTAGCTTGGATAAGACTAGATTCTTTTGGATGGGGACTATTTTTTTGATTGTACAAAGCCTCAGATAATGGTCCTTGACTGGTGGCCTCTAGGCACTAACATAATACAAATAACAACACAACAATTTTACATATGATTCAGGATTGCTCCATAATAACTATAGTCTAGATTAGAATACTGTACTTACCTGATACTAGAAACCAGCACTCAGAAGAACACAATATTCCCTTACATTAAACCCTTCCTGAACAATTACCTTGCCAAAAATCAATAGAAGAAGCAACAGCTCAGAACCATGATGCCACACAACAGGCTAAGGGTATAACTACACAGCAGCTGGGAGTGTGCTTCCCAGCGTGGTTAGACAGACACACACTAGCTCTGCTCCAGGTAGCATGCTGAAAATAGCCGTGTGACTATGGCAGCATGGGCAGCAGCTCAGGCTAGCTGCTCAAGTACAATCCTACCCAATCCCCTGGGTGGCCAGCTTCTGCCACCGCCCGTCCCTCCGCAGCCACACTGCTATTTTTAGTGTGCTAGCTCAACTAACGCTAGCATGTCTGCCTACCCGTTCTGGGAAGCACCCTCACATTTGCTGTGTAGACAAACCCTTAGCTTGATGAACTGCAATGAAAATCTAAGCTGTGCCTAGATTTGTGGTTCATTAACCTTCTATATGTAGCTCCTTTTGTGTGCTACAAGATTGACATTTATATGGTAGCCATTCCTCAATTTACACTATGAATAAACAATTTATAGGATTATAATCTTATTAACCATTAGGCCAGATAGATGCATATGATCAGCTAATATTAGAATTTAGGAATCAACAATTCTTTCCCGCCCATAGCTCCCTCCACCCCATAGTTTTTCCGCCTTCCGCCCCTCACTTAGAATAGTATTAATCATTGAATTATTGAGACAAACCTTTTAACTCTAGACAAGAGACATCGGTATAAATAAAATAGGGTGGTATAGAGCCAGATATAATTATATTTTTTGCATATATTATTGTGAATGAATACTATTTCTTATTTTAAATGAAAATTCAGTAAAACCTGATTCTCAAAAGACAAATATGTAACTATTATTGCTTTATAAACCATTTCTGAACTTCGTAAGTGAAGTTCTGCATTCTATCTTGCCTGTTACCTAAGAGCCTTCAAAACAATGTGTTTTCTAGCAGTGCAATATCAGAATCATGTTTTCAGTCTCAGGTTGAAATGTAATTATACTACAACAGTTTCACTTTTTAAATTCTGTTTCTTTGACATTACTAACTAAGAATGCTTGAAAATATATCATGAAGTACCGCTTTTACAGCAGAAAAAGGCAAACGTTTATATATATACACATATACCTTTTGAGCAAACCTGTTGTTTGTTTGATATTGTTCTAAAACTAAACAATTTACAGTATATGAAGTACAATCTATTAAAGTTTATGATACAGTAAATAATAAAACCACAAGTTACCCCAAGACTAAGGCATGAACTATCAGCAAGAGTTTGCTGTTTCGATGTAGATACAAACACATTTTCATGTCCTATTAATGTTTAAAATGCCATAAAAGAAAAACTACATTTACCTGTTCACTGTTAATACTGATAATTTATCTTTAATTCTCAACATTTAGGAAATTGTTAATGTAAAAACATGTAAGAATCCCCTGGGCCATCATTTATTTTTCTTTTTTACAGTTAATGTATGGTGATTTTAATGCAAAGATTTTTAGACTTCATAATTTAAATGGTGACATATTACATACCTTAAAAGTGGAAAGACCATACAGTCTTGCAGTGTGAACAGTCTCTTGGGAAATATTTGTAATGTTAGTTATGAAGTCCTCAAGGTATTTACAGGCTTGTTCCAGGTGTGTTGTGTTTATGATGATTTGCACCAGCTACAAAAGACCAACATTCCAGTAAAATGCCCTTGCATCAACAAATATCACTGGATTTTTTTAAGAGTTATTGCTTTCAGCCACTGCATTGCTAGTAGATAATTACAGTATTACAGGATACAACTGAATAACTGCCAATTTTAAAGTCAGAATGCAAATACTGCTTACAAGTCATACTACAGTGTACATGCGAACAGTCAAAAGTTTAAAAACAAAAATTATAACCATCAATTCATTAAAAAGAAATTCCATTTTATATTGTAAGACTGTTACCATTAAAAAAAGATCACCCCAACAAAATTAATAATTCCATACCAGAAATATCTCTGCATTACATTAAATGTTAAGGTCACAAAGTGAAAGTCAGAAGTTGGGAAATTTCAAAGTTAAGATTGCACCCTTGTGCATAAACTATGACCCAGTATTATATGATATTCTCTTTTTCTGCTGGACCCATGTCCTTGTTCAGTACACAAAACAGACAGGGCTTAGTCAATGAAACAGCATTTCAACATTTCTTAAACCATCATTGTACAGTGTGTGGCCCCATGCCTCATTTACTGGACGGCAACCAAACCCTGCCCAATATAAAGGATTCTTCTCTCTCTTTATAGCCCTTATTCATTTTAGTAACTAAGCACCTCAAATATAATAAAGATTTTATCTTCACATCATCCCTGAGAGTTCAGGAAGTACCCTATTTTACAGATGTACAACTAAGGCACAGAGAGATCATGTGCCTTCCCAAGATACTATAGCACCCATAGAACCCAGATCTCATAGCCTCAGCCCAGTTCTTTTAACTGCAATATCATCCATCAGCTTTCAGTAGACCCGTGCTGCCACCATAGCACAACATATAACTGCAGGGAATGAGACACCTGACTAAGAGCTATTTACACAGTGAGTTAGTGCTCCGCAAGTCAGGACATGATCTACAGCACACCAGCTTTCTGTGCACTAACATCCCATGTGATCACTGCCACAGCAGAATGAAAATCCTAGCGTACACCCCACATTGGATATTAGCGCATAGTGAGCCAAAGAACTGTATATTCACCCCCTGGCTTGCTGCACACTAACTTGCCACGTACACAAGCACTAATTCACTTTCCAAACCCGTCTCGTTTTCAGTCCAATACACACCCTGAATGAAGCTGGGGTCCTGTGGAAAAAACAGTATGTGATCATGTAATACAATATTTTTTTGCAATGCACACACTAAAGGAGGACAGGTGGTGTAGGGAACCTTAACTTTGTTGTTTCTTGAACTGATTGCTTCACTTTGCAGCTGTAATTGTGTGTGTGTGTGTGAAATTTCCTATTTTTAAAAATATGAAGAAAGAAATTCCACAATGTTCTTCTATTTGTACACAGCAGAAGAATGCTCTGCACTGAATAATGTGCAATCAATGAGGCAGGTGCCCGTAACTCATTCCTTGCACACCTATGTCTTATTGAACAGGACTCCTTCAATGCAACTCTTCCTTTAATATGCATCCACATATAAACATATATTTCCTTAGACCCAGCACACTACAGCTTTGTCATTTTCATATGGCAATATACATCTATACATCTTCCTCTTTTTCTATTTCTTGAATTTATACATAAAAGTGTTTCTTGCGATTTAAAACCAAACAAACTATTACATTTGTTAACCTGGTATAAAGCTTAGTACTACAATATAGCTGGATTTATGAAAACATGTTTAGCAGTAATTGTCCTTTATAAAAAAAAAATCTTTGGGCTATGTATTTCATAACTTACCTCTGTTAAACCTATGTGTGGCTTTTTGATGAGGTTTTGTAAACAACTACTTAAAGTTCTTGTTAGCAGCAAATTTGTAGATTTTCTAAGCATATCATCTATTTCTGTTGAACTGAAAAACAAAGTTTTGGGTACCGTTAAATCGATATAAAGTTACAATACTTTAATTGAAATACTTAGCACCTTTACATCATCACATGCTTAGCATCTTCAACATGGTTTACAAACATTAACAAACCCTCTCTGCTATGGTGGCGCCAAGGTTGTCTTTGACTCTTCCTCATCTCTGCCTTGGTCAATTTCTTTCACATGTTTGGATACTGAGTCTATTTAAATGGCACCAACATCTACTGTCCTTCCATTGTTTCAGGCCTTTCCTCCGTTCTCTGTTCTTTTCTTCCTGCCCTAGTTATTTTCTCCTTTACCAACTCATGGCTGTGCCACAGTTTAATATTCAACATATCTCATAATTATATCCTTGTAATTAGATGGATTTAAAATCCCAACACCAAAATCCAGGATCAACATTACTCAACACTCACTGCACTTATGCTATATGAATTTCTGAGCTTGCACCAACAGTGCTTCACAACCACTTAGGGAAAAGCATTGACTGGGTTATCCTAGCATTTTGTGGTATCAGATGTTCAGGCCATGTAATCACAGTAACTAGTAACTTGTCAGTCTCCCCAAGAAAATCCCATTGGTGGAAGTGAAGAAGTCTAGTGGCTCCTCATTGTCACATAAAGGTAATGTGTGGTGATCAGAAGGCAAATGGGAGTCAGGAAACATCTATACGTGTTGCAGAAATAGTATCTGTCTATTGACTTGGTTAAGTAGTTAAAGAAATTTAATCAGCTTCAGTATAATTAAAGTGACTAATCTGTCCCCTTCTGATACACAGCAAGGACAAAAGTATGCCTTTCACATCCTTTTCAACAGAATCAGATATCAGAACATTAACCTGCTTCCAATCTGAAGTGACTGGTTGGGAGTTCTGTAACCAGCCAATCACAAGGAAGACCTCTTTCTTTCTTTTTTTGGCTTCAGAGGGGTGTCTCCTCCCCAGTATCATTGCTGCAATGAATGAAACATTCCCTCTAATTCTAACATTTAACACCACACACACACACACACAAAAGAAAATCAAGCCCATGACATGTACTAGCAGGTCATGGAACACCTTAGTGGGAACTAATCACTGGCCAGGAAAATTGTGCCAGATGAACCGAAACACACACTACTAGCACTGTGTCACCAGCATCTAAGCACTTAAAAAATCAGAAACATAGGAACTTTCATACTGGATCAGACCCATGGTCCACATCCAGTCCCGTCTCTGGTAGAGGCCAACACTGGATGCTTCAAAGGAAGGTGTAAGAAACCCTGCAGTGGGCAGATATGGGGTAATCTGCTCCCTTACAAAGGCCTCATCCTAATCCAGAATAGTAAGAGATTACTGTAAACCCTGACATACCTTTTTTGTTATTATTAACTATTATTATTTCTTGTTATCCATATAAACATCCATTACCTCTTTGAATTTTCCTAAATACTTGGCTTCCAAGTCTGATGACAATGAGTGCCACTGTCCGATTATACATTGTGTAATATATTTCTTTTGATCCATTTTGAGTTTGCCACCTTTAAATTTCATGGAATGTTTGCTTTTTTGACCATACTGCACATTGATCAGAGGTCTTTATGGAGTTGTCCCTTTTGTGAGTTAATATAGTCAATTTAGAACCCTAAGAGGTGCACAATCAACACACATTTCCCCTTCAATGAGCATTACTTTGTATTTATCAACACTGGACTTCATCTGACATTATTTTGCCCATTCACCTAGCTTGCCTAACTCTCTGTGAAGTCTTCTCTAGTCTTGGCTAATCTAAATATCAGTGTCATCTGCCAATTGTTCCACCTCACTGCTTGTCCCTCTTTCCAATCATTAATAAATATATTAAACTCTAGACGCAATACAGAATCTTGTGGCACCCTAGTGTTAACCTTCTGGCCTGATGAATTGACATTTTTTCCTATTGTCTTCTGTTTCTTAGCCAGTTTCTGATCTGTGCCAATATTTTGCCTCTGACCACATGACTATTTAGTTTCTTTAGTTGCCTCTTGCGAGGGACCTTGTCAAAAGCTTTTTGAAAATCTAAAACTATGTCAATCTGGTTATCTTTATCAAATATTACTGACACATTCAAAGAATTCTTATAGATTAGTGAGATACAATTTTTCTTTGCAGAAATCATGCTGGATAGATACCATCATATATTAATTATTCTATTTCAAGGATCATCCCAAAGCCATTTTAAAATAGGTAGAACATTACAGGATATTGGAGAGTACCTAGTAGCTGTTTTTAATGAGAGATTGCAAATTTTTGCCAGCAGTTCAGCCACTTCATACTTCATACACGCTCCTCAGCACTCCTAGATTTACACCATCTGGGCCTAGTGACTTGTTGCTTTTTAAATAACCAGTTTGTTTCACCACTTCTTCTGGTAACTCAATTTCTGATAGAACCATGTCTTTACTGTCAAAACCAATCAGGCCTGGAGTATGCATCCCTCTAACATTCTCTATGGTGAAGACTGATGCAAATAAATCATTTAGCTTCTTAGCAATGTCCTGTCTTCCTTAATTGCTCATACACCCTGGAAGAAAAAAATCAGGAAACCTACCTGGAGATCATGCCAGAAGTTGGTCCAGTGAAAGATATTATTACCTCATCTACCTTCTCTTTCATATCCTGGGATCAACATGGCTACAAAACACTGTTACTTTAAGACTAAGTCAAGGAAACAGCCACTCCCTTTTGTGTCCTCTAAGAACAAGCTGTTCCAAGAGCAACCATTAAAGTCTTGAGAAATTGCTTCTCTAAATTTTGTCATATTGTGTAACTTGTGGGTCATTTTGTAAAATTGCGCAGCCTCTCCAATCTCTCTCAGTACTATGCACTCAATATCTTTTTCTTAATCTGAATGCCCTGCTAACACATTTACATTCTTACCACTTAGGTTTTGTACCCCAAGATTCAACTGTGTGGTCTTATCATTCAACATTTTTACATTGACAGATTCTATGGAATATTTTTGATACAGTGCTACTCTGATGGGTTTTTAATAAGAGTTAGAGTCTGCTGGAAACTAATTTGGATTGATTTACTTGATCTATACTGTGTCAAACTGCTAATAGAACCCAATGTTGTTTGACAGAGCAGAAGAAATAACATGGGTGCAAAACACATTTAAGTAATGAACTAAAAATTATTGGTTGCTCAGAGTAAGTCACTTTCCAATCTACACATCCCGAATCCTTTCAAGGGATCACTCTCAGCTTCTTTTCTCTTTTAAAATTAACAGCCAAGGCTGGGATTCTCAAGGAAGCCTAACACAGTTAGACACCCAATTCCCAATGAAAGTCAATTGGAGATGGGCACTTAATTCCCTCTGCTCCTTTGAAAATCACTGCCCAAGTTTCCAGAATATATTTGGCAATGCTACTGCTGAACTCTGGTGATGATTGTCCTGTGACTCCCCAAACTGCTCTCATATTCAATCAGAAGAAATGCTTTTTCTAATGGTGGTGGTGATAGTGGTGATAATCCACTGCTGCAGGGGAAGATAAAGGAGGCCAAAAAATTAAATGGCATGTAAAAGAATTATTCTGACCCTCTTTTTTACATGCTTTGAGAGCTAAGAAATTAAAAGTGACATATAAGAACTAGAAATTATTATTTGTAATTTATCAGGGAGCAGCTACAAACTGAAGTATTCAGCAGACAACAAACTGGATTTTAAAACATCAAGGTCTGGATTCAAGCCACAGCCATATTTTGGACATCCCTGATTTACAGGCCAGTCACTACACATTTTAAATGTTAATCACTTTCCTTAATTTTTTTTAACCTCTCACAGATCCAATGGATTTTTCCAAGTTATAAATTTTTTCCATTTTCTATTAACTAACTCATGTTGCTCAAGATTGCACTGCAGATTAAATATTCTCTCTTTCCCCATGAGTTTTTTAGAAATATGTAAGTCTCATATATTAGATCTAGGAATTCTTAATAGAATATATAATTTCAAAATACAAATAATAATTTGAAGGTGATCCATTTAATCCTTTTATAGCCATACACTGTAAAAGAGGATAAAAACAATTGCAAAACTTTGCATTTGTCTGAAAGATACAAATAGAATTTCAATACCTCTTTATTACACCAAAGTCAGTAAAATTAAGTATGAAGAGTTTCTAGAATTCATGTTAAAAAACTACAAACAAATGTTAGCCAGCTTCCTCTCCCCAAATCTGAGTATTTCATCTCTAATCAGTCACGTAGACTTTGCATCTTTGATTTCAAGCAAATTCTTCCAATTGGCAATAACCTGTGGCTGGCTTTCAATGCATGTTTAAATTCTTATTTTTCAACATATCAAATGTGAATGGGAACAAAATTAATAGTGGTGTTAAATTGCTGAGCTACTGGAAATTTTACATCTCCAGAAAACTGCAGTTGCCATTTTCTGATTAAATTTGTACAACACACCAACACTACTCTTAAGAAATACATCAGGCAAAACACTTAAAAGCAAAACTGTATCTTTAATAAATGAATCACCATCTGAACACACTCGTCTCACATAACAAAATCCTTGAAATCCACATTTTTATATGGCATAAAGAGGTGTTGATATAACAACAGTGATTTGATGAGACATTATACCTATAATTATACCTTGAAATTAAGCCAATTTTTTCTTAGTCTTGGAAGGCTAACAACCAGACTTGAGGAATGGTAATTCAAGACGCAGAGTCCAAGTTCCACTCATAGAGACATGTCACTTAACCTGAGCCCTAACTTTTTTAAAATACTCACCAATGAGTTAGCAACAGTAGTGGAACAAAGTCCCCAAACACAGTGCTCCAAATAAATGAGAGACAGATAAAATGCCGGCTTATACCCACTCAGGACAGTTCCCAAAAGAATTCACATTTACTACAAACATGCTGCAACAATACAATGGATTTAGAGATCAACCTGGGAAAAGATAAAATCCTTATATTTCACAAAAAGCATGCACAGTTCTTATAGTATAAATATAAATATATACACACATCTGTACATACAGATATATACACACACCCCAAACTTCTGGAACAGAAAGAGAGAAAACACCTTTGAGAGAGAGAAGGTGGGAGAGGTAATATCTTTTATTGGACCAACTTCTGTTGGTGGAAGAGACAAACTTTTGAAAGATATTACCTCACCCACGTTGTCTCTCTCATATCTGGGACCAACAGGCCTACAACACTGCAAACAGTATCTATCCAACAGATACCTAGGCTGTGTATCTGTTTACAATTTGGTAATGCTTATAAAGACTGGCATGACAAGAAAACAGTTCTGATTTGAATTTACAAAAAAAAAAAAGGAGTGTTCCATGATCTGTCTCACAAAACACCCCATTCACCCACCCAATTACCCAGGACCACTAACTGAATTTCAACACTGATGCAAAAATCTGTTATTTTTAGCTCTTGGAGGTTTGTTAACATAGCAGTTAGGAAAGAGTAATTTGTGTGTTTAATGAGTCACTGGGTCAACAGGCACTCATTAGTACGTGTAAATTATAAACAGTATCAATTAAGAATGTGTGAAAGGAGAGTCATTTACATTTGTTAACAGTGCAAAAGTGGATGACCAGCTGTGAATAGCAAATTTGAGCCTTCAAGACTAATCTACAAATGTTATTTTACGTAATTAAAACCAAGCTGGACTTGTTTTTGGGGGGGTAGCAGGGGGAGAATGGAAGTGTTGAAATATTTTCCACTGAAGAAAGTCATTTTGTAGAGGTTTTGCTTTAGTTTATATTTAGTTTCGTTTTATCAGAAACTCTCTAAGTGACTTCAAAGAGAATCTTCAAAGTAAGAACAATTTGACATACATTCAAGAATTCTGGTCCAATGTAGGGATGGGAGACCACATTATTATTTTATACTTGCATATTGCACCATTAGTGTGTACAGTGCTTTGTATAGGAAGTAAAGGTATGTTTCTTGCCCCAAAGCACTCACAGTCTAAGTAAACTAAGACAAAGGCAGAATGACTGGGGAAAATATATATGAGGCAAAATGGAAGAAGAAAGTATATAAGTAAGTATATGAGTATGCTATGGTTTTACAGTATGCATCATGTTAATTTGGACACAGTGACAAAATAAAGACACAGCAAAGAGTCCTGTGGCACGTTATAGACTAACAGACATATTGGAGCATGAGCTTTCGTGGGTGAATATCCACTTAGTCGGATGCATGGAGACAGACACATGCATGAAATTAAGCGGCAGAATGCAACTTTTATTAAACTTTAACAAAGAGGAGGGGCACTACCCACCCATCATTCATATTCTCCTAGACCAGGCATTTAATTGGTTCCAGAGCCAGAGTTAAGAACATAAGAATGACCCTACTGGGTCAGACCAAAGGTGCATCTAGCCAGTGGTGAGCTGGAGCCGGTTCGCACCGGTTCACGCAAACCGGTTGTTAAATTTTGAAGGGTTTTAGAACCACTTGTTAACCCGCGTCCCTGCGAGGAGGGGGCGCTGCGCCTTTGATGGGCTCCAGCCGGGAAGGGTGTAATTCCTCCTCCGGCCGCCAGGGGCGCTGCGCTGTGGGAACCATGTGGGCCGCCGCCTGGCCCTGTTGCTGCTGCTGCTCCCCCGACCCCTGGCCTGGGGCTCCCACTGCTGCCTGGTGGGTCCCCGGCTGCTCTGCTGGGCCTGGGCTGCGTCCTGCTGCTCAGGCTACTCCAAGACACTCTCCCCGTGAGTACCCTGCACCGCCTGCCCTGCCTGCAGCCAGCCCCCCACCCCCTGTCCGCAGCAAGCCCCTGCCGCACCCCCTGCCCTGCCCGCACCAGCCCCCCACCCCCTGCCCGCAGCCAGCCCCTGCCGCACCCCCTGCCCTGCTCGCAGCCAGCCCCACACCCCCTGCCCTGCCTGCAGCTAGCCCCTGCTGCACCCCCTGCCCTGCCTGCACCAGCCCCACACCCCCTGCCCTGCCCGCACCAGCCCCACACCCCCTGCCCTGCCCGCACCAGCCCCACACCCCCTGCCCGCAGCCAGCCCCTGCCACACCCCCTGCCCTGCCCGCACCAGCCCCTGCCGCACCCCCTGCCCTGTCTCCAGCCAACCCCTGCCGCACCCTCCTGCGGCCCTGACCGAAGCCAGCCAGCCCCACACACCCCTGTCTCCAGCCAGCCCTGCTCCTCCTGCCTGCAGCCAGCCTCTGATGCACCCCCTGCCCTGTCTCCAGCCAACCCTTGCCGCACCCCTCTGCACAAAGCCAGCCAGCTCCACACTTCTGTCTCCAGCCCTGCCAACCCCTGCTGCACCCCCTGCCCTGCCTACACCAGCCCCACACCCCCTGCCCGCAGCCAGCCCCTGCCGCACCCCCTGCCCTGCCCGCACCAGCCCCGCACCCCCTGCCCTGCCCGCACCAGCCCCTGCCACACCCCTGCCCTGCCCGCACCAGCCCCTGCCACACCCCTGCCCTGCCCGCACCAGCCCCTGCCGCACCCCCTGCCCTGCCTGCACCAGCCCCGCACCCCCTGCCCTGTCTCCAGCCAACCCCTGCCGCACCCTCTTGCGGCCCTGCCTGAAGCCAGCCAGCCCCACACACCCCTGTCTCCAGCCAGCCCCACTCCTCCTGCCCGCAGCCAGCCTCTGCTGCACCCCCTGCCCTGTCTCCAGCCAACCCCTGCCGCACCCCCCTGCCCAAAGCCAGCCAGCCCTGCACTCCTCTGTCTCCAGCCCTGCCAACCACTGCCGCACCCCCCTGTGGCCCTGCCCGAAGCCAGCCAGCCCCACACCCCTCTGTCTCCAGCCAGCCCAGCACCCCTCATTCCTGCCTGCAGCCAGCCCCTACCTCCAGTCAGCCCCTGCCCTGCCTCCAGCCAGTCCCATACCCCCTGTCTCCAGCCAGCTCTGCACCCCCTGCCCTGCCTGCAGCCAGCCCTGTACCCCTTGCCTCCAGCTAGCCCTGCCCCACGCCTCTGTCTGCAGCCGGCCCCACATCCACTGGTGCCCTGCAGTTCCCAGGGCAGTAACCCTGCACACTTCCTTCAATGAGGGGGTCAGGGAGCAGCTGGGACCCACACATGTGGGCACACCCTAGGATGACCAGACAGCAAGTGTGAAAAATCAGGACGGGGGTGGAGGGTAATAGGAGCCTATATAAGAAAAAGACCCAAAAATCGGGACTGTCCCTATAAAATCGGGACATCTGGTCACCCTAGCACACCCACATGTGAAACTGAGCTCATTTCTAGTTCAGGCCCATCTTTTAAAAAAAGAACTTTAGGTAGGGTTATCATACATCCGTATTTTCCCAGACGTATCAGGCTTTTTGGCTCTTAAATCGCCCTCCAGGAGGAATTCCTCCGGGAAAATATGGACGGATGTAACCCTATTGGTACAAAAAATACATACTGTGGCACATCTCTTAAATCAGAACTTTTTATAGGGAACCGGTTGTTAAGATTTTGGCAGCTCATCACTGCGATCTAGCCCAGTATCCTGTCTTCCGACAGTGGCCAATGCCAAGTGCCCCAGAGGGAATGAACAAAACAGGTAATCATCAAGTGATCCATCGCCTGTCACCCATTCCCAGCTTCTGGCAAACAGAGGCTAGAGACTCCATCCCTGCCCATCCTCGCCAATAGCCATTGATGGAGCTATCCTCCATGAATTTATCTAGTTCTTTTTTGAACCCTGTTATAGTCTTGGCCTTCACAACCTCCTCTGGCAAAGATTGACTGTGCATTGTGTGAAGAAATACTTCCTTTTGTTTATTTTAAACCTGCTGTCTATTAATTTCATTTGGTGACCTCTAATTCTTGTATTACACAGCTTCTTACTATATAACACCAGGGCCGGTGCAACCACTAGGCAAACTAGGCAGCCGCCTAGGGCGCCAAGATTTGGGGGTGCCAAAAAGCAGTGTCCAAAAAAAAATTTTATACTCCCTGCACAGGGGCGGTCCGTGGCCGGGCCAGGGCAGGGTTTGCCTTGAGGGGCTCTCGGAGGATGCTGTGCAGGGAGCGGGTTCCGCTCACAGCTCCAGCGAGGCGGCCAGGGGCGCGGGAGGAACCGGGGAGTGAATCTGGATGCTCCCAGCTGTTACCTGCTTTCTGCTGTTTCCCAGGCTGCAGCTGGTAGGAGCTGGGCCCCACATGCGCCTTGGAGCTGCCAGCCGGCCGAGTCAGCGCCCGTGGAGCTCGGTCATACATGCTGGCTGGCCCCGCACCTCGAGACCCAGCGCTGGATGGCGGCTGCAGTCACCATGAACACCACGGGGCCCAACACACCGGCCCCACTCTCTCCACAGTCTGCCCGCCCTCGGGCACCTGCACTACAGGCAGCGCTCCCCTCTCCCCCCAGACCCTTCCCCCTGCAACCCACCCTGCAGCGCTCCCCTCTCCCCCCAGACCCTTCCCCCTGCAACCTGCCCCACAGCGCTCCCCTCTCCCCCCAGACCCTTCCCACAGGAACCCACCCCACAGCACTCCCCTCTCCACCCATACAGCCTCCCCTTCCCCCTGCAACCCACCCCACAGCACTCTCCTCTCCCCACAGAGCCTTCCCACAGGAACCCACCCCACAGCACTCCCCTCTCCCCTCAGACCCTGCCCTCGGGCACCCAACCCGCAGCGCTCCCCTCTCCACCCACAGGGCCTGCCCCTTAGCACCTACCTCTGCAGGCATCCTCTGCAACCGTGGGCCCTGCCGCTTCCCTCCGCCGCACCCCACATCACTGCCCACCTGCATCCCCCCTGCCAGCCCAGAGCCGCCTCCTCCCCGAGCCCCCAAGGTCTGTGCTCTGATCCCCAAAACAGTCCTTTCCAGATCCATGGGTGGGGGGACAGGAGGGACTCTAGCCATGTGCAGGAGAACCAAGGCTATTTATTTTCATTACATATGTAGACTAAATAATGAAATTAATAAATTTTCAAGCTGAATGTGTATTAATTCTAATGAACATTGCCACATTATGCAATATGCAATATTCATATTTGAAAGTTTAAGATAAGCAATGCTCTGGGGGGAGGGGAGGGGACACAAGGTAGAAATTTTGCCTAGGGCGCAAAATATCCTTGCACCGGCCCTGTATAACCCGTAACTGGTGCCAGGGTTACAGGGCTTTAGTCCTTACCATATAATCTACAATGCTGGGCAGTCTTTCCTCAGCCTACCCCACACAAGAGTCAGCTCTGTCTGAATCCTAGCACATCCCCTTCCGCATGAAGGGGACAGAGGGTGCAACTTGGAGGTGACCTCGGTCCGCAAAGGCCACAAGGTTTCACCCTATCACATGAGCTCAAGGCCCAGCACCAAAATCCCAGGTCTGTTACCTCTGGGAACGTTCATTTTATTCTCTTAATTGCACTGGAAAGAGGCCGCAAGTTGTGACAAACAAACAACTCCACCCCAGTACCTCAGTTAGGCACTAAGTGTGTTCCTGCTCAACTTACTGTAGCTTGAAGGTGCTGCACGGAAGACAAAATACACCCTGGGTCTCTGCTCATGGAAGAAAAAACTTGTTCCTGATCCTCTAAACAGGCGATTGGCTGTCCCACTTACACTGCTGGCCCCATCAAGTTCCCCCACCCATTGATGCAGGTGGCTGGCATTTAACTCGGAGATTCACTGATTATAAAACCAGAAGGACCACTGTGTTCATCCAGTGTGAGCTCCTGTATAACACAGGCCATAGGACTTCCATGAATTAACTAGAACAAAACTTTTACAAATGATAATTATTCATCTGTATGTCATTTTCCCTTTTCTTCTTGCACTCTATTTAAGTTTTCTCTATTTTCACTGACCCTCTCAGAGTAAAATTTCCACAGCTATATT
This sequence comes from Mauremys mutica, assembly GCF_020497125.1. Lineage (NCBI taxonomy): Eukaryota > Metazoa > Chordata > Testudines > Geoemydidae > Mauremys > Mauremys mutica. The sequence continues at coordinate 98,458,073 of NC_059078.1, forward strand.
GTAGATACCAGCAAAACCAATCTGCATTAGCAAAACAAAGAGCTTTTGCTGAACTATCCAGTTCCGGGTTACTTTTTTCAACTACTGCATGATTTTTTTAAATGAAGAAAACCTCCATACAACTCAAACCAGTAAACACTGTCTAACATGATACTAAAGTTTTAGACAGTTTTCTGTGCAAAACTATCATACACATATGATATACACATGCTACATTTGATCACATTGTATGTATAGCTCATTATCTTCCAATTATAAAACAAAAATAACATGCATGTGCCAAGACAATATATATATGCCACTGTATCAATGCTTACCTGCGGTGAAGTGACTCTGAAAATTTAAGGCTTGCATAGATAAACTCCTTAACCTGGATATAAATCTGAGGCACCGATTGAGACATTGGGAGTTTCTTTGGGAAGGATTGCTATGGAAACAAAACATTAATTCTACATTATACTTCAAACTTTGATTCTAACTAGATATTCACATTACACGTGGCAATCTAATAAATGCCAAATACTATAATTTAAATATTTTAATCCAATTTATTTTTGTTTCTGCTTTTCATCAAATATAAACATGGGCATGTATTAGACTGACCATCACACTTATGAAAATAATTTATAACATAACAGAAATTATTTATTTGCATTACAATAAAACCTAACAATTCCAGACAAGATTGAGACCCTACTGGACAAACACACAGTAAAAACAGTTCTTGCCCAAAAGAGCTTTCAGTCTAAATAGGCCAGAAAAGGACTAGGGAGGGAAAGAGGCACAGAAAACAGAAATGTTTCATATCCTACAGTAACTGGAGTTGTTCAAAATGTGTTCTCTCTATATATATTTGACTCTTGGTGCACATGTGCCTCAGGCACTTGATTTGGGAGTCTTTTGGTCAGCACATCCATTGGAGCTGTCATGCACCAAACGTCCTTGTGCTCCTGTATCGATAGCATAAGGGGTGGAGTGGCCCAACCACCACTCAGTTCCTTCGCTACCACAAAATACAGATATTATAGGACTCTCTAGTAGCAGGGAAGAAGGGAGGATTGTGGAAAATATACATATGGACAAAACATCTCAAAGAACTTCAGTTATTGTAGGGTAAGCAACTTTTCTTTCTTTCTTTCATATAGTTATGTCCATCCCACCCTTGGTGACTCACAAGGAGGTGGGTTCTCATAGTATAGTTAAAGAGGGGTTGCAATATATGTCTGCAAAAGAAGCATCGGACCTTGATGCCTTTCCAGTGGCAAGTACGAGAGTAGGATATCCCTGTAGGTGGTGGTATATAGGTATGTTGTCTTGGGTGATAAGAACCCCAAGGATTCCAATAGGGCCATTTTAGGATGTTATATGAATGGAGACTCAAGGGCCACAGAGGAGGATACCGGGGAGGCCTACCCTTATTCTCCCGATGGGATATGGATCTAAATGAAACCCTCAATTCCTTTTCCAACCCATACAATTTGTAGGAAGTTGCCCTAGAGAAAAAAGTAAGGGATTCCTGTCCACTATGCTGAGACTCAGAAGATGAGAAAAATTAATATTCAAAGTCTAAGGGAGGGGCTGCTAAAGCTGAATTACTTGGTGTCAAGGTAGCCACTGATTTAGCATGCTAATACGGTACCAGCAGTCCAGTACCATGCCAGTACGGTACCAGCAGTCCAATACCAGCTAGTAATCAATTTGGGCTGAGGAATCTCTTGGGAATTGGATCTGTGAGGTGACTTGGACCTCTTTTCACTGGAGGTTTTAATAGGAAACCTGCCTTTCACTTTACCCAAGGAGTGATGCTCCTTTCCTTGTGAGGACTTAGATTTAACTGTCCTACTGAGTTCAAAGTTGGGGCATTAGAGGATGTGGCTCAAGAGCTCCAAGAACCCATGCTGATAGGGGCACTCCTGTACTGATATGCAATTTGTCCAGTGGAGTCAGCAGTACCCAGATCTTAAGTTGGTTGCATAGAACAACCCAATGAAAACAGCTATACATGAACCTCCCTAGCCTTCAAAATCCTTTTAGAAAAGGATTTACAGATGGAAGACATGCTGGGGATATGAGATTCCCAACAACAAAAAAACGCACCTGGTGAGACCATCACGTATAGGTATTGCTGCCTTGCAGAAAGGTTATTACTTAAAATCAAGAGACGTGGCGTTAGACACCCTGAAGCCCCAGTGTTGGGAAGAAGATCCCAGTAAGGGAAGAAAATAAAAACTTCTTCAAATTAAAATTTATCAAAAATGTTCCAGTGAACAACTAATTCTAATTAACTATTCCTAAACTGACACTAATATTTACACAAAACTGGAGAAGAGTAAACAGCTAAGGGATGTGTCTAGGTATGGATACTGAGTAACTCCATCTCACAACCACAGGTGGTAAAAAGGAAGTGAGCAGCAGTTGGGCTGCTCTACCCTTTATGCCCTTGGTATAGGAGCACAAGGACACACTCAGGGCACAAGTGTGGCTCCAAAAGACACTGTTGGCCAAAGACTTCAATCTCATGTGCATGAGACAGGTACACACCAAGAGTGGAACATTTATATGGACGAGCACTTAAGGAAGAATTGTGCAGTTCTCAGATCAAGTTAAAAAAAAAAGTTCAAATGATATACAATGGTTGAGATTTGCACAGCAGCCTAGGAGATTTAGACACAAATATTCAATTAATTTTACTGTGCATACATGCTGTAGGCTGCTGTGCAAATCTCAACCAATACGTATATATTATTTCATTTAAATATCATAATACAATTTCAAATTAATGATAAATATATTTTGTAAGCCATAGTAATTTATAAGAAATAACATATCACACTGATACCTTTTACATTTATTTTGTACTATAAAAAGAAAACAAATATTTTATTAAACCCAAAATAACAGCCTTTTCTGTATGGAATTCATTATAATTGAATTCTCAATGACCACTGACTTCCATTGACTGAAGAATTTAACCCCTCTGCAAGGACAATGATAATTCACAACTGGAATTACCACAAGACAGTTATCAGGTCTCTTCACACAAGAAAATGGAGGTAACAACAGATTAGTGTCACCATGTAATAGTTATGGTGTAAAAAAAGATGGATTACTTAACTTGACACTCTTCAAACCACACCTCTCAGCCATCAAACCTACCAACATGTGGAACAAATCGCCACAATGTGGGACATCCGTATTGTGCTGTACATCACACTATCACTGACCGATGATCATGTACTATTTTAACTACAAAACCTGTTTCTCGCTGTGTGAGAATTGAACAGACCATTTAAAAAAAAAAAAGAAAACTGAAAAAAACAAGTTCTATCATGCCATTAAACAGACTCCCCACAAGGGTTATCAGCAGGGTTTAAACCTAGAACCTTCAGATCCTCTACCACTGGAGAGACAGGAGTAGTTTATCCTCTGTGAGGACCAACCACTACAGGAGGCCACACTATCCACTTTCCCAGTGGGTAACACAAGTATTTGCTAGACAGCAGGAGAATAACAATGATCAGAAATCATGGGTTGTATCCCTGAATGTAAGAGGGGAGTGTAACACAGTAATTAGAGATTGTATAAACAAAACATTACAGGTTTAGCACACTCAATCTAAAAGTCAATATAACTAGGTGCATAAGACTTGGGTTTGCCATATTACAGATCTGGTCCCTATTCCCAACTCTGCCTAAAGTGGCCTTATGCAACCTCTCTGTTAACTTATTTGTAAAATGATGCAGGCTACTATTTGACTGCCTTGCAGCCCTTAGGCAGCATAGAGCTCTCAAGTATATGGGAATATAAACAGCAGTCAACAAAGGCAATATCTTAACTCATGGCCTCCTGGCTCTTAGCTCAGTGCATTTTCTCCTAGGACACAGGGTATTCTGTGAAGAAGTTTCTCGCATGTCTGCAGAACACTACCTACCTTTGTGGTCAAGTAAAACAGACAGCTTGATTGCACCAAACTGCAGAATGTCCTGCAAAACCCAGTACCTTAGAGAGGGATGCTTCAAACAATGGTCACCAGAAAACTAAGATACTTTTTGTGCAAGGGCCATGAATGTACGCATTATGCTATATGAATATAAACATATTTCAATTTAAGAACACACTAGAGCAGTAGCTCTATTTGACAAAGAAGTAATGGACACACAAGAGATAAAACAATCTAGAGCATGTTATTTTTAATAATATCCTGCATTATGCAGTGCTTTAGATCTATAGCCAGGGCTGGTGCAACCCATTAGGAGACCTAGGCGGTCGCCTAGGGCGCTAATCTTTGGGGGGCGTCAGCCACTCCGGTCGTCGCCTGTATTTCGGGGGCGGGACCGTCCGCCACCTCTGTCGGGTGCCATTTTGGGGGCGGGACCTTCCGCCGCCTAGGGCGTCAAAAAAGCTGGCAGCACTCCTGTCTATAGCTCTCAAAGATCTTTACAAATGTGTAGGAATCATTATCCCCCATTTTACAGATGAATTAGCAGAAGCGTGCAGATGTAAAGTGACTTGCCCAATGCCTCAAAACAGGCCAATAGCAGAGTTGGGAACAGAAGCCGCAACTCCCAGTTCCCAGCTGTATTCTCAAGCACACTAGACTGAAATTTGGTCCACAGAAAAATCTATAAACCGAGTGTTGTTTAGTTTAAAATGACAGTGCCTTTCCGAGTTATAAATCAAACTGAAAACTAATGGTTCATAGAATGTATTCCCTTTTTAGTGAATGACAATCTACCCTCATTGTCAAAGTACTCATTTTTGAATTCTCATGGCTCATTTATATGCACAGTGGATGGTCTAAGATTGTGTATTTGTATAAGTAATAGAACAGTTATAGTGGTTTAATACAATATAAAATTAAGGCACTCTATTGGCTAAGTCTGTCATGACAAATACTATCCATAAGACTGAATGTAAGACCTATGTGGTGTGCTATATATTGCTAATATTGTGTTTTATTTATTTGTTTCCGATTTTGGTAATGCTTTATTATAATACAGCTAAGAAAACTGATTATTAATAAAAAATAATTTGAAAAGGTAAACATAGTATGACAGTGAGGTAAAGTACTATCAAAGTCATGACCATCCTAACATTTTTAATAGATTGTTATAGTCCATCATATATGTTCATCTATAAAGCTTACACTCATTAAGCATCATAAAACTCTCTTTAATCTTCTTTCATTTCACTGCAGTAACATACGCATGGTATCCAGCTGTTACATTTGTAAAGATAAATGACAGCTGAATGGCAGATTCAAAATATCTGCAAGACTAAGAAGATACCTACAGTGGTGGACCCTATAAAAACTGTTTTATGGTAAACAGTGGGAATAGCTGTCTATTTGGGTCTCAGTTTTGTTTAGGGCTTCTAGGAACTAGTGAGATATAAATAATACCACAAAACTGGGTCTTCTACTTCCTGTCTGCTACTACCTACACAACACATTTGGCTTGCACATCATACTAGTCTCATCTTTTTTTTGAGGGAGCAAATTTTTTTTAAGAATTTTGTAGCTGTACATAGAGAAATCCACAAGAACTCTCTACTGGAATGCTAAGGCCTCAAAGGAACACACACAGTTCATATAGGGAAGAACCTCAGGTATGTTTTGTCCCACATAACAAATAAGATGAGCAGCACCCAAATAATTAATTTACAAAAAAATATATTTTAATAGACCTTGTAGTTGTTTGTTACATTTTGTAATGCTACGGTACATCATAGACTGTGGTTCATGAAACCTGATATGCTGTAGCAAAACTTAAAAGTTAACTGTCACTAAACAAAAAATGTATTAATTATTAAAAGTTGATTATGTTTTCATGTTTATTTATAACTAGATAATTACCCATGAAAAAGGTGATTTAGCCTCTTAATCTACCTTGTTATTAAAACTTTAATTACTTTTTAATTACAAAATTCATTACGCTCCTAACTCTATTTAATTGGTTTAAAGTAAACTTTTGTAATATAAAACTTGTTCTTACCTTATCAAGTTCTGGATCTTGAAAAGGAAATTTGCTAATCACTATTTTGTACTCCTCTTCATTTGCTACAGGGATAGGGCTGTAATTATCTGCTTCAAATATATCCCTGTTCAGTTAGCAAAATCAGCACAGTCAGGAGATGGATTAATACTTAAAAACATCATAAATAAGTGAATACATAAATGAATACAAAGCTTTTCACTGACATCAGATTGGATGTACATTCCAAAAGTGGAGAACTGAATTCAATATTGCTCCAGAATTCCAAACAGCATTTTGGGAAATTGAGTAATACTTACTAGAGCACTGGGATCGCATTTATCCATGCAATTACTTTTTCACAGTCTACCTGACCCTAGAAGGTTTGTCCATACTGGAATATTACACCATTTTAGAACATATTTTAATTAACACAATGCAAAACACAGCTTAGTACTTTCTAATTCCTCTTCAGATCATATAAATCAGTATAGACAGGGACTTCATATTAGCTGGACTACCCTATGGTTAACTATGAACATCTAACTCAATAAATATGACAGTCTACACTGAATGTTTAACATTGTGTTAGTTAACATGTTCAACACAAATATATTTTTTTCCACTGTAAATGCACTCAGGGCATATTGGGATCATTCTCTATCTGAAACAGGAACTTCAGATTAAAGCTCCAAAACCCCCTTAATACTGGGTTTACCATTTTCCTTCTCAAATTATTTTTAAGGCAGACATAGAAGCAGAGCAGCTGCATCAAAAGCACCCAATTTCTGCCAAGAAAGATACAAAGGAATGCTCACTAACAACAAAACAATAACCTTTTCTGTACCCTTCTTCCTGTCCAAGTTAAAGGCGTCACTTTTGCGATGGTCCTATAATAGCATAACTCAAGGTTAGCCTCCCCATGTCATACTGCCTAGAATTATTGTACAATGACATCAGCCCAACTCAATCTATGAGAATCTGTAATATTTCATTTTCAATGTTGTTTTTAAACTAGAAAAAGTCACAGCATTACTGAAATGGGAAAGAGATTATTAATTTTACCACCTTTCTCTAGCAAAATAACCCAACCTGATATTAATTTTTGTATAAAATGAATGCAAACTTTCATGCTGGAGGAAATTAAATTTTACAGTTTGCAAGTTCTATATCCATTCAGGTCAATTCATAATAGAAATGCCAAAAGACCTTTAGTCCTATTGGGTCAAGCTATAGTATACTGTACAAGGTTAACAAAAATGTAGAAAATTAGTATTTAATTAAATAAATTTGTAATTTAACGGAAAAAAGTAGATTTGATTCAAAGACACAATTACTGAGTAGTTAAACCAACCCTAATTGACAGAGTATTTTGAGACGTTTTTTCATTTTGTAATACTAACCTGAACAACCCAGCCCATTTTTTAAGCAGTGTTTCATTGTACTGATCTCTTATTTCAAATAAAAGATCAAACAGTCGATTCACAGGAAACCCATAACCCTAAAGTACAAAAATAAAAAGGACAAATAATTCAAGAACTACTATCATCGCTTATCATACAGTGATTCAATATGTTAAGAGGGGTTATTTTATCATGCAATTTTGTACCGCTATTGTACAAGTTACAGAACTCAACAGGTAAAGGTACTATTAACAAGATCTACTAATTTGTAAACCTGATACTCTGTTTATTTTAGAAATACTACAGTTTTCATGGCAAAATGTAACAAATTACTTTTAAATGTTTTTAACTTGGTATTTAATCAAACAATGTGTTTTATCTGTTTTATCAATGATTCAAGAGCAGACAAGCAATAAAACATAACTGGTTTTCCAAGCAGCAAATTCAATGACTGAACTGAAATACTACTTGCTATAAATTAGAAATGAAATGTTTACAAAAATATAATATTTACATTTATTTTAATGCTATGTAATACCCTTTTGAACAAATTACAAAAACTGACAAAGATTTTTTTCAGTGCACAACTGCACACCTAGGAGGTGTGTGATGGGCACAAATTAAGAAGATTGTGTTAAGGGGGAGTCAGCAGAAGAAAGCTAGGTAAGATATTTTCATTATTTAAAACATCTTACCTAATTCTTTTCTTGGTACATGCATGCAATTCCACCGAAACCAATGGTGGTTGCACATGCATATCCAAAGGCAGAATTTGGCTCCAGGTATTTTAATTCAATTATCAAAATAACACCAACCTGCAAAGTATCAGCAAACACAACAATGAGATTCTTCAGCTCCAAAACAAGATCAGGATCAGTGCAATATGACTGGAAATAAAAAATATTGATTCTGTAAAAGTTATTTAAATTAAACAGTAAATACATTTTCAACTTGCAGTGGTACAGTAGGTTAAACTCACTAGCTTTATACCACTAGTAAAGTTCTTGTGTTGATAAAAGCAATTTAGACTTACATATTTTAATTTATGTATGCAGTGTTCTTGTAGCCTTGCTGGCCCCAGAATATTAGAGAAACAAGGTGGGTGAAGTAATATCTTTATTGCACCAACTTCTGCTAACGAGAGAGATGAGCTTCCACAGCTTACACAGAGCTCTTCATAAGAACAGCCATACTGGGGGTCAGACCAAAGGTCCATCTAGCCCAGTATCCTGTCTTCTGACAGTGGCCAATGCCAGGTGCCCCAGAGGGAATGAACAGAACAGATAATCATCAAGTGATCCATCCCCTGTCGCTCATTCCCAGCTTCTGGAAAACCTTGAAAGCTTGTCTCTTGCACCAACAGAGGCTGGTCCAATAAAAGATTTACCTCACCCACCTTTTCTTAATTTAGTCCAATTATATACAGTATTTGTTCATATCACAAAGCTATTACAAAGTTTGTCCTAACAGGAAGAGCTCAGACAAGACCAGCTGGAATATGAAAAGTGATGCACACCATCATAGGCACCAACTTACTCAGATCCCGGGGGGTGCTTGACCCCTGCTCCGCCCAGGCCCCGACTCCCCTCCACACCTTTCTCCAAGCTCCCACCCGCACCCCTCCCCCATCCACCTCCTCCCCCTGCCTCTTCTTGCCCCCACTTCACCCCCTCCCACTCAGCGCCTCCTGCATGCTGCAGAACAGCTGATCGTAGCAGGCGGGAGGCAGAGGAGCTGATCAGCAGGGCCACCAGTGAGCAGGAGGTGCAGGGGGGAAGAGGGGAGGGAAAGGGAGAGATGCTGACTCGAAGGTTGCCAGTGGGTGCTGAGCACCCACTATTTTTTTTCCATGAGTGTTCCAGCCCTGGAGCACCCATGGAGTCACACCATGAATGAGATGCATTGAAGCTCCATTCATTGAAGTCAATGGGACCTAAGCACATGCAGAAGTGTTTTGCTAAATCAGGAACCTTAAAAGTACTTTCAAACATTAAGCCTCAATCTAACCAGTGTTTACACGATAGCACTTTCAGGACTCATTTCTAAAGGGAAAAGTTCTAAGCAAAATGTTTACATATTATGTTAATATCTGCAAACTTGGGTGTATAAAATTAGGCAGCTACAGCAATATGATTTCATTTTCAGAGGTGTTAAGCATTTGCAGCTTTTACTGAAGTCAAAGGGGACTTGTTGACGCACCTCTGAAAAATTAGGCTACATTTATCCTGCAATTATGTTTCTATCTTTATGTTCCCAATTCTGAATATTTTGGTCTTCATCATCTTTTTTTAATTAAAAAAAATACAAATAATATTTATGACCATGCAGTGTAATGCAGGATGAGAATACAAGATTGAAATGCAGCCTACATGTCTGCCTTACAGTATTTTTTGTGTCTTTACTCTCCAAGTAATTATATAAATAAGCTAATGGTTTTGCTTCTTGCAAGTACTCTTCAAAGAAGAAGAGCACTAGTCACCCACTTCACCTCAATACAGACTAGCATGATATAATTGATTGTGATGGGAGTTACGAAGCCTGAGAATAAATAATGACATCAATTTCAATTATATCAGAAAACCTTTAATGAAGGGTCCTATTTCTATAAGAAACAAGATTTAAGTACATTTGAATGCTTTAAACTGTCACTTTTTTATAAATGGTTGTCAATCAATAGATTAAACATTCACCTGCCTTGCAAAATATGTGGTTTAGAAATCTTTAAACAATTTGAACTTGCTAGTAGCGCCTTCTAAAATGAGCTGGGGATTGGAAACAAAACTTAACTGGCATTCACCAAAAATGTTCCTAATGAAAATACAGTTGTTGCAATTTGAAAAAACAAATTGTTTTCAGCCTTTCCTAAAATATTTACAAAATATAAAATGTTCTTCAAACCTAAAACAACCTATAATAATAGGGAAATGGTAACAAAATCCAAAATCCATGATTTAAGCACATATTTTGCATGAATTAATAGAGATTAATGAACACTGAAAAGGGCAAGTTGAGATATGAAATAACAGCACTTTGTATATGTTACAAATCTTCTATTTTTCTTCCTGAACATGCCATCTATGACCCTTTTGGCAAGTTTTGAAGTAATTTACCAGGATAAAATGCAGTCAATCACAATCAATGACTGTATTCCCTTGTTTTTCAAGGGGGATCAGAAACAGCATGCTGATGGCCAGTTTTCTTGTGGGTGGATAATAGAGAGGTAACTTTCACTATTTGAGATACATTTTAAAAATACTGAAATATTCAGCTAAATACAGTATTAAGTTAATAACACTTTAGCATTTTCAATATTTTAGTAATGCCTCTACTACAATGTAAACATACTACTTTAGGGGCATTGAAGGGGTAGCTCTAAGGGTTTTGTTGGTAGAGTTTATTTTGGAAACAGGGTATTTGGAATGATAATTAGGAATTATTTCCTGGTGGTGCTTTCAGTGATGAACTATTCAATCTGATCTAATGAAGAGGTCAGCTGAAACTAATGAGGACAGATTGCAATAATAACAGCAGATTAACTCTGCATATTCTAAACTCCTGGACTAAGAGCACTTTTGGAAGACCCAGAGAGTTGTAAATCAGTGGAGGATTATGCAAATAGCCCATGGCTGTGGCTCACAGCCTGATACTGCTGGGCAAAACAAAAGCTTGGCAGGCTCTCTCCCAAATGTGAGCAATTTTTAATCACAAAAAACCCCACAATGATGTAGGTGTAATTTTTCACTTTGACATTATCCTACTTTTAAACACACAGACACTCTTTAATGGATTTACACTGAATTATCACCAGGTCTTCTCACTTACCGAATGGGTTCTAAGAACAGCAATGATCTTTGACAGTGCCATATTCCAGAGTTCATCAGTGTATGCTCTAGTTACCAATCCTTGGGTTACATGTAAAATGTGATCTTCCACTACAAAGAAACTAAAACAAAAATTTACAAGAATTAAGTTAAATAACCAACAGTTATTTTCAAATATTTATTACAGTATGGAGCAAATCCTACCCTTTTGCACAGAAGCATGGGAAGGCCGTGTCCACAGAACACCTGGGACTTCAATGGACTTTGCATCGGGCCCTTGGTACTGTTCTGGACAGGATGTGGGAAGCACACCCACTACCAACTGGAGCCCAGCTCAGTGGAGAGTCTATATCTGTCACTACACTGGAAGGATATGTGTGCAGGACAGATGAATTCTCCACTCCAGAGAAGCAGCAGCCATTATCCATGTGGCAATTGGATACCGATGGCATGGGTCTTACACAGAGGAGAGGAATGTGGGGGAATAAGGGCAACAGATTTCCATTTAGAAAACTTACCCTACAATTTGACTGAAATATCTTCTGTAGCCTTCTACTGTTTCATGCTTTAAGTAAAAAAACAAAAATGTTGAGGAATAAAAATACCACTAAATATTTAAGTAAAATTCCAGGTCAGTGCAACTTAATAAAAATAGTATTGGTTACCATGCTTGACTGCGGCTGCAGAACTAATCTTGCTTGTTTCCTTCTTTGCTTTCTGTAGTAGTTTTCAAATGTCTCTCCATCACCCTAAACCAAGACAAACAAAATGTGGTTAAAAGAGGAATGTTCTTCATATGATGAAAAAGTACGTCTGAAATTAAGGGCAGAGTTCTCCACTGTAACTCACAACCATGTATTTTGCATTTGTTCCATATATGGTATTCCCACTGACATCAGTGGAAGTTCTGCATACTTGAAATGAGTGCAAAGCATATGAAAGAGATCCACAATGTACACCAGAGAGGAGAATTGTGCCCTTCAGCCTATATTTTTACTTATGTCATGCTGCTATGATACCAAATACAAATCTTTTAAAGTGACCAAGTAACAATATCAAACTAATTATCAAAATTAAAAAAACCTTAACTCCTAGTCTGTAACTTAAATACAGCTGCTTTAACTACAATACTTTTTTTAAGATATACAGGAAACTTAGTTTATGTTGACTTTTGTGACATGTGAAGTTTAGTTATATGCTAAATGTTACAGAAATTCATAATATAGCCCTGACTCTTGAATGCATTAACATTCTTTGAGCAAAATGTAAAACAAAATTTTATATTTGCTTACCCTTTCTTGGTACTTAGTAAATATAATGACTAAAGATTTAGATTTTGGTCATACAACAGTCCTCAAAATTTAATACATAGACAATATTCTCTATGCCTATTGATTATATTGTTAAGACCTCAAGCGACATCCTGGTATTCTCATTAAGATGATTCATTCAGTGGAAACCATCTGTCCATTTGAAACCAATACAACACTGACTCATCTATCTATTGAATGCAACATAATCTGTATGCAAGCAGAATTAAGCAGCTTAGCATTTTTAAGTTTCATTTTTACTCCATGAGGTTATTGCTAGGTCAGAGCTATTTAGAATTCCATTACTTGGAAGTCCAAAAAGCTTCAAATCAAAACATAAGAGATCCTGCATATTCTTAAATCCGTACTATTTCAGTAAGAAATAATCCAAGTAAAGCTCTAAATTAATATTTTCAAGTGTACAAAGAATATTGTTTTCTTTCCCCAAAATGCAGATAACCTACCACAGAAGGAAGCAAAGGCTGAAATAAAAAAAAGAGGGGTGGGGTGGAAGACTTTGCTTTCTAAAAAGCAAGTTCTTCATGTTGTGCGATACATATTAACTAAATCACTTTTTATTACTGTAATATTTTATTCAGGACATTATCACTTACATTTATTATCATAATGTAAATCATTACTTTCCAGACAAATAGTATGATGTAATTCTTAAATGCATAATAAAGTAATTGGCAGAAATGTAGAATTCTACTTCTAATATCATATTTGTGCATGAGTTTATTGGAAGTCTACTGTGAAAAAGAACAGTTGCTCTTTCCAAATGCACAAAATTAAATTTGATATGTAAAATACTTGATGGGTGTTGAATCACCACCATATACCATGCAATACACAAGATTACTTGGAGGCACCTAAGATTATAGTTTTTAATAGAAATCACTTTAACAGATCCTCTGACCCTTATCAAAAGACTAAAGCAATAGCCTTGGTGGCGTGCCATGTATTCACAGGAGTAGCAAAGGAGAGTCAAAACAGAAAATGCCCAATATAATGGATGCAGCTTGTTCATCTTTGAAAAGTTCCTAAATTCACATACATAAAATAACGAATCAGTTTATAACAGAATCATAGACTTTAAGGTCAGAAGGGACCATTATGTTGGATGATAAATGATTGGAAATTTGCTCACACATGAAATCCTGTTTTGGAATTTTTTTTCCATTTTATGCTGCCATATAATTTTTATTTGCTTCAAAATTGAGTGTTGTATACCACAGAACCCAGGGTTGGGGACGGGGTGGGGGAGCTTACTACAGAATTTAAATACAGCATTCCACAGAACATATTGAGCCCTGGTTATACTCTACTCTACAGTGCTTAAATACACTCTGCAGCTAGGCTACTAAAAATGTGAACCAAAAAAAGGCAAGAAAAGACTAAAGCAGAGATTGAACTTCGCTAATACATAGTTACAAGCTACAAGTTTAAATTGGCAAATTATGGTGGCGTTCTCCCTCACATTTAAACACAGAAACTGCCATACTACGTCAGACCAGTGATTTATCTAATCTGGTATTTTGTCTCTAACAGTAGCTAGGACCAGACTCTTCAGAGGAAGGCGTAAGATCCTCATAATGGGCAATTATGAAAAAAACTCATAATGAACATTATGAAATAACCTGCCTCAAGTGGGAAGTTTTGTCCCAACCCTAGGAGTTGTTAACTAGCTTTATGCCCTGAAGCAAGAGGGTTTAACATCTCTCCAATTTTTTATCCACATCCAATCTAATGTTTTATCCAATATTATTGGATAATATAAATGGCTAATCTTTTTTGTAAATCGTATTAAGCTTCAGTTATATTTAGTGGCCACTAGTTTTCAAAGAAAAAAGAATGAGGAGTACTTGTGGCACCTTAGAGACTAACAAATTTATTTGGGCATAAGCTTTTGTGGGCTAAAACCCACTTCATCAGATGCATGCAGTGGAAAATACAGTAGGCACATATATATACACAGAAAACATGAAAAAATGTGTGTTGCCATACCATAAAATCAGTTGTAATTTGTTACCTATTTATGATCATTTCAGTTTAAATTATACTTTATTAATTTTAAACTGCTGCCTTCCAATTTTATTGATTGCTCCCTTCTAGTATTATGAGACAGGGTAAATAAACGTAGCCAACTCCTCTCTAAACTAAACAGTCCCAGTCTTTTTAATTTCTCTTCAGAGTTTTCAACTCATCTTTTGGCCTCTTCTATTCCTGACATCTCGCCATTGAGACAGGGTGGTCACTGATATAACAAAAACTTACAGGGCCACCATCAAAATAAAGTGTGCAGGCAGACCCATAGGATGAAGTGCAGTGTCCCACAGGACCTGCCACATCACAGCAGACATCAGATTTAGGGATTCATGCCTGTAATTATAAGCTTTAAACATTCTTATTTCAAAATACAAAGCCCTGTATTAGCCATTGACTCTCATATGAAAAGGATCTTCCTCAGGATTACGGAGACTGAAGTTGGCTGAGCCAGGAAAAGAGCTAAGGTATCGTGCCCACACTGCAAGAGGGGGATGGGAAGAGCTGTGGACTAGATTCAATAAATCAGGCTGCTTTGCCCCACCCACTGAGCAGCCACCCCTGGATCTCTGTCCCCCTCTCTCCTTACATTGTATCCACAAGGCTTATTGCAATCCTCACCAACTGCCCAGAAGTATCACAATTTTAATTGTGAGGAAGCCAATAGGGAGCCAGTACAGAGATTAGAGACCTGCTCCATGCTCATAACAGCCTACCCCACTTAGGGTATGCCTACACTGCAGCTGCAGTCCGTGTGATTTGCAGCTTGTGCAGATGTCCCACCCTAGCTATACTCCAGCTAGCTCATTTAAAATAGAAGCACAGGTGCCATGTTGTAGAATTCAGTGAGTGTGCACCTGGGGGGTCAGGTAGGCTGATGCAGCCAGAAATGAAGCCTGCACTGCAGCATCCTCACTTAGATTTTTAGTGAGCTAGCTGGAGCATGGCTAGTGCTGCAGCTGCAGTATAGGCATACCCTAAGTGGGGTAGGCTGTTATGAGCATGGAGCAGGTCTCTAATCTTTGTACTGGCTCCCTATTGGCTTGCTCACAATTAAAAGTGCTGGTACAGCAGAACCTCAAAGTTACAAACACCAGAGTTATGACCTGACCTGTCAACCACACACCTCATTTGGAACCAGAAGTATGCAATCAGACAGCAGCAGAGACAAAAAATAAAAATAAAAAAGCAAATACAGTACAGTACTGTATTAAATGTAAACTACTAAAAAAACAAAGGGAAAGCAGCATTTTTCTTCTGCATAGTAAAGTTTTAAAGCTGTATGAAGTCAATGTTCAGTTGTAAACTTTTGGAAGAACAAAGATAACGTTTTGTTCACAGTTACGAACATTTCAGAGTTACAAACAACCTCCTTTCCTGAGGCATTTGTAACTTGAAGGTTCTACTGTAATACTCTTTAATGTTTAATTCTCCTATGAAAAGTGACTAAGTAAAAATAGCAATTAACTACAGTTTTCCTCCTTTGGTGCAGTCACTTAACTTCGCTGACTTCAGTGACAAAACAAGCTTTTACTGTTACTTATTTGTGTTAACACTGCAGAGCCAACACAGCTAACAGAAGGAGTTGGATTCTATTCCTTCTTTTAAAAGCAACAAAGAATCCTGTGGCACCTTATAGACTAACAGACGTTTTGCAGCATGAGCTTTCGTGGGTGAATACCCACTTCTTCAGATGCACTTGCATCTGAAGAAGTGGGTATTCACCCACGAAAGCTCATGCTGCAAAACGTCTGTTAGTCTATAAGGTGCCACAGGATTCTTTGTTGCTTTTACAGATCCAGACTAACACGGCTACCCCTCTGATACTTGATTCCTTCTTTTGTATCACTGGACTTTTTTTTAAGTTCCAATCAACTACATTTCTGCAAAGCAACTAATGGCAAGGAGAAAGGGAAAACTGCACAGGCAGGTGTCTTTGGGGTACATAACCTGAAAACAATGAGATTTCACAGGTGTAAATGAGGGTTTAATTAGTCCTGCAGAATCTTTGTTACTAGCAACTTGTGAGAAGGAACGAATCCATCTTGACTGTCAGAGCTCAGGCTGAGTTTGCAGGATTAAGAGTTTGAAAGAAAATCTTTTTAAAAATTATGTTACACATAGTGAACATGGACAGTAACAATCACTCTTTTTAGCCCTGGTTACCCTGTGTACTGACCATCATTTTTTACTTTCCCACAACAGCTGGGATGTGTTGTCAGGCCTTTGCTGTTGATTCCTAGTGTAAAACGCTTATGAGTTTGGTAGCAAGCATCTCTGAGTCTTCGGCATTTGCTTGCTGGTCCACCAGAACCTGAGTTTTGTGAGTTTTAGGACAAATTTTTATTTTATGTTTTACTCTACTATTTTTAAACAGTTAGGTATTAAGGAACATTGGGAACAGTTAAAGGACTGGCACTTTAAGCATCACTATCTGTTGAGGCATACATAAACATTTTTAAAATCACACAAGTTATGCACTGTAATTACCTAACTGCTACACTGTTAGGCACTATAAAAATAAACCATACAAGAATGTCCTGTGAGTATCAGTGTCAGATCTATTTCATCTGGTTCAGCACAGTTGGACTCTGATGAAATGTGTTCACATGTGTTTGCTCACTTGGAAATTGACAAAGTGCAAAAGATAAGAAAAAGGATATTTAGACTTTTAAAAATATAACCATTCTTGATTATTTTAAGTCATAGTAATACATACCAAAACTGAATAGATATGCAAGCATCTGTAAACAGGAGAAAAATCTACAAGATCATGAGCAGTCAAAACCTGCAGAAGGGAAAAAAAAATCAGTCTCATAACTTAGTGCATTAGGAACAGAACTGGTCTTACAAACTGATCAGCAAATTTAACATCTTATTTTGCTTAACATGAATGTGAGGATAAAGGTAAGGAACTGGCCGCATTTTAAAGTTAGTTGGCCAAACTGGAAGGTTAATCACCAGTGACAAGTTTGAAGTACATCACTACGATAGCTCAACATTCTTGGGATCCATGGGCCTCAGCATCTTGAGCCAAGACCTATCTTCAAAGCAGTGAACGCTGGGGCTACATGAGCACCTCCTCATGGATCCAAACATGTGGAGCAAGGCTATGATAAAAGAGACTGTAGTTCCAATAACCTTCATTTCCATACACTAGACTTTGAAAAAGTGGGGGAAAGAGAATGGAGCTATAAAACCAATATACTTTGAGAACTTCTGTTATGAGGGAGTAACTTTCCTTTTTCTTTTGAGAATTGCTTCTTTAGATCCTTACTCTTTGGAGAATGACTGGCAATCATAAATCCTGCATGGTGGGCAGAGTATTTAAAACTATAGTTCTGCTCTCCCAAAATATGCACCATACTTTGCAGTTAAGTTAAAAGTAGTGTAGCCTAACTGCATGAATGGAATTCCAATTAGAGTCCTATACATTTCAAAGAACAAGTGAGCTCTTAGACCTTGGGGTATGCCATCCCTTCTAGTTCATAAGAATTTTGATTATGCAGCCAAACTGATTTAGACAATCTTGAAAAGAAATTCAAGACAAGTCCAAGGGGGAGCCAAATGCAACCAAAATATACTTATGGAGACCAATAAAAGGATTTTGTTATATCACTATTATTATTTAGTGCCCTTTTAATATCCAATTTGTGCATCTTGGTTTCATCCAATAATTCCTGAGGTTTAGGAAAGCAGACTGGGAGGTTAGTAGACTGGTGAACATGGAATTCAGACATCACTTTAGGCAAAAAACTATGGGTTGAAACACAAGACCACAGTAAACAGAGACTCAAGTCAGTCAGTCTCATCTCTGTTGGTAGATTTTATAGCCTTAAAACACTGTTTTAATGGACAAGTGGTAGAAAAAACTATGCCTGAATGGCTTGTAGCATTCTTTTACTACTAACTTCAGGTCTCATCAAAGTGTTGGTTTTCTCACAGGGTAGATTAAATGTTCAAGTTTTCCCCCTTTTCCATTATAGGATTAGAACTTCCTTTTTTTCATATTAGAAAACAGACACTTCAGTCACTATTTTCAGGAAATAATATTTAGAGTGTAATCCCTCATGCTTCATTTAGAAGACCAAACTCATAAGGAGCACATAGTAACTGAAAGGAGAGGCTACTCACTTTTCTGTAACTTGAGTTCTTTGAGATGCATGATCCCTATCTGTATTCCACCATGGGCTGAGCATGAGCATCATGAGACAGAGACCTGAACATTTTTGCTAGGAGCGTCCTTCAATCCACTCCTGTGAAGTTCTTCTCCTCATGCAGTAGACGGAGGGCATAAGTGGCAGTATAGAACGACTGCCTCTCCAGTTTCCTGGAAAGGCAGGATTGAAGGACACTCCAGTCTCAGATGATGGTGTGCATGCACAACCACAATGGACTACAGATAGGGGCCAGCACTCAAAGAACTGTTCTTTTAACACAGGTTAATAAAAACACAGAAGCATAATGGCTACAGCAGTGGCAGAATATTCTCACGTCAGACAATTCTAACAGGTTACATATCATATACAGTGACTAGATATGGTACAGTAAATGATAAGTTACAATTGAACTTCCATAGAATTACAAGTTATATTCATATGAATATCCATAAAATTGTTACTACAAGTAGCATGAATATAATTAACATCTTGATTTGTTTCTTTTCAAGACCTTGATCCAGCAAACTTCTCCATGAGGGGGACCTTTGTTCCTCCACAGAGCCCTATGGATTTCAGTGGGGAAGACTCTATCCTTGCTGTGCTTATTGCAGGACCAAAGGCCTACATTTGTACAACAGAAATATTCAGTGAATGCTACAGACTTCACTTTAAATAAATGATATTAATATTGACTTAATACTAAGTTACCTCTTCTTCATGTTCATCCTCTTCCTCAAGCGTTCGCTTGGATGTAATTTCATACTTAGGTTCTGGAACTCTGCCATTAATTACATGCAT
Source organism: Mauremys mutica (assembly GCF_020497125.1). NCBI lineage: Eukaryota > Metazoa > Chordata > Testudines > Geoemydidae > Mauremys > Mauremys mutica. Next base: position 98,477,583 of record NC_059078.1, read on the forward strand.
ATTCCTCCCATAGTTTACATTATTCTGTTTCTGAAGAGCTGTATTAAAGGTTTTCTGTTGCTGTGCCTGTTTTAGCAAGAAATATATTTAATATCAAAAGAGAGGGACTGCAAATTTCATTAATGGTCACAGATCTGAATATACGCTATGACTGTAAAGGCAGACTGTGGTGTTTTATGCACTTGGCATATATTTATTTTAGTGGGCACATATCAGTATAACTCCAAGACATACGTCATGCAAATACTGAAAATTATGTCCTTAATCAACTTGCAATCATCATGAGTTCAAAGGTTAACCTCACCATTTTTTTTTAATTATCAAAATGTAATTTTAAAGAAATAATCATAAAAGTATAATGTGATTATGTTACTAACCAGATACTGCATATAAAAGATGAACATTTAAATATTATAAAATTATTATATAGTTAGCTGTCTCCAACTACACAGATTTTGGCCTAGTTTAACTGAGAAGAGTCATATGTAGAAATCTAGAACTTATTTTATATGTCTATTCTTTCTACTATTACAGGAAGAATGAAAATGTGATTCAGTATAATCTTATAATCATATTTCATCCATAACACCATAGCTACATTTACACAGAAATTTTGCTTTTGTAAGCCAAAAGAGAATGCCCTGTATACTAAAAACAGAATTAGGAAGCTTAAATTACAGAGGGGCAAACCAGCTTGAAAAAATAATCAGCCCAAACTGAACTTAAAGGATCATAAATGTTTGGTTAATAACTTACCTATTGCAATCACCACATCACACACCAAACCACTGCTATTTCTTTCCTGAAGTGGCAGATTATTTTAGGTTGGGAAGAGTTGCTGGACAGTCCACTCCCTGCCTCTAGCAGTCTCTCTCCTTCAGGAGATGCCAGCAATCTGCTGTCTCCTCCCAGTACTGGTGGTACCTGAGAGAGGAGCTAGGGCTGTCATCTTCCCTCCCCAATCTCAAAACCACCTTTATGTCTTATTAATCGTCATACGAGACCAGATAACTGATCTCCCTGATCTGGTGCAATAGGACACAGACATCCCTTTCCTTGGGTTCCATTAAGCTCACTGCTTTAAAATGTCAAAAAACCAGGAATGTCAATGTGCAACAATTCTCCTTCCATTCCCACAAAAAACAGTAATATTGCAAGGAGGAAGGGATCTTACCTACTCTCTGAAATTATAATATTGCACCTCACTCAGAGCTACAACCTCACAAGTCTCTTTTACATTTCAAAGTGACCAGATAAATGGAAGTTAATGGAGGGGTTACTAGGACCTGTAACACCATAGTGCAGGAGTTGAAAGTTCTGCCACATCTTGATAAGTGAACCCAAGAGTGGAATTTTGAGGGAAGTAAAAGGAAGGAAAACTGTCTGGCCAACACCTTGAGGAAGACCCAATGTTGGGGGCAGGTCAGGATAATATAACCTTGGGCCGGCCGCTGAAAAGGAAGATAACCAACCAGTGGGCTCAGCAACCTGTGAGGTCTCCACAGCTGGAGGTGAGTAGCAGGCCCAAAGTCTCCTTCTTAGGAGGCAGGATACTCAGAAGAGATGGTAAAAAGTTACTTGGTTTCTATCTCCCTTTTCACCCCAAAAGGCAATGCAGACAGAGTGTTTAGTAAGTAAAGTGAAACGTGTATTTGAAAAGTGAGTTTTAGGCTCTGGGAGTTCTACTCTCAAAGATTCATATAGTACGTATAAGCTTCCAATAAGAATATGAAATTTTGGATGCTTGTTTAAATTGGACCTTCAAACGTTTTGTTGTTTGCTCATCACTATGTTAAATACAAAACTAAAACTGGCTTTCAACAGAGGATCAGTAAACTGGAAACTAAATCTGGTCTAAATTTTGCTGGAAAACAGGACAAGTTTTCACAAAAGTTTTTGTGACAAAATTTCCCATTGGAACCACAACTAGGAACTTCTGTACTGCAAATAAGATTTAGAAATGTTTTTATTTATTTAATAAAAATAAAATAGCTCAACAAATATTCTTTCTTTCAGTACATGGAAAGACTAACTTGTGGGCTTTAAAAAACTATAATGTACTGTATGTAACTCAACACACATTAAGAGTTTTAAAATATATATGAAAAGTTTCAAAAGCACTATGGAACCTAGACTTTAACCTGATCTGCTAACTTGTGTGAAAAACTAAAAAATACCTTGTAGTCACTAGGATTTTACCTAGAGTTGGTTAACTCAAGTTAAGAACACACCTATTTTTCCCTAAGTGAAGACAAAGCCCTAGTGTAGTCACAGTTTAATACCTCTACAATTGCATCTGCTGGTTATGTTCTATCAGCTAACACAGCTGTACAGATGCTAAACTGTGTCTACACTAGGAAAGAAGGTGCATTTTAAACGTGTTAAATTGTAGTGAAGAAATGGCAATTGTAGTTTTAATACATTTGCTGGCACAGCCTAGCATAAAATACAAATTCTGGTAATCTGGACAAATATTTGGGGAGTGTCCATATTAGCTTTACAAACATGTCAACTCTTTCAAGTTAACTGGTAATCAATTAACATCAGGTTAAAAAAAATTATTCTGTTCTACATTGCATTTTAAACCCGGGCCCACTCAGGTTTGAGCCCAAAGCCCCCTATCATCCACCCACAAATCTGTCTGACTCTGCCTGGCAATCATTCAGGACCTGGGACCTTCGACCCACCGGGAGGGCAGGTCTGAGCCCAAGTCCCTCTGCGACTTGAGTCCAAGTCTTGGTATTCAGTACTGTGGACATAGCTCAAGCCACAGACCCAAATCAGAAGGTCTGTGTAGTGCAGTATGGACATGTTAGCACAGTTGTGAAACCCAGGTCCAGCAACTGTAAATCCAGATTTATGATGCAGCGCAGACACTCAAGTGCAGGCTTGGAAACAGAATCCACAAGCACATGCCCCACAGACTCCGATTTACAATGCAGTGTAGACATACTGTCCTCATAACCATAATATCTGAGTGCCTTCCAGTAGTGTATCAAACGACATGACTAACATCGGTCAAGTGTGGTTCGTTCTCTCTCATCCTTTCTTCAGGGGGGAAAAATAAACGTGTGCAGTAAAGTTTTTTGTCTTGGTAGGGTTTTTTTATTGTTGCTGTTGGGTTTTTTTTTATGTACAAGCTGCTATGTGTTTGTGTTAGAGAAGGCAAAGTCAAAGAAGTGTGCCTTGCACTTGGAGCAGAAGGTTTGTGACGGTCCACAGTTCCAGTGGGAGTTCATTCCACAGTTTTAGATGAACCTGCAAGAAAGCTTTCTCCTACACAGATGACCTTTACCAGTGGAAGAAAGCATTATTGAGCCCGAGTTACACAGTTGTTGGCCACAGTTCTCATCTCTGAGCTTTATGCAATCTTTTAAATATCTTGGGCTCAGGCCACTGAGAACCTTGAAGATAAGAACCAAGACCTTACACTTGACTCAGTGTTCTACGGGAAGCCACTACATGGAGCAGAGGACAGGCTTGAGTGATCATGGTAATCTGTGTTGCTGAGGAGATGCATTGTAACATTTTGTACTAGGAGTTTCCTATGGGCTGATGGCTTCATGCGTAGATGAATGTATGTCTAGAAGTCTAGACATACCATAGGTGTTCAGGGATATTTCAAGTTAGCTAATTCAACTGAAAAAAGCATCTCATTTTTCTAAGGATATTCAAGGCTTAAGGGGTTCACAGGATTGGGGCCTCAGTCACTTTTAAATACCTTTATGACTTAAACGGTAATAGTCTCCTATTCTGCTAAAATAACATATGGGGAAAGAGACACTCACTATCTATAAAATTCACACATCATGTTGCAATTAGAAAGTCTGAAATTATATTTTTTGTGTTTAAAAAAAAGGAATAAATCTGATCATTACTTTTCCAAAACACAACATACTCTGAATTTTGAGCTGCTTTGAATGTTGTTCAAATTTGTTTTTAAAAAAAGAGAAAAACAGAAAAAAATCAGAAAGAGAAGTGCAAGTGGACAAAAGCATATTTTAAGTATCTATATAATAAATGACATTAATATACTGATACTATGTCTAACTTAATTTAATAATTTTTCACAAGAATGAAATTATTTTATGTAACTTACCTGTTTCATTGCTGTTTCCCCTATTTTGTCAGAATGTTTTCGAATACTCTCTAAAAAGTCCTTGAGATCTGACATGGAAATTTCTTTAATTTCTTCACGCAGTTTTGGAAGGTTTTCTATCATTATTTGGCAAAAACGATATTGGCTAACTCTAGGAAGGTACATATTTTCTAACTGTTCCATTGTTTTTAAAGCAGAATAATATCTGTAAAGAGTTTAAAAAACAAGTTATGAAGACATCTTATAAATTTTAAGGAAGCGTGCTTTGTTATTTTTGCTTCTGTAAGCCATCAGAATCATACATATCAATATACAATACATGACTAAAGCATTTTATACTTACAAAAGAGTTATGTTTAAAAAAGGTCAGTCTTAGAAAGCTGATAGTTTAGTTAGAAAATCAAGGTGGGTGAGTTAATATCTTTTATTAGTCCAACTTATGTTGGTGAAAGAGACAAGCTTTCTAACAAGACAAGCTTTTCTAATTTTTTAGTTACAAAAAGTTAGCCAAAGTGACCTGCCAATTTGAAATCCAGTCATTTTCAAAACAGTTAAAAGTATTCTTAAGTACAAAATTAGGCTCCACCTGTACAAACTGTTTTTTTCAAACTAACCCCTTGTACTACTCACAAAAGCTTGAAGAACTGGGACCTTAATGTTATAATAAAATCTAGTTAGATCAGTTTATTTATCTTAATTTATTGTCTCATCGCTACTAACCCTATTTTTATTAATTTCTTTGATTTTCTAAAATACAATGGTGAGCACCCATCCAGAGCTTGGGGTGCCTACCCCATACATTTAAAATAAATCACAAAGGATTACCCCTAAAAGCATCCGCCTCACCATTCTTAAAGAAATATATACATACACCACCTTTTTCCTCTATGAATATTCTGTTCAACAATGCACTTTTTTGCTGCAAGCCATGATTTAATACTAATTTCAGTTGCTGCTAAGTCCCCACATGAACAATAAGAAAAAATGATTGACTATGGTAAATGCAGTGAAACAGATTACACTCAAAGTGATAGTGTATAAAATAAACTGATAAATATACTTTTCTCTAATCTTTCAGTTACAGTTATCGTAAGGCTTCTCTCCCTGCAAACACTGCTGTACACAACTATCCTTATTTATGTGACTAGTCCCCCACACAGACTTAAAAAGAAACTACTCATGTGAATAAAGTGTGCATGTTTGCAAGATCTGACCTTAGATAGGATTTGTAATAATAGTAGGCAAAAATTGTTCAGAAACTACTGTAATGTAAATTTTATGCTAACTGTATTCCTATAACAGGTCAAATTTTAAAAGACAAAATTAGGATTTTTACCCGTCTCACTTCATGTAAGTGGATTAATGACCTTAAAGGATTTGGGGTGAGAAAGTGAGCCTTAACTACATATTTTTAAAGGATATTCAGACAGCTAACCCATTTCAACAATCTCCCTTTTTAAAATATTGCATCTTTATATGGCTCACATTTTTCATCAGCTATTAATGTAGCTTTTTTGGTTTTGTTTAGAAAAATAAATTCAGAATTTTTGTCATATATCAAATTAAAAGAAAAATGATTATTTGTTTCTGAAAATGTTGTACAACCACCATAATTTGAACTCCCAAACTTGTATGCCAAGTGAGCAGTCTTATCCACATGAATACAACTTTTTTTGTTTTTTGTTTTAAGTAAGGACAAGCACTTGTCTAAATTTGCTATAGTCTAGGCCAACAAGTTGCAATAACATAAAGTGGTACTAAATTGAGGAAACAATAGAAACCACTCAGATGCAACATGCAGTGTACACCTTTTAGCTTACAAATAGATGGTTTTGTTCATTTTCATTTTATTTTGTACAACATTCTGAACACATAAAACGCTAAGTGCTTATTATTAGAACCTCTCTCTCTTTTCAAAAGTTTCCAATGTGTTCTCATTAGAACCCAACAAGTTGCACCATACTTTCCATTCACCCCCACAGCCATTTTCACTTTGCAAACCGTCAGCCCAGCTCCTTACTTGGACAGAAAGGTTCCTGTTGAATACCACAAGACACTCCCCTCCTCGAGGGGTTGAGCAGGCTACTGGTGTAACACATCAAATCCATGTTCCTCCACAGAACATGCCAAGGAACTGAACCCTAGGTCTCCACTTGGCCCGTTTTTAATTTTTTTTTAACTGCATTCTTTATCTCTTGCCCTACAGGTAAAAATGCGAAAACTCTTCCCACATACAAACTCTTCAATATTCTTGTAGGATAGTGCAAAATCAAAGAAAACAAAATTCAAATAAGTTTGACACAGAGGGTTGTTAAATATTCAAATATCAACTATACATGGAGGAGAAACACCATGAACATTTTTCATCTTCAGAGCAAGATCACTGTAAAAATGTTAATTTTGTGGGGAATTTAACATTCTTCATTCAATAATATTTTTTCTCAGCTCTCACACAGACTGCAAGCTCTTTAGGGCCAAAACTCTTATTTGTTCAACACATTTGTGGGTTGTATGGCTATGGGTAAAATTTCAAAAGTGCCTAAGTGACTTGGCAATCTAAGTCCCATTCCAAAAAGTGACTGTGGCCCCTAAATACCTAAGTCACTTTTCAAAACGGGACTTGGGCACGTTTGAAAATTTTACCCCACAAAAAATTAATCACAGCAAAAACAGAATAACTCTTGAACAGACCACAGAGCTCTGAGCAGTAAATAGAAAGACTCACAAACACCATGAACTGTTAAAACCCCATGGCGAAGCAGGATTTTAAAGTTATCGAGAGGCACAGGAAACATACAAACCATACGATATGAGACAGCCTATATTATCAGGTATGATAATAAATTGTTCTGTCAACAAAAAATGTTGCCAACCACTCAGCATAGAAGCCATTTAAAATAAATTTAAAAAACATTTATTTTGGGCTGAATCCTGACTTCTGTAAATCAAGAGTAAGTGGTACAGAAAATTCCTAGTCAAGAAGGAAAAGGGGTCAAGTTTAGGTCAGGCTTAGTTAATACGTTTTCTAAACGCAATCTTTTTCTTAGCATATATGCAAGATAACCCCTTTAGTTCAATTTTAGTTGTTTGAGTTGTAGCTTTAGTTTGTCTTTCTCCTTATAAGCCCCACACAATCAATAAGGGAACTGACTGACTGACGACATAGTGGAAAATTTAAATAGATGAAGTTCTTTCAAATGTACAAAGTAAAACTGGGAAAAAAACCTCTTTCAATTATGGTAATTTTATGTGTTAATTCAAAATAATAGTACATAAAACTTTTGTGACTATATGAGCAAAAACCACCTGAGTATTTCAGCTGTAAATTCTGGTTCTATACAAACAAATTCTCTCAACTCAAGATGGTTGAATTCAGTATAGTCGAAGGATGGGGAAAAAAAATTGTTCTTTCTCCAAGAACACAACTGCTTTCAGTAGACTGCAAACAAAGTGATTTCAAGTGTAAATTAGGAGTCTTTGCTTTATTGTATATTTGCCTTCTGTTTATTTTATAAAAAGCAAGTAGAATGTTTTCAATAAAAAGGGTTTTTTGGTGTGTGTGTATGTGTGTGCGCGTGTGTGTGTGGTTTTTTGTTTTTTAAAATAACAACGTCCAAGAGGGCCACATGGTGAGACTTCTGAGGAGGAATAAGTCTATAATAGCATCAAAATCATATAAAAGGTTTTTATTTAAATTATACAAATCAGCTTATCAGACCACAGTTAGTTCATCTGGAAGGTTTTGACTGCTGTCTCTAAGATCAAAATTACCATAATCCATTTTCAATCCATTCTAGAGTTGCTTACTAATTATATATATAAGGTCCTGAGCGCGTGCGCACTCTCTCTCTCTATGCATACACACACACAGGACCTTGCCCCTTTAACATCTGTTCTGATAAAGCACTGAAGACATAATTTGAAGGTCACCAGCAGGTTAGGATTTAAGCTACAGAGTTTTGCATATCATTTCATGGTGTGATTTATTTTAATTTTTTATCTAGAAAATATTATTTATATATAAATGGGACACAGGAACTTTGTCATAAACATTATTAGCTCTCAGCAAATGTAATTAAATGTACAAACTGAAAGTGACTAAATGAGTTAAGCAACAATTTAAACATTTAAAAAATTCCTCCTTTAAGATACAGACGTGCATTGTTACTACCTCCTCTGAGCAAGTCTTGCAAGAGTAACTTAACTAATACCCAAGTTTTGAAACTACGAGGACATAAAAATGTGAAGTAGCAATAGAAGTCATATGACATAAGACAGCAGAGGGCTGATAAATCTTCCCATCGGGACCAGAAATCCATCAATAGGATTGATATGATCCCCACTGACACCTCCAAAATATAAAAACTTCTAATTATATAAGGAAGCAGATTTGGTGGGAAAACAAAAAGATAAAAATTATTTATATCTGAGTTCACTATCTTGTTTTGATATTGAATTGATCCCTTACAGATTGTTCAAGCCCCGTCCATAGAGTAGGGAGGCCTACCTGGGAAACACAGAAGCTGCACCACACACTTTTCTAAAAGAAGTTCAGAAAGGCATAAACCTTCTTGCTGACTAAATTACTTCTGCGCATAAACAATAAATGATACTAAAAATGGCATGGAGGAGTTCCAAGAAAGAAATTCATAGGTGGAGTGCCAAACTGAGGGCACTGAAGACACAGAATCTTCATCTCAAGCCATAAGTGCTGGAAATAAAGGTGCTGGGGGTGCTGACACACCTCCTGGCTTGAAGTGGTTTCCATTATATACAAGGTTTACAGTTTGGTTCAATGGGTCTCAGCACCCCCACTATAGAAATTGTTCCGGTGCCCCTGGCTCAAGCTCAAACCAGTAAAATCAACTAAAATTGCTAGAGAATCCAGGAAAAAATTGGAAAACATGGGGGACAGAGCAAGAAAATTTAATCTGAGGTTACTGGATCTCACTGAAGGAGATCTGCTTTTTTCATAAAGTACTTCAGCAAGAAAATCTTTGCAAGAGAGCCTTCTGACCATGGATTTAAGACCGAGTTAATTGCAGCCATCTCCAAAAACCTGCTGCTAATAATAAGAAAGAAAGAAAGAAAGAAAGAAAGAAAGAAAGAAAGAAAGAAAGAAAGAAAGAAAGAAAGAAAGAAAAATTCCATGGCAAAGAAAGAAAAGATTTAATTAGATAGAGAAGAGAACAAAAAAGGAAAAAATAATGTTCTTCTCTGACATGTGTGCGCCTACTCGGAGAAGAATGCTATATATACTACTGTAAAAAGACTGAATGAGAAGAGAATATTCTTTGTTCTTTCATATCCTGCCTAACTCAGAGAACTTTATAGAAATCAAATTCTCCAGCAGTATAGTGATCTCTTGGAAAATCAAAAGGTATCTAAATAACTAACATGTGAACCTAACTGATAGCCACTGAAAGATAAGCCAGAGAAGAGGAATAGAGCTGAACTTTTAAAAACTCATTAATGTGTGTTTACTGTTTACTTGTTAGAAACATTAAAAAATAAGGGTTGTAAAAGATGCTATAGACAGGGAAAGAGATAGCTGCAGTATTCACATGTGTTTCATATTTACAATTATACAATATCTTTATTTTATACGGAAATTATAATAATTATTTTCGCTTCCCTAATTAAACTCATATCATGCAGGATCCGACAGCATTCTTTTTGCAGAATAAGAGTGCAGCTCAATACTTTTTATTTAATTAGTAAATGTTTACCTCTAGAATACGTGTTATTTTTGTACAATTATATAAGAGATAAAAGCTGGTACCAGTATTATTTATTGATTCCATTACCTAGGGGGGCTACTGATGAAACTGTGGGAGGAAAAACAAAGCAAGCATTGACCATTAAGTTAAAAAACCTAAAGATAGTTACAAAAAATAAAAAGTATATTTTTCAATGTATAAATTGTAATGATATATGCTGGGGATACCAGCATTATTGCTATGGGACGTGCCATAGAGGAAGTGGCACTTAGAGGAATATTTTTGTATCTGTATCAAATCACTCTGTGTGCACCGCGCCCTCCCCCCCCCCCCCCCCCCAGTGCATACACACATTATGCAACAGGGCAGGACAACAGTATTTTTTTTTTTACAGTAAAACTGCCATTTCTAACATAAGATACAATTAGATCGGAGGATGCAACACCTCAAGCAGGAATTGAAAGGACTAAAAATAGTGTAATGTTTCGGGGAAAGCCATTTTGTTCTCCCCCTACACCTCAGGAATGATGCTGGTGATGTGTTTTTCCTCCATGGGAGTAGGGAGGAGAAAACCCCAGTATAGCATGAGGGCAATTGGCACTGACTTCAGCAGATCCAAGCCAGGACTTTCTGAAGCTGATCTACATTGTAGCAGGAGAAGCTGCATCAGCTACAGTAAAACATCTTTGTATATATCTTTCAAAATGGAGTTTGCAGCCTGATATAGATAAATACAGAGCAAGAGCTCAATCTCACACAGATTCATAGGTTGTACAAATTCCCCAAATCATCACATTCAGGAGAGAAAGCAAGCTAGGGAAGGAGACTCTAGGGGGAGAAGCAACCCAACATGCAGGTGGTCTGCACAAGGCAGGAGACCATGATTGCCTTCCTGGACAACGATGGTCTCTCAAGAGAAGGATGAGCTAGTGAGGGGAACAGTGTTTAGAATGTTCTACATGACTCAATTCAGACTGATCCGAAGCATAGCAAGAGAGTTCTCTTTCCTTCACGGATAAATTAGGAGAACATTTGCAATGACAAACATTCCTCTGTGGATAAAAGTGATTTGAACTTTCTTTCTCAGAAACTTTCCTGTTTTCAGAGAGTGCTGGCTAGCCCAGACATGTAAAAGAGCTGAGACCCTGAGCTTTTCTAGGAACAAAAATCATGTACTCATTGAGATCTGTAGGACTCAAGACCATAGGTATCAGTGTCCTCAGACTTGCAGGGTGCAGATGAGGAAGAGGGGAACAGGATGAGGGGTATAGGTCTTTTGAGGGTACGTCTACACTACAAGACTATTTCGAATCTACTTAATTCGAATTTGTGGAATCGACCTTATGAAGTCGAATTTGTGTATCCACACTAAATACACTAATTCGACTGTCTGAGTCCACAGTAACGGGGCCAGCGTCGACTTTGGAAGCGGTGCACTGTGGGAAGCTATCCCACAGTTCCCGCAGTCCCCGCTGCCCAGTGGAATGCTGGGTAGAGCCCCCAATGCCTGCTGGGGGAAAAAAATGTATCGAGGGTGGTTTTGGGTAACTGTCATCATTGAACCGTGCGGGGGCTATGTGGCCTTTTGGCGGGGAAGGACGGATACTGATTCCTCTGCTGCGTGGCTCTGTGGTCCAGGACAGGGACCGTTGCATGAGGTCTGTATCCCCCCTCCCCCGCTACAAAGTCACGTACCCCCCCACCCACACAGAACCTGCAAACCACCTCCCATACCGACCAGGGTGCGTACTGACTGCAGTGTGTGTGTGACCTGCTGCTGATCCTGCCCCCATGTCTGTACCCTGGTAAAGGTGATTGTCCTGTCAAATTACCAACCCCCTTCCCCCCCTTCAAACACAGTCTCCTCTAAAAGAACATGACGGAAAAAGTAATTAACAGAAAAGTATTTTTTATTATCAACTAGACAGTTAGGGGATGAAACTGGGATGGGGGCTTGAGTGAGGCGGGAAGGAAAGGACTTCTCAAAATTTAGGCTATGAGAGCTTTTCGGTATTGAGCACTCTGCTGGGGTGCAGTGACAGTTTACACGGCCTCTGGCGCCCCTCCTTCTGGTTATTTTGGGTGAGGGGGGTATGGGACTTTGTGGCGGGGGAGGGCGGTTGCAGATACACTGCAGGGGGGCTCTGTCCCCCTGCCTGAGGTCCTGCAGAACATGCACAAGGCGCAGGAGCATGTCCGTTTGCTCCCTCAGTAGTCCAAGCAGCGTTTGAGTCGACTGCTTGTCTTCCTCACGCCACCTCTCCTCCCGTTCGCTGTGTGAGCGCTGGTACAGAGAGAGGGTCTCCCTCCACTGGCTCTGCTGGTCTGCCTCGTCTCGGGAGCACCCCATAACTTCAGCGAACATCTCGTCCCCTGTCTTTTTCTTTCGCCGCCTAATCTTTGCCAGCCTCTGTGAGGGGGATGCTGTGGCAGGTCTGGAGACAGTCGAAGCTGTGTGATGGGAAAAAGGGAGTGAATTCCTTGCAAAGATAAATTTTGGCGAACAATGAACACAGTGTAGTCTGTCTCTGTGAATTCTGGGTTGAGATCCCAATGCCCGATGGGGCAAAAACCATTTTCGCAGGTGGTTCTGGGTAAATGTCGTCAGTCATCCCTTCCTCCGGGAAAGGTACAGCAGACAATCATTTCAAGCCCGTTTTCCCTGGATTGCCCTGGCAGACGCCACAGCGTGGAAACCATGGAGCCTATTTTGCCTTTTGTGCCTGTCACTGTATGTGTACTAGATGCCGCTGACAGAGGCGGTCCAGCAGCACTACACAGCAGCATGCTTTTGCTTTTGCATGACAGCAGAGATGGCTACCAGCCATACTGTACCATCTACCATACCATAAATTGCTAATAAGATGGGCATGGTTACCAGTCCTTTTGCACTGCACCATTTGCTGCTGTCATAAGTGCCCCTGGCTGCTCTTAGCCAGGGGCGCAAAAGCCAAAATTGGGAATAACTCCCTGAGTCAATCCCTCCTTTTTGGTATCTAAAAATAGAATCAGTCCTGCCTAGAATATGGGCAAGTGTACTAGAGAACCACTGTATCAGAGAACCAAGCTGCTCTGTGTCAGATCCTGCATAGATTATGAGCTGTATGCTATTCACAGGGGGTGCTCCTGCAACAACCCCACCTGTTCATTCCATTCTTCCGCAGCCTTCCTGGGCTACCATAGCATTGTCCCCCCACTTCTGTGATGAAGTAATAAAGAATGCAGGAATAAGACACAGTGACTTGTTAGTGAGAAATGAGTGGAAGGCAGCCTCCAGTTGCTATGATAGTCCAGATAGGACATTAAGGAGCGTGGAGGAGAGGAGCACAGCATCCTGCTGCTAGTCCAGGGGCAATTGAATCTTTTCTTTACACATGAAGGGTGGGGGCTGATGAAGCTCAGCCCCCTGTTGCTATGATGAGGACGGTTACCAGCCATACTGCACCATCTACCAGGAAAAATTAGGGCCAGGCGCCCTTGATCAACCTCACAGATGCTAGTACGCATGGTTACCAGTCCTTTTGCACTGCCCCATGTGCCAATAGGCTGATGATGACGATGGGTATCAGTCTTACTGCACCATCAGCCACCCATGGCGGGGGGGGGACGGAGCAAGGATGTCGGTGTTGAGTGCTGCACCATCGCGTCTATCTGCAGCATTCAGTAAAGATAGGGTGACATGTAAAAGAGTCAAGAGAGGATTGTTTTCCCTTTCACTTCTGGGGGTGGGTGGGGGGCTGCGTAAATTGGCGAGCTATGCCCTGACCCACCGCGGACACTGTTTTTGACCCTAGAAGCATTTGGAGCTCAGCCAAGAATGCAAATGCTTTTTGGAGACAGCAGGAACTGTGGGATACCTTGCGTCCTCAGTCCCCCCTCCCTCCATGAGCGTCCATTTGATTCTTTGGCTTTCCGTTACGCTCGTCACGCAGCAGCGTGCTGAGTCTGTGCTATGCCGTCTGTCCGGAGATTTTTGAAAAATACTCTGGACCAGGCATAACATTACAGTAATTCCCCTAATTAGATGCAGGAGTCTCCGAGCGAGATCACCCTGAGGACGGTCACTGAAGGAGATAGAGAGCGCATGCTGCGTGAAAGCCAGCACAAACCAGGGCCCTATGCAGCCGTGCTCGGGGAGGCAATGCTCCCTGAGTACCTCATGAAAGCCTGGCGCGGAAAAGTGTGCTGCCACGGAGCACCCAATAAGGCAGCTCTCCCCAGGAACCTCCTGCGGAGGCTTTTCGATTACCTCCAAGAGAGGTTCGTGGAGATCTCCCAGGAGAATTTCTGTTCTATCCCCATATATAGAGAGACCTCCTTTTCACATACTTCAGATTCCTGTTATATTAAGAATAAAAGTGTACATGGTTAAAGCACTTACCGACTGCTCCTTCCCCTGATTCAGGATCCGGGTTAATGGCCGGGGAGGGTTGGTAGGGGATCTCCGTGACGGTAATGAAGAGATCCTGGCTGTCGGGGAAACCAGCGTTGTAAGCGCTGTCGCCTGCCTCGTCCTCCAGAAACCCTTCCGCATCTTCCCCGTCCGCGAACATCGCCGAGGAACTGTCCGTCGACACTGTCCCATCGTCAGAGTCCATGGTCACTTGTGGGGCAGTGGTGGCAGGTTCCGTAGCGTCCGTTTGCCGCTTTGATTTTTTGGTAGCCTTGTCTGGGGTCCTTGATTTTCACGCGGCGCTGCGTTGCATCCCGGCTGTATCCTCTGTCTCTCATGGCTATGGAGACCTTCTTGTAGGTCTTTGCATTCCGTTATTTGGAGCGCAGCTCCGAAAGCACAGACTCCTCGCCCCTCACTCCAATCAGATCCAAGAGTTCCCGGTCAGTCTTTGCTGGGTCCCTCTTTCTATTCAGAGATTACATGAACTCCTCTGCTGGAGAGTTCTGCATCGCTGCCGGTGCTGCTGAGCTCGCCCCGATGTCCAACCACGAAATGAGATTCTAACTGTCCAGACAGGAAAAGGAATTCAAATTTTCCCGGGACTTTTCCTGTGTGGCTGGTCAGAGCATCCGAGCTCGGACTGCTGTCCAGAGCGTCAACAGAGTGGTGCATCCACACCTAGCATCCACACCTAGCCTAATTTGCATCCACACCTAGCCTAATTCGACATAGCCATGTCGAATTTAGCGCTACTCCCCTCGTCGGGGTGGAGTACCGAATTCGAACTAAAGAGCCCTCTAGGTCGAACTAAATGGCTTCCTGGTGTGGACGGGTGCACGGTTAATTCGAATTAACGCTGCTAAATTCGAATTAAAGTCCTAGTGTAGACCAGGCCTGAGAGAACTAGAAAGCTTAAGCCATATTCCTCAGGAAGGAGGGATTGGTCTCTCAACCAAGTCAAAAAAGCTACATAGTAATGGTGGGGATTCAGAGCCATCTGTGGGCTAGTAATCTCTATTTAGTTCCTTGGGGGGAAGTAATCCAAAGAAGTTATTGTGATCATAAAGAAGGCAATGCAGGTTAAAAATACTGGGGTACTGCATGAAATACTTAAGGAAAAGAAGCATACACCACATCAGTCTTGGGGAACCCAAAAGTCTAGCATTTCCTTCACCTCTGACCAAACCTTTCCTCCTGGAAGACACGCTCTCTTCTGAGTGGGCACAAAAAGCTAGCGGAGTTGGAAAAGGGCATGTCCTGTCTTAAGAAAAGGCCCCAAATACTCAAAAAATCTGTTAGAAAACTTTTAAACACTTAATCAGCTTCAAAAAATTCAAGTTGACCATGTACTGTTAAGGGGGAGTAACCCTTTCCTTCAACATGTCGAAAAAAGATTTTCTTTAAGAAGATACAAATACTGTGATTTCCTCTAAAGGGACTCACAAGTCAGAATATAACCATAACAAATTATTTAGAAATTTGATTGGTTACAAAAAAGAAGGTGAACAATCCTTAACCAGGAAGCATGCTAGAACTTTGGACAGCAGAGCACTGATTCAGAAGTACAGGTTATTAGGGCCAAGGCATAGTGTGGGTTGGCAAAGACATGCACTTATGTAGGTATACAATTTAACTCATCCTTCAAACAAAAACCGTTTTTTAAACTTTGTTTTTGGAGCAATTTTTTCTCTCATATATAGAGATCTCTCAATATATAAGGAGAGGTGGCTGGTGGCTGTGGAGATTTGGTAATGCATCCTTAATTTCCCAGTAATTTTCTGAAACCTCCTGAATAAATCTGACAAAGGGTTAGGAGGCATGTAAAGCAGCTGTGAGAATACACAAACAGAAGCAAGCAATCAGGGCCGGCTCCAGCGTTTTTGCCGCTCCAAGCGGCAGGGAAAAAAAAACAACCCGCGATCGGCACTTCTACTGCCGCCACTTCATTCTTCAGCGGCAATTCGGGGACCCATCGCCAAATTGCCGCCGAAGAGCCAGACTTGCCACCCCTTTCTGTTGGCTGCCCCAAGCACCTGCTTGCTGCGCTGGTGCCCTGCAAGCAATATGGAAAACCAGACTTACAAAAGTTTTGGGGTGGTCATCTGGAAAGTTGCTACTTTAAGATATCTACATCACATATTCTTGGTTATCATTGGCTTGAAATCACCTAAGCTTCTTTTATTGTCTAAGTGCCAAAAATTGCGTCATTAAAAAATAACAATTAGACTATCAAGACTTCTGGTGTTGAGTTACGTTTAACATATCATAAACAATGGCAGTGAAAAAACATAATGTTATCAGTATGTAATATTTAAACAGTTTTAAACATTACCTCTGAAGATACATATCACAAGTTTTTGTTTGGTGTTTTGGGGATTTTTTTTTAACATAACTCCAGAAGGCTTGATTCAAATTTTGAAACAATATTTGAAAAAGGAACTTACTTGGCACTACTCTCCTTTCCTTTTCCTGATTCAATGTATTGCCTATTTACACTGTAAGCTCTTTGTATGTCCTGTCCTCATACTAGTCTGAAAAACACCTAACTTGCTGCTGGTGGTACATAAATAACAAATGCTAATTAAAAGAACAAACTTACATAAAATGAATTTCATATTCAATATGTTCATACAAACTGGTTTTTAAAATGGTCAGTGCTAACAGAGAAAGAAAGCCATATGACCTAGGAACAGCTACAAAAATAAAAAAATAAAATTCATGTCAAAGAGTCACCATCTTGACTGCAACATTACTTTTGTGAAGAAGGGAATCCCTGTAGCCCAGCATTTCTCAACCTTTTCGATACCAGGCAACAGCTTGCTGCCTTCCTAAACCGTTTCAGGAAGATCTCAGGGACTAGCGCCAGTCCACAGACCAATCATTGAGAAACACTGCAGCCAACTACACAGCTTAAAAACTTTTAGATTTAAAGCACTTCCTTTAAAAATACTATTCAAGCAATCCACGAGGGTGGTTGCAATAGGGACTATGCCATTTTTGTAGTTTTCCTAGGACAGCAACCGTTTACAGCTATTTTCTTCACAGGGATTGAACTTGAATCACCTCAAATTAAAAAAAACGCCAAAAAAATAGGAACGCACCACCTGGCTTTACACACCTGCCTACTTTTGGTCCATCTCAATGCTTCCCACTTGTTATTTAACCAGACCTTTAAATCCCTTCCCTTCTATAGGAACAGGTGTTTCAAACTCATTTGTATTCTATGTTGACCAACTTTCCACTGTAATATACTCTATAAGTTTATTACCATTTGTGGGGGAAAAAATTCTGCTTTCATTCCCTGCTCATTCCCACTATCATCATTTTTTATGAAAGGTCACCTGCTTTTTTAACCTTTTACCATTGTGAATAATTTATCTTAAGAAACTATCAGTCTATCAATTTTGAAACCTTCACAAAGTATCTTTTTTTTACAAGACTGAGCCACCATCTTTTCCTTGGAAGTTAAATTATTGATACCTGTTATTACTTTAGTTGGCCTATGTTTTGCCTTTCTAAAGCAGCACCAGCCTTGTAGTACAATGATCTATACCATACTATGAGGATACTGTGATATTGCAACCACATAATTTGCTGTAGAATTCACTCATTGCCATAGAATTGTGTCCCAGCTTCTCATCTTTCATTTTGAAAATACTGTTTCTGGTTTTTGAAGAGATAATGTGAAAAACACGAACCAAGTATAAACTGATGCAGGGATGCTTGCCTGAGTCTGCAAAGTGTCTAAAACTAAAACTTTGAGATTTGTGAACTGCCCCATTCATCCTAAATAGGGACACATGCTCTTCACAATTTGGGCATTTTCCCAATATCCCATACAATTCAACATTTTTGCCAACCACTTCACCATTTTGCTGCAACCAGGAATCCCAATACTTTCTCCCCCTCTCTCCTTGCACTGTGATGACATGCCTATCTCTGACTCCTGCTCTCCAGCTTTCCCTAAAATAAGTTATTTGAATTACAGTGCATGCTTGTTGCATTGCTCCATGAAGCTAGGCAAAAGTGGATCACAGAAGCAGAGTTGGAGTCCAGCTCGCAACCAGGAGAACCACAAGCACGGGCTGGTGAGCTGTGGGATTTAGAAAACAACACAGCAGTTGAGACCTGCTCAACTAGAGACGTTAGCCACTGTAGTCAGCTATCAGCTTCCCCCTTCTCTGGGGTGCACTGGGAAAGGAAATTATGAGCTGGGCTACGTGGAGAACGGCATGGGAACAGAGACTTGGAGCTTCATCTAGAGAGCACAATAAAAAAATCCATTCTCAAAAATAGTCATAGCTGAAAATAAACAACAATGGATTTAACGTCACTTCATATATTTCAACTGTGAGCATTTGTTTGCATGGGGATGGGATGAATGGGGATTAGAATAAATTTACATTGCCACAGAATTTAGGGGTTGCTGCTGTGGAATTTGGTCCCGCTGTGCTGTGGTTATAAACTGCACTCATATAGCACCTTTCCTCTGAGGATCGCCAAGTCTTGGTAAAATGTACAAATCTCAACTCTGTATGAGATAAGGAACCATTGTCTCCATTGTAATGTATGGGTAACTGAGGCACAGAAGGGCTAAGTGACTTTTCCACAGTTACACAGAAAGTCAATGACTAAGCCAGGAAAAGTACCCAGATCTAAACCTTACCCACAAGATCACAGTCCCGTCCATCTTTCCTACAGTGGCTTAAATAAGGTCTAACAACAGCCTTAGCAATCAATTTATTTGTTAACAGCCATTTCTATTGCACTCACTGTAGTACTGAGTGCTTCCCACAGAACACTAACAATGTCAGTGCTTTTGTATCTCTTTCTCTAACAAATCCTGTTGGAGTTGTATATCCATCATTTTATAAAGCAAAATCTGTAACCTTATTCAAAAGACACATACGGGCAGCCACCGGCTATAAGATATAATACAGTTAAATAAAAAGCATGATATGATTAAGTCACTTTAAATCAGTCTTTAAAAGAAAAAAAATAGAAGTCCGGAAGATTCATTATAATCTATAAACCCATAGTGAGTAATAAAACACTGGGAGCACCAACACCCCTTCCATTAAGCCCCTTTCTCCCAAGATTTAACCCCTCCATAAAACTCTCCAACCAGTCTTGTCTGTTTAGAGCAGACTCCTCATTTATTTTTCCTCACAACTATAATTCTTGTCAACTTGCATTATACATGGCTCAGGAGATAGTTAAATGGGATACAGAGCCTTTCACCCCTAGGTCACCAGTTCAAATCCAGCCCAGGTTGGTAGTGACCAAAAATTGTTACCAACAGATGGCTGTTTGGAATCCACTGCGAACCTTCATTCTGGCAAAGTAAAGCAACACATATTCCAGACACATACTTTGCATTATCTTAAAAGGTGATGTCTATAGGAGGAAGTAAATGAGCTTCTGCTCTTTTGGCTTCTTTAAGATGTTTGAAGAAGTCCTAAAAGGATTTTGTCCTAAAACCAAAAAATGCCACACCTTTTTCTCTGCTTGTTTTTTTTTACATTAGCAATTCTGGTCTTGTCTGCGATTGTATGGAAACTGGAATACTAGTGAAATTACAGCATTTTAAAAGATAGAAATCTGAGAAATTGAGGAGGAAAAGTATTTTTATTAGTTTTTTGTTTTTGTTATTAATTTAATGTTAATATCCAATAAACTCTTGTGAGAAAAAATGTCTTTGTTAAAGAGTCAAACACCCTTATCTTTTCAATTAAGGTTCAGTTCAGTGAACATTCACATTCCACATCTCTGACACTCTCAAGAAGTTCTTCCTGCAAAAACAAGCAAGACCAATGGTACCATTGCAGTATTAAGGGGAACGTGGCTAGTGTACAACTCTATGGCTTTGTTGCCTGGCAAGCCACAGGAAATTACCACCAGAGTTAATGTCAACTTCCACAGGATACCATTCCATGCCCTCTATGCTGCCCACAGGGAAGACTAAGTCATAAGGAAACGATAGTCCAGGGATCAGCACTTTTGGCACGCAGACCCTCAGGAAAAACCCCTGGCAGGCCGGGCCGGTTTGTTTACCTGCCACATCCGCAGATTCGGCTGATCGCAGCTCCCACTGGCCGCAGTTTACCGTCCCAGGCCAATGGGGGCTGCAGGAAGTGGCACAGGCCGAGGGATGTGCTGGCTGCCACTCCCACAGCCCCCATTGGCCTGGGATAGCAAACCGCAGCCAGTGGGAGCTGTGATTGGCCGAACCTGCAGACACGGCAGGTAAACAAACCGGCCTGGCCCGCCAGGGGCTTCCCCTGATGGGCCGCGTGCCAAAGATTGCTGATCCCTGCGATCGTCACACAGTTAACAGCAGAGCCATACTATAGAGAAGAAAGGAGCCTCAGCAGTAGCATGAAGATACTGTCCCTCAGCTTGAATGCTCTGAGGCAATGGTTCTCAACCAGGGGAACATGTACCCTGGGGGTACACAGAGGTCTTCCAGGGGGTATGTCAACTCATGTAGATATTTGCCTAGTTTTACAATAGGCTACATAAAAAGCATTAGCGATGTCAGTAAAAACTAAAATTTCCTACAGACAATGACTTATTTATATTGCTCTATATACTATTATACGGTAAGTATCACACTGAAATATAAGTAAAATATTTATATTCCAATCCATTAATTTTATATGGTAAAAATGAGAAAGTAAGCAATTTTTCTGTAATAGCGTTCTGTGACACTTTTGTATTTTTATGTCTGATTTTGTAAGCAAATCATTTTAAGTGAGGTGAAACGGGGTACGCAAGACAAATCAGCCTCCTGAAAGGGATACAGTAGTCTGGATAGGTTGAGAGCCAGTGCTCTAGACCTCCATGGGATTTCAATGCAGCTCTGAGGATATTGATGCTATTGGAGGACCTCCCGCTTTGGCATTCCTTCTAGTGGGATGATGATGACATGTCCTAATCCCTACTCTGTTGGGCTGATACCTCTGTAATGCCACAGTTCTTGACTTGCAGTTTCCCATGTAACAGTTCCTCTCCTGCAAATTTTTCTACAGGAGGTGACATAGCCCTAAATCTTTAGAGGACTGAAGGTTATTTTTAGCTTTGAAGAGCACTGATGAATTCTCAAGAATAGTAAAAAAAACAATCAATCCCGAAGAACCAATGGGAGTCAAACTACAAAAATAACAGATCACCTGAAATCAAAATGCTGCTAAAAAACTAACTGCCATTGTAGCTCACTCATGCGATCCCTCCATGATTCCGCTCAGTAATTTAACACCCCTGCCAATTATAAAGCCAGACTGTTCCTGTCCTATGCAATAGTGCAAGGAAGTGAGAGGGCATAACCGCTTTAACTAGTGTGCTGTATCACCACTTGCAGCATGCAGGAAGCAGGGGGCTTCGCAGAACAGCTATTCTAGCAAGCAGAAAGTGATATCTGTACGTTACGGAGCAGGAGCATACACTACAATGAGTATAGGTCCAGGGAGTTTACTTCCTCTTCCCAGAACAGTGGGTAGGAGACTGTGACTAGGAGTTAGTCTCCGTCTTGGGCGGCTCCAAAGAGAATGCAACAACATGCTGCCCCTTACTCTGAGGGTATGTCTACACTACGGGATTATTCCGATTTTACAGAAACCGATTTTTGGAAACAGATTGTATAAAGTCAAGTGCACGCGGCCACACTAAGCACATTAATACGGCGGCGTGCGTCCATGTACCGAGGCAAGCGTCGACTTCCGGAGCATTGCACTGTGGGTAGCTATCCCATAGTTCCCGCAGTCTCCCCCGCCCATTGGAATTCTGGGTTGAGATCCCAATGCCTGATGGGGCCAAAAATTTGTCGTGGGTGGTTATGGGTAAATGTCGTCAGTCAATCCTCCCTCCGTGAAAGCAACGGCAGACAATCATTTCGCACCTTTTTCCCTGGATTGCCCAGGCAGACGCCATAGCACGGCAACCATGGAGCCTGTTCAGCCTTTTTTCACTGTCACTGTAAGTCTACTGGATGTTGCTAACAGATGCGGTACTGAACTGCTGTCATGGGTGCTCCTGGCCGGCCTCAGTGAGGTCGGTCGGGGGCGCATGGACAAAAATGGGAATGACTCCCCAGGTCATTCCCTTCTTTACGTTTTGTCCAAAGGGAGAGTCAGTCCTGTCTGGACTATCGGGCAAGCCTACTAAAGAACCAGAGAGCACAGCTGCTCCGGGTCAGAGCCCCAGACATCCCGCAGAAATGATATGCTGCATGCCATTCTAGGGGGTGCCCCTGCAACAACCCCACCCATTGCTTCCCTCCTCCTCCACCCCTCCTGGGCTACCATGGCAGTTATCCCCCCATTTGTGTGACGAAGTAATAAAGAATGCATGAATAAGAAACAACACTGACTTTATTGCCTCTGCAAGCAGAGATCGAAGGGGAGAGGGGAGGGCGATTGGCTTACAGCAAAGTAGAGTGAACCACCATTCTGCACTTACTCAGCCTATAGCTGAAAATGGGAATCTTTGACAAGCACTAGGATAGAAGCACAGGTAGGACTGAATCTCCATTTGTGTGTGGGCCTTTAGTTGACACTGGTAAAATACAAAATGTCCCAGAATATGTATGTTGGGGGACAGTTCTAAACGGCAGCTTAATTTTTTTATTTGCAGCAAAATGTAGAGGTCTAAGTATCTGATTGTGAGCCCTGGTAGCAAGGGGTAGGCTGGGGTAGGCGCGACCGCACAGTGCAGCTCACTGGGGAGAGCAGCCTGAGGTAGAAGCCTCCAGCTGGCATGATATTCCAGGCAGGACTGAATCTCCATTAGACAAAACTTAAAGAAGAGAATGACCTGGAGTCATTCCCATTTTTGCCCAGGCGCCCCTGGCTGACCTCACCGAGGCCAGCCAGGAGCACTCACGGGATGACGACAACGGATACCAGTCCTATTGCACCGTCTGCCATCAGGAAGGGAAGGGGAGGGGATGCTGCTGTTTAGCGCTGCAGCACCGCATCTGCCAGCAGCATCCAGTAGACATACGGTGACATTGAAAAAAGGCGAGAAACGATTTTTTCCCCTTTGCTTTCACGGGGGGGGGGGAGAGGGGGCAACGACATATACCCTGAACCACCCGCAACAATGTTTTTGACCCTTCAGGCTTTGCGAGCTCAGCCCATAATTCAAATGGTTTTCGGAGAGTGTGGGAACTGTGGGATAGCTACAGTCATCAGTCGCCTCTCCCTCCCTGAGCGTCCATTTGATTCTTTGGCTTTCTGGTACACTTATCTCAGCTCCTTAAGTTTCACGCAGCACTGTGTTGAGTCCCTGTTGTAGCATCTGTCCATCATGGCCTTGGAGATTTTTTTCAAACGTTTTGGCATTTTGTCTATTGGAACGGAGTTCTGATAGAACAGATTCATCTCCCCATACAGAGATCAGATTCAGTATCTCCCGTATGGTCCATGCTGGAGCTCTTTTTTGATTCTGGGACTGCATGATCACCTGTGCTGATAGGCTCTCCACGCTGGGCAAACAGGAAATGAAATTCAAAAGTTTGCGGGGCTTTTCCTGTCTACTTGGCCAGTGCAACTGAGTTCAGATTGCTGTCCAGAGCGGTCACAATGGTACACTGTGGGATAGCTCCTGGAGGCCAATACCATCGAATTGAGGCCACACTAACCCTAATTCAAAATGGCAATACCGATTTCAACGCTACTCCCCTCATCGGGGAGGAGTACAGATATCAATATTAAGAGCCCTTTATATCGAAATAAAGGGCTTCGTTGTGTGGACGGGTGCAGGGTTAATTCGGTTTAACGCTGCTAAATTCGAGATAAACTCGTAGTGTAGACCAGGCCTGAGAAGATTGCAAACCAGTGATCTAGCCCATAGGTAGTAAACAGCAAACACTTAATCCAACTCTGACGTCTAGGGAATGTCTTTTAGAGTTCACATTTTTGTGCATATAGTAGAGAGAAAATCTTTACACATTGTTTCAAATAAATAAGAGACTAACAAAATTTCTGCCACTAAAGGAAGATATATGGGAAAGTAAATTATATATTTTCATGTACTGTGATAGATTACCGGGGTATTAATGAACCAAAAAGGGACCATTATTTTACCATTTCTACTGAACTCCCTAAGGACCACTTTTATTCTTGGTCCTTAAATTGTTTTAGAGTATTAATAAAAGTTTATACTTCATGTCCTAAAATATATTTCTATTGCATTCATGCTTAAGTAAAAACTGTTTTCTCAAGTTTGTTAATTAAGATCCTAGAATTGTTTTATTCTTCATGTAATGTCTGTTAATTTGTAATGGCATACTTGAAACAAGGGCAAGGAATGATGAAAAGACCTGACTATATGATTCACTATGTCTTGACCTCACTAGTCTTTATCATTTTGTTAATAATTGTAAAAGACAAGTAGATGAACCCATTCATTAAAAAAGTTACACTTCAGTGACAGAAAGAAATTCACTCACCTTTTTACATTCATCTGCTCTTTTAGTTTGCTGTACATTTCCAGTACTATATAAAACAAAAATATTAACCCATTTAGATCTTATTGCAAATTAAATACTCTAGTTAATAAGAAAAAGAATATATACTTTAAAATGAAAAGTATAAACTGTATATTATTTTAGTCTTAGTTTCACTTACACACTTTTCTCAATAACATATTACAATATGAAGAGCAACCAGAAGTAGCAAAAATAAGGTTCTAGATTGCAGATTAAGAGAAAAAAAGTAAACTATTAAAGAGAAGTTAAACAGTAAAGAATTTAAAATGAAACAGTAGTTTCAAACATTTCTCAATGTAAACACACCAACTTTTGTTTAAATATCTGTCAATTAATTATGTTCATAGCACACCACAAAAAACCTGGGGAATTTCATATGTATTATCAGTTAATGGGAACAGTTCATAGAAAGGCAACAGTACCATCTACTGTCATTATCCCAAGTCACAACAGAAAGATTACGTAGTACCAAGAAAAAGATTCAAACCTATCTGCCAACGTTATAAACAGAAGTCAGTCTTTATAAATGTACACTGTGAAATGCAATGTTCTCTAACTATATACGAAACAATGTCTCAAGATGGTGCTGTTTCATAACAAACTATTGTGATACTGCACAATGTTGAAAGATGATACTATAAATAACATTCACAAACTTTATGTTTTCCCTTAAATTTTTAACCACAGGAAAATAAATATTAAACAACAACTTCAAAGGTTTAAATGCAAACATATTTATTGTATGATAAAAATACACATGCTTAATTTTTTCGTACAATCTATGTCCTCTCGTTGTTAGCTTGCTAACAAGGCTGTATGTTTACTCTATTACAATTATTAAAGAATAAATATACCATAATGAGATCTAAATTTGGACACATTTGTAAGATCCTAGTAACTCTTCTGCTAAATTTCATGTTACAGAACATTGAAATAGGAGAGAAAAAAATAATACTGCTGTTGTGTTTTGGGTACAATGACTTATCTCATTGGCTATTGTATTTAGCCAAATGTCACTATTGCACATATTTGTAACTCACCTGGAAGACACAACTGCAGTTTTTCCACTACTGTTGTAATATTCCGCTGCTGAATTCTACATCGGATGATTTCCTCTGTTTGGGCTATCACCTTAGATATTTTGTAAAAAATTACAATTAAATTATGCAAACAAATTTAATTTGCTGCAAATGTTCAATTAAAAACCATTTTCTCACCTCTTTCCCAGCATCTTGAAGCCTTCGGTTGGTATCAGTAACTTGGACCTTAAAAATAATTTCACCTTTGTTAGACAAATATGCATATATTGCCCTGATGTAACTGCTCACCCTTGTAATTAGATCATGCTTCATGAGAAATTTAGAACAAAGAAATGCAAATTCAAATTAACTCTACAGCTTGAACTTGAACTTTTGATTGCAAAGGGCTTTTGTTAACTTCAATTACTTATGACAGTTCTTTCTAACAGATTCTGTGGCAAACTTCTCGAATTTACTTGGGATTTTTGAACTTTACTTGTTTCTGTAGGTCTGTCAAACAATTCAAATCATTGACCCAATTGATCACTGGTCCCTTTTTGATAACCTCAATGAGCTCTATGTGCCATTCATTGTCTGTAAGATATGGTGATTGCATTTTATGGTAATTAAACATTCATACTTTGCTGAATGCAAACACTGGGTGGTTGATTAACATCAAACGTGGAAATCTCCAAACCACAGCAACATTTTAATGCTGCAGGTGCAGGCAAAGCTCGACCTCAGATTTTCCCACATATTAAGTGACTCATTAGGTCATCATAATAAGGAAGCACATTCTAGTTTATTAAAAATCTCATTAATTTCCAAACAAAGATGCTCAATGACCTCATTGACGCTGTATTTGGTCTCTTGTTATCTGAATATCCTTTATATAATGCTCTTCTAATCATAACCTCTGGTGAACTACGCTCATTCTGTCTGGTGTGCATATTTTGCTTTCCAAAGTGTAAAGAGAGCTAAAAGGGACAGGTCTCACAATTCATTATTCTGCATTCTGACTTCTGAGTAAACCTTAGTCCTCACTTCTAATGAATACCACAACACCACCTACTCTTTTGGGGAGCACAAGAACACTTTTTTAAAAATGTGCAACTGCAAGTGGAGGCTTTCCAAAAGAATCAAGATTTCTAACAATATTTTTTCTGAATCTGAAATTGAGAGGTCTTATACATAATTTGGTAATCAAACTGAGAAAAACACAAGACCTGTTATAAGAAATATTGCTTTTATCAATACTTTGCCTTTTAAAAGTCTTCCAGAATTACTTGATATATTTATTTTTGGCAATGTTTTATAAAAAATTATAAATGAAGAAATCATAAAATGAGACCTAAAAAGATATGAACATGGCAAATGTATTATTATAGTAGACAAGACATTTCTGAAAAGCTATACAATTTCTGAAAAAATTAATTGTAAACATCAGGATGTGTATGTATATCATGAAAGTCTTATCCCTTAAAGAAGAAACATTCCATCTAGTATTAATCAATGACAGCAATATACAGAAGTTTAAATAAGTAGTTTCTTACCTTTAATTTTCCTGCATCAGCCCTTACTTTAAGAAGTTCTGTAATAGCATCCACAAAGCCCTGATGGTGAAAATTACACATCTTTTCTATCTCTCTGTCATGATTACGTATGCAAGCATCTAGTTTTTCCATAAATCTTTGGTGTGCATTTGGCTGGTCATCATATACAGACCTGTTAAATACAAATTACAAAACAGAACTTTCTTTTTTCTGAATAGTTTAGTATAACAGGTAGGGACCATTACTGAAATCTTAAGGTTTTCATCTTTTAAATTCAAACTTGGTATCACAATGACATAATTTGTGACCCACACCGCTGATATTATTAAACAAAAGACATAATTCAAAACCGAGCTCTGAACCTGACCCTTATGGCATTAATCCCAGTGCTTAACCAGTTATATCATGGTTGACCTCAGCCTCACTGGTCGGTTACTTATGCTCTTATGCTCAAATATGAGTACAAAAGACTCAGCTTCTCTAACTACTTCAAATAGCATAGATCACTTTTTCATCAAATTCCACTGTTTATTAAATATAAAGAGGTGCAAATATACATATTTATTTTTCTAGTATGTCTAACAACAGATTTGCCCAATTAAATACATTTTCCATGACTCTAGCCAAACACAGTTAAGAAATATCCTGAAGCATTCAGCCCCCTAGTGGACTACAATCAACAGTAACTAATAAAATGCAATCTTTTTTTCTCATAAAAAGATTTATATAGAGTTCCAAGAGTGCAACAGGGCCAATATTTTAAAACCCAGATGCATAAAGTTTCCATCTAAATCTATGCCTAGGCACACAAAAGTGGTCTGATGTTCAGAAGTGGTGAGCCACCATCACTCCTATTGACGTCAGCCCTTTTGATAATCAGGCTGTTTTTATTAAGGATCCTAACTATGGATTTAGTTGCCTAATTTTAGGCATTCAGTTTGAAAACTTTGGCTTTGGGACTTCACAGACAAGTAAGGAGTCTGGGTTCTTTTTCCTGAGCTGCTTATAATCCTACTGATGACATACAATTGAGGACTAGGAAGCAGATACAATAAAAAGCAAAGTTGAAAATGTAGTTTGTTAATTCCACTTGTTTTAATAAAATTTGGTTTTGGAATTTTCGGGGTTTTTTTGCAAGGGTGGGGGTGGTGGGTTGATTTGTTAATTCTTTGAAGGTGGAACTAGGATTTATAGGCCTCATGGAAGAATTGAACATTTAGCTTGTTGAATTTGCTCAGGGGACTAGTAGTCACATGAAGAAGGCATAGACATCAGAATGGGCAAGGAAAGGATATAGTGGGTGATTAATCTTTAAGCTTCAACAGAAGCTTCAAAGAGGAGTGAGAGGTATGGGCAGCTAAACAGCAGAGAAAAGGACAGAGTCCTTAAATCTGATCAGTGAGGGAAAGGCAATCAAAGGATTAGAACAGTGACTTGACATGGTCACAGTGGCGGGCAAGACAGATGACTGTTGGAATAGTAACACAGAGGGTACGTCTACACTACGGGACTATTCCGAATTTGCATAAACCGGTTTTGTAAAACAGATTTTATAAAATCGAGTGTGCGCGGCCACACTAAACACATTAAATCGGTGGTGTGCGTCCATGGTCCGAGGCTAGCGTCGATTTCTGGAGCGTTGCACTGTGGGTAGCTATCCCGTAGCTATCCCATAGTTCCCGCAGCCTCCCCCGCCCCTTGGCATTTCCGGGTTGAGATCCCAGTGCCTGATGGGGCAAAAATCATTTTCGCGGGTGGTTCTGGGTACAGCCTCACCCCTCCCTCCCTCCCTGACAGCGGCAGACAACCGTTTCGCGCCTTTTTTGCTTGGTGAACCGTGCAGACGCCATAGCACAGCAAGCATGGACCCTGCTCAGCTCCATACCGCAATCGTGGATGTTTTAAACACCTCGCGCACTCTCGTGCAGTATATGCTGAACCAGGACCTTCGAACCGAGGCGAGTAAGAGGCGGATACGGCAGCGCGGCGATGACAGTGATGAGGACGTGGACACAGAATTATCTCAAACCGCGGGCCCCGGCGCTTTGGAGATCCTGATGGTAATGGGGCAGATTCTATCCATTGAACGCCGATTTTGGGCCCGGGAAACAAGCACTGACTGGTGGGACCGCATTGTGTTGCAGGTGTGGGACGATTCCCAGTGGCTGCGAAACTTTCGCATGCGTAAGGGCACTTTCATGGAACTTTGTGACTTGCTTGCCCCTGCCCTGAAACGCCATAATACCAAGATGAGAGCAGCCCTCACAGTAGAGAAGCGAGTGGCGATAGCCCTGTGGAAGCTTGCAACGCCAGACAGCTACCGGTCAGTCGGGAATCAATTTGGAGTTGGAAAATCTACTGTGGGGGCTGCTGTGATGCAAGTAGCCAAAGCAATCACTAAGCTGCTGCTACGAAAGGTTGTGACTCTGGGAAACGTGCAGGCCATAGTGGATGGCTTTGCTGCAATGGGATTCCCTAACTGTGGGGGGGCGATAGATGGAACCCATATCCCTATCTTGGCACCGCAGCACCAGGGCACCCAGTACGTAAACCGGAAGGGGTACTTTTCAATGGTGCTGCAAGCACTGGTGGATCACAAGGGACGTTTCACAAACATCCACGCGGGATGGCCAGGGAGGGTTCATGACGCTCGCGTATTCAGAAGCACTACTCTGTTTAAACGGCTGCAACAAGGGACTTACTTCCCAGACCAGAAAATAACAGTTGGGGATGTTGAAATGCCTGTCGTTATCCTGGGGGACCCAGCCTACCCCTTGATGCCATGGCTCATGAAGCCATACACAGGCAGCCTGGACAGTGGTCAGGATCTGTTCAATTACAGGCTGAGCAAGTGCAGAATGGTGGTGGAATGTGCATTTGGCCGTTTAAAGGCGCGCTGGCGCACATTACTGACTCGCTCAGACCTCAGCCAAACCAATGTCCCCTATGTTATTGCTGCTTGCTGTATTCTCCACAATCTCTGTGAGAGTAAGGGGGAGACCTTTATGGCGGGGTGGGAGGCTGAGGCAAATCACCTGGCCGCTGATTACGCGCAGCCAGACACCAGGGAGATTAGAAGAGCACACCAGGAAGCGGTGCGCATCAGAGAAGCTTTGAAAACGAGCTTCATCAATGGCCAGGGTACAGTGTGACTGCTGTGTTTGTTGATGAACACCCAACCCCCTTGATTGACTCAGTCCCTGTAAGCAACTCCCCCTCCCCCTTCGAGTACAGCTTACTTATGCAAATAAAGTCACTCATTTAAAAAGCATGAATTCTTTATTGATTCATTATAAAAAGAGGGAGAGAAGTAAGGGTGTGCTTTGGGAGGAGGAAAGGAGGGATGGAGAAGGCCATTAAAAAAATAAAATTCAGAGTAACGACATCCTTCTGGTTGGGCTGTCCACGGGGGTGGAGTGGGCGGGTGCACGGAGCCTCCCCCCACGCGTTCTTACATGTCTGGGTGAGGAGGCTAAGGAACATGGTGAGGGGGGAGGGTGGTTATACAGGGGCTGCAGCGGCACTCTGTGATCCTGCTGCCGTTCCTGAAGCTCCACAAGACGCCGGAGCATGTCAGTTTGATCACGCAGCAGCCCCAGAGTTGCATCCCGCCACCGCTGATCTTCCTGCCGCCACCGCTGATTTTCCTGCCGGTCTTCCTGCCGCCACCTCTCATCTCGGTTGTCCCTCCTGTCCTCACGTTCATCCCTCCTGTCCTCACGTTCACTGGCCTCTTTCCTGTAATTTGAAACCACGTCCTTCCACTCATTCAGATGAGCTCTTTCATTGCGTGTAACTTCCATAATATCCGAGAACATCTCATCTCGCGTCTTCTTTTTCCTCCGCCTTATCTGTGCTAGCCTTTGGGATGGAGGAGGGACGCTTGAAATATTTGCAGCTGCATGAGGGAGATAAATATTTAGAAAGATACATTTTACAGAACAATGGTTATACTCTTTCACAGTGAAAAGCACTATTCACCTTACATAGCACATGTGATTTCCCTACAAGGTCGCATTTTTCATCTTAATAGTGCCTGCTTGCAACTCTTGGGTTACAGATCTCAGACACAGGTCCAGGCATCAGGATTCAGCTTGCATGCGGCCATGGTAAGCCACTGTCTCAGTGATTTACCCCTCCCCCCCCAACGCATGGCTAATACCATGCTAGCTCCCTGCTAATCAACAACCTTCCCCCTCCCCCCCACCCACTGCTTGTCCGGTAGCTTGGGGAAGATCGCCTCGCCGGTGACCAAACAGAAAAGATCATCGGCATTTCACTCCTCCCCTCCCCCCGCTTCGCTACGTGCAGGAAAGTGTTTTTTTTAAGCTGCTGCATTCCACGAACCCAGTAGAAAAATGGCCACCCCCCCTTACTTAAATTCCTGATTTCTAACCAGGTTATCCTGAACGATATCACTTTGCTGAGGATAACAGAACAAGATAAAGAGCGCATGCTTCTTGAATGCCAGCAGTCACCGGGACCATACGCCGCTATGCTTTGCCACGCAATGATACCTGATTACTTGCTACATGCATGGCATGGTAAAGTGTCCTACCATGGTGGGCGGAACAAGGATGCTTTGCCCAGAAACCTTCTGCAAAGGCTTCTGGAGTACCTACAGGAGCGCTTCATCGAGATGTCCCTGGAGGATTTCCTCTCAATCCCCGGACATGTTAACAAACTTTTCTAAGTAACTATACTGTCTGCGAATGCGTCCCAAGTCCTCAGGGCAAATCAATCATTAAAAAAGGCTTGCTTAAAAAACACTGTTTGCTATTTGCAAAGGTACACTCACCAGAGCTCCCTTCCATGGCGTCATTCTCTGGAATAGTTGCTTGTGAGGGCTGGGAGCAGGGTAATTCCGTCAGGGTGATAAAAAGCTCCTGGCTGCTGGGGGTCACGGAGTGCTGTGTGCTCTCTGCGAGGTCTTCCTCCTCTTCTTCATCTTCATCTTCCCCGTCTGACATGGCAGAGATTACAACCCCCACCTCGGAATCCACGGTCAGGGGTGGGGTACTTGTGGCGCAGCCCCCTAAAATTGCATGCAGCTCAGCATAGAAGCGGCATGTTTTTCGACCTGCCCCGGACCTTCCGTTTGCTTCTTTGGTTTTCTGGTAGGCTTGTCTGAGCTCCTTAACTTTCACTCTGCACTGCACGGAGTCCCTGCTGTGGCCTTTATCCGTCATAGACTTAGAAATTCTTTCAAATACTTTTTCATTTCGTCTTTTGGAACGCAGTTCTGTTAGCACTGAATCCTCTCCCCATATAGCGATCAGATCCATTACCTCCCGAGCGGTCCATGCTGGGGCTCTTTTTCGATTCTCAGGAGACTGCATTGTTAACTGTGCTGATGAGCTGTGCGTGGTCACCTGTGATGATGAGCTCTCCACGCTGGGGAAGCAGGAAATGAATTTCAAAAGTTCGCGGGGCTTTTCCTGTCTACCTGGCCAGTGCATCCGAGTTGAGAATGCTGTCCAGAGCGGTCAGTGGTGCACTGTGGGATAGCTCCCGGAGGCCAATACCGTCGATTGCGGCCACACTAACCCTATTCCGATATGTTAATACCGATATTAGCGCTACTCCTCTCGTCGGGCAGGAGTACAGAAACCGATTTAAAGAGCCATTAAAATCGATATAAGGTGCCTCCTAGTGTGGACGGTTTTGGCGTTAAATCGGTTTTATGCTCCTAAAACCGATTTAAACGCCTAGTGTAGACCAGGCCAGAGAATGCAAGAGTCAAGGAAGCCATTGAAGTTTTAGTATTGCCAACCCCAAGTGTTCAAAAATCATCAAACTCCCAAAATTATGAAATTGGTTTAAAAATCATGAGATTTTTTAAAAAACTGAATTATTTTAATTTGCCTTCTAGTTTTTGGGCCTTTTCATGTTTTCAGTCTTTTCTTCACAACCAGAAGGGCTAGAAACTTACTATTTCCCTCCCAAAAGGAAAGCCAAGATTCTCATGTAATTATAGGTGCTGGAAGTAGGTGGTTTGGGGTTGCTGCCGCACCCCTTGGCTTGAACTGGTTTCCATTATATACAGGGTTTACAGTTTAGTTCAGTGGCTTTCAGCACCCCCACTATAAAAATTGTTCCAGCACCAATCACCTGACCTGGGCTTTAAGAAAAAACACCGAAATACTGTAATTTGGACAGAGTTTTTGGCCGTGTATTGAGATAGTTCATACATCTGAATTTTGAGTACTTTATTCACAAAACTAAAAATATTTTCCATTTTGCTGACACCTATAGGCGAACAGTCATAGCACAAGAGAGAGTCTTGGACAGGTCATCTTCCATGGAAGCCTCAACTTTCATCTCCCCCTTGTAGTTGTTTATTGCACTGTTCCTCAAATATTAGGAAAAATAAAATAAAACCAAAATATTGGAAAAGACTAAAATAAGCAACGATATACACCTCTACCCCAATATAACACGGCCTGATATAACATGAATTCAGATATAACACGGTAAAGCAGTGCTCTGGGGCGGGCGGAGCTGCGCACTCCAGCGGATCAAAGCAAGTTCGATATAACGCGGTTTCACCTATAACGCAGTAAGATTTTTTGGCTCCCGATGACAGCGTTATATCAGGGTAGAGGTGTAGTTGTGATGGAAATCACCCCTGCATTCACACCCTACAAACTACTGTAATAATCTTTGTACAAAATATGCCTTGTGAGGTATCATTTGAAAACTAATAACTCACTGGTCGATAATATCATGATGAAATGTGTGGTAACATAATATGTAAATTTATAAATGTGAGTTGAAATTATAACTGAGGTGTGTTTATCAGACAAGTCTGGGGAGTGGGCAAACCCATTTCTCAAAGACATAGAACAAGCTGATGCCTCTAGCCAGATGTCATCAAAGCTGATGGGCCATCACCTATCAAGTGGACATTCTTTGGTAAGGAAGGGGAGCAAGAACAAACAGATCAGCATCTTAGCAAACAACAGCATGAAACCTCTTTCAACACAAAACTCCATAACTCCAACCTCATAGTGGGAATGAACTTCATCCAGGGTAACCCTCAGGAAAATGCAATAAAAGGGTGACTGAACTATAAAAGTGAGTGGCAGAAACACCCCCAAGGGATCTCCCCCTATATCTCTCTCTCTCTCCTTTTCACCTAAGACAACAAAATAAAACATTGGATTTCGGCAGCAGGTCCTGGCTGAGTGTTTGGTCAGCAATGTTTCTAGAAACATGTGGTAAGTGACTTCACCTTGAACCAACTCTAGTTTGTTAAGTTTAGTCTTTATATCTCTTATAACCATTTCCAACTTTAATGCCTTATACTTGTACTCATTTAAAACTTATCATCTTGTAGTTAAATATACTTGTTTTATTTTTTAATTAAAATTAATCCAACATTGTGAATTGTTTGGGTAGCTTCATTTTCCTGTTTAATACTGATCTCCTTAAAGGGGCAACGGAGCTAATATATCTTGACTGTCCAGGAAAGGGCTGGACAGTGCAGGACACACATTGGGGAGGTGGAAGCGGGGACCAGGATTAGGAGTATGTTGGGATCACTCTGCAAGTGTTAATCAAGGCTGGTGGAAGCCAGAGTGTGAATGATGTGTCACTGCATGTATTTTCATAAACAACAAGCTTTTGTTCTCTCTTACAAAATGAACGTTCAATACAGACATCCCCTTAAGAGAGTCTTCCTATATGATAGCATATGATTTTTTATTTCTGTAACTTACTATAAAAATTTAGCTTTAAATTTTTCAAAAAAGGGTATTTGCTATAAGTAATTTCAATCCAAGGCAAGCTTTCCTCCAGGCCTTCCATACCACTTAAACCCTTAACAAAGAATGTGATGTAGAGTCCCTTGGATGGGCTCTCTGCATTGGAGTGAATTTCAGTCATAAAAATGTCCTTTTTCCCCGCCCTCTCATTCTTTAGCAAAGAGATTTAGCTTTATTCCTTTTTTAAAAAGTTGCTGAGATCTTGAGTCCACAGAGGGAAAACTGGGAAACAAAGAAAATACTGAGGGACCTACTGAGACATTTAAGTGGAGATTCATATTGCTTTCTTAAGGTAGAGTCCATTTATTTGTCCCCAGAGTACATGGGGGAAGTGTTAGCCTCTAGCAAAGTGGAGGATTTCTCCCCTCCCTACCACCCCCCAAAGACCTTCTACTGCTGGATTAATCTTTGACCAAGACCAACAGGTTTCCACTGTGTCTGGAAGGAGGCTGTAGATTTAGTCTGAGGTTCAAGACTTGGGGAATGTAGAGTCTGGAGCCCTCTAAGTTTTTGTAACCATCTTGGCCGAGTTCTTGGGGAGGGGAAGAGTCCGATCCTTCCAAGTCTTTACAGGGAAGTATGACTTCCCATCCTTCTGAAATCCTTCTTCTGACTATACTCTCTGGGGAGCTTGGGGGTTTACTAGAGCCATAGAAACTTACTTGCTGAATAAAGCTAGAATTGAAATGCCTGATAAGGCCTGGCGCTTCTGAGGAGAAAAAATCAAGAGCCTTGAATTATCGAGATTTTTTTCCATTTTGATACTGACTTACACTTAGAATATCCAGCTGGGGAAAGCAGTTGAAGTCAGAGGAGTAAAAGAGGTATTGAGCAGCCCTGCATAAAAGAGGAAGTTATTTTCAAGAGCAAGCAGATCCCATGACTCCCAGATAGTCTGATCCACTAATACATGCAAGAAAGTGATGCAGGGTGCTGAGAACTGTACTCTCTAGCCCCCTACCACATCATGGGCAAATCCTGTAAGCTGCTTGACCTGGAGCAGCAAATGATGTGGTACTCCAGGGTCCTAGTATGGGACAATCATCTGAGCACTATTCTGTCTCCGCTAGAAGAGGAAGGGGCTAACGTGCTAGAACCTAGAGAGCAGAAACATAAGGGAAACAACTTTGCAGTGTATTCCTGGAGAGGGAATGAGAATGCTGAGGAGAAAGAAGCCACCAAAACATGGCTTGGAATATATTGTGGACACATCACCTGCTCCAGGAACACCATTGGCAAACTATGAGCATGTTGTTAAAGGAATTTGGACTTGGTCACACTTAAGATATTTTCTGCCCATCAAACAAGCTGGACTACTCTATGAGAAGCTGAAGCCATCTGCTTGGAGCTAAAAGAGAAGATGAATTAAAGGTTGAATGTAGAGGCAGTCCAGTTGGCTGGAGGGGGAGGGGAAATCTCAAAAGCAAGCAATTGGTCACTCTGCTTAGCAAGTTCAACCAGCAGAGAGAAACCTATGGGGTCAGATTGTTCAATGAAGCAGAACAAATTTGTAGGTTTTCCTATAATATATACTACCCAGTCAATTGTAGTATTGCTGGAAGAAGACTATGCCACGTTGGAAGGACAGTGGTGGGAACCTTGCACTGCCAGTTCTACACAAAGCATGTGGATAAAGAAAGAGCTTCCTTTTCCAAGGTTATCTAGCTACACTGTTCATGAATAGGAAGTTTTATTAAGTGAATTTATCACAATTTAATACTAATAAAAAAAGGAGGGCTAAAAAAATAGACGAGACCTAGACGCAGAAAAGGACTTTGAAACATGGTGTGACGAAACAAACTCCGTACACTGAATTTTTACTATTCAAATACATAAACGAGGAAATAATTGGGCACTAAGAGATTGGCAATATATCAAAGATGTTATCAAACAAACAATTCCCGACAAAACAATGATCAACTAGGAAATTCTTGGAAGCACATATCCAGGTGCAACATGATGCAGTGTCCAGTACATAATGAAAAGAACCAGTATTTCTTTTTATTTACGGGTTTTTATATGGGGCTCACCAGCTTCACACCTAAACACTTCAAATACATTAAGGGTTAATACTTCCCTAATTCACAGAGGGTAGGGAAGGATAATCTCACCACACCCACAGGAGGTTGCAAAGTATTGTTATTCCCATACTGAAGAAGGAAAAGACATAAAAAGATTACGTGACTTGCCAAAAGTCACACAGAGAGTCAGTGGCAGAGTCAGGAAGAAAACCTAAATCTCACATGTCCCAGTTCAGTTTCTTAACCACAAGACCATCCTACTTGTCTATAGGGACACCTAATATTTACTGTTTTCTATACTGCATCGTGCCTTTCCATAGAAGCAGATTAACAAAATGTTGATATATGTATTATCTAAAACATTATCTGATAGACTATCTTTAAGGTTCAGCAAATAACACAAAAAGTTACATTATAAAATGATCCTAACGTAACCAGCACAGCACAGTTTTTATGCCTTACATACGTAAAGAGCTCCATCTTGTGGGAATGATGACAAATTAAACCTTTTCTCCAAATTGTGATGGAAAACATGAAAGGGAACTTCTAAAATCAAGCAAGTTATAATTATATCACAGTGTTTCAAATAAATGTATATTTTTATAACCTAAATAAATGAAAAGGTGGGAGACATTAAACAAAATGTTTACTAGGTACCATTAATAAATAAGGTTGTATAAACAGAGATCAGATCTACATCTATTTTTTCTTTACTGACCAACTGGTATGCACTACTTTAAGAATATCACTAAATACTTAAATTTTTAACTGGATGTTAAATTTATAACAGCTTTCCTTTTCTCTTTTTTTTTTAAATCAATCAAGTCTCTTCTATTTAGTGGGAGACTCATTACTCCCACTTCATTTATTATCTGTATTATTTCCCAGGCTCCATTTCCCATAAAGCACATTATTGGACCTATACAATTTGGGAGGGACTCCTGAATAATGTGATACTGCTTCTCCCCTCTGTCTCCCTCAAACGCTCTTACTCTCTTTTCCTCACATTTTACACTGCCCCCAAATTTTCAACTCTGATTGTGCCACATGTCTGTGCTGAAAATGTGTATTGTAGAAGTTGCTGAGGTTTTCACAGTTGGAGCTTTGCATACGCAGAAAGTATTGGAGTTGCTTGGGAGCAGTTGAGGCTTTTGCTACTGGGGAAAAGATGTATGTGTTTGGGAGGGGGGGAAATGACTTCACTTTGTGGGGGGAGGGGGAAGAGAGAGACAGGAGAGGGAGAAGAAGAAGATTGGAAATTTGAATTCCTCATTCTCCACGGCAACCTTGACAGCAACCTCCTGCACCAAAATCTGCCAGTTCATTGAATAACACTAGAGATGTATATTAGCTTAAATTTTCTGCCAAAATAATCAGCTGTGATGTAGTTAACAATGCGATATTAAAACATCCTTAGTAGGTTTCAGTGTCAATACCCTTTTGAGATTAACGTGGGCAGCTCATCTCCGTCAGAACTATTGTTTCAAAGCTGTCTACAAACTCGTACAGACTTACTATGTAGTCATCACTCTAATCATGGATATCTTTTGGAAATACAAGGGCTAACTGCTTACTTTGTAAATGATAGCTTAGGTTCTGGAGCACAACTATGTGCCAACTCTCACTTTTCTACCCGCTACTTTCTTTTTATCTTTAGCATCAGGGCTTTGACCTCAAGAACAGAAGCCTAATAGTTCTGTTCAGTTTCACAAATGAACTCAACGGGAGAAAAGCTTCAAGGACTTGTAGAAAGACATCAATTTTTTGGTAGTTCAACTGTCAAACCCTCTTGAGAGAGGTACTCTTTTTCTTTGGACAGCCCTACACACCTACATTAGAGCCCTGAAGATCCCACCACCATTTTCTAATCTTTATTCCCCCACGTCCTGGACAATCTGTACCCCAGCCACTGAAGATAATTAAAGAGAATATTGCCTTAATTATATAGAGGGGGCCATTTGATCTACAATTCAAGGATTCCCTCCCCACGCACTCAGTGCACCAACTCCACTGAATTTCCAGCCTCTAACATCTCAAGGAGCAAACAACATTATTTTAGAAGGCCTTTTTAGCATTTAACATTATATGGTCCTCATGGACTTCTATTATAACTTTCATTCTGCCGGAAAATGCAGAGGACTGGGCATCAGGAGCCACGGGTCAGATATGCTATGTGACTGGGGAAGTAACAACTTCCTTGTGCTTCAGTCTCCTCATCTGTACTTACAGACTGTAATTAAGAAACCCCTTAACCTTCTCTCTGTTAAGATAAATAGATTGAGTTCCTTGAGTCTAACACTATAAGGCATGTTTTCTAATCCTTTAGTCATTCTCGTGGCTCTTCTCTGAACCCTATTCCAGCAGCAGTTGCACCAGTGCCAAATACAGAGGTAAAATAACCTTCCTACTCAAGGGTCCCCTCTTTATGCATCCAACAATTGCATGAGCACTCATGGCCACAGCATCACACTGGGAGCTCATGTTCAGCTAATTATCCAACTCAAACCCCTGCCCCCCCCCCGAACTTATTTAAAGTCACAACTTCCCAGGACAGAGTCCCCCGGTAAGTATGGCCTACATTCTTCACTCCTAGATGTATACATTTGCATTTAGCCATATTAAAACACATACTGTTTGCTTACACACAGCTTACCAAGTGGTCCAGATCATGCTACTAGTGATCTGTCCTGTTAATTATTTACCACTCCCACCATTTTTTGTGCCATCTGCAAAATTTATCAGTGATGATTTTATGTTTTCTTCCAGGGTATTAATAGAAATGTTAAACAACATAGGACCAAGAACCAATCTCTGCGGGATCCCATTAGAAACACACCCATTCAATGATGATTCCCCATTTACAATTATATTTTGAGACATCAGCTAGTCAGCTTTTATCCATATAATGTGATCCTTGTTAATTTTATATCTTTCAAGTTTTTTAATCAAAATGTCATGCATTACCAAGTCAAATGCCTTACAAAAGTCCAAATATATTATCTCAACACTATTACCTTTATCAACCAAACTTGTAATCGCATCAAAAAAATATATTAAGGTAGTTTGATAGAATCTATTTCCCACAAACTTATGTTGATTGGCATTAATTATATTACCCTCCTTTAATTCTTTATTAATCGAGTCCAGTATCAGCTGTTCCATTATCTTGCCCAGGATCAATGTCAGTTTGATAGGCTTATAATTACCCGGGTCAACTTGTTTAGCCTTTTAAAATACTGGCACAACATTAGCTTTCTTCCAGTTTGCTGGAACTTCTCCATGTTCCAAGACTTATTGAAAATCAACATTAATGGTCTGTTGAAACAGTGCAACACAGAAAAGCACTTTCCTTTGCAATTAATACTTCATTACAGTTAATTATGTATGCAAGTAAAAGTAGCGTTATCCTTACTTATTCTTCCCCTATCCTATAAGAGACTCCATTATTTCCATAATACTTCAGACCTTTTATTTTAAAAGTATACTTTAAAATCAAAGAAGGATTTTAATTTCTTAACCCTGCCATAACTTCTACATACATAGAAATGTTATATAAAATGAATGTATTCTACACAGAAAAATATATTTTGTCTGTCTCAACACACTTGTCATGACAACAATATTTTTCTGTCAGTATATGCCTGGACTACCCAGATGCCCAAAGATTTTCAAGTGTGCTCCATTTATATCCCAACTATTAGCATAATAAACCATGATATATATCTGTCCTATACTTCAGTACTCTAAGCCCTCAATACCCATTACTGCTCAGATGTAGACTCTCTTCACAATTTCAGGTGAGACCATTAAGTTAGTGACACTGAAAATGTAGGTTCTCAGAATTGATTAGGTCAGAATTGAAAGGTTGCAAATTCGGTTGGTACAGACATAGTAAAGGACAGCCTAAACATAGTAAATTATAACTGGCTTGTTATATGTCTAGGCTGAACTCTGCAATAGCATCCTAATAATATTTCCATAAGCCCACAAGTAAAAGGCATTTTACAGCCAAAAAGGTTGAGAAATTTTCTGTCCTGGGAGTTTTCAATCTAAAGTTGCTTGTGAAGATAAAACAATCTGACAGACAGGTAGACTGGTGTAGGACAGCTGAATTCAAGAGGCGAGATTAGCAATGAAAACAAAGAAAGGGAATGAGTAAACTAGAAGAACAAAGCTTCCTCGGATATATTTTGTTTAGCAAGAGTTAATGGCCTAGATTTGTAAAGGTATTTAGGTGCTGCTGCACTCAGCATTGCAACTCCTACCTGATTTAGGAGCCTCATTTTCAAAAGAGATTTAGGCATTTGGGAGATAATCAATAGGATTTAGGCTCTTAACTGCCTAAATTCCTTTTGAACAGTTGATTTAGACTCCTAAATCAGTTAGGCATTGCAATACTGAGCACAGCAATGCCTAAATATCTTTAAAAAACTGGGTCAACATCCCTACTATTGTGAAAAATGCTGAGTCCTTGATGACCACAAGTGCACAGGACCTTAGCTTTAAAAATCATCCAAAAGATGATAGCTCCAGTAGCAGTGTTCATTCATACCATGCTGTAATATTGATCTAGTCTTCTCAATGAGAAAAGTGCTACCCAAAGTATCACCAGTGCCGTTTTCTACAGAACATGGATACTTCCTTTAGCTCTCCCATCAAACTGTAGCCTACTTTACAAATCACGGAATCACAAAATAAATGTTAATACAGGATCACAGAACTTTAATTATTCCAGAAATTTAAGTTAAATGAAAACTTTCCCTTTGTACTATTTTACAAACAAGTGTAACAAAGACAAAGATAGATTACTCTGAAAAAGTTATTAGTTAATTTTCACTAGTTTTAAATACTACTTACCTGATGTATATTATCTTATATGGTGTGCAGTATTACAAAAAACAGCATTAAGATTTAAGCAGTTTAACTGAACTGTTTCAAAATTTAAAATATATATTTGCAGTGTCAGGAAAACTTAAATGTATCCATAATAAATCAATAAGTAAATAATTTCCTATGGGGGTTTATATCTACTCAACTGAAATGAAAAGTTTGGTTTCTCACTCATCAGAAGTACTTCAGCTAACATTCCGTTATCTCTGAATCATAACTATTCACGTTATTCCTTCTGCTCTTTTAAGCAACTACCTACTCACTTGGTTACACAGCTACAGTAGTAATTATTGTGACAATCATAGTAAAACTCACTGCTTTAATCTCAAAACTGTAAACAATTTAGGCAATGAATGCATGCTTTACACATTCTTGCATATACAGTACTGTATTATATACATCTGACATATTGAAAGTTATTTTCCACACTTGTATCTGAAATGTTATTTGGACTAATCTAAGAAAATAAAGAATTACTTACTTACCTGTAATAGTTCTCTGAAGATATACATGCCAATGGATTACCATTCTAGAGTTCTGTGGGACTGCACACAGTTCTGGCAGAAACCCTCCCAGATAGATCTGAGCTGTTGCATGCAGACACGTCATCACACAGTACTTTGGTACTGTGTGCTGAAGTACTTGGGCAGTCCCTAGTGTTCCAATAGTTAGTTCTTTTCAATTATGAGGCAAAAATACTTCCTTAAAAGCTAATTAAAAAATTATATAAATTAGGAAAGTTACAGATCCTCAGTTTTCTATTAAGGAGGGTGAGTGAATGGTATTCCATGAACATGCAGGTTTTCAGAAAATAATAATTACACCTAATTACCTCTTCTCTAAAAATATACATCTCAGAGGATTTCTCACTCTAAAAAGCTTCATGTTTTAATAGAAAAATGTAATCGATTGCAGGCAGTGACAGAAACATGGCAAACTGCCTGGACTAGTAAGAGCAATTTAAATATAGTTTTAATTTTTTATGTATACTATAAAGAGGTCTTGGCACTTGAAGTCCCCAGGAGGTAATCTGAGAAGCCATCTACCCCATTCCAGGTGTCAAGGGAAAGCAGAAGACAGCTGAAGGAATGACCAAAACAGATGTTGGGTGAGAGGAAGATGGTTCTAGAGAATAGTGTCTGGGAGACAGATGGTACAGGAAAACCCAGCCCACCTTAAGGGGCCTGGAACCAGAAGCCTTGTAAAGTGAATGAGGTTAAGGCTCCCCTCTCCCCCAGCTGGCCCAGATAGGTATTTGGGGTAGTTAGACCCACCTGGAAAGGGTCAATGGAGTGGTCAGAGCGGGGGAGGAGGGGAGGTTGACTCAAAAAGGAGGCTCCAAGCCCAATCAGGGAGAGCTGGCTGAGAGGAGGGTTTTGCCAGCACAACGTCTCAGAAGAAGGACTGTGTAAAAGGGGAGAGTTCTCAGGCCAGGGAGGCCCGGATTTG
The DNA here is from genome assembly GCF_020497125.1 of Mauremys mutica. Lineage (NCBI taxonomy): Eukaryota > Metazoa > Chordata > Testudines > Geoemydidae > Mauremys > Mauremys mutica. The sequence goes on from NC_059078.1 coordinate 98,520,985, forward strand.
AACCACACAGCCCCAGGAAGGAAGACCGTGGGGCTCTGACCTAGGGGCAGGCTAAAGGAAGCTAGAGTATGTTTAATAAATTAGAATCCAAGAGAAGGGTAGTCATTTTTTTAAGTCTCTTGTGAGTGGATTATTTCCAGGAACATGATGGGAAACTGAGGCAAGGAACTCCAGTGAAATGCCATGCTGCAAGAGTGTGCTGCTAGGAGCCTGCACCCCTCCTACATATTATATAGATTTATACACTTCTCGATGAAGTAGCTGTAAAGAGCTTTCTACCTTTATAGGCCCTTGAACAGGATGTCAGTGAGAAACATCCTAGTTTTGCACAAATGTGAGTTATACAGGATTCAGCTAAACTATCACTTTTGCAGCTATGAAACAGGGGCTTGTACTTGATTTTTGGCAAGAGGAAAACATAAGACCATCTCCTCAGTTTCAAATCTGGAACTGATTAAGGGGAATAATGAGCTAATTATGAGTAGTGCTCCGAATCAGTGACAGAGGTAGGTACTGTTTACATTTTCATTTGATTTGATAAATAGTCCGTCCATGAAGAAAGCAAGCTGAAATCAAGGAATTTTTTCCAGGGTTGGACATATAACAAGTTGTCGGGTGCTAGCAATATGAGAAGAGATGCAAAGAGATTCTTCAGACTCACTCTAGCAAACAGATCAGGCAGGCCGCCAGTCCAGATGTATAGAAAAATACCTCTCTAATCCAGAGGGAATTAGAGGCAGGGACAGAACTGTCCTGAAGGGGAAAACACTAAGAATAGCCAAACTCAGGGGAAAGCTTAATTTTAGATTTAAATTTCTTCAGTGCTAAAAGTTGTCTGAAAAATGTGGGTGGTATATCATAACCCCAACTAAAGTAAATTTTCATGCACTTGATACAGACAATTCACAATTTTATTTATACATATATATAAAAACAATAATATGCTGGTTTATTTATACTCATATATTATTGTTTTTAACTGAGGCAACAGGCCTCATACAAATTATTAAAACAAAATATGTCCCATGAGTTTGGGGGAGATGGGTGGTTCAGTGAGGTTGGGTCTCTCTGGGTATAGATGGCCAAGCTAACAGTGAAATTCAGTGGGACCGTGGTTCCCTAGAGACAGGAGGCTGAGAAGTGCAGTGAGATTCAGTAGCATTGGGGATGCTGCAAGATTCAGTGGTGTTGGGGGGTCTCTAAGGATAGGCGGTTGGGGTACAGTGACAGTAAGTGGGGGTGGGGGTGGCAGTGAAGTGACAATGGGGTTGGGGATTTAGTGGCGGTGGGATTAAGGGTCTCAGCGGTTGGGGTGCAGTGACAGTCAGAGGGTTTGGGCATATCCCTCTGGGGTTGGGGTGCAGTGACAGTGGGATTGGGGGTCCATGAGGATAGGGGTCTGAGGTGCAGTGACAATCAGAGGAGCTGACTGTGTCTCTGGGATTTGGAGTCTCTAGGGGACTCTGGAGATAGAGGACTGAGGGTGCAGTGACAGCTGGGGGGTCTCTCTCAGGGGTGGGGTGCTATGGGAATGGGGCTGCAGTGAGCAGGTTGGGGGTCTCTCTGGGTGGATGAGATGCAGTAACAATGGGGTTGGGGGGTCCTCTCTGGGGATGGGAATGCAGCAATGGTGGCAGTGCCTTGACATTGGGGTCAGACATCTCTCTCTGGGGATGGAGGTACAGTAGGGGTCTCTCTCTGGGTGTGAGGGTGCCATGACAGTGGGGGTGGGGATCTCTCTCTCGAGGTGGCATGATAGTGGGGGTGGGGATGTGTGGAGGAGGGGGTGCAGAGATATTCTGTGGGGATTTAGGAGTTTCAGTGAGTGCTAGAGCCTGTGTTGGGTGCTGCCTCTGACCTCCCCTCACTTTCCACATTGTCCCTCCCTGTTGGCCCAGCTCTGAGCCTATCCCTAACAAGGTACTAGGCAGCCAGGGCAGGGCACTTGGCTGGCTGGAGCCCTCCAGAGCTGCTGCCTGCCACTCCTCAGATTCCTGCAGCTCCCAAGCCCAGGCTTGGCGTGGCTCCACTCCCCTAGAGGCACCAAACCCACTTGTGATGGCAGATGGGCCAATACGTGGCCCACGGGGGAGCAGCGACCATGGCACTGTAGGAGGCAGCAACTCAGGTAGTGTTCTGTGCTCCTCAGTGACTCTTTGAGCTTTCAGCGTTTTGCTCCTGGGTCTCATCCCCTACTCCCACACACTTTAAGCCCTGTTTTCCTTGTTGCTTAAGTTAACGCTGAAAGCCAACTTGAGGAATGGGGTCATTTTGGACCTCCAGAGGGCATGTGTGGAGCAGGGAGCAAGCTGTGAAAGCCATGCACTTTACAGACAGCTTATTTGAAAGAACTGCAAAAAGGTAGATAAGTTTCTTCATCATTGGCACCACAATGACACTGCAGAAAGGACCTTGGTGCCCTTATCTCTTCTCACCACTTGGGCTGAGAGAGAAAGAGAAACAAATGCAGAACCTCAAAGTCAGCTCTCAGTAAGTAAATGAAGGAGGAGCCACTTTTCAAATAAATATTTGTAGTGTTAAAAGGGAATCTGCATGTTATTTTTAAACTAAAACTTCCTTATCTATTTTCAAAAATGTTGTTAAAGCAGACAAAGATGTTCATTTTGAAAACTGTTGCGCAGCAAGCTGTGAAGAGTATATATAAAAGCTTTCATTTAACTTTTCATAATCTTTTATGGCTTGATACACCTATAAGAACACTAGAGGGCACCGTTCCACACAAAAAATACCTTCTTGCTAATAGTAAGAAAGCTACAAGAAGCTGATCATTACAGAGTTAACATTCAGTAAATATCCCACCTAATCAAATAGACCTACCAACACTTCTCCAGATACTCCAAATGAAGCTATGCAGATTAAAACTCACTTCTCAGCTCATCTGAGCTATTACAAGACAACTGTCATATACTTCATTCACGCATAGTATCACTCATACACATTATCACAGATCACTTTACAGCTGATTACAGTGTAACTACATGTAATATATTTGAGTTACAATATATCAAACAGGCAGTATGTGTGGATGTAGTGGGTACACAATTCTTAAAATTACTAAATTTCAGATACAATGAAAAGTGGGAAGCAAAAGGATTAGGATTTTATTAAAGCAAGAAAAGATTAGAAGTCTTAGGCCAAGGAGAACAGATGTTATGAGATTTGAAGAGACTCTGAAAATCAGTTAGGCATACAGAGGAAAGAACAGAGAGAGAGAGACAGTATGTACTGCCCACTATTGTGAAACAAAGGAGGAACAGAAACACATCTCTTAGTTGAGATTATAGCCGTTCACAGGATGACTTTATTTCTGTCTCTAGTAAATTCACCTTTGGGTGTTAAAGTTTGACTAAGAACCCTGTAGCAGGAATGGAGAGACTCAGGTGTCTAATCATTCTCACAATCTAGAAGGAAGACTGTACACAAAAAGATGTTGATTAAAAAAGATAAAATCTACAAAGGAAGAAACTCCAGTATTCAACAAAACAAGAACATTCAGAGGACAGACTAACTTCCCAACTGAAATTAAATGATCTAGAGCCAGTGGAAAATAATTGCCAAGACAAACATATTAGAAAAAGTATAAACAAAATTATAAATTCTCCAAAAAGAATAATTTATAATAAATCTTTACAGGGTTAAAAAAAGTGCTGCAATTTACTATTCCTTTTAAGATTTATAAATGGGCAATTGGTCTAATTTTTAACAATATCTCACATTCACAAAGAGAAACACCTTTAGGAGTCTGTGGAATGTTACATTTTTGGACAGAACTGCTTCCTTCCTAGGGATCTAAGCATTAGTATTTATATGTTCTAACAGCAGCAGAATAGGAGAAGCAAAGGTATACTTTAAGAATTGGTGGACTGTTTAGAAAATTTGGAAGATGCATGATATTTTAACTTTTATATGAGTTAGGATAGTGTGTGGAAATAGAAAGAAAGAAAGGCAGGCAGGCAGGCAGGCACATGGTTGTGTCCGTGGACAGAATTGTAATAGCACTCATTGGAACATAGTACTGAGAGGTAAATCTGAGACCTGAATACATCAGAAGTCTAATGGGATGTGCTAGTAGTGTCTACCTATGACCAACAATGGTCAACTTTTGTTTACGACTTTGTTTTTTAACGTTTATTCATTTTAGGTGGAATTCCTAGATTTCCAGACCCTTCCACTACTACCCAGTTTGAGGCAGAGGGTTGGCGCTGCTGTGATGATATCATGAGCAAAACAGCAGCAGCAGGGAGGAAAGAGAAACTCACAACTGCTAGGAGTCTCTCTGTATAAGCAACAAGATTAATATACTCAATATCTGCCCTAAGATGACAATTTTAGCAGGAGGAACTTTGCTGGTACTGAGGAACTGGAAAAAGAACTTGGAATACTGGGAGGGGAAGGACAATGTGCAAGAAGCTTGGCTAAGGCAGAAGAGGAATTAAAGGAGGGTAATGTGATTAATTCAAATCAACATGGGTCTATGGGAAATAGATCCTGTCGAACTAACGATATCTTTTTTGATGAGATTATAAGTTTGGTTGATAAAGATAATAGAGTGGATGTAATATATTTAGACTTCAGTTAAGCATTTGACTTGGTACTGCATGACATTTTGTTTAAAAAACTAGATCAATATAAAAGTAACATGGCACACATTAAATGGATTGAAAACTAACTGATAGGTCTCAAAATGTAACTGTAAATGTGGAATCATCTTTTAGTGAGTTTGTTTCCAGTGGGGTGCTGCAGTTCTTGGCCCTAAACTATTAAATATCTTTATCAATGACCTGGAAGAAAACATAAAGGCATCACTGACTAAGTTTGCAGATAACACAAAATTTGGGGGAATGGTGAATAATGACAAAGACAGGTTACTGATTCTGAGCAATCTAGATCACTTGGTAAACTGGCCACAAGCAAACAATATGGTTTTAATATGGCTAAATGTAAATGTATACATCTGGAAACAAAGAATGTAGACCATACTTACAGGAGATGGGGGACTCAATCCTGGGAAGCTGTTACTCTGAAAAAGATTTGGGGGTCAAGGGTGGATAACCAGCTGAACATGAGCTCCTAGTGTAACTCTGTGGTCAAAAGAGCTAATGAATCTTGGGATGCCTGAAGAGGGGAATCTTGAATACAAGTAGAGAGGTTATTTTACTTCTATATATAGCACTGATGTAAATGCTGCTGGAATACTGTGTTCATTTCTGGTGTCCACAATTCAAGGAGGATGTTGATAAATTGGAGAGGGTTCAGAGAAGAGCCACAAGAATAATTAAAGGATTAAAGGGATAGATAATAAGATGGAAAATACCAAGTTGCCTCTATATAAATCCATGGTACACCCACATCTTGAATACTACATGCAGATGTGGTCGCCCCATCTCAAAAAAGATATATTGGAACTGAAAAATGCTCAGAAAAGGGCAACAAAAGTAATTAGGGGTATGGAACGGCTGCCGTATGAGGAGAGATTAATAAGACTGGGACTTTTTAGCTTGGAAAAGAGACGATTAAGGGGGGATATGATAGAGGTCTGTAAAATCATGACTGGTATGGAGAAAATAAGTAAGGAAGAGTTATTTACTCCTTCTCATAATACAAGAACTAGGGGTCACCAAATGCAATTAATAGGCAGCAAATTTAAAACAAATGAAAGGAAGTATTTTTTCCACACAATGCACAATCAATCTGTGGAACTCCTTGCCAGAGGATGTTGTGAAGGCCAAGACTATAATAGGGTTCAAAAAAGAACTAGGTAAGTCCATGGAGGATAGGTCCATCAATAGCATTAACCAGGATGGACAGAGATGGTGTTTGCCAGAAGCTGGGAATGAGCGACAGGGGATGGATCACTTGATGATTATCTGTTCATTTCCTCTGGGGCACTTGGCACTGGCCACTGTTGGAATACAAGATACTGGGCTAGCTGGACCTTTGGTCTGACCCAGTATGGCCATTCTTATGTAGAAAACATACCTTAAAGCAATAGACTCAAGGAGCTCAATCCATTTGTCTTAACAAAGAGAAGGTTAAGGGGTTTGATTATAGTCAGTAAGTACTTATATGGGAAACAAATATTTAATAATGGGCTATTCAGTCTAGCAGAGAAAGGTAAACATGATCCAATGGCTGGAAATGGAAGTTAGACAAATTTGGACTGGAAATACACCTCTACCCCAATATAACGCTGTCCTCGGGAGCCAAAAAATCTTCCCACGTTATAGGTGAAATCACATCATATCAAACTTGCTTTGATCCGCCAGAGTGCTGCTTTACCACATTATATCCAAATTCATGTTATAAACGGGCCGCGTTATATCAGGGTAGCAGTGTATGGCATAAGTTCTGAATGGTGAGAGTAATTAATCATTGGAACAATTTACAAAGGGTCATAGTGGATATTCCATCACTGACCATTTTAAAATCAGGATTGGATGTCTTTGTAAAAGATCTGCCCTAGAAATTATTTTGGGGAAGTTCTATTGTCTGTGTGATATAGGAGGTCAAACTAAATGGGCACAATGACTTAGAATCTATGAACTACAAGTGGGGTCAATTACCCTTTAGCTGAGCAGCAAGGGGAGCTGACAGGTAAGTGCCTTTCCATTAGTAATGCCCTACCGTCCACACCTTTCCCTCTGTTGCAAATTTCAAACCCTCTAGTTGCATTGCCATAGAGGACTTTCACTTCCTGATTACACAAGATCTATGAAGAAACTAAACAACTTGCATACACATATTCCTCTAGTGCACTGACAATCATTTACTTAGTGCCAATCAGTTACATCTATGTAGACACAGTGAAGATAATGGGGATCGCAAACATCTGAACACTATGAAGATGGTGGGATGTACATGTGTAACAGAAAGGATAAGTTGGACTGTAGAACTTTTATTACTGTAGGGGATGTATGACATAACTTTCACAGAATCATAGACACATAGGGCTGAAAGGGACCTCAAGAAGTCATCATGCCCAAGACTCCAGCCCCCTGCACTGTGGCAGGACCAATTAAACCTAGACCATCCCTGACAGGTATTTGTCCAACCTGTTTTAAAAGCCTCCACCCTTGGAAGCCTATATCAGTGCTTAACCATCCCTACAGTTAGAAAGTTTCTCCAAATATCTAACCTAAATCTCCCTTGCTGCAGATTGAGTCTGTTGTCAGTAGCTACCGGTGTGGTGCTCTGCTCTTGTTCGATGATGATAACAGTCAGCTGAGTGTGTGTTCCCTCTGTGTGCTGCCCCAGTTCTGTTCAGATAGCTGAAACCGCAAACTCTGAGAGAACCCCCAAAGACCACAGACTCTAGTAAGGTACGAAGGAACCCAAGCCAGGTTTATTGTCAAACGAAGCACAGTAATAGTTTCCCGTAGACTCTATAAGACATATTACGAATTTGTGCCCCCTGGCAATGGACCGGATCAGTCAGTGGTGGGACTTTCCACTGTCCCCTAGGTCAGACAAAGATGTGCACTCCGGGACCTACTTTTATACAGTTACAGGACAGATTACTCATCCCTACTGACGTATTGAGGTACAGCTCCTTGACTCATTGGGGCGCTGTCTCCCCCTTTGATCATGTTGTTTCGAACAGATCTATCCATCATGCTGTCCTTTTGACCCTGTCTTTAAGATGCACCTGCCTGTTCCTCGTTATCTCTGTGGAGTATTCTGATGCCATCTTGGCACAAGTTCCTCTTATTAGCACTTATGGGTGGATGCACCTGCTTCTAGCAACCCTCTTCTCGCCAACTTCTCTGAGTGGGGCCTGCCTCTGGTTCACAGCCCAACTTTTGCTTAGCAATGCCTGACAGTACTTTGGTTCAGGCCTTAGGCCTCATACTGGGCTTCTGATAAGGGTTTATGTTTCAGGGCCTCATCTTACTACAAAGTCCATTACTTTTTGTCTTACATGGAGATCAAGTGATCAGAGTCTTCTTTATAACTGCCCGTAACACATTTGAAGACTTATCAGGTCCCGTCCCCCGACCCACCCCGCTGTTTTCTTTTCTCAAGACTAAACAGTGCTGTTTTTTTAACCTTTCCCCATATGTCAGGGTTTCAAACCTTTTAACATTTTTGTGTCCACATCTTTCCAAAGTGTGGTGCCCAGAACTAGACTCAGTACTACAGCTGAGGCCTCCCCAGTGCCGAGAGGGACAATTACCTCCCATGTCTTACATACAACACTCCTGTTAATACACACTAGAATAATATTACATTTTTTTTCAGCTGCATCACTTTGTAGACTTATATTTGCGATCCACTAGAACCCCACAGCCTTCTCAGCAGTACTACTGCAGAGCCAGTTATTCCCCATTTTGTAGTTGTGCATTTGATTTTTCCTTCCTGAGTGAAGTATTTTGCTAGGGTTGCCAACCCTCCAGATTTGGCCTGGAGTCTCCCAGAATTGGCATCGATCTCCTGGTGACTACTGAAAGCAATCCAGGAGATTTTAATAGGATATTTTAAGAAAATGACATTATGTCATGTTGAGGGGGAAAAAAATCTCCTGGAATAGCTTCAGTCAGAGCTGGCAACCCTATACTTTGCACTTTATTTAATTTCATATTGTTGAATTCATACCAATTCACCAATTTGTCAAGGTCATTTTGAATTCTAATTCTGTCCTCCAGACTGCTTGCAACTCCTCAAATAGAGTTCCAGTGCTGAAAGTTAGGAAAAAACACTTTTTAAAAGCTTGAACTGATCAGTTTTGATACAGAAGTCACAGACAAACAAGAAACTTCACAGTGACATTTTTACAGTCATTTTCAAAGTGAAATTTTAAAAAGAAAACACTTATTTAACACACTGTGCATGTTCAATATGGTATTTTTTAGTGTAAGTAACTTCTCCTGGCATGAAGCAATTTTGCATGAAAGCTACAGAGGCTCTTCATGACTCTCTACACCTCTACATGCACATCACAAAAAATGGCCAAATGGATTTGTATAAACTACAGACACGTATACACAGCTTCTCATTTGAGAAAAAGCTGAAGTTTCATTTTGAGTAAGCTATAAAATAAAGCCATTTAGACCCCAGTCTTGTACTGTGACTTCAGCGGGGGTCGGTGCAGGCACAGTAATCTGCCCTAACAGAGCCCCGTTGCAATCACAATGCAGGATCAGGGCCTTAGAATGGAAATGCCATCTCAAACACAACTGTAGTGTCACTAATGTGATACTGTATCACACATTAATTTTAAACGCCAATTTCACAGGAAACACTGCAATTTCCTTTGTCCTATAATATACAAAGATATTCTGTGTTTACAGAAACTGCAAACTTTGTGTTATTTTTTTCCATGAAGTAATTTTATGTAGTTTGCTGCATACACCCTTAAAATGCTTTATAAAATAATGACCAGCTGTTTCCTGTAATTCAACAAAAGTTATTCTAATAAGCACATTTCTTAATAACTACTCAGACATTCTACTGCCACACATTACCTACGGGCCCAATTCTGCCATCCTTATTTATAAATACATGTCACTATTCTATTTAAAAGATCACATTATACACCAGAACAATGCAGAACTCAAGCTAAGGCCAAATCACAAAAACGATTTTATTAATTTTAGCTTAGCCGTTATGCTCTACTTGCCTTGTTTTCCTGTATGTACAATTTCTGTGAATTGTTCTCACTAATAGTATCCTGTTTCTATGAGCAGGAAAGGGCCGAGTACAGTTTGTTAGTTAACATTGCTTCCTATAACCAGGGTCAATATTCTGTAGTAGTGACACTACAGCAGACATTGTTCACTCTGGATAAGCAATGTATCACGCTGATGGCTGTTAATGGACATCCTCTGTAGCGAAACATGAACTGATAATCAGTAAACCCAGATTTGCAATAGACTTCCTTCTTCCTGTTTTTACATTGCTGACCAAGGAGATACCTCTTCCTGCTAAGCTTTTGTGCTACTAAGTGATGTATGAAACGAGAGATTGAAAAACAAGCACTGCACTACTTTTTTAATTTCCTGCTGTACTGATGCAACAATAAAAGACACTAGAAAAAAATATGCTCCTGTGGAACTCCCCCTAATTTCAGCAGAAGCTTCATGCATGTAAACAAGAACAAAGTATGCCCCCTGTTTTGAATGCACATGTTCACATAATGGAGGTAGCTGGGAAGATCCTGTAATCATAGAAAGCAAAGTTCGTAAAGCAACATCTTCACCAGTTAGTTCCATAGACTACAACCTAAACCACATTCAATATCAGGAGTACTGGATTTGTATACAAATAAAAGTTTGCACTGCTAGGTGGCTTTAAAGAGTTAATCCATATATTTTTAGTTACACATACACACACAGAGAGTAGTGATGCAACACAATACCAATGATATACCTGAAATACATCGATGATATTTTCCTCCTTTGGACAGACAGCTTAAACTCCTTCATAGATTTTCACCACACCACCTATCCATTATACTCTTTCTGGAACACTCCTACACTAGCATCAACTTCTTGGACACCACGATCAGCTTTTCAACAACGGAACTCTACAGACAACCATATACAGGAAACCCACAGATAAACACACCTACCTTCATAGACCCCAAACACACCTACATCCAGGCACTCAGATACCACAGAATATGCTCTGAGGATAAAGTCCAGGATATGCACCTTAACACACTTAAAACGACCTTCACTGAACAAGGACACTCCACCAGAGAAGTAGAGTGCATCATGGATTGGGCCACCCAAATACCCCAAGAGAACCTGCTTCAATACAAAAATAAAACCTCCTCCAACCACACACCCCTAGTTGTCACCTGCCGCCCCACACTGGAACCCATATGATGTGGTATCACCCATAGTCGATGGGGACCCCAACCTGAAATAAATATTTCCTGAAGCCCTACTTCTGGCTTTCAAACAACCCCCTCGACCTCTCCAAGCTCATCATCAGAAGCAAGCTTCCACAGACCAGGACACAACAACTCAACTCATCACCAGACCCTGCCAGAACAACAGTGCAAAACCTGCAGACATATCTCCACTGCTACAGTGATCAATACCCCCATTACAAAGCTTTCAAGAGCCAGGGTTCCTACACATGTCTATCACAACATGTGGTGTACCTCAGCCTGTGCACTAAATGCCCCAATAACAACTATGTGGGTAAAACCAGACAGACAATCACTACTCTCTCAAATTAACTCTCACAGGAAAATGATAAAAGACAAAAACACCCTATCACCTATGGCTGAACACTTTTCATAAAGCGATCACTCTATATCTGACCTATCAGTCCCTATCCTCAAAAGAAACCTGCACAACACTTTCAAAAAATGAGCCTAAGAGCTTAAATTCCTCACTCTGCTAGACAATAACAACCATGGACTGATCAGAGACACTGGACTTATGGCTTAATTAACAACAATCTGTAACCCACTATCCCCCTTTTTTTGTCTTATGACTGCAGAGGTGTTAACTTGAGTGGTTCCTTACAATATATGCTAACTACTTATGCTAAACAATCTGTTCCACCTTGCATTTTGCTGTGATTCTAAGATTACCTTTCCCAGACCTGAAGAAGAGCTCTGCGTGACTCGAAAGCTTGTCTCTCTCACAAAAAGAAATTGGTCCAATAAAAGATATTCCCTCACCCACCCTGTCTCTCTAATACCCTGGGACCAACACAGCTACAAATATCCTCTCTTCTTCACAGTCAATCTATTTGTAGGAAAGTTTGCATCCCATGATGTAAGATCATAGCCATCTATTGCCATAACAACGCTGAAGTTTCCAGGTTTCCAATATATTTGTTTGTTTTTTTAAATATTTATCTATAAAACACTTCATTTAAAAACATGGGGTTTTCCTTATAAGGTTGAAATGTCTCATACGACGTGCCCCATTATATCGAGTTACTAGAGCACACGCATTTAGATATCTCTGTTGTCTGTGAGGACTGCAATATTTGCAATCAGTGGGATTTGTGAGCAGGTAACTTTCCTACCTGTCCTAAAATACAACCCAAATGTCCTGTGTAGGGTCGAAACTCAAAACCCTTCCTGAAGTTTGCCTTTATTTTGACAAACGAATGAACAATAAATAAGTCACAGCCTTCTCTGCAGGTTCTTAGAGCAGTTCAACCTACCTCCTTCATCCTCTACCTCAAGTTCCAGATTTTCCATCAGGGCAGCTGAATTCTAAAACTTGTTTCCTTCCTTATTATTCCTTCAGCTAGAGTATCTTAGTTTCCTCCAGACTTTATTTTACTGGCAAAGGCTGGGGTACAGTAAAGATTTCAAGATAGACTATTAGCTGCCTCCAAGATAGACTATTAACTCCTTCTTGGCCAGGACATAATTGATGCCAGCCACAAAAGTAACTCCTTGGGAGAAGGAAGCAAGACCAAAGAGAAATGCATGAGCAGAGCCTCAGTGTGACCGTGTTGTCAAACACTCTTATCTGAGGTCTGCGGTGACAAGAATTAGGGTTAGGTTTTTCAGATATAGTCAGGTAATAGCCATAAAGGCAAGCTACTGAGCCAGAACCAGCCGTGTGTTACAATGCAATATAATTTGATTACTTACTGCAGAAGTTTGTTTTGATTTTTGGAAGGAGTTAGCCCTCTAATATTGTGTTACAGCCTTGCAATTACAAACTTAGCTTCTGCTGCTACCAAGCAGTTTCATTTGCAAATAAATCCTTTGTGCTATTTTAAACACATCTGTACAAGAACTATGAACATGATGGACATGGTTGATCTAAAAAGCTTTCAGAAACATGGGACACATTACACCACTACATTGTTGTTGTGGTGGGTTTCTTTTTCTGGACCGGGGTAGGGGTTAATCAGTTGATGGTGATGCTGAATGCCCTGGACCAAAACACATGGAAAAGAAGAGAATGCTGATATTTATTTATATTATAATAATGGTTAGAGGCTCCAACCAAGACTGGGGCCCATTCTGCTCTGCTCTGAACAAAGATATAGAGTCCCTGCTCAATAAGAGTGCACTCTAAATAGCCAAGACAGACAAAGGGCAGGAGGGGAAAAACAGAGGCAAAGAGAAGTGAAGTGACTTGCCTGAGTTCATACAGCACATCAATGGCAGAACCAAGGCTAGAATCCAAGTCTCCTAACTCCCAGACCAGTGCTCTATCCACTAGACCATGCTTCCTCCAAAGGAAGGACTATGGGAAATAATGTGACAAAGCACCTCTCAGAATCCATGAAAAGCTAAATGTCCATGGGGTTTGTGTCATAGAGATTAAATATTCTGTTGTTTGCAGAAATCATAAATTTTTTATATGAAGTCTTTTTACAGATGGGTATAAATCCTTCAGAAGTGATTCCCTATGTATAGAGTGCTCTGCTGCACATGTGAAAAGCATGGAAGAAGAAAATGTGTTTTCTTATTAGTATACTGTTCCATAAAATGCAACATGAAGAGATTCAACAGTTTGCGACCTTTTTTAGCAGCACTTACAGTCACTGGACATGATTTCCGTTTTAGAGATTGTGAAATACCCTAACTTACAAGTCAAAAATAGCCGTATCTTGGACCAAATTACATTGACGTTCACGCAGTGAAAGTATAGAGGTAATTGCAAAGTCTCTTACATAAATGTCTCAGAAACACATATAGAAAGCTACACTTACTACTTTGCTGGTTAGTGCATTCACTGACAGGTCTGTAGCAAGGCAAGTTTCAGAGCACATCAGATTTGTGCAGGATGGGAAACTATGTATTCTTTTTGGTCATAGAAGACCCATAACGTGGGATGGCTAATGCTATCATATAGGAAATAAAATCAGCATTAGGAACAAAATAGCAAAGAAGAGTTCAAATCAAAACTGGCTTGTCTAAATGTAGATGATGCAACAGTGAATGAGTTGTTCAAACAATGTGCAGGTGAGATGTTTAGATGTGATATTCCTCAGTGATATTGTAAAAAGTTTATCCCTATTTTCTTAAAAGTTTGAATGTGTTTTGAAAGACATGTTCAGATTTTACTATTTAAGTCCCAAAGCATGGTAACAACTCTGAGCTCTTGCTGATGCCTCTGAAGTTACAATGAGATATTTCAGAAGAATCCAACAAGTTCCCGGGTTGCTAGTCATGTCAGAGTTCTGAAGGCAGTGATCAAAAATTGTAATTTGGCTGTCACCCATTTGGAACATATTGAATGGACCGAGTTAGAGGCTGATGTAGCCCAAGTTAGGGGCGCTTTTAAGGTGATCAACGTAGTCTAATCTGTGGACATGTCTTTCATGATAGACTTACTCAGCATTGTGACTGAAGTCTCTCTTGCAACAAGAAATGAAATAAAAATGCAAGTAACCATGAAATGTTTGAGCCTTTGAAAAAGCTAGAAAAGTGCTATGCTGGAACTCACAGTAATGAAAGTCAATCCTGGCCCAGACATCTGAAAATGTATCACTACAGATGGCAAATTTGAAGAGGCAAACATTTCTGGTTCTTTAGAGACAAAGTGCAGAAAAATTGGATTTACATGCTTGAAGCTACCATTGAACATATTAATTCCAGATTCACCAGGCCATTATGGACACTATTCTCATGTGCTTTGACTCTACTAAGTGGCCTAGTGATAAAAAAAAACTATTGACCTATTATGCGATGTACAATTGAGTCTGCAAGACCACTTTATACAGATAGGAGATGCCTTACCTGAGTGGCTACCGCTCAATTTAAATACCATCAAATTTACAACAAATAACAAAAGTACTGTTACATATGTCGAAGAAAAACTTAGTTCTCGCTTTTTGTTTGGGTGCAGCAAAATTAAATACTTTATTATTTCTCCAGTAATTACCATGGAGGGAGAGAGTGTCATAGGACACAGGGTCCTGGACAGGTCTCTCAACTGGTAAACAATTACATCAAGCCTTTATACCTTTCTTACAGACAAGCTTAGACAATCATGGAGACAGTAAAAAGCAACAAATACATTTTGTTTATACATAAGCTTTTCTGCTATCTTACTAGAAAAAGCAAGACTGCACATTGCAAGGTCGTAATACTTTCACACAGTTCACTCTGTCTTACATTATCTTGCTTCTACAAATCTCACGTCATAAGGGTCACAGTATGGCCTGACTCTTGCTAACTGACTAACATGCATTAAAATCCCCTTCAAATCCTTATTAATTCTTTCCTTGCTTCCACACTCCCCCCTTTTGTACTTCTAGTACAACAAACAATTTCAAATCTCAATTCGCATTAAACTATGGAGTTTAGATTCTATAGCAGATATGTCAACCTGACCTGTCCACCTGTCTTTCGGGATATATTATTCTCAGTGGAAACACTATTCTCATCATCCTGCAGCACTGCAGTGGCAAAACATAAGCTTACCACAAATAATTTAATCAAAACACATTGATGCCTGTATCTGCAGCAAAGCACACTCCAGGATTTGAGCCAAACAAAAGTTAAGAGCCCAGGTATAAGACACTTTTCCAGCTCCTTCTAGCTTAAAGGAGGGGACAAGGAACAAAACATATTTATGGGCACAATCACAGTGAGCACTCAGAGCAACGGAAGGCAGTACTAGTACAGGATTAGATTTGCAAATTGGTATGCAAAGTTTAAAATATCACTTTACAAGGAAATTATAAAATCCCATACCCAAATCAAGGGACCCATTTCAAGTAAACTAAATTACTAACATATAATGCAACACTATTCTCTATAAAAATTGCAAAATTTGCAAAATTGCTACACAATATAGATAAAAAATACAAACTTGCAAGTCCTATATACACATTTTCATAATCCTACCACACCATTTAATCACCAGATTTCATAACATCAAACAGTCATTCCATGTTCATAACAATATCCTTCCAATCCACCAACCCATTACACTGTTGGAAAACTTTTAGAACTTTGACATGATTTAGAGTACATAGGGACTGTATTCTTTCTGCAATCTTTGTTACATGTATTACCTATAAAAGTAACATCCAATAATGTCTTTCCATTACAAAGCAAAAGTAAAGGGTTGAGTGGTTAATGCAAATAAAGTAGGGTGGCTGTGAATGAGGAAGACTATATGGCAGAGGGGAACTGGCGATGTTAACTCTTCATTGCTAGACTTACACAGTTTTTTAATGTTTTATTACTTTCTTTACAAAATTATTATTTTGGGGGTATCAACTGGAAGGTATGGAACCACACTACAAACTTTCTCATTATTAACACTTGTTTAATTTCCTCTATGAAGGTCAAGTTTTTCAGCCTTCCTACAGAGTGGCAACGGTTGTACTATTTGTAATGGCAACAGAAAATATCAAATGGAACTGAAGTAAAATGTTTTGGGATATAATGTGCGAAAAAGACAAATAATATAAGGCCCAGATCCTGCAAGTGACTTTGCATAAACACAGTGGTCTTCTAATAGATAGGCATTAGGTCCTGTCTAGGTTGGATGAGCAGGGAACTAGTGAAATCGTGGTTATCACAAAAGAACAAACACTGAACTACTAAGGCCTATATAAGGCCTCTGTGTAAACACAGATGCTGCGCCTGTTTAACTGAAATCTTTTTTAAAACCCTGTGTGGACACACTTAATTGGTTTAGCTAGCATCTGTAAATTTATCGATGCAAGTTAAACCAATGTAACTTGATTTAAAAACACACCTTTGTTTAAACAGCTGCCACTTTGTGTGTAGACCAAGCAGGAAAAGGTTTGTAAAGGTATATAAAAACTTTGTTTTGTTAACACCTATTTAACTTAAATGACCAATTAAAATTTTGGCTAATAGAAATCTTTGTTAAAATTCCATCATCCTCACCCTTTCCCTCAGTGTTAAGACTCACAATAAATATCCACTATGCCTCCCTGTAGTCTTCCCAAAAATCAAGGAAGACCAGACTCTGAATTCCTAATACTTCTAAGGTATAAAAACAAACAGAAAAATAAACATTTTCTTTTAAAAAAAAAAACTTTCAGGCCCTCTTTACAGAATTTTTTTTTTAAAGGACAAAAGCACAATTTTTAAAAACTCCTTTACAAGTCATCTTTAAGCCAACCTCTTTTCGTGGAGAAGCTATACAAGGACAGTTCAGAAGGGATGTTGAGTTTTCAGGTTGTGGGCTTCTGAGGAGAGTGTATCCGCTGACTATGAGATGTTGGCCAAAATAAATGGAAAACCCAGTGAAGCACAGCAGAGTGAAAGAAGGCTGTCTTGACAATGTCTTGTGTTACGCTTGAGTTTTTGCAGTTTGTTTTGGGTTTGTTGTTGTAATGTTTGTAACAGTTTGAATTTTTTTAAAATAAATGACTGTCTATAAACGTTAGCTATAAACTTTAAGATGTCTAATGTAATCAGGCAGTACAGACAACCTTTTCCTTCACACTCTCTCCCCTTGATGATATACATCCACTGTGCGTGCTATATTCCACAATCCATTATGTACAGCACTTGAAAAAATGACCACACCAACTAATCAGAAGACAAAACTTAGTAGTCAGTACAAAAAATGAGAATAGCAATTCCAGTGAGGTTTGGGACAGTGTCCTGGTGAGAAGTCTAGTCCTACTCCCCTCTCTACCCTGGGAAAATGGAGGGTTCTGGGTCCTTTCCACGGTGCTATCCTGGAACCCTCTTTGGGCTAGGATTATTGGTTTCAGACTCTTGCTAATAGCTCTCTGAAATCTGCAGCCTCTATCTGCTAGAAGGAAGACAAAGCTTCTTTTCTTCCCCTCTCCAATCTCAGAGCCTTCCTATTACTGGCTATTGTGAGGAAGGGAGCAGCCAGTCCCTGATTCGAAAGAGGCAACAGTTTAATACAGATGAATGTACAAATGTCACTGTGGATGGATGTCTTCTTAATCTGAGGTTCACGTGAATTCTACAATATTACTGCATTTGCAAATTATCTTACTCAAGTCTATAAATTGTCCTGCCTTTTGTCAACACATTGTACTTTCAGTTTCATAATATGACATGAAAGAGGGACTGGTCATGGACATTCTACAGAGATGATGATGTTTTGACAAAGAAATGCTATGTACTTTGTCAAATCTATAGGGTTTGGATAGTGTTCTGTACAATAGAATTGGCTGTTCAATGAATATGACATGTACACTGTGGTTGCTGATACTCAGCTGCAGCTAAGGAGCATTCATCACAAGTTAAGAAAGAGACTGCAAAGATGGTTTTAATCCCTTTGATCCCTTGATTTTGAAGCCACTCTGCACCAATTTGGTTCCTCTGTGCAAGTTAAAGTAGATTCTGGTAGTTTCTAGGCTGCTCCGATTTGTGCCAACAGTCCAAAGGGGCTATTACAGCAGCTGGAGATCACTAGTTGCAGGGACACCACTGCCATGCCCCTTTTATCTAATCACATTACTTGCACTGACTCTGAGGAGCAGGGATGGGTGTAGGATCTATTAGACTGGTTCTGGGGGGAGGAATAGCTCAGTGGTTTGAGCATTGGCCTGCTAAACCCAGGGTTGTGAGTTCAATCCTTGAGGGGCCATTTAGGGATTTGGGGATTGGTCCTGCTTTGAGCAGGGGGTTGGACTAGATGATCTCTTGAGGTCCCTTCCAACCCTAAGATTCTATGCTATTTGAGGATCCCACTACACTGCAGTGATCCTCCTAAGACTTGCTAAGCAGACTTTAAGGCTTCTTTGCACTAGTAAAACAGATCAAAGCTGTCCTGCTGTAAGGGAGAATCAAATGTGCACAATACCAGTTTTTGTTGCAGTTTCTTGAACAGATCTTTGGAGACAGAGCGTAGCACTGCTGTATAAGTTAAAAATAAAAATGGGTGATGTTCCAGAAATAATAGGACTAGATACACAGGGAAATTAGCTAAGGACCTTTCAGCAATATGTATGTTCTGTAAGAAAACTGATATCCACTTAGGGAACAAGTCGCACCCACATCAGTAAAACATCATTAACATACAAGATATAAGTAGCAGTGGCACTGGCAGGGAATCCTGTCTGCTTCATTCAGCAACTGAAGTTCCAAAGAAAAGATATTCTATCCAGTACTAGGGAGCAGACATGGAAAGTAAGGACCTGATTTTACTGAGACAGAATGCCTATTGTAGTCAATGGGCATTTTGCCTGAAAAAAAGACTTCAGGCTTGGGCTCCAAGTGATAATATCTTAACAGACACAGATATTCCTGCGCCCTTTCAAGAGGACTGCTCAAAGGAAAGTACATAACCTGTATAAAAATGCCTTTAGAATGAGACTCAGATGCTCACAGATTATGCAGATTTCAAATTCCTTCAGAGTATGGTTTATTACTTATACACGCGAGTTAGCTACACATCTCTGTAGCCTTAACAGAATGTCTAGTGAGCAGCAGCATAGGCATTGGAGTTGCCTGTCACTAGACTTGGGATGATAGCATTGCATTGGTATAGAAACAATCAGACTGGGGATTTTTTTTTCCGATCACATCTATGGGCAGATAAGATGTCAGATGTGGTTATCCAATGACAAAATGTGGTTGCCCTAATATCTGGCCTGTGGATTCATTGTTGCAGGAAAATTAAAATGAAATATTGTTACTGGTATGATTGTCTAAAGCAGGGGTAGGCAACCTATGGCACGCGTGCCAAAGGCGGCACACAAGCTGATTTTCAGTGGCACTCACACTGCCTGGGTCCTGGCCACCGGTCCAGGGGGCTCTGCATTTTAATTTAATTTTAAATTAAGCTTCTTAAACATTTTTAAAACCTTATTTACTTTACATACAATAATAGTTTAGTTATATATTATAGACTTATAGAAAGAGACCTTCTAAAAATATTAAAATGTATTACTGGCACACGAAACCTTAAATTAGAGTAAATAAATGAAGACTCGGCACACCACTTCTGAAAGGTTGCCGACCCCTGGTCTAAAGGCATTGCTCTATGTTCAGCTTGTTCTATTTTGGGCTATTGAGACAGAGTTGTTCTCATTTGTATTCTCTTATTTTTATTGTCTATCATTTGATTTTACATTTAGCTTTGTTCTTGCTTTAATAAAAGAGAACATAAGAACAGCTATACTGGGTCACATCATGGTTGATCTTGCCCAGTATGCTGTCTCCAACAGTGGTCCACACCACCTTAAAGAGGAGTGAACAGAACAGGCAATTATGGTGAGATCCACCTCTGGCTTCCACTCCTCGCTTCTGGTAGTCAGAGGTTTTGGACTGCCCCGAGTATGGGGCTGCATCCTTGGCCATCTTGGCTAATAGCTATTGATGGACCTATCCTCCATGAATTTACCCAGTTCTTTTTTTAACCCAATTATACTTTTGGCCATCACAACATCCCATGGCAATGGGTTCCATAGTTTAGTTGTGTGTTGTGTGAAGAAGTACTTCTTCTTGTTTGTATCAAATCTGCTGCCTATTAATTTCATTGAGTGACCTCTGTTTTTTGTATTGTGTGAAAGGATAAATAACACTTCTGTATTGATTTTTTTCCACACCATTCATGATTTTATAGATCTCGATCATATCCCCTCTTATTTGTCTCTTTTCTAAGATGAATAGCCCTAATCTTTTAGTCTCTCCTTGCATAGAAGTCATTTCATAGCTTTGATCTCTTTGTTGCCTTCTCTGAACCTTTCACAGTTCCACTATATTCTTTTTGAGATGGGACAACCAGAACTGGACACACTATTTAAGAAGTGGGCACACTATGGATTTGTATAGTGGCATTATAATACTTTCTGTCTTATTTGCTATCCCTTTCCTAATAGTTCCTAACATACTGTTAGCCTTTTTAACTGCTGCTAAGCATTGAGCAGAAGTTTTCAAAGAAGTATCCATGGTGACTCCAAGATCTTTCTTGAGTGGTAACAGCTAATTTAGAACCCACCACTGTATATTTATAGTTGAGATTATTTTTTCCAGTGTGCATTACTTTGCTCTTATCAATGCTGAATTTCGTCTGCCATTTTGTCACTCAGTCACCCACATTTGTGAGATCCCTCTGTAAATCCTCACAGTCTGCTTTGGACTTAACTATCTTGAATAGGTTTCAGAGTAGCAGCCGTGTTAGTCTGTATCCGCAAAAAAAAACAGGAGTACTTGTGGCACCTTAAAGACTAACAAATTTATTGTAGCATGAGCTTGAATAGCTTTGTGTCACATGCAAACTTTACTACTTCACTGTTAACCCTCTTTTTCCAGATTATTAATGAATAATGCTGAACAACACAGCTCCCAGTACAAATCCTTAGGGGACTGCACTGTTCACCTCTCTCCACTGTGAAATCTGACCATTTATTCCTACCCTTTGTTTCCTGTCTTTCAATCAGTTACTAATCCATGAGGCTAATTAATGTCTCTAAATTCAAAGGAGAGGAATGCCTCTGCCTCTAGACCCGGCCTGCACAACATGCAGCCCGCATGGGCTCACTGTGTGGTCCACAGGGGGTGAGGGGGTGAGTAGGCAAGCAGCGGGTGAGGGAGGGGGGCTGAGGAGGTGAACAGGTGGGCAGTGGTGGGGGGGTCAGCTGAGCTGGTGGCGGGGGAGGGAGCCTGAGGAAGCGAGCAGGTGGGCAGTGGCGGGGGGCAGGTGAGCAGGCAGCTGGCCCAGCTCACCGCCGCTCCGCCTCTGTCTCCTCCCCTGAATGCTCCGCCCCGCTTCTCCCCCTCCCCCCCCCCACTTCCCATGAATCAGCTGTTCACGCAGGAAGCCTGGGAGGGAAGAGAAGCAGTGCGGTGGCTTCACGCTCAGGCCCAGCGAGGCGGAGACAGAGCCGAGGTGAGCTGGGGCGGGGGGGCTGCCCACGCCGCAGCAAGTAACCTGGGGGGGATGCGCAGGGGAAGGAGGGCTGAGGAGGCGAGCAGGCGGGCAGTGGCGGGGGGGAGGTGAGCCGCTGGGGGTGGGGGGCTGAGGAGGTGAGCGGGCGGGCAGTGGCGGGGGGGGAGGTGAGCCACTGGGGGTGGGGGGCTGAGGAGGCGAGCGGGCGGGCAGTGGCGGGGAGTGAGGTGAGCCGCTGGGGGTGGGGGGCTGAGGAGGCGAGCGGGCGGGCAGTGGCGGGGAGTGAGGTGAGCCGCTGGGGGTGGGGGGCTGAGGAGGCAAGCAGGCAGGCAGTGGCGGGGGGGCAGGTGAGCTGTGGGGGGCTGAGAAGGCGAGCAGGCAGGTAGTGGCGGGTGAGCCTGCAGTGGGGGAGGAGGGCTGAGGAGGCGAGCGGGGGGATGGGGGGCTGAGGACACGAGCTACGAGTCGGTGGCTGACCTGTTCTACTGGTCTGATCTGGCTCCCATCCCCTCTCCAAGGGTTGCAGCTGTCTGGAGGTGCTGCCTCCCATGCCTTCCTCAGTCACACCTCATTCATTCAACAGGGCAATTGATTACAAAGTGGTGGGGAGATCTTATTCTACTTCTAGCAAGAAGACATGTTTCTTTTGCCTTAATTATACTACCTTAGGGGCCCGCTATACCATATTACCAAGGTTCAATACCACTGTTTCAGTGGGGCGGCGCTGGGGAAGGAAGGTTTGTTTCCACGGGGCGGGCGGCGCTTGGGGGAGGGTTGTTTTGGGGGGGTTAGACAGTGCTGGGGGGGGTTTCAGCGGCGCTGGGGGGGGGGGTTCGGCCCTCAGCTGTTTTCTTTGGAGTAATATGGCCCTCGCCGCTTTACGAGTTGTGCAGGCTTGCTCTAGACTCTAGCAACCATGGGCTTGAGGTAGAACTGAGGCTATTTAATAATTTATTTAAATTCAAGTAAATATTCTAACACCTAAATATTACCAGTCGTCTATTTGGTTTGAAAATCTAGGTCAAATCATTTTTGGGGAAGAGAGGTAAGGTTTGTCCAGTGTAAGTTGTGCAGATAATAATGAATGCTGCATTACAAAACAGCAGTTGGGAACCAGCTGGTTCCCTTAACTATTCATTTCCAGAACTTTAAATGTAGTTTTGTTTTTAAAAGGTGTACATTTTTCCAAAGGGAGTGTAATACCTTTGGGTGTTGGCTGAACGCCTTTGAAATATTTCTCCCTCTGTAAAACTTACCTCCTTTGTAAAGTACTGTCAGATCTACTGATGAAAAGTGCTATATAAGAATTAGGCATTATTACTTAATTATTATTATTATGTCAACCTTAATTCTTGTTTTGCCAAGTTTTTGTTTATGAATGAGCACAAGTAGTTTAAATCAGGTCACTGTTTAAGGATGCCCTCCTCGTACAGAACTTATCAGATCTACCAAAGCAAAGCTTCTCTTCTGAAGACATGAGCAAATCCATAAAATATGCATGGAGAAAGGTGGGAGAACTTTTACCCACAGAGAAAACTTCAAACATTTAAATGTTTATATCTTGAAAATATTGGGTATTTAACATGGACAGGAGATTCAACCTTTCCTTATCCCCTCTTTGGTTCTCCCTGATCCCCTGCACCTTTCTTTCTTTGTCCCCAGTTCTCTCCATCCCCTCTTCCATACCTCATCCTGATCCCCTGTATAGCCCCTATCTGGGCTTCTCACAGGTCCTCTGTGCACCTCAACCATGACCCCCCAACTCCCCTGCTCCTTTTCAAGCCCTGCAGTTCCCTGCATCCCTTAATACACTTTTCTCTCTCACTCACCACCACCTACTCCCCTCCATGTTTCAACATGGTCCCCTGCACACACACTTCTATGCCTCTTCAGTTCCCTGCACACACATCCAATATGTCTTCCACCAAAGATCACATGTACCCTCATACTCACCCCTTATATGCTTTAACAAGTCTCCTGCCCCGTTCTAGGCTCCCCTTCCTCCCAGCAATCTTGGATTCCCTCATTCAGAGATCAGGAAGTAAAGTTCAAGGCAGGCCATCTCCCTCCTGGTCCCCCACATTCTCTCCATAGCCTGAATACCTACTACCATCAGACTAGCAGTTGCAACAAAGCCTAGACTCACACCTTCTATGGGCCATCTTAATTATCACTTCAAAAAGTTTTTTTCCTCCTGCTGCTGATAGCTCATCTCAATTGATTAGACTTTTCCTGTTGTTATGCATACTTCCACCTTTTCATGTTCTCTGTATGTATAAATATCTCCTGTCTGTGTGTTCCATTCTATGCATCCGAAGAAGTGAGCTGTAGCTCATGAAAGCTCATGCTAAAATAAATTTGTTAGTCTTTAAGGTGCCACAAGTACTCCTGTTCTTTTTGCGGATACAGACTAACACGGCTGCTACTCTGAAAGCCTAGACTGTTCCCCATCCATAAAAGTACTAAAGATATTTCTCCTCAACAAGGCCAAGAAAACAAGACCTATTTGAAGTTTTCAGGCAGAACCATTTGAGAGATATGACAGCTGTAAAAATATTTTTGAAGTTATGGTGAGTCAAAAATTTTCTGAATGTTATCACACTACCAGAAAAAAATCTGCCTAGGCATGAGATGTGGCAACATTTCAGGGGAATCAGTTTCACTTGGGTGAAGTTAGAGGAGATTAACTAGTTTCATAGTGGGGAAAGCAACAAAGAGTCCTGTGGCACCTTATAGATAATATGTTGTTAGTCATAAGATGCCACAGACTCTTTGTCGCTTTTTACAGATCCAGACTAACACGGCTACCCATCTGATAGTGGGGAAACTAACTTCAATCTTAAATGTGGAGTGGAGTATTACTGCTCCTTACCACATCAAGCACCCAGGATAGGTTTCACAGCATGTTTGGAATTTTACCCTATGGCCACTTGACAACCACAGACTCCAAGACAGTAAGAAAAGCTGAGATCTGAAATGGGATGGAGAGGCTGACACCACTTCAAAGAGAGCATCCCGAATCCCAAAGCCAATGAGGAAGCCAGTCACACCCACCGCCTTTGACAGCTCCCAAATACAAACACCAACAACTGAAGTTTGGTGCCCTTCCTCCCATGCAGAGCACGTTAACTTCAGACACATCTTCGCCGCATCCTGCACCAGAACCAACGCTGCCCCGGCCAGGAGTGGGGAGGGAACGTGACAAGTTAGTGCCCTCTCCCCACGGGAAAAAACGGAGTCAGGCTGATGCTGTCGGTTATGGGAAGCGCATGTGGCACGGATCTGCAGTGTGTCTATGAGCGGGGCAGTGCCCAGGCCCTCCAGGGCTGCCTGTGCCGTGCTGGTACAATAACCAGCTGGTCCAGCGAGTCCTGAACGTGCTGGGGTCCCCGTGCTCTAGCTGCCTTCGCCAGCGCCTTCCCCCGACCGCTCCCGCGGCTCCGGCCAGGCCCGGTAACACGGGGCAGCAGGGGATGCTCCACGCCGGGGCGCGCCCCTTCCCTCCAAGGCCGGAGGCCGTTCAGGCTGGCCGGGGTGCAGCGCTGCGAGCAGGGCCCCGCCGGGAGCTGGAGGGGGGGAGGGGCTTTGTGAACGGAGGGGCGGGCAAGTCGCCCCCGAGGGGGCCCGAGGCTCAGCGGGGGCGAACCCCCAAAGGGCTGCGCCCCGCCCAGCACTTGCCGGAGTCTCGGTGTCTCTGGGGCGGAGCTGTCAGTGCGAGGGCCCGGCCCAGCCCCTGGGTCTCGCCGGGCGGGAAGCCCCTCGCCACCTGCAGACCGTCACCCGCCTCCCGGCCCTTGTCCCGGTCCCTCACCGCAGGGTGGGCCCCACGCAGGCCGTGTCCGTGCTCTCGATCTCCTGCAGGATCCGCTCATGCTCGGCGAGGCTCTCCGCCATCTTGGGTGGGAGGGAACCAGGCAGCGGCGCCGCTGCGGGACGCGCTGGGGAGGCGGCGCAGCGCTGCAGCCGCTGCCGGCCCGGGATCGGGCCCCTGCGCTCCACGCCCCCACCCACCCCGAAAGCTGCAGAGCCGGGTCCGCCGCTGGCGCCAAGCCCGCCGGCTCCGCAGCGGCTGCTGGGGGCACGGGGGAGCGGGGAGACGTGCGCACTCTGAGCCGAGAGGGCGGTGGGGGGACAAAGAGGGGCCGGGGTTGCTGGAACTGAAGGGGGAGCAGGGATTCAGCGAGAAGGACCCGGGCGCATTGGGCAGGGGAAGACTGGAGTCCAGGGTTAAGAGTGCGGAGGGAAAAGGTAAGAGAGTGTCTGCCTAGATCGCCCAAGAGGACTCTGCTGGTCCCAAATGCAGCAGCAAACTAGAAAACAAGTCTAGCCACTCTTCCCGCACACGCCAGATAATAATAGTAAATGATGATATAAATCCAGTCTTGGCACATTTTAGAGTATGATGAGTTCGTCAAAAACCAGGCACCGGCACCTGGATCTAGCCACATTTTGGCCCATAGCACCAAATTCTAATGCATAAACTGAGAACCAGTCTAACGGCTCTTACGTCACCAAAAAAATTGGACCTTCACACATCCCAACACAAACGCTACAAAAACACCTTTCCAGCACATGGATTCTGCTGGAAACGCCCCCCCCCCCCCTCATAAATTCCAGGGCCGTTCCTACTGCACCAAAAATTCTGGACCCTGATGCATCCATGTGCATAGGTGCTGTGAACACCCAGGTGTTGCCCAATCCAACAGTTTGGTTTTGGGGTTTGTTTGTTTTGCGATTCATCTCTAAATTCTACAACATAAAGAGATCCCTTATAGCTGCTCCTAGGGCCTTTTAAAAATCTGGCCCCCATTACACTCTGGAACAGGAGCACTTAAAAAAATCAAAATATGGACCAGAATCCAGCAAGGTCCATTTTTCATCTAGATCCCCAGGCCTTTTTACGTTCTAAATAGACAGCAAGTGTAGCTATCTTTTTTAAATCAGATAAATCTGTATCCAATTTAATTGTGTTTCTGAGAGGTCATGATAACTTTGGAGATGGGTGAAAGAATGAGCTGGATGTTTTGGATTTGGATTTTTTAAGTGCTAGTGTGGAGTAGACTTAGAGACCTGCAGCCAAAATTTGCTAGACCCAACAAGACCTAGGTGCCAGATATGTGGGTTTGTGTTGCTTTTGCAGCAGGATTTATTGGAACTTGGATTTTTCTGTTCAAGCAGAAATAAAAACATGCATTGTCTATTTTGACAATACACGTTGGGGGTCACAACCAAAAATGGTAGGATCCAGCATGCTCCAGATGCTAGATATGTGTCTTTGTGGTGCTTTTGACCAAGGGTGCAACAGGGCCATCATTTTGCAGTGGAATTAGAGCAGCTAGCAGTATTTCTCTCTTTAGCTAGTAGAAATTTTGTATTTGGGATGAAAACACTACAAGCTGGATCCAAGAAGATGGGTAAAGTGGGTTTTTTTGGTGCTGCCGGATCAGTTTTCTAGTTCTAGATTTCTTTGGTGCACTATTATTATTTTGTATTTATTTTCACTGGGAACTGTTTCGTTTTTCTCTGTTTAGCTTAGAGAACTTGGTAGATTGGGGATAAAAATTTGCAAGATTCAGTTGGATCTGTGTACCAGATATGTGTGTTTTCCACTGCTTTGGGGCTCAGATAAATCAGAGTCCTTATTTTTGTAGAGAAGTAGGAATTGCTCACTTGATTTCTATTTTGATTGTACATTTGGGTTTTGGGACCAAAAATTGCCAAGGTCCATGGGCCAAGTTATCTGTGCACAAATGGAAGCCAACTTTTGAAAATTTGGTCCTTAAAAGTGGCTTGCCCATTTATGGCTTTTCCTCGACTAGAAAATCTAACCTTTGCTAACAACAGTTATCAGCACTCTGTGTAACTGAACCAGCCCAGAATGTGCATTAGCTGCAATTGTATTCAGCACCATTTCAGTAACTGTAATTAAACCACCATCAAGCACTAGGCCACAGTTAATGAAACAGTACTGAACATGGTTTGGTTGTTGTCTACACTTGCAGCTAGATCATTTTCAGCTTTGGTTCAGCTGAACCTATTGGTGACATCCATAGTCAGCAACAGGTAGTTTTTCTAAGTGTAGACAAGCTCCTACAAAGTACAGTTCAGGCAGTGATGCAGGAGAGAGATAACTCAGGAGGGAAACTATTTTCAGGTTTTAGCTACCTTTTCCATATTATTTCCCCATAGAAATCATTGATATATAGTAAAATTCTTCCTACGTTCCTTTTTTCCATCACTCAAGTTATTTACAGAATAGGGTGATAGATGCAAGTTTCAGGAAAAATTAAATTTATTTCTAAATGAAGATATATGGTTTCTTTCTTTGGTCTGATCCTCACTGCAAATGGACATCCACAATACCAGATAAGCTATTTTTAACACTCTGCTGCCGACACCAGCAATAAAGCTAAACATACAATCTTTAATATATAAGCTTCATGTCCATGAAAATGCAATAAAGTGTAAATGCATTATTTCTAATTTTTTCAAAGACATTTAGGAATTTCACTAAATAAAACTTAACTGCATGTAGATACACTTTGATAATAAACAAGGGTAGTGTCTGTCTAAAATATCTGAAGTCATTCAAAAGTCATTCACCTATTTTTTCAAGCATGTCGCTGATGGCATTGGCTAATAACAAATTAAAAGCATTCCATTATGGAAAAACAGTGATTGTTTCATGTTTTCATTTATAAAAGTAATCTCTTGCTTCATGGAGCACTTGAGGTAAGTCTCTAAAGACACCCCTTGTCCTGGTGAGAATGGGTTCAGTAGAGGCCTTTAGTCTATGCTTGTTCCTTTAGGGCCCAATCCTACTCCCATTGAATTCAAAGGAAGTTTTCCTATGAATTTCAGTATGTGCAGGATTAGATCTCCAGTACCTGGGGGGTGAGGGAAACAACAGCCTAAGAATAAAGCAAATCCTTTTTATACAATATAATATGATAGAAATGATGCCTACCTTAAACTTGTTCCAAGAGGCAGTTCAAACGACTCAATCTCAGCAAAGACATTTTCATATATTTGATCTTTGTTTTCTTCTGAATAAAGCTCCACCAAGTTTAGTTTGCTTTTTCTAGCCATTGCAGAGCATGAAACAGTTCTAACTTCAGGGCAGGACTTTTATTCTGTTTACTATCATTACCAGAATGAATCTGTAGTCAGCAAAACCAGCAATGAAAAATCAGACCCTGGGCTGACCTCGTGATTCCTGAGGACTTTGTGTCCAAGAATGCTGCACAGCTGCTGTTTTCCTATCTCCTCTAATAACGTGCCTATTACACTGTACCCACTTCATTAATGTCTTTTCTTGAAGATGAACTTATTTATTATTTTCAGGGAAATTTTGTTGTCAAAAGCATTGAATAGTTCATTAACACATTTAAAACATTTCACTGATGATAATTATTGCAGATGAAAGGGGACACCAAAAACCTGAAATTTAGTTTCTTCAAAACATGATTTACAAGTAGTTTCAGACAGTACACTTACCTTAGAGTCCTTCTGTCAATTTTTGTGGGTTTGAAATCACATTTTCCTATTTTCCAAATGTTTGTCTTTTCCCTGTTGCTTTGTGAACGAGCGACACAAACAGAAAACTGTTAGGGAAAAGGGCTGTGAAATGCATAAGTACACTAAAAAAGCAAAGAAAATATTTATGCTTTAATCTCTTTCAGTTTAGTCATTTTAGGTGTCATTTGTACAGTAATAGGTAAACTGTTCAAATAGAAATGTGGTTTTTAAGTTGATGGTGTCCCTTTGTGCTATAAACAAAATTCACACCAATTCATTATGCAGGCCCCAATCTTGCATTGAGAACCTAGTGGGTAGACTCCTGACTCTGCTGTGAGCACCACTGATTTCAAGTCATTGTCTAACCATTAATCTACAGCAGGGAAAATGTCGGGTACAGCTTCCTCAAATGAATCTCAATCTCATCCAGTTTTGTCAAACTTGAGAACAGAGTGCCAAATTCATTGAGAAACAAACAACTGGAAGACTAATACTGGCAGACAGTGTTGGGTGGAAAGGGCAGTCTTTTTATAGCTTATCTATTTTGGTATCTCCCTCAGAGACTTAAATAAAAACTTGATTTAGATCCCAAACCTGCTCCTGCTGAAATGAATGTGAGTGTTACCATTACATCAATAAGAGTAGGACTGAGCCCTGATTGCTAGGATCTTTTAGCAAAGCTGTTATGTGCAGCAGAGACCCCAAAAATTTAGCTGCAATCTCTTTATTATAAATCCTGTACTGTTTTCAGACAAATATATCTTGCACAAGCGTCTTCTCTACTTGTTGTCTTTATTCTTTAAATAAAAATTAACTGCTCTGTAATAAATATGTCAGGTGCTCACTATTGTGTAACAACTAGTGTTTGGGATTCATCTTTTGTATCATTAACAAATAATACACACTTGTGATTAACCCATCCAGCCACTGGATGTCACACAAATGCAGGTGAAAGGATGGCTTGACTAACTGTTCTAATCTTGCACTATAAGAAGGAAGATTAGGTATTAACTTTTAAAATAATTGAGGACATTAAAAAGTTAGTTTAATAATTACAAAAGTTATTAAAATGATTAGTTAGTGGCCTGAGTCACAGCTACATTTCTTGGTTTTGTCCACTTACACTACATTTCTGATTCAAGGTCAAAAGATATAATAAATGAAACCACAGGACTCTAACTTCCATTAGATCCAGCTACTTCTCTTGTAGGACTGTATCCAGAAATCAATATGGTTAATTTTTATAAGAGTCTCTGCAACCATCCTCAAAGCTATGCTATTGGCCATCCTTGGAGGATAAGCACAGCTACTGTTGATGAATGGATTCATTGGATTTGGTACATTCTTACCATGTAATGAATAAATTATCTTTTTGCTTGTTAGACAACTATCTGGGCAGTATTAAGTACATTAAATTAATGGGCCTACTTAGGCCTGGTCTACACTACGGGGGGGGGGAGTCGAACTACCTTAGTTCGAATTTCCTACCTGTCCAGACGCCGCGGGATCGAACTCTGCGGCTCCCCCATCGACTCCGCCACCGCCGTTCACGGTGGTGGAGTTCCGGAGTCGACAGGAGCGCGTTTGGAGTTCGAACTATCGCGTCTAGATTAGACGCGATAGTTCGAACTCCGAGAAGTTGAACTCTCCGCGTCGACCCGGCGGGTAAGTATGGACCTACCCTTACAGTACTTAAGGTACTACTCAAAAATTGGGGCCATAAGTTTATTTTTAACAGACATATAGAGGCTATGGGGCCCAATCCTAGAAAGTACTGTATGCCTCAATCCCATTGACTGAAATGTGAATTGAGAGCACTATGTACATTGCCAGTTCTAGCCCACTGTGTATTAGGGTATGCATGGAGAAACAAGCAGACTTGGTGCTCTGATTATTTTTGTAGCTTTTTCTCCTACATTTGTTTTGAGATGGTTTGACTTAATGTTCATAGCTGTACATATAAATCAGTGGAAAATATCTGATCATCACAAACAGTTTGATGGTAAAGTTATAGGGCTTGTCGTCACTTCATTGTTAGTTCAAGGTATAACTCAAGTGTTGCCCTTAACCTGACTCACATCTACACACAAAAGTCTCTAGCCTCTCGAGTTAAATGGTGCTTTCAGTTCAATGTAGTTGACCCAGTGGGGGGAGTGGGTTGAAGCTTGAGCTAGTAATGTAGTGGGGACGCAACTTATGATCCACTCAAGGACTGAGAGTCCCTCAATGCCTTTTGCAAAATTCCCACCATGGGTTATTTGTTGCACCTTTGCCTTCTGACCAGAAGTTAGCTCCTCCCAGGATACATACCCCACGTCAGCAGTCAGCTCTTGCCTTGTATGAAGCACTGTGCACCTGTAGCATTTGTTCTAGCTTTGCTATTGCACTTGTTCAATCTGGTGGTGAGTCGGGGGGAAAACCTTCTTCCCAGTGTGTGGCTAGCTGGTCTGAGGCTGACACCAAGCGGTTCAGCTGTGGTATGATGCCAGCAGGACCTATGATTACACCCTGGGCTCAAGGGCCTCTGGAGAAGTCTGTGGGTAACCGACTGTGCCGGGTTGCTGGAACAATTTTTATAGTGGGGGTGCTGAGAGCCACTGAACTAAAATGTAAACCCTGTACATAATGGAAACCACTTCAAGCCAGCAGTCCCCGCACCCCTAGTTCCAGCACCTATGCACCTGTGGATGACTCTGAGCCACAGCTGTCACCAGCCACAATGGCTTCAGTGCTGACACTCATCACGGGGGCCACCGCCATTCTGCCCTCACCCATGATTCTGGGGAAGTGATGGGGAAACAGGTCAGGGAGGAAAGGCCAAGGAGGAAGCAAAAGAGGAACTAGCATTGCCTCAGCTAGGTGAGGACTCAATTCACAATCAGGGGCAGCTCTAGCTTTTTTGCCGCCCCAAGCATGGCAGTCAGGCAGCTTTGGTGGCTTGCCTGCGGGAGGTCCGCCGGTCCCGTGGCTTTGGCGTACCCACTGCTGAATTGCCGCCAAATCCGAGGGACCGGCAGACCTCCCTCAGGCAAGCCCCCGAAGGCTGCCTGTCTGCCGCCCTTGCAGAGACCGGGCTTGGAGTGCTTGTGCCTGGAGCCGCCGCTGTTCACTATTACTGTAATGGTTGGGGGGGGGGAAATGGCATAAAAGACCCATAACTATCTGTAGAGAACTAACCTGTACTGGATGATGATGGGTGATGGAGGACGGGCAAACGCTGGTTGTAGCTTCCCTATTGGGCACAGGAACTGCCATTTCCACCTACCTCCCCAACAGCCTGCATCTCTCTCAATCCCACCCTGCCATCCAGACTGTGGACTTCAGATACTGCTGCATCTATGGTCTCTGCTGGTCCTGGAAACCACCATTACCCTGCCCCCAAGCATCATCCCCCCTCCCCAGAACCCACAGGGCAGGCTTCAGCTGCTGTTGTGTCTAATGGAACCACCATTTCCATACACCCCAGCATCTCTCCGTCCCCCCCCTTTGGCATCCAGTAGTGATGCTCTATGTTCCCTGCTGGGTGTGACAATTGCCATTCCTGCACCCGTCACCCAGAATCCACACCCCCACCCCACAGCATACATGTGCAGTCCAAGTTGGATTTCAAGACCTGGGGGGAAATTAAACATTTTAATTGAGCGTTATTATAAAGCACACTGCTGCATGCAAGGGTGCTGGAACCATTTTTATAGTGGGGGTGCTGATGATGGAAACCATTGAAACCATTTTTTGGTGTTTATTACTAATTCAGCAGCACCCCCAGCTCACCTAATTCCAGCACCACTGGCTGCATGCATACAAAGTAAGCATTCATAAAAGTTACAAATGCCTCTGAATGCAAGATCAAGTTTAGGTACAAACAATTATGGGGTGTATATATAGCAGTGTGTTTTCCTTCACTCTGGCACCAGCATTTAAAGAGGCAGGGCAAGCCAAACTTTTAAGGATACTACTATCTGAGGAGATGTGTCCAGTGCAAAGTCTTTTTTGGTGTAAAGTCTATGGAACTTCAGAAGTCTCTCAGAAATACAGAGCTGGGCTTCAACTGCTGTGGAGGGAATCAGGGTTGAAAGATAGCTGAGAAAATGCGGGAGAGGGAGGAGTACTTCACCCATGACCGAGCAAGAGGGCCAGCAGCAGCATAAGAAGAGCCAGCAGTAAATGGCCATGTTTGAATCCCCTCTAGGCATTATGGCCAAGAGGTGCCAGAATAACCCAGCCCTAGTTCAGATCCAGACTCATCCCGGAACCATGAACTCTGCTGCACAATACTATGAGCTGCAGTTAGCAATCTCTGGGTAGCGGGGTTTACCAGCCCAGGGTCAGGTTTACCCTCAACACTCCACCCCTGTGGAGGGAGGGTGGAGTGATGACAGGTACCCTGACCATGTGCACTTCCCATATATATGCCATGGCACTTTGCCCCTTGTGCACATCACAGATGCTGTAGGCAGCAGGACTGCTACAGTTGTTCACTGTTTCAATGTTAACTGTTTAAAGCAACAGGATTGCCAGTATGGTTCACTGTTCCATGCTCAAATCAGCTACACTGACAGAGGTATTGCCTTTGAATAAAATATTTATTTGTTTAATCTCTTTGTTTTTGTGAGTGTTTGATTGCATTCGGGGGGGGCATATTTAACAACCACCATTTTATTTCAGTATCACTATCACAATAAATGCACAAGTAGTCAAAGCTTCCTGAGCAGGAACACCGATATGGAACATACCAGCCATCCCTGCCACTCCAAGGGAGGCGGGGCACCAGGAGCTGGTGCAGTAAAACGAATCGGGCCTCCTGGAGCTGGTACCTGTGCCTCACAAAGCCCACCACTGCCCCTGTGAGCCAGGCAGGGGGACCATCAGCTGGACTGGGATCCCACTAAGCATTCAGAGGGGCAGCCATGGCTTTCCAGCGGAATACAAACAAAGAACGTGAGTGGAAGTTGTGTATTGTAATAAGTAGCCAGTCAACACCATTTCTGCCCACATGACCAGAACAGATTAAACACACCACAGATGTTTGGAAGGAGCAGCTCAGAATACTGCAGCACTAAGAATAGTGGGATGTACCCCTAGAAAGCAAGTGCCTTCACTTCAGTCAGCATGACTGTGTGCACACAGTAACGCAAGGATGCTTGAGTTAGCCTTTCCAGCCTGGTCAGTCTCACTCAAGCCAGGCTAGATCAAGTGGAGCACCTCAAGTGTACTAACTCAAGCTAGCAACCTCCTAGACAGGGAGCATTTTCTGTAATATGTTTTTGCTTCTTTGTACAGCCATTTTGCACAGAAAACTTCCATTGACTTGAAGTCAATTGGGAGTGATTACAAGATTTTAAACAGAGGGGCCAATCAATAGCTAATTGTTAATGATGAGCCACTTTAGCCACATATCTTTCATAGTTGTCAGCCTTCTATGTGTTATTGGGGTTTGCAACGATAATATATCATTTGAAACACGAAACCTGAAATTATATAAAGAATAAGATTTAATTATAAAGTAAACACTTGCATGATATGGTGTGTTGGTTATGTATTTGTAACACTTTGATTTCTGCAAGCCAATCCTTTTGCGATTAATACATTTTGGACAAACTAATAAGTTTAATATTAAACCTGTAGGAACTATACAGATAACCTTTTACATATTGGCTAGGAGTCCCCTGGAGTGTGAGAGGGGTGTATCATTCACCAAAGTTTGTTGAAGATGAGTCATAACTTTTATTTCCAACAGCACCTTGCCGTGACTGTGATAAGGGATTGCAGAAGATACTGTACTATAGCTTGTCATACATGAAATAATTATTTCTACTTATGCAATCCACACACTCTTTCACTGCTTGTCAGAATACAATTACTGCAAGGAACTAGTTCAGAGAATAAAAAATGAACCGTGAAGGCAGCTAAAAATTGTATGATGCAAACATTATGCAGACACTTTTTATTTTAGGTTGGGAATTTTGGCTCAATACATATATTAACATTTCATGTTTAGATCTATGCTGTCTCTTCTGCTCCCCCCTCCCCAAATTAGGAGGTCAAAGGAATCCTGGTTCTTCCAGGATCAGTGGAGGTTGGCCAGGGAAGCATCATCCTAGCCAAAATGCGTTCTCTTTCTCTCTGTATGTGCTATTCCTACAGGTGGAAGAGCGAAAATGTATTTTGTTCATATTCTTTTATTAAACTGGGAGATACTATGGTGATGAGGGCAATTTAAGTAGCTATATAAAGAGGTAGATGAACTGGTATATTGTATGGCTAGATCACCAGTGCATGTGTTGCAAAAAATATTTGTATTTGCCAACTACCAAATCTTTTAGGGAAACACCCAGACTTTGGGGGAAATTTTGTTCTTGTCCAGGGACTATCATAAGAATAGCCCTACTGGGTCAGACCAAAGGTCCATCTAGCCCAGTATCCTGTCTTCTGACAGTGGCCAGTGCCAGGTAATCAATTGATCCATCCCCTGCCACTCATTCTCAGCTTCTGGCAAACAAAGTCCAGTGACACCATTCCTGCCCATCCTGGCTAATAACCATTGATGGACCTATCCTCCATGAATTTATCTAGTTCTTTTTTTAACCCTGTTATGGTCTTAGCCTTCACAACATCCTCTAGCAAGGAGTTCCACAGGTTGACTGTGAGTTGTATGAAGAAACTTCTTTTTATTTGTTTTAAACCTGCTGCCTATTAATTTCATTTGGTGACCCTTAGTTCTTGTGTTATGAGAAGTAGTAAACACTTCCTTACCTACTTTCTCTATGTCAGTCATGATTTTATAGACCTGAATCATATCTCCCCTTAGCCATCTCTTTTCCAAGCTGAAAAGTCCCTGTTTTATTAATCTCTCCTCATATGGCAGCCGTTCCATACCCCTAATCATTTTTGTTGCTTTTTTCTGAACCTTTTCCAATTCCAATCTATCTTTTTTTGAGATGGGGCAACCACATCTACACACAATATTCAAGATGTGGGTGTACCACGGATTTATATAGAGGCAACATATTTTCTGTCCTATTATCTCTCCCTTTCTTAATTATTCCCAGTATTCTGTTCACTTTTTTGACTGCCGTTGCACATTGAGTGGATGTTTTCAGAGAGCTATCCACAATGACTCCAAGATCTCTTTCTTGAGTGGTAACAGCTAATTTAGACCCCATAATTGTATATGTATAGTTGGGATTATGCTTTCCAAGGTGCATTACTTTGCATTTATCAACATTAAATTTTATCTGCCATTTTGTTGCCTAGTCACCCAGTTATGAGAGATCCTTTTGTAGCTCTTCACAGTCCGCCTGGCTCTTAACTGTCTTTAGTAATTTTGTATCACCTGCAAATTTTGCCACCTCACTGTTTACCCCTTTTTCCAGATCATTTATGAATATGTTGAATAGGACTGGGCCCAGTACAGATCCCTGGAAGACACCACTATTTACCTCTCTCCATGCTGAAAACTGACCATTTATACGTACCCTTTGATTCCTATCCTTTAACCAGTTACCAATCCATGAGAGCACCTTCCCTCTTATGCAAAGTAAGCTACCATGGGATAAGAGGCTTTGATGAGGGAACCTTGTCAAAGGCTTTCTGAAAATCTAAGTACACTACATCCACTGGGTCCCCTTGGTCCACATGCTTGTTTACCCCCTCAGAGAATTCTAATCAATTGGTGATGCATGATATCCCTTTACTGAAACCATGTTGACTCTTTCTCAACAAATTATGTTCATCTATATGTCTGACAATATTGTTCTTTATTATAGTTTCAACCAGTTTGCCCAGTACTGAAGTCAGGCTTACAGGCCTGTAATTGCTGGGATCACCTCTGGAGCCCTTTTTAAAAATTGGGATCACATTAGCTATCCTCCAGTCATCTGGTAGAGAAGCTGATTTAAATGATAGTTTATAGACTACAGTTAGTAGTTCTGCAATTTCACTTTTGAGTTCCTTCAGAACTCTTAGGTGATACCATCTGGTCTTGGTGACTTACTGCTGTTTAATTTATCAATTTGTTCCAAAACCTTCTCTAATGATCTCAATCTGGGACAGTTCCTCAGATCTGTCACCTAAAAAGAATGGCTCAGGTTTAGGAATCTCCCTCACATCCTCAGCCGTGAAGACCAATGCTAAGAATTCATTTAGTTTCTCTGCAATGGCCTTATCGTCCTTGAGTGCTCCTTTAGCATCTTGATCATCCAATGGCCCCATTGTTGTTTAGCAGGCTTACTGCTTCTGTTGTACTTAAAAAAAAATTACGTTTTGAGTCTTTGGCTAACTGTTCCTCAAATTCTTTTTTGGCCTTCCGAATTGTATTTTTACACTTCATTTTCCAGTGTTTATGCTCCTTTCTATTTTCCTCATCATCATTCCAGTGGAAATAAATCTTCTTTCCTAACCAAGTGATGCATATAACATGCATTTGGACTACACAGTTTCTATTGACAGGAATGAAAGATGACTACATACAGCATAAATCTTATATCTATATGAGTTCCACTTTGTGAGATGTGTGACATATGTCAATAGCGTACCAAGTTGGTTGAGACACTCGTTGCTTTCTTTTTCCACCACTGACTGAGTTTTTATCAAATAATTTTCTTTCTTCTTCACAATGTCTGAAAATGTTTAGATGGGAATTTCACAAACAGGTGATGATAACATGTAAGTATTATTTTTTATTTCTGCTGGCTCTTCAACAGTTTTCCAGAGTTTCTTCCATACAGAAGTTGCACTGGACAAGGAATAGGTCCATGGGTGTTTAAGAGCATGGTGTTTTCTGACCTTCAGCACTATGATACAATGTTTTATAAGAAGTGTTTTGTTGCAATGTATTTTCCTAGTGACTCTAGATACAGCAGCTTGAGAGGTCATTGCATTCCTTTCTAACTCAAGTTCTGTTGGTGTTCCATAAGCTAGAGGGACTTGACAGAAAGACACAGAGAGTCCCACGAATCTCTGTTATGTGAGATCCTATTTCTCAATATGTTTTGCTAACTGATTCTATTTCTAGGCTCAACATAAAAAAGTCTCTCTTCACTCATAACTAGGGCTTTGAATTTCTTGTGAAAGTTACAGTAGAAGAGAGACTTTTTAAAATGTATTTTAAAGTCAGCCCAGTCTGCAATAAAATGACTGTTATTTTCCTACTTTGACTCTAAAGGCCACATAGCTCTTTAACATAACTGACAAAGGCATAACAAGAGCCAGTGTCTGTAAGATGAACCTAGACACATTCACACTGGAAATAAAGCACAGATTTTTAACAGTAAGAATAAATAAGCTGTTTAGCTTAAGCCATTCCTAACTGGGTAAAATCACATGATGCTAGCTACTTTTTGGTAACATATCTAACATTCCTGTTACATTTTATACATTGGCACTTTTTCTCACGTTTAAAATAATCACTTGTTTTTAATCATTCCTGTACATGACTATTTTTTCCATCATTTAGACTGATCAATTACGATAAAACTATTTTGCTAACAAAATAGGAAATGGTGCTAAACAAAAGGAAATGTTTACTTCAAAATACCAAGGCCATTAATTTAGATTAAGAAATTGTTTGTGCTCAGAGACTGTAATCAAAAGGTGATGTGAATCATTGATCACAAAAGGACTTTATAAGGAACAAGTGCAGCACTGGATATTGTATTATACATTAACAACTTTCATTATCAGCATCTGCTGATTCATTTGGCAGGAAGCAAACTGCCAAGCAAGATTTCTAGGGGAGGAACAATCAACAGTATTTTCATATAAAATAACCTTCCGTTACTGTATTTTTCTCACAACATTTGATAATGAATTATTTCCTCTTATGAAAAACACAAGCATTACAAAAACAAAGCCAGTTCATGGTTATAAAATATATATAAATTCTGGTAAAATAAGGATTTTTATCAATTAAAGAAGTAGACTACTAGCAAATATTCCTTGCGAAATTTACTGTGCAGTTGGTAATTAAGTCTTGAGATGGCCATAATTCTTATCAGGGGGAAAATCTGTTTCATCACCTGTTTCCCCCTTGTGGGCATGTAATGGTAATAATCGGTGATATACCAATCTCCTAGAACTGGAAGGGACCTTGAAGGGTCATTGAGTCCAGCCCCCTGCCTTCACTAGCAGGACCAATTTTTGCCCCAGATCCCTAAGTAGCCCCCTCAAGGATTGAACTCATAACCCTGGGTTTAGCAGGTCAATGCTCAAACCACTGAGCCATCCCTCCCCCCAACAGATGCATCAGAACTGGTATTAATTGCTTTCCAAAGGAGCCAGATTTGGGGTACTCACTAGTGTGGTCTACACCCACATACATGTGCAGAGTGCTACTCTCTAGGTGAGCCCAGCATGCTCTGATGAAGGGACAAGAGATCATGGGTGAGCTGCCCTGGAAGTAGAATAAGATTAGGGCTAGGGATAGTATTATTATGCGAATCTTCCAGCCAGCGTCCCTTGTGAAGGTGCACAGGAGTCATGGGAGCTATGGAGCCTCAGAGCCAATGTCATAACTACAAAATGTGGAGGGAGGTGGGGGATATGCATTCTTGTGCAAGACTCAGTTTGGCATCTTACAAGGTCACCTCTTTTGGAACAGAAAATAAGTTGAGGTTTATACCCTTTACTTTGATGAGCAGCAGGGACTAAATGCCATTTGATATCTTTTCCAGAACATGGAAGGTAGAGGAACCGTGGCACCATTTTTACTCCCACCCATCCTCGAGACCTCTTAGATGTCCCCATCCCTCCCTCCCCCCCCATGTGCGCGCGTGTGCGTGTATTATATATATAAAATGTGTACATATGTACATTGAGGTCAGGGACTAGTTGCTCTCTGCAATATCATCTCCAGCTCATAGCCAAGTGAAAAATCTAAGCAAATAAAGATCAAAAGACTGTCCAGCATCACAAAAAAGATGGGATTAATAATCAGATGGGGGGGGGGGAATCTAATGACAAACCCAGCAACTCCCAACTTAAGTAATATGTTAGAAGGCAAAGGAATACACGAGAGGAGTCAATGCACATACCTTGGCAATATAATGCAAATCAGTGGGATATCCAGGAGGAAATAATATTTAGAAATTGATGGTAGCTGCATTCATCAGCTTAAACAATATTTGGTTATCAACAAATCTACAATTTATAGACCAAACTACAAATCTTCAACTCTGAAGTTATTTTCACTTTAACATATGAATGTGAAAACTAGAAATCCACCAAAGCTACAGACAGGTATCAAAAGAACGTTGAAGACAAATACCTCAGGAAAATGCTGGATATTATATGGAATAAATTTATAATAAATGCTGAGGTTCCTCAGAAAGTTCCCAAACCTATTTACAGAGTTATCCAGAAAAGAAAATGGAAATATCTGGAACCTGTGTTAAGAATGAAGCCACGGTGTCTGTCAGATAACTGGAGAAGTACATAAAAGGAGCCAACCAAAAGAATCCCTCCATCAAACAGTACTGGGAGAGGAAAAACTTACAAGACTTAACATAGAGAACATGCAAATAGCAATCCAGGATACATAGGGATGGCAGAGCTCATTTGTGCCTTAAGA
The DNA here is from genome assembly GCF_020497125.1 of Mauremys mutica. Classification (NCBI taxonomy): domain Eukaryota; kingdom Metazoa; phylum Chordata; order Testudines; family Geoemydidae; genus Mauremys; species Mauremys mutica. Next base: position 98,561,827 of record NC_059078.1, read on the forward strand.
GGCATTTGATGGCATGGGAAGGATTCAGAATTTTACTCCATACAAATATCCAAAAATCAATCATTAAACATCTATGAGTCAAGAGAGCTGGTGATGATATAGCAGTTTTGTTTTATCCCTTCAAATAAGCTTATTGTTAGAGGAAGGTAACAGCCCAAGAGAATGAAGCTCTTGTTATTTGTATTTTAAAAAACAAACAAAACTTTGCTAAACTGAAATTAAGGCTTATTATCCGTATCAGTAATTTAAAGGTAGTTAGCAAAAAAAACCAAACAAACAAACAAGAAAACCTCCCAGTTTTATTCTCACACCAAGATCTGATTTTTAAAAAGCATTAGAAGAATGTTTAAATATGGTGAATAATACTTTTTAAAAGGAGTCTTGCCTTTCCTAATGAATTTCAGGTTAGGTAGAAAAATACTCCTTTCTCCACTGACAAGCCTCCTTAGTGACTATTTTATGCATTGAAGTATAATCTCACAAGAAAAAGGACTAGGTACCTTTTAAAAATAAAATCTTACATCTCCAGCAGTCATTTAACACCCCCAATTTAAGTGTGTTGCAAAAACATTCCATATTCACATTATTTAAAATCTTAATAACTTTTCAAATTACAGTTTAATGAAATAATCTCTGGTCCTGTTGGATCTCAACTGGATGAATCCAGTGAACTAAGCTTAAGATTTCTCCTTTTCTTTTTTTAAAATTCAAAATGAGAGGGGGGGGGCTTTAAAGACTTTTTGGACTCAGGTAATCTCCTCTATTTTTACAATGTCATAATTCATGAACCTTTTGACCAATGCATTTCAAAATATGGTGGGGATTTTAACTCAGCTCCAGAAGGGACAAAAAATCAGTTTGTATTATTATTTGTTACCTTAGCACTGAGGAATCCCTGTCATGGACCAGGACCCTATTGTGCTAGGCCCTATACTAACACAGAACAACAAGATGGTCCCAGCCGCAAGGAGCTTACAATCTAAACACAAGACAAGAGACAAGAGATGGCTACAAACAGACAGATAGGGAAGTACAAGGAAACAATGAGTCAGTATTGGACAGTATGAGAGGCTGTGATCTCAGCACACCCTTATCCTAAGTTTTTTGTAGACATTACAGAAAGAGAGAGTTTTGAGGAGGATTCTGAAGGAGGATAATGATGTAGCTTTGGATGTGGATGTTTACAGGGAGTGCCTCCCAAATGTAAGGGCCAGCATGGGAGAAAACACAAAGGTGTTTGTTTGAACATGTAACAAGTGGGTGAGGAGACAGACATCATGGGCTGATTGGAGGTGGGAGTTGACATCTCAACAGTGAATGAGAGATGATAGGTGGGGTTGAGGGTAGACCTTGAAGGGCCTTGAATGTGAAGACAAGTAGTTTATGTTTGATGCAATACAGAAGGGGAGCCAAATTGATATGCAAAGAAAGGAGTGACAGGGTTGAAGTGATGTGCTAAGAAAATAATCTTTGCAGCAGCATTCGGAATGAATTTGAGCAGGGTAAGATTACATTTGTTAAGGCCAGAAGGAAGGAAGTTGCTGTAATCAAGACATAAGAAGATGAGAGCTTGAACAATAACAATTCCATAATCCACAAAATAGGTGCTTGGGCAATAGCAGTGCCAATATCCCCACAATGACCTGCCTATATGCCTCAACACTGACATGGCAAGATCCCCACAAGGGATGACCGGGTAATTTAATCTGCATACCCATTCAGTCTTCAGGGTGAAATCCTGACCCCATGGAAGTTTTGCCATTAACCAAGATTTCACCCATGGCACTTGTGCTGAGATTACCAACAAGGATACTAATTCCTGTCAGTTGTGGTGATGGGTTTTGTGATTTAGACCATTGGCCTCAAGGAAATGGAATGAAACCACCAAGTCATTTCACATAGTTAAACAGCTCTATACCCTAGTGTAGGCTACAGAATTAGGTTGGCGTAAGGCAGCTTTACGTTGACCTAACTAAGCGTCTACACTAAAATGTAGCTCCTTCCAATGTAACTCTCCCACTAGACCAATTTAATAACTCCACCTCCACGTGAGGCATAGCGCTTAGGCTGATGTAGTTAGGTTGACATAGTGTCAATGTAGACACTGCATTGCTTACATCAATGCTGCCTTTCAAAACCCATCCCACAGTGCCACACACTGACAGTTAAATCAATGCAAGTGCTCCTGGGAGGACGTGCACCACTGACACAAGGAGCATAATGTGGACTTGCAAAAGCAGTTTAATTACTGCAGTGGCTGTACATCAACATAACTTAGGTCGACTTGCTTTTGTAGTGTAAACTTACCCTAGGAAATAAGATAGCAACCTCCTTCTGGTCTACACTGAAAAATAATATCAGCATAGCTCCGCTGGTCAGAGATGTGAAATAACCACACCCCTAACTGACATACCTGTGCCAACAAAGCCCCCAGTGTAGACACAGCTACATCAATGGAAGAAGGCTTTGGTAGAGATAGCTAATGGCATTCAGACAGGCGGTGTTACTACACTAACAGAAGAAAAACCTTCTGTCAGTGTAGACTGTCTATGCTACGGGGTTATGCTAGCATAGCTATGTTGGTACAACCCCTGTAGTATTGACATACCCTCAAACACTACTGACTTGCCTGATTTGAACCAGTAACACAGAGATGAAAGACTCAGTAGCCTGTTACCAAGCCCCTGAGCCATCTAGTCTCATCTCATACATGAGGCCTCATTCTGATTTTCTGAAATAATCCCAATTTTTCTAAAAATTTCATAGATCACCATTTTCCCAAACAAAAATAGGCTTCAAGTTGACCCAATAAGCAAACCATTCTGTTACAGACAAATTGAAAGGAAATGAGATTTTTTTTCTAAATCAAACCATTTAAACAACATCTTTTTAGAATGAGAGGGGTAGCCGTGTTAGTCTGGATCTGTAAAAGCAGCAAAGAGTCCTGTGGCACCTTATAGACTGACGTTTTGGAGCATGCATCCGATGAAGTGGGTATTCACCCACGAAAGCTCATGCTCCAAAACGTCTGTTAGTCTATGAAGTGCCACAGGACTCTTTGCTCCTTTTAGAATGCGAGGACAAAATAAGTTGGTTTGTCATTATAGCATTGTCATTTATGATGCTAGTTTCCTCATAAAGCCACAGGAGTTTTGAAGAGATCAGTATAAATTCACAGTTGGCTGAAGCTTGGCACATAGGCTTTCTACATAGGTCTCTTCCCCCCCACCCGCCCTTACCAAAATTTGAAGAAAAAGCCATTGTCCTGTTTTATACTGTAGGGACACAAAATAGCAAAGTTGTTCAACATGCTTTGTGTTCCCCCTTATAATTCAAAACTTGCTTTAAAAAGACTTGAAAGTGTATAAGATGGTGCTTAGCTGGCTGATTTTGCAGCCCATGCCACTATCAAGTACTAATGCCAGACTTCTACAATATCTAGGCACAATAGGAAGGATCCCAGCTTGGAGCTTCAGCCTTAACTCTGAATTTCCCTTGTCTTTTGTGTTTAAATCAGACCCTTTAATGATTTTTTTCCAAGGTAGGTTTTCAGGTTGAATAGTACTTTAAGTACTGAGCTGTCTCCTTAGTGTTTGGAGGGGATTAAGTTCAGAGTTCATTGTGTTGTCTGTCATTTTAAAGATTAGATAGTTTAGTTAGGCTCCTACTGGCAATGTAAAAGTCTCTGTATTTATTGACTGTCTGGAGTCATTATCAAAGCTTCTAAACCCAATCGACACCTTGTAAACAAAAATCCCATTATTTTAGTGGTGCTGATAAGATTTACATGGGATTTGCATTTTTGTTATGATTGATTGAGCAGTTAAATATTTTAGTACAGTAGAGGGCAGTATGATGAATGATTATATAGATTCAATAAAAAACTAACCTTTTACATTGATTTGTCAGGTTTGAACAGATGTAAACCGTGTTAGTTTATGAAAGATAATACTTGCAGAAAGACTTTAAATTTGCTTCCAGGAAAAACAGTTTGTAAAGGGGAGATTATATTTTTGAATGTTTCATGTTTTTATTTTTTTCTTGCCAAAAGGATAGTGAATTGAGGGGAAACACCAGATTAAGGAACAAAAGGCTATGTTTGTAGTGAAAGGGAAATTATGCTTATTAAAGGGACTAATAAGAAGACTAATTGGAAGACGAGTAGCTGAATATTTTTTAATGGTATGAACTATCATTTCCAGAGGAATGGTGGTTAGATAAGAGTTTGGGCATCAGAATTGATTTTACGGGTGCTAGAAGTTGCACCCTTTATTTTATTGTGTCTGTGTGCATTTTTATACTTTTGTAAACAAAAGTATGAACGTGTGTTGTATATACACAGGCTTGCAGATTCTGTGACTCTTTAAACAGTTTTTAATTGCACAAATGATGGCAGGAAACCACTACCAAAATAAAACACTTAAAATAGATTACAAACTTTGTTTATAGTGATTAAAGCAACATGAAACAGCTCTAAAGCTAACAAAGTCAAATTCAAATACAGTGCGCTGGAGAGGGCAGCACATAACGGGGTGGGGGGGAATGGCGGCAGTGGTGAGCTGGAGCAGGTTCCCACAGGTTCTCAAGAACCGGTTGCTAAAATTAGACCTCCGTGGAGAACTGGTTGTTAAAGGACCAGGGGGTGGGCAAAGAACTCTGGTCCGTGGGCTGGACCATCCTGTTGCTCCCAGGATTCCCAGCAGGGGAGGCTGAGTCTCCCCCGGCCCTTCCCCCGCTTCCCCCAAGCTGCAGCGTGGCCAGCCGCCGGCACCAGCTGGGCAGCTCAGCTGAGCTCTGGAGTCATCCTGCTGCCACTTTTTGAAAGGCCGAGCAAGGTGGTGGTAGTGGGGGGCTGCTGCAAGCTCCAGGGCTGGCCAGAGGGGAGGGGAAGGGGCAAGTGGGGCAATTGGCCCAGGCCCTGCAGGGGCCCCCAGCCCCACGAGGATCTCTCCCCTGGCTCCTCCCCCGCTCCCCCGCTCCCCCCCCCTTAAATCAGAACTTTTTATAGGGAACCGGTTGTTAAGATTTTGGCAGCTCATCACTGAATGGTGGCTTCTCTTCACCGGTGGGTGAACATTTTGCCTTTGCTTCTTTTAGTCTTTGGCTGAGTGTCGAGGCTTAAAGTTGCCAGATGCATTGGATGACTTGAACCGTTCCTGTCTGCTGTTATTCTCGCTGCCCTGCGCTGGAGCCATGGAGGGGAATTGCCTCTGGGAGCAAGGCTGCAGGGCTGAAACAACAAGAAACATCTGATGGTGTTCCCAGTACCTTGTATTATCCAGGGGCTGCAGAACATGGCTGGGTCCTGGGTGAAGCCCTCAAACAATGAACTTGCCCTAATAACAGTGTGCGCTGCAGCCAAGCGGTCTGCCTGTTCTTTGCCTCTAAGAATCGCTTCTGCATATCCCCATCTTTGTCCAAGGGCTCCAAAATCTCATTCTTACACTCCATTTCTTCTCCCTCAGGTTGACCATTGTTAAAGGCCTGGTCCTTGAGAGTCTTGCTGCTGCAGGTGTCGCAGCTGGGGGAGTAGAGAAATAAGATATTCTTCATATTACTGCTGTTTCTGTAGAAGCACTGATTGCATTTTTTATCCTTGATTTCTGAAGTGCATCCCCTGAGATCCACCCCAGTCTTGGGACACCTCAGAGATGGTAAGCTACACCTGCACAGGGGCCAGACTGGGATGATGGGACTTATGTTTCTGGTTTCAGTTTGCAGTTCATGCTGTGCCTTGGACATTGCAGGGTGCATAGTTTGGGGTGCATAGTTCATACTATGTTTTGGAGGGACTTATGTTGGTGCAGGAATTTCCTGATGGGGAGGGTTGGACAGAGACCCCCTCTGCATCCCCTTTGGGCTGTTCTGATTCTTGAGGATGTTACACTGTGACAGGTGACCAGGAGGCAGACGGTGGCCTTAATCAAAAGACAGAGGGTAGACCAGCGAGATACACTGATGTTACTCAACAGGATGGTCCCCCAGAAGTGCTGTGGGAATGGAAAGGGGCTGCAAGCTATGCTGGGGGCAATGATCATGCAGCCATTCTGCTGAAAGTCTGTACTAAAAATCAAGCCATTTCTCAGTTTTAGATTCTACCTTACCTCCCCTGCACACATGCAGAAAGTACAGAGAAAAACAGATTTGGTTCTGCACTGATTGAAAGCTTAACTGCTCCCAGTCTCTATGAAATATGTATGCCTGTGAAAAGCTATTATGCCACCTCCATGATTTGACTGCAATATTGATGAACTGGTATTTTATATAGCTCAGCCAGTTACCTTAGGAGCTGTATGGTTATGCTGTCCCTAACCTCATCTTCTTTCCCTGTACCATTTCCTGTTACAGGGCATATGTACATCAGCAGCGACAAATAGCCTTAATGATGCCTTGGCAGGCATGCAATGCCTATGCATACGTATACCTCATGTGAGCTGTGAAAGTTAGCCAAACTATTTTTTCCTGTAAAAGACTATCAAATATTTTGAATTTCACACAAATAAGTAGTTTCTTCATTTGAATCTGCGAAGCGAGGTAGAATTAGAGGTAACGGCTTCACCATGAGGCCATCATTTTGAGCATGGAAACAGGGTTGGAGGGAGGACGACAGCATTCGCTGAGCAGGAGAGATGGAGGAAGGGGGAAATAAATTAGTAGAGAGGAATGTGCTTTCTGTAGCATGAACTTGGTTAACACCTGATGGTTGGTGCTTCAGCAGGAGAGAAGCTGATTGCCTGACCCAGCCACCATTTTGAAAACTGTCTTGGGGGGGGCAGAGAGGGGGAGTAGAGTGAAAGGGAACAGCATGGGCTAAGGGAGAAAAGAAGGTAAGAGCTGGAGACTTGGAGAGGCTCCAAGCCCCTATCTACCCAAAAGGGCAGCAGCCATGGGGCACCTGGGACAGAAGTTAGTAGTGTACAATAATAAATTGTAGAGATAGAACTGTACATGCTGAGCTCCCTTCAAGAGGACCTTCCTCCTATGTGCCAGGCTTGGTAGCAGGCTGGCTTCCTACATGGCTACCTCAGGATCCTGAAGAGAGGTTGGTTTATCAAGGAGACCTCTTGACAGTCTTCCTCCTCCTCCCCCACTGACTCTTGGTCATCCTTGGGGGCCAGTCTCCTCAGTGGTGACAGTGTCAGGAGTTCCTCTGTCCATAAGGGCATTGGGTTCGGTAGTGGCATGCCAGCAAAAAATCCTTTCCAACTCCTCATAAAATGAACAGGTTATAAACACAGGTCCTGCCAGACTTGTTTCTGTCGTGTGTGTGTAGGGTTGGTTTGTATATTTTCCTGAGCTATTTGCTCTTTACATGGCACCATCAGTGTCCCAGCTATGACCCTTCTCAGCCATCTACTTAGCAATGGTCTCAGAAAGTTCCTTATTGCAGTGGTTGGTCACAAGAGCTTGCTGTACTGTTGCTCCTCCCTAGATAGTGAGGAGACCAAGAATCTCACCAGGGCTGCTGGACTAATATTGCTGTAATGCTCATATATTGGAACCCAGAAGCTAAATGGGCCGATCCTGGCCCCACAGCAGTTTTTAAATGGAAAAAGAGGACATCTGGTCAACTAGACTCCAGAGCAGTGGTGGCCACACATATTAAACAGTCAAGTTTGTCCAGGATACCTGAAAAGCAGTGAGAGATACCAACTGGAAGACTGCCAAAGTAATGTGTGGAAGCATTGCATGCATATTAATAGTCCACACTAATTCAATTTGCATCGAACTTTGTCCACTTTGAAAGCAGAGTACAGAATTTGCAGCAAATAAGAAGTTAGAGTACTTTAAGTGTTTGTGTTCTGTACATCCTGGCATTTTCAATCCACACTAAGCTGAGTTAGTACGGACTAAATGTCCATATGGACAAACCCCTAGTACAGTTTGCTACTATATTTAGCATGTGTTATAGTATTTTGAAACCAATATGGCTAAAGGGCAGCAACTCCTTTCTGTTCTTTTGTCTCTAACATCAGTCTCCTTTGATCAGGCACCAGAAACATGATGAAATAAACTTGTCCGAGGGGTGTGTGTAGGATTTTTACCTTTTCCTTTGTTCTGTGTCACCATTTCCCTCTCTCTCCTTATTTCTCACCCCTCAGAACAGCTGCTGATGCTCCAATGAAAGCTCTGACTCAGCTGTTGACAGCAGCAATCTAAAAAAAAAAAACTTTCTTAAATCTTCTACTATCACTTCTACAGATAGCATGATTTGGTCTGATAGCTAAAGCAATGCAAACCAAAACACTTTCTCAGAAGCAAGGTTTTTTTGTTTTGTTTTTTTTTCCCCCTTTTGGTCCTTTTTGTGGTTTTTTGTATGCATGTATAAAAAAGCAACTACATTACTATACATGCAATGAAATCAATATACCTCATTTTACATAAAGAGAAGTCTATCTTTATAAGTAACAATAACTAAACAGGGTTAGAATGATGCTCTGCTTCTATTTTTTTTTCAGTCCATTGTGGGTGACAAACCATTTTCAGTACTGAATCTCATGCTGAACTGGCATTTTATCAATACCTGCTGGTATGGACCTAAATCAAACCATGTTAATAAGTCAAATCAGTTTGTCAAAAACTCAGATGTTGACAGTAGCAAAGTGTCTGGTAATCAATGACAAAGGAATCAATAGAAGCACATGAAAATGTTACCATTATGGGACAGTATTGATCAATGTCTCAAAAATACTTACTTAAGGGTCTGAAGCAAAGCCCATTGAAATCAATTAAAAGTCTCCCATTGGGCTTCAATTGGCTTGGATCAGGCCTTTAGACTGTAAGCTCTTTGAGGCAGGGGCTATCTTTTTGTTGTGTTTGTGTACAGTGCAGTATACAATTGGGGCCCTGATCCATGACTGGGGCCACTGCAATGCAAATAATAAGAAACTGCATCCCTCGAGACCGTAGGAAAATCTGTATCCTCAAGCATTATTGACCTGGAACTGTGCTTTACTAGTTAATCTGATACAGATTTTTCTCAGTGACCGCTCTACTCCCATTAAACATTTCTGAGGGAATATAAATTTGGACAGACTATAGGATGGACAGAAAGTCAATTTCTCCCCAGTTACCTCAGTCTGGGGAACTTCCTATTCCTACTCTTAAACTAACCCCTTTTTGCTTATATTTAAACACAAGGCTTTCCTTAAGTAATGCTCTTCCCATTAGAATAATTTCTCAAAGAACTTAGAACCTTCAAGGTGAATGTCTGTGTAATAGGATTATAACCGTAACAGCTACACAATAGCAGCATTAAGAGTACTTCAGTTACATTTACTTTCCCAGTGCTTGAATTTATTGCAACACTGTAAAGTCCCTGTTCAGGAAAAAAAAATACTTTTAGTTCAATTTATAAGTAGACTTTGCTGGAGAGAGATTAGAACTAAAAACGATTTGAGATGGCATTCTTTGATTCTATCTTTTTAATTAGTCAGTTAAAGGCAGGAGCACCTAATACAAATATTTAACTGTGCAGTTGTACACCGGGCTCAGGTCAACAAAAGGAAATTTATAGGGAGCTCTAAAGTCACTTGACAATGATTTTCTTGGGTTATGACTTCTCAAATTGCTGTTTATTGCCAATAGCACTACATTTGGACATAAATAAGATTCACAGGATTAGGGTACTGTCCTGGTTAAAATGTTTAATCTTCACTTTAAATGAGTTATGGTAATTGTACCCTTTTCTTTTTGTGTAAGAAGTGCCTTTAAACAAGGTTAGCTATTTTTACACACACTAATGAATCACTAGCTAAAAAACCTTTTTGGTTAGATGCCAGCTATGTCTCCTTACCTGCTCCTCTTAGCCAGTAGAGTGCAATGGTGCATGACTGGAGCAGGGGAGTTCACTATTTATTGGTATAGTAAGAAAGAAGTCATTAACCACTACTGGTTAAAATATTTAAGTATCAGCAGGATTGGGAATAGAAACAGAAAAAGCCTGTGTCCTCTAGAACCTAAGTTGCTGGTTCAAATCCAGCCCAGTTAAGTAGCAACTGAAAGTTATTATTTAGTGGCATATGTTAAATGAGGTAGGTGATCTTCCTTCGGTTCCCAATGGACTGATGTCCACAACACTATTGGCACCCTTGCAGCTACTTTCAGGAGAGAGTGCAAGACAGGATTACTCTTTCAGGTTTAGAGGTGATCCTCCTTGTCAGGGTTGAAAAAAAGTGTTAGTGGGGCAGTATAGGCAGCTTGCCTCTGTTCTGTGAAGAAATGAATGCCTTTGGGTTCCAGAGCTTTCAGTTCACCGCTTTTACTGGATCTATGTTCAGGCGAACCATTAAAAAAAGAGAGAGACCTTTAAAGAGGGAAATAGGCACAGAATTGCTTCTAATTTGTGATCCTCCAAGGCCCCAGTTCACAGTGACTCACCCTGGTTGAGAAGGGCAGGATTGAACTCCCTACTGAGCCCATCACTTCTTCTTGCTCAGATACAGGGGTCATTGCAGAGCAATTTAAGAGACCCCTTCCTATCAGAGGATGAGCACACTGTATCATGTGTACTTCCAGCATCAATCGGTTATCAAAAGATGCATACATTTGGAAAAAAGGAACGCCAGGGCCAAAGTCTACCATTTTCAAAACTGGTACTTTCAGTTTTGGTTGGCCTCAGCAGTGGCACTTGTATCATAGAATCATAGAATTCAAGATCAGAAGGGACCATTATGATCATCTAGTCTGACCTCCTGCAAGATGCAGGCCACATAAGCCGATCCACCCACTCCTTAAGCAAGCGACCCCTACCCCATGCTTCGGAGGAAGGCGAAAAACCTCCAGGGCCACTGCCAATCTACCCTGGAGGAAAATTCCTTCCCAACCCCAAATATGGCGGTCAGCTGAACCCCGAGCATGCGGGCAAGACTCTCCAGCCATACTATTTAGCCCTTTGCTTTTTTTTTTTTTAAAAAGGGTTGTTCAGAATGCTACGTTTGCTGGAACAGTCCTGTGTGGTCTATGTAACCCATACCACTGTAGATCCTGAACTCTGAAATTCTGCTTAGGTATTTGCATGTCTCCCATTTACCCCACTTTGAGTGCCCAGCCCAGAATAGACTTGTTAGTCATTTCTTCATGAGACTAACCATAAACCAGCAGAGTAGCTGGGATTAGCACTCACAGCCCAACAGATCTTGGGAGATGACTGGTCCCTTTGGAAGTTCCACAGCTTTTAAGGGAGCAGAGAGCTGAATGAAGCTCTCTCTGGCCATTCACTTCCCAAAGCATAGAGTATGTGCTTGAGAATGACATTGGAAGATTCATTGAGTATGCTCACAACCTTGACTTTGAATATTAAGTTAGGTCAATCAGAAGAGGAAGAATTTTCAAAGAGCCATGGTCCAAAGTAACTGCTCTCGTGGGTGACAATTAAAAAGTATTTCAGACATCCACCAGGGGTAAGAAGGAAAAAGGTAGGCAGACTGAAGAAGTTAAAAGAAAAAACTACACATACAGCAATTGATATAGACAGAGAGACACCCCTCAGAGTTTTAATGGCTAGGGACAGGAAGGGAAACTTCCAACACAATACAGAAGTGATACTATGGCAAAGTTAAGTTGGATGGGATAACCACAAATCAGGTGCACCATTTATTTCATGTGTGAATAGCCCCCCCCCCACCTGCTGTATGCCCCCTTATCACCTAACATCACCCAGCAGAACCCCTACCTCAGTTTCCCCACTTTTCAGGACTTTCTCAAACTACCAACACAAACTCTTCCCTGGTTCAGCAACATCCCACCATGGAGCTAGATTTCATAAAACAACAAAATCATTCCCCAAATAATGTTATCAGATTTCCATCAAGTACATATACTTAGTCTTTCCTACCAGCCTTCCCTTCATGGAGCCTTTTCCCTGAAGACTCAGTGCTAGAACCTTCTCACTCCAGCAGTTTCTCTCAATTCCCACCTGATACTGAAGGGTTCCCTGTGAGATTCTACTCACTTCTAGCAGCCATTCCCTACCTCTACTGCAATCCTATTCCAGAGGCCTCTACTGAAGTCTCACACTCCAGCTTCACACTGGTTGCATCTCTCTCTCCCTCTGTAGCTTCTGCTGCTCTTTATAGAGGAATCAGCTCTTCCATACCCAGCTGGTTCTACTAATTAAACCCCATCACAGGAGTGATGGGCATGGCTAATTGCAGAGGGATGGCATATTCCATGCCTCTGACCCCTAAAGAGGCAGACCACCCAGTTACACTGTGCATGCCACATTTACCAGAACCATGAAAGGAAACATTTTGGGGACAGGACTTAGAATTTGTGTGGTTTTCACTAACACATGGTGTTCAACAATTATTATTAACAAATCCCTGTCCCTATATAACTCTTCTCAGAGGTTTTCATTTATACATGATGATGCTAAGTCATCCAGCTTCTTGTTTCCTAGTTTATTCATGCTGAAAAGTGAAACTTTCATCACTTCTGATGGCTAAGTATGAGGAACATTGGTGTATTGAACCTGGTGTTTTGATGACAGTCAAGAAGCTGCCAAATGTACTTTTGGTGTTTTGAAGTCATGCCCCCAACAAACTTGAGGCTTTACAATGGTAATGCAAAAGACCACCAATATTAGTACAGTTATGCATGAATACAGGTATCCATCCCTCTCCAGTATCTCTGCATCTGGAGTAGGAGCTCATCTGTGTCTAACTTGATCTTCATTACAAGTTCTGAGACAGTAAAATTCACATTTGCAAAGCAACAATCTTAAAAATGGCCTCTTTTGGCCAGATTATGCTTCTTTTTAGAGTGCTGTTGGAACAGCTGGCTGGCTACAGAAATCCTTATTTACAGGATGGAAGTGTCACATTTCTGTGGCTTCTCCCAGGCTTCCCCACTACTATCTGATGGGAAAAATATACAACTGAGGTGTCATCCTCCCTGCAGGAATCATGTAGTGACATTTTTTAAAATTAACAAACTAAAATATGTCCAGAACTTTTCACAAGTGTAAAAATATAATGTACAGTTTTAACAGAAAGCATACACGTTATCTGTAGAGTGTACTGTATGGCACTGACTTATTACTCACCTCAGCAGATTTATTGCATAGTGATTATCGGGGGTGGAGGGTGGTGTCTTTTGTATCTAGTTTTGTAAAAATTGATTCAGTGATGTTCCAATAAACAATTCTTCGTTTAATAATGTAGATTTATGATTTTCCATAGTTCATTAAATCTTTGCTTCTGCACATGGAATTCAATAAATAGTAACCTTTTTATATACCACTATGAGTGGACTCTCAAATTAATAATAAGACACAGCAGCTATGTACTTTTTTATTATTGCAGATATCAATAAAAATAAATACAATCGTTCTGTGGTCTACAAGCTAAAATACAGAAGGATTATATATAGTAATGAACAAGCTAAGGGGTATGTGTACCACTGCCTTTTGCTGGATTAAATCAGAACTGTTTGACTTTGTGTCTGATGCCCCACACAGATAACAGTTAGCAGGGTGTTATTGTGGACACTGGTTTCCTAAAGCCACATTCAAATTGGCCAGTTGGGTGTTTATGATGTCACACCTATACACCAATTCACAGTGCAGCACAGCTAAAGCCTACCTCATCACCCATTACACTGGTTTACATGGAGGGATGCTGGTCAGTGTGCATATGAGCTACTGCCTTCTGCTGATAGGAAGCAGGGGCGGCTCTAGGCACCAGCAAAACAAGCTGGTGCCTAGGGCGGCAAAATGTAGGGGGCGTCCCCTGCCGCCGGGGAGGGCGGGAGGCTGGGCCGGTGGACCTGCCGCAGTCATGCCTGCGGGAGGTCCACCGGAGCCCTGGGACGAGTGGACCTGCCGCAGGCATGACTGCGGCGGGTCCCCTCTTCCCGCGGCTCCGGTTGAGCTCCCGCAGGCATGCCTGCGGGAGCTTAACCGGAGCCGCGGGAAGAGGGGACCCGCCGCAGGACCGGGGAAGGGCGGCGCAGCGCACCGCGCTGCTTGGGGCAGCCTGATTTCTAGAGCCGCCCCTGATAGGAAGGCAGACCACACTTGCTCATGTGCTCACAAGTTCCCTCAGCTGGAACATTAGTTCACAGAACTGTAAGTCTACACTGAAGGGGGTGGGGAAGACACCTCCCTAACGCGGGTTAGTTAACACCCCTTAACTAACTCCGGTTAAAGTAACAGTGAAGACATGGTAACTCAGCTCTTAACTGGAGGTAGCAGCTTGAGTTTAAGACCACAGGGTAGCTTGGGGTTGAACTTGAGCTCCTAAATTGTTAAAAGTTGAATTACCATCTCTTCACTGCTATTTTAACCTGAGTTAAGAGCACACCTCTTCATACAGTGTAGACACACCCTAAGACGAGCTCTGAGTTTCTGAGCTGAGGATCATGAGTCCTCATCCCCTGTGGCGTTTATGCAGTTAACTGACAACTAGTATCTGTGTATATAGGCTGGTTATTACAAAATGCTCAGAGGTAGTACAGAGGCTCCTAATTTCAGTTCAAAAGAGGCTGAAGAGAAAGGAGACTATAACAGATTCCTGAGTTCAAGCATGTGTAAAATGCAGGAGTCCGGCAGGACACAACCCCAGTGCTTAATTTGTGTCAGGGTTGAGCCTCCAGCACCCCAAGGCTTGGCAGCTCATAGCTTTGGCACCTCTGGGCTTGCTGCATCAGTTATGAAAGTAAAAAAATTGCTTGATCCCTGGCATCCAATTGTTTGAGCCCCAGCACCTCTTTTGTTTCAAATTAAGCACTGCCCAACCCTGCCCTGCAGCGCAGGATCCAACCAAAACAAGCCCAGTGCCTCCACCCCAGACTATTTACTGGGACACATCAGGCCACAAACATTTACAAATTAGTCCTGAGCCCAAAAAGGTTGAGAACCACTGCTGTAAGGCAAATATTTAGGGGATGTTACCAATTCTTTCAGACTGAGTAGGTGTGTTCTTGACTATTAAATCAGGTCATATTGAATCTTATGGGCCAATTCACCGCTCTGTATAAATACAGTGTAACAAATGGGAAAAGTCAGGTGCTACAAATCCATTATATCATCCTCAAGTATAACTTCCACATGTTTAAAAAAAACCAGACAAACCTTAGGTATCTCTCTGATATGGTACATAATATTTTCCAGAGTCATGAAAGAATCAAACCCATAGATCTTTTTATATTTAGTGGACAGAGAAGACTTACATCTATGGTGTATAATATAGTTCTTCACATGAGAGAGAGAGACACACACACACACACACACACAACAGTAAATGGGTTTTTATTTTTTATACCATAACAAAATAGTAACTGATAAGCACATTTGTAGGGGGGGGGGGGAGATCTGTAAACCCAGTGAAGCTTCCAATATTTCTCTATAGGCCTAGTTTGCATTCATCAAAATTTATTATGTCTGTGATCAGTAGACTCTACCTTAAAGAAAACTATATTATGTCATGCAATTTATTCTTTTCAAATATGATCTTTCATTCATCTTTAGAATGGAGTCCAGTCAGATCTAACAATTCCACATTCATCTTCCCTTCTAAACCTATGTGTAGTTACAGTTGATCTCTCTTTGGGTTAGCCCCTTTCAAAGAGAGTTTTATAGACACACTGTTATGAAAAACCAAGAATGTAACTGTAAAGATAAGTATTTACTTTTATTGCCATTTTAGTATTGTTTTGTTTTATAATTATGCAGTTATACTGACATGAATAACTGGCAATGCACTGTGTAATGGTGACATCAAATGATTCTTTTAATGGGTGTATAAAAAACTACAGATACATAAGAAAATAGTTGATATGTTTACTTGATTTGAAAATAGTTTTCAAAAGGAACTGGAGTTTGTGCTCAACACGTAGAGGAAGCAAATATGTAAACCAGGCATCTTTGAAATAGATAACTGTTCTAGATGCTTAGTAACCCTTACAGTCATTCAACACCCATCTTTATTGAACAAGCATTTGAGGAGTGCTGAGGCAGTTGTGAGATTTCTTTGGGGAATTTGAGGACTGGGAAGACTTTGTTTTATAGTATCTTTTCCTGAGTGCTGGGGAGAAGGTAGGTGCTGCTGTTTTGTAATGGCTTTACTGATTATGGACTGTATTTTTAATTAATGAGAGAGACAAGGTAGGTGAGGTAATAATATATTTTATTGGACCAGCGTCTATTGGTGGAAAATACAAGCTTTTGAGCTACACAGAGAATGTCAAGGGTGCCAAGAAGTGGGATTAGGTGTTCTATTTACATTTGTTTAAAGCACAATTTGTGTTATGGGGGGTAGTGGGGGGGTCTTGCAGAATATTCAAGCTGAACCAAGGCCAATTCAGCCTCTGGCAGCCCTTCAAGGAAAGACATGTATGGCCCTCTCCCCTAGGTGCATCAGAGATTGGGATCTAGCCCTATACGTATTGTAGCAGTAAATGGAAGGAAAGTAGTGAGAGGCTTTGCTAGTGTGAACTATAGTAGCTCAATCACATTCTGCTCTCTTTAATATAACATGAGCCAGAGCTAGTGTTCTATAAGACATCCACAAATAGTGATGAATGCCCTACAAAAATGTTACCCCTTAATCAGCCAGCAGCATGTGTGACCTGCACCAGACGTGCCATAATTCCAACTGATATTCACACACACACGCCCTGGCCATCATCCTCTGAACTGTATGGTTGAGCAGGGAGATGGAAGCACCCTGACATGCTGGATCATATGCCAACAAACAATCAGGTGTGCTCTGTTATCTAGCAATCACAGAATGTCAAGGTTGGAAGGGACCTCAGGAGGTCATCTAGTTCAACCCCCTGCTCAAAGCAGGACCAATCCCCAAACAGGTTTTTGCCCCAGACTCCTAAGTGGCCCCCTAAAAGATTGAACTCTCAACCCTGGGTTTAGCAGGCCAATGCTCAAACCACTGAGCTATCCCTCCTCTGAGCAGGGGGTTTGCCTGAATCCTCACCTGCCAGGAAAGGTTTTATATAGAAATTCTGAACACTTTTTATCAAAATCAAAGAGGTCCATACATTTTCATTTAAATTGTATCTACCAACTGCCCCTAGAAATGGGGTGTATCTGAGATCTAATCCATAGATCAGTGTTATATCACCAAACCAGATCAGTTTTAGCTTTATTGTCCAAGAAGGGAAATGCAAAATAAACAAACAAACCATCTTCAATGGGGAAGTAAGTTTGAATTTAGATCTCTTTCAGTTCCAATAAACTACTGCAAGTGTGTTTAGTATGACCCTTCTGCCAGGTGCTTCAGTCAGTAATCAGGGGCAGATCCCACTGTTAGTTACACTTCAGAGATATCTCTCAACTAAAAATTTGGCTGAAAACCCCACCTAGAGACAAAAGCACTATGAAAATGTAATAAATGGATCTGACTTACCAGACTGATGCTTCTCACTTCACCAAGTGATGGCCACTGAGTCCAATGCGGTTTGCAATTAATAAGATGATGCTGATCTGAATAAATGTTATAAACCAAAAAGAGGAAGAGGGGTGATTACTAATAGCATTAACAAGCAGTAAATAACAGTGCAGCTATACCACAAAATAGGGAGACAGTGCAGCAGGTACTCTGCAACCATATCATAATCCCATAGTCTCTACCCAGTTGGGTATTATAAGAGTCTGCTCCTTGGAGCAAGATTCTCATTTTCAGATGGTACAGACCGTGCACATGATGAGACTGTCCTGCATAGGGATCCTGTAGATGGAAAGTTGTTATTTATATCCACAGCCTGCTGGCTGCCCACCCAGCACTAACTACAAACAAGGTAACTACTCGCACTCCCACCCCAGCCAGTTCAGACACAGCAGCTAGGAATTGGTGAAAAGAAGCTCGAGCGCACAGGCACCATCTTACCTCTCTCCTGCTCTTTCTCCTCCACCAGGAACTGGTGCCACATGTGCCTGTTTCTTCATTGCTGCAGATGGCAACTGTTACAAGAACTCCAGTTTGGCACATTCGCCCTTTCAGCAAACTTGGCAGCTGCCCAGCCCTTAATAACTGCCTTTCTCTGCTTCTTGCTTCAGAGCCACCCCCAGTATAAGGAGTGATTAGTTTTTGATAAGTGTAGGAAGCGATCAGTCACTGAAAACAGTGCAGGGTAAATGGATGACAACAGCTCCCTCAGCTGGTAAACCTCCTTCATTTGCCCAGCCTCCAGAAGTGTCCCCATTCTAACACCCAGATCCCCCATCCATGAATTACTTACTGGTGGGGAATGTACTCTCTGCTCCTTCCGACAACTCTATCACTCCTCCCCCTCAAATAATACCCCCGGTCCCAGTTCTGCAACCACACAGACTGTGAGCCATCTGTGGATTACCTATGGCAAATCCCGCTCTGACTAACCTTTTGTGGATTATCAGAGTGAAAGTAGCAGCAGCCAGAAGCAGGAGAAGCAGTGCTTCTCAGAACCCCTCATCTCACAATCTCCTCTGTCCCCCATAAGCCTAATAGTGGGCCAGGAATTAACACTTCTAACTTCTCTAGCACAGACAAGGCCAGTGACCTGGAACTGACATAAATCCTTTCTGGGCTGAATTATTGTTATTCATTAAGGAAGTTCAGTGTTCATCCAAATCACACCTGGGTGTGATGTAGCAGTCTGATACAATGAGCTGTTGAGATGGCTGGCATCTTGGTTAGTACACCAGGGATTGAACAGGGCCTCCAGAACTGAAAGCTTGAGACACTATGGCTTGAGCTAAAGAGTCAGGATCCATTGGTGGAGGCAGTAATAGACTTGCATCCTTTGTGGATGGGGCAGAGAGCATGACATATAACACACAATGACTCTGACCATTGGGTTACACTGTCATATGAAACATGTGGTGACAGCAGTTGGCTCAAGATCTGCTAACCTACAGGCCTTGTCTATACTTGGGAAAACAGTACATCAGCTAGCCCTATTTGAAACACCATTTAGGACATAGCATAGATTCACTTAGTGTTTAACAACTTAAAACCCAGGTTAGCTGACTGGGGTTGGCATTAGGCTCCCCATAGAAGAGGTGCTGTTTAAAAACCGGCTGTCTACTCACACGTATTAGCTCATACATTTGTTAAACATACCTCATTTTCCTGGCTTAGAGAGGGCCTGTGTATGGTGGGAGGAAGGAACAAGACTAGGGGAAGGAAACACTGCTCATGGAAAGAGCAAAGAGCAACAAAACATAATTTTTAATATAAGATATTTATTTCTTGTTAAAGAAAGATACAAAAATAGATATCAGTTATTCTCTACCAGATTAAACCAAAAAAGAGTAATGATTGGTGAATGTTTAAAAAAAAAAATCACATGATCAGATACATATAGAATCATAGAAGATTAGGGTTAGAAGAGACCTCAGGAGGTCATCTAGTCCAACTCCCTGCTCAAAGCAGGACCAACCCCAACTAAATCATCCCAGCCAGGGCTTTGTCAAGCCAGGCCTTAAAAACCTCTAAGGATGGAGATTCCACCACCTCCCTAAGTAATCCATTCCACTGCTTCACCACCCTACTAGTGAAATAGTTCTTCCTAATATCCAACCTAGACCTCCCCCACTGCAACTTGAGACCATTGCTGACATGGTGCTGGTCAGAAGCATATCTGAAATTTTTTAGTTCTGGAAATCTCTCTCTACATATTTCACTAGCCCTTATCACTGGAGTTTCTGAGCACCTCAAACATTAATGAATTTATCTTCACCAAACTTCTTTAAAGTAGAGAACTATTATCTCAATGTTACACATGAGGAGCTGAGGCACAGAGAGATCTTATTAAGTGACTTACCCAATATCACACAGGAAGTCTGTGGCAGAGGTGCGAATTTAACATAGATCTCCTGAGTCCTAGTCCAGTACCTTATATACAAGAACATTCTTCCTTTATGAGCGCAATCTCTCTGGTATATTTCTGATTCTTCCTGGTTCTAGCTGGGTTGGAATTATTTCAGCCAAAAGAAGGAAGTGGAGAAGCATGTGAAAATGAAACAAATAGAAAGTTAACCAAACTTTTTCAACCTCAAAAAAGAAGAGAAGAAAGTTTTGGTTCAAGTGTCAGGGTGAAAGTTCAGGACCCTTTTTATTTAATCTGAACCTGGCCACCCATCACTAATTGTAAAGCTAATGAGTTGGGGTCTAAACTTCTTCCTTTTCAGGCAGCTGTACCCAAAACACCACAAAAAGGAAAAGTGGGACTGTGAAGTTCCATGGCCAGACACTGGGAGGAAAATCTGGTCTGAAGTATAAATAAATAGCCCTATCTTCCGGACTGCTTACAGGGATGATGGCCTCTCTTTGTTTCTCCCCTCCTTTTACGGGCCAAAAGTGTTTTTCCAAGCTATATTGCACAATATAGATCTTTGCGAACTCAGACATCCAAGCCTTCTCATGCTTTAGAAGGTTGATTACTCTGTGTATATGACAGTACGATGAAGGAGTTATAGACAACCAGAAAAAGGTTAGTACTATACTCACAGTAAGTACCAAAAATGAGTGGTGGACCATAGGGCCACAGGTCTCCAGTGGTGTGAGGTTCCACAAAGCAGAACTATGCAAAAACTTCCATTTCATTTTGCATAGTTTTCATTTTGCAAGTGTGTGCATGTGAAATGTGATATAGCACTGATTGTTATCTGTAAATGTGATCCAAAGCATTGATTTTCCATATTTACCAACAAATACCATTTTTTCCATAGTAAAAATGGAAATATTCTGTCATGGGACAAAAATATTCTGCCATGTGGAAAATGGCTATTTTCAAAGCAAAACTATTCTGGAGCAGAATGACAGGATCATACCTCGGCAACTGAATTTCACCTTTGCTAAACATTCAAGTTGTGTGGGGGGAGAGAAGAGCAAAACATTTGGCTTGCTTGAAAAAAAACCACCTTGATTCTGAGGGTTTGCTTGTTTTCAGGCAAGCAGGGAGATTTTTTTCACAAATCTGTGAGAAGGGTCAACTGTACTGCACAGTGAAAATGCCATTGGCCACTTCTGAATTTGCTTCCACACAATTGGCTAACACTGATGACAGCTAAGGGCAAGATCAACTCCTCCAGTGGAAAAAATTGTGGAAGGCAGCAAGAGAGAGGAGGAAAACTCAACAAGACCTCCTCCACAGTTTCCTTGGCACAAGAGAAGGGATTAGAGAGCTGTGGAATTGGGAGGCCTCACTCCGTCCAAACCTGCAGATTTGTAGGAGTCACAAGGAAGGGACCTCCACCATGCTGCATGTATAAGTCTACTTGCTCCTCTCTCCATGGCAATATGGCTCCCGCTAGAGTTGCATGGCTGTTAACTGGATCCCCTTGCAGTTGCTCAATAGCATTTGCAGAAAGGGATGCTAATTTGGGACAATCTCTTAAATCTCTCTTGTATAGAGTTCATTGTAGTTTTAAATCACAGTATCCATTGTAATTAAAATAAAAACCTAATTCTTCCAAGTTTACTAATAATATAGTTTATTCCTTGTAAGAAAAGAGACTTAAAGATGATAGACTTACCTCTACTGTATTGTCTTCTACTGCTGAGTAATTTCTGTAGACATAAGACTCTTCCTTTTTATAGTGCTAGCTAGTGTTGGCAAATAAAGAGGGCGTGTTACATCGTGGACATGAAGGTAGCTGCTGTCAGGTAGAATTCACATTCTTTGATTACTGGGCTTTTGTATGTATCACATCATTAACACAAACATGGAGGAGGGGAGAGAAATGGAACCCAGTCAGACAGCATCTCTCTTTTCAGATTGCGGAGAAGACATGAGGATCTGAAGCTGCTAGACACTTATCCCTACTAGCTGAATGCAATTGTGCTGGACCTTTTAGGTAAGGTATTGAAAGGGCTATGGGGGAGGCGCTGGCACTAAAAACTAGAGTCAGCAGGGAGGAGCTGCTGATTAGAGCAGAAGTATTGCTACACAGTTGAATAGGCTTCCTGTGGCTGCCCATATAGGCTAGCATCTGGCAATGCAGCCTGCTATACTGAAGAAGGAACTCCTTTATCAGGGTGATAGAAAATAGAAGCATAACCACAAAGGTGGAAGAGGAGCTTTATAAACTATAGCCAAACTTCTCAGGGTTGCTGTTGCTATTTGCTATGCTGTTTGGACACCATATGCTACCCTTATTTGACACATACCTGTGTAGATGACCATTAAACTGTTTCAGATTTATTCACACAATCCAAAGTAAAATAGAAGTAGAATCAGTTTTAGTGCATATTTCTGTAATATAAACAGACATTGCAGTGAGTTATAAAATGCAAAACAATTGGTTTTTTTATGTGCAAGTAATCTTTTGGTTTTCATCTTAGTTTACATAGTAAAAGCAGGCAAACCATATATCGCTTCTTAAAAAGTGATAAATATAAAAACAAGAAGTGAAACAGTGCAGATACCTGAAACTACACCAATTCTACAGCTAGCTTTGCTGCACCACCAACAGAAATAGTTCTGTCCTGTTTAGATAGACTTTTGTTTTGCTACATGACTGCATATGCAGTGAAGTGATATCA
Source organism: Mauremys mutica (assembly GCF_020497125.1). Classification (NCBI taxonomy): domain Eukaryota; kingdom Metazoa; phylum Chordata; order Testudines; family Geoemydidae; genus Mauremys; species Mauremys mutica. The sequence goes on from NC_059078.1 coordinate 98,584,311, forward strand.
AGTCCTGAGGGTCCACTCCTTTGATGAGTTAAGCACACAAAGGCCCACATTTTGATGCAATCTGATATCATATATTTAAGTCCTAGACAAACTGCAACTGTGAGGAAGTGATAAACAGAACTTCCTGCACAAAGCTGCCTGAGATAACACTTTCCATGGACTGGAAAAAAAGAGACATGATTGCTACAGAACTAAAAGGGAACTGTTCTGCTCTTAATAAATAACCCTTTATTTTTTCACGTGGCTATTGCAAAAGCCTAAGCACAAGTGACTAAGATTCAACAAACTACGGAGCAGATCCACTCACTACAGAGCAGTTGCATTCTGAAATAATTATTTGAGGAACTATATTAAATATTTAGTTTAAATATATATTCTAGTGAGGTATCATATAATGCAGCTCAAACTCTAAATCTCAGGTATCTTTTGGAACTGAATATTTTCCTTTCCATTTAAAGAGAGAGCCCAGTTTGGTTAAATAAAGTGATACAACAACCAAAAAATGTAAGGCCAGATTGTCCCCTTGGTGGGAAATACCCTCATAGGCAACAGGAAACTCCCCTACTTCCTCCTCAAGGAGTTTCTTTGCAATGTTTAATTGCCATTCGAAATCTAAAACAAATTTTAATTCAGCCACATTCATGATCCTTTTGAGTTCATTTGCTGTGAACATTTGGGCAGACAAGATTTCCAAGTACAGATACTTGGGAAAAAGTTAATTTTAAGCATGAATGCTTAAATATACAGCATAAGTGAATTTTGTATTGCATATTAGGTGATAATATTTGAAATTTAAAATGGTAGGGTGCTGCTTAGTTATATAAGTCAACTGATCAGGGAGCAGAAAGATTGCTACATGGTACATAACACAGTGCAAATTTTGAATGTCAAATATCAACAGTTCACAATGACCTGTTTACAAGATATTCAGATCAGAAAAATACCAAAAATGCATAAATAATTTGAGCAGATAAATCTGAGAGTTTCACGAGTGTTATGTAGACAGAAAAAGAGGCAAAATTCTACAGCTGAATTTTGTTATTAATTGTACACTCAGCAATATGGGTATATATTATTATGCTCATTTTTTCTAGATTGGGGAAACAGATTCAAAGGGGTGAAATTACTTGCTCAAAATCAGATAGCAAGTTGTTGGAGCCAGGAATAGATCCCAGAAGTCCTGCTTCCAACACCGCTAGCCAGAAGACAACAGATTCTCTCTAGCCTCTGTTTTAAGGAACTCCTACAAATGCTAGTCCACAACACAAAATTTTACTATGTCTGAATACAGCTGTAAAAAAGCATGTGAGTGACCTACAACTTAACATGAGTAATCATGTCAGCTAGCTGTGATTAAATCCACACTGACCTGTGCTCAGCCTCCGATCAACACAGATGTTGGCATGTGAGTTCAGACATGGTTAAATTTTGTAGGATAGACCAGGTCCTTTCACTCCCCTGCTGGCTTCACCAAAGCAGACTTAACAAACACTACTCCCTGGGAAGCTGTGAATCTTCCTGATTACATCATGGATGCCGCTAGTGCTCAAGTCAATCATATAGACATGTTGACTTCTACTGTAATAGTAAACACTATAGTCCCAAGAGTATTGGGTGAAATTGGTATTTGATGGCTAGAAAAGGATAAAACTAGCAGGGATTTACATATTATTTCCATTCTTTGGACAGTACCTTGCAAAAATGGAGACTTGATAATTTGTAATCTAATTTAAAAGTGATTGCTTCGCCTTTAATCTGGTATATTTGCTATTTTTATTCTGAGCTCATGTACATGCCCTCCCCTTGAGTGATCTCACTTGCAGATAAAACAATGCAATCAGTTGGATAATGATTAGTAGATTTCAGGCATAGGATGATGATAAATGGCAATGAGTTCATAGTCTTTTCCACAACTGAGTCCAGAAGTGCTTGATTTCTTGGTTTCAAATTAAATGAATTAAAAGAAAAAAAATAATATTTTAAATGATAAAATGGTTAATTTATCTTCAAAACTGGTTTCATTTCACTGAAGTAGATTATCACAAAAGTAAAATGTAGTATAACTGAAAAACAAATTATTACAATATTTGAATGACCATAGCATCACATGTAGATTGTGTAGTGATGGACAACTTCGAAAAAGCTACAATAGGTAAACAGAACTATAGTAGCAAATGCTTTCAGTCTCTACCCCCCTCCTTTTCTGAACATGAATACAACTGAGAATCTTTGCTGCGATGGTAATCTTGTAATGGGCTTGAGCCCTTTATCTAGACTATGAATGAATTATTGCTTTTTCAGTTGCAAAACAAACTCTGAAAACTAGGCACCAGTGACTACAGAGAGAAAACTCATCTGACGTGAATCAGTACACAGACAAGTGTCTTGTGCGTCAGTAACTTATGCCTAAGAAAGCAAATAAAATGTCACTTAAAAATTGCTAAGAAAACTTTTGAATACTAGTGTCGCAAATGGGACACTTTGCCGACAGTCTTAGAGTGTGGTGAAGTAGATCTTAGCTCTACATGACAAGCCCTGAGAATCTCTCCTGGGAATGGTTATACTGTATTTCTATCCAAACCTCATATTTAGTTTGAATTGAAATGTGCGGAGCTGTTGTCATGAAAGAAGCTTTTCATGAATATCAAAAAAATTCCCTCCCTTGAATCTATTTTAATATTAGATTGCAAAACGTTGCAGCTTGTAACACTAAAGCAAATGCAAATCAATAGAATGAACTGTTCTCTGAACTCACATGACACACATTAACTTAAATGGGACTAGTCACCTGAATAAGGCAAGGAGGATTTGGTCCAAGGAATTTACAATTCTGGCTCCAAAGCAGCCATAAATCCAACTGAACTGGGTCCTGCATAGGGGATTCCTCAGGCCACATAGAGCCACCATAGCATTTCCTACTCCACCCCAGCTGACTGTGCAACAGGAGGCATATCCGGGAGGAAAGAAGCATGACTGGACCATGGCTATATCCCACTGATTCCTGGATGTGGGCCCAGCCCCTTGGTGCCTTTGACAACTGGGCATAAATGGCTTAAATGTGGCCAGCTTTAGGTTATATAAAGGCGGCTTAAATCTACTTTTGGTCCCATCCTGCTCTGAGCTCAGCTTGGTTGGAACAGAGGATCTGTCCCATTAACTTTAATCATAGAGTTCTGGAGCCTTTGGGAAGTGCACAAAAATCACTGATAATATGTTATTACATATAGACTGCCAGGTACTGAAAGAGAGACATCTGAACTTTCAAAGCACCATATAATTATTTTATTAATTTTGCATTCTAGGTGTGATATAACAAATTTGGTTGGAGTCAGTCAGAGCTGACTACAGCTGTAGGAGGTCCCCATTGTAGGTAATATTAGTTATATGTAGGATAAGTCAAGACTGTTTTGCTTTTAATTTCCTCTCCCTCCACCTCCCAAGCTAAAGAACCATTTCCTATTTCTTGCCATTGCCAAGTTCAGACAAAGTACTAGTGCCACTATGTCTTGGAGTGCCTGGTCTTCCACCTGTGAGAAGTTCCAGGTTTAAGATCACAGCATGCCAAAAGATGGGAAAAGTCATTGTAATCAATCAGGTAAAATCATGTTGTGGTCTTTGTCAATGTAAGAAGAACTTACCCCAAATTTTCAGCGCAATGAGAGGAAAATAGATGACATGGTTAATGATGTAGTTCATCTAAAAATAAGAGCATATTAAACTTCCTAATTTTTCAAATAGAGTGAAATAGTGGTTGTGGAAAGTATACATTTCTAAACAACTAAATCTAGACAACGGAGAGCAAGCTGAATTTTAAGTAGCAGTTACTTGTACACATCTTCTAAAAAGCAAGATCATCTACAAGTGTTCATTTCCTCACACATTTTACCTGTGCAAATAGCAATCACTCACACGGTTCAGTTTAACTAGCTCTGTCACAGCACTTTCTGCATGGAGCTCTCCTGGGACAAATTCCGTTCCCTGCTACAAACCATCAAGAAGGTATAAAAAATAATGCAAACAGCTGTGGTATAAACGGGCTCTCTAATACCTTCATGGAAGATTAAAACCTACTCCAGCACCAAACAATCTTTTTGAAAGTTGCTTTAAAAGACATTACATGCAGACTCTCACCATCCTAAGCATAAATAAAAAAGCAACAACATTTTGCACAATACTGCTATTGAGCAAAGAGTCGCATATCTTTATGATCTTTGGGATATGGTAGGATAACAACAGAAATGGTTTGGTCAAATTTTTAGTTTTTAAATTTTTAGTTTTGAATTAACTCAATAACTAGGGTCATATCATGCCTTCAATTTTTAAGGCAATTTTTAAAAATGACAGGGCCCCTTGAAAGTTAATCTCAAGTACACCGACTTCAGTGGAGTCACTGCTGATGTATTCTGGTTTAACTAAGCGCAGAATTCAGATTGTAGTCTTTATATGTTTCATCAAGAAGTCCTGGAACTTTCTTCACATTAAATACTCAAGCGCCATTTCTTTAAAGTTCAATGAGATAGGTACCAAATGCTTTTGCAAGGACTTTATAGGATTTGTCTTTATTATTTTTACTTCTTTTCCTTGAAACTTGAAGAGAACCTAAATAAATCAGTTGCTCTGCTTGAGTACTGCATTAGTTCTGTCACAGTACGTTAGTCCATCAACAGTGCAATTGAACGCCATTAGCTGTTTCTTATACATACTAATGGGCTTTCTTTGAGGTAAAAAAATGTTATCATTGCCCAAGAGTTGTTTTTGCAGAACCAGCATCTGCAGCAGTTTTTAATCAAACATGGAACTTCCCCTTCTAGCTCTCATTGCTATAGATAATTATATACAGAGAGTCATTGTAAACAAAAGGTTAGAGTGCATGGCATTTATAAATTGGGGCCTAAAAAATACTGTGATCTTCTGAAGAATTCCTTCTAAGAGACTGTATTGACAGAGCTGAATTATACGGATAAAATGAGACTTGGCGATGTATCTTAATTTATTTGGGAATGTTTGCTAATATCTCTTGCAGATTAGAACACTTATTTACAGAATCTATCAATCCCATTTCATTTCCAGAAAAGTTTCAACATATATTAAAAATTCACATCTACATCTACATGTATTTAACTGCACATTACTCAGTGACACAGGTTGCCCTTTACTATGGGGATACACTTTTAAAACAATATTTTAAGAGCACAAAAATATTGCTAGTGTTTTTAATAATAGCATAAGAAATTTTTAGTAACAAACAATGGCCATTTAATCCTCATGTGTTTTTTGAAGAATGATTTCCTTTGTAACGGTCACAAGCTAGCTGACCTTGGCAGGACTCTGTGCCCCTAATGTTGGCTCAGAATGCGCAATTTACATTATCTCCGTTATCTTGGACTAGAGCCCTCAACAGTGAGGACATCTGCAAATGTAGGCATTATTCATGTTCTTTTTAACCTTGTATAACAGAAAACTGTATCTGAGGTGTTGTGATGTCTGAAAGGTTTTCAAACCTTGGCTTTCAAAATGTTACATGGTAATGTATCTCTTAATTCATCAGGGGATGACTCACTTCAAGGGATTACAAAAGAAGTCTGCTGACGATAACAGTAGCATAGTTTTTAATTGTATGGTACCATGCAGTAGTTGAGCTAGCATAGTAGTTTCCCCATCCACTGTAAGGTCGGTGGTTCAGGAGCAGACACAAGATCCCAGGCCTGGGGCCAATGAAGACTGATGGTGTCATCAGGATAAATTTCACAGGGGCACAGGTTGGCAGTGGAAAATACTTTTCATCCACCAGCCCAAGCCAGCCAATCAGAGAACTAGGAAATATTTAATTTCCCTAGTGTATTGCTAACGTTTGATACTACAATGGACTTTTAGGAGCATTTAATAGAACTTAAAACTGGTCTGTTTTGAAATTACAGAATGCATGACTATGATAATTCCTACTGAGGATGTTAGAATGCTTTACATAGCTCACAACAAGCCTTGTGATAGGTATTATTATCCCTTGTTATAGATGGAGAAACTGAGACATCGGATGAATTATATTTGCTTTGTGACCCCATGTAAGCAATCGTGTGAAGGTGCAGGAATAGAACAGTGATTCTTGGCTCCCAGTACTGTGTTTTAACTACTAGCCCATGGCCTCTTTTTTAAAATGGTTCTTTTAATATGTTATAGCATTGTTAAAAAACTCCCCCCCCCAAACAAAAAACAAAAAACAACGTGTTTTGTGTAATATAGAAGCAAATACATCTTCAAGGGATCAACATAAAAGTACGAAATAAATATAGCCCTGTAATTGTGATTCACTGGGAAATAGGCCTCAAATTCCTGTTTCTATTAACATGGTCTGGTGCTAGTCTGCTGTAATATGGGTAGCTTCAATCACAGAGCATCTACAAGTAGTTCAAGGATTTGGACTACCTGACCTACTGACAATCCTGAATATGGAATCATTCTGAACAGTCACACTGCAGAAAGTAACAACCTGAAAGGGCATTTACTTCCTGGAGTGACTTTATGGCATGAAATTATCCTGATGGGCGGATGCTGTGACATTACCTCAGTGCTTGCCTGAAGCGACATAAAAAATATTGCACACTCTCCAGTGTTTCCTCAGATATGTAGAAGAAAACAATGCTTTTCTTTACATAGGAGGGTCAAATATGTAAATCTTTGTCCACATCTAGAAGGAAAAGTAGATTCCTGACTAGTTTGAAGGTATTTTCTGACTCAAAGCTTCTATCCTTTTATGTTTCTTAAACATTCCCATTTTAAGAGAGAAAATCTTGGTCTACACTACCAACATCTGTCAGTATAACTATATCACTCAGGGGTTTCCACACCCTTATGCGACATAGTTATACCAACCTAGCCCCTGAAGTAGACAGTGCTGTGTCAACCAGAGGACTTCTCCTGTCAACATTTCTACCACCTCTCGGGGAGGTGGAGTACCTATGCCAATGGGAGAAGCTCTCCTGTCAGTGTAGATAGAGTCTTCACTAAGCGCTACAGCGGCACAGCTGTGCTATTGCAGAGCTGTAAGTGTAGACAAGCCCTCAGGATCAATTTAACAAGACTAGTTTGAATCTGAAAGTGTAGCCACTCAAGCGTGCTCCTGTAGGTCTTACGCATTCATCCCATTGGCTTTAATAGGAGTTATGTAAGTCGGAGGGCTGCAGAATTGGGTCATAAAGTGGGCCAGTGATGTACACCGATGCCCTGATTCTCCATTGTCCTGCACCTTGTGTAATCATTTAAACCTATGTAAAGTGAGTGCAAAGTGAGTGTAAAAATAAGATTGGCAGCATTCTGCACCCACTTTGCACTCACTCTGCATTGGTTTAAATGATTACACAAGATTCAGGGCAATGGAGAATCAGATCTCAGAAGAGCAGATAAAAATCAGTGTCACAGTGCGGAGATGGTTAGAAGTAAAGAATTTACCTGTTGTGCCACATGTCCTTGTATGTTGCACGCTTGGGTATTTTTATCTTGTGGTTTTAGAGCCTCCAGTACAGTAATTGAGCAACCTCCTTCCTTGAAAACCATAAAGGTTGAAAAGTTAACCCGAGTCTTTGAGGTGGCACCACAGAGGTGAGAAGGGCTGATTAACCCAAGTAAACCTGCTCAACATTATAATGTGTACATGTGTCCAAGTTGGTTTTCACCCACCTCTAGTATTAATAATTCTATTTATGGGTGTACATCCATCTGGTTTTAGGAAAGGTAATTTTAACCAAGAGTTTGCTATTCATTAAGTGCTATTTCCTTCTCTCCCCATGCCCCCACCCCCATTTTCTAACTGTGTTGATGCAAAGATAACAATTTGTGGTATAAATTTAATTTTAAAAAGGACCGAGGTTTGCTCTGAATGAGCCCAAAGTAAATCTGGAGTAACAGAGTTTGGCCCAGCATCTACTGTTCACTTCATGCCTTGTCTGTTTTCGTGTTGACTGATGGCATTCTGTGCTTTATTAAATATACTGCTTTATGCAGCTAAACAAATTACACTCAAAACTGGGAAACTGATAGGTCATTAATGATATCAAGCCAGGAGAGTAAACAATAGCATATTAGAGCTTGAAATGATAGAGGAAAAACACGTATTTAAACTGGTTTCTCCATACTTTTTTTGGAAGCAAGACAGCAGCAGTATCAGACTTTATGATGTCAAAGACACTCATTTTTCCTTACCTTGCCATTGCATTCCTGAAGACAGCCCTGTGATCAAAATGCTTCTGTTACCAACAGCATCCGTAGCTACTAGTAGAGGAGTTATTTCAATGTTTTAGTGGCCAGGCAGCTGAAAGACACTCAGGCAGAATTAAAAGTTTCTTGTATGAGGAGGTATGGCTGTATATCGGTGTATGAAGTTGCAGGGGATAGTAACACAGAGAGGCAGCTTAGAGCAAATAGGTGATAGATCTATAGGGTCTAATTAATCATTGCCAACTCTTTATGCCACCTTGGCTTGTGTAAAGTGGCTGCAAGGCAGATATAAGTACCCTTCAGCAGGCCCCTGTGCTGCCTCTGCAGCAACCCTGGATGGGGGATGAGTTGGAGGTGGGGCACAAGGCAGCAAGACCAGGACAGATCTGCACCCCACAAAGACCTCTAAGGACCAGTAAAAGAGAGACACACTTTACGGTAACCTCTGAGGTGCCTAGCCTGCTCTGGGAGCCACTCTGGCCTGTGTAACCTCTGAATAAGGCACATGCAAGCTGCATTCCCTCTGTCTCTACACTACAGCCAGGACCCATAGTGTTCAGAAAGCTAAGATAAGGACTATACCAGGTGAGGTAAGTATGGCAAGTATGAGCTTAACATGCACAGGAAAAGTCATTCTTAAGTCTGTATTTCACAACTAATTTTGTTGTCTCATTAGAGTAATAGCTTAAAATGCTGTTTTATTCAGTAAATGGTACTGTGGGGCATTCCATGTTTGTTTCTTAATTACTCCATTATCAAATTAGTTTAAATTACAAGTAAAATTATGGTTTTTTGTAACTGTGAGCCCTGAAAAAACAATCTGAGATCTGTAAAGCAAGTTTGGTTCTTTTCTGCTTATATGCCATAGCCAGTAACTTCTGACCCAACAGAGGTTATAAGCATCAATTGCACCTTAATGAAACCACTCACAAGAATAATTTTTTCAGAGATGACCCATAATCTATAAAGATTTTTGGTTGGCTTTAATTCAGTTACATCAGCATAAATCCGGAAAAATACCCTTTGAAAGTTACACTAACAACTAAGATCAGAATATGGCCCACTGGCCCGAACACATCTTCAGTATCATCACACCAGGAAAGAATCTGGCCCCAGGTGTCCTTAAAATCCTCTACACAAATAAAACATTTCATGCAAAAATCCCTCTTACATCCCTTCAACAATTCTACATTAAAGACAATTTCCTTAAATCTTTTCTGGAAAGCCACTTGCGTTGCAATTAAAGGCGTTTCCCACATTTCATCTTTGTTGTTTCAGTGTCTGATAGTGTGGGAAGGAAACCAAACAACTTGTGGATATTGCTGCTACCCTCTAATTCTACTGATAATACTTGTGGAAACATACACATAAGAATAACTTCCTGAATGAAACAATATTTAGGGCTTATGAAAGCTTTTGTTCTTGTTGCATAGAGGACATATATTCTTCCACACTTATGATAGCTTTCAGTTGACCTAAGAGAACAGCGCTAAACAGTGTGAATTTTCTCTGTTAAAAAATGAAGAGTCAGACTACTTTTTTTGAGCAGAAAGGACAAACTATCTACACTACAAATTATTTGCTAGCTCCATCTTACTTAAACCATTTGTATCAAAACAGGAAGTGTTACTCATATTAAATTTCATGTTGTATGATTTTTCTGAAGTTCCAGTCAGTGGTTGGTAGGGTTTTTGTTGGTTTGTTTGTTTGGTTTTTCTTTTTTATTTCATAAACTCTGATATGACTTTTACCTGTAGTTTTTTACTTTTCTTTTTCCTAGAAGAATTAAACCAACTGAAAATCATCTAAGAGTGACAATGTAAGTCTTTAACTTTCTTGTCCCAAAGTTACAAAGATTTCTTCATGGTCCTTTTGGCTCCAATGATATGATGAAGTCTTGAATAGCCGAAGAGTGAATTTGTTATGGAGCATTGACTGTGAAAACTGCAAGCAAATGGCAAAAAAATCCATTAACAGCCTGACTTCCCAAAGTGCTTGGACTTTAGAAGACCCAGCTGTAAGAAAGCAATACCCTAAGCACATGGTGAAGTCAGTTGGTGATAATCACATAAACTTACCTCCTTCTTTAACCGTATATATATTTAAAGGCAGCAAGGATGCAACCAGCGTTCACCTCAGTCCTCCAGAAGAAAAGCAGGGGAGCAGATTGGGCCAGAGGAAGTAAATTAGCTAGAACAAAGAAAGGCCAGGTGGTTCCTCTTATTCTCACTCATGCTGGCTGAGTAGGTTTGTCATTTCCTGAGATAGAATTCAGCCCATGATTTCTAAGAAATCATGGGGGGTTGTAACTTCATCAAGCTTATCTTGTCCTTTCTCTATGCACTAGCATCAATCGTTTTAAGAAATGTGCTTTCTGTGCACTACATTTTTATTGCATGTTTCCTATGGTGTCTGGTTCTGACCTCCAGCACAGTGTGAAATGCTATAATTATAGTTCCCTTTGACTTCATTGCATTCACGGATATATCCACGTAAAACTGATAATGCTGATGTTCTTGATATCAGGCAACAACCACAGCAGCTTCTCTTCCCAAGCCAATGCTAGATGCAATTGTGCCACTCACAAACAGAGTCAACTGAGTTCAAAACTCCATGATAGCAAAGCATGCTAGATACTTCACTTTCCCAGGTTCCTAGCACACTTTGCTACATGTATCGCTGTTGAATTCAGTTGACCCTGTCCACATCAGCAGGACAACTGTTTTCAGCACCGGGTGGAGGAGTGGGTCTGCGTTTGACAGCATGGCAAATTTCAGGTGTCAGACTTTCCATTGCCCTGCACCTTGTGTAGCAACGTACACCAGTGCAATGTGAATAGAAATCATTAGAGTTCTATTTGGTAGCATTTGACACTCACTTGCCTCTGCTTTAAATGATTACACAAGCTAGAGGGCAACAGAGAATTTGACACACAGATTCAGAGGTATTTTATGCATTACCAAAGGTGCTGCTCTGAGCCCATTTCGGCCTCAGAGTATAAGGCAAGTTGTCTTTTATTCCAAGACAAGCCTGGGCCCACATGGTCTGTATCATATGAGTGAGTCCTGAATGCATGCAATAGAAAGGACTCTGGAAGGGCAGTATGTGGCAATTTTCAATAAAAACAGCAGAGAGAAAAGAAAAATTCAGAAGGTCTTAGCAACTAAAGTGGAAAAGTTAACCTCTTCTGGATTGTTAGATTTACTTCAAAATAAGACTAAACAGTCTTGTTTAAATAACTAAAATGACCCTAATGCTATTTGGTCCATCCTGCTTTCAAGATGCTTTAGAATAGCAAAACTGGTTTTAATTTTTGAAGACAGCTCTATGACTCTTGTTTTAATTTTTTGGTTGGGAGACTGCTTTGAGTTGTGACAAACTGAGGAGCTCATGTTAGATGGACTGTCTGTCTGTGTGGCAATATTGAATCTCACTGATACATACACTAAGGGTGGGATTCCTAAAAGCATACAGTGTCACCCTCTCTGTGCTCCCATTGAAATTGATGGGAGTTTTACTATCTAGGCCAGCATTGAGTACTTTTGAAAATCCCACCCTAAAAGCCTTATCCTGTCATCTGCTATCTTGGTGTGCTGAGATGGTTAGAAAAGAGGGTCTCTATAGTCTCTGTGCCCTCCCACTTCTCACTAAGGAGATGGAGTAACTAAGATGCCAGCCCACATACCACAAGAGGATGTGGTCTGCTCTCCAGCCCCACAGCTAGCTAACATGCATGCTTTGAGCAGCAATATGTGCTTGTGGAAGAATACGTTGCACCTTTTTGAAGGACACACAAGGGGTACTGTACTCTGCAGTGCCCCATTTTCACATGTAGAATCCTTCTTAAGTCAACAGAATTTCTGGAGAACTGGATGCAACTGCTAGCATCACTATTCCTCCTCGCAATGCTGGTGAGGGCAAACATAAGAGCTGTAATGAATGGGAAGGAGCCTCTAACAAGGAGGAGAGGAAAGTAAAACCACTGGTTCTAGTCTTGTCTCTTCTATTGAGGTGCTGCAGTATTGCAAGCCCCAAACATTCAAAAATCAGGGGTCAGGCCCCCCACAAACTGTAAAATCATTTTTTAAAAATCACATGACTTTTTAGCTAAAGTTTTTATGTGGTCACTGAGCATTTTAAGCTTTTCTCTAACCATGAAGGCTAGATTTTTTTCCCCTTTAATTAAAGATGAGATCCTGCCATAGTCACATGCCTGCAGAGCTGGGGCTGTGAAAAAAAACCATCAAATATTGCAAGGCATGTTACCATTGCAAGAGGAGGCAACAACGCTACCTCATGACCTCAGTAAGTCACTTAACATCCCTGTGCCTCTTGTTCCCCTCTCAGCTGAGCGAATAGCCTCACTGAGACCTGTGCTTTCATAGCAGCCTGGCAAGCTACCGCTGCTGAGCCAATGAACTCACAAAGGTCTTTACCTAGGTACCTTTCTAGAGGTGTTGAGTGAAAGATCTCACAGTAGTCAACACCTTCACATAAACTCAGCAAGTGAGAGTTGCTGATCTAGTGACCTCAGAGGCCTTCAAACTAGACGTAGTGACCTAGTAACATGACAGAGGTCTGAGCCTTGATGTCAGCCAGCAAACAGCAGCTGCCGAGCCATTAATCTTCACCAAGACCACTGCACTGGCATCAGCACAGCAGGCTAGAAGAGCTGAGACACTTTTGCCTTGATAACAGACCAGCAAAATAGAAGTGATAAGCTAGTAACCTCACTGAGGCCTGCAAAATGGGATCAGCCCTGCCTAGAGTTGCCAAGCTGCTATTAAAATAAGGAAAAGACTGAGAGTGAAACTCCTCCCTCACTGCTAAAAGCAGGGCCGCCCAGAGGATTCAGGGGGCCTGGGGTCTTCGGCGGCAGGGGGCCCCCCGCTTCGGTGGTAATTCAGCGGCAGGGGGTCCTTCCGCTCCGGGACCTGCTGCCGAAGTGCCCCAAAGACCCGTGGTGAGGGCCCCCCGCCGCCGAAGACCCAGAGCGAGTGAAGGACCCTGCTCCAGGGGCCCCGAAAAACTCTCATGGGGGCCCCTGTGGGGCCTGGGGCAAATTGCCTCACTTGCCCCCCCGCAGGCGACCCTGGCTAAAAGCAGAGAGATGTTCCCCCTCTTATGAGACTGGGGAACCTTAGCTCCCCCAGTGTGCCTCTCCTGGTGTCTGCACTGACTGGTTAAATGAATTTTCACTCTCCATGCATGGATTTGCCTTTTCCCTGGAGAAAGGTGATTCAGTCACCTCCACAGCACTATTAGAACTTAACATAAAAATATAAGAATTGCCATACTGGGTCAGACCAATAGTCCATCTAGCCCAGTATCCTGTCTTCCAACTGGCCAATTCCAGGTGCTTCAGAGGAAATGAATAGAACAGGGCAATTTATCCAGTGATCCATCCAGTCCCAGGTTCTGGCAGCCAGTTTAGGGACACTCAGAGCATCTTGGCTAATAACCATTGATGGACTTATCCTTAATCACTTTCTCAACACAATTCATAATTTTATAGACTCTACCATATCTCCCCCTTATCTGTCTCCTTTCTAAGCAGAACTGTCCCAGTCTTTTTAATCTCTCCTTATGCGGAAGCTGTTCCAGACTCCTAATCATTTCTGTTGCCATTCTCTCTACTTTTTCCAGTTAAAATATCTTTTTTTTTTTTGGATGGGACCACCAAACTGCATGCAGTATTCAAGATGTGGGCATACCATGGATTTATATAGTGATATTATGGTATTTTCTTTCTTATTTCCTATCCCTTTTCTAATGGTTCTTAACATTGTTAGCTTTTTTGACTGCCACTGCACATTGAGCAGATGTTTTCAGAGAACTATCCATGATGATTCCAAGATATCTTTCTTGAGTGTTAGCAGCTAATTTAGACCCCATCATTTTGTATGTAAACTTGGGATTATGTTTCCCAATGTGCATTACTTTGCACTTATCAGCATTGAATTTCATCTGCCATTTTCTTGCCCAAAGTTTTGTGGGATCCCTTTGTAACTCTTCACAGTCTGCTTTGGATTTAACTATGTTGAGGTGTTTTGTATCATTTGCAAATTTTGCCATCTCACTGTTTACTCCTTTTTCCAGATAATTTATGAATATGTTGAACAGCCCAGACCCTTGAGGGTCCCTGCTATTAACCTCTCTCCACTGCAAAAACTGACCATTTATTCCTAGCCTTTGTTTCCTATCTTTTCACCAGTAACCGATCCATGAGAGGACCTTCCCTCTTATCCCATAACTTCTTCCTTTGGTTAAGAGTCTTTGGTGAGGAACCTTGTCAAAGTCTATCTGAAAGTCCAGGTACACTGTATCCCCCTTATCTACATGTTGGTTGACCCCACACAAAGAATTCTAATAAATTGATGAGGCATGATTTCCCTTTACAAATGTCATGTTGACTGTTCCCCAACATATTGTGTTCATCTGTGTCTGATAATTGTGGTCTTTGCTATAGTTTCAACCAATTTTCCTGGTAATCAAGTTAGACTTGCTTGCCTGTAATTGCCAGGATCACCTCTGTAGCCTTTTTAAAAAAATCAGCCTTACATTAGCTATCCTCCAGTCATCTGGTACAGAGGCTGATTTAAGCAATAGGTTACATACCATACCACTGCCCATCACCAGACTCGTCAGAGCCCTCTCTGTGCATCGAGGGACAATGCTGCAGAAGAGGAAGACTGGGTGGGCTGAAAGAAAAAGGGAGTGGGTGGATCAGGGACATGTAGGGAGGCACATCATTCTCCTCCCCCCCCCCCCATGGATCTTACCTGGGAAAAGTATGCATTATCTTGTCCACTTTGCCCTCTCTGCAGTTGGCAGCATGTGACAGTAAATGAGTAACATCGATGTATTTTATATATTTAATTGTGAATAAGCTGTGATTAGGTTGAAATCTTTCATTCTGTCTGGGAAAATTAAAAAAAAAAAGTTAAAAACAAAATGGTGTATATTCACTAAACCAAATCTCAGAATGATTTCTTTCAGAGTCCTGAGCAGCTGATCTTGTATACTCTTTCAGGAGAATGTCAACATAGGCCAAATTGCTCAATTTACTCAGTCCTATTGACTTCAATGGGACTAACTGTGTAAAAGAAGAGAGGAGGACTGGGCCAGATACCTAGTGTGCTTGCTAACTCAGGGGACTGACTGTCCTTGCACTTCTGAAGACAGGCCAAAGTTCAGGTTTGGCTTGAATGATTGCAATTCATTCTGATTAGATAACTGTAAAAATGTCCTAGAGTTTCTAAGTGTACACACATTTGGTATTTCTAGCACAGTTTCTACACTGGCCTGTTTTCTCAACCAACCCATTGATTATCCAGGACATAGCAAAACTGCCAGTTTCAACAAAGTTCCACAGTAAATCATTCATCTTCTGGCAAAGGTTAGTGTCTGAGCATTGGATGTCAGGGTAACATTGGTCCTGTGTTGCATTAGTATTTTCTGTACTAGGTTTGCCTACAGCTTTATTCTGTAAACATAATCTGATGTAATGAAGAATATCATCACAGCAGAGAGAGAGAGAGAGAGAGAGATCTGAAATCACAGCTGTCTTTTTTTACCCTGAGGCATCTTCTTTAGCTATCCTAAAATCACCTGGCTGTGCTGCAGCTGTTGCAATATTCATATAATATCCCATTCTTTAAAATAACTACAGAGAATGGGGTGAATTAAGGATGGAGAAGCCTTAACTTTAAATGTCTGTCTTTTGCTGGGTTTATGTCAAAGCCTTAGAATGATTTTGACATTGCTGACATTTTATTTATTTATAACTGGAGCCCAGTGCCATGTTTGCATTGTATGTCTTCAGATCCCATCCTGATAACCAACAAAATTTGACTAAAGTAGCCCAATATAATTATATTTTTACGTCATATTACATCAAAACTTAGTGTCGTTATTGTAAAGACAGGGAACCTACCTTTGCGAGCACGTCATCCTTTTAGACCCCAGTGAGGTTTCATAGGTGAATCCAGACTGTCTAATAGACAGGGAAACATGTAGGGCTGCCACAAGTCAGGGAAGCCCAGCAATGCAGCTGTTTCACCACGGGAAGCCACAGGATGCCCCAGAGCCAGTGTGGACACATAACCAACCATGGTGATATGCTGTGTATGCGACTCTGTGAACCCCTAAGAGCCACATGGATTTGGGGGGAAATCTGTGGGGGTTGGTGGCTGGACCTCCTAGTCTGTTATAGGAAAGATCGGTCCAACTCTCTTCCACCAGACAGAAGACCATGGAAGAAAAAAGGAAATGTCCTAGAGTTCTCACACTTACCCACACCCCCATTTCTCTGCTATGGGGGGCTTTGTAAACTGAAGGAGAAAGGGGGAGATCATTTGAGTTTCCAAGCCAATGCCAGTGAATCTATTAATTATTTGACCCTCACTAGCATCTTTGAACAGAGGATAAATGTTCCTCCATGTATGTTTATAGAAACATTTCAAAGAATTCCCTAGAGTGTCAGAATCTAGTAGAGAAAATTCTACATAGGGCTACAACTTGATCAACTTTCTCAGGCAAGCAGTCCTATTAATGTGAGCAGGAGGGGATCAGGGTCAGGCCCAGCTGAAAGTTCTGCTACTTTTTCCTGTTTTTATAGAGCAACGTGGTCTGCTTTCAATGGCTGCTGCGGCATCAGCTCCCATTTGAGTAATCTTTTCTCTGTTATGAATTTCTTAGTTCCATGCTACAGATGAACATTAACCACTACAATCACCCTGTTATAGGCCTCTCTGCATATGTATAAATTCATGGTCCCTGCTGCTTAGTTAATTTTGTAGGAAACTGGAGAAGAAGAAGAAAAAAAGAGAGAACCTCAAAGCTGAAAAAGCTTTTAAATGAGTTTTTAACTGTTTAATTTAGCTATACTGTTGATTGACATTCTTCTGAAGGCAGAACTTCATTCCACTGGAGTCTTTCAGAACACCTACAACAACCTATGCATTTGCTGCCACCTGCCTATGTTGAAAACAGCCTTGTTCCGTCTTCAGTCTGCAAAGGCTGAGGAAAACTTTGGTAGGCAACTAGTGGCTAATAATTTCTCCAACACTATAAAAGAACTACGATTTCTTAGGATAACCTGGTTTTTTACTTTGAAGCTCTGCTCTGAGCTGTTTAACCCATTCAGACAGCAGGAGAGAGAAAACCACCTTATACCACAGCGAAAGTAGAAGAGTATCACTCTTTGTAGTAGGGCTCATCAGGTAAAGAAATGGGGATTGTAATCTGGTGGGTCTATCCACTGCATGGGGTAGAACAGTCAGTCCTGCCCAGCTCTGTTTTAGCCTTCGAGGCAGGTTCTTCTATTACATAAACAAACAAAAAATGGGAAAGGAACAATAGTGATAATGCTGGTGTGTGTGTATGGACTGGTAGTGCAGGGACCTCAATGCCACAGTAGCTCAAGGTTTACAGTCCTCCCTTAGCTTCGGGTTGGGCAGGCTCACCAGCCAGGAAAGCATTTACCTCCCCTGACCCTCCTTCTCTTAAAGAGCTGGGTCCACACTTATATCTTCTAGCTGGGACTCAGAACCAATCATTAGCTGCTGCTTAGCTGGATCTGCTGATTCCCACACCTCCCTACTGGGCTTCTTAGGCCAGGGCTTGCTAAAGGGGCAGATTGCCTTGCTCCAGGGATGAGCACTGGTTCTCTACCTTGTGACTGGTTTCAACAATGCATATGGATTTACAGTGCTATGTAGTAATATTATATTAGTGTTATTTGTATTATGGGAGCTCCACTAATTGATCGGGGGTGGCGGGGGGGAAGCTCCTTCTAGGCATTGTACAAATGCATAAAAAGACAGTCCTTGTCCCACAGTGCTTTTAGTCTAGCAACTAGTTTCCTTCATTCATTCCTGTGCAACATTAAAACCTGCACAAAGCATAGAGAGTCTGCTACAGAAATTACAGACCCAGCTAGAACTGTGAAACCATAAAATACCTGTCTATTGCTCCCCTTAAAGATTAATGAGATGAAGCACATTCCTCCACCCAGTAGGTTTCATACACTATGCTTCTAAATGCACTGCAACAACAGTTTGAGCTACTTATTTGAGTCAGTTTTGCAATAAATCCAAAGAACAACAGACTGAAATGTTCATATTTTCTGTATTAGTCATTTATTAACCCTAGTAATTGTGTCTGAGCAAGTTTGTGTTGTTTTCCCGATTATGATCATGGTTTCAGTCTTGCATAGCTGAAAACCATGCATACACATTGTCTTTGTCTTGATTATATAGTAGCTTTAAATAACAAAGCATTAGGAATTGGCCACTTTTTCCTACAGCTTCACAAGAGTTTTGGTTTTTAAATGTCGTTCTGATGCAATATTGCTTATTTAATTCTGGTGTGACATTTTCAGGTACAAGTTTATTTGTCTTTCATTAACCATACAAAATGAACAAAAGAAGTGTTCAGTGTATCCATAATTAATGCATTACTGTACTTTCAATCTAGGAAGTGAAGAGACTGGTGATTTTTTTGATGTTCAAATAGGAATAAGAGTAGTAAAAAAAAAGACTATTAATCCAAAAATTCTGCAAGAAAAAAAATCAAAATACAGATGTACGACAGTTACAATCTCATGTACACATACCTAGCTACACTAATTTAGGATGATTTTTTCTTTAGCTAACTCAAGACATTTAGTTGGAACCTATTGCTAAATAAGTAGATTACATTAGAACAATTTTGTGTAACATGCTTTAGACTAAAAACATACTGAACAAATTAATCAAAAAAGAGTTTTGATGGTCACTCGTTAATGTGTTTTAACAGTCACACAACCAAGGAACGTAATGCCAATTGTTGACTTTGGGTAACCATACCAATTTAACACAACATAATTGTGTAAGTCAGTAAAAGAGAAAGTTTACTGTGTCTCTGCATGATTTTTCCAAGTCCTCTTATGGGCTTCTACATTATGTCATACAGGAACCTGGGCTCCAGGAGCCAGATTTTTAAAGGTACTAAAACTGCAGATAGGTGCCTAATAGGATTTTCAAGCATCAGGGTAAGTCATGATTGCAGAAGCAGTTAAGCATGGAAGCAGTTTTGAAAATCCCACTAGGGTCCTATCTGCAACTTTAGGTGCCTAAATACCTTTAAAAATCTTGCCCCGAATGACTACTATGCTAGCTTAGTGACCATATTCAGTACTTTTTAAAATCCAAATCACTATTTTAATGCAACATTATGGGTAAGATTTTACATGCACTAAGCCAAGAATATTCAAAATGATGAGCCCAAATAACTGAGTTTGGCTGAGTTGTATTGAGGTTAGGACCTGAGATATGGCAAAGGTAGTAGTTCTAACCTATACTAGCTGGCAATGGTCCCCAAGAGACTCAAGGATATGAACTGGAGGAAAGATTGCTTTTGTGTATGGCAATTGCTTCTGCCCCACACATGAGCAACTCCCACACAATTACACATATACACAATTCAGTTCCTCCCATGCAAGAAATTACTATGGCTGCTAGACCAATGATGTATGATCATGAATTGGAGTGCGATTGGGAGGGGAGATGGTTCATGAGATGCCCTCTTTATTACAAGTTAACTCATGCAATAGAAAGGTTTGAGAATCCCTGATGCAGATCCTTCTCCAATTGAAGTCAGTGAAGACATTTTAACATAAATGGACTCAGGATTGGACCCTCAGTCCAGGGTAGGTTCCTATCAATTGCAGTGGAAGTTTTGCCTGGCTAAGAATTGGGGCTATGCCCTATGAAGTTTTGAGTGACCTCAACTTCCATTAAATTGCATATGAGTAACAGTTAAATGTGCTCAGAACCTCATAGGGTCTGGGCCCTTGTCTTTTAATATGGTTATTACTGTTGATGAAGGAAATATAAGGTAGAATTTCCTGAGAGCAGAAAATTTGGCCCAGTGAGTGAAGGCAGAGGAAATACCAAAAAGAATATCCCCTGCTCTTAAGATGGCATCCAGGGGGCACAATAGTCCCAACAACCTTTCTGCAAGGCCAGGATGCTTGTGCTTTCAAATTTCCCATGCCTTGTAATATGCCAGGTACTCTGAAGTATGAAATGTAAGTCTACAGCCCAGGGTCCCAAGATAAAGGCTGCCAGACCTGCTGGGCACTTTCTAGTGTCATCTGAAAGGTGTGTGTTGGGGGAGGGGAGGTACTCAGGGAAGAGGTGGCTTGCTAGTATGCTAGAAGCTTTATAAATGTGTTTAAAAATGGATTTTAAATGTTACATCCTTTAAAAATTAAACCTCTGTTAAACCACATCAAAGGTTTTACAAAAGTTTTCCCTCCACATTCCATTTACACTTGCACTGCCATCATAGTGTATGTCAAATCTTGCAAAATATTCCACTGCTGTCTGACTGAGTCTAGCTTTTTCACATCCCAGTACTGGGTCAAGTGTTTGATAGAATATAAAAATGTATTTTTTTAAACATGTCCATTGATATCCTTGTGAACATAAATCATCTTCCTATGGGAAACAGCGGGAGAAATAATAGAAATCAGAACTATTGGTGTGAGTAATACGAGCAGATTTTGGTCCAGCATCATCATCAATCGATCACACTGTTCAACACAACACAGTATGAGTAGAACATTTCTCCTTCTCTCACAGTGTAGAAAAAGATCCATCTCACACACTAAACCATATATTCATAGATTAATAGATTTTAAGGCCAGAAGAGCTGACCTCTTGCATAACACTAGCCACAGAATTCCCATCTATATCTAAGCTTGGCAGAATTTAATTTTTTAATAATAATTTTGACAGATAGTGTTTATTTTTAAGCTTTTTTGTTTTTATCTATTTACATTTTCACAGTTGTGGGAAATTATGAGGGGGACAGACAGTAATTATTGAACAACTGTAGCATCAAGGTTCAAAAATCTAAAGTTTTATAACAAATCAAATTGTCAACATCACAAGTCAAAATATACAAAGTAAATATCCTTAAATCAAACTCTAGTAAGTTCTTCAACAGCATTTTTCTTACTTTGCCTATCTATAAATGTTGATTATTTATCAATGAAGATATTTTTTCATGGGGGGGGTGTTGAAATTGACTTTACTGACATTTACCAATAAAAATCTAATCTTTCCTAGCCTTTATACAACTATGCAGTTTTGAAGGGAAAGTGTATATATTCTTTTCTGCTTCCTTAACTAAAACTTCCCAGAAGGGATTCCTGCCTGTTTCCAAATGCACAGAAAAGTCAGTTCAAAAGGAGTTTATTTGGAGAAAATTATGAGATTTTGAAAACAGGGGTTTAGTGCTGACATAGAGCTGTAACTTTGACTACTTTGTAAGCCATAATACAGTATTAACATATTTTTGGCCACTCAATTAAAAGTGACTTGGTCAATTTAAGCTATTTTTGGACTAACAAAATCTTATTTTTGGTCTGAAACTTGTCTACCATGTTACAGCCAACGGGGCATTAAAACTGATGAGTTATAAATGACTAAAACCAAGATTTATAAGGAAATTGCAACTGACCCTTCATTAGCCTCGTATAGTGCTACAAGCAGCAGCAATAATGGCATAAATGGATGGTTAATCAGCTTTCTGTCTGGGAGTGACAAAATCATGTCAAATGAGGCATTAAACCCCCAGTTTTGAAAACTCTGATAAATGCTGGGTAATTTACTGACATAAAAAACATAAGGTCAAATATTTAATTTTGCATTAAATCTATATCCAACATTAGAGCATTTCCTCTTGATTAAAAAGGCTAAAACAGAGACATTATTTTATGCTCCAGTTCCCACATCTAATGCTCAACATTCAGAGCCATTTCTGACATTACAAATGTATCAGCAAACATGCAAAAATAAGGGGGAGGGGACAGGGGCAAGATCTATATGCTTAATTCATATTTCTCCATTTGCAGTGGCTGCTAATATGTTATTGCAGAAACTATTTGCAGACACTTACCCTGCCAGTGAACAGTTAACTTCCCTAATTGCTTAGATAAATAGTCTTCTAGAGCTACAGTTAGGCATTGTAAGAAAGCACATCAGCAATTTAATTTATCATTAAGAGGTAAAAGGTGATATACTAATAGAATCACAGCCGATATTGGCAGGAGCATCATCCAATATGGTTGTTAAATAGCTTAATAATGGTAAGTAGTCATAGGGAAAAGATTCATTTAAAAAGTTATCCATTAAGGAATAAGATACTTACATAATAAGTGAGGAGGTTACGCTACGATATTACAACATACTTTTCTAGGTGTTCCCACACACACACTCTCTCTCTCTCTCTCTCTATTTTCATAAGTGTGAGGAAATTGCACTTTTAGTGTTAACAGAATTGTGGAGTGGGTAGTTTCTGATTCTGATTCAGGTTACCCATTTAGAAACAGAGTGCGAGATAAATCCCTGGGAATATCACCAAAGAATCCTTTTCTTAAAGGATAAAGAGAAATGCAGAGATGAAGAAATGCAGAGATCCCAGGATTTTTGGTCTTTGAGTTCTCACCCTTCTCTAGCTCTAGCTCTCCATCCCCTCCCCTTCTTTTTTCACAGAGTTGGAGGAAAGAAGAGGATAATGGCTATTTGTATAGCTGCTGTTTTTTCACATTGCTAGCCCCGTAAGAAAATCATTGTGACTAGTGAATGTGCATCAGTCTTAAAGGACACTGAGCCTGATTCCCTTCCTACTAAAACTGGTGTGACACGCACTTCAATTGAGTTATTCCTGAATTACATCAGTGTAAGTGAGAAAAGAATGAGACCCACTGAACTGAGTTTTCTCAGCTACCAATGCGGTCTGATTGGCAATAGGTACAAGCCTGGTCCCAAGTGCAATTTCCCATCACATCACCACAATTTTGCACGTCCTCCTTATGAGCTACTTCTGAAGCTCCATCTAGCTCAGAATACAGCTGCCCAATTACTTAGAAAAGCCAAACATACAGAGCATATTATACCTGTCTCTGAAGTAAATACAATCTTTTATTTGTTTTGAAGTACAATACAAGGTGCGGGTCATTTGGATTGTAACCGTCTAAGGGCCCTATCCTGCAAGGTCCTATGTACCCTTTCCTCCCTCTTTGGGAGTCAATGGGCCGGTCTACACTGGGGGGGGAAATCGATCTAAGATACGCAACTTCAGCTACGTGAATAGCGTAGCTGAAGTCGAAGTACCTTAGATCGAATTACCTACTGTCCTCACGGCGCGGGATTGACGTCCACGGCTCCCCATGTCAACTCCGCTACCGCCGTTCGCGTTGGTGGAGTTCCGGAGTCGACAGGAGCGCATTCGGGGATCGATATATCACATCTAGATGAGACACGATATATCGATCCCCGAGAAATCGATTGCTACCCGCCAATATGGCCAATAGTGAAGACGTACCCAATGACTTCTGAATTGTGTTCAACATCTCACAGGATTGCAGGGGCGGCTCCAGGCACCAGCACATCAAGCGCGTGCCTGGGGTGGCAAGCCACGGGGGGCGCTCCGCCGGTCACCGCAAGGGCAGCATGCCTGTGGACGGTCCGCATGCCTGTGGACGGTCCGCTGGTCCCGCGGCTTCGGCGGACCTCCCGCAGGCGTGCCGCCGAACCGCGGGACCGGGAACCTCCCGCAGGCAAGCTGCCAAAGGCATCCTGCCGCCGTGCTTGGGGCAGCAAAATACCTAGAGCCGCCCCTGCAGGATAGGGCCTAAAGTGACCATTTCCCTCCTGTGTATTACCATGATAGCTGAGAAATTCTTCTAATTGTTCTAAAATCTGAACTCCTGGGCTCATGACTCTGGAATTCTACTCCCAAATGGCTATTAGCCAAGATGGTCAAGGATGCAGCCCTATTGTCTGTGTGTCCCTAAACCTCTGACTGCTACAAGCTGGGACTGGACCACAGGGGATGGATCACTGGATAAATTGTCCTGTTCTGTTCACTCCTTCTGAAGCATTTGGCACCATCCACTGTAAGAAGACAGGATACTGGGCTAGATGGACCATTGGTCTGACCATTCTTATGTTCTTAGATAATCTAACAGAGCCCATATTTGCTGACTCCCAGGCCATGGAGTATTAAGAAATATAAAGGGTTTAGGAAAGGAAACTGTCTAGGTTGACAGATGTCAGCATGTTAAGTCTGTTATCCAGTAGATCTATATCATATATATAGAATGGATGCAGTTTCATAACTCTCAGAATAAATAAGATTTAAATTGTCACAGTTGTACCATTGAAAAGAAATATGGAAAACACACACACATGAAAAAGGAAAACAACACTAGAGTGTGTAAAATATGGAACTCTTTACCATTTAAAATTTAATATTTTGTATATTCAGAAGAACTACTCTGTGATTTTTTTATACTGTATTCAGCAAATGACTCTGCTAAGTACATAATCAGCATACGTCCTTCAGAGATATAGAGATATTTGACACTTAAGGTGGTTGTACAAGCTTTGATGACAGCCAGATACTTAAAAAGGTATTTACCAACAGCAGAGAGAAAGCTGCCTCAGTGCCTCTAATGTGCACTGTTGTAAGTGGGAGGGTGCTGCACCCTATAATAGCAAATACAACAAGCTAAGCTCTTCTACCTCTCACTCCCTTGCCTGGTAGTTGTTTTTATTCACTTTCCTCATTATCTTATCGCAAAACCCCAGAAACCTTAAGCAAGGCCATACTTCAAAACAGTTCAACTATACTTGGTCATAGACTCTCTCCCGAGCTGACTTTTCCCAGAACATCTCCTTGTAAAACTTATTTTCTTACAGCCTAACTCTCCCTTCACAGGAGAACATTCAGCCCTCTTATCTCTGCTGCTGAAATGGATTTACAGCCTCCCTGTTATATTAGGAAAGTATCCTTTGTTGACAATAGTTATCAGCAATAGGTCCCCCTCAATCAATGATGAAAAGGGATTAACTATTAAAAAAGACACAACCAATTTTTGCATCATTCCAGAATATGATGGAAGGCTCTATCATACTTTCTGGAGCAGTGCTGCAGATGTTGTGTCCCATTTATATGAGCAGCTAAACTGTTTTCAACACCAAATTGGCAGGACAGGTTAGTGACAGTATGAGTGTCATCAGAATGAGATCCACCTGGTCTCACTGCCAAAGTGAGTCAGCAGAATAGCTCTACATATCTGTACAGCTCTTACAGTTTCTTCCCACTTGCAGAAGTAGAAACAAGGTGTTGCAGGATTGAGACATTCCCTTCCTCACCCCAAAAATGGGAATGCCCTGTCAAAATGGAAAGAAAATAAGTAGCTTTTATAATCAACTGTGGGGAAAATACTAAGTCACTACTGTCTGGTTGCTCATGGGAGTGATTCTCAACTTTTACCAAATCGTGACCTGATGTAACAACAGAAAAAAGTTTTGGTACCTTCCCAACCTCCAACAGCTAACCATAAAGAAAGAGGGAATGGTCTGGATTTGCTATTGATCCCCTGGTGTTGTGATCTCCATGTTGACAAAATATGGCTCAGGTTCTTTCACTTCTGTTGCCTTGGAGGCTGTGGTTTCTTCTGTTGGAATCACCACTTACCAAACAAAGGATCCATTTAATTGTTCAGAGTCTCTACATGCTAAGAAGAGGGAATTATTCTATTCCCAAAGAAAGAAACTACTGAAAAGGTCACAAATCACTAGCTTTATGGTAATAAAATCATAAGAGAGGATTTAAAAACAATCTGAGTTTGGAAAATAATTTACCTTATGAAAAAAGGACACAGGCAAAATCCAATGTAGATAGAGTGAGCATTTTCTAGTGGCTGAAGAACACCATACCCTTGGAACAAGAAAGCCCTCACACCTGTTTGGAAGGGAAACCGGAGAGATTCTTCAAAAATGGTTCATCTTTATGCCAAGGGAAACTTTTGATATTGAGCTCTAAGTCATCTTCATCACATAAAATTGCAAGCTGACACCACTGCATGTCCCTATGTAAAATTAATTTACATATCTGACATTTTTAGAAAGTTTGCTAAAATGGTGTGCCTTGTTATCTGTTAGAGACCAGCTGAAGTCAAAAGGTGAGATGATGTTCAAAGGAATTTCAGGTTGGATCTGGGAACTCAGATTACTTTGAAAATCCCAACCAAAACACTTGGAGCCTGATTCTGCTCACACCAATTTTATGCTAGTGTAACTCCATGGAAGTGGATGGCGCTACTCCTGATTTACATTCGTGTAGGGGAGAGCAGAATCCGGTCCCTAATATCTTTGAGTACTCAAAATACTCCTGACTAATCTGGTAACCCAGCCTGCCTAGTTCAGAAAACATACCGTTTAGGTGTTGCCTCCAACTGCTTATCCAAAAATGGCTTTCTGAAGCTATCCAAGGTGTTGATTTTCTGTCAGCATTGAACATGACTGTAACCGCATGAAGGAGAGAGAGAGAGAGAGAGACAAATATATAACATCGGCGGAAGAAAAGGTCCATTTTCTCCTGCTTTGAAGTAGCTGCCTCCAACTCTCAGCACATATAATTCTTTTGCATGTTTCCAAAAAATTATCTATTGCAACCTTACGTTTTTAATACTACTCGCCTGAACTACCTTATTTGGCAGCCTGTTCTATCATTGTTAGCCCATTGTGAGAAAAAACACTTCCTAATTTAGCTATCCTTTCATTTAATTCGTGATCTCGTGATGTGTCTTTACACTGAGCAGCGAACCAGTCTTTAGCTAGATCCATTTACGAGTTCATCAAACCATGTTCAGATCACATGTCGATTGCTTCTCTAAAGACAAGCAAATCCAGATAAAATTCCATCACTTGGCGGGGTGGGAGCTCATTTCTACACATAAGCCCGGTACCCAGCCTCTGCATTCTCTCTCACAACTGAATGCTTTTTACAGGAAACATTAAAAGAAAACAGGCTGCGTACTCAGTTGATTTTGAATGTGGGCAGGAGCCAGGAACTTCTAAATTCTAAAAAAGGCTGTGATAGCTCAGTGGTTTGAGCATTGGCCTGCTAAACCCAGGGTCGTGAGTTCAATTCTTGAGAGGGCCGCTTACAGATCTAGGGCAAAAATTGGTCCTGCTAGTGAAGGTAGGGGGCTGGACTCCATGACCTTTTAAGGTCCCTTCCAGTTCTAGGAGATTGGTAGATCTCCAATTATTATATTACATATTCACCTAAATTGCGTAAATCAAGGTCTAGAGGTAAAGTCTTATATATGGTCTTGCACCAGTTACTCCCTGATTAATGAACCCTCATATTGTATTAGGCTTCCTCGCCATCAGAGATTTCTGTGACCCTGTGGATCGCTACTGCCCTGCACCTTCAGACTGTCACACATTGTTATAATAGCTCTGGGGCTCTGTTTTATGTCCTCCATTTTGGGTACCAAGGCTGCAAGAATTGATTTTTATTCTTCCAAAGCAACAGATATATTCTGTACTGTACCGTTGGCAGCTGTTGTTTAGATATATATATGAAACAACTCCACCATATTTTCTGCTTACATTTATTGCAAGGGGAAAAAAATCCAGGAAATAGTAGCTCCCCCCCCCAGTTTTTACTACTATATACACTACTTGTGCATATATAATCAAATCCTAAAATTAAAAGATAGATAAGCTCAATAGTTGAAATTTCACAGCACTTTTTGTCTTTAAATACCTGATATCTCTCAGACCGAGAAAGCTAATTCGGATGCTAAAAATATCATTGTTTACACTTGTTAATCACCATTAGCAAGATGATTTTCCTAATGCCTTAGACAATATAGAAACAAGGTGCAGTTGCTTCAGTCAGAATGGTATGTTGGTGATTTTTAAGGACTTAATGAGATCAAGTAATTGACTAGTGAAGCTAAAAAATTTACCTTCAATTAAACAATCAACAGCTCCGTACATCAACATAATCGTTTTACCCCCTCCACCGACCTACTATCAGATCAATATGTGGGCAGCTGTTGTCTAAGAAACCACTTCCAGTGTGCTTCTAAATCAGCACTCAGGACCCATTTTTAAAGCATTTATTCAATTAGTCTGGTATAATTTGCAAATAATGGAAAGTATGCAGTAATGCAGATGCCGTAAGCAACTAAGGAAAAATAAAACCTTGCTTCACCACGTTTAACATCACTATTTATCCTATAATTACATTTGTCTTGGTGCGATTGACATATAAGTTTAATACTTTACATTTTAAAATATGATTGGGTTTGCGGTGCTAGAAATATTGATTACATTTATAGGAAATAAGATCAGTCAAGACTGTGCTAATGAATCGTGCAATTTATAAAGGGTCTGTACAGCAGAAGGCAAAATATTATTCAAATAAATTACAGAAAAACAGTGTAGTTAGTCAACAACCAATGTAAATTAGGTTACATTATTATGTAGTAATCTCACTTTGGAGGGTGCAGGGGTGATGTAAAGCAAGTAAAGCAATGGAAGCCATTACTATTTCTAAATAAACAAACTTGTATCTAAACATTTCTATATTGATATATATTAAAAGAGTTCTAGTCTCATTGCAAAAGGAGGTGTTAGGTGCATGAATCCCCTGTGTATCAAGGAAAGTTGTTTCCAAAGTCTGTAGATGAAGAAAATTGGTGGCATTTTTTTTAGCAAATTAGCCAATTTGTGGTTAAAAGGACATTGCAAAGTAAATTGGAATCTGAAAGTTAAGCTGAAGTCTGTCCCTTTTGTACTATCCCACTGTATTCCTCTAGTTCCCCTTTGCTTCTCTCTTGGGCCAGATTTTTATCTCATACAGGTGAGAATCAAGATAAAGTCAATGCAATTATAGTACGTTCAGCACTTACACTGTACAAATGACGTCAGTCTCAGACCCAAACAGGTGTAACCTAGGGAAGAATTTGAAGAAATTGCGCAGGCCCAACTGATGACATGCATAATGTGGTCTTGCAATTTGAATGTGATTAACAATTCTGCTGCCTACACAGTAACAGTAAGAATAGAATCCAGTCCCCTCTCCCATAGAGCTGATGCCTGTGCAGGGGAAACAGGTCTAAAGAATAATAAAAATCTAAGTATCGCCCAAGTAATCGTACCTGAGTGCTGAGAGCACTGCCTATCAGGCTGACCGGTATTTTCATTGTTTCCTTGTGCTCCATGTTATACATCTTTTGCAAAACTGTGCTCCATTCTAGGGGTCCCGGCTTAGCTCTGCAGACAGGGTTTGAGAACGATTTGACTAGTAAGATAAGATCCATCAAGAAGAGTTGCCAGAGCTGCTGTGATTCCTGCTATGAGAGCATAGGCCTTGCTGCAGTGCTGAGGCAGTTTTAGTTCCCCGGAGTAGATTCTGCCACCATCTTTACTGACAGCCAGCAATCCCTTACCTCTCAGATAGTCCTATTGGTTTCAGTGGGGCCACTGGTAAAGGAAGGTACCGCTCACTGCTAGTAAGAGTGGCAGAACCTGACGCGGTGTCTTTCCTTTAGCGGTTGCGGTGTTTGGGTTGTGCCTGCGTGTTGTCTTTTTATGGTATGGGAGGGAGCTGTGAACAATGTACTGGGTACTTGTAGGACTTGTGACCTTGATAAAGCATTTGACCGAAGTGACTAATGCGCTAAGGTGCCTCAAGTCTTTGATGCCCCGCTAGAGTAACCAGGATGAGACTCATTTTGAGAAAGTGCTGTCCACCCACCCTATTAAACAACCCTCATTAAGGTGTCCGGACCTGCGCAGCCTAAAATGTAAGCACCAATCTAGGGTGAATCTAGGCTGGATCGTTCTTAAAGACTTCGATGAAGTCTGACTATTATAACTGCTTAGTACGGAAAACAGGGTCCTTCAAAGCGCCGGAGTCTGCCACCCTTTCTCCTAGTGAGTCACCTTGTCTCCAGTGGGATGGCTCACAGCGAAAGGTGCTACTCAGCATGAGTAAAGGTGGTCAAATCAGGCCCAAAGAGACCATCTGTCCCTGTTGCGCCAAGGTAATATTATAAAGTGTCTTTCGCTCCCGTTAGAACATGTACAACGTTTCTTTGTATTGATGTTTGTCCGGCCAGAGGAGTCCTTCGCAAACCTATTATTTGCTGCGCTGCACGACTTGGGCCAATGGTGAATAACCGAGCTGGGCTCGGAAGTGCTCTGTTGGGGGTAGCACCCTTCCCCCAGCACAAGGAGACCGCAGAGCTGCTGCTCACTGTTACGACTGCAGGTTCCGCTTCCTTGGCAACCGATTCCGTCTACCTGCTGGATATGGCTTTGGCCAGTAGAGTAACGTGTTCACGGTTCTTCCTCCAGATCGTTCTAACCGTGCCCAGTTCAGTTCCGCCTTAGAGCAAACAAGGCTTGTGGAGACCCCACACAACCTCCCTCAAGCGCTGTGCACAAGAGAGTAGCGCTTCTCTGTAGCCTGCCAGACTTTCAATACCCCGGAGAAAGATGGGACTTGCCAGTGCGTCGTCTAACCTTCTTATTATTTTTTCCCTAAGAGACCTGGTAATAATCACACCTGTCTCAACTGCTTCTCGTCTGAGGAGACCTGTGCTAAAATTGGAGCCCTGTTGGTTGGGCTAGAAGTCTTGCATAAAAAAGGAAGTGGCAGACTGGTGTAAGCAAAGGGGAAGAGGTGGGTGGTTTGTTTGGTTTTTTTTAACCTATTGTCCTCAGCCCAGTAACTACACAACGTTTTTCTGATCGTTTGGAATCCTGGCATATGGCGTAGGGCAAAAACCTGACCTATTCTAAAGCGCTTGTAATCAGGTGTGGATGTTCCTCAGGAGGAGAACTCGAACCGAGTGTCTAGAATCGGACAAACGGTGGGTTTTAGAAATGTGTTCGCTAACATGGTTTCACTAGCACATTTTAAAACCCTGTGTAACTAGGACAAGTTGTATTCTAAAAAATCTTAGCTAACAGATATCAGCTAACTCCCTGAAAAATCCAGTGACCCTCGTCTAGACAAACCCTAACGCCCAACCTTTTAAATGAGTGCTCAGGGAAGGTGCCGAAGTGACAGCCCGAGACAATTACAAAATACAAACAGCGGTAGGAGCTTCTCCCCATTGGCCGATCAACGTTCTTAATGCCAGACCTGTAGGGAAAACCTCTACAGCCCTGTCTAGACCAGGGGACAAGGTCCTTTTTACCAATGTGTTCAATAAGAGGAGGAGGAACCATGAAGGTCTCCTCAACCATCTCTAGACTAAAAGGGGATGTAATGAATGTTTAAGAGAGACCTTCATTATGTGCACTAAGATTTAGGGGGAAAATCTGCCCAGACAGATTCAGGACAAAGGCATTTCTAATATAAAACATAACAACTTACTACATCAGCTGAAAAATAAAGATGCCCCACTTGCCATTATATATACATACAGCTGGTGTTTGTTCATTAAGGACTTGACTCTACTACACCCGTTTGTAATTCGGGAGTAATTCCGTCCAAATCAATGGATTACACCAGAGTAAAACTGGTGTGGGTGAGACCAGAATCACTAGTTAATGTACATCCAGGAAGCAGATACCCATGGAGAATTCCTGCCATCCTGCCCAAAGCTCAAAGACATCCATGGACTTCCCAAGAGCTGCTGCTATTGCCAGACACGAACTCTTCCTGAGATATTGTAATAATTCAAAAACAGGTTCTGCGTACCTGGAATAACAAGAGGTTTAAGTGGAGTGGTACCTTATTACTCCTAGTGAGGATGGGAGAATCGGACCTACGAGCTGTACTTTGCTTCCTTGTTCAGTTTTGTTATAAAACTGTTATTAGAAGTGATAAATTGTCCCTGCGTTTGCTGGCTTGCCAGCTCATAAAATCAATGCATACAGGCACAGAACAAACCGGCTGGCTGCTAGGGAACGTGCATGTTCCAAAAACAGAGTAAAACGGTGGTTCAAGAAAATAAAACCGACCGTCCAGAATAACAGGCCTGGGGAGCATGTAAAGCAGCCGGCCAGGAGGACCCCGTTAGAGTGCTGACTCCCCGAGCTGTAGAGTGTTTTCACCTGCCATAGATTAAGAGGGGGTGCCCGGTGTATAAACAGAATCTGGTGTCCTTGTGCTGAAAGCTGAACAGATTTGTCACTCCTTTGAAAGTGCATGATTGTATTTTCACCACGAGGGACGCCTGTTGCTGGGAGATCATGCAGTCTCCATGATACCACCTTCTTGCCAAGTAAAATAATGAAAAATCCCCAAAACTTCCTTGTCAGGCAATTGGGTTGGACTGGCTGGGAATACTATACACAGTTTGCAATCTTTAAAAGTGAGTGTTGTTTAAGGAGTCAAAGTACACTATCCAGCAAGATCAATATCCTATTAGGCTAGAAAGAGTTCTGAATATCAAAGGACAACGAACCTAATGACTAAAAATATAAGTACCTGACCGAGAGGATTAATCACACACTGTCATGGTGAAATTGGTGCAATTCTTCCAATCATTAACGTTTTGCTTACAAAAATGTGCTTTTGTTTGTTTTCCTGCTAAATGATAACCGTTTTCAAGTTGAATCTCCTGATAAAAGAGTCGAAAACAAGACAAGAGTTGTGTTGTAAAGGTCATACGTGCTGATTCAACATGAAATAGCCAACATGCAAACAAATAAAAAAATGATGTGGACAGTAAGGGACTCAGATGTTAACAAAAACTGTAAGGTGTTTTTACCCAAAGATAAATGATTAAATATAGACGAGATTGCTCTAATAACGCAGTTTGTTAACAAATGCAATTCCCGTTGCTAATCTCCAGTTTAGACGGTTATGTTAGACAAATCTGCCGTGAATTGTCTGGATATAAACTTAGGAAACTGTCTTTTAAATGGAGGGAGGCAGGTGGGTGAGGAAAAATCTTTTACTGGACCAACTTCTGTTGCTCGGAAAGAGACACTCTTTCGGGCTACACAGGTCTGCATGCAGAAACCGTTGCCCTAGTGAGTAACATTTTAACTCATTTTAACTGCACTTGACATGTTAGCAGAATGTTCTTATCTCCTGGAATTTGTAAACCCTCTATTTGTAACGTTATTTTAACTCCCACCCTTCCAAAGATATGGAATGACACACGGTGGGTCTAAGCAGGACATATTTAAATCCAAGTGCGGGTAATAACTGCTCAGAATGTCTGACCTATCCGTACATGACTGACCAGCTTCGGATTATAACTATCAGCACGGCTTTCGCTAAATAGATTGTATGAAATGTGTGGCATCACATTTCACGATTTGTCTTTAACCCAATGTATCGCCTCACCTCCCTCACGGCTGATATTTACCGCGTCCAGTTTTCTGTTCTAAAAATGTTCCGTGTCTGTTGAGAATAATGTGACACAGCCTAGTGCAAAACACTCTGTCACAGCACAGCTCGGAGATCCCCGGCCGTTCGCCTTTACACACGCGGGCGGGCTGCGTGTCTACATCTAGCAGGGTAAATCTTTGTAGGGTTTTCAAGCACCAAGCCCACTCGAGGTTGGTTTAACTCAGTCAGTGCTTTCGCTGCTTTCTCGAGAGACAGGTCGTTTAAAAAACCCGCATTCCTGCTTCTGGGCCGGATCCTGCAGCCTTTACTGGCATCGAAATTCTGTCTTTATGGGCTGCAAGATCGGATCACTTGGACACCCCAGGAAAACACAGGAACACAATTAATGTGCTTAATAAATGAAGCCAAACATCGAGCTTCGCTGTGATGTGTTCTCGACTGGGACAAGACATCCAAAATAAGCCCTTGCACAATGTCCTTATGTCAGAATAGCGTGGCCACTACTTAGACTCTAGCGTTACAAACTGATCGGTCTGGTTTGTTTCCATTTCTCTAGCAATCAAACTGAGGACTGTATTTAAATATGATGCAGACATTTTGACAGCGTCAAGAAGGAACTATTTTCCCCTGCTTGAATGAATTCCGACTATATAACGGAAACCTGGATATTTTGTAATCACTGTCTGCTATAAGGATAATGATTGCAGTGTACCATGAGTATGTCTCATAGACACGCGTTAGATGGCTAAAGGCACAGTCAGGGACATTTGTCACTAAAAGACGATCACATATAACACTGGAGGATTTCCCATCTCAGTACTGTTTTCTTCGCTGCATTAAACTATAGGGAAAGTGCCTTTGTTGCAAAGTGTATTCAGGGATTTTAACATTCACCTCTACCTGGCAGCACTGCCGTTATATTGTATTTTATCTTTTTATGTTCTTAAAAACCAGCAGAAACCATGTGGAAATAAAGGTACATTTAGCTCATTACTGGAAAGAAAGAAAGAAAGAAAGAAAGAAAGAAAGAAAGAAAGAAAGAAAGAAAGAAAGAAAGCTTGCTTTTTGGGTACATAGGAAAATATTTATGTTTAAAAAATTCCCTCTGTAGTTTCCGAGGATGTAGAAATAGGTGCTATAGGAACTTGCATGTTTCTTTATTCAGATTCCATTGGATGAACAACTTTAAAAAAAATCAAAAACAAGGGCAAGTAAATTTAAGCAGACAAATGAATCCGTTTTGCTCAAAGGATTAATCTGTTTAGATGTCATGTAACAGATCGGTGTCTGATAAATCTGCTGCACTGGCTTATGCTATCTCCAGTAAAACAACAACCTATCTCTGGAACAGTCTTTGCCTCGCATTAAAAGCCTCTATGCCAGGGAGCTTCTAACTGAACAGGAAGGAGTGTGGCGCTAACAGGGTGGCTTATTGTAGAGCGAAAATGTGGGCTCCGAGCTAATCGCCCAAAGGCTGGAGCGTGCCCAAAATCTCCGAGGCGTTTGGGATAAGCCGCTGCATCGGCTGCTCTCCATTCTGCCTTGTATTGTGTAGCCTTTAGCAGCCGTGCTTCCCCGCTGCCCAGCTCCTGGGGTAAGTAGCTGATTTCTTGATGTTGACTGATTTGGTTTCTGTACGGCGGAAATACACTGAATTCGGCTGTGCAATTTGTATTATGGGTACAGATCTCAAACCCCAGAGGATCCTGTAGAAATGTAATTCCCCAAGCAGGTCACATCGCGGCTTAGCCCTGTGTGAAGCTTACAGGAGGCATTACACAGACACAATAAATGGAAACCTCTGTTTGTCTCTACAGCCAACCCTTATTTGCCATAGCAAAGCTCTGTTACTAAACTTAGCTCTGTTTGGTGGTGTATGCTGTGCACACGCACCGGGAATAAAAAAGGATAAAGGTGTGTGGGGGTGTTTTAGACTCTTGGTATAATCAGGTTACAAAGATAAAATTCATTCATAGGGGGCTTTCGAAAGGTGGCATAAATTACGCAGCATAAACTGGCATTCAGTAGGCGAGCAAAACAGGAGCAGCCTCCAAGCAGAGGCGAATGTAGCAAACCACTGACCCAGAGATGTCCATAGATTTCCACCCACTAACACCAGGCCTGAAGCTGGACCACTAATATTCTGCTCTCAGTTATGTGCCGCACTAATGAATACAGTGGGGACAGTGTCAAGGTTTTTGGTGGGGAGCAGAATTTGGCCCACTGAGGACACCTACATAAAGTAATAAAGGCTGTAAAGGAACTGTGCATTTCAATACTAAAATAAATCCAAGTGCTGAGTTCAAGACATACCTCTTGGATGAGTTCCCCTGAACTCTAGCAAAGTAGAGTAGGCGCTTATAATAACGATTCTGTCCCATTCTTTCTGTTTTACAAGAATAGATTCGCTGGTTGCCCCAGTGCTACATGAAGCTGTACTGGAATCAGGCCACAGTCTGTTGTCTCTTACCCTGGTGTAAATCAATACGTCTATTGACTTAAGTGGAGTTACACCGGATTTACACCAGCATAAGTGGGATCATAACCTGGCTCGTTATGTCGAACCACAAACACACAGCAGCTGTTTCTAAAGAGAGAAATATTTGGCCACCCTTGCTTAGATGCTACGGTGATGGTCACAAGAGAAAACCCTAATATAAGGTAGGACTCCCCTGGCTTTATGTCTAGAAGCACGGTCTGCCTACGGTGAAGACTAGCAGCATCTGGAATTATCTCCTGGGGATTCTAGTCCCTCAGTACTTTACACAGGGAAAGCCCCATTGACTTCTGTGGGCGTTTCGCCTGAGCACGGCTAGAGAGGTCCAGCCGCTGGAGTCTGAGGACTCCCAGCCGCAGACCCTGTGCTATCACTGCCTTGCGCTAACGGAAGAAAAGGACAAATCTGCAGCCTACAACAACCCTGTATTCTCTTAGTACAAATTACTTCTGGGAAAGGCTTTTGTTTTCAGAGGTAATTTCCTTTCTGGTGTTGCACAGCTGTAGAGAAAACAATCCCTCCCACGTACACTCTCACACACACGCACCCCCCACGGAAAATAGGTCTCATTCCAATCCTGGCCCCTAATCGTACTGTGGGGCTGCCAAGATAAAAGAATGTTTACTAGGCAGCCTCCATGTAATTGCAGAAGGGAGGGGAACTGCCCCGGACATGTCCCAACGCACATATAAACAGGGCTGAAGTGTTAACCAAAGGTAACTAGGAGTTCCCAGGAGCGGAGATTTATATAGCAGGCTCCTTGAAAACAGGCAAGATGCAGCACTGGGGAGCGTTTATATTCAGTGTGCCCGCATACCTGCGCACCCAGAACTCCCACTGAAGTAAATAAAGCAGGAACGGGCCCCTCTCTGATTAGACTTTGGGAACTAAGAAACCTAGGGCAGGCAGCAAGCACAGAGAATCATCCTGTTCCCACATTTCTCAGGGCACTTTCCACTTTCTTATACCGGAGAAGGTCTCCCCTTTCGGAAATGTCCCTTCTCGCCACAAGAAGGTAACTGGCAAAGGGCCAGATTCTGCTGTCTGTAGTCAGATTCCCTGGGGCACACAGTTGTTCGCATAGTAAGAGTCTTAACTGAGCCCGAAAAGACCTTCACAGCTGCTATTTCTTCCTCAGCTCTGCCTTTGCCTCTGGCCGTAGCCCTGTGCCACTGCCGATGCATTCAGAATCCTATCTGGAGAAAACACCTTCACGTTGGGTTCCCCCCACAACACGTCCCACCACAAACCCGTGAACCCCTGCAGTGACCCTCATTAGCAGCCAGTTTGGCTGTGTCCCCTGCTAACTAGGGCTCGAGCAATGCCCTAGCAGGATGCCCAGTCGTTAGCAACCCTTCTTCACAAACCTGTTCCCACGAGTTCTTTGGGATCCTCCCGGTCAGGGTCACTTGCTGAGGAGAAACCCCCGAGGCCTGACACAGGGGCTTACTGCAGACTTGTGTCTGTAGGGCAGGGGTAGAGATCGATCCCACTCCAGCTCCTCGGTATAGAATGGAGATAATAATGGGAACAACAACACATCACTTAATACAGAGGAGGCACAGAGCTGTAGAGTTTGGTGCGAGACAGACACCGGCTGGGGAATACGCGGCGCTCTCAAACGTGGCAGGCTTTATTGTATTATATTGACGGTTATCACTATTGTCCTTGAGACTAACCCTCTCCCATCCTCGTTTCCTCCCGGCAGCTTACTGTCTTCTCTCTCCTTTATTCCCTGGGGCTCCTGTTCCCAGAAGACTCGCCTGGTTTCGGAGAATGGCGGCAGGGATAAATAACCATTATTGACTCAGGCAGGTCAACGGCAGCCAGAGCTGGGCAGCGCCATGGAAATCAATACCTCCCCCTCCCAGGGAGCCACAAAGATTTTCATTTTTAATCCACTCCACGTCCACTTTGATTTAAGTTTCCCTTTTTCTTCCTCTCTCCAAATACTTGGATCACTTAAGAGCTCCCTGTAAAACTTTTACAACAGGACTGACACACTTGAAAACCTCCCCCTTCTCTCCGTGGCTAATATTCCACCTCGCTCTGTATTCCGATGGGCAGGGGGCATGGTATTTTTTTACAGACTGCGTGTAAAACACGAGGGCGGAGCTGCAGGCTGTAAGAGAAAAGCAATCCCAAATTCAACCGACAAGTTCTGAATCCTCTAAAGCCATGAAGTCAGATTCAAGACCCACCCCACCAATAAACTCAGAAGGAAACTTGCTTCCCTTCCCCCAGTTGTATGATAGGCTGGAAATGGAGTTGGTTAAAGGCTTTTTGGAAAAGACATAAATTCTACTGCAAACATGCATGTTTCAAAGAAGTGACTGTCCAATAGCTCGGGTGGTCTAGAGTTCAGTTTTATTTCACAGACAAGTTCTTCAACAAAAACTTAAATACCAGCTTGGGGTTTTTTTTAAAACAATAAACAAATATATACAAAATATGAACAATTTGAGGTATAAAACCAGAAGATTTGTAAAGCAAAGGAATATATACAGAGACAGATATGTATACAATAGGCATTAACTTCTCATGCCTACCTTACCATCCAGCAGCTGGTGTCAGTTTTTCTCCTGCAGTAGGGCCCTAGCATTTGTCACATTTTCTTGTGAAACAGAGGAAGTAAACTATAAATCAGGCAAAACCAGCTTGATAGATTTTAATCAAAAATATTTCTCCTACAAATAGAATCAGACAGATTGTAAGGCAACATCTCCAGGGACCCCAGATTCAAAAGGGCACGGTATATGAATTGTGTGTAATAGAAAAGTAAAAATCAGCTTTTACAAATGACCTGTAGCATAAATAGAATAATGTCTTGAAGAAAAGCACCATATGTGTCATGAGGGGTAAGGTATAAGGCACTAGATGAGACTGATCAAATCCCTCTCCATTTCATTAAATATATTCCTTTGATAGGAAAGGAGACTTTTAAAAGACTTGTCTATTCTTTTAAGCTACATTTTGTATATACATACAAAGGTCATAGCCCTGCAGTTCAAATAAATGGGTGTTCTGCCTGACTGCATAAAGACGGCTGAATCAGACCCAAGTCAGTAAAGACAGGACATAGTATTATTATATTTCAGTTAGAACATTAATCAATGTACAAGTATATCTTACAAATTAAATACAAAACATGGACCTGTTCCTTTATCCAAAATAAAGCTCTGCCCATGAATCAACTGTCTGCACAAAATAGTTTGGTTTTAGATTTACAAAACTAGGTTAAGTGGTTGTGTCTGACAAATGGTGAAAGTTTTCTTCTGTAGCAAAACATTCTTTACAAGCCAGCTCCTGTTAAAGTGCAAGCTGAATTAGGGTCCATTCTTAAAAGTGGAGCCATTAGTGGGTAGAATTATAATAGCCTTTATCACCTTCAATGTCCACTTCTTGATCGGAATCATCTGAGATTTCTGACTCCAGGTCCTCCTGAGAGACTGGTGAGGGGGTGTACTGAGACCCATCCAAAGAGACTTCTTTATTCTTCTGCTCAGGGGTCAGACAGCTCTCTTGCCTTTTATCACAGTGGCTGTCCACACCTTCAGTTTCTTCTTTTTTGCTGCCTTGAGGGTTCTCCTAAAATTAATCAGTAAACAACTAGCTTGACACCGAAATATAACGAACACAATCAGAACACCCGTGAGTCAAGGCAATGTTGTGAGGCACAGTGAATTGTTTGAGAGGGTTAGTTCTAAGCCTACAATTCTGGGGCATTTTCAGGCAGTCTGGGCAGTTTCCATTCAATGCGTTGGTCTGTTAAATGCTTATGGAAATGGATGTGTACAGCTGTGAGCACTTCTTCCTTATAAAAGTGTCCCACTGAGCAGATGGGATTAAAGGACCATAAAGAAAGGAGGAACTGTGCTTGCACCAAAATGAGACGGGACAGGACACCTAAGAGGGATCCATATGGGCTTGTTCCTGCTCCCACTGAAGGCACTGGCAGTTTTGTAATGGCCTCAGTAGCACCAGGCTCCCAGGCAATAACATCATCGTCATCTCAAATACCTCCCAGCAAGAACCTTGATCCAAGAGCATTCTGAAAGTGATTTTGTTCTTATTAAAACCGCAAAAACTGACCAGCTGCTTCTTTCTGGACCGGATCATCCTTTCATCGAAACCAATGGCAAAACTGCCTTTGGCTTCAATGGGAGGCGGAACCAAGGCCCTTCGTGTCATAGGAAAGACATGAGAAGATTACCAACCATCAAGTTGTCCTAAGCCTAAAACGAGACATTAAAAATGCCAATTTCAAAATGATTCAGGAGCATGAAGCTTTCTAGAGCAAAGAGACGGCATAGGGGGAAATGTACCTGGGATATGGATCTGACTGACTAAAAAGGAGGCAGTGACTTAAAACGTCCCAGATTCCAAGCGATGTCTCAGGATATTTTAGAGCAGGAATCAGCCCATTGTATGTTTCTCAGGGAAAATGGCTCCCTTGAAAGTAGTTATTTCTATAGCAATAAGTACAGCTCTACATAAACCTAGAGTTATTAATAAAAGTAGACTGAGGAACAGGTGAAACCGGGAAATGTTCATATAGTAAACATAGCCAACAACTTCACACTGCTGTTAATCTTTGTTTTTCATTAACATATAACCCCTTCCCCCTCTGTCACCCCGAATTACTGATGAAAAATAGTAAGATTTAAAACAAATCTTCACGTTGTGTTTATTGGAGGATTAAACTGAACACGATGTTGGAATTTTTAATCGTTTACGATTCTACATAATTTTTAAAGCCCTTTATCAGGTACCTGGATGGGAGCTTAACCAGATAAAAACCAGCCAGCACCATCAGGTAAATAATGATTTACTGATATGTATACACTTTATTTGAGGGGAGGAAAAGTATTATAATTTCCAGTCTAATAGGCTGGAAGTGACTGACCCTAAACTAAATGAACTCACAAGCTAATTATTTTTCCCTAGGGCTCAAAACAATAAACAGGCTTTTGTATATTTATTTTCCAGCCTTTACATAATAAATCTGCCTGTACTTGCTGTAAATGTGTAATTAAAAGGACTAGTAAATATTCTCCCAAAGACAACTGCCCAAGCAATTTACTGACAATTACTTATCTGCTCTGCGTTAATTAGATAAACAACATATGGGTTTACAAAACAATTAGTGTGGAGTTTTAATAGGCAGTGTGTGAAAACCCAGGCATAACTGATATAGGAACTACATTAGGAGCTTTTAACATTAGTGCTGCCTGAACGAGCCATCCTGGATTCCAGCATGACTATTTGCCTTTTTAATCAAGGTGAAGAGGTTAAACAGCCTTTCAAATGACTTTTGCATACAAGCTGGAATAGGCGATCACGTTCTATGATAAGATTATTAAAATACTTATTTCTATAGAGACAGAAACATCCCGGTACCTGCTTTAGGCGCCTCCATTTAGCTCTGCGATTCTGAAACCAAGTTTTGACCTAAAAAGAACAGAAAAAGGCACAACGTTGTCCCCCATTCGGTATATCCCGGGCTCAGCTTAAAACAATGTCCATTTACTTGAGTGGGGTGAAAACAGAGGAAAAAGAAAAAAAATAAGCAGCAAAAATCGGGCTGCTCAGCGACCCCAGTGTAAACGCGGAGAACGTAGGAGTCACTCCTGATTTCAACCCCGGCCACTGAGAGCCGAATTTAGCCCCAGGAGAAGTAACTCAAACCCGCGGAACACTGCAGGGGTTTACACGCCCCTGCCTGGTTGACAGAGCGGTCAAGGAGAGGCTGGTTCGGGAGTGATGGGGAGTTATGGCCTTGGCTCCCACAAGCGCAGGACAGCCCGTGTGTATCTGTGGGGCCTACGCGCGGTAGCTCTGTACTGTGCTCCCACGTGCGCGGGGGGATTTGCTTGGCCTCACCTGCCTCTCGCTGAGCTGGAGCATCTTGGCCAGTCGCTTTCTCTCCGGCGGCGAGAGATACTTTTGGGTCTCAAACTTCTTCTCCAGCTCGATGGTCTGGTCATTGGAGAAGCGAACTTGGCCCCCTTTCCTCTTGTGCAGCGGCCGCTGGATGAAGGGACTCCAGAGCAGGGGCTTCCCTTCAGAAGAGACACAATCCCTGCACGTTAGTGGCAGACAGTAGCTGTGGAGCTGGGGCTTGTCTCTCACGCGGCTCGGGGCTGGGCTCCAGTCCCGGGGCTTACGCCCGCCCTGCAGAGAAACTTGGCCCTCGGAGCAGCTGCACCAGAGGGTCCTAGGGTAACGGGGGGGGGGGAGGTGTTCGCTGTGGGGGCCGCACACACATGGCTGCTTCTTTGTGATACCCCGGGGCCCTGCACTGCGAGAGAAACACTCGCTTCCCAAATGGTAAGTCGGAGCGTTTCCGCACTGGTCAGAGCCCCTTTGCACTGTGTGTACCCTCCCCCGCCAGAAGGACAAGTGCTGGCCGCCGCGTGGCTCTGGGGCGCTTAGCTTTCAGTGCCCGCTGACTTTTCAGCCGAAGTTAGCTTGAGCTTTCGCCTCTGATTTTTACATCAGTCGAGCAGAGGAGACCAGTTAAAGCCACTCTAAGGGCTATGGCAACATTTCCGTCAATGTGTTTCCTGTTGGTCTATCTCGCAAAGAAAAGAGAGAGAGAGAAAAAAACTTTGCTTCCTTCTGCTCTTTCACTGTAATAACCCAAAGAATCTACCTTGCCTGCTTTGTGCAAATGTTTGCCCGCATGCTGAGCGCATGGCCTCACTGAAGTACTCACTATCTCGAGTCTGTCAATGGTTTGTGCTAGAAAGTACTGTCATTATCTGTGTACTTCACCTTCCACGCGGGTTGGCAGCATTTCTTTGGAAATACCTAACGTGGAATCTATCATATTGTCTGTATGTTGTATCTCCATATTAATCACACAGACTATGCTGTGGCTAAATACCAAACGCTAGTAGGTGAGTTGTTGGAGACCCCCAAGGGGCATAGGCAATTGGTGGTTAATTACTTAACATTAGCAATCGAAATGTAGCTATCGGGTCTGATGGTGGTATGCAATGTATATGGAAGGAGGTGCAGCAATCCACACTTAATTACATCAAACCAAATAAAACAAGCTGCAGTGCCCCCTGGTCCAGCAACGCTCCAGTTAGAGCCTTTGAGTCACTGTTTGCCTTTCTGTCTGTACCCTTTGAAATGCACCATTGTTTTTCAAGATTTTGCTTGCGTCAGGCTTTAGTAATTCTGGTGCAAAACAGACTCAAAAAATAGGAAGCAACTGGTTATTTTAGCTGTCATAAAGTCACATCCCACACAGAGGAAATGAACAATATCAGAAAAACGGATCCCGGCTATCAGAAGTCGAGTGTTTCCTGAATTTGTCTGTATTGAGGATGTCGATAAAATAATCAGCAGTGTGCACGACTCCCGGGGAAGAGCCTGCTTCAGGCAGCCAGGAAAACACTTAACAGCTTCTGAAACCAGATTTACTCCTATCGAGAGCTCAAGATTTCCTGTATGAACGGAAAGGGTCAGCCTCTTTCACTGCACACATTTGGTGAGTCAGGTCCAGTTTTGCAATCACTCAGAACAAGTGCTGTCGCTATCCGCGCGCTGGGCCGGCTGAGGCTGGGCTCTGCCCCGAGGGATTGACGATCTCAGCCTTGCTGAGCGGGGTAGAGCAGGGACCGTCCTGGGGGTTGCAATAGAAAAGTGACAGGGCCTGATTCTGATCTGACTTATTGAGGGGCTGCACTCGTGCGCCTGAGTTACTCGGGTCCCAGTGAGATCAGAATCAGCAGCCAAGCGTTATAAGTCATCCGCAGGCAAAGACTCAGATCTGAAATACGATTTTTCACTACAATTAAAACTCTCCACTAAAACCACACGCGACATTACTAAGGACACTCAGAGTCACTTGGTTGAA
Source organism: Mauremys mutica (assembly GCF_020497125.1). Lineage (NCBI taxonomy): Eukaryota > Metazoa > Chordata > Testudines > Geoemydidae > Mauremys > Mauremys mutica. Next base: position 98,628,071 of record NC_059078.1, read on the forward strand.
GGAAAACAAATCTGAGTCACCAGCGGGCGGGCGCTGCGGTCTGGTTCCAAACGCGAGAGCTCAGCGCTTCTCAGTTTACTGTAAATCAGACTGAAGCCAGAGAGAGTTTCAATGACTTTCAATTGCAGCCCCCAGCAGCAGAAATGCAGAAGCACCGCCAGCCCTGCTGGGACCCAACCGCGCGGGGACCGAGTGCAGGGCGAGGCGGGGAGAGAAGCTGGAGGAGGAGGGAGAGCGGAGCGGCGTTGCTTACCCAGGGGGTCGTGCCGGATCAGAGCGTGCGTGTAGTCGTTCACGGTCCGGGGGAAAGGATACAGGGGGCCGGCGTAGGTGCTGCCGCCGTAGGTAGCAGCCAGGGCAGGGTGGTGGGAGAAGGCCGGGTGGATCGGGGTCGGCTCGTAGATGGGGGTCCTGTAGGTGGACACCAGGCTGGTGAAGGAGGAGTTGGGAGACGGCAGAGTCGGCGGCGCCGGCGAGGGCAGGGGGTGCGGCGCGGGGGGCGCGCCGGCCCCTCTGCCCAGGATGTCCTCGATGTAGAAGGGCGTGGGGTGCACGGGCTGCAGCAGCGGGGTGGGCGCGTAGAGCGGCACGCTCACCCCCATGGCCGCGGCGGCCGGGGCAGAGGCCGGGTGCTGGTACTGCATGGCTCCGCCGCGCTCCGCGCTCCCCTCCCTTCCCCCTCAGGCCGCGCTGCCCGGCCCGGCCCGGCGCAGAGACACGCGCCCCCCAGCAGCACCCCGCCCGAAAGCAGCCCCAGCCTCAGGGCTGATGCCTGCACCGCAGCAGCGAATTTCTCCGGGCTCAGATTACCCTTCGATAGGTTTCTATTGGCGCTGGGCGGGGCCGCCCGGTCTCTGTCCCCTTCCTGCCAGGGCTGTGTCTAGCCAATGAGCCTGTCCAGGGAGGGGAAAGCCAACCCCCCCCCATTGGCAAACACTCCCCCTGAGCAAACTCCCCACGGCGCCAATCAACAAGCGCTGGAGCCCAATGATCGCTGGAGTAAGTGGGAGCAGAAAGCGGAGCGGAATCCCCACCAACCGGGTTTAAAAAGAGTTAGCTAAGATCAGGGAGGGTAGATCCTTTAGTGGCTATTAGCCAAGGTGGGCTGGGAGGCAGCCCCAGGCTCTGGGTGTCCCTAAACCTCTGGCGGCCAGAAGCTGGCACTGGGACAAGGGGGCTGGATCACTCAGGGATTGCCCTGTTCTGTTCATTCCCTGGGAAGCATCTGCCATTGGCACTGTGGGCAGGATGCTGAACTAGAGGGGTCTTTGGCCTGACCCAGTATTGCTGTTCTGGCCCTCCCCTGTGGCACTGCTGGGGGGCATTTCTTGCCCTGCTGCACACATATTCCCCGGGTCCTAGTGACCGACAGGCTCCTGCTCCTTTCTGTGGATGTGGATGGCGTTTTTGTCTCTAATGCAGTGACCATCCTGGCTGTGCAGGGAGCAGCTGCGAGCCATACCAGGACACGACACACCCCTGGCCCAGCACAGCTCCAGCCACGGGGGGAGGTGGGAGTCGGCTACTAGTACTAGTACATTGCGATCAAAGGTGGGTTTGTGCTGGGCAAACATCCCTGGTAGCAGAGCTAAGTGGGAGACATCCCTCCCTGTAGGAGTTTCCAGGAGCCACGGCCACTCCTGCCACTCCTGTCCTTCGCCCTGAAGGGGTCCGGCCTCGCCACCTCACTGCGGGTGACGGTGTCACTGGCTGCTTGGTTCGGACAGGTGATGGGGGCCGCCTGTAGCAGGAAGGGAGCACCCAGGGCTGACACGCCCTCTCGGTCCTCTGGGCTCGCTGTGGGGCCGAGCCGCGCCTGCCGCTCTGGCTCTCCCGGGAGTAGTGAGACCACAGCTCAGACCTGGCTCGCTTGACACGTATTGATTGAATCGCCCAACCCGCGAGCCCACAGTGAATCCCAAGGAGCTGCTGATGTATTTAAAGAGCAGCTACGGAGACTCCTTAATCTCCTGTATCTCCGTTTATCAGGACCGCTCCCCGGGCCCTAACTGAGCTGTTGACAGCCCCTGGGAGGGACCCCCCGGCCCGGGCAGGGAATTAGGTATGCGGGCATTAGTTCCTGCTGCACTTCTCATCACCTCGTCAGACACGGAATCCTCAGGCACGAAGCTTCCAGCTAGCGGCCACCCCGACAGTAAACAAAGGTGCTGGTTGGTGTCCCGCGGCTGGACTGAGCCGCCGAAGGCCAGGCGCCAGACGCACCGGATCAGAAGGGGATTTCAGGCGCTGGGATCCAGCTTCCTACACACTATCAGCGGAGAACAAGCACAGCTGCCCCTGCCTAGCAGTACCGCAGCCTCTCCCATGGTTTTCCTCTTTAATAGCGCCACCTGGATCCCATCGATTTCATATTTAAAACTGTGCATGGTTTGCTGATCGGTCCCCAGTTTGTGTATTCACGACGTGGAGGAAAACAATGCTCGAGCCCACCGGCTACGCTCGCCTTCCTTATCGAAGCAGCCCCGCTGCAGAAGTAAATGACTGCTACTCCTTCTCTAGTTAGTAGTTATGTGCTAGAAGGAATACTCCTACAAGCCCGCCTCCCCTACAGAAAACTGTTCACAAAATGTTCTCCAATGAAATGCCTTTCCTTGAAGATGAACTTATTCCTGACGAGTCAGCGCGGAGTTTTTTTTTTCTATCTGAATAACATTTGGAAAAGAGATTGATTAATGCATGTCTATATGGGAGAATTTTCCATTGATCGATTTTTCCATGTATACTTTCTCCCTTTGTTAGTCTCTAAGGTGCCACAAATAGGTCTCCTTGTTTTTGCTGATACAGACTAACAGGGTTACCACTCTGAAACAATTCACCAACGGTGACACCACACAGATGACTAAAATAGTTAAGGAATAACAGGTGCTGTTAAAGAAAAAAATGGTCTCCGGTTGAAACCCACAAAGATCTTAATAAGTAAGGCTCAGAACAGGAAGAAGGGGTGTTGGTGAAATGGAAATATATTTTTTAATAATAGAGGGTTTTTACATTGTTAACAAATGCCAAAACTCACCTTTAAAGTGTATGCCTGTGTCTTGTAAATTTCACGTACCAGTAAATTAAACAGACAATTTTGATTATTTTTTCTCTGTATTAAGTCTCCCAGGCATTGCTTTTTCCATGGGATTTAGCTAATATTTTCAAGTGGAAGTGTTGGATTTGCAGCGTTATTTATTTAACAAATGTACAATAAACTGATGACCCGTTGCCCTTTAGAATAACGATGTGCACGATATGAAGCAACAATATATTGGGCCCCACAATATTTTACAAGCTGTCGATTCAAAAGCCTGAGAACAAGTTTAAGCCGAGAAACCTCCATGTTTTGCTATATTATTGGAAAACAAATAGAGGAAGAGATTACTCTTTTCTGACTTTTATACAAGCAATAGGCCTTGTTAAAAGGAAGCTTTAATGGCACAGTTATTACATTCCACTACCACTGCATAATCCCTAACAAGAAAAATGAAGCACTTAATTTTGCACTTCTACAACACCGCCCCTTTCAAATCCAATTGTTAGACCTTTGCCTTCTCTTTTCTGTCGGTTGAAAACTATTAAATCCACATTCATGAAATGTCACATTTATTGAACTACATAATTTTTTAATATCACTAGTGTAGGTTTTATAGTTGATTTTATTGTTTTTATAGCCATTCGGGGCTCTAAACCCCAGGTTTTTTCAATGTTGCTCTTATAATTTTTTTCACACAGTCAGAACTAATAAAACAGAACAGTTGTGACTTTTTAATGCAAGGGGTCTCGGAGTTTCAATATTTTCACTCTGCTGGATACTAAAACCAATAAAAATACATGAGATTTTAATTTATTTTCTGGATAAAATAAGACTTTCCCCCCTTTTCTTTTGGAGCATATATTTTGTTTGCCGTTTCTGTGAAAGAGGTACTTCTTAACCTACACGTTTCTAATGCAGCATGAGATATTTAAAAAATAAGGGTATCGAATGTTATTATTAATACTATTGCTATAAACATGCATTCTGGTTGGAATTTACAGCGCAACACGCATTTCAAAGAAGAGATTGTAACGGTATTGTAGACACTACTAGATCAATACAAGCAATATAGCTCTTTGAAGCTTGGAGCATGGTTCTATGCTCTTGCTACAATTCACCTTATTTTATCTGAAAGAGCAGGAGAGGAGTCAGTCCAAGCAAAGTTAGTTCATAGATAACCTTTCTTAGTAGCTCATACCTGATTTGACTAGCGAGCTTTGAAATATATACAATATATTTTAAACACCACCAAGTTTACTTGCTGATCTAAAGGTTCTTATTTGTCCTTAGTTTTGTATCTCTCACCTGCACCAGTATAAAGTCACCCCAAAGGGCACATGATCGACTATGGAACCCATTATTTTGTTTAATAATTTTAAGGCCGTATCCTCCCACCTAATTTTTCTAAAATTGCCCTTATCTTTGAGGAGTTCTGCATACAAATGGGGATTATGTGCGCCTTATTTTAAGGATATCCGCCATTTAGGCACTGACTGTATGATAGAGCATAAGAGGACCCAGTTCTCATCCAACTCTACAGACCCTGGGTGAAATCAGCTGTTACTCATAAGAACAGCCATACTGGCTCAGATTAAAGGTCCATTTAGCTCAGCATCCTGTCTTCTAACAGTGGCAGATGCCAGGTGCCCCAGAGGGAATGAACAGAACAGGAAATCATCAAGTGATCCATCCTGTCGCTCATTCCCAGCTTCTGGTAAACAGAGGCTAGGGACACCATCCCTGCCCATCCTGGCTAATAGCCATTATAGACCTATCCTCCATGAACTTTAGTTCTTTTTTTAACCCTGTTATAGTCTTGGCCTTCACAACATCCTTTGGCAAGGAATTCCACAGGTTGACTGTGCGCTGTGTGAAAAAAAAATACTTCCTTTTGTTTGTTTTAAACCTGCTGCCTATTAATTTCATTTGGGGGTTGATAGTTCTTCTGTTATGAGGAGTAAATAACACTTCCTTCTTTACTTTCTCAACACCAGTTATGATTTTATAGACCTCTATCATATCCCCCCTTAGTCGTCTCTTTTCCATGATGAAAAGTCCCAGTCTTATTAATCGCTCCTCATATGGAAGCTGTTCTATACCCCTAATTATTTTGTGGCCCTTCTCTGAACCTTTTTCAATTCCAATATATCTTTTTTGAGATGGGGCGACCACATTTGCACACAGTATTCAAGATACAGGTGTACTATGGATTTATACAGAGGCAATAGGATATTTTCTGTCTTTTTGTCAATCCCTTTCTTAATGATTCCCAACATTCTGTTCACTTTTTTGACTGCCGCTGCACATTGAGTGGCAAGAACTGTCCACAATGACTCCAAGATCTCTTTCTTGAGTGGCAACAGTCAATTTAGACCCCACCAATTTATATGTATAGTTGGGATTATGTTTTCCAATGTGCATTAATCAACATTGAATTTCATCTGCCATTTTGTTGCCCATTCACCCAGTTTTGTGAGATCCTTTTGTAGTTCTTCACAGTCTGCTTTGGACTTACTATCTTGAGTAATTTTGTATCATCTGCAAATTTTGCCACCTCACTGTTTACCCCTTTTTCCAGATCATTTATAAATATGTTGAATAGGACTGGGCCCAGTACAGACCCCTGGGGGACACCACTATTTACCTCTCTCCATTCTGAAAACTGACCATTTATTTCTACCCTTTGGTTTCTATCTTTTAACCAGTTACCAATCCATGAGAGAACCTTCCCTCTTATCCCGTGGCAACTTACTTTGCTTAAGAGCCTTTGGTGAGGTACCTTGTCAAAGGCTTTCTGAAAATCTAAGTACACTAAATCCACTGGATCCCCCTTGTCCACATGCTTGATGGACCACCTCAAGGAATTCTAGGATATTGGTGAGGCATGATTTCCCTTTACAAAAACCATGTTGACTCTCTCCCAACAAATTAATGTAATCTATGTGTCTGACAATTTTGGTTTTTAACTATAGTTTCAATCAGTTTGCCCGGTACTGAAGTCAGGCTTACTGACCTGTAATTGGTAATTGCCAGGATCACCTCTGGAGCGCTTTATAAAAATTGGCGTCACATTAGCTATCTTCCAGTCATCTGGTACAGAAGCTGATTTAAATGATAGGTTACAAACTACAGTTAGTAGTTCTGCAATTTCACATTTGAATTCCTTCAGAACTCTTGGGAGATACCATCTGGTTCTGCTCTTTAGTTTATCAATTTGTTCCAAAAACCTCCTCTAATGCCACCTGCCTCCTCATATTGGCACCATTCAGAAGATAATTGGGGGTAGGCAAGAGGCGTAGGATGCAGAGAAGACAAGTATCCAGGCAGTGCTTTGGGGTGTACGCTATGGAGAGCTGGTTTTCGATTAAAGCAGCAAAGGGGAGGTTGCATACGGTGGGGTGGGGTGCGTCTTGAAAAGCGGTTCTGGCTTTTCAGCTGAACTTGTGTTGAAATGATGTCGCTGTAGCAGCACGCAAACGCCACTAATGCACCGGATTGAACAGCTCTGGAGGTCACATGCTGCCCGTTAGAGGATCTGTCCATGTAAGTGCTACGTGTTTGTGAGCGTTAGCCTGGCACAAGGGAGGGCAGTTTATTCGATACGCTGAAATGGCCTGGCTTCTACAGACACTCACTCTGCTCGATCTGGCAATTAGCATCATACACCGTAAAAAACCTTTTTCATGTTTTCGATCAAACTTCTGGCTTTATGCGGCTTTACTTGCATATTTGTAACGTGCCTCATTCTGGCTTTTAAAACCGAATGCACTTTCTGTGATTTTGGCAATAATCCTAGCCACAGTTTTATGATTACAGTAGCACCCAGAGGTCTCTACTGAGATTTGGCCCCACTGTGCAAGGCGCTGGACAAACCGTTTGTGGGTAGCGAGCTAACTTATTTCTCCCCATACCGTACCTGTTGGGAGCCCAACATAAACACACCGCACCTGCCCTATATTTATCGCGATAGCCTCCGTTGTCATTCTGACATGTTCTCTCACCTAGCGGGCTCCATCCTGCATTTGCCTGAAATGTTGGGGCTTACTATCATGTGCAGAGGGCAAAGATCACAACTGAAGACATGACCCTGCACTTGGGACTGGATAGATCAAATTCGATCTACAAGTAGGGACCTGGGGATGGGAGGAGCAATAGAGGGAAGTGAGGAGTCTCCAGAGCCCAAAGAAGATGCCTGTTTCCCCAGCTCATAGCGCATTTTGCATTAGTCATCGACCCTACCAGTGGCTGGGATAAGAGGAGAGCACATGAATAGGGAGAGGGCTACATTTTCCGGCTTTACCCGGGAGAAAAGGATCTTTGCCAGAAAGGGTCAGAAATTCATTTGTAATAAGATCGGATGGCATTTTTCATTCCTCTAGCTTTTCTCTAAGGTGAATCCCACCAGCATGGATTTCTTGCTTAGGAGATATTTACTTCTTTAATGGTGACTCGAATACAGGTTCCGCAGCTAGGTGACACAAAACAGTCTTTTCAAACTAACAAGTGTGGAATTGTCAAGTTTCTTCCAAATCCATATTTGATATCTTTAAAATTCAGCTTTCATGTTTATGCTGTTTCTCTTATATCTGGTGCACTTATGAGTAAGTTATATAACTTTTACACCAATAGGAGTACTGAAACCCAAGCCGTGGCAGGTTAACATAACCATATAAAAACAGAATATCTAACCAGTCTAAATTAAAGCAAGGTTTCTCTCTATCGCCGCCTAGTGACGGTGAGAGGTACACATTGTGACTATGCTTCCAGATCTTCAACAGTAACTCCTACACTAGCCTTTGATAAACATCCAATTCATTACTGTAAAGTAAGTGCATAACTGCTTGAAAGACTTAATTCAAAGAGTAGTTATCAATGGGTTTCTGTCAAACTGGGAGGGCGTATTGAGTAGGTTCCCACAGGGGTCTGTCCTGGGTCCACTACTATTCAATATTTTCATTAATTACATTGATAGTAGGGTGAAGAGTTTGCTTATACAATTTGAAGATGACACCAAGATGGGAGGGGCGGTCTAAGCACCTTCTAAGAACAGGATTAGAATTAAAAATATTATTTGAAAAATTGGAGAATTGGTCTGAAATCAACAAGATGAAATTTAATGAAGACAAGTGCAAAGTACTTCATGTAGGAAGGAAAAATCAAACCCACAAATACAAAATGGGGAATAACTGGCTAGGTGGTAGCACTTCAGAAAGGGATCTGGAACTTATAGTGGATTACAAATTAAATATGAGCCTGTAATATGATGCAGGTAGTGAAAAAGACCAATATTCTGGGGTATATTAACAGATGTGTCCTATCTAAGATATGTCCTATCTAATTGTCCCACTCTACTAAGCTCTGGTGAGGCCTCAGATGGAGTACTGTGTCCAGTTCTGGGCATCTCACAAATTGGAGAGTCCAGAGGAGAGAAACAAAAATGATAAAAGGCTTAGAATACCTGCACTATAAGGAAATTAAAAATATATATATATGTTTAATTTTGAGAAGAAACGACTGAGAGGGGACTTGATGGCAGTCTTTAAATATGTCAAGGGCTATTACAAAAAGGACAGTGATCAATTATTCTTCATGTTCATGGAAGATAGGACAAGAAGTAATGGGCTTAATCTGCAGCAAGGGAGATTTAGAGTAGATATTAGGAAAAGCTGCCAAACTATAAGGATAGTCTTCCAAGGAAGTTGTGGCATCCCCATCATTGGAGGTTTTTAAGAACAGATTGGACAAACATCTGTCTGGCATGTTCCAGGTATACAAGTCCTGCCTCAGTACAGTGGGATGGAGTATGTGACTTCTCAAGGTCTCTTCCAGCCCTACATTTCTATGAGAAGAGGACTTGAAAGAGAACTGTTTAGCAGCATATCAGAGTCACCAGAGGAGTATAACAGTTATACATTACATTAAAATATCTTTGTTATAAAATGGTTGAAAACTTAAAGTTGTGTTCATGTTAAAATTAAAACTCAGAAAGTTTAAAGTTAAACTTCCAATAACAATCTTACCTCTGATCCAGTATTCCCACCACACATACCCTTATTGACTGTGTGACAAATGAGTCATATAAGAAGGGTGCTAATGTGAGGTAGATATTTTGGAGTGTGGATGAGTTATATCAGGCTCTCCAATTTATTAGTGAATTTGTGGAAGAGGTGTGGGGCATACATGTGAAACTCCCACTGATAAATCTATCTAAGGTATTTCTAAGGTGCAAGTCATGTTAGTATCTATGCCATACCATTGATGAAAATGGGAGTTATAGAAGTAGATCAAAGGCACCATCTGACACAACCCAATGACAATATAATTATGTGTCATCTTTGACAAGTTTGATTATGACAGAGTGACTGATTTGCTGGACTGAAAAATAATGAATAAATAATATGGCAGTTTCACAAAATACTCATATTTAATATTGGCTGACACTTCAAACATGTAACTCCCATATCCAAACCAATTCTCTGAACACTATGATATGTAAAAAGAACAAGAGAGTCATGTTCAAACAGATACAAACATCTTTCAGTTTTAATTACACTTTTGAAAAGACTCTCCCATAAAACAATTTTTCAGAAACAGCTATTTGCTACTAACCAACACTATGTTCCTGATGTGCTAGCTCATACATATGCATTGAAGTCAATGGGAGTTTTGAGGGCACAACAATCATGAGGCTGGACACATGTGAAGGCCTATATTTAAAAAGTTGATACTGTCCATGTATTTCTACCACATGGATGCTCTTCTGTCTGTGAGGTATTCCAGCCTCTGATCTTCCCGAACTAACAATTGTGAACTAGCACATACAGGTATGAGAGTTTTGAGTACAAATGGATCACAGGACCAATAGTCAATATTAATACCTGGTATAACTCTATTAACTTCAGAAGAGCTACACCAGAGATGAGCAGCTCCAAGCTGAAATCAATGGAGTTACATCAGTGGTGAACTGGGCCCTAGGATACTTACGGGAGGTGGAGTGAACTTCCATCTTGTAACACCAGGAATAGGTTAACAGCAAAAAATACCTCTTAATTGATTCCTGAAGTGCGTGTAGCTTTCCAAGATGCTCTATAATGTGTACAGCCATTTCACTTCTTCCCACTGCTGGAAAGATCTCCAGACTCTTCCAAAACAGATGACCCCGCAAGCCCTGAAAACCCTCCAAGGGGGAAATAGTACAGGATGGAACATTTCATTCTCTTAACACCTCAGAAACCAAACTGTGCTGCAGTCAGTGGCATTATGTATTACAGAAAGTGATGTCACACAACACTGAGGTGTTCCAGAGATCTTGGCTGTTAGGCACTTTCCTCTAAAAATAATCCTCCCCACTACTTTGATTCAATTTAAATGAACTGGAAACAGAATATGCTGAAAACTTTCATTTCCATACAGTTCTAAATTGGTACATGTAATGTAACACAGAACATGGTGAATCTGTTTAGAAAAGAACTGAAATTAATTAGTTAATTAATTGTTCCAGGCAGAGCTGGCAGTGACATCCATAGCTAAGGTTGCTTATCATTTTCCAACACAAGATTTTACATTCAACTGCTTTTAGTTTTACTCGACTTAAACCATTCAGGCTGAAATTTTGCATGCTAGAGGCTAAATATTTTTGGAAAGTTTTTGCATGCCTCAGGCTAAATATTTTTGGAAAGTTTTTGCATGCCTCAGGCTAAATATTTTTGGAAAGTTTAAACAAAAATGGTTCAGCGGTTTCCAAGAAGGTTAGTGGAAATACATTGTTCTGCCAAGCTTGTACTCATCTTACAATCATTGTATTTGGAAGCTCTAGTGTCCCTTAAATGAGAAAACTCGTGCGAGGGAAACAGAGCCCACTGCAAAATCCGCAAAGTTCTCTTCTTGGATTTTCCTTTGTATTCTCTCCTCCTGGGGGAGCTGTCTGCAGTCAGACAGAATAGAGGCCTAGCCTGTAAACTCCACAAATCCAAAGATCTGCAAGGAAAATAGAGCACAACCACACAAATCCTGGGCCATTCTTGGGGTTGGCCTGACGCTCCATGATGATTAGAAAGCACCTTCTTCTATGGCACTAGGTTACCAGGCTGTAGGAACCAGGCTGCTATCGGCTGAATGCCCATTAGCTGTGCATTATCTCCAGCTCTGATAAAATAGAAGCTGCAGAGAGGAGTTAATGCTGCTGTTAGAACTGATTTTAGAAATATTATAGCAGATATTTATTAATTTCCTAGGTGAAAACACTGCTGGTTTCTGCCTCCACCTCTTCTAACTCGCAAGATTCTCATAATTAACTCCCATTCTGGAGCACCTTGACCCTGTAGAGTACCTGCAAAGTTCCTCCCTGAAGTCCCAGGGAGTGGGATGGGAGCATTTCTGTCCATTTTTGCTCTTCTTGATAAAGGCAAGGAACCATAGGTCCCAATATTAGAACCAAAGCTTTTTTTCTAGATTATCATGATGCTGAAAAGTGCATAGAGTCCAAATGGTCATTATGGTACTGGCTTCTCTCACTAAGATTCTGAAGTTGATTTATCTAAAAATTCACATAATTCATTGGAGTTTCTGTCTGAAGCTCAAAGGGGGCATCTCCTAGATTATTTTGTGCTTTAATGTGTTTTAGAATATTTATTCTTTTCTATTCCTCCCATGTCTTAAATTGTTTCTTATCTGTCCTCTACATTTATGAGGATATGGTGAACAATGTTACAAAAAACAAAACTAATTTAGATTTTCAGAAAAATCTATTTATGTTATTTCTGCCTGTATGATATTTGCTCTCTGTCTCCTACCACATAAGGTGGGCTAATACAGATCCTTGGTATATGGGGAACTGACAATTTCTTGGCTAAATTTTATTTACTTCGAGACATTGACTGCAACATGTTCAAACTTTTCTCTATCTTTATGTAAAGGCTACATTCATAAAAGTTAACCCCCCAAAATGCTTATAAATCCCCACGGCCAGATTCTTCTTTGCCCTACATCTTGCAGAAAACAATAGAGAATCTGGCCCCCAAACTACAGCAATGACAAAATACTTCTTTATATATAGTGTAGTCAATATTCAAAATACTATGAATCTCAAAGTGGACTTGCACAGCAAGAGTTTCATTGTTAACAGTTCAGTTGGTTCCAAAGTAAACAGATCTAATTTGATGTCAATAGAAATTTCACTTCAGGTATGAATTGAAAGTGTAACTCAGTTATATTTTGTTAATGTTTTCCAGAGCCTTGAATGTTCCCCTTACATATTTTAACACGTTTGATCATTTTGGTATCATAAAATCAATTCCTAGGTGTGCTTATTTTTATTGTGGGTCGATATGAACATACAGTAACTGTTAATCCTCAAATACAGAAGATTAAAGTAACAATTAAGCCAAGTACCAAAGGTATTAAACAATGGAGTCACAAGGAGAATTAGATATTAATCCTTATGTGAAAAATATAGGGTTAGATATAAGGCCCAGATCCACAAAGGTATTTAGGCTCCTAACGTCCATTGATTTAGGAACCTAAATACCTTTGTAGACCTGGGCCTAAAAGACTAATTAAGGCTTCAGGAATGGATGCTTAGAGACAATTCAGAAATTGAGTAAAAGGCTGCAGCTCCAGTGATGTCAATGATTTCCTCAGGGAAAGGGAGAGTTTTGCTTGTGTCAGAACTGCAGATTGGGCCGTGAGTGTATGTTTTTAAATATCTTGTAAGGCAAAATTGTATGTGGCTGAAGTAAAGAAAGTATCAGTTTTCCCTAAGGCCGATACTACCTCAGTCTCTTTCTCCTGCCCACAATCACAATCCCCCTAATGGATGAGAACTGCATTTCAGGGTCTACTGTATGAAACACATTAACATTATTAATAGCACACAACAGGAAAATATCAAATAATAGAGTGAAAAGTCATTTTTGTATTTGCTATTTTTGTATTTACATGTAATAAACAACAAAAATACCTTAGAAACAATGCTATTAAAGACCAATCACTGGAAGAGCCCTGAGTTGGGGGGTAGGATTTGTGCCTTGGTGTTGTCATCCATATGATGCCCAATGCATGAGAGACAGCTAGATACCAGTTCACTCATGTCGAAGAAAAACTCAGTTCTCGCTTTTTGTTTGGGTGCAGCAAAATCAAATTCTTTATTATTTCTCCAGTAATTACCATGGAGGGAGAGAGTGCCATAGGACACAGGGTCACCCCAGTCCTGGACAGGTCTCTCAACTGGTAAACAATCACAGCAAGCCTTTATACCTTTTACAGACAATTTCATCATGTGTCAAGAATAACAAGTATGTAAATCAGCAGGGAACACTGTGAAGCTGTCATCATTGCTTTTTATTTTGCCCTCTTGTACCATGCTAAACAATTCCTCTTACTCTTTAGTGTTTACACACTTCAACAGTTGACAGTTATGGCCTGTTACTTCCTAAGCATTGTTTAGCCAACCTATACACATTTATTTCATTCAGTCTTTCCCCGACAGTCAGTCCCTCCAACCTCTTTAGTTACATTTTTTGCTCCCCTCCAGTTTGTCTTTTTGGTAATGGGGTACCCAGCCCTGAATGTAATATTTCAGAAGCAGTCTTACTAGAGCTGAAAGAAAAGAGGCTGTTCCCTCCCTGCTCAATGATGTGATGTGGTTACTTGCATTGGCCTTTTCCATTACCACATCACCTAGCAAACTCTTTTGTAATTTTCTGTTACCTGTCTCCTCGAGGTCTCTTTCAGGATTATTGTGCTCTGGGTTTTCCTCTCCCATTCAATGTATATTTCTGAACATTTCACTCCAAATTCCAGGGGGCTTATATTTTTTCAAGTTAAATCTAATTTTGTTGTTTCACATCCATACTTCTACCCTCTCTATGTCCCTTTTATTACTGTTCTGTCCTCCCTGGTATATATAATGCCTTCCAGTTTAGTACCATTACAGAATTTAATCAATGTGCGATTTACTCCTATTGAAGATGTTCAATAAGACCCGAATGTCTACCTGTAGCACCTGCTATACATCTCTCTCCTGCTGGAGAGGTCTCTATGTGTCGTTACCTAATTTTGCTTTTCCAGCCCATTTTCTAATAGGCAACGATGCTCATACCCAGGCCAATCTGAATTAATTTATAATTAAGAGTTTGTCAGATTACTTGTTACTTTACTTGAGATAACAATGGTGATTGCACTATTGTGTGAGCCATCAAGCTGACATGGAATGGACATCATACCCCTTTCCCAGTATGGTGCCAAATCTGTAATCAATGGATGGGTTAATTCAGTGTGAGATAACCTGATAGCTAAGAAAGATGTCATCTGTGCTGGGTTTTTTGCACTGGCACAGCTACACCAGTGCAGACCCTTAGTGTAGATAGATTGCACTGGTGTGAATTATGACTTTGAGCACAGTGAGCCACACTGGTGCAACAGGGGGTCTGGTCTGCTTCATGATGTACATCTATAGTGCAGGTGTAGTTACACCAAAGCAAAAAACAAAAACAACCCCCCCCCACCCAGTACAGACCATGCCCAAGATAGCTGAAAATGCTAGTTTCTGTCTGGGTTGGTGCAGTATTAGGCACATCCTTTCCTCTTCCCCAACAATACTACACAATTCCTGAAGCTGCTTTTCTTGAAACATTACTGTTCTCCTAGCTAGTTTAGACCAAATTCCAGATCTTCTCACTAAGAAGTTAAATTATGGCATGGAAGAGCACTGTAGGGAGTACTACTATACCTGTAGTCAGAATAAAAACAAACCAGATTTCTAGTTATCCACAATGAGGCTGATTTTCCATTGTCATTCTACATTACTGATGTATTTAGTTATTTTTTTGCAGCTTAAGATACCAAAGTCAATGGCTGTTGTGCGGTTCAAATTTTTAAAATGAACGTTGACTCCAGTCTCTCTGAACTAGTCATTGGACACATGTATCATATCTGATCCAGCTGGTGGCCAGAAGATGAAGTTTACAGCAAAATCTATTACTGCATGCAGTTATTTCAAGGCTGCAGGTTTGCCAGCTTTATTGGTCAAGCAGTCAGTTTTCCCTCTCTAGCAGAGAGGTTGGGTCAGCCTCGGTGGGGGCTGATGTCAAAAGGACCCCCTTATCTGTGCTGTGAATGGTATATCTGCTCTAGGGCTCTCTTCCCCTCCCCGCTATTGAACAAACGCACCCACATGATTGGGTGGTGCCATCTCATCTTGTTGACTTTGTTCTTTATTTGCTGGCTTACCAGCCTCTCTCCTAAACATCTCAATCTGCCTTAAATAAAAAACCCAAAATGAGCATGTCCACAAACACACTCAGAAATAAGAAGATCACAGGATGATGAGATTAGGGGATAGAACCCATTTCTTGGTCTGAGCTCAGGCCCTACTTGTTCCACCTTTATTCAGGTTGAGCACTTTATGCCATAAATTGTACTGCTCAGCCTACGTAGGGAAGGAAAATAAGGCCCTTAATCTTGGTGTCTTTCTTATTCCTTTTGTTCACTTATTCTGTCAGTTTGTCTGTGATTATAAGAAAATGCATTGAATGATCTTATTTGCATTTCCAGTTATGTTTAAGTTTCTTTTAAAATCATCTAGAACAACAGAATCTTTCACTATTTTGTTTGCTCTTATTATTCCTACATTACCATGGACCATGTGCTAAATGCTTTATTTAATGTAGGTGAATTCATTCAGAAAGTCATAACAAATGAGAATGGCAAGTGCTGCATTTTTAGCGTGCAAAGAATATTATGTGATTTTATCTAGCCTGCATTACAATATATGGGGTTAAATGCTGGTGAACAATCTGTATGTTGGCAAAGGGCCCACCTCACTGGAAAGTTAAGAAATGTGATAAGAGGCTGAAAACTCAGCTTCTCAGAAGAAAGGAATGAAAAGAACTGACTAAAAAAAAAAACTGATTAAATGTTCCTGGGCAGCCAAAAACCCCAGAGAAAAGGGTATTTTCCAGAAATCCAGTGACTATTAAGATCATCTAGCTGCTGTAAAGACCAGGCCTGCATTGTCTTTGCACAGGGTGGCTGTATCAGCTAGCTATCTCGTACGATGTGATTAGCATACTAGCCCCATCGTGCAGTACACTGGACACAGGCTCTTAAAACTAATATTATAAACATATTTTTTCTATAGTCTTGTCTTCTATTATGGTAGCCTCTAAGAACCTCCACACAAATCAAGAGCAACCAGTAGCTATGGATACAGGGCTACATGAGAGGATCTTGTCTCCTCCCTATTCTCCTATTTGCACACCTAAATGCACACACACTGCTAGAAGAGAGAATATCTCTCCAAAGAGAAAGATCCAGACAGTTAACACAGCAGGGGTTTATTGTCAGACAAAGGAAGGAGCGATGATGTCTTGGATCACTGAACTAGGAGTTCTGTTCCAAGCTTTGCCACTGACCTGTTGTGTGAGGTAAGACAAGCCACTTTGTCTCTCCATGCCTCAGTTTCCCCTCGCACCTTTGTCTGTCTCGCCTATTCAGATTATAAACTCTTCAAAGCAGGGACTATCTGTAGTGACCTGCACAGTGGTTGGTTGAGGCCTCTAGGTGCTACCATAATATAAATAATGATGATGATGATTGATAATGATGCAGAAGTTGTTACCCAAGCTTTCAGGTCATAGTTCCAAGTGGGGATATCTAAGGCTATGTTGATTATTTCCTTGTGCTAATTAGGAAGGGAAGTGATTTTAGGGAGCCCTATTAATAGCTGATTAGTCTTCCTCTTGAAACTCAGTTATCAACAGATTGGCCCTCAATTTTTCCGGTGCCACTGATGCCTTTCGGTCTTTAGAATGCAGTTCACTGTTCAAAGCGTTCCCTAAAAATAATCAGCTGAAACAAAACATCCCGCCCAGACCCAGAGGTTGAAAGACTAGTCCTGGACACTGGGCAAGATAATGAGAGAATAACTAACATAGATAATCAGCAAATCATTGAAATGAATTGATTCAACTCTGGCTGGCGTCCTTATTTCTGCCTAAAAGCTTCTGTGAAATCTGAATAAGTGGCCAGTTATCTGACTGTCTCTTCCTGTTATCTGGCTCTAATGACAGAAGTGGGAGAGAGGGAAATGATGTCTTTGAACAGGATCATGGCCTTTCGTTTAAAGTAAATACCAAATAAAAATGGAATAATAATATCTGAAGAAGGAGTCTGGCCTGGGTTAGTCCTGAACAGATTAAGTAAGCCATTAAAGCCATCAGACAATATAAGATTATTGCAGTAGTTGCTGCACCTCTAGTCCACATACACCACAGTGAGAATCAGAAAGGGATTGTTTGTAATGGTCTAAACATTCGAACAATGCAGCACAATGTTGCTGCTAAAAGAGACATAACGCAGCCAAGACATTTCACACCTCAGGGACTATTTGTTGTATGTACTTTTTTAAATGACTGAACTGCAAAGTCCAGGAGATTCAAAGTAAGGGCTTGTTCTCCATCATTAACTCACTACTGTGAGTTGTACTAACAGGAGGGCAACACAGGCTTCTCTCATAGACCAACAACTAGGCACAAGGAGATTTGTTAAGAATAGACTGATCATCTTGGCTCCAGATTGCCTTACTCTTCTTGCTGTAACTCAGACTATGGGCTGTTTTAGGATAGATTTTCATGACTGTTACATTACAAATACTGAAAAAAATCCTTTGGCATGTATTTATTTACATCACTGTAGTCTGTGAGGCCCAGACCCTCAAAACATATTTAGGTGCCTGACTCTTGTTGATTTCAATGGGAATTACATGCCCAAATACCAAACACCAACATTAGACTCTTATTTGTGTCACAGTCTGACAACTGGTAATATGAACTCCATGACAAACTGTCTTCTTTTTTCAAGAATAAATATGCCCAGTTTTTAAAACCTTTCCTCATAGGTCAGATTTTCTAAATCTTTTATAATTTTTGTTGTTCTCCTGTGGACTGTTTTCAGTTGTCCATGTCTTTCTTAAAGTGTGATGCCCAGAACTGGACACTCTACTGCAGCTGAGGCCTCACCAGTGCTGAGTGGAGTGGATCAGTTACCACCTGTGTCTTACACACAACAGTCCTTTAATACACTCCAGAATGATATCAGCCTCTTTTGCAACTGCATCACATTGTTCACTCAATTCATGATACACTATAATCCATAGATCTTTTCAGCAGTACTACTGCCTAGCTAGTTATTCCCCATTTTGTATATGTGCATTTGATTTTTCCTTACTAGGCATAACACTTTGCACTCATCTTCATTGAATTTTATCCTGTTTATTTCAGACCATTTATCCAATTTGTGAAGGTCATTTTGAATTCTAATCCTCTCCTTGCAACATCTCCCAACTTGGTGTCATCTGCAAATTTTATATTTTATAATTTTATTTACTAACATTTATTAGTTGTAATTCTCCATTCTTTCCAAAGAGCCTGTACAGTTGTACTCACGGTATTAAAGCTTTACAGATAGAGAGAGATGTAAAATAGGAGCAGTACAACTTCCAAAAAATTTAAAACATTTCTACATGTTTCTCCCTCAAAGTAATCGGTCCCTCATTTTTACAAGCATCAAATTCACTTACTTTAAAACAAACCAACCAACACTCCAAGGCTTAGTGCATATTGTAGACTAAGTGTCTGCAAAAAATATAGTATTTTGAAAAACTAAGTTACAATACTGAGATCATAGAGAAATCTCTACTGGATAGTGCCTTTTTTAATGATTTTTTTTTATTTTACTCCCATAATTTAGAAAAATGCCCATCTGATTTTGTTTTATTAGAGAGAAAAAATCCGGAAACTAGGCTTCATTCTACAACAAGTTTTAATAGCCTAGACATAAACTCAGCAAAACAGGGTTCAGAGTAGATATGCTCAGAAACTATTAAATGTAATGGAAAGAAAGCACCTACCAGTTACTGAATTTACACAGTTAAAGCAGTTTTATGCCTGCTATTCACAGGTACTACTCACATTTATGATAGCAACCTTTATAAAGTCAATTTAATTATCTTTATCTTATTACAAATAATAAATGTAGTTGCCCTACAATGAAAATCAATTGTCAACATAAGCTATGGATAACATCTAATAAAACTGCCCTTTGTAAATCTATGATTAATAAGACTGGCTTCTGCATTAACTAACAGACATCATAAAATTTCCTTTCTGGCATTGAATCCATCTATGCAAGGAAATTCAATCCGACATGATGAACCTAAAACAAACTGCCAGAGCATATGAGCAAAAGTTTGGCGCCAATCGTTATTATATTGTGACCATTTGAATATGTATATCTAGCTGACAGATTGGTTTTGAAATTAGGGTAGCGTGTATTGCTTTAATTAAGTCATACGAGACACTGGATATAACAAGTGATAAATGATCCACATTTCCAGAGCACACTGATAATGCTATAGCCATGCAGCTATGTAATATTTTGTCAGTAGTAGCAGAAGTTATATGAAAGTTGAGCAATCATTTTCCCAAAACAATTTTTACACAGAACAGTGGTTATTTCAGTCATTACACAGAATGAGATTCCCCTTATGATAAAGATGTCAAGGGGTTTCCATTCATCACAATGAAAGCTATGATACTTGAGTTCAGTATGAAGTTATGTTCCTGAAGTTAGTTTGCCCAGTGCATGAATTACTGTGTGGTCTTATTGTAGACTTGAGAGTTTATTCTTTCTTTGATGCAAAGAAGATCCATGCTGATTACTTCCAAAGACACTTATTTAATTGTATTTTTGTTAAAGGCCCATTTAAGTCAATGAGAGTCTTTCACATTTTTTTAATAGGTCTTTAACAAAAGTACAATAAAATAATTATATTTATCTTGAAGGGTCCCAAAGGCACTTTACAAACTACAGCACGCGGATACCACTGAAAAGCAGTCACCTCTGGGGTGAAGGGTGGCAGCACAAGAGCATATTACACAGTACTGGGGAAAAAGAGAGCCAAGAACACTAAGACAAGTCCTCCTAAGTGCCATAGGATCTTTAATGTCCATATAGAACAGACAGGATCCTAGTTTCTTTAGGTTCCTTACATTGGATTGAATGTCCAATTTGTAATTGTAAATTTGTAAAACACTTTGAAGAAATGTGGCCTAATCTTCCAATCTATTATCTTGGTATGAGTCAATTGATTTCAGTGAGTCATTCCAGCATAAAACCAGGGTAATAACACAATGGGGAAGTCAGCCCTATGAAGTGCTATTTATTATTATTATTATTATGATGAGTGGAAACTGAGGTGTCATAGTACTTTTATAGCATACGTGTTTATTTTTATTATTATTTGTGATAAACTTCTAGAAACATGAACAGAATATTTCCTTTCCTAATTTTATTTTCTATTTTGCAAAATTGCAGATTTTTTTCTTGTGTAGAATTGAGCTGAAAAACAACAGATTTTTAGTTTTAACTTAAACTACTGTAAATAAAAGTACAATTCTGACCATATAAAAGACGGTTACTCACCGTTGTAACTGTTGTTCTTCGAGATGTGTTGCTCCTATCCATTCCAGTTAGGTGTGCGCGCCGCGCATGCACGGCTCTTTGGAACATTTTTAGCCTAGCAACACCGGCGGGCCGGCTGGGCGCCCCCTGGAGTGGCGCCGCTATAGCGCTAGTTATATACCCCAGCCGGCCCGTCCACTCCTCAGTTCCTTCTTGCCGGCTACTCCGACAGTGGGGAAGGAGGGCGGGTCTGGAATGGATAGGAGCAACACATCTCGAAGAACAACAGTTACAACGGTGAGTAACCGACTTTTCTTCTTCGAGTGATTGCTCCTATGCATTCCAGTTAGGTGATTCCCAAGCCTTACCTAGGCGGTGGGGTCGGAGTGAGACGTGGCAGAGTGCAAGACTGCGGAGCCAAAGGCTGCATCGTCTCTGGATTGCTGCACCAACGCATAGTGGGAGGCGAAGGTGTGGACAGAAGACCAGGTGGGCGCTCTACAGATGTCCTGAATGGGGACATGGGCCAGGAAGGCGGCAGATGAGGCATGCGCTCTCGTAGAGTGGGCGGTAAGATGGTTAGCTGGCACACCAGCCAGCTCGTAGCATGTTCTGATGCATGCAGTGACCCATGAGGAAATCCTCTGAGAGGAGACCGGTTTGCCTTTCATGCGCTCTGCAACTGCTATGAACAGTTGTGGCGAACGCCGGAAGGATTTTGTTAGTTGTATGTAGAACGCAAGGGCCCTGCGGACATCTAGGGTGTGCAGCTGTTGATCCCGACTCGAGGCATGAGGCTTCGGAAAAAAAACGGGAAGGAAAATGTCCTGATTTACATGGAAGGCTGACACCACCTTAGGGAGGAAGGCTGGGTGAGGCCGAAGCTGGACCTTGTCCGCATGAAAGATGGTGTACGGAGGACCGGCCGTTAGGGCCTGGAGCTCGGAAACTCACCTCGCTGAGGTTATGGCGACGAGGAAAGCTGTTTTCCACGACAGGTAGAGCAGCGAACACGTAGCCAAGGGCTCAAAGGGGGTTCTCATGAGCCTGCTCAAGACCAGATTCAGGTCCCAGGGCGGAGTCGGAGGCCGCACTGGCGGGAACAAACGCTCTAGACCCTTGAGGAAGCGGGAAACCGTCGGATCGGAGAAGATGGACCGGTGACCGATGGGCGGCCTGAAGGCAGATATCGCCGCCAGGTGCATCTTTAACGATGAGACCACAAGACCCTGCTCTTTAAGTGACCAGAGGTAGTCCAGCATCGTTGGGATAGGTACGATGAATGGATTCATGTCTCTCTGGTCGCACCATATGGCGAATCGCTTCCATTTAGAGAGGTAGGTCGAGCGAGTGGAGGGCTTTCTGCTCTCCAGCAGGACTCGCTGGACCGCCACCGAACAAGCCCGCTCCGCGTGGGTCAACCACTAAGGTACCAGGCTGTCAGATGGAGGGACTGCAGGTCCGGGTGGCGGAGCCTGCCGAAGTCCTGCGTTATCAGGTCCGGCCATAAGGGTAGAGGGATGGGATCTCGTACCGAGAGCTCGAGCAGCAGAGTGTACCAGTGCTGTCTCGGCCAGGCCGGAGCGACGAGTATGAGGTGGGCTCTGTCCCTCCGAAGCTTGAGAAGCACCCGATGTATGAGCAGGAACGGAGGGAAGGCATACAGGAGGTGACCCGTCCAGGGGCAGAGGAATGCGTCCGACAGGGAGCCCGGGGCACGACCCTGGTACGAGCAGAACTGGTGGCACTTCCTGTTCTCCCTCGAGGCGAACAGGTCTATCCGGGGAAACCCCCACCTCCGGAAAATCGTGTGGACCACATCTGGGTGGAGGGACCACTCGTGGGACAGGAACGACCTGCTGAGACGGTCGGCCAGCGTGTTCTGCACCCCTGGAAGGTAGGACGCCACCAGGTGAATGGAGTGGGCTATGCAGAAGTCCCACAGTAGCATCGCCTCCATGCACAGCGGGGAAGATCGGGCTCCACCCTGCTTGTTGACATAAAACATCGCCGTTGTGTTGTCCGTCAACACCGCGACACAACGCCCTTGGAGATGGGAGCAGAAGGCTTGACAGGCGAGGCGAATCGCCCGCAGCTCCCTGACATTGATATGGAGGGAGAGCTCTCGGGGCGACCAAAGACCTTGGGTGTGCAGGTCGGCTAGGTGCGCCCCCCACCCCAGCTCTGACGCATCTGTGGTCAGAGTGACGGATGGTTGAGGAGGGCGGAAAGAGACTCCGGCACACACGACTGCTGGGTCCAGCCACCAGGTGAGCGAAGCGAGGGCCGGCTTCGTGGGCGTGACTACCATATCGATGGAGTCGCGGTGGGGCCGGTACACTGACGCAAGCCAAATCTGAAACGGGCGAAGGTGCAACCTCGCGTACTGAGTGACGAATGTACACGAAGCCATGTGGCCCAGAAGGCGGAGGCAGGAACGCACCGTTGTCCGTGGGAAAGATTGTAGGTCTCGAACTAGAGAGACCAGAGACTGATGCCGAGGTTGTGGCAGGCAGGCCCTGGCCACATTGGAATCCAGGACCGCACCGATGAACTCCACTCTTTGCAAAGGGGTCAACATCGACTTCTCGGCATTTATCATAAGCCCTAGACGCTGAAACAGGGCTATGACCGTGGCCATGTGGGACGCCACCAGTTGGCGGGATGGCCCTCGGACTAGCCAGTCGTTGAGATAAGGGTAGACATGTATCCGACGACGGCGGATGGCCGCGGCCACCACTGCCATACACTTGGTGAATACCCTTGGCGCTGTAGAGAGGCCGAAGGGCAGCACTGTGAACTGGTAGTGCGTATTGTTGACAAGAAAACGCAGGTAGCGCCGATGAGGAGGGTAAATGGCGACATGAAAATACGCGTCCTTCATGTCGAGGGCGGCAAACCAGTCTCCCGGATCCAGGGAGGGAATGATAGTCCCCAGGATCACCATACGAAACTTGAGCTTGACAAGGTATTTGTTGAGCTCTCGGAGGTCGAGTATGGGTCGTAGACCTCCCTTCGCCTTGGGGATTAAGAAATATCGGGAATAAAATCCCCTGCCTCGCAGATCGCTCCGCACCTCCTCTATAGCACCCAAACTCAGCAGAGACTCGACCTCTTGTAGGAGGACTTGCTTGTGAGAGGGGTCCCTGAAGAGGGACGGGGTGGGTGGGTGGGAGGGTGGGGGCGAAACAAATTGAAGATGGTAACCAGACTCTACCGTGCATAGCACCCAGTTGTCCGATGTAATCTGGGACCACGCCGGGAGGAAGTGGGAAAGACGATTGAAAAATAACGGGGAAGGATCCAGTGGAGAGACTGATGGGCTGTCCTCGGGCGTCCCATCAAAACGCCTGCTTCGGCCCTTGGGGGGCCTTGGAAGGCGCCTGGGACTGGGTACGCCGATTGCCCGATGGTCTACGGCGGTTCAGTCTGCCCCTGCGTGCATTATCAGGCCGTGACCTGGACTGATTGAACGGGCGAAAGGGCTGCTGCCTGAAGGGTCTCCGCTGTGTCGCAGGCGTGTGCATGCCCAGTGTACGGATGGCAATGCGCCCATCCTTAAGGGTCTGGATTCTGGAGTCTGTTTTCTCCGAGAATAGGCCCTTGGTATCGAAGGGCAAGTCTTGCAATGTATATTGAACCTCTGGCGGCAAGGTGGACGATTGCAGCCAGGAGATCCTTCTCATTGTTACTCCCGATGCCAAGGTCCTGGCTCCGGAATCTGCAGAGTCCAGTGAGCCCTGAATGGAGGACCTGGTAGCTTTCTTGCCCTCTTCTAGCAAGGCTGAGAACTCCTGCCTGGAGGATGTTGGAACCAACTCTCTAAACTTAGAGAGGGCCATGAAATTATCATAGGCATAGCGGGCCAGGAGAACCAACTGATTGGCTATGCGTAATTGGAGGCCGCCAGCCGAATAGACCTTTCGGCCCAACAGGTCCATCCTGCGCGCGTCCTTGGACTTAGGTGCAGGCGCAGGTTGCCCATTTCTTTCCCGGTCATTCACCGACTGTACAACTAGGGAGTCCGGGGCCGGGTGGGCGTACAGGTACTCGTACCCAGTCGGGGGTACCGAGTACTTCCGCTCCACTCCGCGGGCAGTGGGAGGGATGGACGCAGGTGACTGCCAGAGTGTGGTGGCATTTCTCTGGATAGTCCGAACAAAAGGCAGGGCCACTCGCATGGGGGCCTCCGTTCCGACCACATTAGTGATCGGGTCCTCGTCCTCGATGACCTCTGCTACCGGGAGGTTGATAGCTTGTGCCACCCGACAAAGGAGGTCCTGATGGGCACGTAAGTCAATCGGTGGGGGATCGGATGACGAGGATCCCGCCACCGCCTCGTCGGGCGAGGAAGACGAGGAATGGGCCTGACCAATGGGAAGTGGCTGAGGCTCGTCCATGGGGTGCGAAGCCGCCGCCTCTACGGGATGTTCCGCCTGCACCGGCGGCGGTGGAACCTCAACCGGAGGCGATGGAGGGGGCCTGCTGACGGTGGCTTCCGGCACCCTATGGTCGGAGGGGCCCTGTCGCGGGAGGGAGGGGGCACCCTGAGCCTCGTGACAAGCCCAGGGGGTCCAGAAGCCCCATTGCTGAGGACCCAGATCTTGTCCTTGTGGGTCCGCGTGGTAATCTGCACCGGTGCCGTCGTGTGAAGCGACTGACGGTTGGCGGGAAGGCCACGGGGGGGCAGAGGCGCTCAGGGACTGCGCCGTCGATGCCACCAGTCTGTCCGTGGACGGTGCCGGGTACCGGTGCCGATCGTCTCGGTACCGGGAGCGCGAGCGGGACCTTCGACCGCGAGAGTACCGGGAGGTCGACTGCGATCTCGACCGTCGTCGACGGGAGCGGCTTCGAGAACGGCGTCGGGAGCGGTGCCGGGATCCGGACCTTCCTCGGTGCCGACGGTCCGGAGAGCGGGACCGGGACCTGGAACGCCTCCGGGAGTACGACCGGTACCGCGATGAGGAGCAGTACCGGGACTGCGACCGGCGCCGAGAAGGAGAGCGGTACCGGGATGGAGACCGGTGCCGTGACCTTGAACGGCGGGAAGATGACCGTCTCCGGGATCGGGACCGGGAGCGGGACCTGGATCGCCTTCTATCCCGTTTGTCAGGGGTGGCAGGTCGTACCATGGCCGGTTTGCCCACTGACGGAACAGCCCGCACCGGCGGTGCCGGGGGCCGGAGGCTCGGTGCCTCTGTTAGCTCTATGAGCTCCCTCGCCGTCGAGAACGTCTCGGGCGTGGACGGGAGAGGCAGCGCGACCACGGTTTGCACCGGGGAGCGCGGGGGTACCGGACTCGACGGCCCTGCCGGTGCCGGAGTCGACGGTACCGCGCACGGTCCGTGTGCTGTCGAGGTCGGTGCCGAAGGCGCCGCTACGGGCTGCTGGACCAGTGGTCTCAACGTAGCAGTCTCTACAGCTTTGGGCTTCGCCTTCCGTTTCCCAGATGGTGAATGGGAACGGTGCCGGGGCTTCGGTGCCGGCTGCTTCTTAACAGTTTCGGTACCGGACCGGCCGGGGACCGCTGGAGCGCTCCGCACCGAGGACGACGGCAGAGCTGAAGGTGTCGGCACCGCAGGGGTAAGCGCCGATTCCATAAGGAGCTGCCGTAATCTAATGTCCCGCTCCTTTTTCGTTCGCGGCTTGAACGACCTGCAAATGAGGCACTTATCTGGTCGATGGCCCTCGCCGAGACAACGAAGACAGGAGTCGTGAGGGTCCCCAACCGGCATGTGCCGCTGGCAAGCCGCACAGGGCTTGAATCCCGGTGTCTTGGGCAAACGCCCGCACCGGACGGGAAAAGAGGGGCTAAGCCCCCCTAATTCCCCCTAATCTATCTAATGACTACTCAACTAACTAATTTTAACAACTAACTATATACATTAAACACAAAACTAGAACCAAGGTGAGCTAGGTAAGTGGAGGACGACTAGCACTCCACAGTTCCAACTGGCCGTCACGGGCGGGAAGAAGGAACTGAGGAACGGACGGGCCGGCTGGGGTATATAACTAGCGCTATAGCGGTGCCACTCCAGGGGGCGCCCAGCCGGCCCGCCGGTGTTGCTAGGCTAAAAATGTTCTGAAGAGCCGTGCACGCACGGCGCGCACACCTAACTGGAATGCATAGGAGTAATCACTCGAAGAAGAAATATGATTTTTTTTAATATACCAGCATCATCTATGCTAGAGGGACACAGACAGGTTAAAATTAAATAACTATTTATTTGCATGTGTTACTGAAACATCTTAAATGATTACATCTGTAAGGATTTAAAAAATCTAATTGATATTTTTACCATGTATGATATTTAATTTTTACATTTCTCTCAGTTTGAACAGTGAATTCACCACTGGAATTATTTATCAAGGGTCATGGTGGATTCACCCTCACTGACAATTTTTAAATCAAGATTGGATGTATTTGTAAAAGATCTGCTCTAATATTATTTTGGGGAATTTCCATGGTCTGTGTTATACAGGTCAGACTAGATGATAACAATCTGACCTTAGAATCTATGAATCAGTGAAAAGAGACTAGACAATTTATATTTGTTTCTAGTTAATTTCCCTTTCGGTTCTCATGAACTAACACAATTATTCAATGTTTGGATTGTAAACAGGACAGGAGAATTCTTAGCTGCTTAAAAAATGTTTTCATTAAAATTGAAGAAAACAAGGAAACAAAAACTTAATTTTACAAATTACGCTGATGGTCTCCTGTTAAAGAGCTTTGGAAATCATGTTTCTTTGCTAGCATCTGCTGCTGAGCCAGCACAGAAAGCACAAGACATTTTTGTGTACCCCACCAAAAATGGCAATTTATTTCTAACTTAATCTGCTCTATGGAGGACTCCACTCTTCCAGAGGCTGCCTAAATCTCCCAGCTGGGAAGGGAGGAGGGTGGGCTGGAGGGGAAAAGATGCGGGGGTGGGGGTGGAGGAGAGGATGGAGAGGGAAAGAGGCCAAGGATGAGAGCAGGGTGTGATTGAGAGGGGGCAGCGAAGGAGACAGAAGGGAGTTTGGGGGCATGTGGGGTGGATGGGGATGCAGGGGGAGGCAGAAGGCTACAGGTGCATGAGGATGTGGGGGGCAGAGGGGTGTATAGGGACATAATGGAAGTGCAGCAGAGGAGGTGAATGGGGTGCAGTGCTGTGGGGGGTGAGGGACATGGAGGTGGTGGCTCTGGGAGGTGGAGAGGATGGGTGGGAGAGCACTGTAAGGGGTACGGGGCTGGGATGGGTAAGTGTGGGGGGCAGGGTGAGATGGGACCGAGGAGGGATGCAGTGAGGGGGATGGGGGAGTGTGGGAGGTGAGATGGCAGAATGCAATGAAGGGAATGGGGATGTATGCAGGGCTAGCGGGGAGGAGTTGCCCAGAGTCCAGGCTTCTGGGGCCAGCAACAGACTCAGGACTGTCCTGGGCTGAGGCGGAGCAGTGCTACCAGAGTAGGGGCGGTGCTGCCAGGCCTGTTCCCAACTCCCTGAAGTGTCCGGGCCATGATAGGTGCTGGGTTTGTCTTATTCTCCTCCCATCCCCTCCAGCAGCCCCATTCTCAGCCCTCTGAGACAGAGCTACATACCTCGAAGTCTCGGTGTTGGCGATGGGGTGACAGACCGCGGGGTCACTGCAGGAGCACGTGCCACAGCTTGAGCCCAGCCACAGGAGAAGCATGAGAAGAGAGCCGGCAGCAGTGGGAGAGGCGTGTGCCATGACCCCTGAACAGCTGCCTGCTGAGCGTTGGCGAGTCGTGCTACTTTGTCCCCTGCCCTGACCCGGCCAATGAGAGCTACGGCTGTGGGTCGGGGGCAGGACAGCACGCAGACCCCGCTGGCCGCCCCAAAGCCTAGGAGCCAGACATGCCAGCTGCTTCCCGGGAGCTGCATGACACAGCAGCTAGCAGGGAGCCTGCCAGCCCTGCTGTGTGGCACCGCCAACTGGACAGTCAACGGCCTGGTCAGCAGTGCTGACCAGAGCTGCCAGGATCCTTCAACCTTCCAATTTGGGTTCCTTCATGCTGTTCTTGTAGGAGGGTAGTGGAGCTCTCACTGGCAATGGGAATCTGAGGCTACTTTGATTCAGAGGGCTGGAAAGAGGCTACAATCACATGTGATTTACAGCGTTGCTCTATATTTTCAACAAAGAATGGTTTCTAGCCCCACCATCCTAAGTGCACTCTATGGTGCTGCTGTGCTAGATACAACCAGCCCCTTGCAGCATTCTCCAGTGCATTGCTGGAGAAAAGTGGGGAAGTCATCTACCACAAAGGGTTTTTGTTTAAAGAAAAAACACCAGGAGAGCAGATTTAATTGGTGGAGCATGGCCCTCCTTATCCCCTCATTACCAGTCACCACTGGGTGTAGGAATTCATTTTAATCATAGATAAGATCCCAGCTGTTGGTATATGGATGTAACATCATTAGAGGCCAAATTGGTCAACCAGAACATGCATTTTTAAAACATCCCCAGCTCCACTGATATTCTCTATCATGCCCAATAGGACTCCTTCAGGAAGGGTTATTAGCTTGCTGTTATTTTATTGGACAAGACTATACTCCCCTTCTTGTTAGTCCCATCATGAACCCAATGGCTGTTGCCTATATTTCACTTCCCATCTTGACATATTCCCCATGAAAGTAAGAGTGCTTTCCTTTTATTAATACAGGGGGAGGGATAGCTCAGTGGTTTGAGCATTAGCATCCTAAACCCAGGGTTGTGAGTTTAATCCTTGAGGGCCCATTTAGGGAACTGGGATAAAAACAAAAAACTGGGGATTTATGCTGCTTCAAGAAGGGGGTTGGACTAGATGATCTCCTGAGGTCACTTCTGATCCTGATATTCTATGATTTTATGTTATTACCTTGCATCATGTACAGAAAAGAGCAGTGTTCATTTTTATTATTGAGAATGTACATATGGTAGGGGAAAGAGGTCAGGATTTTTTTGTCTTGTTTTTGTTTTCTAGTGTCACTTCAGCAGAGCTCAAGATCTAGGCCTTACATAATCAGTAGCATTTTCTTGAGTGGTGGGCTCTTTTAAACCATCTCTGCCCCTTACACTAGTTTGAATATGGAAATAGCCTCACTGAAGTATCATTTTGATACTAAAGCTTTTTAAAACTACTTCAGCTATTGCTAGTGAAAAGCTATGTCTATTTTTTAAGTATTGTTTTCTCTCTTCTACGTTCAACCTCTGTAAAGTGTTTTTATGCCTACGTTAACACAAACAAGCATTGCCATCATTTAAGTCCTTGTCTGTATACCAGCAGCAACCACAGTAAAGGCAGAAGTAGCAATCACAAGCATGTGAATGTTAATGCTGCAGCACAGGCCTGAGAAAGCAATTTGTATGTAGACCCCTACAACATTAAGTGTGGATTTTTAGGAGAATCTCTAGGGTCAAGTTCCACATGATTGGTGATCAAATTCAGTCCCCAAAACTGAGTTTCTAGTTATGCAATCACTGAAAGCAGCTAGAACTGAGTCCAAATCCAGTAGTAATTGCCACTGCATTGATATACATGATCAGAGCTATGACTGGTGAGCCAGCCTAATAACTTTGCTGTAGTTAGTGGACACAGCAGTTCCATCCTCTCCTTTCCACCAGATAAGTAGTGGAAGATATCTAGTGGAAGGAGACACAATTACATAAAGATCAGAATAGCCAGGGCCCACTAGTCCCTGGAATCTGCTGTAAGATCCATTCTATGCTTCCAGATGTCATAGCTGAGGAAACCTTGGAAATATGGCCCAAGTGTAAATCAGAGCAGCGACTTCCAAAGTCTGTGAATAGCTTAAAGCAATAGCTTTGAGGTGTGTACTGACTCATTCTTAATTCTGAGATTAATGTGGACTTGAAAATTATTCCTGATTTTTAAAGCCGTGACATCTGGCTAGTGTGCTTATTGCAATGTACACCTCATGCCTCTCCAGGTCCCACGAACACCACCTATCTCCTCCACTGCCACAGGTCCTCCAGTTTCCACTCCAACTTCTATGATGCTGCTCTGCATTGTCAATACAAAAGACTGTGGCATGACAACTGCTAATTAGGGGAACAAGTAGAATATAGAAAGGGGGACTACGGTATTGGTTTTACATTTAAGTAATTAAAATAATGTTTACATGTAAATTAAGCCACTGCATAATTTTCACTGTTACACCAGAGTTTTGCAGAATCCAGGGACCTCATCACAAGTTCCGGTTTGCCTCAGTACACAGCACCTTGTTTCTACAGCTTTTAGCAGATATCATCTGACAGCCACTGTGTAGCTGTGGCAGTTGGGCACAAAGACCATCTCTGCAGACAATTCTCTCTCCAAATCCCTCAGCCAAGAAAAGGCTAATGCAAAACTTTGGCTGAGAGAGGCAAATCAGTTTCAAACAGGAATCCTGGCCCTTAGAATAGATGTCAGCCTGTTACCCACTAGCTCCTAATCTAGGACACATGGATCATTCACCTCTGACTGATACCTGAGATTTGGGGGATGGGCCATGGTTTATGTGGGTGAAAAGCCAAGAAGAGAGTATCCTGGAAATCAGCCTCCATTTATAAGCACCCTCCAACTGATCAGTGCAACAGAGCAGCCCACTTTCATAATTCCATTCCTCACTCCCCACCCATTCCATTCCCATACATCCTTCACTTGTCTCATGCTTAGCAGCACATGAACATCCTCCACCAACTGGAGAACACACCAAGCCTAAAAAAAAATCAATGGGTACTACTCCCAAGAGTAAAAATGTGTAACCAAAATGGTGGTTGTAACATTAGGGGGCCAGGCTGCAGCAGGAAAAGCATCTATAGCTCAGGAGAGTTTGGATATTTGACTTTGGCACAGTATTGCCTGAAACATGCATTATACCTGTCAATTAGTGTTGCTGACCATAAAAATTAATAAGCCACGCCCGGTACATTGTACCATTTTGCTTCATATTAAAGGATGAACAATCCTGGACTGGCAAACGCTCTCTTCTAGTGTGTTTTCTAGTACTTTGGCTAGACCAGGGGTTCTCAAACTGGGGGTCACGAGATTATTACATGGGGTGGGGTGGTGTCACAAGTTGTCAGCCTCCACCCCAAACTCTGCTTTGCCTCCAGAATTTATAATGGTGTAAAATATATAAAAAAGTGTTTTTAATTTATAATGGGGAGGGGTCACAGACTTGCTATGTGAAAGGGGTCACCAGTAAAAAAAGTTTGAGAGACACTGGGCTAGACCAGTGTATTTGTTTTGGCTTTTTGATCTGGTAAACTTTTACATTTTCCAAGTTTGTTAATATGGGGAATGCTTATTTGTAGCAGCGCTGCAGATTCTGATGGGCTTCTTTGAAGTATCCACTTACATAATAAAGACAGTACTTTGACACCAGTCTACTACATAGCAACAGGAGACAGACTGAGGCAGGCATAAAAGCAGAATGCCAATATTTACAGTCAATTAAAATAAAATCAAAAATGTAGATGTGACCTATTTAGAAAGCTTATCCCCATCTGCCCATGCTGTTTTAAATCTGTTGGTTGTATTGGTTTATAAGAAAGGAAAAATGGCTACAGAAAGGCTAATTAGCATTATAGGCTTTAGATTTTAAAAGTCTTTATTTAACATACAGAGCCATAATTTGAAGTTTTAAAAGTCTGTAAATGCTATGTAACTAAGTTACAGTGTATAAAAACAATTCAGACAAAAAGGCAGGACAACTTCTTAGAAAATTTGATTTACTATATACAGCACCTGAAAATGGTTGAGAAAACAGACTGAACAGAAGATCAGAGGTAAGTTTTACAAATGCAATGGTCTGCATTAAATATCTTAGTTCAGTGCTTTTAAAGGAAGCTTAGATCTGGGAAGAGATTGTTCTGTTGTATCCTCCATCTTGGACCGCTCCAAGATGCTTGTGGATTTGTTCTCTTTATCCTTTTTTACACTCTTTTTGT
Organism: Mauremys mutica; assembly: GCF_020497125.1. Taxonomy (NCBI): domain Eukaryota; kingdom Metazoa; phylum Chordata; order Testudines; family Geoemydidae; genus Mauremys; species Mauremys mutica. The sequence goes on from NC_059078.1 coordinate 98,660,505, forward strand.
GCTGCAGGGTTTAAAAAAGTTCCCAGTTAGTATTACACCTTTACACACAATGCTAAAGAATGCAACATTACTCTCTATTTTCTGGTTGCCACATAATTCTACACACAATACTCAAAACGTAAAAAATTATTCAGGCCAATTTTCTGAAGACATTTGCTAAGGAGATTTATTCTTTAGGACACAAGAGTCTTATGAGCCAAAGGCATTAAGATTTTCTCCTTAAGACCAAATATAAGATACAGGAATTCCTACAGGTATGTGCCTAAGAACTAATTTGTTGGAAGTCATTTCTTTTAAAGATAGTTCTTACCATAATTAATGAGAGGGCACCCTTAGCTGCAGTGAGACAAGTTTATAAACAGCACACTTTTATTGCTAATGAAAGCAAACCAACAATTATTCCATCAGAAAGAAATAAGTCTGAAAGGTTGTGCAGTTAGATTTAAATCTGATTCTTGTATGCAAGTTTAGGTATACCCTTTAGGCTTCTGATAAGTTACCAGTTACTCCTGAGGGAATTCTGTGTCACTGTGTATGCACAGAATTCATGTCCCCCGCAGATTTTTTTTTCCCTCTGCAGAAAATATGTTCTGCCACAGAGGCACTGAAGTTACGCTGTTTGTCCACCAGGGGCTGCTGTTGTGCCAAACCAGAGAGCATCCGCCCATAGCAGCCAGTAGCAGATAGGGAGGAGGAGAGGCTGAATTCCTCCCAGCGCCCTGCCTGCGGGGCCACGGGATATGGTGGGGGAGTGAAGTGGCACAAAGAGTGGAGCACATGGGGCTGCTGGGGGTCACAGACTGAGGTTCAGAAGGAGACAGACTGGGGTGGGGGTTGAATGGGAGGGAGGGTGCAGTGCCACATGGGGATGGGGGGACTGAGTGGAGGTGCAAGGTCACCTGGAGATAAGGAGAGGGGGGTGCGGGGACACATGGGGACAGAGGCAGATGTGCCTGACTGAATGGGAGTGGCTAGGAGTCAGACTGGATCTACATTGGGAAGGACCCCCAACTCCCTGATCCTTCCCCACAAAAAAAAACCAAAAAAACCCAAACACACTTCTTCCACCCATACCCAACAGCCCTCTATGTTCACTCCCAGACTCCTTCCCACCAATTATTTCCTCCCACTCAGCTCCTACATTACCCCTGACTCCCCAAAGCTTTTCAACGGCTTCTGAGGGATGCGGGAAATACGTTTCTGTATTTAGTTTAAGTGAATTATTCAAAAGTTCTGTATTAATACGCCCAGTAAGGAATTTATTTGTCAAAAAAAAAAAAAACATTTCCTGAATCTTTTTTGTTGTCTGGATTGTTACAGACATACTTGTCAGCAAGTATTTTGAAATAAATTACCAAAATAATTGAAAGTAGTGTGATTATTATGTGTTATTTTGACAAATAAAATATGCAGAATTTTAAAGTATTTTGTGCAGAATTTTTATTTTTTTGATGCAGAATTCCCCCAGGAGTAACCAGTTTAGCCCTTTGTGTTTCATATAGGCCCAAACAAGGTGAAGTTTACATGTATTATTAGGTGTTTAAGGATACATCAAACAAATCCTCAGAACATTTGATCTCCCTCACTGAAACGAATATTGATATAGTAGTCCACATGGACAGCCTTGAAGATTGCCTGTTTAGTTTCCAAGTCACATTGGAGAGGTTATGTTCAGCAGGGCAAGTATTTAATCCCTGGAGTGCTGCAGTGATTCATGTCCAGATACTTCTTTTGCTAGAGACAGTTAAGAGGTTTTGCAACTCTCACCCTCACTCTCTTCCAAGGACCTCATCATCTTAAAAGAGATCCTATAACTAGACAGTACAAACTTTGAAAGCAGTCCATCCCTTAGCTATCCAAAAGGGATCATGGGTGAAATTAGAGAAGCTCTGAATACTTTACCAAGAAGAGCCCATAGGCTAACACTAACTAGTCAATAAATAAAAATAAACAAAACAAAGTTTACCAGTTCCTTCCCCAATGGAGTTGGGAGTACTAATCTGTTGCAAAGCCATTATGGTCGATGTTCTACATCTAATCTAATGCTGAGCAGTTTTATGTTAAAATACATGAGTTGATGTTCCCCTGTGGTAGCTGCTGTTTTAAGAAAAAAAACTTACTTTCAGCTCAATTTGCTGGAAAAAAAAAAAACAACCCAACTCAATTTAAGGGGGGAATTTATTGGCTGCTTCTTTAAATTAAGATATATGACGTCTCAGATATTCTGAAGGACTAAGTCTGGTCACAAACCTACACTGACAATGTTACACAAGTGCTGTTAAAAGGCATGTCATTTAACTACTTCTGACCCTATTATAGCAGAGGCACCGCACTTCCCGGTCAAATTCAAACCTGTCTGCAATATTTGTAAAATTACCTGGAAAAAGGGAACACCACTATTTGTTTGACAGCACACACTTGTGTCCAGGGAAGATTTATCACTGAAGATACTTTCATTAAATTCCTGCACCACCTCTTCTTCCTCCAGTGAGTCCTACAAACAGAAGTTTCCAGTTTACATGAATGGCTAAATTCAGAGGGGATTTACAATAATTTGATCAAGTCCCTAAAATACGTGGCACAATCTTTTGAGAGATTTATAGATATTTACATGCACAACTATCAAGCAAAAAAGACCTTTTAAACATAAGACTTTGTTTTATCCCATCCTGTACATTTCCTGAGCTTTGCATGGATACTCACATTGTAACAGACGAGTGCAATTCAGAATGTAAAGGCTTCCAGAACTCTGTTTACAGAGTTGAACTGAAACACCTTTAAAGTGTTGTGCTAACTGTTCAATCCCATATCTCCTGGATGAGTGGTTACAAAATGGAGCCTTGTATTTATGCCATCTCACGTTTACCTGATCCACATGCTCTACCACCTTTGCTGCACTATTTAATGTAGCCATGAGTTCTGGTTGCTGTCGTCTCAATTGCTCAAGCAGCAGGTCACGAGGTTCTGTTCTCACAAGAGTCACTGGATACAAGTAGTCTTTTCTCTGTGGAGTTGTCCCTTTAATGAAGTTGATGTAAAAATGAATGGAATTATTAAACACTTCCAGATTTTATTAAATGAAATGTGGAAAGCATTCTTTGTAGACATTCTTGTCCATATTAAAAAAAATCCAAGACTATCAGTTACTTCATGTTCCCATTAGTTTTAGCTTATGAACTCGGTACTCAAGTAGCTTGCTGTGAGACCATTCCCCTTCCCATCCCCCACTGTGAATACCTGTTGGGATATCCACTTTAAGTTCCTCCTGCAGGAAGGCATTAACCTGAGTCAATCCATATCGTGCTTCCTCATGGAGTATCAGTTTCTGCTCCAGAAACATCTCCTTATCATTTTTAATGTGGTCCAGGAGGCTATTCAGTGACCTCTCTTCATCAGCTTTCTGTCTGTTAATCTGGTCTGTGACTTCAGCAACTGATGCATTACAGCTTTCATTTGCATTCTGAAAGACAGAATACCAAATTAACAATAAAATGAAGGCTAAGGTCTCTTGCCTAACTGATGGAGCAAGATAAGTTACATTTCAGGTTGTGTCACTAAACTTAAATGTGACCTCAAATTGAAGAGTTTGGCCATGCTGATTTATGTTCATTTTGAGAGCTGTATTTAAAATAATCCATTTCTTGGAACGTACATGCTATCCTTTGGGAACAGATGCCAATAGCTAGTCATAGGAACACAGACATTGCTATGCTGGATCAGACCACTGGTTTCTCAGATTCAGTATCAAGTCTCCAACAGTAAATAGCACTAAATGCTTCAAAGTAAGATGTAAATAATTGCATATTGGACAATGCTAGGATAAAAACACCTGCAAGAGGATAGGAAGAAAGTTTACATTTTAGAAAGCATTTTTAGCCCTTAAGGTTGCAAAGAAAGTATTACAGACATGAAGACATCTGGAATGAATAGATAGTGTTTTCTTCCTGAGTCTTCAGACAGCCTGAAACATTTAGCTGTGCATTTTCCTCACTGGGGTGTTAACTCTGAAGTCTAGTGACACTTTAAACATCAGTATTAAACTAGTTCATTATTTATTTTAGCAAAGGCATGGGAAAGGATTGGGAGTGAAATCCATGGATGGGAGAGTTGTTACAAGGTAGGAAAAAACAGACAGGGAAAAGAAGAATGTGAAAGGAAGAAAAATAAAGGACCAGAAATAGCAGCAGCCCCAAAGGGGAACATTTTCCCCACTGATTGATGCCAAACCTAACAATGATAATAATTAAAAGGCTAGCTACCACTTGAAAGCCATATTCTATACTTGATCACTATGCAAACCTTCCCACTGACAAATCTACTGTAGACTAAGGGGTGCATGCAAGTTTTCAAAGGGAGTGTGCTAAAGTTTTACACCAGTCTACAGGTCATGACTATGGACCAGATAAGTTGGATAATGTTTTTATGCTACCCACGAGCAGAATGCATTTTGTTATGTGCACCAATTGGAGGTGATGTGACACACACCACCTCCATATTGGTGCACATAATGTGGGAGGGGGCTTAGGGCTGGGGCGCCTTCAGGCTCTGGCTGAGGGTGTGGGCTTTGGGGTGTGGCTGAGGGGTTAGGGGTTCAGTGGGGCTCCCCAAGGCTACAGTGGGGAGAGAGGACCGCGTCTCCCCCCCGGCAGCACCTGGGCTGGGGAGAGGGGCGTCTGACCCCCGACATGGCTGGGCTGGGGCGCCGCGGCAGGCCCGGGGTTTAGGGAGAAGCATCTCTCCCTTTTGCTGCCCTGAGCGCTGCTTAATAGGCAGCTGCATGGCTGCGCAGCTTAGATGGAACTTAGATGGTTAATGTCACATATCAAAAGATTGGGTACATGTTACAGGAAACGAGAAGCAAGCCAACCTCTATCCTGATCAGGGGGCCTGTAGCATAACAATAGTACTGCAGAATGATATACAGATGACTTTGGATTTGTATCTACACATATTCTACTTTCTGGTCCTCTCCACTGAGAATTTCATAGTCTAATGAAAAGTTATCGGTTACCCTCTGCAAACACTGAAGTCGTTCCAGCTCACTGCGGGAGGAGGAGATCTGTTGATCAGTAAGGCAGTCAATCTTAGTATTTGCAGATTCAACCCATTCATCTGTCTCCTGACACACTGTGGTGAGAGTTCTGCGAAGCTGTTCACAGCATTCAGTGGACTCCTCCAGCAACTTTTTGTCTTCCTTGTTTAGCTGCCTGATCTCTCGTGAGAAGTTATCCAAAGATGCAATGTATTTGTTGTGGTGGGAAGTTGTACAACTGACTAGGTCTGTAGTTTGCCTGCATGAACAGATTCATAATATAGATCAGAGTATTTGGAAATGCTTATTTAAAAACCATCATGCATTTAATATGATTTGACAACAGCAGCAGTGACAGTCTAATTTCAAAGTAAGCCAGATCCAATACTATTATAAGAAGATTCCATTGGAATGTTTTCTGTTTAAGCTATTTATGCAGTAAAGCTTTCCCTAACCATAATCTAGTACAGCGCTCACCAACTGGTCAATCCTAGAGGATCTCCCAGTCAATCGCAATCTCCGGTGGTGCAGTGGGGCTGCTGCTAAGACAGGCTCCCTGCCTGCCCCGGCCCCACACTGCTTCTAGAAGCGGGCGGCACAGCTCCGTGAGTGCAGGGGGTCTTCCTCCATGTGCTGCTCCTGCCTGCAAGCACTGCCCCTGCAGCTCCCATTGGCTGGGAATGGGGAGCTGCGGGGGCAGTGCTTGCAGAGAGGTGCAGCGCACGGAGCCATGTGCCCCTCCCCCCCTCAGAAGCTGCAGGGGCTCATTGGCCCCTTCTGGGAGTGGCGTGGGACTGAGGTAGGCAGGGAGCCTGCCTTAGGGGCAGACACATTGTGCCGCCGACTGGGAGCCGCCGGAGGTAAGAGCTGCCCGGCGGGAGGCCACACCCCATACCCCCTCCTGCATCCCAATCCCCTACCCCAGGCTCAGCCCAGAGCCCGCCCCCTCTCCCAAACCCCAGCCTGGTGAAAGTGAGTGAGGGTGGGGGAGAGCAAGCGACAGAGAGAGGGGGGGATGGAGTGAGTGAGAAGGGGCCTTGGAGAAGGGGCAGGGTAGATCCTGGGTTGCCCTTAAATTCAAAAAGTGATCCTGTGTAAAAAGGTTGGAGACAACTGATCTAGTATTACTGCGGGATTTAATAAGTTATTACATTAATTTTGGCCAAGATTTTCAAAAGTGACTAATGACCAAGGGTATCCACTTGACAAGTCTTATAAAGACCTCAATTTTCAGAAGGTACCAAGCACCCACCCTAGGAAAATCAGATTTCTTCCAAGGGTCTCAAGTCACGACAAGTCACGAGCCACTTTTGGAAATCCTGGGCTCTAATGTTTAGTTCAGTCAGAGAGTCCATTTTTCAAGTGATAGATTAATTTACTATTGATATCAACTAATTTGCCTACAGAACTGAGTGTAAGCATGCAGCAGTAATCAGGGATCCATGCCCAGCCATATTTGATGACTACTCATAAATGTATAGTTCCTGAAAAAAATGGAACCTCTTGCTTGCAAGAGGCATAAAAGTCTCAACTTTGAGCAGAAATTAGGTCCACATATCTTCATATGTTGGGGAAATCTGAATCAGGATCTGAGTTTTGTGGCAGGACCCACTTCTAACAGGTGGGACTTGTCCAAAAAGAACATACTGCATGATAATCTACATTCATGGTAATCTATGTAAGAGAATGTTATAAGTATACGAAAAACAATATAGTTCTTACAGATGGACATTTTCCTGGACAACAGCAATAGCGGTCTTCAAGTTTCCACCCTTTTTAGATACACCACTTAAATTCTGCTGGGTTTCCTGAACCAATAAATTCAACTGGCTCTGAAGAGAAGCCATGAGTTGAGTTGTGCCCTATTAAGAAAAATGCAGTTATACACCGGACAGGGGTGTTACCTGCCTCAAAGCCATTAACACTTTCAACATAATTAAATTAAATTTAATAGATTCCTCATGGAAGGTATTATATAGCACATCAAAAAGTATAATACAGTTTAAAGCCATAACCACCAGTTGTGTTCAGGAAAGATGTAAACAATGGATTCACTTAGATTTTTGGTGTGTGTTGTGAGCAACAGTTTAGCAACAGCTATAGGCCACTCCAGGAGCAGACATGTGATATTTCCATCTCCCCTACAAGCTAGAAAAAGCATCACAATTGAGGCTGATTAACAGAAATAGGACAAGCAAACTAAATGAATGGGAAACTATGGTCATTGTACTGACTGATGAAGCAAGTATGAAGATCTATTACAAATGAGTTTAAGTCAAGCCAGGTGAAAAACACTGGTACAAAATGCTTAATTCCATCTTCTTGCTCTAAGAAAAAGGTGATACCTCTTTAAGTGCCAGCTTTGCCAGCTCTGCTTCTTCCTTTAAACTCTCACAGTCATTCTGAAGTTGAGCCAGAACACTGGTTATATCTTCCTGTAATTTATTCAGAGCGAGAGAGTGTTTTGTAAAGAAGGTGCTTGTTTCCTCTTTATGTCCTTCCATCTTTAGAGGGAAATAAATTACATGAAGGTTAGAAAAGGAAGCCATGAATTATGGTAGTTAAAGTGGAGGTTTTCATAAACCTAGTGCTATGACCATACACTGGTTATACATATACAAAATCTCTACACCCTAAAGAGCTTGCAGTTTAAAGGCACTACTGAATAAAGTATGGTGGACAAACCTTTGGCAGTTGTTGCAGGTAGGCTTTGCAGAAGTTTGAAGTTAAAGGGAGGTTGGTATATTAGGCAACAGGCTGTTCTAAACATAAGGGATGGTGTGAAACAGAGCACAGTAGAATGAGGACAAAAGGGGAGATGCTTGGGCAGGACAACAACAAAATGCACTAGAATACTAGGAAACTAGAAGTCCAAGAAGAAGTCTGTGTGAAAGAAAAATATCCATGCATTTACCTTTTCTGCCACAGCTGAACAGGTCTTGATGTTATTCTGAAACTGGTGGTTTACTCCCAATACAAATTCTACCACAGGTACCAGATTACTTAATGCTCTTTCCATTCCAGATTTATGCTCGTCCTGGAAAAGATGGTGGGGAAAAAAATTAAATACCAGACAGCTCCTCAATTCAAGTCTGCAAGAAATTATTCAGACTCATTTGAATATATTCAGGGCCCTGTGTATTCTGAAATTGCAAAATTTGCTCCAGAATCTCCCTTGCTGTAGAATTGTGCTCCAGAATCTCAACAATCATTAGAAAAAAAGGTTTCCAGACCTTCTGTTTGGGAAGATAGCCTTGAACATGTGAACAAAGTATAAACCAATACCAACCTACTTCTAAAAAGCCTGCAACAATGGCCCATCATCTTACTTCAAGCCCTAAAGATTCAGTAACCATGCAATTGAGGGCTCTGAGACTGCTCCTGAATTGAAAGTTATTTTTATTAACCTGACTAGACCAAGTTTATGGAGGCCCTTTAAAAGCAGGAAAGATCCATATTCCCAAAATAACTCAAGAGCATCTAGATTAACTAACCATCAATCTCTTCAACTCAGCTTTATTTTTTACTGACAGAGTCTCCTGTTCTAGTATTTTTTCAGAAACCCAAGAAGTTTCAGCAGACAGCATTTCCACAACAGAGGCAAAAGATGAAGATACGGCTGATGCAATAACATTAGTGGTTGAAGAGCTGGCAGACAGAAGGTCACCTACAAAGGTAAACAGAACATTACAAACTTTGTAAAGAGTTTTCCCAACAGTCCTATGGCATAAGAGGATAAGGGTTCATGTTAGGATACGCTAATAATGTGGTACTAGGACAAGAACAAACAGATAGTTTGCCCTGACCAGAAACAGTGCCTCTCATCAGTCACAAGTGTTGCCTACAACACAGCAAATTGAAGTGGATGTTTGGGCATAACCTTTGCTGTATGGGTATGATTACTCAACTTGGACTATCATTGGTGTGAAAAAATTCAGCTCTAGTATTTTAGGTAAAGCCTGGTCCTTATGTCATGTCATATCAATTTTAGGAAAGTCTTTGGTATTTCTGCTGCACAGAGTTCATGTAAGAAGTCAGAAGATAGACTGATATAAACTTGTTACACTTACCAACTAAATTAGTGTAAGATTCTATCATTTGTTGCTGTTTCAAACTGTTCTCATTAACAGAATCTTGTATTTTGCTAAACAGAGCATTCATTTGTCCTGCAAATCTGTGCTGGGCTTCTGCATTGTGTTGATCAACTACTTTTTTACGATCTAGTTTTGCATGGAGACCAGACACATCTTTTGTTGTTTCTTCAACTGTATTAAGCAACTAAAATAAAATTAAAAAAAAGTTACATTGTCAATCTTCAGATGAACCACTTCAGCCTCAAAACATAACTGAAGGGTGTACTATAGTCTTCGTTTAACTTAGATGATGAAAACTTAAACATATTGTTTAAAGTAGGAGTTGCATCCCTAGAGAAGGGAAGCCAAGAGTTTGCATTAACATGCTTTGTATATCACTAGTTAATTTCTTAATCCTTGTGTAAACTAGGATCAGGTGCTCAGGCATTCAGAAAGTTGCAGACAAGACATTGTTTACTCTTACTAACTTTGAGAAGAGACACACCAAGGCTTTAACATCACAGCAACCATTGTCCCAAAAACAGGACAATAGGAAGCAAAGGAGCATGGTGGCATCCCCTCGCTAAAGTGTAAATACACGCTTCCCTAGGACTCTGACATTTAGGTGGTTTCCCGCTACTTTTGTAGTGAATAACATAGAATTTGACAATGTAGTTTGCCTGCCAATTACTCCCGAGGGCATTCTGCGCCAAAACCATAAAAATTCTGTGCCAAAAAAATAAAAATTATGCGCATAATATTTTAAAATTTTGAAAAAAAATTATTTGTCAAATAAATGTGGAGGCTCCAGCAGGGCATTGGGGAGCACAGGCAACTGGCTGCACAGAGGTGGGAGATCACTCTGCAGCCCCCCCCCCCCCGAACACGGACTCATCAGTGAGGCTGCACCCAACCCCGACACAGCGCAAGGTGTTCCCCAGAAACATCCCAGGGCCCTGCCTCTCTGTGCCAGGTGCAGCAGGTGTGGGCAGGCAGGCTCAGCAAGGCAGGATCCAAGCATGGAGGGGCTTAGTGTGGGGGGATCCAGGTGTGGATTGAGAGGGTTCTGTGTGGGGAAATCTGGATGCAGGCAGCTCAGTGGGGGATCTGGATGCACAGGGGCTTGTTGGGGGGTTCTGGGTGTAACGGTAATGAGACTCTGCGGGGGGGGGGTCCAAGTGAAGGTGGTTGGGGCTTAGCAGGGTGGTCTGGGTGTAGGGGACTCGGTGGGGGGTCCAGATGCTGTGGGAGTGGGGATTGGTGAGGATCCAGGTGCAGCTGGTTGTGGCTCAGTGGGGCAGGGATCCAGGTGCGGGTGGCTCATCAGGGTGGTCCAGGTGCAGGAGGAGTGGGGCTCATCGGGGGTGGGGATTCCTGAGAGTGTGTGTGTGTGGGGGGGGGGGAGGATGATGCTCAGTGGGAGGGTCTGAGTATGTGGGTGTCTGGATGCATGGGGGTTGGGCTGATGGGGGAGCAGCTTCCTGTACAAGGATCCCTCCCCCTGCAGCTGAGGTGCAATGGGTGCAGGAAGCAGGACTGGGGAGTTTGCAGAGCTTCCTGCAGCTGGGTCTGACCCGGCTCTAGATGCCAGGACTAGCAGCTGAATCTGGTGCAGGTTAGGAGCCACCAGCCGGGTCTTCCCCAGTCCCACCCCCTACCCCACAGTGATTTACTTCTCTGCCAGCTGCCCTGGGCACCCAAAACATACTGCTAGGAGGGTTGTATGAGCACTCTTGTGGCTTCCCTTTGTTTCCCCGACAGAAAGTCATTTTTCTGCAGGGAAGCAAAGAAATCTGTGTGGGACATAAATTCTGCGCATTCGCAGTGGCACAGAATTCCCCCAGGAGTAGCCAATGCAAATAAACCATCTCCATTTGTTACAAGAAAGAACTCAACAGGAATATAGGTAAAGAAGAGTTGTAAATATATAGATACAGGATTTACCACTTTGAAGAAAAAGCAAACTTTTCTACAGCAAGTCACTGCTGTAAGAATTAAGAGCAGTACTAAGTATGAAATTATCAATATGCCCCAAAGTGTAACAGTGGCACGTAACACTATGTGGTGAGCAGTTCACTCAGTTAGTACAACAGGTTATAGGACTTTACTGCAGACCTCCTCTACAAAGTGTTTGCACCCTAGTTCTCCCCCATAATTTTATGGGACAGTTTATCCCATTTAGGGCTGGAGGTCATCCCTCGAGTTGCCATGTAGAATAAGCATTTGCTGGTTCACCACACTCTGGGGTGATGCAGACTGGAAGACACTGGAGCTCAGAGCTTTTAGGGCAGGATGACTTTGAGGAAGGCAGCATGCTGGTTAGTGAATAGTCAACCATCAAACTGTCACAAACAAACAAACTTGCGTCCCCTCCCCATCACTGATGTCCCCTCCCCATCACTGTGGAGTGAGTCAGTTCATAAGTCTGTTCCAGTCTTCAGTTTTAAGATCAGTTTGCAAGATACTGTACCAGTACAGTTTTCACAAGTCATTCCCTTAAAGATTAAGCATATTATTGATAGAATTGCTTATAGAGTATGGGAAGTTACACCTGCAATTAGTTATCAGAAATGCAATAACCTTGCTAGCAGTGCCATGCAGCTTTTCTTCAGTGCTCTCCAAAGCTGAAGCCACATATTCCTCCTCCACAAGTTGAATCTTGGTTTCTTGCAAGTTTTTCTGAGTGTCTTCCAGTTCTCTTGCCCTGATCTGCAGATTCGTTTTGCATTGTTCAAGTTCATTTTTATTAGCCATGAACAGCTCAGTGACCTAAAGTGCAATTGAAATAATGCAGTTAATGAGATACTGATTTTCAGAATTCTGAAGACCAACTTAGTCATACTTCCAAATCATATATTCATTAGGAAGAATATCTTCTCCCCCAAAAATGTGATTTATGCCAAATTATCAGATGACTGGTTAATTACAAATGCAGTCTCAGTTCTAAGCAGTATGTTTGATATTTGAGACCTTGTACACTAAACTTGAATACGTCTCAAAACAAGTACCAATGACACTTTTCTCCAAAACAAGAAAAGATGGTTAATCACAAGGAAAAGTTCTGTAGAATAATTACATCCACTTAAGGTTCTCCCATTAAAATCAGCCTAACCAAATACAAGGAGGAAAGAGATTCAATTAATATTACTTAATTTAGCTAAAGGCAAGACTTGTAACATCAATATTTGATAACTTTGTAGTTCCAGATCTTGGAGAATGTTTCTTATTCTCAGATTTAGCCTATTGCACATGTGCAATGAAAAGTCACCTTTTTTCACACAAACCCTGAAAAGTAAAAGCTGATCCATCCAGAAAAGAACATTTTAGAGTCCAATTTTTTGTTGAAAGTCCATCAGAGCAATGTTAAGCTAAGGCAAGCTTAAAACCCAAGTGGAATATTGCATTATGCTGTTACAAGTTACCATAGTGAAAAGCCACACTTAGTAAGGAGTTAAGCATTGGGCTTCCCTTTCAAATAATTATTTTTGATTAGGAGGTTTGAAGTTTAGCTTCAGCTTCACAAAACCGACTAAGCACACTCTGACTAAGCTTCCTAAAGTACCATTGGTATACAAACAGCCTTTGTTTAGACCTGGTCACAAAGTGCCAGTTTGCTGGAACCAAAGTGTATTGCAAAAGTGAGACAAGTTAGACAAACTTTTGTTGAATCTCAGACAGTGCACCATCAGAATCTTGTTGGCCAGGCAGGTTTTCCTTAGGAAACTTGTCTGGTTCCCTTCCCTCACCTGGGCTTCAAGGGTCCACAGCTATAGGGAAGCCTCACCTTGCCAGGGCTTCCAGAATCCCAGCTACACACCAGGGAGCCATAAGAAATCTGACTTGGCTGGGGTTTTCCGGACTTCCAGGCTACAAAACATGGAGTCAGGAGCCTGGAGGTCCTGGGACAGGCTGCCAGGATATGTGCTCCAGGGGAGGGGCAAAACCGACGAGAATGTCAATTTCATTCAGCAGCTGCCAGTCTATTCTGTTTCAGAAACACCATGCATCTGCTTCTGAAATAATCCCCACCCCCCCACCCAGGATTTCTGGTTTGTCAAAAGTATAGAAAAAACTGGTTTAGGTCAAAATTGGAAACCAAGTTTTGAAATCTCAGTTTCTTGCAAACAAGAAATCCTGAGTTTCAGGCAGCTCTACCTTTGTTCTTTTCTGACTGGACATATTAAATTATGCAAGAACTACAAACATCATCAGAAAGATTTAGATTTACAAGATGTAAACTCACAACGATCAGTTTGGAGTTTCTAAAAATATCACAACACCAAGCTCCTCCCTTTGATCTAGTTGTCCCCCCCAATTTCTTGTTTGCAGACAAGTATTGTTAAGACTTCACTTACTCTTTTCACTTCTTCCTCCATGGCACTAATTTTCTCAATGTACTCTGCAATTTGTTCCTCTTGAACTGTCACTTTTCCATTAAGAGCTCTAAAACAATAAGTGTAACATGATTGATTTAATAGTTACCTAATGCTTCTCATGCTGCGTGGTTATTTTAATGGTACCTTTATCCTAGCTTCCATATAAACTTTAGAATCATAGACTCGTACCACTGGAAGGGATCTCGAGAGGGCATCTAGTCCAGTCCCCTGCACTCATGGCAGGCCTAAATATTAAGACCATCCATGACAACTGTTTGTCTAACCTGCTTTTAAAAATCTCCAATGATGGAGATTACACAGTCTTCCTAGGTGATTTATTCCAGTGCTTAACCACCCTGATAGTTAGGAAGTTTTTCCTAATGTCCGACCTCAACTGCCCTTGCTGCAGTTTAAGCCCATTGCTTCTTGTCCTCTCCTTAGATGTTAGGGAGAATAATTTTTCTCTCCCTCCTCCTTGCATCAACCTCTTATGTACTTGAAAACTGTTATGTCCCTTCTCAATCTTCTCTTCCCTAGACTAAACAAACCCAATTTTTTCAATCTTCTCATAGGTCATATTTTCTAGGCCTTTAATAATTTGTTGTTGTTGTTCTCTGGACTTTCTCCAATTTGTCCAGATCTTTCCTCAAATGTGGCACCCAGAACTGGACACAATACTCCAAGTGAGGCCTAATCAGCGTGGAGTAGAGCAGAAAAATTACTTCTCATGTCTTGTTTACAACACTCCTGCTAATACATCCATAATAAGTATTATTCATTCAAATGCAACAAGGATTGGTGCCAGTTTGATTTGGACAGTATAATGTAGAAGAACCACCGTGTGTTTCTTCCTTCAGATGAACTATTTATTGACCAATGCACTCACAGGTATTCTGAGGCAGATAAGAATTTAGAGCAGAGGTCCCCAAACTGTGGGGCATGCCCCCCTAGGTGGGTGCAGAGGAACATTTGAGGGCCTGGGTGTAGATAAATCTCTGCATTAAGCATCTTCACATAACTTTCATATCACTTCGTATTATGCCTCTATTTTCATACAACTTTGTATCAGATCCTTATATATAAAAAACTTTGTATTGCGCCTAGGTATAATGTTAAAAAAAATGTCATTTTGCTAGGAGTAGAATAAGATCTCCCCCCACCACTTTTTAATCAATTGCCCTGTTGAATGAATGAGATGTGAACGAGGAAGGTGTGAAAGGCAAGCACCTCCAGACAGCTGCAACCCTTGGAAAGGGGATGGAAGCCAGACCCAAGAACAATAAAACATGTCAAGTGGGCTCACTAAAGAAGAGCAGACATATTGATGGCCTTGTTAGAAGCAAGCACCTTCTTTTGAAAACACCGTCTTTGAACAGCACTGGGTTAACACCAGAAAAAAGCAGCACGAAGGAACAACGGACACAGATACAGATTTTAAATCAGGTATAGATTTGCGTGAGAGGGAAGCTGCTATAAACATGAGGTGTCTTGCAGAGGACCCTGGGTCTCGTCTCGTCAACATGGGAACATCAATCAGGATCGGCAGAAGCCCCGGCTCCACCCCTCCCCCATCTAACTCAACTGGCCAGTGAAGTTAAGGGGAGCAACTAATTGGTAACAACAACAAGACGGAGTGTGCTTGTGTGAGTGCATGAGTGTAATATATATCATATGCATAAGATACAGTGTTAATTACTACATGTATTACCAGTAAGTGTGGTGCTTTGCCTTATTCCCCCTGAAAAGATCCTGTGCAGTACTTTAAGTACAACATGGGCCAGCCTCCACAGGGGGTGGGGAGGGAACAGTACCCAGCCCCCAACTGCAGCTCTGGCTCCACACCTGCCCCAGCCTCAGCTCCTGGCCGCAGCTCCATTCCCGAAGCTGAGGCTGCGGCCAGGAGCAGAGCCACACCCGGCCATGGGCCCAGCGGCTAGCTTCCACTGTGGCCCAGCTGCGGCTCCGTTTCGCTCCTGCCCCCAGCCTTGGCTGTGCTCCCCGCCCCAACTCCATCTGCGGCCCCAGTCTCAGCCCTCACCTCCCAGCCCTGGTGGGCACAGACAGAGGTAATGGGAGGGTGGGGGGTTTGCAACCCTGAAAAGTTTGGGGACCACTGGTTTAGAGAAGCTGACTTTGTACTAGCCGCAGTTCTTACAGGTACAAATGCTCCTATAAATTATGTTACATTTGAGGATATAGTTGCCATGCTTGACACACCGAGTTTTGCAATAGTCAAGGACTCACTCATAGTTTTCAGCAGAAATATAGATTCCATTTTTCTCTCGTGCAGCAGCAAGATCTCGTTTCAGGCGTTCAATCTCCTCTGTATATTCCTGTAACAAAAATGATCTGTAAAAGACTGAAGACCCCAGTTTGATAAATTACATTTCTACTTTGATTTCGAGTTAGCAAAGTGGTTGTTACGCTGTAAGATGTTACACATTACCTTAAGAAAAATTTTATACGGAAGGTAAAATAATGATGTGTTAGTACTGTTAGTTTCACATCTTGAAAGCAGTTACAGCATTGCAGAACCTCTCATTAAATAAATTTGATTAGATGTAAAGCAATAGTGCTCAACAGTAAAAGTTACCTAGGCAGTGTCTAACATCTTAAAATAACCACCTATAAAGTTCTTTTACTAAGGGTCAGTTTTATCTGATATGCTGTGTTATCTGTCAAACCTTAATGACTGATCAACTGTATGAGAGTCTGGGATGCGTGTGTCTGAGTTGAAGCACACATTGTGTTAATATTTTGCCAGAGTTTAGTTGCTACCATCTGAACAGGTATCCACATCAAAAGCTGTAACCAGTACCCTGATGAACACCCCACTCATCACTGAAGTGGTGCCTACAGGACAGGGTGAAATGGTAACATTGCCAAGGCTCAGCAATTTGGCTGGCCTGACAGAAATACATCTAACTAGCCTTTAATTTGTGAAAGCATACTGGAAAGTTACCTTAATGAGAGCTTTTTTTGTCAGCTTCTGGTTAACTTCAGGCTTATTCATGATATTCTTTGCTCTATGTGCATATTCTAGAGTGCTCAAAGTTTCCTGTATAAAAGTACAAAGACAGACACATGACCTCCAGATGAAGGTTTAAGATTTCAGTACTTCATCTGAACTTTTGTATAAAATTTACAGACTCCTGGAATAAGTATCCCACTAACAACAATGTAGGATGGATCAGCTTGCACAAAGGTAGGCAGGTTCAAGTCTTTACCTCAAGATTTACAGATGCAGGAGAAACTGTGGCAATTATAGATGTTTTTGTACGCCCTCCAAGAGAATCCTGCAGGATTCTAGTGAGTTTAGATTCCCTGTATGGAATATGTGGGGTTCTTTCTACAAGAGCAGTAATAACTCTCCCCAGAGTAAGCAGAGACTGATTGATATTTCCAGCTTCACGAGCTCTTTTGTCAACTGCTCCAGAACGACCAATGTTTTCACTTCCTGCAAGATCAACCTGAAAGGAGAAAAAAAAATGACATCTGTAACAATGCCTATCTTGTAAAGCTGAAGATAAAGAAGGATTCCCAAAATATCAATATGCCACCATGTGTACAGCCTAGCTTCCCTAAGACTTAGGAGTATCTATTGTATATTCTTCTCAATGGCTTCATAAAAACATAAGAGCTGTCATACTGGGTCAGACCAATGGTCCATCTTTCTCCAACAGTGGCCTGTATCAGGGCTTTAGGGTGGCAATTATAAATAGGAAAATTATGGCATGATCCACCCCATCTTCCATTCCTGGCTTCTGGTAGTCAGAGGTTTAGGATGACCCCAAGTATGGGGTTGTGTCCCTGACCATCTTGGCTAATAGCCCTTGTTGGACCCATCCTCCAAAAAAGAACTGAATAATTCATGAACCCAGTTATACTTTTGGCAACCACAACATTCCATGGCAATGAGTTTCACAGGTTAGTTGTGCACTGTATATAAAAACCCACCAACTTCCTCTTGTTTGTATTGAACCTGCTGCCTATAAATTTAATCACATAACCTGTATTTTAAATGTATGAAATACACCTCAATCTGTTGCTTGGTTACAGGCCCATTCAGTCCAATCTGGTAAAGCTAGTTCCCCTAGGCTACAGCCAGCAGAGTTGCCCTATAGTGCTTCCATTTGAATAGAAGACCATCCAGATTAATGATTCCAGATTGCTCTCTATTGTTAGTCCTCTGCTGGGTGCAAGTATTTCTCCTGACACCTCCTGGAATACCAGTCCAAGATGAAGGTACAAAGATATTTACAGTCAAAATAGCATTCACAAAACAACTCTGAATTTGGTATAGTTACATATAGACATATACTAATCAGTCACACTCACCATTTATTTATGCAGGACACAAAAATGCATGGTCTAACAACATAGGGCCAGATTTTTAAGAAGGTACAGACACACCGAGAAGGATTTTCAAAAGTATCTAAGGGTATGGCTACACTGGCGATTTGCAGCGCTGGAAAGCCTCCACCAGCGCTGCAATTAGTAATTGGCCGCACCTGCAGGGCACTTCCAGCGCTGCAACTCCCTGGCTGCAGCGCTGGCCGTACACCTCACTCAGCATGGGGAATAAGGATTCCAGCGCTGGTGCTGCAGCGCTGGTCATCAAGTGTGGCCACACACCAGCGCTGTGATTGGCCTCCAGGGTATAAGGATGTATCCCAGAATGCTTTTATAAATTACTCTCTTTGTTTTGTTATGCAGCCTCTCTTTGTTTTGTTGTGAATGAGCTCCGTGCGGAGCTCCGTTGTTGCCGTTGCTGCTGCTGCTTATCTAAAAAACAAACAGAGCTCCTGTTTGCTGTGATCATCTGTACCTGGCTGTAAACAATCAAATGAGAGGCAGGCAGGGAGTGAATGAAACAGCGGGGAGTCGTGTTGGCTGCAGGCTGTTTGCAATTAAGATTTAAGACTAAGGGGTTGGAAACATGTTCTGATTTTTCAAGGCAGGAAGCTAAACACACAGTGTTGGCTCCAAAAATCCACTCTCTCTCTCTCTCCCCACCCGCTCCCTGTCACACTAGACCCCACTCCACCCCCCTCTTTTGAAAAGCACGTTGCGGCCACTTACATTATGGGCAGCTATCCCAGCATTCATCACTCCCAGCAGCGCTGCTAATGCTGCAAATGTGGCCACACACCAGCGCTGGTAGCTGTGAGTGTGGCCACACACCAGCGCTGCTCCTACACAGCTGGATGACCAGCGCTGCAAACTACCAGCGCTGCAAACCGTAAGTGTAGCCATACCCTAAGGCTATGTCTAGACTGCCTACCTTGCAGTGGCACCGCTGTGCTACTACAGTGGTGCCATTGTGAGGAATGCAAGTTTAGCTGCTGTTTGCAGGCAGGAGAGATTGATCCTGCCGGCAAAATAAAACCACCCCCAATGAGGGGCAGTAGCTTTTTGTGGCAGTATCCACACTGGTGCTTTTTGTCATTAAAACTTTTGTCGGTCAGGGGTTGTTTCCTTCCCCCCCCACACACACACCCCTGACTGACAAAAGTATTAACAACAAAAGTGCAGTGTAGACATAGCATAAGTGCCTCTCCTATGAATTAATGTCAGTTGTTCAATTGAGACAAGGCAAAGCTTTATTTTCTTCTAGTTTGTTATTCTAGGATTGTCACCTTCATAGAACTCTGGTGTTTAATGCAGATACTTACCAAGTTTAGTTTCCCAATTTTAACAAGCTCTTCTCCATCTATTGTAGTTTCTTTCATGTGTATGGTGACTGAAAACACAGAGTGTGAACGACTGCAAAATAAGTCAGTCAGTTTAAAACAGACATCCCCATAAACCCAACTTTTCTTCTTTTTGCAAGACAATCACTTATGAAGTGCTACTGATATCAGTGGACTTGTACCAGGGATAAGTTTGGCTCATTGATTTTTATAGATGGGCACTTTTCTAATACATCATCTTATTTACTAAGCACGCTTCTAAATAGGTCCTTTAAAAATGAGATCCTCTGAAAGGCACTAATATATTAACAACATAGAAGGGTCAGTATCAGAAAATTCAGCCCAGTGTTTAGGTTTCAGGAAAAAAATGTGTGAAGACATAAAAGCAATAAACTCTATAAATATTTTTATACATTCAACTTATGGAAGCGTTAAAAAAAGAAAACAAACATGCCCTGTAGTGTTTGTAACCAATGCACTAAGTACACACAGGTACAGTATAGGAGAATCTGAAAAGCATTTTTACTGTCCAAGCTATGTAAATACAAGCAAGCAGTATTCAGTGATAAAAATTTAAAATTCAGTTTTTATCTAAGACATTAGTAAAGCTTAGGACTTATTTTTAGCTTGACAGTATCCCATTTACAAGTCTCACCACCATTGTGACACTGGTAAGAGATATGCAATAAACACTAGACACACCACTAATATGCAGATGCTTCTGACTGAGAACGTACAGAAGGGTGGCTAGAGAAAAGGAAACTATCTTTCCAAGAAAGGCCTATCAGCTAAGTGACTACAGCACACCATAAGTATGTGATCTCTGTAGGTATATTTACACTACAAACACTATCTGCATAGCTACATTGCTGTAGCTATGTCAGCATAACCCTGTAGCATAGACACATTTTACATTGGTGGAAGAGGTCTCCCCCCAATCAATGTAGGAACGCCACCTCTCTGAATGATGGTAGCTACCTCAACTGACTTGTTCTTCCATTAGCACAGCTGCATCTACACTGAGATTTAGGTCAGAATAGCGAAGTAAAGTCAGGGGTATGGATTTTTCATACCCCTGACCAACATAGCTATATCAACCAGGCCTATATTCCAGGGGGAATTTGTTTCAGTTCCTATTAGTACATACCACAACACTTTTCACTTACTCACTCCTAGGGCAATCAGGCTTTTTGTTTGCCTTTTGCCTAGCCATTTGTCAAAAAGCTTCAAAAGCTAAACTTAGTACTTGAGTTACTATTAAGTGTTGTTATTCTAGGTACCATACTGAGGAATGTTTTTTTCTCTTGTGCATCTTGGCAGAGGTCTGGTATCATTCTGGTGCTTGTGTTGACTGGACATCATGAGTGAACAAGGAGTAATGGTCTCAAGTTGCAGAGGGGGAGGTTTAGGTTGGACATTAGGAAAAACTTTTTCACTAGTAGGGTGGTGAAGAACTGGAATGGGTTACCTAGGGAGGTGGTGGAATCTCCTTCCTTAGAGGTTTTTAAGGTCAGGCTTGACAAAGCCCTGGCTGGGATGATTTAGTTGGGTTTGGTCCTGCTTTGAGCAGGGGGTTGGACTAGATGACCTCCTGAGGTCCCTTCCAACCCTGAGATTCTATGATTCTATGTGAGTGAGGAGGCCGAGTCTAGAAACAGCATGCTGCCCCTCAAAAAGAGCTACCTATGCACATGACCACACAGGCATTTTGCCTACCTGTGTCTTCCAAAGGCAGAATGCTTCCAGGTGTGCCTGTGTTGTGCTGCACTCTCCACATCCTGCAGGATGATAGAGGTGTGACTTACAAAGCCACAGTAGAGCCCTAATCTTGAGAGCCTAAACTAATATGGGGACCACAAGCTCAAGCAGGGTTCAGTGTAATTTCAAAATCTTTGACTGTTTTGGTCACACCAGGTTTGTTACATCAAAAATATTACATCTTATAAAAGGAAAGTTTTGTACCTAGAGTACGCATTCATGTAAGTAGCTGCAGTTGTTCTTTTCGCTGCTCCTCTTTCCAAAATCTGATACACTTCATCCTTGTTGTGCACAGTTATTTCTTCCAATCCTTTGATAATCACACCCCTCTGTCAAGACGGAAGTTTATGTTACACATCTTTTTTGTCACACATCTTTATTTAGTCATTCCAAGAGCCCCACTTAAGTTTTAGAATTCAGATTTGTACCTTGTTACGGGGGTCATCAAACATTTGAAGTCTCTCCCCTACATCAGGAGAGGGATTCAAAAGATCAAAAAGTTCCTCGTTGTAGATTTCCAACAGGGAGACTTTCACAGAAAATTCCGTACCATTGTCTGAAAGTTTTTCAAATATTTGATGCAGTGTACGGGGGATTATACCAGCTAGTGGATCCTATAATTAAAGCACAGATGAGTTTATGAAATACCAGTGCCAAGAGAAGACCAAAGGGACAGTGAGCATAAAGAGGAGAACTAAGTTTAGGGAAATCAACATAACTTGTTTTAAAGATGAGAGTGACACAAATGGACCATTCTTCATAGGATAATTTTCAGAGCTTGCAGAGAGGTTTGAAACAAAATCAAGTTTATCTAAGAGAATATTCATAATTTTAAAAAAGATGTTTAATGGTAAACTCTTAATGTTAGAGTAGGTGAGTCTGAAATGAGAGTGTCAGCATACTTGCAAGAGACCAGTTCCAACCAAGTTTTCATTAGCTACAGCTAGCCTTCTGCAATATACTCACATTGAATTACAACTCAGCTAACGAGCTTTTAATAGGAGGTCAGATTTACCTCTTCCCATGTATATTCTTCATCAGGTGATCTCTCCCCTTCCATTGTGAAGGTTTTTCCTGTACCAGTTTGGCCATAGCTGTGTGGCAGAATTTGAAGATTAAAAGTATATACTTGAAACTGAAGTTAATGTGTTAAGAAAGTAGTTTGGGGGCACTTACGCAAACACAGTACAGTTATATCCCAAAATAACTTCATCCAAAATAGGACAGACAACATTCCGGTAAACCTCAATTTGTTTTGCTTGTGCTCCAAAGACCTGTTGAGGCAAAGTCAGATGATCACATTTAGGTATTCTCTGATGTGTTTCACCACTTGAAATTAGCACACAGTACAACTCCATGACTGATTATTTAGAGGGAAATTTTTTCCAGCAGACATCTAGAAGTCAGTGACTCAAAGAAGAGTTACCATATCAAACGTGTAAGTCTTCCTTGCTGTCTTATCGGTTACTCCTCCAGTACGGACGCTAACTTCCTTTCTTGCATGGTCACAGTCTACAACAGCATGAGAGTTTGCTTTGCGCTCCGACACATTAAAGGGCCTAAAAGACAAGATTTAAGAATACATCTCTCTCATCAGCAAGGATATGAATCAGGTTTGACTAAGTGGTGCTTGTATTTTGGTTTAAAAATCCAAAAGCAGCATAGCGCTTGTGCAGTATAAACAGCAAAATGTACTTGCTTAATCTAGGAGAAGTTTCCCCCATTTACCTTTAAACCACTAAAGAGTGTACTCGATGGATATTTGGCATGTTTGCAGCTATTTTGCTGTTTGTGCATGTATTTTCAACAAGTTTATTGCATCTAGAACACAGGAGAAACACATACAATAACTAATGTGAACTAAAAAAGTGAAGTTTTATTTAGACTTGTCAGTTTGTCTAACAATATGCCAAATTATATTTCACTAAGGGTTAAATATACTGCATAATTCTTATTGTAAACATCTTTATAAGAAAATCTTGAATGTAGCATAATCCACCATGGATCCCTAGCAATACATCTAGTCAGTAATTGTGACTTCTCAGCAGTGGTCATCATCCAGAGTTTGAAGAAAAAGCCCAACCTCCTACAAAGCACGTGCCCAATTGTGTAGTGTTCTCACATGGAGCTGTAAAAGAAAGGATTTCTTCTTGAACAGGTTATACCCTAAAGCATACATTGTTATTAACCTTGTGAATAGCCTTTCATTTAGACCAAAGACCGGGAAACAATTTGGTTAGCTAAAAATGCAATGGAAAAAGTTGCCCAACATGGTTATACAGTAGCTAAACTTCTATTAAAGTTGGTTTGATATGGGAGATGGAATAAGTTTCTTATTGGACTGATTGCTTGAGTACAGTTGAGAAAAGAGGGACTCAACTTCATCCCATGTTGATGGCCTTGGGGCAAAGAATATCTTACCCAATTTTTAAGGCACCATGTAAATTTACAATGCTTATAAATAGAGCAGTAGATATCACCAGAACCATTTGAATGCTGATACATTATTGCTATTATGAAGACCTACTCACAAGCACTAACAAAAAAACAAAAAACAAAAGTTTTTGGTTTTTGTTTTTTTTTTAGCAAAAGGACTTTCCAGATATTTGAAGGGCAGGGTAGAGATGAGACATTGTTTAAGGGATTTTTGGGAAGTTCAATAGAAATATGATTTGTCATTTAATGAGTTGCTGTCTTCAAAGGACAGGAGCTACTATAAAGTCCTGGAATGGAGTTCAGTCCTAGGGACTAGGTTGCTATAGGGATGTCCAGAACTGTGTGAATAACCCTAATACTAGACTTATGGAGCCAGTTAATATTTGCAATATATACGGATGTTTAGCAAGAAGGAGGCAGAATGGAGTTTTTGTCTGTTAGTTTGTTGTGTGCTTGCTTGCCCTGTGCCTGCTTGATTGAAGTTTCAGTGTAGTCTCTTCTGGGGGCTGTGTGCTGCGCCAAGCAACCTGCTAGCTAGGCTGAGAGCTAACTAATGAGGTTCTAGCCTGCTATCCTTTGATCCCTAGTCCCTTGACAAGGGGGTATGGGTAATTCAGGGCAGACAGGGGTTTAAAAAGCCAGCTCCTAAGCAACTAGAGGAGCTAACAAACAGCAGAAGCAAACAGGATAGTTTTGAGAAGGCGTATGACAGCGAGCATGAGAGTCATATACACCGAACCTGAACACTAACACACACACACACACACACACACATATACACACACACTTTAGGCCAATAATGTCCCCAAAACACCAAACCCAACCCCTGCAAGAGTAAAAATAAAGCAGGCAGAAGTCCAGCAGCAGAGTCGGGGCTATCCAGTTTATTGCACTGAATGCAGCATGTAAGATTAGCTGCCTTGTGGGCAGGTGCCATATGTATGCCTTTGGAGCAAGCAACTCATGCCCCTTAGAGACAGAGTATGGGCTCTTGAAACCAGAGTGGCTGAATTGGAGGAGCTAAGGGAGATAGAGGTACATAGATGAGACTTTCAGGGATACAGTAGAGTTGTCCCCCACCCCCCTGGTGTGAAAGCCTCTGTGCCGTTGAAGAGCATAAACGTCTCAGGGAAGGCAAACATCAAGCTGGAGCAAAGAGAAACAATCCCATAGTTGGTACCTTCCTTCCAGATGTCATGGTATCCTCTCGCAGTGATGAGAAGAAACCCCATTTATTAGAAGAGACAGGCAATAGTAATAGAGGATTCAAATATTAGAAATCTAGATAGTTGGGTTTGAGAAGACCGGAAGAACCGCATGGTGAATTGCTAGTCAGGTGCAAAGGCTGCAGACCTCTCAAGACATCTAGATAGATGTATGTGCAATGCTGGGGAGGAGCCAGTGGTCATAGCAAATGGTAGGAGAAAGGTCCTAGTGCAGGGGTTCTCACAACAAATTTTTTGGTGGCTGCTCTGACAATTTTTCCTAAAATACTTTATTAACTTTGGGGGAAACAAGTCCAAATCATTGTAAATTATTTATGTAGGGGTTTTGTGTCTCCGAGGGGGGATGGAGCGGAGGGGCAGGGCCCAACCATTGTTGGAGGCCCTGGGTTGGGGGCTGCTACTCCCCTCCTCAATCACGTCCCAGAAGGCTGTGGCCACAAGAAAAGCCCCCTGGTGACCACATGTAGTCATGGTGGCCACATTTGAGAAACACTGTCCTAGTGGCCAAATTTAAGATGCTAGTTAAAAAGATTGAGATCCAGGGCCTCCATGGTAACATTCTCGGAAATGCTTCCACTTCCATATGCAGGGCCTGTTAAGACAGGCAGAACTGCAGGGTTTCAACGTATGGAAGAGATGGCGGCGTTGGGAGGAGGGATATAGGTTATTAGGAACTAGGGAACTTTTGGGGAAAGGAGGAGCCTATACAGGAAGGATGGGCTTCAACTAAACCAAAATGAACCAGACTGCTGGCATGTAAAAATAAAAAGGTCAAAGGAATTTTTGAACTGAGGGATGGGGGAAAGCAGCACACAGTTCAGACAGACATTCCTGAGGGGAGGATTTATTAAAAGGGACACTCTATTCCCTGGAAAAGAGAAGAGGATAGAAGTTGATAAAGTGCCAGTGGGAACTGAAAAAGAAACAGTCAAACAAAAGAGTCCCATGTAGTCATCACAAAGAAAGGCAACTAAATATTGAGAATTTTTACAAGCATTTGTATACAAATGTTAGAAAACTAAAACGTTAAGCTGGGTGAATTGGAGTGCCTGGTATTAAATGAGGATATAGATATAATAGGCGTCACAGAAAGTTGGTGGAACAATAATAATCAATGGGACACAGTAATACCAGGGTATGAAATATATAGAAATAACAGAGTAGACTGTACTGGTGGAGGTGTGGCACTATATGTAAAAGAAAAGGGAGTCAAATATAGTAAAAACCCTAAATGAATCAAACTGTACCATAGAATCTACATAGAAAGAAATCCCATGCTTTAATAATAAGCGTATGGAAGCAAGAACATACTACTGACCAAATGATCAGGATGATGACAGTGACTGTGAAATGCTCAGGAAGAAAAGAGAAGCTACCAAAAAAAATCAAAACAAAAAAAAACAAACAAACAAAAAAAACAAAAAACCTAAAACCAGAAAACATAGTAATAATGAGGGATTTCAACTATCCCCATATTGACTGGACACCGGTCACCTCAGAACAGGATGCAGAGATAAAGTTTTTAGACACCACCCATTAATGACTGCTTCCTGGAGTAGCTAGTCCTAGAACCCACAAAGAGAGAGACAAGTGACACACAGGATCTGGTCCAAGAGATGAATATAGCTGAACTGCTCAGTAACAGTGACCATAATGTAATTAAATTTAAAATCCGGGGGGGGGGGGGGGGGGGGGAAGGAAGCGGGGGGGGACAGGGGAAAAACCAAAGAAATCCACCACTGTAGTATTTAACTACAAAAAGGGGAACTACACAAAAATTAGGAAGCTAGTTAAATGGAAATCAAAAGGAACAGTTACAAGAGTAAAATGCCTGCAAGCTGCATGGACACTACATAAAAATATCATAAATAGAGGATCAAACTAAATGCATACCCCTAATAAAAACAAACAATAAGAGGATCAAAAAATGCCACCAAGGCTAAACAGAAGCAAAAATACATCCTTTAAAAATTGGAAATCAAATCCTATTGGAAACAGAAATGAGCATAAACTCTGGCAAGTGACATGTAAAAGTATAATTAGGAAGGCCAAAAAAGAATTTGAAGAGCAACTAGCAAGACACAGAAACTAACAACAATTTAGTTTTTTAAATTATTTATTTAAAAAAGGAAGCCTACCAAACAATCAATCTTTGTACCAGATTACTAGAAAATAGCTAATGTAACATCAATTTTTCAAAAAGGCTCCAGAGGCGATCCTGACAAATAGAGGCCGGGTAAGCCTAACTTCAGTATCAGGTAAATTGGCGGAAACTGTAGTAAAGAATTATCGGGGACATAGATGAAGAAAACATTTTGAGAAAGAGTCAACACTGCTTTTGTAAAGAGAAATCAGGCTTCACCAATCTATTAGAATTATTTGAAGGAGTCAAACAAAGATTGTTAGCTTTGTTTGGGATAGTAAAATTCCATTTCCATCCACATGGGAGAGGGTATAAAAGACCCAGGAAACATCTGTTTTGTCTTCAATTCCTGTTTCATTTGTCTGGATTGGATTTCTAAAAAAGAAGCTCTAAACAAGGACTGATGACCCCCCCAAGTTGTTTGGATAATTTCTAGAGACACTTTTGCAAACTAAGGTGCACGAAGGTGGGAGATCACCCTGCAGCACCCCTACCCCTGGGAAATGGACTCAGCGGTGAGGCTGCACCCGACACTGACACAGCGCAAGGCTTAGGCCTGGCCCAGAAACACTTCAGGGGGGACTGGATGCAGGGATTGAGGTTTAATGGGGTAGGGTTCGAGTATGGGAGTGCTAGGGGGTTCTGGATGTACAGGGTGAGGCTTGGTGTGGATGTCTGGGTATGGGAGGTCCAGATGCATGGAGAAGCAGCTCCCCATACAATGACCCGTCCCCCCACAACTGAGGTGTGATGGGGGCAGGAAGCAGGGGAGGATGCTCAGCTTCCTGTAGCTGGGGGAGGTTTCTGGGGGTGAGTCTGACACAGCACCAGCCACTCTTTGTAGGGGAAGAGGAAGTCCCATCCTCTCCTGTCTCCAATCTAACCGTGATTAGCAGCTTATCACAGATCAGGGTAGGAGCCACTGGCTGGGGTGTCCCCAGTCCCGCAGTGATTTATCTCTGTCGGCTGCTCCGGGTGCCTGAAACGATGTACCTATGCTATTAGGGTGTGATGTATGACTACTCTTGCAGCTTCCCTGTCAGAAAGTCATTTTTCTGTGGGGAAACAAAGAAATCGGCGGGGGCCATGAAGTCTGCACACATGCACAATTCATCCAGGAGTAGTTACTAGACTATTGACAACAGAGCAATTATTGGGTAAGATCTGAGAACTGCCACCTGATGTGCCAAGGCTACCTCTGCTCCTGCTTTCCCTGCCAGCTCAGGACCCCAGCACCCTGTCTTGCTGAGCCAGACACGGCCATCTGCTCCAACACAGACCCAGGGTCTGAATTACTTGCCACAAAGGTGCAGGCTTCATTGAAAGCAGCTTACGGAAGTGTTCTTGTCTTTTACACTCAGATGCCCAACTCCCAATGGGGTCTAAAACCCAAATAAATCCATTTTACCCTGTGTAAAGCTTATATAGGGTAAATTCATGAATTGTTCGCCCTCTATAACACTAACTCTATAACCTCCCCCAGGTATTAATACATACTCTGGGTTAATTAATAAGTAAAAAGTGATTTGATTAAATACAGAAAGTAGGATTTAAGTGGTTCCAAGTAGTGACAGACAGAACAAAGTCCAAGCAAAATAAAATAAAACAAGCAAGTCTGAGTCTAATACAGTAATACAAC
Organism: Mauremys mutica; assembly: GCF_020497125.1. Lineage (NCBI taxonomy): Eukaryota > Metazoa > Chordata > Testudines > Geoemydidae > Mauremys > Mauremys mutica. Next base: position 98,688,881 of record NC_059078.1, read on the forward strand.
TGAGTACAGGTAAAAATCTCACCCTGAGAGATGTTTCAATAAGTCTCTTTCACAGACTGAACAGCCTTACTAGTCTGGGCACAGTCCTTTTCCCTGGTACAGCCATTGTTCCAGCTCAGGCGGTAGCTAGGGGATTCCTCATGATGGCTGCTTCCCTTTGTTCTGTTCCACCCATTTATATATCTTTTCCATAAGGTGGAAATCCTTCGTCCCTCTCTAGGTTTCCACCCCCTCCTTCTCAATAAGGCCTTGGCTACACTGGCGCTTTACAGCGCTGCAACTTTCTCGCTCAGGGGTGTGAAAAAACACCCCGCTGAGCGCAGTAAGTTACAGCGCTGTAACGCGCCAGTGTAAACAATACCCCAGCGCTGGGAGCGCGTCTCCAAGCGCTGTAAGCTAATCCCCACAGGGAGGTGGAGTATCTGCAGCGCTGGGAGAGCTCTCTCGCAGCGCTGGCACCGCGACCACACTCGCACTTCAAAGCGCTGCTGCGGCAGCGCTCCCGCGGCAGCGCTGTACAGCTGCAAGTGTAGCCAGACCCTAAGACACCAGGTTAAAGTGGATTCCAATTCAGGTGACATGATCACATGTCACTGCAAGACTTCATTACCCACTTGCCAGCACACGTATACAGGAAGACTTACAGGTAAAATACACCCATCTGAAGTCAATTGTCCTAGTTAATGAGAGTCATCAAGATTCCAAACCACCATTAATGGCCCACACTTTGCATAATTACAATAGGCCGTCAGAGTTATATTTCATATTTCTAGTTTCAGATACAAGAGTGGTACATTTATACAAATAGGATGATCACACTCAGTAGATTATAAGCTTTGTAATGATACCTTAGAAGAGACCTTTTGTATGAAGCATATTCCAGTTACATTAGCATATTTTTATAAAATCATATAGAGTGCAACATCACAATATTAACCTGGCTTCTTGAGATCAGAAGGACTCTGTTTGATGAAATGGGGTTTCAATAACCACTGCATCTTTGACTTCATGTTAACAAGTGTAGTGAGACAGAAGCAGTGCTCCCTCTAATTTTTCCCACACGTGTGCGGAATGAATTTTGTTATGTGCACCAATATGGAGGTGATGTGTCACACATCACCTCCATATTGGTGCACATAAAGTTCATGTGGCGGGGGTGGGGCCAAGGGGTTCGGCGTATGGGAGGGGGCTCAGGGTTTGGGCAGAGGGTTGGGGTGCAGGCTCTGGGGTGGGGCCAGGGATATGGGGCTTAGGGCTGGGGCAGAAGGCTGGGGTGTGGGCTCTGAGGATGAGGGGTTTGGGGTGCAGGCTGCGCTGGGGCTATGGTGGGGAGAGAGGACTCCCCGCAGATCTCTATCCCTGCAGCAGCACCTGGGCTGGGGCCATGGGATGAGCGCCTCTCCCCTGGCCATGGCAGGTCTGGGCTGGGGGAGAGACACCTCTCCCCACCACAGCGGGGCTTAGGGAGAGGCATCTCTCCCCGCCACAGCCCTGAGTGCCTGTGTGGTGCTTAATAGGCTGCTGCGCAGTCACGCAGCTTAGAGGGAACTTAGAACAGAAGATAACTTTTGTTACTCGTTTGGTATATCTAATGGTAGAATAACCACCAGTTTGGGGTGAGCCTGCCCTATTTTTCAGCACTTTGTTCTGAATCTGGTATTCTCCGCTGTGACCCACTGAGGTATGGTGACACTACTTAAGAAAGAGATCTTGGAGTCATCTTGGATAGTTCTGTGAAAACATCTACTAAATGTGCAGCAGCAGTCAAAAAAGCTAACAGAATGCTAGGAACCATTAGGAAAGGGATAAAGGAGGATGATAAAAAAAAAATTAAAAAAAAATCAATGCCACTACATAAATCCATGGTATGCCCACATCTTTAATACTGCATGCATTTCTGGTGGCCTAAACTCAAAAAAGATATACTAGAATTGGAAAAGATACAGAGAAGAACAACAAAAATTATACGGAAGCTGTTCCATACCCACATTAAAGAGAGGTTAAAGAGACTGACTGTTCAGCTTGGAAAAGATATGACTGAGGGGGATTATGCTAGAGAGCTATAAAATCATGAATGGTGTGGAGAAAGTGAATAAAGAAGTGCTATTTACCCCTTCACATAACACAAGAACCAGGGTCACCAAATGAAATCTTTAGTAAAAGGCAAAAGATTTACATGCTCTGAAGAATAATAGGCAGCAGATGTAAAACAAACATAAGGAAATACTTCTTCACACAATGAACTTGTTGCCAGGAGATGTCATGAAGGCAAAAGAGTAAATGGGTTTAAAAAAAGAATTGGATAAATCCATGGAGGATAGGCTCACTGTGGCTATTAGCCAAGATAGTCAAGGATGCAACCTCAGGCTCTGGATAGCCTTAAGCCTCTGACTGCCAGAAGCTGGTACTGGATGACAGGGGATGGATCACTCATTAATTGCCCTGTTCTGTTCATTCCCTCTGAAGCATCTGGCAGTGGCCACTGTCAGAAGACAGGATACTGAGCTAGATGGACCATTGGTCTGACCTAATATGGCCATTTTTATATTACGTTCTTAATAATCCAATGCTCACTGAAAACAGGAAACAAAGTGGTACACTTGAATCTTGCCCCAAAACAGGCAACTTCAAAAGCTATACTCCTGTTTTGGAATATCCTTGGTTTACATGACCCTCAAACCACCAGCAGCACCATATATAGTTTTAGGTCAAAATCTCATTGAGAGTCTCATTAAGTGTTTGCTTGCTAATCACAATCAGAAAATAATAAAAAACCTCCTCAAAAACATCCTCTGAACCCATTATTTCGTAAAGTGAGAATACAAACACTAGTTTGGCCTTGTCTACACTCATAAATAGCCCCACTCCAATCAATGTTACTATACTGACTCCGAACCCTAAGCAAAGACAAAGGCTGTGTTTACACTGCCACTTTCAGCTCTAAAACTTTAGTTGTTCAGGGGTGTGAAAAAACCATACCCCTGAGCAACAAATATTTTAGCACTGAAAAGCGCCAGTATAGACAGTGCTTTATCACCGGGAGCGATAAAGTTACCACCCCTCATTCGGGGTGGTTATTTTTTTTATCACTGGGAGAGCTCTTCCCTGGCGATAAAGCAGGACTACACTGCCCATGTCACAATGCTATAACATGGGCAGTGTAGACATACCCAAAGATATGCAGTGGTTGGCAGACTGTACTAAAAGGTTTGCTTGGAGCACATTTTTTTGTACTCTTAGGTGTCAGTGCCAGAACATTTGCACAGACTGCTGAATGTGTATTCCCAAGTGTATTTTAGTGGTTCTGTTCATTAGTTTATGCCAACACCTTATAAGAAATTAGACAGGAAGCTCTTCAAGGTGCAAAGACATCTATTATGTCTTGTATAGGTCTAAGCACACCAGCTCTTTAATCGTCACCTATAACCCCACATTGAACCATTTGAACTAGATTACGCAAAGTGAGCCATTTTCGTCAAGATCCTTTAGGTACTGAAGTGATACAAAGTTGAGCTGGCTATGAGGAATTTTGTAACATTGCACATCTCCAATGGAGTCTCAGAGTTACAACATATGGTACATTTATCAATACAATATGCAGTATATCCACATTTAAGGTCCAGAATAAAGTGCAAGCTAAACATGACAGCTCTGACATCACAGTTGCAGAGCTGTGAAATTGACAAGCCACCCACCATTCCCAGCCCAGAGCACTGGTGGATGCCCCCCGGGGCATCTCACCCTGGCTTCCAGCTGGGAGCAGGATCCCAGTCGCCCAACTCTCCAGGGGAGTTGACAGCTAACAACGGATGTAAAGAACACAGGGTCTACAGACACTGAGTCACCCTAACTACACTGACATAAGCCCTACACCTTTCCTTGAGGTGGTTTTACTATGTCGGCATAGCTGGGGAGTTACATCACTGGGAGGAGCATTTCAGTGTGTACACCTCCACTGTTTTGTTGACAAAAGCTGACATTTGTTGACAAAACTGCAGTGTAGACAAGATGTACTCCAAATCCGGAGAGGAGTCACAAACTAGTTCTCCAGAGACAAAAGGCTAGCAAATGGGCCATCACCTGGTTAAGGGGCCATTCTTTGGCAGGAAAGAGGTTGATGGTGAAAAATCTACATCTTAACAATGAAACAGGGTGGACAGTCCACAAAGACTGTCTCCTGAACCCCACCCAGAGATGATTCTCAACGAAGAATAAAAAATATAAAAAAGGAGAGTTTAAAAAAATTCTACTACAAAGCTGTCATGTAAGGGTACTGTTAGGCTAATGTTAACTTGTCCAATTAGTCTTACATTAACATAGTTCAGGCATTTATTTTCTTTGAAGGGAGAAGCATACTTTGGTAAGACATGCATTTGCAAGTCTGAAGCTCATCATGCTTTGCAAACATATCAGACCTGGGCCAAGACTAATCAGGAGATGTCCCAGACTTGAACGTCCGAGAAAGTACTTAAAAATGGGCGCTTTAGTTAAAATGTCCCCTCAGCCATAACTACCTCACCATTAACTCCACCCTTCTAAGGCTTTACACAGTTCTGACCACAGGAGTCTTTGGCAGCCTCCTCAGCAGGCCCCAATGGATGCTGTCCAGCACTAGTTATTTGCCCATGGCGGTAACAGAGAAGCTCACGCTGCCCAAGTAGGATGACCAGATGTCCCGATTTTATAGGGACAGTCCCGACGTTTGGGGCTTTGTCTTATATAGGCTCCTATTACCCCCACCCCCTGTCCCGATTTTTCACAGTAGCTGTTTCGTCACCCTCCGCCCAGGAGGAGCCGTCACGGGGGGCACCGGACCCGCTTACCTGCATCTCACAACCACCTGGATATTCTTCCCTTTCTCCTCTTTCTTAGCGCCGCCCTGGGAGCTCACGGCCGCCGTCGCCATTGTCGCGGGGAGCCTGCGGAGGGGAAGGAAGCGGTGAGTGCAGACTGGCTGCTCCCCGATCGGCGGACAGAGCTGAAGGGACAACAGAGCGCGTCCCCCCGGAGCGCTCTACAGCCCTGCCCGACAGCCCGGGCGGGGGAGCATCATCCCCCTCCCGCGGGGCACCGGGCGGCGCCTTGCCCCGCTCACGCAGGGAACCCGGCGCCGAGCGCAGCGGCAGCCGGCCACGGAGAGGGAGCGTCGCCCAGCAAGGGAGCCCCGAGCTCAGGCGGGGTCCCCGGGAAAGGGGGGACCGACCGGCCGGCCCGGCGCCCCCCCCCCCAGCGATTAGCGCGCAGCCTCTCCCCCCAACCTACTGTCGCCACCCGCCAAGCTGCTCCGGCCGCTTCCTGTCGCTACGCGCCTAGCCAGGGGCGCCCCTTTCCCTCGACAACTTTGAACCGCGCGCCAGGACTTCCGCAGCCAATCAACGGAAAGCCGCGCGGCTCGTGGTGCAGCATGGGACTTAATTTAAATTTCGGGAACTTGAGGGCAGGGTTGTACTTGAACTGACGTCACAGTGGGGTGCGGGCGGCGCACTCCTCGGCCGTGAGCGTTCGGGACTCGAACCAGGTCGCCTGCGTCCCACGAAGCAATGGCTGCTGGGAATGATGGTCCCCCTCCCCGGAGCACTGCATGCTGGGAGTGGTAGTTTCTGCCTGCCGGTGGTCACTTGGGTCCAAGAAAGGATGCGTTGCGTTGCGTGCTACGGCGAATCTATCCCTCTGCAGTCGGATCGGGCGCTGCGTGCTGTGGACTGTCGCCTCACGGCAGTTGTATAACTGCTGTCGGGGGAAGGTTTGGTTTGGGGACATTATTACACCTGTCTTCGGTGGCTGTAAAGGTATTTGCATCACAGGAAGCCCATGCAATGTAACCCTCTGAAACCGTTCCCAGTGGTTTTTCTTTCCTTATAGCAAGAACAATGAACAGACGCTCCTGTCGTTCAGTGTCTCTCCCTACCCCTTGTACTGCAGGAAGCGGAACAAGGAGGCTTTTCTACCTTGTTTTCAGATCTGTTACAGTATAAGGCGCTACTTTCTACACAATAGAGTGGGAGCAGCTGTCTCTTGCTGAGGGAATTAGTCACTTCACTAACTTGCTTTCAGACAGCAGTTTCATTACTAAAAGTAATATGTATGAGATAAGAGTCTGAATAAACTAGAACTGCACAATGACAAGTGTTGCTAGAATCCTGAAGAGCTGGAGCAATGGGCAATGAGGTGCAGTCCCCCGATCAGAGCTCCTTCACGGACCACACAGACAAGAAAGAATGGATTGGAATTTTGCAAGGATGCATTTTTATTTGGCAAATGGCGACAAGAAACATTTTCATTGCTACCTTGTACCACTCCTCTTAAGAGTTAAAACAATGTCTGCAAGAACCAAAGATATTGCAGTCTCATGCAAAGGCACTAAGAACAAGGCATAGGAATCATCCACATATATCTTTATATATAAAAGGCCATTACTGATGAGCTGCTAGTCCAATCCTAAACAAATGGTCCTGGTTCATTCTAAAAATAGGCTGAGGACTGCAAAGCGCAAGACCAACAGAGACTTTACACTGATTAATACAAGGTTAATTTGCAGCATTTCTGAGGCAGCATTACCTATTGGCTTCCACATAACACTTGAGTGTATGGATGCTGCTAAAATGAGATACAGTCTGCTTATACATTACATATTAAAAAACTACATTAAATGAAAATTACTTAGCTTGCAAGTCAAAAGTTAGTAATGCCAGATTCACTTACCCTTGCAATCTTAATTCTTCCCCTTTGTCCATCAAACCTCTGCACTGAATGAGGTAGGGATTATGTAGAAAAAGCATTTAATCATGTCATTAAAAGAATATCATAACGTATATGCAAAAGTGTGTCAAATTAGGCTGTACTGGAGACTATAGCTCTCGTATTTCCTAACTTCCTAGTTTTGCAAACCAAACTTTGCAACCAAAATAATTTTATTTTAATGTAGGTTTTTGGTATGTAATGTCCTAGGCATGGTGTGTTGTTTAGTTTTTTAAGGAAACTAAAAGCACTGAAACAAATTCTGGCTGGTTTATGGAAAGAGGCATCCAAATGGGAAAACTAATAGATACAAAAGCAACACTGATTGCAACTATATTCTGATTGAGTCCACCCTTATTCCCAGCCATTTTATACATTCTGTACCTGCTAAGCGTAAAAATTATTTGCACAGGGAAATGTGTCAGAGCTATGGCCTGATCAAGGTATCAACAAGTATAGGTACATAAACATGTAGATTATGTGCCATCACCTACACTTTATAACAACCCCTTTGCAATATTCACTGTGAAAGAGAAGGCTGGATCTGAAAATTAACTTCTACCTTCTGCTCCAAGTTCTGGCTGCAGTTTCTTTTTTGGTATGCAAGTATGTACAGCTGTGATGGAATGTCATAACAGCACCAGCCAGAATTTGGCTCATAATATAAAATAAGACAATTACTAGAAAAATACAGGTTAGAGACCTATAAACAGGTTAGAGACCATTCAAACTCCCATTTAAACCACAGGAATCTATTTTAATGGGAATTGGATCAGGCCTTTTGGTATTTAGGCCTTGTCTATGCTAGGAAAAATGATACTTTAGTCAATCAAGCTAGCTCAACATGATTGAAAAATTTAACACAAGTGTAGACCCAGTTTAACACCTTTAGCTCTATTTTATATCAGTTTATAACGTAAGCAGAATCTTTTTTCCTAGTCTAGCCAAGACAGAAAACACAAAATGAGCAACAAGGAAATGGCATTTTTCAAATAAATAAGATACTTTTAAAATTGGGAAAGAGGTTCAAAAGTAGTTAGTTGTTTAGGAAGCTGACCCTGAAAAATGTATATCAACTATATCAACCATGTTTCATTAATTAAAAAAATAGAAGTGACGTTATAGAAAAAGTAATGATAAAAAATACAAAAATATCAAAATAAAGTTATTCAGACCAATTTAAAAAAAATATTGATTTCTGTGGTGATGAACATAAATATTTGTTGAGCAAACAGATAAATATTGACTGAAAATAAGAATGGCCATATTAGTCAGATCAATGGTCCATCTAGCCCATTACCCAGTCTTCCGACAGTGGCCAGTGCCTGATGCTTCAGAAGGAATGAACAGAACAGGGCAATTATTGAGAGTTCCGTTCCCTGTTGTCCAGCTCCAGCATCTGTTAGTCAGAGGTTTAGGGAACCCAGAGCATGGGGTTGCATCCCTGACCATTTGGGCTAATAGCCACTAATGAACCTATTCTCCATTAACTTATCTAATTCTTTTTTGAACCCAGTTATACTTTTGGCCTTCACAATATCCCATGGCAATGAGTTCCACAGGTTGACTGTGCATTATGTGAAGAAGTACCGGTACTTCATCGTTCATGATTTTATAGACCTCTGTCATAATCCCCCTTATTTTTTTCAAAGATGAATAGTCCCAGTCTTTTTAATCTCCCCTCATATGGAATCTGTTCCATACCCCTAATTCATTTTTGTTGCCCTTCTCTGTATCTTTTCCATTTCTAATATATCTTTTTTGAGGTAGGGCTACCAGAACAGTATTCAAGGTGTGGGCATGCCATGAATTTATATAGTGGCATTATGATATTTATTTTCTTATGATCTATCCCTTTCCTAATGGTTCCTAACATTCTGTTGGCTTTTTTGACTGCTGCTGCACATTGAGTGGATGTTTTCAGAGAACTATTCACAATGACTCTGCAATCTCTTTCTTGAATGGTAACAGCTAATTTAGACCTCATAATTTTGTATGTATAATTGGGATTATGCTTTCCATTACTTTGCATTTATCGAGACTGAATTTCATCTGCCATTTTGTTGCCCGGTCACCCAGTTTTGTGAGATCCCTTTGTAATTCTTTGCAGTCTGCTTTGGACTTAAGTGTCTTGAAGAGATGAAGAGAAGCCTTCATCAGTAGAACGTCACCTAATGAGAAGCCAGACGGGGTAAGCAGCACCAGGTTGATGTAATATATTTATACTTCGGTCAGGCATTTGACTTGGTTTTACACAACAATTTGATTAACAAACTAAAATGATACAAAATCAACATGATACACATTAAATTGATTAAAACTGCTTAACCAATAGGTCTCTAAATAATTGTAAACAGGGAACTGTCATCGAGTGGATGTGTTTCTAGTGGAATCCCAAACAAAGTGAATTCTGGCCCTAAGCTATTTAACACTGAGCTTGAAGAAAACACAAAATAATTACTGATAAAATTTGTAGATGACACAAAGACTGGAGGCATGACAAATAATGAAGTTCACTGATAGAGCAATCGGGGTCACTTGGCAAGCTGGGTGCAGGCTAAAAATATGTGTTTCAATAAAGCCAAATGTAAAATTATACATCTAGGAGAAAAGAATGTAGGCCATACTTACAGAAAGGGGGACTCACTCTCCTGGGAAACAGTGACTCTGAAGATTTGTGAGTTATTGTGAATAATCAGCTGAACATGATTACACTACTGTTACACTCCAGCCAAAATGGCTAATGCAATACTTGGATGTATAAACAGGAAATATCAAGAGTAGGAGTAGAAAGATTGCATTACATTACCTCTGTATTCGGCACTTGTGCAACAACTACTGCAATACCTTGTCCAGTATGGAATCCAAAATTTAAGAAGGACGTTGAAAAATTTGAGATGGTTTGGAGAAGAGCCATGAGAATGATTAAAGGATTGGGGGAAAAAGGAGCTCAATCTATTTAGCTCCCCAAAAGGGTTAAAGGGTGTTTTGATCACAGTGTATAAGTACCTACCTAGAACAAAATTTGATAATAGAAGGCTATTTAATCTAGCAGACAAAAGCATAACATGATTCAATGGCTGGAAGTTGAAGCTAGGCAAATTCAGACTAGAAAGAAGACATAACATTCAGTTTAGAAAGAAGGTATAACAGTGGCTAATTAGCCACTGAAACAACTTACCAAGGCCTGCGGTGCATTCTCCATCACTGGAAATTTTTAAATCAAGATTGGAGGTTTTTCTAAGAAGTCCACTCTAATTCAAACAGGAATTAATTTAGGGAAGTCCTAGGACCTTTGTTATACAGGTCACACCAGAGGATCACAGTGGTCGCTTCTGGCCCTATCAGCTATGAATGGGCAGAAAAGTGTTTGTTTTTAAATTAACATTGTAATGGGGCTGAATCTACAAATTAAAAAAAAGTATTAATGATCTCAACAAAACAATCTGTACACAGGATCTGACAATACAATGTAGCTGTCTGCAACCTGAGGTCATGGGAAACTATTTCTGGCTTCTAAGGAGCCAATCCAATTGGGCAGCATTTTTCCAAACTACAATTATTGTTGACCTAGTTGAAAAAGTAATACAGAGGGCAGGTCTACACCATTCTCTATAAGGGACACTAATTTTTTGAATAAGATTCCGCACTTGGTTTGAAATAATTCAGAATTGTTGATGTTTAGGGCATACTGCAAGGCCCATCTTTTTACCCAGGGATTTGAAGAAGGTGGTAGGGGCATTTTTTATGAGGGATGAGAGTTTTAGAAGGAAAAGTCCTGCCTGCTAAGCTGTAGTAGGAGAGGATTTTTGCTGGAATTTTCCGCTCAAACTTTGCTCCTGATTTTATATTGATTGCATTTTTAATAGTGTCAAAGGTGCCTAGAATAGTAGATGAGAGCCATTTTATATCATTATAAATTAAAATAAATAAGACCTACATTGTGAGATAATGATCTACCCTGAATAAGTGCCAATGCCTTGTTGCACTGCACCAGTAGAATCCTGGAATGGAGACTGTGACTTAGTTCCAGGGTTTTCAACCTTTTTCTTTCTGACCCTTCCCCCCCCACCCCCAGTGCTATAAAAACGCCACGGTCCACCTCTCCCACAATTACTGGTTTTCTGAATATAAAAGCCAGCGCTGGCGTGAGGGGGTAGCAAGCAGGCCAGTTGTCTGGGGCCCCATGGCATAGGGGTCCCCACAAAGCTGCATTGCTCAGGCTTTGGCTTCAGCCCCAGGTGGAGGGGCTCAGGGCCCCTGGGCTTCAGCCCCATACGGTGGGGCTTCAGCTTTCTGTCCTGGGCCCCAGCGAGTGTAATGCTGGCCCTGCTTGGAGGACCCCCTGAAATCTGCTCGCAGTCCCCCAAACCCCTGGTTGAGAACCACTGACTTAGCTCACAGCAACACTACAGAATTCTGCTGGCATGGCAGTGTTGGTCAGGGATGTGAAGAGGTGGGATCCCTGACTGACACAGCTGTGCTGGCAAAAGACCCTAGCATAGATGCAGTTATACTTTTGCCAGTACAGCTTATTTTGCTTTATGTCTGTGTGTATCGAATAAACTCTACCAGCAAAAGGACAGTTTTGCTAGTATATACATTGGCACCGAGTTTCTAATCTGCTCCCCCCCAACCACGCCCTCACTCCACTCCTTCCCCCAATGCCCCAACCCCACCCTGCTTCTTCCCACCCCCACTCTGCCCCTGCTCCGCCTCCACCTGCCTCTTCCATGCCCAGTTCTGCCCCTTCCCTGAGCATGCTGCACCCTCGCTCCTTCCCACCTCCCTCCCCCCCAGCGCCTCCTGATGCTGCGAAACAGCTGTTGCGGCAGGTGGTAGGCACTGGGAGGGAGGGGGAGATGCTGATCGGTGGGGCCCACCGGGGGGACAGGAGGTGCTGGGGGGAGGGAGAGGCATTGATAGGGGTTCTGCCCGTGGGTGCTCAGCACCCACCACTTTTTTCCCATGGGTGCTCCAGCCCTGGAGTGCCCACGGAGTCGGTGCCTATGGGTATATGCTGTGTCTACAATAGGAGTGCTTTGACAGTATAGTATAATATACCAGTATGCCTATACCATCAAAATGCTCCTAGTGTAGGCGTGGCATAAGAGCGTGACTCTAGGGCCTAGTCTGCATTACAAATACAGACTGATATAGCTACGGCGCTCAGGGGTGTGAAAAATTCTCGCCCCTGAGCACCACAGCTATGCCAATCTAACCTCTGGTTAGAGACACAGTTAGGTTGATGGAAGAATGCTTCTGTTGACCTAGCTACCACTGCTCAGGGAGGTGGAGTTCTTACAGCACTAGAAAATCTCTTTCTGTCACCATAGGATGCATCTATGCTATAGGGTTACAGTGGTATAACTGCAGCACTGCCGCTTTAGCCACCTCAGTGTAGACAAGCCCTGGATCATAATCTCACTTCTTGTTCTCCTGCTGCTTCAAGGAGGGAGTAAACTGCACCAGATCTATATCCACCACTATGCTGCCTTAAGCACTGAGGACAGGGATTAAGCTGAGACTCTATATTCCATCTTCTGTCTTGACCCTTCCCAACCACCTGGGTCTTGTCTACACTAGGAAAAATAAGGTGTGTTCTTAACTCACGGAAGTTATCTCAAAGTAAAATCCCCAAGACAAGGCAGTTTGTAGGTTTCACATGAGTTAGCTGCAGGTCAATTTGAAATCTAAGCTCCCTCATAGGAGCAGCACAGCAGATTCACATGGCTATGATGTAATTGTGGTGGCGCACAGAATGGACTTCCATTTTGAAAAGTCCCTTGCAAGGCATCTTCTTTCAGCCAAAGTAGGCATGGGAGGATTTAGCCTCCCTAAATCCCTCAAAAATGCATCTTCCAGTCTCCTTTGTTGTTGGCCTTGTGCTCTACTTTCTTCAACCTGAGCTCTATAAACCTTTTGTATTGTGTACCTTCTTCTGCACATTGGACATGGCCCCACCATTGCAGCCATCTTGCTTTCAACTAGTGCAAGACTGCAACTTGCCAGGATTGTCTAAGTATCTCCTTGTTTGTGACAAAAATCATACAACAGAGGTTAAGAATATGCCTTAACTTTTGACACTGATAGTATTTAGTTTCCTCTCTTCAACTTTTTAACATCCATGTTTTTGCTCTATATAGCTGAGTTGTCATCACTACCACGTTGAACATTCATATCTTCAAAAGCAGCAAAGAGTCCTGTGGCACCTTATAGACTAACAGAAGTTTTGGAGCATGAGCTTTCGTGGGTGAATACCCACTTACTTGATTCATATCTTCGTTGGCATTTGAAGATGCTGAATGCCACCGACACAAGACTTCTTCAGTTACAGAACCTCCTGCTGTCAACCAACTACCCAGATAAAACTATTTACTCATTCAGTATCATGCAGCATTAGCAGATCATTGTTTCCATTTTGTAGGAGACATGAATAGTTTTGGTTTTATCACTATTGATCTTAAGTCCCATAAATTCTGCAGTTTTTGCAACTCTTCCAGCATTAGCTGTTGTAGCAGATCAGTAGTCTCTCCAAGTAAGGCAATATCATCTTCATATTCAAGATCTTCTAAAGACATCTACTTTGGTCTCTATCACTTTGTCATCAGATAGTCTATTAAAACATTAAATAACATAGGTGAGAGAATGCATCCCTAGCATACTTCTCATTCTACTGAAAATCTGTCTATAATGCAATCATTGACCTTCACACAGCTAAATGTATCACAATACAGTTCCTCCACTAGGCACATAAAGTCCTCAGGCACCTCATACTGGCATAGGAGTATGACCAGTGCTGATTGATGCAGCGAGTTAAAAAGCTCTGCAAAGTCTATAAACATGATATAAACTTCCTTTTGTCATTCTAGTCATTTTTCAGTAACAGTCTGCAAAGCATATATAGCATGGATTATAGATTGACCTGTATGGAAACCACACTGGTTGTCTCTCATTTTGGGGCTGAGACAATATTCCTCTTGGTTTACTAGTATGATCGTAAATACCTTCCCTGGGAGCGACAGCAGTGTTATTCCCCTATAATTTGAGCACACTGATCACTCTCCTTGTTGGAAAAAAAGGATGATACAGCCCCTTTTCCAATCTTCTGGAATGTGACAGGTTTCCCAAACTTTTATGTGTGGTCGTTGATTAATCACAGTTAACTCATGCGATTAACTCAAAAAAATTGTGATAAAAAAATTGTGATTAATTGCAGTTTTCATTGCACTGTTAAACAGTAGAATAACAACTGAAATGTATTAAATATTTTTCTACATTTTCAAATATATTTATTTCAATTACAACACAGAATACAAAGTGTACACTGCTCACTTTATATTATTTTTTATTACAAATATTTGCACTGTAAAATTATAAAAGAAAGTTTTTCAGTTCACCTCATACAAGTACTATAGTGCAATCTCTTTATCATGAAAGTGCAATTTACAAGTGTCGATTTTTTTTTGTTACATAACTGCATTAAAAAACAAAACAATGCAAAACTTCAGAACCTACAAGTACACTCAGTCCTACTTCTCATTCAGCCAGTCACTAAGACAAACAAGTTTGTTTACATTTACAGGAGATAATGTTGCCCACCTCTTATTTAGAATGTCACCAGGAAGTGAGAACAGGCATTCACAAGGGACTTTTGTATCCTGCATTGCAAGGCATTTACGTGGCAGATATGCTAAACATTTGTATGTCCCTTCAGGCTTTGGCCACCATTCCAGAGGACATGCTTCCATGCTGATGATGCTCATTAAAAAAATAATGTGTTAATTAAATTTGTGACTGAGCTCCTTGGGGGAGAATTGTATGTCTCTGGCTCTCTTTTACCTGCATTCTGCCATATATTTCATGTTATAGTAGTCTCGGATGAAGATTCAGCACATGTTCATTTTAAGAACACTTTCACAGCAGATTTGAGAAAACAAAAAAAAGGTACCAATGTGAGATTTCTAAAAATAGCTACAGCACTGGACCCAAGGTTTAAGAATCTGACGTGCCTTTCAAAATCTGAGAGGGATGAGGTGTGGAGCATGCTTTCAGAAGTCTTAAAAGAGCAACACTCTGATGTGGAAACTACAGAACCCGAACCACCAAAAAAGAAAATCAACCTTCTGCTGGTGGCATCTGATTCAGATGATGAAAATGAACATGCGTTGGCCCCCACGGCTTTGGACTGTTATCAAGCAGAACCCGTCGTCAGCATGAATGCATGTCCTTAGAATGGTGGTTGAAGCGTGAAGGGACATATGAATCTTTAGCTTATCTGGCATGTAAATATCTTGTGACGCCAGCAACAACAGTGCCATGTGAACACCTGTTCTCACTTTCAGGTGACACTGAACAAGAAGCAGGCAGCATTATCTCCTGCAAATGTAAGCAAACTTGTTTGTCTGAGTGATTGGATGAACAAGAAATAGCACTGAGTGGACTTCTAGGCTCTAAAGTTTTATATTGTTTTATTTTTGAATGCAGTTTTTTTTTGTACATAATTCTACATTTGTAAGTTCAACTTTCATGATAAAAAGATTGCACTACAGCACTTGTATTAGGTGAATTGAAAAATACTATTTCTGTTGTTTTTTATAGTTCAAATATTTGTAATAAAAATAAAGTGAGCACTGTACACTTCGTATTCTGTGTTATAACTGAAATCGATATACAGTATTTGAAAATGTAGAAAATATCCAAAAATATTTAAATAAATTGTATTCTATTATTGTTTAACAGTGCGATTAATCACACGAGTAATCACAATTAACTTCTTTAATTGCTTGTCAGCCCTACTTTTAAGACAACTCTATGAAACCATGAACTAAATCCAGACCTCTTTAGGAGTTCTGATGAAATATTGTCAAGACCAGCTGCTTTATCATTTCATAACTATTTGACTGCAAGCATCACTTCCTCTAATGTCACCAGCCTGTTTTTTGATGGGTTCATTTTGGAGAAGTTGTAGTTCACATCTTGGTGGGGATCTGTTAATTCACAAAAACACCCATGCCAATTGTTACGTTGTTCGTTAATTCTTGTCACTATTTTCCATGTTTGTCCTTAACTAGCAGATGCCACAAGAATGGACATCCAATTATGTCCTTCAAAATCTCAAATATCCATTTTTGGTCATGTCTTTAAGAGGTTTATTCGATGCACTGCTCCATATTATTCCACCATTGGTTATGATCATTCTGACAGGCCCTCTTGACTGCTCATTCATTTCTTTTCTTCTACTGCCCATTTCTTCCTCTCCTCAATGACTCTGACTCAGTGCAACCGTCCTGCACTGCACCTCTTCTTTTCTGTCTCACAATTTGATGGTAACATCTGTATCGCTTTTGCATTCTCCTTAGTCCAAATTGTTCTCCAGCAATCTCTGTGGTAGAATCCAAAATAAAGTCCACTCTTCCTTCACGGTAGACAGTTGGTCATCCAATATAGTATATTTATTGGAAATTAATACCTTGTAACAATTAGCAGTTGCTTCATCACAAAGTTTATCAACACTGAAGCATCTCAATGCAATAGATACCCACCTCTGCAACATCACTGTTGCTAGAAGTCAACAATCAGACTCCAGAGCAAGATCAGCACTCCTAAATACACATACATCCTGGATAAGTTTAATTGCAGGTTTCGGAACTAGACTGTGATCCAAGGTTGCACTGTTGCCTGAAGTATATCAAAATGTACACTTATGGCAATACTTGTGCTGAAACCAGGTAGCCATTAAGAAATAGTTCATGTGTGGCAGCAAATTCTAATAGACCCACACCATTACTTGATCTCTCCTCTGTTAAACTGTGGCATCCCAATGCCAGTTCAAGTCCAGTTCTATTATGGCCAATTCTTGTGTTCATATCTCCTAAGATGACAATATGAAGTTGGAGTGACGTACTAGATACAATGTCATCTAACATGCCATAAAAAGCCTCTTTGTCAACATCAGACCTTGCATCATGTGGAGCATTTGCACTAATAACTACTGCACATCCTATCTTCAGACAGAAAATGGCAGCAATCAAATATGGAGAATAAGCTTGCCAAACCAGTAGTGTAGGTTGCACCCTTGTGGGGACAGAATCAGAGCAACACTGGTATGCCTATCAGATGTATCCCAGGCATGCAACAATTGAAAGGTATAACCACTATGAGTCAGAGCTGTGCTCTCGGTGTTCAAATTCCACAATGTTCAGTATATCAACATTAAACCTTTCCAATTCTTAAGCCAGGAGAGTTGTTTTTCTTACGACTCTTAACAATCAAACATTCCACGATCCTCTCCTCAGTGTAGGAGAGGACATACCCTCTTTATATATCAGATGCTTTCCCCAATTTCTGATTTATGGAAAACCCACCAACCTGTGATCCAAATCCTCTGCATGTAGTAGATTTATATGAATTATAGACTATCAGGGTTGAAAGGGACCTTAGGAGATCATCTAGTCCAACCCCCTGCTCAAAGCAGGACCAATCCCCATACAGATTTTTGGCCCAGATCCCTAAATGGCCCCCTCCAGGATTGAATTCACAACCCTGGGTTTAGTAAGCCAATGCTCAAACCACTGAGCTATCCCTCACCTGCTTGGTTCTATTGAGTAGCAGATGAAACTGCCAAACTTTTAAGTCCTTTTCTTGTGTGTGTTAAATGTAGGAAGGTTTTATGGGGATGGCTTGCCAGGCCATCACCCAATCCCCACACTTTATCTGGGCTTGGGACTAGCACTAGGAACAGGGAACCTAGCGTAGTGGTTCACCCTTCTCTACCCTAGCAGATGAAGTTAAAGACTAACGTGTGTGAAACCACAAACACCTTTTTACCTGGTGTTAATTAACTTGAGTTAGGTAACTTTTTTCCTAGAGAAAACACAGTCCTGGACTGGGAACAGAGGCGGCTCCAGGCCCCAGCACGCCAAGCGCGTGCTTGGGGCGGCATGCCGCGGGGGGCGCTCTGCCGGTCGCCGAGAGGGTGGCAGGCGGCTCTGGTGGACCTCCGGCAGGCGTGCCTGGGGAGGGTCGCTGGTCCCGCGGCTCCGGTGGAGCATCCGCAGGCACGTCTGCGGGAGGTCCACCGGAGCTGCGGGACTGGCGACCGGCAGAGTGCCCCCTGCGGCGTGCTGCCGTGCTTGGGGCGGCAAAATGGCTAGAGCCGCCCCTGACTGGGAAGGAGGAGTGGCTCTCTGGAGTCCACTTCTACTCCTGTACTGCTACCTGTGAGACGCATAAGGGGGGTGTTTTGCTAGACCGCAATTTGGCATACATAAATATATATTGAGATTTTTTACTTATGTTTTTTTGTTTGTTTTAATATCTTTGAGGTTTAGAGAAAAAAAAGGGACAGGGACATACGATACTCGGAAAAAACCAAACTTATAGAACTCCATAAAGACACATTTTTGATCCAAAACATATTAACATAGAACATTAGAAGCCTTGTGTACACTTAGGAATTGTTTGGTAAATTTCTCTAACACTAACAGCTGCCTTTAACAGGAATTGAGGATGCTTAGCATCTTTCAAATTGGGTCTTGATCTTCTAACTTTCCCAAAAGAGGAGAGCAAGCAGGTAAAGTTACACTTTAAGAGATTTTTTTTTTCCTCCAGGAAGTTATGAGCAAGTGAAAACAAGGGATTATAATGAAATCCCTCTTATACTTCAAAAACTATACTAGATCTTATAAAAAGACCATGAATCTGAAAAAGCACAAACCTGCTGCTCCAAAACTCTTATGTAAGAGGACTGGAAAAAGCAGACTCCTTCATGGGAGCTCGTTGTGTTTAATGTCTCTGGGGTGAGGAAGGTGCCGGGAGATTGTGCCATCTGTTTCATTAAGACATTTGAAATCAGTTATACAAAATGTCACGGCAGCTGATGAAATAAAACGATAAAAAAATCGTTTGCACTGACTTTTGCCAGCAAGAAAACAAAGACATCGCCAGAAAATGCAGTGAAATCTGTGAACTGGCAGGCACAGAGGAACTGGTCGGAGAAGGAGTATCGCGCACGCAGTACCAGTGCTACATGCAGTGAGTGTGTGACACAGCAGAAGTGAGCACACGTGTTGCATGGACGGCGAATGTCACACACACAATGATGGTGCGACAGTTACATACAAACAGTGAACGTGAGACTCCGTCGCCCTCATAGCACGTTGCCGTTACACACACACACACACACAGCCTGGGGTGTACACACACACACACAGCGACAGTCACATGCCTGGCGCGTGCGAGAGCAGGACTGCGGCTCCGCCGCACAGCGTGAGTGTTACACGCCGTGCTAGGGGCCCTGTGCTCCGCGTTGCAGCAGCGCTTCCCGGACCCCGGGCAGGCCGCGCCAGCAGTACGTGCTTCCCCGGCTCGCCGCCCGGCTGCGCAGCCAGCTCCTCCCCGCCGCGGGAGCGGCGCCGGCTCTTTCCCCCCCGCCGACCCGCTTCGCAGGAGCGACACCCAGCAGCGTCAGGTAGGTCCCAGCGCGCGGCCTTGGTGGTAGGCCCGGCCGGAGCCAGGCAGCCTGAGGGCGCTGGGGAGGGATTGGCCGGCGAGCCGAAGATGGCGCCTCCAGAGGGCTGAGGGGCAGCTTCCCCTGAAAGGGGCGGGCGGAGGGCAGGAAGCGAGCAGAGGCTGGTCTCTGGCAGCAGGGCCGGGATATGCGGCAGCGGCTGCTCCCTTTTCTCAGTAGGACTCTGACCTCCTTGGTGAGCCCCGGTGCCTCCCGGCCTCCTCTTCTGCAGCAGTGGCCTCGCCCGCCCGGGTATGGTTGTCATATGTGGGGTTGTGGTGTGGGCCCGCTCCTGTTGTGTAAGAGGCTATGGGGTGGTAGGAGGTGTGTTGGTGCCCCCCGTTGTTGTTTATGTGTAACAGGGTGCGTATGACCGGGGAACTCGTGAATCGTGTCCGCCTGCTACTGAAAGGGGTGGAGGCGCAGGGGGAATAGAGTCTCCTGGAGGGAGGGGATCAGGGTGGAAACATCCTCCCCGAAATGCGTCTGCAGACTGGGTGGGATTTATCATGCTGCGGGGCAAGAGGAGGGGTGGGACGACCTGAGGGCACTGTGTGCCCGTGGCGAAAAGAGTGGTTTTGGGAGTGCTGGAAAAGGGTAGCCAACTAGCAGAATGTGCGACCAGATCACCTCTTTGCTCTAGGGCTAGGGGTAGACTTCATGTGCTTTAAGGAAGCTGGTAACATACCTTGTATTGTTGAACTCGTCATTAAGGCCTTAATACTGCACCACACCATGTTGTAAAACATATGTAAAGACACTTATTGCCTCTGATTATTTTATTCCAAATAGGTCAACATTTAGAAAAAATGACATTCAGTAGGGTTGGAGTCTTATTTCTTATACTGAGAGGTGTGCTCTTATTATAAAAATCAGGGGACCTGACACACTGTGACCTATTGTGGTATAACATTATTTTCCCCATATGAATTGTGTTTTGCCAAATTGTAATATTTAATATTGCGTAACTTGTTAAATCTATTTATAAAATAAACAGGATATATGTTTCAACAGAAACAAGTTTTTCAGTTGTCAATATTAGTATTTACTGCACTGTTGATGGGAGGGGCTTCTTCACTACATAACAAGATAATTGTTGGCTAGCATGGCATGGAATTAATTTTAATACTTCTGTGTGAGTTCTGTAGTTTAGATAGCAAACTTCAAACACCTTTATTGAGAGAAAAGATTCGTAACTGGCCTATCTGGAAAGTAGACTTTGTCTAAAGCAGCTATTTTCCTTTAAACAATGTTGGGTGACTGCTGTCAATATGTGTCAAATTTTAGGTGTGAAGTTATTCATAGTTATTTATATAGTACCATAAGTGTATAGAGTACTTTATAAAGCATAGAAAAGGATATTCTCTTTCCACAGAAGAACTTACATTTGAACACAAATGAGAAAACATGGAATAACTGTTGAAGTGCAATGTACAAAAGATTCATTGAGGAAGTGAGTCTTAAGGAGGGATTTAAAGGAAAGGAGAGAGGGCATTTGACTAATGACAAATGGAAGATTGTTTCAAGAGAAGGTATAGACCCAAGAGTGGGAGGAGTAGGGGGAAATGAGAACAGATGCAGTCTGGAGCAAGGTTGTGCAAGTGAAGGCGAGGAGCTTGAAGTTGATATGGTAGAAAACAGGAAGCCAAAGATTATCTAGAGAGAGTTTAGAGTGTGAAATGATTGGCAGATCTTTAAAAATCCACCTGCCCACACTTCTGAGTAAGAAACACTTCTGGCCAAGTATCATCAACTTTTACAGAATGCAAGGTTTCATTTGGGGTGGAAAAAAAAATCTATTAATAATTACAAAGATAACCTACCAAATATAAGCTAGTTCAGTGCTTTTCTGAGGGTTTTTTTTTTTTTTGGATCGATAACTCCAGTGCTTCTCCTGATACTGATTCATTTGCTAACCTGCAGTAGAGTGAAAACTTACCAGAACTTGTCACTTTTCACTCCTTCTATTGGGAACCAGTAGGCAGCAATGAAAGGGACAAGAACCAGGTCAGTTTCTTCTTTTGAAAGCTGAAAACAGTCACCAAAACCTTTCACTGGAGGAGAGGGATCCAAAACAGAATGGAGGGCAGATTAGCAGTGACTCTTCTCCATGCTACCAGCCTTACAGGAGGAGATGGTAGAAGGGGGGAGAACAGAGAGAGTGCTCCTTTCCAGCAACCAGAAGGTGCATCAAATTTCAGACACCTACTAACTAGAGACTACAAAAAATGGCGCTCACAAATAGGGCCCAGAGACAATCGCCTAGAAAAAAATCCCAGCACCTTTCCCTTTCCCAATATCAAGGATGGGGATTAGGAAGGAGACTTGACTTCTCACTTTAGACCCCTTACATTTTAGTCATCTGTCTAGTACGTGTTTTTCAAGCTTTGTGTATGAACAATTGGGAGGATAGGCTAAGGGAGTTTAGAATGGGGTGGATGAATGGGTGTGGGTTTGCTGATGGGTGCGACAGAAAAGAAGAAGCGACAGAGTCCTGTGGTACCTTATAGAACCACAGGACTCTTAGTCTGGATCTGTAAAAAGCAACAAACACAGCTACCCCTCTGATAGAAAAGAAGAAGTTGATTAGAGAATTGAGAAATTTGAGAGAAAATATGGGGGACGAGATAAGATGTACCTTGTAGATAAAGAGAGGGTAGGACAAAAAATGATGGCGGGAAAGAAAACATGACAGTGAAACAGAAGAAAAGGTGTATCATGATTTATTACAGGGAGAGAAAGTATGTAAGTGCAAGAAACTTGCTGTAGCAAATTACTAAGGATCTTTTAGGTCCCAGTCTTTCATACGTGCATGTGTTCAACTTTATGTATGTGAGTAATGCCGCTGACTTCAGGATGGCTCCCAGCAGGACAGAGATCTGCCTGTGTACTGTAAGTTATAGAATCAGGACCTATATGGATAATAGACCAAAAACGAGAGCATGAATAACACTTTCACATTAAATCTTTTCTCCACTCACTTCCATTTAAAAAACAAACAAACCATCTCCTTCTTAGGCATCCCACATTCCCACCTCCAAGCCTTGCCCAGGTTTTCACTAACTCTTTCCATTTCTCTTTCACAATTGTCATCTAATCCTAACCCTAACCCTTTTATATATAGTTATTCCCTATCCCATTAATCCCTCTATTAGACCTTCTTACCTTGCTCCCAGTACTGAAATCCTCTATCTTCAGGCAAACAAAAGATCACTTAGTGGTATTGATATCAAGACATCTCCAGGAACAGGGCTCCTTTTCTCTATTTGTCATGTCTCTCTGGCTTATAGGAGCTTCATCCTGGGTATAGGACTCAACAGTACATGAGGTGGGGTATCACTTTGGTCTTGGTGCCATAAGTAGCCCCTGGCTCTGTGTGGAGTCCAGGAGGGAAAGTACATTGCCGTTGCACTGAGCTGGATATAAATTGGGTTCACTGCCAGGGTCGTTTCAGGTTATTGTCTAAGTCACCTGCTAAAAATACTTTCAGAGCACTTGGGCTATCACATTCTGGGGATGATATTTGTTTCTAATTTATTTTTGATAGCATTGCATTAGATATAAAGAATGTGTGTGTTTTTATTTTGAGGTGTTAATGTTTTAATAAAATAGAAAGTTTAATGAAAATTATTTCCACTCAACTGGGGTAGACAGAGTAACCATTAAATCAATCTCTATCTACAAATGCATGGCATGCTGCTGCTAATGGACAGGTTTGTGCTCTCAGCCTCTATTCCATTTAGATCCTGCCATAGGCTGTGGGCTGCTGTATGCTCATATGACAACACTTTGTATTCGTAATACGGTAGGTTTTGTGTTCAACTTGTTTAAAAGTTGATTCAAATGGTTTCAAATTTAAAATAAAATTAACACAACTTGTTTGAGTTATATTGAATTATAATTACCTACATTAGCAAAGCCAAAAAAACTGTAGCTTTAATACTGAAAATGCTTTACTTACAATGTTTGTTTTACTAATTATAAAATATTTTCAGAATTCTGCAATATAGCACACAATAAGTAAATTATATTTTTATGTAATTTTTGCTGGAGCTCATGAGCATTTCTTTTTTCTTTTATTTTTTTACGCATGGCTAACTTTTGTAAAGTGCTGAGCCTTGTAGATATATTGGGTTTGTCAAAGATCTAATGTTACAGGCAGTTGTTTTAGGGGGATTACGCTGAATAATAGAGTTCTCCTTTAGAATCTAACTAAAGAAGAACATTCTGGACAATTCTTTTCGTTACCCCTCTCTCCCTTTCCCTTCTGAATACCCTCACATTCTTCATCTTGATATACTTAGGTCAGATTTTCTCACCAATTCTCAGCCTCTTTTGTACTTGAATTGGTTTTTTATATTTTAACCAAAATGTTTGTTGATATAATATGTTCAGTATTAACTATTTGCTATCTGGTTTGTGAAGTCAGTCTATAGCAACTTGCACATTTAAGATCTTATATAAAAACCATCTAATCAATGCAACTTAGGCCTGGTTAGAAGCCACACTGTTCCTCACCTACTGCTTCCTGTAAAACTGGCCATAATCTTTTGACAGTTGTTTTCATTGTGATTTTTTTTTCCTGGGGCTGATGATGAACTTATACCTCTGTAATTATTCTCCTTTGTTGAAGATTGGTACAACTATTGTCTTTTAGCCAGTCACCTGGAACCTCCTGTTGCTCCCATATATTTTTCCTAGTGTTTTGATAGCACTTGTCTAGTCAAATTTAGCATCGCAAATGTTTTATTGTCTGTTTCTGCATCTTTCCCATTTTCAACTGCTTCACTACTCTTTTTGTTCCTTCTTCTGTTAGGGTTCAAGTGCTGACATCTGGTCTGCCTTGCAAGGTGTCCTGTTCATCTAGCATGTCTAGAATGTTTGCATTTGGATGAATTACAGAGTTCAGCACTTTGTCAAGATGCTAACAACATAAAAATGGCCAGACTGGGTCAGACCAATGGTTTATCTATCCCAGTGTCCTGTCTTCCAACAGTGGCCAATGCCAGATGTTTCAGAGGGAAAGAACAGAATAGGGTATTTATCAAGTGTTTCATCCCCTGTCGTACAGTCCCAGCTTCTAGCAGCCTGCGGTTTAGTGACACACACAGCATAGGGTTGTGTCCCTGATCATCTTGACTACTAGCCATTGATGGACCTATCTAATTTGTCTTTGAACCCAGTTATAGTTTTGGCCTTCACAACATCTCCTGGCAATGAGTTCCACTGGTGGAATGTATGTTGTGTGAAGAAGTACTTCCTTATGTTTGTTCTAAACCTGCTGCTTATTAATTTCATTGGGTGACCCCCTGGTTCTTGTGTTATGTGAGTGGGTAAATAAAACTTCCTTCACTTTCTCCACACAATACTTGATTTTTATAAACTTTTTTTTTAACCAGTCACCCTGTTTTATGAGATACCTTTGTAACTTTTTGGAGTCAGCTTTGGACTTAACTATCTTGACTAATTTTGTATCATCTGCAAATTGTGCCACCTCACAGTTCACTCCCTTTTTTCCAGATCATTTATGAATGTGTTGAACAGCACAGGTCCCTGTACAGATCTTTGGGGATCTTGCCATTTACGTCTTTCCATTGTGAAATCTGACCATTTATTCCTACCCTTTGTGTGCTATCTTTTAACCAGTTACTGATCCATGAGAGGACCATCCCTCTTATCCCAGGACAGCTTACTTTGCTAAAGAACCTTTGATGTGGGATCTTCTCAAAGGCTTTCTGAAAGTTCAAGTACATTGTATCAATTTGATCACTTTTGTCCACATGCTTGTTGACTCCCTCAAAGAATTTTAATAGATTGGTGAAACATGGTTTTACCTTTACATGTTGAGTCTTCCCTACGATATCATGTTCATTTGTGTGTCTGATTATTCTGTTCATTGGTATAATTTCAACCAATTTGCTTGGTACTGGAGTTAGGCTAACTGGCCTGTAATTGTAAGGATCCCTTCTGGAGCCTTTTAAAAATGTTGTATTAGCTATCCTTCAGTCATCTGATAAAAAATTTTATTATGAGTTCCTGCTAATTCCTGTGGGAAGAAGAGCCTAATATATGTTCAAAACTTTGAACAGTTTGCATAACAGACAATGCTAGTTATTTAAGTTCAGGTTAGGGTTATATTGGGAAGTTACCTAAATTCAGAGGTCAAAAAATTTACTTAAGATAGCAATTGAAGCTATGGAAGTATAATATCTTAGAGAATCCTAATTCCCAAATTTGTAAGCAAGAAGTAGAAAATCATATGTTAACCTGGGAATAAGGGGAGCCTAATAGCTTTGTTCTACATTTGAACTAGTGATATAATAAATAAGGATAAAATGTTCTGCAGCATCATTTATAATAATGTTCTGTTATGTTAGTTTGCTTGTATGTGTGGTAAGGTACTCCAATTCTGTTCCAATTTATTAGAATTTTATTTTTCTGTGATGTGCACAGTGTCAAATTTTGATAAAACATTTGATTGTTAGTTTAAGAAAATACTTAATTAGTATTAACTCATTTTAACCAATGCAGTTATAGCATGCAAATGAATTGAGGGAAGATGAAGAGAGGAGGCTGATTATTGGATGACATACCTTTAGTGTCACTATTGCATTAGTAAGGATGTCACAGTCCTGCCATCTGGTGATAATCTGTTCCAAGAGCACTAGTGGATGTGTGCGGTAAAGGGGCAGGAGAAAAGACACACAAGAGAATGGAGATCTATTCTAATATTGCAGCCCCACCAGAGTATAATGAGTTTTTCAACAAATTCTCCAGAGCACTCAATTCATCACTATCTTCTCTGTAAAAGAGGTGAGAGACAAATTCACCATGATCCCCACTGGCTGGGAGACCTGCAGCTCAGAGCCTTCTACTGAAAATACCGAGCTTCTGAGAGTTTCACGCCAGGTGCTGTCAACAGCAGCATATTTGTAACGTTTTGAAAGTTGGCAGAAAATGTAAACATAGGTGGATTAGTGAAAATTCAGAGAGTATAGACCAATGATGGAGATCTAGATAAACTGAGAACATAGGCAGGTATTGGCTCATCCATGGCAATTACTGGGTAATGAGATCTGGAAGAAAAACATAATGTGTGTATATATAAGGAATACAGACACAGTCTGCAGAATTTGGAACAGGTGAAAAAATTGGAATTGATAGTAGATCACAATCATGATCTTTATATAATGCCAAGGACACTTTTGGAGCTCAAATAATAATTGTGGTGCATTCAGTGCAGTGTAATGGTGTAATCAAAAAGGGATATGAAACATGAGCCAAAAAAGCAATAACAAAAATTGTGCAGTTTATTCATCAGTTGATATAGACATGCTTTGAATATGGCTCAGCACACCAGAGATGTGCATTTATAGTAAAACCATGATTATCTGAAGGTCTCAGGGAAACCCAAAACCTTCAGATAACTGGAGGAGCTCACCAAGCACAGTCTTCAAAATCTGCAGAGCTGGCATCCCAACTATAGCCATTCAGCTTGATTCTCCAGAGCTGATTATTGTTTATAGATGTTCATCTGGCTCAGCAAGACTTGTGGGCTAATGTGTAGGGCCCTACCAAATTGATGGTCCATTTTGGTCAATTTCACGGTCATAGGATTTTAAAAATCTTAAATTTCATATGTTTTAATCTGAAATTTCATGGTGTTGTAACTGTAGCGGTCCTGACCCAAAAGAGAGTTGTGGGAGACTCTTGAGGTTATTATAGGAGGGTTGCAGTACTGCTACCCTTACTTCTGCGCTGCTGCCTTCGGAGCTGGGCGGCCAGAGAGTGATGGTTTCTGGCTGATGACCCACCTCTGAACGCAGCAGCGCAGAAGTAAGGGTGGCAATACCATACCATGCCATCCTTCTGCATGGCTGCTGGTGGCGGCTCTTCCTTCAGAGATGGGTGCTCGGTCAGCAGCTGCTGCTTTCTGGCCACCCAGCTCTGAAGGCAGCGCAGAAGTCAAGGGTGGCAATACTTCTGTGACCACCCACACACATTAACCTTGTGACTCTCTCATCACCTCTTTTGGGTCAGAACCCTTTGTTTGGGAAACATTGGTCCCCCCCATGAAATCTGTATAGTGTAGGGTAAAAGTACACAAAAGACCAGATTTCACAGTCCGTAATGCGTTTTTCATGGCCGTGAATTTGGTAGGGCCTTACTAATATGGCTTAAACATATATATCGTGTTGAGACAGCAGATCTTGAAGAAAATTTTGAAGCCAGTGCTCAGAGAGCCATTTCTTTTGGCTGTGAACCAAAATTTTTGCATTGTTGTCAGATGCTAGAGGTCTCTGGTAACTGGGTTTCAAATACTGTAAATGAGGTTTAGCTATATTGGCTAATGTGCCAACTGTATTTTCATTTAAAAATTGTTTTCTAAAATAACTATAGATTGACATAGGTATCACGTGCAGTTTAAAAATTAAAACCCCAGTCCTGTAATAAGTTTTTCACAGGTGGACCTCAGCACTGTCACAGACCCCATTGAAATCAGTGAGGCTCTGTGGGTATGCAGAAGTCCACCTGCATGGATCTCATTGCAGAAAAAGCATCTTTAAGTATACCACTTGCTTTTACTTACTTGTAAAATAGAAATCAACAGATATTTTTCCTCAGTACCTGATCTATTATACTGAAGAAGGCATTTTGGTGAGAGGGGGACATAAGAGAGTACTTTATGTATCCCCATCAGTGAACGTGAGCCTGCTTTCCACTCAGACCCCCTTTGGTCAGCCCATTCTTTGCATTCGCCTGTTATCCTGCCCTCTGTTTTGGTCTTCTCCTCACTTGCACTTTTTGAGCAAGCAGCACAATTCCGAAATTGCTGTACTAAGGAACATTTCTTGCTGCTGCCTGTATTTTGTCGGGCCATTCAATGTTGCTGTGGTTTTGTGGCAATAGCATGAAAGTATCTTAATTTTAAAAATATTATTTTAAATTATTTAGAATGAGTCTTCTTTAAATAGCTAAGACATTTTGTGGGTCATCATTTTGGCGCTCAACTTAGCGGTAGTCATACCAGCAACAGAGGTATTAGCTTAGTACTAGCATCTTAGGAGAGGAATCAGTACTTTGGAATTGAGTAAGTACTCACTTACTCAAAAGTACAAGTGAGGGGAAAGAGGTAAGCAAGTTTTAGAAGGGCAGACAGGAAGCCTGTCCTCTAGAAGGAAACGGAGGTTTGATCTGAAAGTCAGCTTGTAAAATGCTTTGGAATCTTCGGGTGAAAAGCACTGGAGAAGTACCTGGTAGTATACCCAGAAACCATCTTAAGAGAACATTAAGGTTGCACAATAAAGCATTCAAAAGTAAGGAAGTGTCTTTTCACACCTTGTCATTCTTTTCAGTCCTTTTTTATTTATACTGATTTCATTGTAAAAATGTTCAAACATACTTCCATTGCCTTTTTTCCATTGATTTTCCATATATGTTTTCTTCTCTCCAAGGGTTATATTTTAATAATTTATTCAGCACCCAGGAGGCTTAGTATTCTTGGTGGACGGCACTTGACTCATCATATAAAAAAGATAAATGAAATACAAGCCTAAGTCCGTTGACCTTCCAGGCGGGGGGGAAGGGGAAACTCTTTATTCTGGCTTTTTCCTGAGTTGGGTTTGGTGCAGCAGGTTATGTTTTGGGTGTGTGCAATTTTTTTTTTAAATGGATTTATTTCCTATCCTGCTTAAGTGTTAGGGCCCAATCCTGCGAACCCCAGCGTAAGTACAACTTGCTCTTCCTAGTAGGCCTATTGAGGTGATGAGTAAGGGCATGCAAGATCAATCCTTTGATTTGAAACTAACTGTTTTGGAACATGGGGGGGGGGGGGGAGTAATCCTCACTGTACCCAATTTTGAGTGCTAAACTAGAGCTAGGTTATGAAGGAGATAGAAACAGAGGACAGTTATTATGACAGTAAACTCTGTGGTCCTTCACCAGGTATCAGTTGAAATGTATGAGATTTCACAGTGGGCATAGCATTTTATGAGTCACCATTGTAGATGAATCATTAAAGCTGATGATACAACATCATGACTTGAGGAGGTGGGTTAAAAATAATAAGGAAGTAGCAAGTGACAAAAAAAAATCAGGTATATTGTCATCAAACACAGGGTAGAAAGTATGTGGAAGACACTTCCAAGGTTAATGCACCAGTAAGCAACCAGCATGTTGAAGTCTGAAACCGAATTAGACTTACATTTAACTAAAAAAAGATAGAATGCATACTGTTAATTAATTCAAGGGGTTCAGGAGGCTCCTTTATTTTTCTATTTTTCCCCATTGTCTGGCATAGCAGATTGAATTGATGTTAAGTACTGTTTGAATTTTCAAGTATTTAGAAATAGAGCAGGATTGCTTTTATTTAAGAGGGACCCAGTTGCTGTGGAGCATTTCTAATTAGTCCTGTAATTCTGTGAACTAGAAGTCAGTTTTTCTGTAGCAGTTTGTATGCATTATAGCATAGCATTAATAATACTGAGGCATAACAAGAAACATAAGAATTACCATACTGGATCAGACCAGTGGTCCACATAGTCCCATATCCAGTCATTGACAAGTGGCCAGTACTAGCTGCTTCATTTCAGAGGATGACCCATGCAGCAGGCAATTATGGGATAACTTGTGAACCCTGATCACAACCAGCTCAGCCATTGCACAGGATAAAATTTGGTAGATGGTTAATGTAGTTTTAAACTATAATTTAGAGCCTGGGATTGCTGTTTCTGTGTGTGTCTTTAATGTTTACATGATATTAGAATGAAACGCTGTTTTATAATTTGTCACGTGATAGTGCCCGTTTTGCTAGTAGAAATTGCTTTCTAAACAGTAGAAATCTCCTACACGCTTGCAAGGGTTCATGTTCCTCACTGTTGTTTAGAGGTATACTGATTTTAATTATTCTCTTCTGATGCTTTCTGCATTCAGTATCTCTGTCTAAAAATATAGAGTATTAAAGTTTTGCCCTTATTTAAGGGCACCTCCTTACTTATTGTATAAACCTTTCAACGGGAGTGGAGTAAAGAAGGTTATGTTTTCGTAAGTTTCAGGTATTCCAGCATCTGATGCTCACATTGTTGCCTTACTTGACTGAGGGTATGTCTACACAGCAAGGAAAAAACCCTTGGCTGGCCCATGCTGGCTGACTTGGGCTCATGGAGCTCAGGCTGCGGGGCTGTTTCACTGCTGTATAGACTCCTGGGCTTGGGCTGGAGCTTGAGCTCTGGGACCCTGTTGGGTGGGAGGTGTTGGGGTTACCCTGCAGTATAACCAAGGCTGGTAAAAGCCAAGGTGTGGTTGGCTGGCTGCAGCACATCCACAGACATAGGTGGAAGTGACTTGCATGCTGGAGGTTGTGAGCAGTCCAGAGTGGAGGCAACAGCAGCAAAGCAAAGCATCCCAGGTTAGAGAGCAGGGATGACACAGCCAGTTGTTAGTCTGGATTGTACCCTTGATATGTCACAGTAATAAAATCAAATCTAATTATTAATAGCTCCAGTGAGGGAATCCTAATCTTTATGTTCTGGTCAAAAACTTTTTATTTTATTGTTCAAAATTGATTATTTTTACAAAATATAGCAGAGAGATGGGAGAAATAACTGATTCTAAGTTTGCTAGTGACAAGAAGATCCTGTTTTTTAATTAAACACACACACACAGGCAGTATTTCTTGGATAGGTTCCCTGAAATTTTTACAGTTCTTCAGGGGCAGTCTCTATGACCAGTTATAATGAATTCAGTAGTATTAAATGTTCTAAACTTGCAGAATTTTTGGCTCTTTAAGTTATTCATTTTTTCTCATCATAAGATGTACTGCCCCTGTAATACTTTTAGCTCTTTTACTACATTAGAATTCTAATGACTGAAGTAAAAAATCCACCACAAGATGGTGACCTGGACACTGAATAATTTGAAGATTGTGGATTTTCCACTGATGTTCTGAAATGGTTTAAAATCCCACCACTAAATTAACTATGAAAAGCCTGAGGAGTTTCCAGGTGTTACCAAATTTTTTCATAATGTGAGCCATACTGTAATAGAGAGTCTGGACAATCTTCCCCGCTCTTGTTTTCAGTCATGTGGACCACCTTCCCTCCATTTGTAATCATGTAACATTTATGTGACAGTAACAATTGCTTACAGTGAAAAGTAATATTAGAAAAATATATATTTAGCTGTATTTTAATGCAATTTAGCATCTGGAAACAAGTAGGATAGACAGCACCATTTGAAAAGCCAACTTTGTGGTCTACCAGCAAGTCCTCTATGAACCACAACTTGGGAACGCTGGTTAGAGTCTGGAATTTGGAAAAAGAGGAGGCTATAAAGCATATCTTATTGTGCTGTCTGTTGCCCCTTTAAAAACACTTTTCCTATTGAACTGATCAAGAGGTGAGGAATGTAAATAATTTACTGATTGTTAACCATCTAGTAGTGTAATTAGTTTATTTTTTCCTTCCAGAATATGTTAAATATAATTTTGACTACTTTTGGCTCACTGAGTTTAGTAAATAAAGTAACTTAAAATCATACAAAATATAGACTGCATTATATGTTTTCTTAAAATCTCTCATGTAATGTCTTTGAAAGGCTGAGTCGTTTGGTTCTGTTTTCCTTTCTGTAGATGTGCTGTGTTGTTTTAAGTTATACGTCAACTTAGAATATTTTTTAGTTCAATAGCCCTTATAACAGTCTCAGCCAGGATATAAATTGTGTCTATATTTCTAGACTTTTGACCTGGAGACATAGTGCCTCATACAAAATTAAGTTTTCATTTTGAGGAATCTACGAACCCTGAAGTACTAATGATGACATGTCTTTTTTGTTCTTGTGTAACTAGAAAGTAAAAACATACACGTTTCAGAGGGGTAGCCACATTAGTCTGTATCAGTAAAAACAACGAGGAGTCCTTGTGGCACTTTAGAGACTAACAAATTTATTTGGGCATAATCTTTCGTGGGATATAACCCACTTCATCAGATGCATGTATTGGAAAATACAGTAAGCAAGTATAAATATACAGCACATGAAAAGATAAGAGTTGCCTTCCCAAGTAGGGGTCAAAGTGGATGTGGCCCATTCCCAGCAGTTGACAAGAAGTTGTGAGTATCAACAGAGGGATGGGCCATATCCACTTTGATTGAATTGGCCTCGTTAACACTGACCCACACTTTTCGTGGGCTGTATATTTATACCTGCTTATTGTATTTTCCACTCCATGCATCTAATGAAGTGGGTTATATCCCACGAAAGCTTATGCCCAAATAAATTTGTTAGTCTCTAAGGTGCCACAAGGACTCCTCGTTCTTAGAAACATACAGTAAAGGCTTTGTTCTGGAAAGCCTAAGAGCATTTGAATCCTTCTGATTCTGGAGGTGTTAACATTCACCTCATTGTGATGCTCATAGTATCATCATCAGCTACCCACGATATTTATTACCCCAGTGGTGTAAATTACACATGTAGCTGGTGCCAAGGTGGCCATCACCATTCTGTGGAAGGGAGGTAATCTAGATGAATGATGACCTATACCATTTTTCTATAGCAATATGGCTGTAGAAAGGGGAACTTTTAAATTGTCTTCCCTTTAGTGGTATTTTATGTAAATAAGCACTCTAATTTTCATCTCCAGAGCTTCACTTCTGAAGTCTGTTAACATTCTAAAAAAATCAGTTGGTATGCACAGATCACAAGAAAGCTAGTTAAAACATTGTTTTTTATAAGCCAAATGGTATTTCGCCTAATAAATGTCATGATTGAAGACATTCCACAGTAAATGTGTGGGGAGCTACATAATAATATTCTCTATATAAAATATATTAATTATAGTCATTAGTCATTTCAGTGCCTTACACTATACAGTCTTAAAGCTTCTGAAAATAAATGAATTTGGCTTTTGTTTTTGTGATGCCCAATGTGAGTTGAAAACAGGAGCAGCAATACTATCAAACCCTTGAAATAGCATATATTGTACTTCTGATGGAACTGTACTTACAGCAGTTTTTACCATAAACAAAGATTTATTACACAAGCTCATCATATTTGGAGGCTTAGTCTCAAATCTGGTTTAGCTCCCAAGTGAGTATAGTTCTCTAGCTATTAACCAGTCTCTCTGGTGGTCACTTACCAATATGTTGTGCCACAGACAACAATGTTGTTTGTTTGATCATTCTCTCTTAGGAAATGTCCTTCACTGAAACGTTAATCTTGTAAAGCAGGATTAAGATTCGTTGGCAGAGTTACATGTGGAAATTTACTACCTGGCTGCACGGTGGCTGGCTTCAGATATTACTCTCTCATTTCCCATTTCTCGGATTGCTTTTCTTAAGAAGTATGTGGTTTCAAATAAAATTAAACACTTTTTAAAAAATCAAGATTCACGATTGAGATGTCTCGTGTTTTTATTTTGGCAGTTTACCTAAAATTTAAAATAATAAGAGAATGTTATTCCAGAATCTCACTTGGTGTTAAACATTTCAAAATGTTGCTGCCACACCCAGAGGCTTTCTTACTCTATCTCTAGAACTAGTGAACTCTAAAAGTAGTTTTTAAGAACCGAGGCAGTTGAATTAGAGGAACCTGGGGAACAGGAAAGGTTGGATCTGTTCCTCAGTTTGCCAGTGATTTACTGTGAAACCTTGGGCAAGTATTTGACCCTTCCCTGCCTGTGTTTTCCCATCTGTAAAATTAAGTTAACACACTTTTGGAAAAGTGCTTTGAGATCCTACGATGAAAGGCAATCTATGATCGCATAGTAGTAGTCTTCATGATAGTAAACATACCTATTATTATTTCATGTTTTTCTTTTGACTTTAAGTGTAGATTTTTGTAAAATTTTAATATAAATACAAAGAGATTTAAAATATTTTTCTATAGATTGAATTCATTGTAGCCTTTAATTTTTTTTATTATAGTTGAATAGGGTGGCTGACATGTATCTTTGATGCTAAGTTATTAATTTTTAATTACTGTGAGAGTGGAAGTGACCATAGATTCAATGATGTGATCAACTCCCCTATGAAATATTCTGATTTTAGTGGGAGTTGCAGATGCTCAGCATCTCTCTGAATCTGGACGACAATTCGGCATACAGGACAGGTTTTAAGGGTTCTGCACAGGGAATTAGGTTTTCCTCACAATTTATCCTTTGAGATAGTTAGTTAGTTAGTTACTTAGTAGAAATTCAAATTCCTAATTTATATTTATTTCCTTCCAGGCTTCAGAAGAATACCCATAACAAAATGAGCAATCCAGCTATTAAGAGAATTGCAAACAAAATTATCAAATCACCTGAGGATAAGCGAGAATATCGTGGACTAGAACTGGAAAATGGCATCAAAGCAATGCTCATCTGCGACCCCACCACAGATAAGTCTTCAGCAGCACTTGATGTACACATAGGTATTTAATTCATTTTGTATTCTATTCCACTGGCTTTGCATTGCAAATAATAAATGCAGTATGTTTTTGTGAGGAAAAGGAATCTGACCTACTTTCAGTGTGCCACCAATTTCAATATTTTAGTTGCAAATAAACCGATGGTACATAGCACAAAATATGGTAGCATTTACAGGAGTTGTTTGTTTTCAGCAGGTTGCACAACCTTCTGTTATTGGGAGTGCCAGTTTTATTTCTCCATAAATCCTGTTAGAAATTATTAAAGCTAGTTAAATTTTCCTGATGTAACACATGCTTAGTCAGTAGTCAGACTTGTAATTTTAACCATATAATTCCACATTCTGCCATTTAACAAAAAAAAAAAGGATGGAGAAATCATTCTGTCTTGCTTTATCTACCATTCTAGATTTTTGTTTCATGCATGTTTATTGTAATGAGTATGGGCAAGAAAAGCAGCATAATGTGCCAAGAGGAAAACCTTAATCTCTGATATGGCAGTGTTTTGTCTACACAGGAACACTCAGGATTTATTAAGGTGAATTAACTAAAGGTGTGAAGTTCATGTGCATAAATTAAAGTTCCTTTAACCATCGTGTGGATGCTCCCATCCAGAAGTAAAGTGGCTTTATCTGGAGGATTTCAGAGAATTAAGTCACTTTTCTTCTGAATGAGAGCATCCACACATGATTTTAAATGGTCTTAAATTTATGCACGTGAATTAACTAAAGATGTAAAGTTAATCATAACGTTCCTGAGTGTGTTCCCATGTAGACAAGCCCTTAGAGTGTGGACATAAAAGGAAGAAACAGGCACTTTGGGCCAGGCTACGGTAGTGCCTGGGTGGAAAAACAAAGGCAGTTAATCTGCTTCTGACTCTTACAGTAACAGAAAAGCAATCTTTTCCGAGATCTGAAAAGTCTAAGATATTTCTCTTTACACATACTATAGCTTGTAGGAAAGATGTGTGTTACAAATCAGTGTCTAGACTTTTTCATATCTACACACTTCAGAGATGTAGCTATACATGTTATAATATGACTTCTTTAATGTGTATTTTTCTCCACAGGATCATTATCAGACCCCCCAAACATTGCTGGGCTCAGCCATTTTTGTGAACATATGTTGTTCTTGGGAACCAAGAAGTACCCAAAAGAGAATGAGTACAGTCAGTTTCTTAGTGAGCATGCAGGAAGTTCAAATGCTTTCACCAGTGGAGAACACACCAATTATTACTTTGATGTGTCACATGAACATCTGGAAGGTGCATTGGACAGGTAAACAGATTTCTGTTACCTCTATTTTTCTGAGGGTTTTTTTTTTTGGTTGATATTTGTGATATCTCAAACAAAATCATAATTATATGTTGAACTCTTGCTGACAGAATGATGTCTTGTATTATAGGTGGGGTTGGTAGCACTGACTGTTAAGGGTTGACTTGTGTTTAAGGCATGGATTTTCCATATGATCTTGGGCAAATCATTTAAGATGTGATCCAAAGCTTGATTGAATTCAGTAGGAGTCTTTCCATTACCTTTAATAGGCTTTGAGTCAGGCCTTCTTTGCCTCAATTTTCCTATCTATAAAACGGAGACAATATTATTTCCTTTCTCCTACCTTTTGTCTGTTTTAGACTGTAAGCTTTTTTGGGCAGGGACTCTCTCTTATTATTAAGGCTACATTTTAGTCATAAGTATTTTAGTAGAAGTGATGGACTGGTCATGGACAGTAAAGAAAAATTCACAGCCCTTGAGCTGTCCATAATTTTTATATATCTATCTATCTCTAGAGAGCGTTGCAGGTGCTGGGAAGGGAGGGTGTCCGGGGGGGCACCCTGCAAGTGGGGGGCTAGTAGGGCTGGGGCAGGTTCCCCACCTGGCTCCTGGGAAGTGGCTACCCTAGCTCCATGTGCTGCCTCTACTCCGCCCCAAGCTCCAGTTCTGCATCTCCCATTGACTGGGAACCACGGCCAATAGGAGCTATGGGGGCGTTGCCTGTGGGCAGAGGCAGCAAGTAGAGCTAGGAGCTGAAGGAAGTGGGAGTTGCTGTCGCCCTTCTGGGGAACTCTCCACCAGGTAAGCACTGCCCCACACCCCAACCCCCAGTCCTGAGCCCCCTCCACACCCAAACTCCTGCTGCTGGGGGGCGGGGGGACGCGAGACTGCCCCAGCAGCACCCGGTGTGACTGGCCCAAGGGCTGCCCGAGCTGCTCAGGTGGCCCCTGGGCAATGCACACCAGCTGCTGCAGAAGTCACAGAGATCACGGAAAGTCACAGAATGGTGACTTCCATGACCTCTGTGACAAATACGGAGCCTTATTTATTATGTGTTTGAATGATGCCTAATACAATGGGACTCTGAGCTCTGTTGGGGCCTCTAGGGCTATAATAAAGATCACATGATGGTGAATAGTTAGATTTTTTTGATAGAAATGACAAAAGTAGCATGGTATGAACATCTTGGTTATTAAATGAATGATAAAATGAAAGATTGAAATTATTTTATGGGCTGAGTTGCATCAGTTATAGGAAATGCATTTATAGTGAGTGATTATAATGTGATATATAAATATCATTTATGGCATTGTGTACAGATCAAGGTTTATATATTTTGTTTGGTTTTACTTAGGTTTGCATAAGTCTGTATAACATTTATATAACCTTCAATAAATATTAAAAAATAAACATTTGACATCCTCCATGGATGCACTGCACTGTATTAACAAGAGTGTTGGATTCTCACAACACTCTTCTATGGTAAGTAAGTCATTGTTGATATTTTACAGATGGAGAAACTGAGGAGGAGGGAGATTAAGTGATTTGACTAAAACCACACAGCAAGTCTGTGGCAAAGCCAGGACTGGTTTCAGGAGTTCTGAGGTTCTAGTCTTATACTCTTAATGACAACAAATTAAAACATTACATGAGTTTTCAGACTTCATGGTTTGGGGGTTAGTTTTTGTTGTTGTTTTGTTTTTTATGTGCAATAATCCTGTCTTGGAAAAGGTTTACATTTTAGTTGTGTAAATTTGTAAAATTTTCTTTTAGGTTTGCCCAGTTTTTCCTATGCCCTCTGTTTGATGAGAGCTGCAAGGAAAGGGAGGTGAATGCTGTTGATTCCGAGCATGAAAAGAATTTAATGAATGATGCCTGGCGATTGTTTCAGTTGGAGAAAGCTACTGGAAATCCTAATCATCCCTTCAGTAAATTTGGAACAGGTTTGTTAGAATAGAATCACCCATCTATTAGAGCTGACATAAGATC
Source organism: Mauremys mutica (assembly GCF_020497125.1). Classification (NCBI taxonomy): domain Eukaryota; kingdom Metazoa; phylum Chordata; order Testudines; family Geoemydidae; genus Mauremys; species Mauremys mutica. The sequence continues at coordinate 98,726,792 of NC_059078.1, forward strand.
AGGGCTGTAACCAGGGTGGGACAAGTGCGGCAGCTGCAGGGGTGGAAGAAGATGGGAAAAAAATGGTAGAGGGTGCAAATATGCTTGCTCTCCCCAGGCGCAAAAATGCCCAGTTAAAGTTTTGCATAAAATCCAGGCTGAGACTGTTTATGTAAAACTGGTGAAGATAGGACTGGAAACAATTTCCTTTTTTCCTCCATAAATGTTTGTTTGTGATGTTTCATTACATCTTTCACACAATAGATTAAAAAAAAAAGAGCTGGACAAAACAAATGGAACAAACTGATACAAGACTAGGAGTTTGGTGATGAGACAGCCTTTATGATGATGATTTCAGCCGTAAACGATTCTTTTGTAATGACTGGAAGTGAGTCTCCCAAGTTGGGACTGTAAATCATTGTGAGAGAGAGAGAGAAATTGGATAAAGAATATTTAAATTGCCAGCAGCCAAATAGCGTTTTGCTAAAAACTGTTGCATTGGGAGGACGAACTGAGGTTTGTGGTAAATCAGGTTAAGTAAAGCACAGGAAAGCACTGGCGCAATTAATGGATGTGAGCATCAAGACAAAACCTAGAGCATACATCACAGTGGGCAACAGTGATAGATGGCTAAGAAAAGTGAGGCCTTGGATAAATACACTGATCGGGTGGCTAAATGGCTTTTACAGGGTTTGTTGCTCCTTAGGTGCCCTTTAACAGCTGAAGAGAACAGAAAGAACATTATTACAGTTGATGATAATTTCCTTGGATTCTCAGTTAATATTTAACATTTGGATGTAAGGCTTTCAGAAGGGTTCTCAGGCTGATTAATAGATGCAGTGTCTGGCTAATTGGCTCTAGCATCCTAAAGTGGTAAAATCATTTAGATGAGGACATGTTGACTTTCTCCTACTAAGGAAGGACTCTCTGAAGTGAGAAATTGTTTTAAAAATGTATAGAGAAAAAATCTAAGGAAAGTGTTGCAGGTTACCTATCTGATGATCCCTGGGAGAAAATCCAGTGTCTGTGGATTAATTTCTAATAAGGAAGAAACAGCTTCTGTAATCTCAGTGAGCCAGGGTTTGGTGGTCATGAATCAGTACTGTGCTGATGGGGCGGGATGGAATAATTTAAAATCCCTGTGCCAGAGGTATCCAGGAAAGTTTCAGAAGACATTTTTTGCATGTTAGAAGAGTTTCTTTTGAAATATTTCTGCCTTATGCAACTGTCATATCCAAAGCTAGCTGTGGGGATTTTTGGCTGGTCAGGATTACAGATGTTTTTCTAGAAAGGGTGCCTGAAATATATTCAGATTCAATAGTAATAATACTTAGCTGATAATTCTCAATATGTATAGCGTTATTTTAGGCCCCAATTCTGTAATCAGGTATTTTTAAAGAGGACCTTTTGTAGATACTAGTTGAAAAAATAAAGCCTTAATTTGTGATTTATTTTTTTTAATTACACAGAGGGTTGCCAGATGTCTTACACTTTGCACGATGCACACATGTGACAGCCCTGTCTGCAGTTGAGATGTTATGCATTCTGCTGGGCTGCAGGAATGGCTGTAATTCCTACTTCAGGCCACCACGGGTCATTTTGTAACCTATTCTGCCATCAGCCAAGCAGAGACTCCTTGAGCTGCTTCTCATGCTGGATAGACAGTCAGCCCACCAGCTTTCCTCCTAGTATCCACCGTTCAGTCCCCAGTAACCCCCATACACTCATTGCCCACCTAATCCAGCAGCCCCAGGTATCTGTCAGCGATTCAACTCCCTCCCCTGACTCCACATACCTTCCAGCACTCTTCCCCCACCCACCTCTCCCAGACATCAAGCACTGTCTGGTGCTCTGCCCGCCCACCTATATACCCCAGACACTTTCTGGCACTTGTATATATCCTAGCAGCACAATTTTTATAAAATAATCATCTGGTACCTTGCCCTCTTTTTGGCAATCCATTGCCCATTTCTGTGGGAATGGAAATGATAGACTTAAATATTTAGGTGAATCTTTGGAACATGTACTTTTACATTCTGGCTTCAGGCTGAGTTCTATAAAGGCCAGTAAGTTCCTGACATCTGTGCTCTGCTTAGCAGAGGTAGAGGGAGATCAGGAAAAGGAAACAACCAAACATTTTAAAAACAAATAATGTTAAAGAACTATATTTATGTGCTCGTATGCTCTTTTTACTTCAATTTCAAATATAACTTTTAAAATAAAAGTAATAAATCATTTCATGAAGACTTTGTGTACTGGATACCTGTGGTTCTTGGTTGGCTGAAGACTTGAAACTATGTACCTGCAACTTCTGGTGTAAGTTTATACTATGCCTGGTGTTTACTTATTGCCTTGGTGATGTATGTTAATTGCTACCTGTGTTGGAGATTTGTTTAATAGCATGTTTATCCTTCTTGCTGTTGCATATCCTGTGTTATTATCTCTCTCCACCCTATTGCTTCTACACTCTTATGTTCTTATTGAGTGCTCCTTTTTTCTGAATTCTTTGTTGTTTGGCTGTAATGTAAAAATAGTCTTAGAGTTGGTACCCTATCAAATTTCTAGAATGTTTCTTTTACAGCCACATGAACACAACAAAAGATTACTAAGTGAAGTGGAATGGACTAAAATCCAACTCTGATCAGCTTGCTTTTCACAAAATCTGACTTTTTTCTAGTGTCCCCTTACTCTTGCACCAGACAAGACTGCTGCTTTAACTACAAACCTAAATATTTTCTTACAGTAAAAGTTGCCATCAGTGCATTAATGTGACACCTTCAAAAATCAATAGCAGTGATTATTTAAAAGGGAATTTTCCTTTCTCTGAAAGAGTCAGTCTGACCTGTAAGTTTTACTGCAAAGTTATCTATTTTCCCAGCCTTTCAAGAAAGGAGTGGGTTGAGGATGGAAGAGTTGATTGGTCCTGATGAGATTAGCTGATATTGATCCAATCTGATTTTTTTGGTATGTACTTTTATTTAAAAAACAAATACAAACAAAAAAAAGCTTGTACGTGCACCTAGAACACAGGGTCATCAGACAGGGTTTTCAGTTTGTAAATTCATATAATGTGTTTGTATGTCCAGCAATAAATATCTTCATGATTTTTCTTTTGTATTACAGGGAACAAATTCACTTTGGAAACTAGACCAACTAGAGAAGGAATAGATGTAAGACAAGAGCTGTTGAAGTTCCATTCTACTTATTATTCATCAAATTTAATGGCTATTTGTGTCCTAGGACGGGGTGAGTGCCAAACTTTTAATGGTAGTTTCTTGGTTAGCTGAATATGATTTTTACATTTATTATTTGAATTCTTATGGAAGAAAATAAGACATACTTAAATCAGCTAAGACTTTTTTCTCCAGGCGTTTAAACAAAGGAGGCTAGGGTCCCAATCCTGTAAAGATGTGCTTAATTTTATGCACTGTGAACAGTCCCATTGAAGTCAGTGAGGATACTCATTGCCTGTACAGTTCAGCGTGTGTTAATCTGTGCAGAATTTTTTTGATATTTTTTCCAATCCTAAAACTTGCTATGGAATGCTCCATGATAAAGGAGTACTTGTGCCTCAGATAAGAGAGGTGTTTACAATTTATATAAATATATTTTTAGAAATTTACCACAAGCAGTTTAGCAGATCTAGTCTGAAAATACTTTGCATAATTTGATTTTTCTCTGATGCATATTTGTGTAATTCTACAATGACCTATAATCAAATATAGAACGGCCAAAGTTTAATCTAGATATTTGTTTTATGGAAATTTAGAAATTAGATTAGAAGCCTTTATTTCAGGAGTGCTGTGCACGCAAGATTCTAAATTAAGTCAGTTAAAGTTGCAGATGCTCAACACCAGCTAGATCAGGACCATATTTTTTGTGAGGGTTTCAAGAAGCTTAATAACAATGTGTTGAAAAACTTTTAAATATACTGGGAGACCAGCATTCATGAGCCACACTACAATAATATAACAGGGGATGCATACATGATCAGACCAAATTCAATAAGCAGATATTTCAATTTCAAACTTCCAAATATGTGAAATAAATTATTAATTTTTAAAATCATGGAATTTGATAGATTTTTTTTTAAAAATTGTCTCTTATGTAACATAATTTGGTAATACTCATGCTTTAAAGAAGAGTTAAAGAAGAACAGTAGGATTAACTGTCTAATTACTTTTAGAAAATACTTCTGAGAAAAAATAAATTGCTATGGCAATGACATTGAACATTGCATGGAACATAAACATACCGTATGATGACTTGTACATCCCAGTTACTGCATGTGCTTGTGTACCTTCCTTATCTTAAACATATGAGTAGTCCCACTAACTTCATTGGGACTATTTGCATGTTTAAGAACATTCCTAAATCAGGGCTACGTATACTATGGCTACATTAGCGCTTCAAAGCGCTGCCGCGGCAGCGCTCCCGCGGCAGCGCTTTGAAGCGCTAAGTGTAGTCAAAGCGCCAGCGCTGGGAGAAAGCTCTCCCAGCGCTGTCCATACTCCACCTCCCTGTGGGGAATAACGGACAGCGCTGGGAGCCGCGCTCCTAGCGCTGGGGCTTTGACTACACTGGCGCTTTGTAGCGCCGCAATTTGCAGCGCTGCAGAGGGTGTTTTTTCACACCCTGCTGCAGCGCTGCAAATTTGCAAGTGTAGCCATACCCTAAGAGTATATGCTATTATAAGAACATAAGAATGGCCATACTGTGTCAGACCAATGGACCATCTAGCCCAGTAACCTGTCTTCTAACAGTGGACAATGCCAGATGCTTCAGAGGGAATGAACAGAACAGGTAATCATTAAGTGATCCATCCCCTGTCGCCCATTCCCAGCTTCTGGCAAACAGAGGCAAGGGACACTTCAGAACATTGTTTCCATCTCTGCCCATCCTGGCTAATAGCCATTGATGAACCCATCCTCCCTGAACTTACCTAGTTCTTTTTTGAACCCTGTTAGTCTTGGCCTTCACAGCATCCTCTTTCCACAGGTTGACTGTGAGTTGTGTGAAGCAATACTTCCTTTTGTTTGATTTTAAACCTGCTGCCTATTCATTTCATTTGGTGATCCCTAGTTTTTGTGGTCTGAGAAGGAGTAAATAACACTTCCTTATTTACTTTCTCCACACCAGTCATGATTTTATAGACCTCTATCATATCCCCCCTTAGTTGTCTTTTTTTCCATCTGCTTTTTTATCATCAACCTCTGTGGCACCTCGCCTTTTTCTATCTTTTTAATATGAAATTCAAGTTACAAAATTAATTGACTAACTATGCTTGTGGAATTATAACCTTAGGCCCACCGAATTGCCTGTGTTCTATTACCCCCCTCCACTGTTCTGCTGGATGACCAGGGGCAAGTCACTTCACCTTTGTGTGCCTCAGTTTCCCCATCTCTAAAATACTGACTTCCATTTAAAGCACTTTACAATTTTCTGATGAAAAGCACTGTAAAAGAGCTAGGTGGTATTATTATTATTATTATTATTATTATTATTATGTATTACTTAATGGGAGTTTTGTGCAAGTATGAACTGCTGGATCAGGCCAGGCTCCAGCTGTGAGCCCCACGCAGGACTGATAGTCAACAGTTGATGTAAGTAACGCAGTGTCTACATGGACACTGTGTCACCCTAACTAACTTGACTTAAGTGCTACTCCTCTCGTGGAGGTGGAGTTAAGTCTATGAAATGGGAGACTTAGATTGGTGGGAGCTACATTTTAGTGTAAATGCTTACAGAGTTAGATCAACATAAGCTGTCTTATGTCAACCGAACTGTAATGTAGAGCAGGCCTAGGAAAACCGGACTAGATATTTCTGTGTTAAAGCAAGCATAAGGAAAAATATTTTTGGAGTGGGAGTGGAAAAAACTTTTTATACGAAAGCAAAGCATAACCATAAATAATTAAAGCCCTTAATATTTTTTTATTTTATTTTTTTTGCAGGTTACCTTTAACAGTACTATTGTACCTATCAGAGCTGTTTTTAGGCTTGCTTTGAGTGTGACTAAATCATCTTTTTTGAGGTCAAGAAGGAATCCTTTTTTATTTTTTTGCTGGGCAGAATTGGCTTGGCATCTGATAAGCTTTTATGCTTCCTCGGAGCATCCTGGAAGCCTGGTTTTTAAGGTTAAAAAGAATATTAGATAGGAATTTAAAATAGAACAGAAGAGAGAAATTAATGAAGGTAATAAATCAGGGCTGGTGTCTGGTGTGGATAAAAAAGGCTTTAGGGGACCAACTCCTAGGTAAACCCAAGCATAGGACCAAGGAGGTGGCTGGCATGTCCCCATTGTTCTGTTCAGTACAAGGAGATCTTGATTCTTTTGCAGACTCAGGCACCCCTCTTCTGTAGTCTCTCTCCCCTTTTGTGGGTAGACTCCATAGCAGTGTTGAATTCTGTCTTAGTAAGGGCCGACCTAGGCAAGGGGGCTGATCCTCACTCTATGTGATTGTGTGGCTAAAGGGCAGTTAACCTTGCAGTGGACCCCGTTAATATCACCACTCCCCATCACCACATCCATGTGTTTAATAAAGTTGTAGCCTGCTGCTTTAATTCCCACCTTGTATCGGTTTCTTCATTCTTCTTTGTATCTTAATTAGTAAGTCCATTAATTCCACCTTAATTAGGTGAATATCATTAGAGATAAGACTCTTCTATGAACATAGACTAAACATAAATTTTATACCTGATGATAAAAATATCTATTGCAGTAAAAAAGGAAGTATTCATGGCATAATGAACCCTCAAGTTAGTGCTGCGGAACAAATATAAACATATATTCAAATATCTAAATTTATGTTATAAAATTATGTAAGATTGCAGCCAAGTCTCATTACTCAAGAAGCTGGATTGAACCCTAAAATACTAACACAAAAGCAGTGACAGAGTTATAGGAAGTTTGTTTGGGTGCTGGTTATTGTGAGTGTGTTTTTAATAGTCTGTGTACATGAATTAAATGTTAAGGTTTGTGTCACTTTACTTATATAACCTTAATTTTCTTAAATTGCTGTACCACATCAGGGCCAGAGATAGAATTAATGGTACAAATTTGGAGTCAGTGGGTGAAGAGATTCCTGAAACACCTCATTTGAAAATTCACTAATTCTTATAACCTTTTCTTTTTTTTGCCCACAGTTAGGTAAAAATCTGTAGGCAGGATTCTCATGAAAATGACAACAATGGACTTCCCCTGATCTCAGCTAGTGAACCAGTTTCACAGTGCAATCTTAAAAAAGTTACTGCCATTTCTTCCTGGTTCTATCAGTGCTCAGGGTGCATAAGGCTGATGCAAACCAGACATTGAAACACAGCATGTCAGTTTCAATGTGTTCTAAAACTCTCAGAAACGTTCAGGTCATCTTGAAATGTGGTATATACCAGTTGAGAGTATGGGATACAGTTTGAGGTATAAATTTGGGTTCATCTAATCAAAAGGTTTCTGAGATACTGCACCTGAAATGACCTGCTTTTATTTTTCAGAGTTCTCCAAAAAGCACATGCAGATTGCTTTGAAAATGGCTATGCCATGTCAGAGTACAAGGTGCAAATTTAGACTCAGTGCGTTGCGGGGTTCCCAGGATAAAGTCCCTTCCTCAAATGAGCTTTAATTTTTAGAGTGCTTTAGAATCAGGCATACAGCACTGAAAACAGGGTAGCTGAGATAGGATATACTCTGCGCATGCCACAGGTACATAGTATGAAACAGGACCGGAGAGCTGAGAATGGGCATGCTTGATGCATACTACAGACACAGATTGCTGATTTGGGGATCTGAAAATAAGTAGGTTCAATGCATCCTGTAGGCACATAATACTGAGACTGGATGGGAGCTGAGATCAGGAAAATTGCTTAGTCTCGTGCTCAGCTCAGTGCTTAGGCTCCTCATGGGCAAGTTCTGTAAGAGAGATGCTGAGTGATTAACCTATTGACCAACTCAGCTGGTAGCTTATGCTGCGTGATACTGATCTGCAGTGTCAGTGACCATAAGTTCAACTCTCCATCCTTGGTTGACTCCCGTGATTTAAGTTTATGCAGGTTGGATCTGTAGATCCAGCTAAAAACTATGGGCAATAGCCACATAAAAATGTATTCTCTCTGGCCTCTGAACTCCTCTAGTGTCTGATACCAAGGGCCAATCTAAAATGCACTGATCTACTGAGCCTTGAAAGCAATACACAGTCTAGGAGTCCCCTTACCCGTGTGGCAGTACCTCCATCTGGTAACTGAGGTGCTGGAAGGAGTGCCGTAAGCTGCCCCTTCACCACCACTTTATCAGAAAAACAAGGAAAATTCACATTCAAAAAAACTTTACCATGGAGTTAAGGTTTTAGATGCCCAGTGCTCCTCATGCCCTTCTAGAATGTGAAAGTTTAATAAATAAAAAGGTTAACATTACAAGGAAAGACCAAAACAAAAACATTTGAAAACTTTGCCTTGTGGGGATGGCAATAGAACTGGGAATTTAATAGTTCCTTTCCCCTCACCAACCAAATTGCCATGTTCTTTGCGCTCCTATTCATACTGTCCAGCAGACTCTCACTGTGCTCTGTGAAGCACCATTGATCCAGGAGGTTTGCTGCTGCTTGGCAGGGGCTGAGGAGTAAGGTGTTGTGATCTCCCTGAGGGACTCCATAGGGTAGGAGTGGAAATATCACTTTAACTCTGTATTTTCTGGTTTTCCACTGTTTGAGTTTTGGCAATTAAACTCACACTCTGGAAGGGCATAAGGCACACGGGGCAGTGCTGAGCATTGATATACTGGATTTCTTGTTAATTATGCTTTTTACATGTTAATAGTTTTTAATGTTTGTATGTGTTTATACGGTTGATATGTCTTCTCTTGAACTGTTCTTGGCAGTCTTAACTTCAACTTAAAGATTTTTTTAGTTTGGAATTTATTTTAACCACAGTTGAGATCTTGTTTATAAAGCACAAAACCTTATCTATAAGTAATAAAAATAAATCTCAGAATATATTCCCTCTCTCCACGTGGTGGTGGTGGTGGGAGAGGCATTAAATCCAACCTTGTAATTACATATTTCTTTTAGAAAAATAATAAGTCTCAGATTGCTGGAATATTCTGAAAATGATTGTGCTGTTTCTAATTATTCTCTTTTAGAATCCTTGGATGAGCTGACCGATTTGGTAGTGAAGCTATTTTCAGAAGTAGAGAACAAAAATGTTCCATTACCAGAATTTCCTGAACATCCTTTCCAAGAAGAACATCTTCGGGTAAGTTGTGAGACTTTCTGGTATACGTTCTCTGAAGACCTTAACTCTGTTTTCCTACTTTTTCTATGTAGAAATAACACCATCATACACTTTACTACAACTACTACTACAGGTGTCTACAGACAATACAGCTTAATCTAGCTAAGGTCATAGTTAAAATTGTGCATTTGAATGTGATTGAGAGAAATTGAGAAGTGAAGATTCCAAATATGGCTAAGGCTTGTGAGTTGAGATTGTTATGATTGTAAATGTTGGTTAATTTGTTTTTGAATTTTTAACAATTGTGTTCATAAGAAATGCACATAAGTAGCCTTAACTCTAAGGCCTGGTCTACACTAAGAAGGGGGTTCGAATTAGGGTACGCAAATTCAGCTACGTGAATAGCGTAGCTGAATTCGAAGTACCCTAATTCGAACAACTCACCTGTCCAGACGCGGCGGGGTCGAACTCCGCGGCTCCCCCGTCGACTCCGCCAACTCCTTCTGCCGAGGTGGAGTACTGGAGTCGACCGCGGCGCTTCCGGAGTTCGAACTATCGCGTCTAGATCAGACGCGATAGTTCGAACTCCAAAAAGTCGAACTCTCCGCGTCGAACCGGCAGGTAAGTGTAGATGTACCCTAAGTAAATGTTTTGGGGTTTGTTCGTTTTTTGTATGGTATAGGTGTGTATGTAGTTAACAATGTGTGTAGAAGGGTATAATATGTGCTCCTGAAAAGAGGACATAGCAGAATTAATGGAATGTTTTATTTTTACTTCTAGCAACTTTACAAAGTGGTACCTATTAAGGACATTAGAAATCTTTATGTCACATTTCCAATACCAGACCTTCAGAAATACTATAAATCAAACCCTGGTCATTACCTTGGTCATCTCATTGGGCATGAAGGTCCAGGAAGTCTTTTATCAGAACTCAAAGCTAAAGGTAAGCCTATTGGAAGTGAACTGTTAAAAGTAGTGCATTTAATATGCCATTAAGCCTTGGAGCAATATTTCACTTCAGGTTGACCTCTGAGAATTAAAAGCTTAAATATCAGAAATCCAAAATAAATTAAATCTTAATTCTAAGGTATTTCTTAGGTCTTCCTTTTTGTCTGTTTGCTTCCAAAGAGAACCTCAAATACTGAAACTATTGTTTCTTGGATCCCATTTTACTGTGATTGGTAACTTTCTGTACATATCATTTTTATTGAAGTTTAGCCAAATGATTAACTGGAAAACCATTTTACTGAATACCATCCATGCCTACAGTGTATACCACTGAGATATCCATTACCACCAGAATACAAGTTCATGCCCAAAACAACTGCAAAGAAATATAGACATTGATATTTCCCTTATAGTAATTATACATATTGCTTTCTCAGAAGGAGTATTTTTTTTCCTGTGTCTCTTCTGGGGCACCCTTGATTGTCAAGGGTGGTGTAGCCTCTTATTCCTTCTCTTTAAGGAGCTCTGTGACCCATCTTAGGACCAGTGGGGGTTGCAAGGGATGATAATATGAGGGCATTGTCGATCTATTATCTGTTGTGTGGTAATAGATGAAAGTGAGGAGGGTCCTGACTGGTATCTTCACCAAATATCCTATTGTCAGGATATGACTTCTATGCAGGATAGTAGAGGGACCCATTCCTTTCTATAGCTTGAGTTGATAGAAAAGATGCCTGGCCTGCTAGTCTTTGACTATGTGTGGCTCACTTCCACTTTTCTGCAGTTTTGTGTGTCCCAGAAATGTGCAGGTTTCTGATGAGGACTCAGTCTTTTGTATGCAATGCTTGGTCTCTGGCCTGGGGGCCATAGAGTGCTTTGTTACTATGATTGTTCTGTTGTGCAGCAGAAGTGACCTGTTGGTATGTCTCTTGAAGTTGTTCTTTTAGACGGGTAGTCTGTTGAAAGTAGTATACTGAACTGATGTGTCTCCATCTGAAGTGAGGGCCGTGGGCCAGATAGTAATCTTTAAGGGGCATCCCACAACTGCCAACATAGGGCATAATATTTGCCAGTTGGGGATACAACCAGAAGCTATTCCTCATGCGTATGTTTACTTCACCAGCCTGCACTTCCCTACCACAGCTGACTGAGCACCTGAATGTTGGATTTAGAGGACAGATCTAGGATTGAAGGATGTTTTGGTAGCAGTGATAAAAGGACACTCTTTTAGGCCTCTGCAGTAAAGTCCATGTATGCTGACATGCCTTTACTGCTCCGAGTAGGAGTCCACTTGCAGAAATGTCAAAACAAAGTTTTATAGGTAGATAGCTTATTGACCAAACATTAGAAGCTAAGGTGAGTGTCCAGTGGCTTCATTATGCGTATAATTGTAGGTATATACAATATCAGATATTGACTTTGATTGTGTTTCTGATGAGAGTCCCATGTACCCAACATGTTTTAACAGCATGCAGTTTAACCTCTCCTTCTGAAGGTCGCCCTGTCGGTGATAAGGGGTAGTTCCTTTTTTTTTTTTTTTTTTTTTTTTTTACCCTTACGAGGTGTAGCAGCTCTTGATGAGGCAACTTTCAAAATTTCATCCTTGATCTGTGAATTCTGGTAGGTAACCAATAATGCACAATACATTGGCATATTCTTCCTACAATATGTTGGCAAGTTGATACTTTTTGAGGTAAGCTTGCAGAAGCATACCTTGTGAAGTGGTCAGTGATAACCAAAGTATTCCCAATATTCTTAGTCTGTTTCCAAAGAGAGAAGGTCCATACAGACTAGTTCTGTTGCTCCTACACTAGTAATAGTAATCAGAGGGGCTCTCCTCTTGGATATGTCTATACAACAACTAAACACTCAATCACGCCTCAGTCCAGTCACTTTTCTCAGGCAGTTCTGTTAAGGGTTCATATTCTGTTGTGGTCTACACATGACAGAGTGTCTGCACTAATGTTTATATTTCCAGGACGGTACTTCAGGCTTAAGTCATATATTGTTAACTCAGACACGCAACTTTATCCTATTGCACCCAGTTTTGCGGTAGTGAGTGCATAGATCAGCAGGTTATCTATTCCGACTTGGAATTTCACCCCATAGAACTAGTCATGAAACTTTTCTACCATTGCTCACTTGAGCACAAGGATCTCCAACTTGTGAGCAGCATACCATTGCTCAGAGTCTAACTGTCTTTGGCTAGCAAATGGCTATACAATGTTACCCTTCTGGATGCTCCTGGTAAAGCACGGCTTCATGCCCACTAAGACTGGCATTTGTGTGTAGGATGTAAGGCTTATTGCAAGGTATTTACGTGCCAGATATGCTAAACATTCATATGGCCCTTCGTGCTTCAGCCACCATTCCAGAGGACATGCTTCCATGCAGTATTATCTCCTGTAAATGTAAACAAACTTGTTTGTCTTAGCGGTTGGCTGAACAAGAAGTCGGACTGAGTGGACTTGTAGGCGCTCAAGTTTTACATTGTTTTGTTTTTGAGTGCAGTTATGTAACCAAAAAAAATCTACATTTGTAAGTTGTACTTTGTCATGACAAAAAGATTGCAGTACAGTACTTGTATGAGATTAATTGAAAAATACTATTTCTTTAGTTTATCATTTTTACAATGCAAATATTTGTAATAAAAATAATATACATATTGATTTCAATTACAACACAGAATACAATATATATGAAAATGTAGAAAAACATCCAAAATATTTAATATATTTCAATTAGTATTCTATTGTTTAACAGTGTGATTAAAACTGTGATTAATCGTGATTAATTTTTTTTGAGTTAATTGCATGAGTTAACTGCGATTAATCGATAGCCCTACTATTTATAGTTTCAACCCATTCTCTTTTAGCTGATCATGGACTTTCATGAGCCAAATTTCATGCTTCTCTAGGGTGCTGTTGAATACAACCAAGTCATCAAGCTATACCAAGACTGCCATCAGTCTCTCTCTGCCTTCTCCATCAGTCCCTGGAATGTGGCTGAGGCACCTGGGATATCTTGGGGCATGTGCTTGAACTGGTAGAATCTAGTGGACAAATGAAGGCAATTTTCTCCTTGAACTCTACCACCATTGGAATCTAGTAATAGACACAGTTTAAATGCCATTTGTACCCAGTCAGACAATCCAAAATCATCCACTCATGACATCATGTATTGGGCAGAATAGTCCTCTTGTTGGGTGTCCAGTAGTTGATTTTCTTCCTGGTCAGTACAATGGGAGAAGCATGCTGTCTTCTTGACTCGATGGTAACGCCAGTAGCCATCAGCCACTGTCAATATCACCGGACATCTTCCACATCAGCTGGGGCAAACTGCCGGGATCTCTCCATGAATGGGATAGTGTCTGTGGGAGCTCCTGTGAGCTACTTCTCTGAAGCCCCAAACTGGCAAGGGGACTACAGTTTACATACACATATCCTCTTCACCTTCTGATAATATTGTGTGTATTTAATCCTTCTTTTAACCTATCTATGAAATAGGTACTCCGCATATAAGTTGTTTGACACACATGTTTTTTTCAGAGTGCATATTGTGTATATATAAATTACTATCACCAAAAACATTTAGAGAAACAGCATAAATCAACACACTTTTTTTGAAATATATTTTCTTCTTAATTTCATAGGCTGGGTAAATACTCTGGTTGGAGGACAGAAAGAAGGTGCTAGAGGTTTCATGTTCTTCATCATTAATGTGGACCTGACAGAGGAAGGGCTTTGTAAGTGAAGAATTGTTTTTCAGTCTCCTCTATTAAAAAGCAAGATGCACTCTGGCTTTTATTGTCTTATCCAAAGAGTCTAATTATATTAATAACTTACAAACTGATACATTTTTGTACATTGACTGTGCCCCATGAAAGTGTTCTAGATATTGATCCTCTTAATAAGTTGACAGGCGTGTTGTTTACCAAGGAGTGAGAAACCAACTGTAAATGTGTATTGAATAAGATCATTTCACAAAAGAAATGTTTGATATTAGTTTCTCTCCAAATATAATAAGCTGTTACACTGTACATGCTAGATGGTCCGTACTATATAAATCTGTATTGAAATAATAATGCTTATCTGCACAGAGAAAAATTAATATGTTTAAAGTATTATATAGAAAATAAAGCTTTGGTTCAATAAGGTACTTAAACACATGCCTCATTTCATTTCACCATGCACATACTTCAATACCTTGTTGAATTAAGTCCTAATTAACCAAGGTTGAAGACGTTTTTTCGTAATTTTTTTAGTCTATTTTTAGGTGAAGACATTGTTTAAGATGCAGAATACAATGAATTTTTAAAGTGTGTAATCTTTGTTTTTCAGTGCACGTTGAAGATATAATTTTGCACATGTTTCAGTATATTCAAAAACTACGTACAGAAGGACCTCAAGAATGGGTTTTCCAAGAGTGCAAGGTAGTTTTATATTATAGTAGCAATTCTCTATTAATCTGTTTTTATAGATAGAATTTGAATGTTAGAGAACCAAATTCCATGGCTGTCCAATCCCTATTAGAATTTCTTTCACAAATCTACAGAAGCAGTTTGTATGACACTATAACATTTATTAAAAAAATTAAAGCAGAACTTTATACTTTGAATACACCAGTATTTTTAATATAAATACAAAATGCTATTTGTGAGCTAGATGAGTGGTCTAGATCATGGTCCTACCTTCTGTCGCTGCATAGAGGTGTCAGGAGAAATATTACATCCCCCCTCAATGCACTTGCCTGGCTTTCTTCCATCTCCATTACAGGTGTGGGAGAAAACAGGAACTGCAAATCTGGTACAGTTGGGTGGTGGGTGGGGAATGGATGGGACCACCTTCTTCCCCATGTATCAACTGGCACAATTCTGTTGGCACAGACATGTAGGGGGTTAGTATTCTCTATTACCTTGTGGAACAAGAGCTCAGGAAATTATTTAATTGGGACCCCTCCTGGGCAGTACAGTTGTGTCCTGCACCTTCTACAGAACTAATTATTAAAGTGCAGTCTAGTTCTGTGTGATTGTGTGCGCATACATAGCAAACTTTGAAAGTGCTTTATTAATACTCAGTAATAAAATTTCACTTCTCAGTGGTGATGTGAAATGTAATACAACCCTTTACTCATAAGAGTGGCTCCATTGGGTCACTGGAACTACTCATGTAAGGGTTACTCATGCGAGTGAATGTTGCAGGATCAGGGCCTTAGTTATACCCTGTTAAACTTAGTAACTAGTAATAGTTTCCACTTAGACTATTCAGATTATCTTTATCTACTTGACAAGATATAAGATGATATCAGATATATAGAATGATAAATTAAGGGTCTTATCCAGTCATGTGCATCTCTAGCTTTCAAAGCTTTACAAGCTGCAGAAGGCCATAGACTGTAACTCCATAACAGATAGTTGTACACTGGAGAAAAGTTAATTTGTTTCACCAGGTACTTATTAAATAAAAAAAAATGTCCTTGGTGCACAGACAGAGAGGTCTTGTGGGACTACATTTTGGGAAGGAAATATAATGTAATCAGCTCTATTCCTCCCATATTGTGCTACGCCCTAGCTGCAGTTTCTTCCTTCCATCAGTGCTGGATTCACACAGTCTGCAGGAATTTAGAGAGACAGTGTCAACTGGAAAAAAACACGTTTTTCTGTCTGAATACTTTTACTTAACTTTTGCTACATGTACTGGCTAAAATTATTTATGGAGTTCTTTTGTTTATGGCCATAAGGTCCCTTAAAATCTTTCCTTGTTGACAGTCAGAAGAAATAAGTTACTTTGCTCCTATTGTAACAGTGTTGAGGAAGGCCCCTCTCTCTCTCTCTCTCTCTCTCTCTCTCTCTCTCTCTCTCTCTCTCTCTCTCTTTCTCTTTTTCTATTTAGGTATGAAGTTTTGTGTGTGGATTTTTTAAAATTTTATGTAGATATGTATATTACTCTGCAAATTAGCCATTACAAGCAAATATATATGTTGTTCTGTCAAACTAGCCATTTGACCATGAGACTGTTGACCATTTGTATGATCATAATTTGAAACACTGATTGCCTGTTGTACCAAAATACAAACTATAGAGTATAAATATAACTTACATGGTGTAACCATGAATTACACTAACTAGGACTCCCATTTTAGTGAAGTCATTTTTTAAGTTCTTCCCTTTCAATTACCGCTTCACATCAGACCCCTGCTTTTCAACCGCATGGCTTTCAGGAGCCCCTGCTATTATGTCTCTTCATCCTGTTGTTGTAGAGGGACCAGCAGTGCAACAGTTGTCTTCTTTATTCCTTCTGTCTTCATGCCAGGTGTTTGCAAAGAGATGTCTTTTTACTCTCTTTGTAGTACAGTCTGAGGGGAGATTTCTCCAGTTCATATGGTTAAAGACAGCATCAGGAAAACCTTTTCTCAGCCTCCTAGTTCCTTGTTATGCCTTGTGCAGGGACTCTGAAAGGCTTCTGCCTCTCTTTTTCTACCATTGGCTGTCTGAATAGGAGAAAAAAGGGAAACGTGTAGGTGTTAGTTTCTTTATCCTTGTTCATTGTAACACTTTGAATATTTCATTCAAAAACTTAAACTTCCATTGCCAAAGTGCTATTTTGGATAAGTGTTCCTGTTGGAATCCAACCCTTTGCTCACATATACTAATTGGGCAGCTTCCTTCTTCTACTTCTCCCTCTCCAGTTTATCCTCACTCAGCCTCTAGTCTTGTTCCCTACTCTAGAATTTTTCTTCAGTTCCATGTTGCTGCTGCTCCTTTCTCAAGATCCTGCTGTGTAAATTTTACTTTCTCCTGCATAGCCTTCTCACAGCTGCCAGAGCTCATGAAATTTCAACAGCTTGTTTTTTTTCCCCCCTTCCCTATGAAGTTTCATTGGATTTGGATATATGAAAAGAGGAGAAAAGATCATGAATGTTTTTAAGGCTTGTAAAGCTATCTTAGGCTCAGTTTCCATAAACAATATAACACTTTCTGTAAGAATTAACTGGAAACTGCTGCAGGAGCTATACAGTCTTACAAAAAAATAAAAAATAAAAATAGAAAATCTAATCAGAGATTTTTATCGTGACTCTTTTTTTGGGGGGAGGATACATCAAAATATTGATAAGTTAAATCAAAATGGTTTTCTGGTAATGAAGGATATCACTTAGCTGTATAGTTCTCTACTGTAAATAGAGGTAGGGGTGGTGTGGATCCAGGAAACATTATTGGAACCAACTAGTGTGCACTGAATTATTATATGCCAAATAATAACTACAACACTTGTGTAACTGAGAGGAGAGTTTGGCCTTTCATGTTTCAAACATATACAAAAGTCAACAATATGTTGTACTCTAGGTGTTTTAAGAAGAACGGAGAGAATATTTGTTATAGCCAGTTTGAGTGTTTAACATGTGCCCTTAGTAGTAAGAAATTGATGTAAACCCTGGAAAGGCTTTGTCTGTAAGAGAAGTTGTGCATCAAGAATCTTCTTCAAGTGGTCATGGATTTATTAAATGTTATTGCGTAGGGCCTAAGAGCTGCAAAACCCTCATGTGTAAATCGGGAAGGATTTAAGGAGAGAGGAGTCTCAGAGCTAGGTTGGGAGCAGATCCTTCCTAGTCAGCTCTACTTGGCAGCTACAAGCCTTTGATCTTCCCACCTTTCTGTCCTTTGTCCTTCTGAAGCTGAGCTGCTTTTTGAAGCATTTGAATGTAATAGCTGATATCACTGGACTACTCTCTAAAGAAGTCATCACCCAGTGATATAAAATCACGGGATTTTCAGTTATTGGATGATAGATGATGTTTTATTGTATATGATAGTGTACAAAAAAGGGTAATACACTGATTCATTTGGTTATTTAAATTGGTAAGCAACTGACAGGCATTTGATCAAATGTCCAGTCCTTTATTTTCAGTTAGTTGACTAAATGACTAGTATGATCTTGAGTATAAAGTGTATTAATTAAACTTTTATTATTCTTACAAAGTAGAAAATAGCTTTCCCATGCATAATTTGATTTAATTTTTTTTTAGGATCTAAATGCTGTGGCTTTCAGATTTAAAGATAAAGAACGACCACGAGGTTATACATCAAAGCTTGGAGGGATTTTGCATGTAAGTAAAGCATTTGTATTTTGGGCAATCTCTGAATGGAAAGAAATACTTTACTATTCTTCTACAAGTGATGGTCTCTATGCGTATTCCACACGTGGGTATGCATGTGTGCCATGCACCTGAGTCTGGAATCTTTTTACAAACAGGGTCATTAGGCCCTTAAATCCTCTGTAGTTCTCCTCATGCTCTGAACCAAGGGCATAAAGGGTGGTGTGGGAAGATGCCTCTCCACTTTCTTCTTTCTGCCGCAGAGTCTGAGTTGGAATCTTTGGTGTCCTCAGCTCCTTTCTGCTGCATCATTGCTTTAAATATGTTGTGTATAGTTGTTTTTTAGAAGTTTAGTAGTTTTTATGGCATAGTATAGCAGAGTATACTTAGGGTAAAAATACTATTTCTTCCCCACCTGGGGAATTCAACCTCTTCACCCGCACACAAAAAATGTCTGGGATTATGCCCAGAGTCCAAAAAACTTTTTCCTGCCCTCACTTTTTTTTTCTGTGAGCAACAAACCTCAACGCTGCCTCTGCTGCCTAGGTGAGGCTCACACCTCTGCCAAGTGCTGCATCTTCCACTCTTCCTCCTCTCCCCACCCCCCACCCCCGTCACTTCCCACCCCCTAGTTGAACTAGGGGGTTGGGAACAGAGACTTAGAAAATATCTGACGGAGAAGGCAATGTAGCTGTTATTCTTAAGGTCCCTGGGCTTGGAACTGGAGTAGTGGGTGGGCCTGGGTCACATCTCCCCCCTTGCTCCCCCTATAGGCCACTAGGGAACTAGCCTACAATCAGATAGTGATAAATCCCCAGAAGGGGAACTGAACTTCTTAGTGGCCCAGCTGAAGAGCTGGCACCAGCATAGACCAAGAGGGAGAAACCATTGCCTCCTGGGAGGAAGCCCTGGGGGTACAGCTTGATTCCAGGGCCCGGACTGTTTAAAGACTGTAGAGATGCCCGACCAGAAGGGATGCTCATGACAGATGGGTGCCGCACGGTTACAGGGAAATTGTTACGTCAGAGAAAGAGATTATCCCAAGAATGCAGAATCGTTCTCCCATCCCACCTGCCAGGCTTGAGGAGCAGCCATCAGTACCATTGGTTCAGCTGATAGTCTGGGATCCAGCCTTCTCTTCTGATGAGTTGGAGGTGCTGTGGGAGTCTCTGTAGCACAGGGTAGATGCAGCTCCAGATTCAAGCCTAGAAGAGCAGGGTTCCAGCTTCTGACCAGACAGGATTGGCCAAGAGACATTTGATACCCCATGTCCCTGGGTGCTCCATCCTGCTGGCTGTGTTCCCTTTAAACCATGCGGCCGCCGAAGAGTCAATCAAGTGTTGTGCACTTGATTAGCAGAGCTGTGAACGTCTGGCGATGTGTGTTCAGGTACCCCTCCCCCTTGCTGCTCTGCAGCCATGTTGCTCCTGCCCTCGGAGCCCCAGACCAGCTGCTCCCAGGACCCCCTTGCTTGCTGTACTATGTGGAAGGGGGGAGAGGAGGATGCTGATGTCAGGGTATCCCCCTCCCCTATATAACCCATCTCCATAGAGCAGGGGTTGGGGGGACAGGGCTTAGCTGCTGACAGCTGCTGGGGTCTGAAGGAGCCAAACTGGCACCATCAGAAATTAGGCAGGTCCAGCCTGACAGACAGCAGAGCCATAGCTAGGCTGTCTAGGAGATGCACTGATTTCAGTAGCTCCCCCAGGCAGTTTCCATCGTTAGGCAATGATAGAGACCCCGGCAGGAAAGTACAGGTGCCATTGTCACTCCTTTGGCATACACACCAGGGACTCAATGGGGGATCTCAAACTAAAGTCGTGCTACTACAGCTTGAGCTAAAGAGCTAAGTCTCTGTATCTGCGGGCAGTAGCAACCCATATGCTCTGTGAATAGGCACAGAGGCAGACCAGTAACACATGGGTTATGCTGTTACCTGGTGGAATTCTTGCAATAGCTTGCTTGCCTTCCCCAGTTTGAATCCTAACTCCACCATCGCTGCCTGCAGAGGTTGCAATTCGTACCTCCCTTTGTGCCCATTGAACACACAGTCCAAAAATATACTTTTCCTATAAATCCAGCTTACTCAAATGATTGTACAATTTGGCGTTCTAAAGAAATATTCGAAAACCCCAAATTACTGTAGCAGTATATATTTTGTTCTTAGATACTGGAGATGTTCTTTCAATTGAAAAATTGTCTAAGTTATGGTTATAAGGATCATTTTAGAGTTCTGAAACTTGAATTCTTGAGAGTCTGTGTACACTTACTGTTTGCTGGTTTTAACTTTAAAAATATCCTCCAGGGGTCACTATCTTACTATATTATTTTTACTCAGTTTTATATTAATAACTACTATAGTTAGGATGGATCGCTTTTTAGATTACCATATCATAATGTGTACAGAACCTAATATAAAAGCTCTCTGTTCGTCACAATAATTACTTTTAAATTCTATTTTAGCTTAATGCAATAAGACTTTTTTTTTCCTTTAAAATGTTTTCTAGTCAAGTTTTTTTTTTAAATTTTTATTATTATTATTTTAGTATTATCCCATAGAAGAAGTGCTTGCTGCTGAATATTTACTTGAAGAATTTAGGCCTGATTTAATAGAGATGGTGCTGGATAAATTGAGGCCAGAAAATGTCCGGTAAGTTACTCTGCAATAACTTTTATATTTTAAACCAAATATTCTGTGATGAAAACAAATGAATAAGTGAATGTAACTGGGGAAAAAAAACTTTGTGGTGCCTACTACTACTAATAGACAGATGGGGAAATAAAAATAAACAATGAGACAAAGTATTTGGGTGACTTTATTTGATCCATTTGTGCTAAAAATAGTCACAGAGTGGTAGAGGCATAGTACACAGGAATTCTGGTAAGACAAACTAGTTCTTATTTGTTTATCCACTTGGATATGTGCCATGTCACAGTTTAAAAAAATTAGACAGTTGTCGCATGCCAGGGTCACTAATCATGTGGCTACTTTTCCACCAAGTGTTAGGGGATTTTGCATTTTTATTTTTTAGCATTTGATTAGGGCTACCCATCAGTTGTTGGTTTATTTTGCCTTTTAAACTTGCTGGTATGTCCATGTCCACATTTCTGTAAATCTATCATAAATCTGGGTTGATTTGGTTCAGTTGGTAGCAGTTGGGCCAAAGGATCATGTCCCATATTAGGACTTGGCTCTTACCCTTGGTTTACAGTGAAGTGTAGAGCTTGCAGAAGTGAGGAGAGGACAGGAGTACAAACTTCAGTTAAAATGTTAAAAGGTCTTTTCTTCTTGACTTTGGCTGACTGGATGAAAATGAAGGGTCTCATGGCACCTTTTGTGAAAGAAAAGTAATGTAACATATCTTGCTAATTTTTAAGATGCACACGGAGCGCACTTAACTGCATAACCTTGTATATGTAACTCTTCTGCTATGCTATTATTTGTTGCTCTCAGCTGTTACATCTTGTCATATATTTAAATTGTAAACTCCCTAGACAGGCAAATTGCCGCCTTATTTGTTTATGTAATGCTTAGCAAACATTTGAGTGCTCAAAAGACAAAACATAATTAATTCTAGCGGTGGACTTCCCTTTAGCAGACATTATCAACAGTTTTGCACTATTGCTTTCCCCAGTTTTGCTCTTGTGAGTGTATGGACAGAATAGCATGAGTTTTTAGCTCTCCCTCTTACTTCCAGAATTTCCCTTTGGCTAGTTACCTTTTCAGGAGCATAAAATGGGTGTTACGGTTAAGAGGAAAACATGTAGGGTATATGTCTATACTGCAGTTTAAACACCTGCAGCTGAACCATGTCAGCTGACTTGGGTTTGCATGGCTTGGGCTGCGAGGCTTCAGAATTGCAGTGTAGATGTCTGGGACCATCCCATTCATGGGGTCCCAGAGCTTTGGGCTGCAGCCCCAGTCCGAATGTTTACACCACAATTTTACAGCCCCATAGCCTGAGCCCTGTGACCCCGAGTCTGCTAAAACCTGGATAGTCGCAGGTGTTTAATTGTAGTGTAGAGATATGTTTTCCTCTTGATTGTAACAGCCATTATATGCTCCTGAAAAAGGTAACTAGCCAAACTAGACATACCCATAGCTACTCCACTTGTAGCAGGGCAGTGTAAACCAGCTTGACTAGGTCTCTAATACTTCTTATGATAAATCTCCCAGGCCTGGTCTACACTGGGCGGGGTCGATCTAAGATACGCAACTTCAGCTAGAAGAATAGCGTAGTTGAAGTCGACATATCTTAGATCGACTTACCTCCTCTCCTCACGGTGCGGGATTGACGGCCGCGGCTCCGCCGTCAACTCCGCTTCTGCCTCTCACCCTGGTGGAGTTCCGGAGTCGACAGGGAGCGCGTTTGGGGATTGATTTATCGCGTCTATATGAGACGTGATAAATCGATTGCTACCCGCCAATCCGGCGGGTAGTGTGGATGTACCCCCAGCCATTGTTTTGGTCTTCTCCAAGGCAACAAACATCAGCCTCAAATTAAGCTACAGAAGAAGCTAGACTTCAACAACAAAACAGCTTTATGTTCAGATAGTTCCCTAGGCTTCCAAGATAGGACTTGGCCTTGGGAACATTACTCTTTTTCTCCTTGTCTCTCCTTCCTGCCTCACCTACTTTTTCTGATAGTCAAGATCTTTGCATCTGGCAAGAGCACGTCTAGAGAACTCCTTCATTTTTGCCAACTTCAGACAAACACCTGCATTTATTAGAAAAAGACCTACTATTAAGGCCTCCTTGGTTCCACCATTAAAAGCGAAAATCATTCCTACTCCCTTTGTCCCATCTGATAATGTATCTTTAAATATTGTGAGTTGCTTTTTTTAATGAAAAGCACTAACCTAGAACTTTCCAACATTCCATTTCTATCCCTGCTGTTTCTTGCAATTTTGACCTAATCAAGCCTGATCTATCTAACAAGGACAGTCTCTAAGAGGAACTATATGAACATGGAAGGCATTTTGTCCATAATGACCTACTTTCCTATATTGAACTATTACCAAGTTACAGAAGCTAACTCCTCACTTTTGGAGGAGCTAGAGGTACTTCCTCTGAGCTTTCAGAAAAAGTTGGATAATGCAGTTATTCTGGAGCTGTTAACCATGCAGCAGGTAATTTACAGCACTTTGTCTCTACAAGCACCTCACTCCGCTTATTCTCAGCTAAATCTTCTAAACTCTACAAATTACTAAATGAGAAGGCAAAACAATGGACCGGTGTCTCTCTTTGATAGTGGCTAATTGCTCCAGAAATTTCCCTTTCTCAACTGAGGGCATTGCTAATCCCCAGGTTCCTCAGATGGAGAGAGATGAGGAATTTTCTCAGTTCTCACCTGATGCTGTCTACCTATCAGATAAATATTGTCAAATACTTTATTTACTGTATTTCTAAGCGTTCACAACTGCACAGGCCCCCTCCTAGGTACCCAGAATCTGTTCAGTTTTATTACACCTGGTATCCATATATCTCAGTGTGATTTCCCAGGACTTTAGCTTGATCTCTGCCAGATCTATTTAGCTATTATTGACTGTAATGTACCAGGTGTTCTCTCAAAAATATACTAGTTTGTTTGTGTCTCTCTCTCTCTCCCACCTCCCCCACCCACTAGTGTGATAGGTGAGTGTATCTCTACTAGTTCTCTGAGGCATGTAGTCTCCAAGGTGGGAGAGTGTAGGGGGATGAAATATGGACTTATGCACCACTGTAGTTATGAAGAAATCCAACACCTTGGTTTTGCTGCTCAGCTAGTAGGGTCCATGGAATTTTATCTAGTTTATAACAATTATTTTATGAAGTAATATTTAGGTTCAGTAGGATGCTTTCAAAGGGGGGGGAAAGTCATTAAAAAGAAGTCTGAGAAGCACATCAAATTCTAAAAGACCTTTTATTTTTCATAGTCTCTTAGCAACTTCATTTGTAAACAACAGAGCTTCTTCACCAGCTGTCCAAGTCAGAATGTAAAATGTAATTGAATTATATAGCTGTGGCACATTTTTGTATAATCAGTAATATCTCTAGTAGGAGCAGCAAAGAATCCTGTGGCACCTTATAGACTAACAGACGTTTTGCAGCATGAGCTTTCGTGGGTGAATACCCACTTCTTCTTCTTGGCATCTGAAGAAGTGGGTATTCACCCACGAAAGCTCATGCTGCAAAACGTCTGTTAGTCTATAAGGTGCCACAGGATTCTTTGCTGCTTCTACAGAACCAGACTAACACGGCTACCCCTCTGATACTTATCTCTAGTAGGTTTTATCATGCTAAGTATCTGCTGTGTTGTGAGGACAAATACTTCTCTAACGATGGAAGGTTTTCCTTTCTGCTACTGATTGCTTTTTAACGTTCTTCCTTTTTATTTATATATTATTTTAAAAAATAAAAATACACACTAAATATGTATGAGGGCACGAGTCAGTTTTGTATTTGATAGGAATAAAAATGTTTATAGGACCATTGCATTTGCTATGGCAGATCAGATCAGTATTCTGTCTCTGGTAATTGTTTCAAGCTACTGTTTTTTGTGTTGTTTTTTTTTTTAAATGCCAGTTGAGCAATGGTTTTTGAGGTGGGAAGTAAAAATTATCTTCCTGACCCCTGCAGTAATTATCTGTATCCCTGAAGCATGAGATTTGATCATCCCTCCTTAGCATGCCTGACTAGAAATATTGGTCTCAAAATTATCTAGCCTACTGTACAAATCGTGCTTCAGTATTTGAAGCTCTGGTGATATTCTGTGGCAGTGACTATAGATGTTAGGGCTAGGGGAGTATTTCCTTTAAAAAAAAAAAATGCCTACCATTTACTACATCAGGTGACACCCTCACCCCCTGATGTGCCTTTATTACAAGGCACAGACTAATTTCATGAGCATTTCTGAATTTTTACTTCTAGAATTAGTGAAACATATTTGAAGTTACGTATAATATATTTCAAATTTCAACTCCATGCCCCACTAAAAATGTAGTCACATAATCCATTAGTTAGTAGAATAGTGAGATGTGAATCAATGCACATTAAGAACACTAACATTCCATACATTTAAACCTTTCTACTGCATTTTATAAAAGAAATTCTATAAATACTTCACAAGAAACATACTCATTATTTAAGTTTGATACTGGTAAATGTCCACATGCCTCCTATGGGATCAGGACCCAATTGTGTGGTACAGTCACATAAGAGGCTGGCCCTAGCTTGAAGAGCTCATCATAATCTAATAGAATATACACAGCACATGTGTTTTAGTGTGTATTTTAACCATCTGCACAAAGTTTGACATTTTGTTAATTATTTTGCTATTAAATATCTCTATGAAATGTTGAATTTATGAAGAAGATAATGAGGCTGTGACCTTTCTGGATATGCAATAACTGTTCCAGAATTCTCATAAATTTTATATGCCTTTTAATCTATTTTTTAATTCCTGTTGAGCTTCTTTGTTGAATATACCATTTTACAGTAAAAACTGTTATAGAATTCAAGTTTTTGTTTCTTGGCACTTATTGTGAACACTGTTGAAAACATCTTGGTTTGAAATTAGTTAGTTGTACTGTTTCTCCTCTTTTATTCTAGATTTCCTCCTCTTGGCCATGTCTCTTGTAGGCTTCTGATTGAAAGTGTGTATTGATTAAAAAGTATAAAATAAACTGCTACCACAGTGAAGAGGTCCATTGCTAACCAATAAACAGCAATTTATGTGGGACTCTGCATACAGGGTTCAGCATTCAAGAATAGGACCTAAATCGGTGTGGTTATAAACTAGGTCATGCATAAAATGTGTATATTGAAAATCCTATCTTTGTACAAATACTACTTTAAATAATAATTTGGTCTCTGATGTAGGTGTTGAGAAAAATGTAGTAGTCATATTGCAGATTTTTTTATAGGATCTCTTAGGATCATTTGTTTTAAATCTGCTCAATACAAATCATAAAACAAGGATGGAGAATCCAAGAAATCAGAATTTCATGCAAGCTTGCACACAATCCCGACTTCTAGAACTTCATTTGCTCTGAACCGTAAAATTATTGTGGCTGAACAAGTACAAATTGCAAGTTTATGATTAAGGGCTTAAGATTGTGTGTTAAATTTGGATACGTGCATACTGTTGGCCTAAATATTCCTGCAGTTTCATTTGGAGATGGTATTCAGTTGCAGGCAATATGCATCTTGAACAGTTTCTAAGTTCCATGCTGGAGACGACTGCATTTCAGTGGTGAATGAAATGATCTCTCACGCTGCTTTGTATATTTGTTGGTAAAGTAGTTTGGTACCTAAGTGTTTTTGATTTTTGTCTGTTTGTTTTTAGGGTTGCAATAGTTTCTAAGTCTTTTGAAGGAAAAACTGATCGAACGGAAGAGTGGTACGGAACACAGTATAAGCAAGAAGCAATTTCTGATGAAGTCATCCAGGCATGTTAAAACAATTACTAGATTTCCATTTTTGAAATAAAATGTTTGCATATAGATTTAATTTTCCTATTTATGGAAAAGAGAATTTGCACTTACAACTGCCGTTAGCAATGATATTTCAGTCTATTCGGCAGCAATGGAGATTAGACCCTCATTTAAAAGTGTTTCAAGACTTTTCATTGCATGCTACAAAATAATACGTTGAGACTTTGTTATCATAGCTATAAATCAAATTCACTGAAATCAATGGGTCTTTGCACATTTTCTTTGTAAGACCTCAATAATATGCAATACATACTTAAAAAAATAAGTTACAAAAACTTGTGGCTTATTCATCTGATTCTGGACCCTTAGAGTTAATGGTAAAACTCCTACTGACTTTTGATTGGCTCTCTGTATGAATTTTTGTCTGAAATCCTAGCCATATTGAAGACAATAGTAGTTTTGCAATTGACTTCAATAGGGCCTGGATTTTTCAACCCTTTTTTTTTTTTTTTTTAACAACCTGGGCGATTTAATTGTTTTCAATGCCAAAAACTATTGATCGACAACATTTTGTTTGCAAAGATAGCTTTAGTTAGAAGACAAGAGAAGGATTTCTGACTTGGCTATAAACTCATTTTCTTTCTTCTGTAAAAACAGATCCAACATAAAATGACAATTTTGTTTTGCTACAAAGGAGTGAATTTTTAAAATTATATAATCACACTTAAGCCAAAAGTAACTTTCATGTACTATAATTGTCCTGAAAAAGGAATTTATAACGGAAAGACCTTCACATTTAACTATAGTTCTGAGGCTGATTCAAAATGTTTGCTTTCTCAAGTTTATAGAATGGATATATTGTGCAAAATTTAGTGGACTTCTGTAAACGAAAACCTTAGAAAAAAGAGGGAAGGGTGAACAACCCTCATCAGATAAAATTATCTACTCACTTTAAAATGAGTTGGCCTTGCAGAATGCCCGAAAGAAATACTCAGGCTCTGTCAGGCCACACATCCTAATCTGCTTAGAACAGAAATAGTCGAGAAATTCCTCACCATATTCAACATATTTAATTGAACAAGTAGAACCAAAGTTGGAAGAATTTCTATGTATACATTTAATGTGGTGCTTTTATTGAGCCAAAAACAAGAGGATGCACAAGGCTGAAATGGTGGAATGGAGAAAGATTCCCTACCCCAATATATCTTTTCTAATGATCTTTTACTTTCCCATTTCCCTCGTTCAGAGAATTCTCTCCTATTGGCTGGCCTTCTCCCACCTCCTTCCTCAGTTCAGACATTTTTCTGCTGGTCTTATGTTTTCTGTTACAGAGCTATAGGATTTAAGTATATATCCATCTGCTAGTCAGAAATTTAACTAATAACCATACTATTGTTTATCCAGAAATGGCAAAATGCTGACCTAAATGGGAAATTCAAGCTTCCAATGAAGAATGAGTTTATTCCTACTAACTTTGAAATTTTGCCACTAGAAAAGGATGCACCACAGTACCCTGCTCTTATCAAGGTAAGGATATGTATTACCTACATCAAATGGAAGTTATGTCAGCCAGCTAGCTTGCTAGAAGGTTAACCATTATTCCCTGATAAAAGCTTTAAAATAATCTAGATTAACCTGTCATATATAGTTTATTCATACAGATTTTTTTTGGAGCATTTGTTGGTAAGTCAGAAAGTAGAAAATGTCATTCTGTTGAAGCTGTGCATGAAAAGAGCTTGCAATTGCAAGCAAAGACTCGTATCCGCTCCTTACCTTTCTGGTAGCAGCAAGCGAGGACCCCCCTCACACTTTCAGCAAAGTTCAACATTTTTGAGTACGAGAAAATAATTTCTCGTCTATTCAGAATAAAGAAATAGTTTTACTCTTTCAAGAGTGATGAGCTTTGCTGAGTTGGATGTAGGATGAACCTTCTGCAACTCCAACCTGTTGCTGCTGGATCACAGAATGAATGTAGCTTATCTAGCACACCTGGGAGTTCTCTATGGCAGTGGTTCTCAACCAGGGATACGTGTACCTCTGGGGGTACGTAGAGGTCTTCCAGGGGGTACATCAACTCATCTAGATATTTGCCTAGTTTTACAACAGGCTACATAAAAAGCGCTAGTGAAGTCAATACAGACTAAAATTTCATACAGACAGTGATTTGTTTATACTGCTCTATGTACTATACACTGAAATGTAAGTACAAGATTTATATTCCAATTATTTATTTTATAATTATATGATAAAAATGAGAAAGTGAGCAATTTTTCAGTAATAGTGTGTTGTGAGACTTTTTGTTTTTTTATGTCTGATTTTGTAAGCAAGTAGTTTTTAAGTGAACTGTAACTTGGGGGTACGCAAGACAAATCAGACTCCTGAAAGGGCTACGGTAGTCTGGAAAGGTTGAGAGCTGCTGCTCTATGATCTTCTCACCCTTGCTTTTCCAGAGATATTGAAAGCAAGTACGCTGGCAGGACACCAAATCTAATAGATCTCTTCAGTCTCTAATTTCTGTGACATGCAACCACAGTGGATAATTGAGGAAATTAATATTTGTGCATCAACGAGTAGCAGTAAAATATTGTAATCAAATTCAAAAGACTTCAATGTAGAAGTTATCATAGGCTTCCAATCAGGAAAGCATATCTATTCAGAGCAGCACTTAAACACATGTGCTTAAGTTCCAGCTCATTGGGACGTAAGCATATGCGTACATGCTGTCATGAACAGGGATGACTTAAGTCTGAGTGTAAGTGCTTTCCTGAATTAGAGTCATAGAGTTGAATAGGGACAGACATCAGGTTCAGGAAACAAGACTATATTCTGCTTTCAGAAGGCTATCTTCACAAGAACAAAGGCTAGACACTTTTTTAAATTAAAGCTTAAATACTACAAAAACATGAGAAGCTAGCAGCATACCAAAAGAAACCATTTGATATGAGCCGTGGTTAGTCTCACAGCTTTTGAAACTTGATTTGCTTTTTAAATCCTTTTCTTTTCTTTTTCTTTTCTTTTCTTTTTTTTTAAAGCAAAATCTTTCAAAGCTTCTTGAACTGACACAGTAACTGCCATTTTACTATTCTGTTCCTGCCAGCAGATAATTTATTGTGAATTTTGTATAGTAACAATAATATTACTAGAATGAAAATTTCTGTTACTATAGAAATAAGTTATGTGGAAAATTCAGCATTGCATTGTAAGTGAGGGGTTGTGTATGGGGAGATGGGCAGTGAGGGAGAAGGCTTAGTTTTTATATGTAAAAAGCATGTGAAAAGTAAATTATTTATGTATTAAATTTTATACACTATAGCATTTGTGGTAGTGGCAAAGGTGATTGTCTATGTTATAAATTAAAAAGCCATGCAATAAAATATATTTATTGTGTATCTTTGATGGCCCCACTTGCACTCTGCTCACTAGTCCATCTCCTTCTTGGACTACTGGCATTCCAAACCTATGAGCAGATGTTTAAAGAATGCCCCGTCCCCACAAAATCAGCCTGCCATAACAACGTTACCTCTTTCACCGTATATGGAAATTAAAAAAAAAAAAGTGGGGAGAGAAATGATAGCTAGGGTTAAAATATGAAGATTGTCTGTTTTACGTCAATTTGTTTGCAGTTCTTTTGAATTTTTTCCTCCACTGAGAATTTTAAAATAAAAGTTTAGAGGACTGCCTTTTTTTAATCACTATATATTCCTGTTTATAAATGGATAGATATTTTTGTTTTCAGTATTGTTATAACAGTGTAGTGTGTGTTCATAAATTTTATTAAAAGACTGGTGATTAAGAAATAATATACTTAGCCTGAAGTATGGGGGTGAGATTGTCTGCAGGCCCAGTGCTGAGGGTGGAGGGAATAGGACAGCTATGGTGACTTTAAGCCATCTTTGTGTCCTCCTTATCCTCAGCTGCTCTCTGGAGTGAGTTACAGCAGCCTCCCTAGGCTGACCTATTAGCCACACGCTACCCATAATCTCCACAGTTCTGCATGATTCAGCCTTGCCCTGGCACATCCCTACGCTAGAGCTTGTAAGGTTTCTCATATGGCAGCTTTTTTGGCTGTCTTCCACAGTTCCTGCTCCAGGGGAATTCTCCCCCAGCTAGACATGGAGTTTTTAGAGCTCCTTTACACCATTCTGGCCTTTTTTTATCAGGCGTAAAGGAGCCCAGTGAGGTGAGAATCTCACTCCAAGGCCGGATGGTTGTGTACACCAGTCATGTATACATGTATTTAAGGAAAAAATGTAAACTGAGAGTAGAAGTGATAAAATGCAGTTTGTAAAACAGCATAATATAAAGTCTTACGTTAAAAAAATTTAAACTTTTTTTTTCTTGACACAGGACACTGCTATGAGCAAACTGTGGTTCAAGCAAGATGACAAATTCTTCTTGCCAAAAGCTTGTCTCAACTTTGAGTTTTTCAGGTATGCAGTATATTAAGTATATCACAGTATATTAAGTATATCACATTAATTGAACTCCCAAAAGTTTCTTATTCTTTACAGAAAATCTGCATTTAAGTTGCAAAAACTTTCATGCGTGCATTAACTCTTCAAAATGATCAAGAGTACTGGTTTATTCTGGTTTGGTAACATTAGACAATACAACACATCAGGAAACCTCATATATTATGCAATAGTTGAAGAAAGAAGCAGTTGGGGGTGTTTAGATAAATATTTATGAGAAGCTGGTAATAACATTAAATACTTAATCCAGTCTCAAAACAATATATATTAATCCTTTATTTGCCATACCTGAAACACATCTGACAACAGCTACTGCTTATTATTCGCTTTGCTGTTTCAGAGATGTTATATTTTAAATTATGAATAAATTACAAGTTCAGTAATTGATGGTAGAGCTTTACATATTAAATATGCTGATGTGGTTTTACACACTTTTTATATAATCACAAATCAGAGTAGGTTTTTGTTTAGTTTCTATAATGCATACATAAGATTTAAACATTATTCAAAGTTTTTATGACTGTTATCAAGTCACTTTTAGATTTTGGGGGAAACATCTTTGATAGCAACAGATATGGGGATCCCAAATGAAGATACATAACATCACTTTGGCAGCATATACAGTAAAGTTAAATCAGGTCTTGTATTATTTTCTTCATGGGGAATTGTACCATTTGAAAACATTGATAAAGGCAAGAAAGGCCAAGGCAAGAGATTTACTTCCAGTTGGAATTCTCTGAAAATAGTTCTGGAAATGTGGAAACCTGTCTATCTTTTGAGTGCTGTGGATCTTTCTGCTGGAGCAGTCATTTTCAGCTCTTGGTTTTGAAGCAGTATTGACTGTTGAATGTCATTTGACAATGATTCCCATGCTGGGCCAGAGAGCGTCTAAATTATTTCAGAACCTCTCCTTGTTTTTCCTGATGGATCAGAGTGATGATTTTTAAAAGATTAGAGTATGAGATGTTATAGTCACTCATGGGTTGAATGTTTGTCTTGAATCGCCATTAGGAGTGTGTTGTAGGTGCTATTGGCAGACCTTTAGGAGTTTCTTCAGTATCCTAACAGACATCCAGCATAAAAAAATTGCCATCCATATAATATAATCAAAATTAATAGATCATCATATAGAGCCATTCTAAGAAAGTCTGTTGCGCGCACACACAACAGTGAAAAACAGCAACAGTGGTCATGCTCCATTCGTTAGAAAATAGCAAATAATATGTGTAGAGGGCCTTGTGGTAGTTACCTTCTAAGTTCAGGCATATTGCATGAGGGCATGGGAGTGAAGACTGAAAAAACTGTAGTACTTGCCTGTAATGCTTATCTTCTGAAGATACTTTGAATGTAAACAGTTATCAACCCACCTGGTCTGAGGAAACTTATTTCCTTTTCTAAATATTTAGGTGCAATAAATTACCACTCTGTATCATACTTGGCTATCTGACAAGGTCAGGTTTCACTTACTACAAAGTTCCAAGTCATTAGAATGTTTGCTAATATGGGGGCCACTAGCCTGGCCAGACACTGCCTTTCTTTCCACCTCCCTTTTGAAGCTATAGGACAACCACTGAAAGTACAAAACAGAGCAAACTAATTAATATCTATGTCTAAGAAAATGGTGGGAGGATAAAATGGTAATCTGTTGGGCTTGCCTATTTTATAAAAACAAGAATTAAAGGTAAGTAACTTTCCTTCTCCTCTTTCCCCATTTCTACCTGCTGCAATAGAGTCCCACTGCAATATGTATGTCCAAAACTGGGCACTTTGGGATGCACAGAGACAGGTTTTATCTTCTACAGGTTTATGAAAGGCTGTGAAATAGCTTCCAAATGAACTGTGAGGGACGCCATTTGCAACCAAGTGTATGACAAATGAAAAAAGTAATAAAACTGTTCTAATGTAGAACAAGTGAAGAGATTTGCTTGGACATATTCACAACAAACTGCGAACCTTTTGCCAGTTGAATTCATAGACTCTCCTGGTATGTTCTTTCTGAACAGCTAGAAGGACTTGAAATACCCTATTTAAAATGCCAGAATGATCCACCTTCCTCCTCTGAGGAGCAATGATCAGAGGTGAGGAGCCAGAGATGGGATCAAGAAGGTGTCCTGATTTTATATGATCAATTCTGAGGAGATATGTGGCTTGGTGAGATTGACCACCATCATCTCCAACAGAAGTGAAAACCAGATTTGTCTGTGTTAATATTTGACAATGAGGTTACATTGAACATTTGTCTGTCTTGAGCTTGGCCAGGACTGCTGTCACAAGAAGTAATGTGGGACATTCATCTTCCCATGGAGAAAGATTAAAGCATCCAAGGGTTTTCTGGTCTTTGTTTTTTCTCTTGAGCAGAATACCGATCAGAGGTGTAGTGAAGAGGCTTACCTCAGAGGTCTGCCTTCCTTGCAAAAGATTTGAGACACCATAACCTGTTCCAGAATGAGTTTACTTTGAATCATTGGAGTTCAGTGGAAACTATTGAAAAATAGTCTCCCTCATTACATCAGACCCCACTATACCCCCAAAAAGTCATCTGGAATATAGCCTTTGACCCTTTAGGAGGATTTCTACTGCCTGCAGCTCTGAGCAGCCAGGATCCCTGGAGCACTTTTTGGCTGAATGATGCTAACAGCACCTGTTGTGTTGATGAAATTAAAGCTAAGAAAATGAGGATAGTCAATCATTCCCTCTCATCCCCCAAATTTTCAGCATGGACCAAGGATATGGAACTCTGTGAAGCTTCAATGGGTTGAAGACTCTGGAAACCCTGGGATGCAGGCATCATGTGAAACTTGTGTTAAAGGCCTCTGGATGCAGGCCTTGTCAGACACTCCATAGGGTGTTAAATAGCCGTGGGTGTTGTCTAGAATATGATTTAGGAATTTTGACAATCAGTCATTTTAAAAAGAGAAGTAAAATAATGGTTTAATAAGGAAGTTTTCCAACCTTTTGTTTAACATGGTTGTAGAGTCATTCACACTGGCAGGGAAACCAGGAGGCCTACATTTTAGATTTCCCAGGGTTTAGGCAGATGGCTATTAAAATTCGGTGCTGTTGTGTTTTTTTTTTTTTTTTTTTTTCAATGGGCATAGTCTGCATTCCTATTTTGGAATTTTGTTTATTTGGAAACTTATATTGGCACGCGTCACTGAGCAACAGAGTGCTTTACATTTATAAAAATAATAAATTGTAAAATAGCCAAATGCTAGCATTTTAGCTTCAAGGCCAGTGATGCAACTGTCTGCTCCATTTGACCGGAGGGAGGGGTTTGAGGAGGAAACTAGGCTGGGACTTTCAAAGAAGCTTAAGAGAGTTAGATGACTAGTTCCCGTTGACTTTCAGCAGAAGTTGAGTGTCTGACTCACTTAGGCTTCTTTGAAAATCCCAGTGCTGATCCCCAGTCCTCTTATTAAACTCAGCCCGAAAGCTTTCAAAGGCCTGAACAGATAAGTCTTATACTGGTGGCCAGGGGCGGCTCTAGCCATTTCGCCGCCCCAAGCACGGCGGCATGCCGCAGGGGGCGCTCTGCCGGTCGCCGGTCCTGTGGCTCCGGTGGACCTCCCGCAGACGTGCCTGCGGATGCTCCACCTTAGCCGTGGGACCAGCGGACCCTCCGCAGGCACGTCTGCGGGAGGTCCACTGGAGCCGCCTGCCACGCGACCGGCAGAGCGCCCCACGCAGTATGCCGCCCCAAGCATGCGCTTGGCGTGCTGGGGCCTGGAGCCGCCCCTGCTGGTGGCCTAAAGCGTGGTAAAGTTTAGCACTGATAGACCACTGGAGAGAGCAGGTTCAAAAGGCCTGGGTCCTTCACTGAGAATTCCCTGCCATCAGTGGAAAGACAGACGTAGGAAGGGGAGTTTTCTTTGATCTCACACCATTTACACTTTTATATCATTGCCAGCACCTTGAATTTCATGTATAGAGTACTGTTTGTGTTTAGAGGGCCTTGCCTCACTCTGTTGTGCACTAGCTGAAGTTTCTGGGTATTTTGTAAGTATAGGCCTTAATAATGTGTTTTTAAAATAATCCAGTCTGCAGGTTATAAAAGTGTGAATCGCTGTGGCTAGGTCAGCATCACAAAGGAACTGTCCTTTTTCCAGGCTAACCATACATGGAAATAAGGCACAGTTTGCAAAAGTAGTCACTTGAGGAGCAGCAGTGGCTTCAGTTGGAACTCCTAGATCAGGGGTAGGCAACCTATGGCATGCGTGCAGAAGGCGGCACGCGAGCTGATTTTCAATGGCACTCACACTGCCCGGGTCCTGGCCACCAGTGTGGGGGGCTCTGCATTTTAATTTAATTTTAAATGAAGCTTCTTAAACATTTTATAAACCTTATTTACTTTACATACAACAATAGTTTAGTTATATATTATAGACTTATAGAAAGAGACTTTCTAAAAACGTTAACATGTATTACGGGCACGCGAAACCGTAAACTAGAGTGAATAAATGAAGACTCGGCACACCACTTCTGAAAGGCTGCCGACCCCTGTCCTAGATTGTGAAATGTACTGGCAAAGATTGGACATATACCTCCAAAAGAAGGTGTATTCCCCATTTTTGCCATTTCCCAAAGCCACTTCTTCCTATATATCAGCATCCTTTTTAATTTATCTGGATTAAGCACAAACCACTTTTCTCCCATCTACTTCCCTGTCTATCAGGTACTAGAAAAGAAACAGTTATACCTTGGTTTGACCCCCCAAAAATGTCGATCTCTGTGGCATAACGTAGCTATGAAAGTACAGGCCAGAATGTCTCACTACTGCCCCTAGCAGTTATACATACATATTGGAGTCCTGCTTAATGCACAAGAAAAGAATAATAAATATTCATTGCCACATTTTGGGATCTAAGAGGAGAAACAAACCTTATAAGAAGAGCCTTTCCATCTCTGCCAATAAGGCTCCATAGGCAAGTCAGAAGCCTTGTGGTTAATGCTATTGAATGACTGCTGGTAGAGCTTAAAAATCAGCAAGGACACTATCTGTATCATTGCTAGGAGGAAGTCAACAACCATGCACAAAAATATTGGATTTGTACTAAACTCATGTCTGAAACCTGGCTGGTAAGAGCAGGATGTCATCCGTGAGATCAACATGTGACTGAGTTGCTCCAACACTTTCTCAACAATCCCTTGTTTAAAAATGATAGATTAGAAATTAGCACTAGCTGGTGAGGTTGGTAGCCTCTAAAAAAAGCTTCTTAAGCAATGCCCTTACTATCACCATTTTAAGGATGGCTTATATTCTGTTTTCACAAAGTGAATTAACAGTTCTAGTCCCAAATGCCCCTATTGGTCTTCACCAGCCAAATTAATAGCAAGAGTTATAGTTGCTATAGATACTGAAAATAGCCCAGAATAACAAGTCTTGGTTCCGGTATCACACCTGAGAAGAATTCAGTCCATTTGGGGGGTAATCTAGGAGTCTAAATGGTTGGCTGGTATATTACCTTGATTTCAGAATTTTATCCTGGGAGATGCATAAGTGGACATATTCAAATTAATCAGTTGTTGGGATGTTCCTTAGATAGATAGAGGGAAATGCAAATAACAGCCCTATCCTACCTTGACTCATTTTAGGCTCATGCTAAGTATTCAGGAAAGAGCCAGCCAAAACAGAGCCTGTAGCATTGTAGTGGGTTGGCAACTTTCATTGATTTGGAAATCTGACTCTGAAGGGCCACTCAATTTCTGTAACAGGAAACGTATCCTTTTAGTTCCTCTTGTCATCCCATTCCCTAACTTTAGGGGGTTGGGGGAGAGAGAGATCCAGGTTTTGCCAAAAAAAATTAGGAACTTTAATGTTTAAAAAACATTTGCAGTTCATCCTTAAGCGTTGCCACAAATGTGTGTTGGAAATGGGACTTGTCTTCATGTATATGGTGAACACTAACATGTATTTGGTAATCAGTACTTCAGCAAGGAATTATTTCCTGTACTGCTTTATTATGTCTGTGACATTCTATTATAAATGTATGTATATGCATATAATGCTATTAAAATAAATATCTGACCAAAATAGGAATAAATTATTCAGAGTATTGATTTAGCTTTTGGTGCTCTAATAAATACCAATATTTAACAGATATCAATATTGTTGAAACATGGCTTGAGTCTTTGAGTTGCCTTTCTCTTTTAAGAGATGTGTATAGCTACTATATAAGATTAAATAATACTAAGAAAACACTGGAACTTGTACAGTTGGTTTTCATTAAAAAGACACCATTTATCTCCTACAGTTACTATACCATGGAATGGGAGATGCTGCAGTTATTTCCTGCTCTGAATATAGGAAATCCTGCAGTGCCTTGCATACAATGGTTTTGGTAACTGTTCATCTTTATACATAATAACTATTGTATTTTCTGATCACATGAAAGAATGAATTTGCTTAATGTTTAGTAATTGGATTAATCTTAGTTATTTATGTTTAATACTTAGGGTTTATTAAGTTAATTATGCACTTGATGAGCTCTGACTTCAGCAGCAGAGTTAATATAGCATGATATGATTTACCAGTTTAAAAAGAACAGGAATTTAAATTAAAGTCCTGAATGTATATTATAATATTCACACTGAAACCGTATGAAAAATCAACCGTTATTTTTGGTTATCTGTGTGTTTTCTTTTGAAATCGTAATACTGCATAAGGGGACCCAACAGCATAGCATTTAAATATTAAATTTTCTTGAGCTCAAACTTACAGGGCCAAAAGGACCTGGGAAATAATTAAACTGGATATTTTACTTTCAACATTTTCTTCCAGCCCATTTGCTTACGTGGATCCCTTGCATTGTAACATGGCCTATTTGTACCTTGAACTACTCAAAGACTCCCTCAACGAGTATGCATATGCAGCAGAACTAGCTGGCTTGAACTATGACCTCCAAAATACCATCTATGGGATGTATGTAAGTACCCAAATCAAGGAAAATCTTAGAGCCTTTAATCTACTTCCACTCATCAAGTTTTTATATTGATTTGATGGAAGCATTTTTATTTAAAAAATGGCTTTTTTTCCATTGATGGTCTATGATTTTATTTTTACTCCTTTTAAAATCTTGATAGCTAACCATACTTTCTCATAATTTGAATGTTAAGTTGAATCTTGTTTTAAGTCTTCAACAATATTTCCATTTATACTAAGCAAATTTACTCCTTTCTTTTACACTATTCATCAGATTAGCTAGCTGTAAGATTTGCTCCTCCAAAAAAGAAAAAAAAAAAGTGATTCTGCTCCTAATTCTGAGTTTCAATTTAGTTTCATTCTGTGTCAGATAGCTATTTGAAAGACTTTCTGACAAAGAAAAAAAAATCTTCACATTGCTGCTAAATAAGTGGTTCACTTCAACTTTCTTTTCTAAGAGATACTAATAATGAGGCTGCATATACATACTCTTCAGTCATGTTTCTTCATCCATTACTATGTCACTGCTTGAGGTATCAAAGCATTTCTTTTGTTTTTCTTTTTGTTAGTCGCTACATTTATGCTGATCCTCTCCATTGCAACATGACATACCTGTTTATCAGGTTATTGAAGGATGATTTAAAAGAGTATACATATGCAGCACGCCTCTCAGGTTTGATCTATGGCATTGCATCAGGAATGAATGCAATTCTTGTAAGTAAGAAAAAAAAACACAGGAAGAAGTGAAGACAGCTTGAGAGTTAAGTTGAGCTTGGGGAAAACATTGACTTCTGCATTTCTAAACAAGATGGTTAATGGTTTTTTCCTTGCATCTATCTCATGATGATTAAAAACCACAGTTTTTTAATCATTAGTGAACAGTTTGGTTAATTAGTGAATGTGTGCACGCTGCAACTGTGTGCGTTCTAATTCACATTTTTTAACTGCTTACACAGTAACCTTGAAAGTGTGATGGTGTGTTTGTATATAGAATGGATTAATTCTGAACTTTCAAAATAAAAAAAAATTGGTGTTGTGTGAATATTAACCCTCTAGATTTCCTATATACTTAGTTCCTCTAATTCATCAGCAGTGAGTTATGAATCCATTTCTGCATGTTTGTATCAGACTAATACATTTTTGTGAATTTCCTTTGGAGTTGATTTTTGTCAACCATTTTAAAATCCAAAACTATGGCAATTTTTAGCAATAAATATTTATCTTATGATGTATTGTCACTTCTTTAGGCTTTCCTAAGATATTTCTGATAAGTTATCAAAACCTAGCTTGCAGTTGTGTTAAAGGCCTTTTATTAACAATCTTTATGTAACACACCAACACCATCACATTCCTATAGAACACAGTGCTACTTCAAAGAAGAGCTTAGTGGACAGAGTGTGCTATATATTGCCTTTGAATTTTCTGTGCTCAAAGGCTTGTAATATCTTTTTCGTAGTGACTTTTTTAAACTCCACAAAATCCTGTTTCCAGTGGTTCCACGTAATTGGCTGAAAACGTATACATATTTTTATTCTGAAAGCTTGCTGACATTTTCAAGTTCAGTGGTCAGAGTTAATTCTAAAAGAAATTATGCTCATTTATTATCAGATTTTTAGTTTTTTATTAGCAAACATAAATTAGTTCATATTTTGGAAGCTTATTTTAAAATTATGGGAAGATTCCAGTTTCATGCTGTAAAATGATATTACTCTGAATTGGTATCTGGAACCCTTAGTCTATATATCTATATATATATCTATATATATAGATATATAGATATATATATATATTTTTTACAGTGTAGATGATCTGTGATAGGTATTCTGCAATTCTGTAGTACATGCTGTACATTCGACATGCCTTTATAATGTTGATATCCTAAAGAAGGATGAATGTTATACTAAACCCAGAGTGTTATATGTGATAGACATACATTCTATAGCACACATTATTGTAGTATCTGAGTGCTCAAACTATTTATGTTCAACTCAAGTATATTATTTTATTATGACTATATATATATATATATATATATATATATATATATATATCAACCTTTGTCATAAAATGCATTTTTGATATTTACTTCAAAATCATATGGTAGATTATTCAATATTTTAATAATAGTGAAGAAAAAACCCTTTTTACTATATAGGATGAAATCTTCTTTCTGGAGCTTCCAGTCATAACTATAATATTTGATTCCTTCCTTGGAAAGATTGTCATTGCATCCTGGAAGATTCATAGGAGGCACAAAGGAGCGATAAGGGAATATAGAGGCAAAATCTACTGGACATTTTAGATGTCTGTATATTAATGCAAGAAGTATGAAGAACAGGAAGAACTAGAAATATTAGTGAATAATCACAATCATGACATAATTAGCATCACAGAAACTTGATGGGATAATTCACATGACTGGAATATTGGTATAGAAGGGTACAGCTTGTTCATGAGGGACAGACAGGGAGAAAGGAAGAAGTTATTGTCTTGTATATCAAAGATATATACACTTGCACTGAGATCGAGATAAAAGTGGGAGGTAGACCTGTTGAAAGTCTCTGAGTAAAGATAAAAGGGGTAAAAAATAAGGATGATGTCATGGTAGGGGCCTACAATTGACCACTTAACCAGGAAGAAGAGGTGGACGAATTTTTTTTTAAACAACTAACAAAATCATTCAAACCACAGGACTTGATGGTGTTAGGGGACTTCAACTACCCAGACACCTGTTTGGGAAAATAATACAGCAGGGCACAGATTATCCAACAAGTTCTTGGAATTGCATTGGAGACAACTTTTTATTACAGAAGATAGAGAAAGCAACTGGGGAGAGGCTGTTTTAGATTGCATTTTGATAAATAGGGAGGAACTGGTTGATAATTTGAAGGTGAAAGACAGTTGGATGGAAGTGATCATGAAATGATAAGAGTTCATGGTAGGAGAGAAGAAAGGGCAATAAAAGCCAGTGGACTTCAAGAAGGCAGACTTTTGCAAACCCAGAGACTTGGTAGGTAAGATCCCAGGGGAAGCAAGTCTAAGGGGCAAAAAAAAGTTTAGGAGAGTTGGCACTTTTAAAAGAGACATTGTTAAGAGCACAAGAGCAAACTATTCCAATGCGTAGGAAAGATAGGAAGTATAATAAGAGAACACCCTGGCATAACCAGAAGATCTTCAATGACCTGAAACTCAAAAAGAGTCATATCAAAAGTGGAAAATAGGTCAAATTATGAAAGATGAGTATAAAAAAAATAAAAACCCACCAGAAGCTTGTAGGGACAAAATTA
The DNA here is from genome assembly GCF_020497125.1 of Mauremys mutica. Taxonomy (NCBI): domain Eukaryota; kingdom Metazoa; phylum Chordata; order Testudines; family Geoemydidae; genus Mauremys; species Mauremys mutica. The sequence continues at coordinate 98,768,124 of NC_059078.1, forward strand.
GAAAGGCCAAGGCATAAAACGAGATTAAACTAGCTATTGGACATAAAGGGTAACCAAAAACATTTTACAAATATATTAGAAGCAAGACAAAGACCAAGGACAGGGTTGTCCCCTTACTTATTGAGGGGGGGGGGAGGCAATAAGAGAAAACACAGTAAGGCTGAAGTGATAAATGCCGTTTTTTTGGGGGGGGGGGGGAGAGGGTTGTTTTTTTTTAAATTTTCACCAAAAGATTAGCAGTGATTGGATGACTAACATCACGGTAGGCTCTGAGGCTAAAATAGGAAAGAAAAAAAAAGTTAAGAATCACGTAGACAATTTAGATGTCTTCAAGTTGGCAGGATCTGGTTAAATACATCCTAGAACACTTAAGGAAATGGCCGAACGGGTCTCTGAGCCATTAGTGATTATCTTTCAGAATTTGTGGCGGATGGGAGAGATCCCAGAGGACTGGAAAAGGGCAAATATAGTACTTATCTATAAAAAGGGGAATAAGGACAACCCAGGGAATTATAGTCCAGTCAGCTTAACTTCAGTACCCAGAAGGATAATGGAGCAAATAATCAATCAGTTTGTAAGCACCTAGAAAATAATAAAGTGATAAGTAACAGTCAGCATGGATTTTTCAACATATCATGTTAAACCAACCTAATATCCTTCTTTGACAGGGTAACAAGCCTTGTGGATAGGGGAGGAAGCAGTAGATGTGATATATCTTGACTTTAGTAAGGCTTTTGATACTGTTTCATATGACCTTGCAGCAAGAGAGATTTAGGTTAGACATTTGGAAAAACTGTCTCACCATAAGGTGGGTTAAGGACTGGAACAAATTACCTAAGGTCGTGTTTTTCAAAATTCGGGTACTGGGTCGTGGCATGTAAGGCACTGGGTCACTTTCCTTAGTACCCAGGGACCCTTGCAGCTCTGGTCAGCATTGCCGACCGGGACATTAAAAGTCCCGTCAGTGGTGCTGCCCAGCTAAAGCAGGCTAGTGCCTACCTGTTCAGACCGCGCGCTGCGCCCTGGAAGCAGCCAGCAGTGGGTCCGGCTTCTAGGCAGGGTGGCCACGGGGCTCCATGTGCTGCCCCTGCCCCAAGCACCAGCTCCACACTCGGCTGGGCAGGGTGGGCGGGAGTGCCTGCGGGTGAGAGACCCCTCCCACACCCTGAACCCCTCATTCCCAGCCCCACCCTGCAGCCCTCACCCCTGCATCCCAACCCTCTGCCCCAGCCCTGAGCCCCTCCCACACTCCAAGCCCCTCATCCCCAGCTCTGTTGGGTCACAGGCATCAACAATTTTCTTCTACTGGGTCCCCAGAAAAAAGGGTTTGAAAACCACTGAGCTAGGGAGTTTGTGGAATCTCCATCCTTGGAGGTATTTAAGAATAAGTTAGACAAAACTTATCAGGGATGGTCTAGAACAGGGGTGGGCAAACTGTAGCCCATGAGCTGGATCCGGCCCATCAGGGCTTTGGATCCGGCCTACAGGATTGCCATCCCCGTGGTGCCACGGGCCCAGCGCTGCTGCTGGAAGTGGTTGGCAGGGCTGGCTCCAGGCACCAGTGAAGGAAGCAGGTGCTTGGGGTGGCATGTCTGGGTCTTCGGCGGCATTTTGGCGGCGGGTCCCTTGGTCCCTCTCGGAGTGAAGGACCCGCTTCCGAATTGCCGCTGAAGAATGAAGCGGCTTGGTAGAGCTGCTGCCGAATTGCCGCCAATTGCAGCTGTATTTATTAATTTATTTTGCTTCACTGCTTGGGGCAGCAAAAAAAGCTGGAGCCAGCCCTGGTGGCTGGCACCACATCCCTGCGGCCCCTGGGGGAGGAGGGGGCAGAGGGCTCCATGCGCTGCCCTCGCCTGCAGCCTCCCCCCCCCCCCCCCGCCGCAGCTCCCATTGGCCAAGAATGGGAAACCGCGGCCCATGGGAGCTTCGGGGGAGATAGCCGCAGGGGAGGGCAGCGCATGGAGCCCACTCCCCCCCCCTCCCCTGGGGGCCGCAGGGTCGTGGTGCCAGCTACTTCCAGGAACAGCGCAGGGCCAGGAGAGGCAGGGAGCCTGTCTTAGCCCTGCTGCGCACTGCCTGCCACCCCGGAGCCGCTCCTGGTAAGCAGCACCAGGCCGGAGCCTGTACCCTGAGCCCCCTGCCACACCCTGCACCCAAACCCCCTGCCCTGAGCCCCCTGCCATACCCCCTCCTGCGCCCCAACCCCTTGCCCTGAGCCCCTTCCTGCACACAGCGCCTCACCCCACATCCAACCCTGGCTCAGCCCTCCATTCATGGCCCTGCATGCAATTTCCCCACCCAGATGTCCACCTCTGGTCTAGAAAATAGTTAGTCCTGCCTCAGTGCAGGGGATTAGACTAGATGATCCATCAAGGTCCCTTCCAGTCCTACATTTCTATGATTCTGTGATCATAATGTGTGTGTCCCCTTTTGATTCCTGCAAACAGGACTTAGATCTTGTATTTTCCTTTGTTTGGAGCCTTTTCTCATCAGATAGATTCTTCAGAGCATGAAATAATTATGTAGCCTTTCTTTGTATTTTATAGATACTCATTTTGTAATTTAGGTGATTTAATACCATGTGCATATTACCCCATATGCAGCCTTATCAAGACTTTGTATAGAGGTACCCATATCTCATAACATTTGAGACTAACATTGGGATTGGTCCCGCTTTGAGCAGAGGGTTGGACTAGATGACCTCCTGAGGTCCCTTCCAACCCTGATATTCTATTATTCTAACACCCTGGGTTTTGTAAGCTAGCATCATACTGACTTTTATGTCTGCAGGTGTCCACACTGATGCTAGTCTCCTGATATTATTTACTACCATCCCAGTAAAATATATTTATTTATGGGTCATGAGGGAAAATTAAATATAGAGTTGAAAATAGGTTTCTGGGGTAACGTTTGAGAAGACTAGGAAGCTAGTTTTTATTACTATAACTAGAAGTCCATAGTGAAAAATGTTTTTGAGTACTTCAAACATACTTTACTGACTAGAGCCCATACTAATAAACAGTTAGTCTATACTCAGACACATTGCTGCTTTATTAAGCTACAGTGAGTTTATATTTGTCCTTTGCATGTAAAATCACCAAGACATACAGTATTGTCTTCATCAATATTATATCACCTTGTGAGTAAAATTGATTTTAAATTGATTTAGTCAAATACCTGTGTTTTTTCTAATTGGGATGTATGAGTTTTAGGCCATTATAAACACTTAAAATTATTTTTTTTAGAAATTGCTCTTTGACTTTTCAAGTTTAAAGAAACTTATGCACTCTTTCCATAGCTTTCTGTAAAAGGTTATAATGACAAACAGCATATCTTGTTAAAGAAGATCATTGAAAAAATGACCACCTTTGAGATTGATGAGAAAAGATTTGAAATTATCAAGGAAGCGGTAAGCTCTATGGAATTTTAATGTGATTGGGATAATTTAAAACGGAATACATTGACTATGAGTGAAATGTGAACATTTTCATGGAATTTGAGAGCTAAAACTGCCCAAAAGTATAGGGTGAAATCCTAGCCCACTAAAGTTGATGGGAGTTTTTCTATTGGCTTCAGTTTTGGGTGAACTTCTAGCCAAGTATTTAAATGACAGTTATACAACTTTAAAAATATTGGCTCTACAGTCTTTATTCAGACAAAATGTGTGGTGAACTTTTCCTAACTGCTGGATTGTGCCTTTCATTTATAAAAAGAGTAGAACAGTGGTTCTCAAACTTTTTCCATACTCTGATCCCATTTACAACAAGAAAAAGATTTAGGATTTCAGTCTGATCTAGCCATAAAGAAACAGGATAGATAGGAGGGATTGTTATGACCCCACTAGACCCAGGGGATCATAACCCATTTCATGGTGTAGGATATGCAGTACATGGATATGCAGAATTCTGGAAGTGAAAACTGGCACAAAATTCAGTGATCCATATTCATATACTGCATTTTACAAATGGTTTTTTAAAAACTTTTGAAATAGGTTACAACTTCTTTGTTACTTCTGTTAGTCCAATCTAGAAATGTAATTGTTTACATCGGAGTTGTCTACATAAGAAGAAAGCATTATATAATGTAACAAGAAACTTTTAATTTTAATATTCAAGTAGGTGAACATCATATATAAGGAACTTTAGTCTAATATCAGGGTCTGTATATCTGTGGCACGTTGAATTTCATTACTGTGGTAAACTGACACATGGCAGCATAAAACAGACACAAATTAAATTTAAAACTAAGGAAATCCCCAAAGAAATTTCTAAATATATCTACACGTTATCTATAATGCATACTTCTTGGGGATTTTCCTTTTTATTATGAGATATTTTCTCATTTATATCTCTAGAACTCAGGGGAGTTTTAGCTCAGAATTTACTTTTTCATTATTTTGCATATTTTGTGATTATGTACAATTTTTATTGTATGTATATCCATGTGTGTAACAATATAAAGGAAAAACCAAAAAAATCAAAATCTAACGAGGAAAAGTTACATTTTCTTCTCCCACAAGCTCATCCATGTTAAGAAAGAGTCAGCTCCTTTCTTCTTACGAAGCAGGTGAAAGAGGGAAGGCGGTCTCCACCAACTTTTTCCTCTTTGTCCCAGAAACACAGAAAGAAAGACAAGATGCAAGGGGTATGGTGCCATCAGCCCTCTAAAGCTGGTTCCAGTCCCCACCCTCCCCTTGTATGAAGGTGAAGGGGCTGTGCTGTAGCAGACACTTGGAGGCCTAAACTTGTTCCTCCTTTTCTTTAGGGGATGCCTTCCCCTAAACCCAATTCCAGTTTTACACAGAACTGGACCCCTATGGAATGAGTAGCTGCACTGGACACCTGGCACCTGCTAAGTTGTGAGATCTTGAATCTTACCTCCTGATCTACTCTACCAGGTCTCTGAGCTGCCATGGGGAAGGAAAAAAAACCACACACACACTCCCCCTCACTGCCAGATTGGCCATGGTGGGGTGTAAGTCATTCCCAGTCACAAATGAGGCAATTAGTACGATGCCCATAACAGAGAGAAAAATCCAATCCTAAACTAATCCTGGGTTAGGAGGGGGCTCAGATGGAGGGAGTAGGGTTTATATACTCTCTCCCCATGTGCAGGGGGCCAGTGGTTTACCTAAGTCCTACTGACCTGCCTGCAGGCTTAGGTGATGCCTTCCACCCCCTGGCCACCCTTTCCCAATTCCCAAGTGGGAGGGGACTTTTAAAGGAGACACTCCTCTTTTTTCCTGTCAGTCCAGACAAAGCCCTCTCACCTTATGATCTCAGGGGTTGCATTTCCCACTACCCACTGGCCTCTGAAAAACAGCTGACTTTCTCTTGTGAAATTGAGGGTATGCTTACCTGTGGCTATATGGGGACCCAGTAGATCCCACGTTGCCAAGGACTGTTAGCTTGCTCTTTTCATTCTTTCTGTTTGAGGAGATGGCTGTGTTTGTTTTGCCTGGATGCAAACTGAGCAAAAGAAGAGTTGTCACAGCCCGGCTCACAAGGATAGATTCTTTTGTTGTTCCTCTTGTATGTAGCTGCCCCTGCCTCTGTCTGACCGTGTGAGACTAGGGCACTGGACAATTAGTTATAGTTTGCAGCTAGTAATGAATTTGGTAATAGTTGCCACAGAATATATAGGCCTTGACTAGAATGATTAAAAATATTGGTTCGGAGTTGTGTGTCATAATGAATTAATGGAAAAATGCACTCTGAGAATAAATGTTTTTGTCAAAACTGAAACTAGCTTAGTTCCTAGCTTCATCATCATGTAAGCAAAGCTGCATCATCGTGAGCATAGTTCAATCCAATTACTGTATTATGCTACTCAAGAAAGCACAAGTGTAGAACAGTTGCTGGCATTTGGAATGTTGGGTTTTGGGTTGTATACAAAGCCAAGTAATTCAGGGTGATGTTGCTGTTATATTCAGAAGTTAAGTTTTGTAATTATTGAATGTCCTATTTCAACCTTGTTAGTACATGCGATCACTTAACAACTTTCGAGCTGAACAGCCTCACCAGCATGCTATGTATTACCTCCGACTGTTGATGACAGAAGTTGCTTGGACCAAAGATGAGTTAAAAGAAGCTCTAGATGGTGAGTTCCTGACAATTTTTAACAGTTTGTTTGTTTTACCGAATTCACTATTTTGGCTTGTTTTGACTTTTGTCATGTTTAGAATCCTGAGATTTGTATTGTTTCAGTAGAGCTAAGAGTTTCCATTTTTGAATGGGGACATAGTCTGTTGTCCTCACAAGTAATTACTTAATCAACATTAATGGAGCTACATATTTTGAACTCTGAACCATATTTTGCAATATTTGTACAGCAGTTGCCTCATAGTATTTTTAAAGTTTCAGAAAAAACTATTAATTCTTTTTAGTTATTAGATTTTAGTTTGGGAATTAAGATTTTTTTTAAATTATGTATTTATTTTTTGATGACCGCTATGTCAAAAATATCTGGAAAAAACCCTACAAACTTTTCATGCAAATAGTCCTTAATGAAGAACAGATCCCTCACTATATTCACTGGGGAGGGTAATTTTAAAATATAAAAGTTACCAACAACCTCAAAATCTGAGGCTGTATCTATAATTTTAGCAGAGGCTAGTGAACTTTACATGTAGTACCCCACTCTGGCCTGACATGAGAACGGGGCTGCTGTTGGAGTAGCCTCCAGAAAGAAGATGGTGAATATCTCCTTGGACCACTCCCAACAAATCTTCCAAAAGATGTAAATTAGGGCCAAATCTAGCATGCCTTTCTCATGCAAGTTTTGACTTTGTTGGGACTGCTCATATTACTGAAGTGGGCAGGATTTGGCCATATATTGCTATCTTTTTGTAGCTGCTTCCCATCTTCTAATTTTCAGACATCTTATCACCCTATTAAACCAGCCTTACCAAATACTGCTTTCAGCTGAATGCCATCATGAGCAAAGACGTGAACTTGCCTTTCCCTCACCCTGTTTCCCTAGGTGAGATATTTATAAAGAGGTGAGTGTGCACATCTTGTACACTTGCTACTGAGGTAGGCTTAAAATATATTGGGCACTGTATGCCCTTTAATTATTGCAAGAAAAAGCTTTTGCCAGAAAAATATCAGCAACAAAATTTAAAAACAAATTGTATAAATCTTTCCCAACAGGAACCCTTGGGAATACCTCTGTGGTTGTACAGTGCACAATGAGGCCCTGATTCTGATTGAGGCTGCAGGATAGATATTTAATCATTTTTGGTTGATGTATTCGACTCTAAAAGATGCCAATGAAATATCGTTTTAGAGGAAAAGAAAAATCCAGTATGGTCAGAAACTGACTATACTGTATATTGTTGCATCCCACTATTTAAGGCTCTGATCCTGAAAGCTGCTCCATGCAGGCAGTCCTCTGTACATGCTATAGGGGGTTTTAGGGTTGCCACTTTTGGTTGTACTTACTCCTGCAGGTTTCATCACATGACATAATCTTTAATTAAAGATTAATCTTTAATTCTTGGAGACTCCAGGCCAATTCTGGAGGGTTGGCAACCCTAGGCTTTATACTGGTGCATGGCCTGACTGTACAGAGTAGCTTTGGGACTGGACCTTAAATGTTTTGTTCTGTTGTGTCTGTACAGTGTTAAGTAAGGTGACTCTCAATGGGCCCTACTGAAGTCAGTGGCAAAACTAGCATTAATTTCAGCGAGAGCAGGGTCAGCCCGATAAAGGACAATTCCTTCCTCTTCCTAGGAATTGCAGATCCTTTTTTATATTTACTAACTTCTGTCCCTTAACGTAATCCATTTAAAGTTTAATACTGAGTGTACTTAACATGGGAATTTAACACTGAATTGCTGTTCAAAGAGGTTAAAGTCTAACTGTTTTGCAAAATTAGAGATCTGCTTGAGGGACAATGATTTTTTGGTTTGATTTTTACTACCATTATCCTCACCACCACTACCAGACGACCCCAGCTCTATGTACTGCTGACAAATGTTTCTTAAGTCAGAATTAAGAGACTAATTACACAAACAATAAGAGACCCCTTGCCTTTTCCAGGAGACAAAGTTTAAATATAAGGTATGACTAACGAAGTGAGAGCAACTAATAATTGATTTGGGGTGAGGAAAGAAGTGGAAATGGTGTGGGAGGGCATTTGTTGGGGTTGCAGTAAGAGGAAAAATTATTAAGTATTGATGATATTTTAGGATAAAAATATCTACCTATCTTAGGTACTTATATGCCTATTACAATAGTAACTGAGAGCCTCACAGTCTTTATCCTTAGAAACACCCCTTTGAGATAGGGAAGTGCTATTATCTCCATTTTACAGATAAGAAAATGAGGCACAGAGAGAATAAGGGACTTTCCCTAGGTCACACAGGGAATCTGTGGCAGAGCCAGTGAATGGACCCCAGGTCTCCTGACTCCAAAGTCAGTGCTCATACCAGGGGACTATCTCTTAGTCTGCTGATTCTGCCTATTGATTCTAATATGTAAATTGTATTTTGCTTTATGGACAAGAGTAATACTGATTGTAAAAGTGTTTAAAATATGAAAATCAAGTGTGTGTGTGTAAGTGCGCACGCGCGCGTGTGTGTGTATATATAATACAAAAACATTCTTAATTTATATGATTTATTGCTAATTACTATAAAACTGAAATTTGAGTTCAGAAATTGTTTTAGTCTAGGTAGTAATGTACTGTAACTTCCAGAAGAATTGTAAGCCACATGTTCTTTATGTTGTTAATAGCTACAGCTTTATCTCTCAGCCCCACCTAAATGATGGTAACTATTTTCTCTGGAGAGTGAATGTGTGTTCAGCTTGATTGGAGAGCAGGGTTGTTGTTGTTTTTCTTAGTGGAATCTGGGTCAGATGCTAAGTGAATTCTAAGCAAAGCAAACTGTGCAATGAGTGCTGATATTTAAACCTGGAAACTTTCCAACAATGAATTTTTAAGGAAAAATCCATTGCTTTTGACTATTATGATTTTCCCTTTTCTCCAAGAAATGGATCATATCTGCTGAAGATGAGGTCAATTCCCTGTAATGTAAAAAATCATGTGATTGATTTAACTGTCTGTTTATCTATTCTAGATGTCACTCTTCCCCGCCTCAAGGCCTTTATATCTCAACTGTTGTCACGGTTACACATCGAGGCTCTTCTCCATGGCAATATAACAAAACAGGTCTGATATTTTCTTTAATAGAAATAGTTTGTATTAAAAACAGGATTTAAAACCAAGGTTTTATTTAATTGTCCCAAATTTTAAAACAATTTTTGCCAAATATGAGTTCATAGTCTTCACTTAATTTTAGCTGTTTTACAGCCAGTATATCATGATGACGCTTTTTCTGCTGTCTGTCAGGCTCAATGTCCCTTTGAATGTTAGTATTTGAGATTTACTGAAATAGAAAACAGTTTATGATCTAAATATTTTAAAGTCTGCATTGCATGTTATTACAGTAAGTAATTAGACTGCAAAAGTAACAGTGTGCTACAGCTCCTGGTTTTCCATGTACAAGCTTCAGACATGTGACTCAGCTGACTATCAAAAGTTAAAAAAATCAGAATCCTTCAAAGTGAAGCATTAAGTACAAGGCTAAGGTGTGTGGGTCCATAAATCAGACTTCTAGTTCCTTTTCCTTGTGAAAGTAAAAGGGCACTGTTAGTAAGAGGCACAGACTATTTAATGTGTCCTTCATTAAAACTGTAATGAGTTGCACTTCTATCATGATACTATTGGGAATGCTGCTATGTCAGCCCCATGGGAATAGATGTAGCCATTTTAACATTTTAACTGTCTCACAAAGGAATTGTCACATGCAGTATTTGTAAATGCACTCAGATCTTTGGATAAATATGATACAGATGTGCTTCTATACTAGTCTAGTGAAAATACACTAGCACTAGACTATCTTATCTTAAAACACTGCAGGTCAGTGGAGAGGGAAGTGGCCAGCAGCAGTGAGGGAAAGAGCCAGAAGGATAGGATATAGAAAGTTGGAGCTTTAAATAAGAGCTCCAGGAAAGTTGTTTTTTAATTTTTTTTTACATTTTTTGTGTGGAAATGTAAACTAAAGAATAATCCCATCTTTCTCCTAACCCCTTCTGTATGTGAACAAGATGTGATTAAATTCCTCTATAAAGCACCACAGAATTACTCAGGACCGAGCTTTGTATTGTGCTGACATGTATTATGCGACCCAGTCATGAGACAGATGTTTTCTGTAAGCAGTCGTGTGGGTGGCTTTTGGAGGGATAAAAATATACATCACTGCATATGGTGCATCTATGTATTTGGAGACCATGGTCATCAGAAATGATCTGCAAGCTTCTTTTGAGCTCCTTGCAATCTACCTGTCTGCTTAGATTTCTATTCTGACGTTTGTATTTTGCCACAATAGGGTGTTGATTTCTGCTTAATAGTAGGCTAATGGTGCTCACAGTGACACCAACGTGTTATAAATATTCTGTGGTAATTTGTTGTTTTCTAGAGTAGAATACATATTATTTTGGCTTTGCCTTGAAAGTTCCTATTTTTCCCTCATCCCTTTTTTTTCCTTTTCTTTTCCTTCATAAATTTAGAGATCTTCTGCAGGTTTTCTGCAAGAAATCATTTTTGTGTTATGAGTTTACATGGCAGAACAGAGTAAGAGGTTTGGGTTTCTGCATAGAATTTTGAAACAGATTTTAAAAGAAGTTGGTATACTTTTCAACATGTAAGCCATGGCACTTAGCAATCAAGCCATTTGAAGTTACATATCTCAGACTTTTAAAAAATGTTGCCATACATATTGTTCTCACACCCCGTCCCCCACTCCCACCATATCATCACAGTCAAGTTTTAAAGACTTTTTTAATTAAAGTGTAGTTTTCAGTGTAATTTACTGAAATCCTTGCTTTTTTTAAAGATCAACTTTTCATAAAACCACCTGAACTTCAAATATCCTATGTATTTGATGCTGTTTAGGTTAAAACTGTAGATTTACTGAAAATGTCTATAACTTTAGTACTGCTTAGGAATAAACACTGTACTGTGTATTTATAAAAAGCTAATTATATTTGACATTAAAGGAAAATCTAAATTTATTATTTTAAAATAACTATTTTAAGAACTCCTATTCAATTAAAATACTAACATCCACATATAATAACTAAAGCACAGCAATGTAGTCTACATCTGTGAGTATATTCACATATTGGAGCATCTGGGTAAAATTTTCAAAAGTGCCCAAGTGACTTAAGATTCTGAGGTTCTTTTTCAATACTCACTTAGGCACTTAGGAGTCTAGTAGGGGTATGTCCACACTACCTGGATTGGCGGGTAGCGATTGATCTATCAGGGATCGATTTATTGCGTCTCGTCTAGACGCGATAAATTGATCCCCGAATGCGCTTTCATCAACTCCGGAACTCCACCAGGGCGAGAGGCGGAAGCGGAGTTGACGGGGGAGCCGCGGCCGTGAGGACGGGAGGTAAGTCGAAATAAGATATGTCAATTTCAGCTATACTATTCCCGTAGCTGAAGCTGCGTATCTTACATCGACACCCCCCCACCAGTGTAGACCAGGGTCTCATGGAAAGTCGATTAGTCACTTTTATAAATTTTACGCTCTGTCTTTAGAACTATGACCAACGTTGCATCCAAACTACGTTACTTCAGCATTTCCTGCCATGTTAATTGCCATGTATTGATGTTTGTATGTTGTATACTTCAGTGTATTTTTAAAAAAATCTGATAAGGTTTCTGAAAGAACAAATGAAGTTTATAGTTTTCAATTAAAAATGGTAACAGCTGGTTTGCTACCCTGTCACATACCTGTACATACAAGGTCTTCTCTCTCTCTCTCTCTCTTTTTTTTTTTTTTTTTTTAGACTTCTTAATTCTGTGTGCTCTGTTTGTGGGCCCAAAGGCACAAACTCAGCAAGGTCTTTAAGCATGTGAGTCATCCCATCCCTATACAGTAAACTACATGCTTTAAATTCCATTGACTTCAGTGGCACTGAAGCTTGTGCTTAAGTGCTTTGACAAATAGGGGCAGGATTACTCACATGTTTAAATGATTTGTTGGACTGGGGTCTAAAAACTGCTTCCTGCAGCATCTCTGTATGTCAACATAGCCTGCCAGGCTCGGAGAAGAAAATTTTAGTTGACTTTTCCCAGGGAAACCTGGATCTCAGATTTGAAGAATAAGAAAATGTGGTCCTAATTTTTTTTTTTTTTTTTTTTTTTTTTTTTTTTTTTACTCAAGATGCTCTAGTTTACTTTTGAAACTTGTGTTGTCCCTCCCTAAAGGAAATATTTAGGATTTTAGGAAGAGATTCACCTAAGGGAGTTAGAGGCGTCTCATTTATTTTTACTAGGAGTTGGAGCCTGATTTCATTAGACTCTTTTGAAAATTCCAGCCCTAAAGTGCAGGCCTGCAACTGTTAACTCAGTCTACGCAAGTGAAATTTACTTGCTGTCAGATTAACAGTTGTCACTGGCTGCTGGACAAAATTATTTTTCCTATTCTCCTTACCAGCAGATGGAGGCAGGAAAAAAAATCCTGTCATTTTTATCCCCGTATACAAGGGGACTGCCTTGATCCCAACAGTCCCAACTCCACCAATGCAACAAAATGGGGTGAATAGCTGTGCTGGTATAGAAAGACTTGGAGAACCCAAATTAACATCTAACAAAATGTCATTTGTGTATATAAATTGGGGAGTACATATACAGTTTCCAAGTTTGCACAGATAAATACTTCAAGGGTAAGAAAGTGAGAGCACATTAAGAATAGGTCCAAAATGTTTAGCTAAATGTGTAAAGATGAATGTAGCCAAAAGTACGCTCGCCAGTAACACTGGGTTACTATAAAATAAATAGTAATAAAATAAATAAAATAAAAATAAATAATCTAATGTAGGGAAAATAATCTCACTTATTTTCACCTTATTTTTCACTTTCTTATACTTTGTTTTAAATTAACCATTCCATCCTTCTATTACTGATTTTGCATCTCACCAACAATAACTGCTGTCCTTCAGTGTGCTGCCAGATTTAGGATTGTCAAGGACTAAATAAAAAACTTGTAATTAATGTCTTCTTTTCCAGGCTGCATTAGGAATTATGCAAATGGTTGAGGACACTCTCATTGAGCATGCTCATACAAAGCCCCTCCTTCCCAGTCAGCTAGTAAGATACAGAGAAGTGCAGCTTCCTGACAGTAAGTTGAATCATTTTTTCTATGTTATAAAGCAAGTAATTTAAAGCTGTTTCCTGGTGTCTTCTAATGACTTTTGAAGTGAATATTACCTGTAGTTAATCTAGAAATCAACTTCAAAAGATTTTGCACTGTAAATCTTGCAGAATTAAATGGGAAATATCATTATATGAAAAGTAGTATAGGTAGGTCTGTGACATTAATCTTTCTGTTATGCTCAGTAACTGTTTTTTGTAGAACTGTAAAATAATATTTAGCTGCTTAATATATTGGAGTTTTGATGTGAAGGATGAATACAGACATGTGGCTTGCACAGCAATTTGAACAAAACAACATTAAAGTAAAAATTGTTCTTTGAATGGATGCAGACATGTATTCCATTAGGGGTGTGTGTGTGCTTAGTGCACAAGAGCCAGAGATTTTGCCTAGCAATACCTGTGAGGGACAGCACTCATGGCTGTGGCCCCACGCCTAGCTATCTGAGGTGACACCACCCTGACCCCTTCCCCTCAGTTCCTTCTTACCACCCATGGCTGGAGTCAGAGCTCTATGTGGTATAAACTTACAACCTAACAATCAGATTTAGCATGGTTTTTTATTGTATATACTTAGTATTTAGTGGTAGTTAGTATTAGCTTTAGTACGTTTTTTTCCCTGTTGATGCCCTCACTGGGGTTTAAACACTGCCCTTCATGTGGGGGAGTGATCGCTAACAACGGTCCCCACACCCAGTGCCTGCTCTGGCTTGGCAAGGACCACCTTAAAGAGCATTGTTTGATCTGCAGATTGTTCAATAAAAGGACTCAGGTGACCTGGGACTTTAACCTCGAGCAGGCCATGCAGCCTTCATCAGGCCAACAATTACCCTCAGGCTCTGAGACTGCGACTGCTTAGCGTGTGGGAGCAGGTGCCTCTCTGAAGAGGTGGAGAAGCTGTTCCCTGTCAACTGTGCCGATGAAATGTCACATAAGACCAGCCACGACCACTCTAGTTCTCGGGGTAACACTTCTGCCTCCTTCAGGAAAAGCGCAGGCTGACATGGAGCTGGTGGTGGTGGGCAGGAAGGCATGGGTGCCTGTGACCCTTCCCCAGTACTGAGTGGGAAGGTCAGAAACTACCCCCAGGCATCCGTTGAGTCTGTTACCGATGAGGGAGATGCCAGTACAGACTGTGTTTATTCGTCAGCGTATCAGGGAGCTGCAGACCTCCTTTGCCTTTTGGTCCCAACCTCGCCACTGGTCTAGGACTTTTCCAGATCTGTGCCATCAATAGCCCATCCAATGGAATGAGCCACTGAATCCTCATGCCTGTTAGCACCACATCCCAGCACTCCTCTTCCAGTAGTAGGGATAGAGTTGGTATCAGAATCGGTTGGGGGACCGCAGTGCCAGGAACCTCCTCTGCACTTCTGCAATCGGCATCACACATGCTTCGCTGGCAGCTTTCACCACCCTTGGCGTCAGTATAGTAGGGTGCTCTGGTGCCATTATTCACATCGGGACCGACACTGCTGTGCAGTTTTCTTTCTTTCTGTCTTTCTCTCTTTCTAATAGCCCTAGTGTGTTGGGGTTTTGGTGTTGAACCTTGAAATTCGACAGGGTTAAAAGGGTTTTTTAAATGTACTTTGTGCATTTGCAGTGTGTTTTGGTACAGTAAGACGATATTTGTAATTATGTGCCAACATTCTCCTTGCTTTGCACATGCATGCATATGTTAGTTGACACAAATTTTATGTTTAGTGTGTAGGTGCATGTGAAATATAATCTGAGCCCTCCCTTATTCTACACAGTCCAAGTGAGAGCCCTGCCTCATTCTGTACGAGGTATTAATATCCACATTCAATGACCAGAGCTCCTGGAGAGCAACTTTCATTTTTTTGCATTTGTACACTCAATGATGTGCTGCTGCCTTTGCTTCATTGAGTAAAGTGTAGTTTCTATCCAAATAACTTCTTGCCATGTCTAATAGCTGATTATTTTTTAACCTAGGGTGATTTTACAGAATTTATTTATAGTACTCAATTTTTTGTGCACTGCCAAAAAGTCAAGATTTAAGCAATAATTAAACTACGGAGACTGAGGACAATTCCTGAGAATATGTACGAATAGATAGCTAATGTACAGCCAAAGGCCATAATCTCTAGCGGATCATTAGCCTATAGAAAATGCCTTGTACCAAAGAAGCTATTGGTATTACTTGTTGAATTACTTTTAATGCTTATAAATCTGTTGAATTGACTGTCATAGAAATTGAAGTCTTCTGTTTACAGAACAAATAAAGCACAGGAGAGGCAGTGCAAGCTTCCCCTCCAACCACACAAATGTACCTCAACCCTGATCCATAGGGACCACCTCTAGGTAGGGATATGATGGGTGCAGTAGTCTCCAAGTCTAATCAGTGGGAAATCAGCAGAAGCATTTGAGATCGTTATAAGAGAGGAGGCATCAGCATGTTGTTCTCTGCGAGGACCCTTGGCTTTTGGAATTCACTTACCCATGTGACTCGCCAAGCTAGGATTTGTTAACCTTGTGAACATACTATAAAAATCTTTCTCCCACAGGTTGATGAACAGGTTGCCTGATTATTAATAGATCTGCTTTTAATCTCTTTTTCTTGTAATCAGATTCTTTCTGCAGCTAGACTGTCTGTTTTTTCTACTTGAACTCTATTTGGGAAGGTGTGTGTGAGAGAGAGAGAGCCTAATTACTTTAACTTTTTCTCTTTTAGGAGGTTGGTTTGTCTATCAACAGAGGAATGAAGTTCATAACAACTGTGGCATAGAAATATATTACCAAACAGATATGCAGAGTACCTCTGAGAATATGTTTTTGGAGCTCTTCTGTCAAATTATATCAGAGCCTTGCTTCAACACTCTGCGTACCAAGGAACAGTTAGGTGAGTTTTCCCAGAGTTATCCTGCATATCTCAGTAATAAATAAGGATAAGTATGATGGTAGACTTTCTATAGCTCTGCTTCTACCCTGCTCCCTGAATGCCATTTAAAGGACATTTGGTAAATAAAAGTTATTTTAACTAATGGAGACCCCAAAGACTATACAGTTCACAAAGGTAAACTGAGATGAAAAAAGCATAGCTTTTAAGATCAAGACTGAAATATTTGAAGACTGCCTCACTCCAGAAAAAAATGGTGTCTTAGTGGCTGTACAGAAACCATCTCACCTAAAGAAAAGCTTCAAAAACAGACTCCAACTAGAAACTGTTGAACTGGAATTAACTTGGGCTTGAATGGAGACTGGGAGTGGCTGAGTCATTACACAAATTGAATCTATTTCCCCATGTTAAGTATCCTCACACTTTCTTGTCAACTGTCCAAAATGGGCCATCTTGATTATCACTACAAACGTTTTTTTTTCTCCTGCTGATAATAGCTCATCTTAATTAATTAGCCACTTAGAGTTGGTATGGCAACTTCCACTTTTTTATGTTCTCTGTATGTATATATATCTTCTTACTATATGTTCCATTCTATGCATCTGATGAAGTGGGCTGTAGCCCACGAAAGCTTATGCTCAAATAAATTTGTTAGTCTCTAAGGTGCCACAAGTACCCCGTTCTTTCATCTAAAGCTGTGAGTGACAGGAAAGGATGGGATTATTAGATCAGCTTCCCAAAGCTAAATGACTGCCAGAAGAAAACTGAGCAATACTGACAGAGGATCAGTGACACTGCCTTTATGGGAAGTGGTAAGCAATAATGCTTACAAAGCCCTAGGTATGACTCATGGTTAGTAAGGATGTGACTGCACATGTATCAGAGCTAATTCAAATGAAATTTTTCACCAATACCTCTACAACTCTCTGATTCCTCTTCCATGTTAGAGTCAGCCACTGTTTGCCCATGCTTTATCCAGTGGCTGCTCTTAGATTAGGCAGAGACACTGCCACACAAGAGAGAGCTTAAATTATCAAATTGCAACAAAATGAAAAAAATGAAGCCTCACAGTCTTCTAGCTGAGTTCCTTAAACTGCATTCACTAAACTTGTCGCTCTGTTAGGCGGGTGTTTACAATAGTAAAACCACTCTTCCTTTCCCAGAACTGTCATTGCCCTTTCTTCCACAACACACACTACACATGGAATGGTCTTTTTTAGATGGCATGCCAGGCTGCAGATCATACCTTTAAACCAATCACTTTTAGCTTAATATCTACAAATAATTCTTTGGAGCATGAACTATATCCATATCCTCCTTAGTACAGCACATAGTACATTTTGGGTGCTACTGTAATAGTAATAAAAGCTGTTACATTGATAGAACTTTTCATTATGAAGGATCCTATTCTTAGGTAAACTAATGCTATGTTTGAAGGACAAGTGACCAACAATGTAAGCTGTGTGTGTGCGCGTGTGCGGGGGAGGGGTAGAGGGGGAGGAATATTGCATGAAAATGCAGAATACCAAGCACCAAAATGCCTTGCTAGGCTGAGTAAAGACTTTGAGTAAATCCCGCTTGCCACCCAGTATTAAAATAGAATGTAAGTTATCAACTTGGAAAAGATAGCTTTCAAAATGAATATTAATTTGGAGATATAAAAAAAGCTAGTAAAAGACCAACAGGGTTCTAACTTAAACCTATGTAAACATGGACATGAACAGTTAAGAGATCACATTTCTAGTATCTAGGCACAGGTCTGTACAGCTGCATAATGTTATAGATGGAGGCCCATTGTGTGTAATAGAGGTATTAGCCAAGTATTGGAGGTTTGATCATTTTACTAAGAATTTCCCTATTTGTATGGATTTCAACAAGGATCACTGGCTTCCTCTGTCCTGAGAATCTTAAGTTTTAAACCATAGTGATATTTTTCAGTATATAATACATTGAGCGAGTAGTACAGCTCTATAGAGGAAACAACTGCTGGAATGTTAACCATAACATGGCTACAGGAACTGATAAATCAGGGGTTCTCAAACTCGGGGTCGGGACCCCTCAGGGGGTCATGAGATTATTACATGGGGGGTCGCGAGCTGTCAGCCTCCACCCCAAACCCTGCTTTGCATCCAGCATTTATAATGGTGTTAAATATATAAAAAGGTGCCCTTAATTTATAAGGGGGGTCACACTCAGAGGCTTGCTATTTAAAAGGGGTCACCAGTACAAAAGTTTGAGAACCACTGTGATAAATGAATAGGACCACTTAGTAAAATTCCTTTTTATAGTCAGAATGAATTCCAAAATCATCAGTGCACTGCGGTGTGTAAATTGCACACAGCTGTACCAAACCTCAGTGATGAAGGTTTAACTTGGAAAAAATTACTTCAAAATGAGACTGTTCCGCTGCTCTGTGTGTTTGTATGTGCGTGTAATGAAAGTTTATAAAACTGACAAGTAGTAACTACATATAAATAGTACATCTAAGTAATTATTCTGAATACTCAACCTAATAACACTTATTATCTGAGTATTAGAAACTAATAATGACAAACAACCTTTCTTCATCTTTTTTTTTCCTCTTCTCTAGGGCAACCACATCCATTTCAGGGAAATAAAAGAAAACTGAAAAATACAAGATGTAGCTTATGCTTTTTTGAACACTGCAATGTTTTATTCATGGAATCACACAAAATGTAAAATCATTTCTAGTGTGTGACACTTTGAATAACTTGCTAAAATATGGGACAGGGTGTGTTGCCTGTTGACAAATAAGGAACAGATGGTCACGGTATCCTACATTGTTAATAGCCACAATTCATTGAAGAGAAGGCAAACTAAAACATTTTTATTGGACATAGATATAGATGTAGTTTACCAGTTGCAATTTTTTCTCTTTTGTCAAGGTTACATTGTGTTCAGTGGTCCGCGACGGGCTAATGGCATACAAGGACTGCGATTTATCATTCAGTCAGAAAAACAACCGCACTACTTAGAAAGCAGAGTTGAAGCTTTCCTAAAAACTATGGAGAAGTGCATTGAAGACATGTCAGAGGAGGCCTTCCAGAAACATATCCAAGCTTTAGCAATTCGTCGTCTAGACAAACCAAAGAAGTTGTCTGCAGAGTGTGCTAAATACTGGGGAGAAATAATTTCCCAGCAGTATAACTTTGACAGAGGTAAGAAAAACAGAAAATTGTTTGTCAGATGAAAATGTGAAATTGAGGGCTGAAGTGCTGAAACATACTGTTAGTTCCACTCGTACTTAAATATATAACAGTTTAATAACTGAAAATTCTTGCATTTCTTTTATCTGCTTGTCACAGAAATTTACACAGAAATTTTCTCCAGGAATCATTTAGGGACACAGTAGATAACTTAAAAGGCAAGAAAAAAAAAAGGAGTCAAATATACTTTGTGTTTTCAGTAAAGATAATGGGTGAAATTCCAGCCTCACTGAAGTCAAAACTCCTGTTGACTTTAACAGGGCCACTATTTCACCCGGTATATTATAAACCACACAAGGGACCCCACTCTGAATGTTTAACAATTTAATTTGAACTGTTCAGGCTATTAATGCATGCAGCTATATAGAGGAGAGAGCTGAGAGCAGGTAACACTTCTCTTACAACTGGAAAACTTACAGGTTCCTAGGGTGACCAGATGTCCTGATCAAATAGGGACTGTCCCGATTTTGAGGAGTTTGTCCCGCGTCCCAACCAGAGTACGGTTGGGACGCCATTTGTCCCGATACTTTGTTCCCTGGTCTTCGGCGGTGGGTGCTTCTGTCTTTGGCAGCAAGGTTTATTACCTGCCACCGAAATACTGCTGAAGACCGTCTGCGACTGAAGGGCTCTCCGCCGAATTGCCGCCGAACTCCCGGACAGGTGAGTGTTAGAACAAAAACAAACAAAACAAAACAAACAAAAAACCCTGCAGGGGTCCTGATATTTTTCCCCTTAACATCTGGTCACCCTACAGGTTCCGCACTGATATTAACACTGTAGGCCCAGATAAGTAAGTATGTTAAAAAAGTTCTGTATCACTCATTTCTAAAAGTAACATTTGATTGCAAATTGGTTACAACTACAGCTGCACTGAATAGGAGTGAATTTATTAGGGACCTAATCTTTTGCCTTCTGTGCATAATTTTATGCATTTCTTTGTGGGGTGAGTGCTTTTAGTCTTTTCTTTCTACCCTGGGAGATATCCACTAGGATACCTGCGTTCGCAGTATTTGTCAGGGGACGTTCATAGTGGAGGACCCTATGTTCTGAAATTTACTCTCCCCCTTGGTTGAACAAAGCCCACATTTATTGGTCTTCAATTCTTTTTTGCAGAGTTCCATGAACCAATAAAGTGGGCCAACAGTGTTAAAGGATTGGATATATGATAGGAGGCTTTATATATTGACTTTGTGTCAGCCTGAATTATTTTGTATGCATTTTTAAAGATTGTACTACATGTGCACCTAGTGCCTGTGATAGGTGCAGTCATGTTTACCTTGCACAGTCCTTATGACAATGAAAACATTCTTAGCCTTTACCATAGGCTTTTTTCCTCACTAAAATTTCCTATGGTTTCTGCTACCAGTGCAGCTCTACTAGTGCTAGCAAGAGTGGGAGCACTAGTGTAGGGGCTTGGCTACACTTACAAATTTGCAGCGCTGCAGCAGGGTGTGAAAACACACCCTCTCCAGGGCTGCAAAGCGCCAGTATGGTCAAAGCCCCAGCGCTGTCCATTATTCCCCACAGGGAGGTGGAGTACGGACAGCGCTGGGAGAGCTCTCTCCCAGCGCTGGCGCTTTGACTACACTTAGTGCTTCAAAGCGCTGCCGCGGCAGCGCTTTGAAGCGCTAAGTGTAGCCACAGCCTAGGCCACAGCTTGTATCTGAACCACCATGTTGTCTGTCTCTGTTCTGAGCAGATCTAGATGTCACTCTAAGATTTAATCTTGTATTCTAAAGGTTACAAACATTACAGGAGAGGTGTTTAGGGTGAGAATAATAGTAGTCTCACTGAAAATGAATTAAAAATAGTTTATATCAATATTGAAACATTTATCTTCTAGCTCATCCTTTTAAACTATATATTTTTTTCTTTTCACCATCAAGTCCATAATCTTTTTCTGAAATATTCTGAGCTAGATAGGGTATCCTTTTTTATTACTACTTAGTACATCTTGAAACAGAGAAAGCTAAATTGGTTTTGCCATAAAAAACATTTCTCTCCCACTCCTCCCAAAAGGTAAAGAGAAAAAGAAAAGGAATGGAATATTCTAGTTCAGATTTTGGCTTTGTTCACTATTTACTTAGTAAACACTTTAAAATACAATTTATGACAAGAAAGCTAAATCAGTTTGACAGTTAAAATGTGTATTATCTTCTCAAATAAAAGACTTGTCCCATTTTAGATTGTAGGGCCAGATCTACTCTGCCTTACATTTGGTGTGTGTCTGAACGTTACTGCTCAGAAGTACAGTCTCCAACCTTCCTTTGTTTACTAAGGTTCTGGGAAACGTGATCTGTACACTCTGTGGCCACCTTCTCCACTGCTTTCCATTCAACATGCTGTCCTGTCACAGTACCAAGTTCAGCTTGTTGGGGTAGTCAGTGTCCTATTAGAAACTGCTTTAACTGTGTATCCTCCTGTAGTGTCCTATACATTGGCCTTAGTACAACTTTCAGAAAACACTTTTTGAAAGGAGTGAGGGCCCTTGGTATACTGGCAATGAGATGTCATTCCAGGTGTAAAAAGTGACACAGAGTCCTGTGGCCCCTTATAGACTAACAGACGTATTGGAGCGTAA
Source organism: Mauremys mutica (assembly GCF_020497125.1). NCBI lineage: Eukaryota > Metazoa > Chordata > Testudines > Geoemydidae > Mauremys > Mauremys mutica. The sequence goes on from NC_059078.1 coordinate 98,790,019, forward strand.
GCGCCTGACGAAGTGTATATTCACCCATGAAAGCTTATGCTCCAATACGTCTGTTAGTCTATAAGGTGCCACAGGACTCTTTGTCACTTTTTACAGAGCTAGACTAACACAGCTACCCCTCTGATACTATTCCAGGTGTAGGGAGCAGCATGAAAATTCCTACTCTCTGCTGCTTTTTCATCTCGGGTGGAAGCTATACACCTTTTCTGTCTTGCTTTCCAGTGCCTCAGATGTCTCCATCCTTAGCCTTCTTGTTCATATATCTTCTCTCTCTAGGATGACTCATTGCTATCTGTAACCTGATCCTTGATCATCTCTGCTATACAGATGATACCCAGTTCTTTATTTTCCTTGACTTGTTCCCTGATCCTTTTAGTTCCCATCTACCTACATTGATTTAGAAGAATTTAGTAGAAGGTTTTTGTGTAACTAGAATTGACAAAAACAGAAGTTAGTCAACTCATGCAAAGGGGAAAAAAGTCCTCTCTCTGTCCCATGTTTCTTACTCTTTCACACCATGTGATTCAAACTTAACTTTCCTCTAAAGGCTAGAAGTCTGAATCATCTTTGTTACCAAACTTTTTTTCCCACCCATGTTTATTTATCACCATCCCAACCAGGGCAACATCTGTTCAGTTATTTTCACTGACTTCCCATCATCTCTGAATTCAATTAAAAATTCCATTCTGTTTTTCAAAACTCACCATGGACTAATGCCAATCTGCCTCTGACTTCTTAGTCATGTATTTATCACCCTGCATGTTTTAATTCTTAAATTGGATCCTCCTGCCTCACAAGTCTCCTCATTTGAAGGTTGCTCTTTCTTTTATGCTGCCCCTTATGGTAGGCTCTGTGTTTCTGTAATAATTACACTTTTATAGTGGCATTATACAATGGACTTGCATACATTTAAATGTATCTATATTTAGTAATATACTATAGCTGCTGAGTTACTTCCTCTGCAAAACTAATTTTTAAGACCTTCCTTTTCACTTTGGACCACACTGCACACTAAAGACTATGCACATTTTCTTTCTTCTATTATATATTTTAAAACTCATGCTATCTTGGTGTTTCCTAAATAAAAGGTTACCGAAGTATAATAAATGTGAATAAAAAGCCATTTATAAAATCAGTATCTGTTTATGAATCTGATTCACTCTTTTTTTGAAGATGGAGTTCAGAAATAGATATGCCTTTTTGGAAACTGAATACTATTCAGTTTTTTTTTTGTTTGTTTGTTTTTTATTTAAGCATGTGCTGTTTTCTAGTCCAAAACGGGCTCATTTTGTGTAATTCTTTAAAGCTTTTACTGCTATTTATTTTTCATAGACTCAAATAGTAGCTTGTAAGTTAAGAATGAAAAGCGTATCATTTGCAGTCCGTTGCACTAAATTTGAAAGAAAAGTACTTTGAAAAAATACCATGATAATAACTAGCTATTATGTGCAGACTTGTTTTAATTAAAACTTATTGTTCAGATAACATTGAAGTGGCGTATCTAAAGACCCTGGCCAAGGATGATATCATACAGTTCTATAAGGTAAGTTAGTCAAATATTTAGAACTTTTATCACTAAGAAACATAGGCACTAAAGGAAAATATGCTTGGGATTATTTGTGTGAATTACAAGTTAGTACGTTTATGCTTGTATTATAAGGGTAACATGATTGGTCCAGATGTCTTAATATTATAGTTCAGAGTCAATGTGGAACTATTCATCTACAAACTCCTGATGATTTCAGTGGGAATTTGCATACCTAATGGAAGTATGGCTCTCCCGCCCCCATGATTTGCACGACTGTACTTATGTATTGCAACTCACATTAGCATGACAACTATAATAACAACACTATATATATATCCAGTATTAGAAATTGTAAACATGTTTCTTCTTTGAGTGCTTGTTCACGTCGATTCCAATCAGGTGTGCGCAGAACACATGCACAGTTGCAGGAAATTTCCCCCCCAGCAAATCAGCAATGATGCCAACATTTGCCAACAGTTTTTCTCCCACAGCAAGCTAACAATGATGTGCCTGCCCGCATTGCCAAGTCACTGATCCCTGGCACTGAAAAGGGTGCACTGTCCTGATTCCTGGCACCGCTCGGTGTCCCGGCACCACTCTCGCTCGTGGCACCGGTTGAACTTGTGGCACCAGTCCCTGGATCATTTATGCTAAACAATTTATTCGCCTCACATTTTGTGATGAGACTGGAACTTGCTTTTCCAGATCTGGCAAAGAGCTCTGTGTGACTCAAAAGCTTGTCTCTCTCATCAACAGAAGTTTGTCCAATAAAAGATACTCCCTCACCCACCTTGTCTCTCTAATATACTGGGACCAACACAGCTACAATTACACTACACACATCAGTTAGTTAAACACACAGAGACCTGTTAAAAATCAAAGACAGCAAATAAAAAAATTACTAAGAGATTTCTTTAACAGATGGTTAATAAGTGATAACCTATGTGATTATCCCAGGTGCCAGTATTCGTGGAATCCTACTCCATCCAGTTGGAGTAGATTTCTTTCTATCCATTTTAATGTTTGTACTAATACACAGTGCATGATTATCCAGTTGTCCCAAGATGCTGGAGGGGACACTAGAAACATTTACATAGTTAGGTGAGCTGGTCCCAACTGACTTTGACATCTATGCTCAGGGTTGATGTGCTTCCCCAAGGCTGCTGGGCTCTGCCATTACAGCTCTGTAGAAACTTTGTAGGACCAAAGATCTAGTGTGTAATCCTGATTCCATAGAAATCAGTAGCAAAATTCCCATTGATTTCCGTGGAGCCAGCATTTCACCCCTAGTTCCTTGGGGCTTCTGAACTTCACAAGAGTGAATCTCTCATGCAGCTCTATTCTGAAATCATTAAGAGCTGTAAAGGACTGGAACTTTGGTTAAATTCCCAGGGACAAGCCCAACATGGGTTCAAAGAACCAAAATTTGACTAAACTTTAATTACCACTAAAGTTGCACATTAAATGGTTGTCATCCCTTTGTAATATGTAGACAACATAGGGCTTCCTTTCCTGATTGCAGCTAGCTGTCACTTAGATTCTGTTGTGGAATAACTGACCTTGCTGCTTTCTGCAGGAGATGTTGGCAGTAGATGCTCCCAGGAGACACAAGGTATCCGTACACGTCCTTGCAAGGGAAATGGATTCCTGTAAGTATTGTATTGCATAGTTTTTTTTTAATTTATTCCTGTTCAAGTCAGACAATACAGCAGTGTGTTGTGCAGTACAAGTACAATGGACTATGAAACCAAATTCTGGAAAGGAGGTTTGTCTTCTTGGAGGAAGGTATTTTCACCCAGGTATTTTCCACAAGGATATTTAAAAATAGTTCATTTGAGGGAAATTCAGATAGTTGTGGGTTTCCAGCCACAATAAAGATGATGAGCCTGTCATTCCTTCACCCATTCTGAAGTGTCTGGCTATGTTAAAATGGTATGTCCTAAAATGTACAGCTTCTATTTTTAATAACAAGACACTAAAAAGAACCTGCAAACACTATATACCTATTTGGTATGTCCATGTAGAAATGGAATAGACTGTTCTGATCAAGAGCAAAATGTCAGTCTGTTGTTGGGGCATTTCTGAAGAAAGAAATATATAATTGGTAATATGAAACATTGTTCTATACTTGAAATACACATACTAATAATTTTATTTAGATTTTATTTCCAATTAATTAACTAATCAATTGGAAAACAGACTGAGTTGTCATTTATTATTAACTATCCTGTTCCTCTCTAGAGTTAAAATGTAAAAAATAAAAAATGGTTTCAGTAATTATCTGCAAGATTGATGACGAATTTTCCATGACATTTTGTGCAAAATCGTTTGTCAGTTTGCATCAGGTTGTGTGTGTGTTGTGACACTGAGGCTCTAAGATAACTTTCCCATCTCTAACTTCCATGACTGACTGACTGATTTTTCATTAAGTTCTTTTAGCTGATAATAAAATGCATGAGTAGGAAGAACATAAATATGCTTTTAAAATGTATAAATAAATTAGAGTGGTCTGCCACCTTTTTCCAAGGGAGTAATAGTTGTAGGATGTTGGTAGCCCCTGGAAAATATATAGGGAACACAGACGTATGATTGTTGTAACTGGCCATGAGATGTTATCCTTGCTTCACACAAATTCAGTCAATGGTATATGTAGCTATCAATTAAATACTGATTCTTCTAGAAGGTGATTAGAAGTAGCATTGACTAGTGTTCACAAAGTCTTTTATTTAAAAACCCTCTTAACTATTTATTGATCCGGGATATTTAAGAATATAAATTAGTTGTTGGGTTCTGCTAAGCAAAAACTACAGGAAGGGATCTTGACATTCATAAACTGTACTTTTAGCTATTTGTCTAGCTTTTAAGAAGTAGTTTCTTTGAGAAGATATTTTAGAAGCTGCAGTCTTTCTAAGTTAATTTTGTTTTTTAATAGGTCCTGTTGTTGGAGAATTTCCAAGCCAAAATGACGTAAATCTGGCACCAGCACCCCCTTTGCCACAGGTAAAAAAAAAAAAATCTGGATACTAAAAATTATTTGATAGTATAGAAAAATGGGCATTGAGTGAGGGTACAGACAATTTGAAATCCTGCCTGTGATATTATCATTACAAATTGAGGTTCAGGCTCACAACTGTCTCAGAGCTTCTACTTCTTTACAAACATGTTCCCTGCTTCTGTATGTGTGGATTTTATACTGTGTTTTGAAACAGAAGAGGAAACTTCTGCTTTATGCTGGGCTTTCCAGTTGCCCTTGTCCCTATTAATCCATCGTAGAAGCAGTAGATGGAAGTGGGTAATTGTATGCTGAGCACCTATGCTATAGAAAAAATGTATTATAAATAAAATCTGAAATAATTTAGAATAAATCTGAAAGTTCTGATTGGGTTCAAAGCTTAAAAGCCATTTTATTAGGTTGCGAGTGTAATAGTAACACTGATATATTTTTGAGGAACTGATGATAATCTGATATTTCAGGGCAAAAGAGAGCAAATAGGATTTGTGCGTATATGGATAGAACAGTTAAGTGATAAAATCTGAAAGTGAGCAATTTCTCATGTTTTATTTGATACTGAGCAAAGGTTTTTTGTTTTTGTTTTTTCAAATAAACTTCTCTGCAGCCTGATGTGATTCAAAATATGACAGAGTTCAAACGCAGTCTACCACTCTTTCCGTTGGTGAAACCACATGTCAATGTCATGGCTTCAAAACTGTGAAGAATCCCAATGGATGAAGAAATGCAAAGGGATCAATTTCAAGGGGTTTCATTATGAACAAACATCTTAAAGATTATTAGGATAAACAATCCTGTCCATTCTGAGAGTCCCTGATTCACTCTTGGTTCATTCATCATTAATGGTGTGATAGGGATACAGAGAATTAGAAAATTAGTTGTAGTCATGTGTCATTTATATTACAAAACAACTGTTGAAAACCAAAATCAACCAGAATATTAAAGGCTCTTGTAGATGCAGTACATTTTTAAAATAGTATATCCCTTAAAATTTTCATTTTGATAACGGAATTTGAGGAAGCCTCCAGACCAAATTGATCTTGCTTAAAATATCCATGTTATTCTTGTAAAAGGCCATTGAAAATAGCTCTATAATAATTTTTTCAGGAAAAAAAGTATTAAGCCTTTTTGGTGGGAGGGAGGAGCAAAACTTTTCATAAAAAGGAAGCTTTGACATTTTTTGAAGGATAAAGTGTTGAATGATACCTTTTTTTAATTGATCCTCAATGCAATCAACTTGTTTTCTATTTAAGAGTTAAGTAGATCAGTGGAAAAGAGGAAATTTTGCAACAAAATAATAAACAAGGGAGTTGTCTTTAACAGAAGAAGAGTAATTCAATATATTGGCATGGTTTTAATCTTTATATACAAATTTGGGAACATTTTATATTCAAACTAGTAAAATGCTGGAAACACTTGGGTAGTCCATCTTATTTTTGTGAGTGCTCTGCTTGTCTCTTGATTCTTAATACCTCATTCAATTTCTCAGGGTTGCTCTGAGTTGTTTCCTTCTGGTTGAATAATAAATTTTTATTTTATTTTTAAATTGATATCACTTTTGTTTCCAGTTCATAAACTGGATGAGGTCACCAATGTTTTTTTGCCCAGTATATTGTTATATTAGGTCTCTATCCAGCAAAACACTTAAAAATGTGCATAACTATAAGCATGTGCATAAGTGCTTTACTAGATCACAGCCTCAGTTTTTGACATAAGCACAGATCAAGTCAAGTTTGGCCCCATGAATGCATCAATTGAGTTTCCCGAATAAGGCTACATGGCTTAGATGCTCAGTCTTCACACTCTTTTTTCTGTCATTCAAAACAAAACAGTAGCACAACACTCTAGTTAATTCCGGTTATATCACAAGATCAGCACAGAAACACAGTAGCCACATGTATAATTCATAATTTTAATTCATAAAGAAAATACCAGAATAATATATAATGAATCCAATTCTTCACCCTTTACTGAGCTTAGTGACTTCATTGGTGGTTCTGCCTCAGTAAAGAAGGCAGGATTAGGCCAAAAGATACAAAAAGGATTTTTAAAAGAGTTATTTTTAGTCTTAAAATATTTTGTTACATTACTAAACTATCTTGCCTTTTGAATGTGTATAATTTACTGTACATATTTAGGCAGGGCAGGATATGCTAATCACTGAAAACTTAAGGACCTAATCATGTAAACACTTATTATCAGGCATAGCACTTAATACCATAAATACCACTGACATCTTTGAGACTTTGCCCACTATTAACAGAACCTGAACCTTTGGCATATAGTTAAATACATGTGTAGCTTTACTCACATGAGTAGTCCCATTAGCCCTTTGAGGCTAATGGGGACTACTCACATGAATAAAGCAAAACATTGACTTCAGTGGGATTACTCACATGCGTAACATTACATGCATGCTTAAGTGTTTACAGAATCATGGCCTGAGTTTATATTTATCCAAGAAATGCTGCTTTAATTGAATAAATATTATCAACTTAAATGCTGTTAAAAGGTTTACAGCATAAATTGTTTACAAAGAATAATTTTGAAAATGTGCTGTTTCCATGTGATGTTTACTTGTTCAGTGAAGGCCAATAGCATTTCTCTCTAGTGTGAAGGAAAAAATATAAATACACTATAGGAAAAAAATGAAATGCTGCTACATTTTATTCTTTACCATATTCTTCATGAATGTTTCACACATTATGGTTTTCTTTGCCCATAATGCATTTTTTTTGTTTATAATTTCCTTTTGTTAAGATTATTTGTATTATAGGTATTAAAAATAAATGTTGACTGCAAACTATACAAATTATCTATTTTGGGATTTAGTATTTAAATGTAGCACTCTTATGGTGAAAAGAAATGAAACAGCCTCTATTTTGTATAAAAAAAATATAATTAAAGTGATGTGAACTCAGATTTTAACAATTTATATATATATATGACTCCCCCCGCCCACACATCTATACATACAAATTGGAGTGATGTTATATTTAACACAGTACCACAAATCATTTTTTCCAGAAAAGAACATTTAGTCTTTTTAAGTTCTGGAGTGAAAGTGGGAACTCATGTGGCATGTCAGCAACTTTTAATTGCTTTTAAGTGTTCTCCAGCATTTTACAGTTTCTGAGTTTGTTATAGCAGTACAGTTTAACTCAGGCATATTAATGGATTCATTTGAATGGATCCAAAGCTGCAGTGTCTACAAGCAATAACAGACTACCTAGAATACACTGTAATTCAGTTTCAGTGCTTGTTAAATTAAGTTTCTGTAACAAACCATAAATGATTAGATTGCAGTAATTTTTGCAAGTGCTATTTTGAGCAGTTGATGTGTAATTGGGTGCATGCGACACAGCCAGAATGACAGAGTGCTAGAGTTACCCTGTTTACAATAAACAATCTGATTTAATCGTTGGAGTTCTTCATTTGTTTTGTTCTGTTCTGGTAATGTTTCTATCAGCTGAAGTGTTGGTTTTTTCGACAGCATTGATCGTAAAGTAGTGCTGACTAGACTGGCCGTGATTGCTTTTGGGTGCTTCCAATTCATTTCTGCTAGGGAAGTGCCAGAGGGCAGTGCTGCATGTTGCATAAATAACCTGATGGCTTCCCTACACAAATATTAGAAGATTTTTTTAATATATAGAATTTATATCTAGGTGGATGTCTCTCTATTTTTTTTTAAAGTAATTATAAAAGAGAATTTTAAAATTACTAAATCTTGAACTGGCAATCTTGGAGCAGCCTATTAGACCATCACTGTGGTTTGATAGTGTTATACTTGGGTAGCTTATCTCTGGTAGCTATTGTGGTCATTTTATCTTTTTTTTACATGTATAAAGTAAAATACCTGTTACTAGGGTTAGAGATCAGTGAGGTTACTGCTGGAACTATAAATGGTGAGAGTTCTGAGTGCAAAGACGTAGTGTCAGCCTCCTCTTTTGCTGCCCCTGCCGGTGGGGGACTCCTAGAGAAAAACGTCTTTTAGGTTGCAAGGAGAAACAGTCTGAAGGGTGAGAGCTGGTATTGGGAAGAAGGATTAGAAGAACTTGAAGTGGGGTTACAGGATTGTCATTAGTGGGGAGGAGGATGCCAAAAAGATTTGACTTTCGAGAAATGAACTCTGAAGACCACTCATTCACCCAAGATCCACCTAGTCAGTATCCTGTCTCAGACAATGGCCATCACCAGATGTCTCAGAGGGAGGTGCAAAAGCTCTGCCAGAAGGCAGAGGTGAAATAATCTGCCTCCCCAACATTAGGTCTTATCCTGATCTCTAATGATTAGAGATTGGCTAAATCCTGAAACATTAGGTTTAAATTTCTCTTCGCAAAATGTATTGTTAATTATAAGTCTGGATATTCTTGATATCCACAAAAGTGTCCAGTTTTTCTGAATCTTGTTAAGTTCTTGGCCTGAAAGATTTCCTGTGGCAACGACTTCCACAGTTTAAACACACGTGTGAAAAACTATTTCCCTTTATCTGTTTTGGAATTTCCTACCTCTGTTTCATTGACTGTCCCATCATTCTTGCGTTATGGGAAATGTCTGTTCTCCCTGTCTCAATCCACTTTCTCTAAACCATTTTTTAAATTATATCCCCTCTTATTCATCTCCTTTCTTGAATCTCTTCATATGAGAGTTTTCTATGCGCTTTTTTGACTGCAGCATAGTGAGCGGAGGCTTTCATTGAGCTAGCTACAATAATGACCAGGTCCCTTTTTTTGAGTCAACACAGTTCATTTATTCTTCAAATCAGTTTCAAATTTATTACTCAGATTTAAATCAAGTTTGCACATTCTGTGGCTGCATGCCCCAGAATACATAGTGCTTCTATACATATGAGATATTTTAAATGTATGATTCATGGAAGCTCAACAGACAGGACCTCAGATCTACAGGCCTTTTCCTATGTTATTTTAAAGGTAGAAGAAATATGAATCTTAACTACCTCTCCTTCCTTTGATATGATTTCAGAAGAGGCCAAGCATATGAGTCTGTCTGCAGTGCTCCAGAATACAGTTTGAAATTGATAGGTGACAGGTGTGCACTCTGGGGCATAAAGCACAAAGTATGTAAAATTTGAATTAAAATTTAAAGAGAAACAATTAGCCTGAGTAGGAAGTCAAGGGTTCCCAGAGAGTCAAGAAGTGTTAATATTAAGCGTGGTAAAATCATATTGGACCATCTTAAACTGTGAGATTATGTCCAGCTCCAATTTAGCTAAACTCAGGCATCTAAATAAGATTAGTATTTAAAGTATTTATGAATTTTTAAATTCAATACAAATATTTTCAAACCTGTTCAGAGCCCGCGTCCTTAGTGAGGACTAACTGCACAGCAAGGTTCAGGTTTAAAGCTATTAAAGGAATTCATTTGGAAATGGAGCCAGTTTAAAACACCAGGAACTCGTAAACATTTTGCAGCTGCATAACTCAAAAATGGCTTATTGGATGCTGTTGAGCTTTCCAACTTGCCTTGGATATGAATGAAATTTAGCATGAGAAATATCAACCCAAATGGATATCTTTTGGTGAAGCTAGAAAGGGTCGTAATGTATTAGTTCCTCCAGCTTTGGAGTCACTGTGAGATGTCAACCAGTTCTGCAGTTCCTTTTGTCTTTACGAAAATGTCTGGCCTGCTAACACCAACATTCTGAGCCTTCAGCTTCACAGAAGGAAATTGTTCCTCACAAGGCACATGGAGTTCCAGGAGGGCTCAATTGTGAGGTACTTAAATGTGGTCATTGTGACCTTCACGTCACACACTTTCCATTAGTATTCACTGATGTCTAGCTGTTAAAGCTCAAGGTTCAGAAATCTGAAAACTCTATGCAAATGACAATGCCATATCTTGCATATTTGATTAATTTGAATTTTCTTAAAATAATTGGAAAAAAATCTTAACTCTGACAGGACTGCAGCATCAAATGAGCTTCAGGCATGTAGGAATTGTTGTATTTGTAGCTGGCTTCAGCATCTCTCCAAGCTGGGTGCCTAGTTCTGGTTGCTTCTTCCCCCTGGCTCATTAGCTGAGAGGGCTCTGGCGTGTCATTCTAGCGATACCTACTAGTTTATGGCCACGATGGACTGCATGCATTTGCTTCAGGATATGTTTCTGTGCTTAGCATTAGCCTGGCTGGGTCCTGGTGAGCTCTAACCATAAATATCACTCCTAGAACAAATGATCCTAACCAAGAATATTCAGCCTAGAGTGTTTCCTCAGCTCTCCAAGTCAGGAAATGTAAACAGCTAGGCAGGAACAGTTCAGAAAGCAGCTGAAAACAGGAGCTCCCCAACCAGAACCGGAGTCTGAACAGATCAGCTGAAGTATATAGCCCATGACTTGTAATGTTGTAATGTGAAACCTAATAAGAATGTACATTAAGCATCCTTTATAGGGGTACAGACTATAATGTACTTAAGGGTGGAGTGGTATGTGTAGCAGAAGGCTTTGTATTTTGGAATTCCTACTTTGGAATTAAACCTAATTACTAGCTTAGGCCTGTCATGAAATTTAAAATGTAGACAATCATATCTAACTAAATGTATACAAAATGTACACTTTGTTATGGTGTTTGCCCACACCCTGCACCAGCCTAATAAAAATACAATTAAAAAATTAAAAGTTGAATTACTGTAACATAAATACTGTGCATATAGTGTGCGTATAAGTTGAAAGTAGATAATTGCAGGATATATTGCACCCCTTTCTATGATAACACTCTGTCATGTAATATCTAGTTTAACCTATATTATAAACTTTTGAGGGAAGGGACCATGTGTGATGTTTATAAATTGTCATGCACTTCTTTGGCATTGCATTGTGATATAGCACGGCCAGAGGGCAGCAGGAGAGTGATAGATGGAAGATATGTAAGCCCCAGGATGATGAGAGCCTTATTCCCTGTAGAGGGAAGAGAGGCTGCTACAGATTAATTAGAGCACCTGAAACCAATTAAGCCAATTAGAGCACCTGAAGCCAGTCACCTGATTAAAAACTCCCTGCTTCAATCAGACAGTTGGAGGAGTTGAAGCAGAGTGGTTTGGTATTGGAGTGGAGAGCAGTTTGGAGAAGTGCTGTGACGGGCCAGAAGACCAAGACCCTAGGTAAAGGGAAACCCGGCTTGTGCAGAGCAGAGGGACTCTACAGACACAAGGGGTTGGGAGAAACTTGGCCCAAGTGGAGAGAGGGCAGGAAGCCCCACAAGCTGAAGGGCCGGAGAGGGAAGTAGCCCAGGGGAAGGAATCACTAGTTCAAGTGGTTCACCGCTGTGCCTAGGGCCCCTGGGCTGAGACCCGGAGTAGAGAGCTATTTAAGTGTCTGACGACCTAGTAGTTTGGGATGATGTAACTTGTTTAGAAAGTGAACGGCAAAGCAAAAATTAAAATTGAATTGGGTCTTGGTTTATGTGAGAGGACCCCACTAAACAAGAATGTAGGTAGGGTGACCAGACAGCAAGTGTGAAAAATCGGGACGGGGGTGGGGGGTAATAGAAGCCTATATAAGAAAGACCCAAAAATTGGGACTGTCCCTATAAAATTGGGACATCTGGTCACCCTAAATGTCGGAGATATTCAGTAGAGAAATTTTAAATAAAGTGAAAATAATTTCCCCCAGTCCATTGGACATTTCTGGTTCATTGAAGATCCTAGGATGAATCACTGAGTGATATTAGAGATACCATATGTCAGATACCAATGTTAGCAGAAACATGCACCATGCTCAGAAGAGTATTATTTAATTGTTGCTGCAGAACCCAATGGGTGGCACCACAGGATCTGCTGGCCAGTGGCACCCCTCCTGTATTAGAAGAGCTGCCACTGATGAATTCCCAGTGCTTCTTCCTAGTTCTGGGATTGGTTAATAAATGAGAGGGAGGAGGAGCAGAGGAGGCCTTCCACCAATCTCATTGGCTCCCTGCCATTCTCAATTTTTCTAATGTACTCTAAAGAATTATGGCTTTTGATGGCTAGGGAGAGTTAATGTTTGCGTAATAAAATTTTCCATCTTGGGTTTGTTTGTTTTTTAATGTCCAGTAAGTAAAATTTTGAGGTCATTCCTTAGCATAGTATAATTAAAGTGTAGTCCTACTCTGAAAAATAACTGCATTAAACCAGATCTTCTTAGTCAACTATTCTGTTCCCTATGCAAATTTAGAGTAATATCAGTTTATTTTAGTGACAGGTTTTTACTACATTTTAATCCTGTTAGCCCTGCAACTAAAAAGGAGGGATTTTGATTCTGTTCCTTCTTTTGCCCCATTAATAGGAGAGCTTGTTAAATTTTCCAGTTGCACAGATAATCAAGTTACAAAATCACTGGATACAATGTGACCCCAAACCTGGGAACACTTAACTTTAACACTGACATCAGTACAGCCACTCACCTGGTTAAAATTAAGCATGTATATATTAGCAATTTCTGAGTTTACTTAATCCTGTGCCAAATTTAGGCCTTGATCCTGCAGGCACTTTTGTTTCACAGGTCTAAAAGAGCAGAATTTGACCCACAGAATCTTGTACTGGTGACGATGAAGGACAATGAAAGACCATAGTTTGATTTTTCAAAACCGATGCTGAGTTTGCTGAACTGGCATTTAGAAAATTATCCGTTTACCTATAAACTGAGCAAATTTGATATTGAAATCAACACAATAAATGGACCTCACAGTTCCATTTCATAGTCTTTTTTTTAAGAATAAACTACACTTTAAATTATAATTTGAGGAGGAATGTTCAGATTTGTGGCCTAGACAATTAATGACTGTTTACTACCCAAGTCATAGCTACAGGGTGCGTATGGGCGGGCTTGCTTTACAACCCCCATCCCTCTGGCCTTCCGTCCGCATTGGGCCAGATCAGGGTTGTGGAGGGTGCACATCATACAGTTGGTGGGTTGCTTTAGTAAAAAGTTTGGGAATAACTGGTCTAGCAGTAGTACATTTGGTTCTTTGTTCCCTGTGCCAGCTGTGGATGTCACACTCTCCTTATAGTTTCAAACTGTTAAAAAACCAACAACACACACCAACCACACCCCATTTATGCATTATGTGCCACTTAGAACCTTGTTAATGGAATTTTTAACACTTTTCTGAACTTAACATAAAATGAAAATGATGTTTTCTGTGCTGTTCACAGTTAAAATTGTGAGAGGTTCTGTTGGCATATCATATTTTTAGCATTTGTGGGCTGTTATAAAGAGCATGGTGATTAATTGTTCTTCATGTCTACTGAAGGTAGGACAAGAAGTAATGGGCTTAATCTGCACCAAGGGAGATTGAGGTTAGAAATTAGGAAAAGCTTTCCATAAGGGTAGTTAAACTCTGGAATAGGCTTCCCAGGGAGGCTGTGGAATCCCCATCATTGGAGGTTTTTAAGAACAGGTTAGATAAACACCTGTCAGGGATGGTTTCAGTATACTTGGGCCATCCTCAGTTCAGGAGGCTGGACTTGGATGACTTCTCAAAGTCTCTTCAAGCCCTATGAGTCTATGAACATAATTTTGGAGGATTTCATTTATAGCTTTTTTTGATATATCAAAGTTTAAAGAAAATTTGCTATGCAAAAAAAAATATTAAAAGTTGTAGATTATAATTAAAACATACTTTCTTTTATAGAAGTAGTATGTTTTTTTTTAAACAGCTATGATTTTTTTTTAAATGGAAAAGTTAATTTAATTGCTTGGAAAAGAATGTAATAATTCTGTATAAAAATGTCCTAAATCAGCTATGAATAGCGATGCTTTCTTGGTATCTTTCCTTCACACACACAACTGTGATTAAAATTCTTCTTGGTGCTATGAGGGAACATTTTTTTTTGTTCTTGTTGTTCCACGTAATAATGTGAAGCGCTTGAAGAAGTTGTGCATCTCACCTACTTTGTGCATGAACTGAGTTTCTTCATGTTTTCATGAGGAAAATCTTAAGAGGGTGTGTGTGTGTGTGTGTATGGTTTTAAAAAATAAATGGTAGCCTAGAGAAGAACATTTAAAATGTTTGAGATAATGAATTAGTTCACAATCACAGCACGCTGCACTTGTGAGGAATGTGTAGTTATTTTATAAGTAGTACAACCATTGAAGTTCTCTCTCTCCACAACTTTACTGTTATGGTGTCTGTCATTTGTGTGTCTAAACTGATTCTCTCTCTCTCTCTCTCTCTCTCTCTCAAAAGTCTGTTACTCATTCTGTGTTCTTGTCTCCTTTGTCCTGACAGTCTACCACATAATATAAATTCTGTTAATGTTTTTATCCTCTTTCTTTATACAACTTCTGTTTGTCTTGATGCCATAGATCAGTATAATGCTTAGTACAAAATAAAGATGTTGAACGTATCCATGGAAATGTAGTTGAGTTTACTTCCATTTCTACACCTGTGCTGAGTTTGAGGGGTTGAATTCGTTTACAGAATGTGTAAGCATAGCCCAGTTTCTCCCTGCTGAATAGTGGCAACTCTATGAAGCGTGGGGTATCTCATTGTCTGTAGCATATAAGTTTCTGGCATCGGAAATGTTGAATCATGAAGCTGACATTAGCATAACCATTGGTGGTAAATAAAATAATTCCAACCTCATTTAAAAATTCTTGTGCTATTAATTTTGTGTCCCTCATTTTGGGTCCGTGTTCGCAGTTTGGGATTTAACTGAGATGCAGGGTTATAAGCCTGTGGCTACTGAAAACCTTTTCCTTTTATGCAGTTGACTGAAATAATTTCACCAGTTCTACCAAAATGAAAATGACCTTTTAGTACTAATGACAATCCTCACAGAAATGACTTTTGCAGAGGATGGTGGTTTGGTCTGCAGCACCACGACATAAAGCTAAACAGGCAGGACGTGATTCTATGGCGCTGTACTCTCCCGCTTTTCCTGGGAGACTCCTGATTTTAGCTGCCATCTCCTGAGGAGACAGGACGACTCTGCAGGAAGTGGGGTGAGATCCTCTACCTTTATCCACTCCTCATCTCAATGATCACTAAGTCACAGAGACCTGGAGTGTGAGAAATCCCCACTTCCAGTTAGAAGTCAGAAGTAGCTCTGCAGGAGGTACCCTCACCACAGCAGCAGCTGCCTGCCCCAACTCAATACTGGGCTTCTGCACCTGAAGCTGGGGCAGAGCTGAGTATAGAGGAAACCCAGTGTCTGCTGCTCCCACTGCCAAAGGCCTGCTGTGCCTGGTTGGTACCTGCTATTCCAGCTGCTGCCTTGCAGCAGCCCTAAGCCCCGTTCCCCTCATGCACAGGATGGGGTCTGTAACCCCAGCACAAAACATTTTCAGCCTTCTAGGAAGTAGAAACTTGTAATGCAATAAACCCCCAAATACCATCTGACTGTAGCAGTCATGAGAGCTGGAAGTAGAAAGTGTTTAAAAAAAAAAAAAAAAGGTTTAAATTGCGTACATTCCTCTTCCAGCCTTGCTATAGCCCAGGAGTCGTGATGGTTGAGTATAACTAATTTACTCCAGGCCATACTGTCCTTTCGTGTGTATGCGCTCGCCCTGCTCACCGTGCTGCTGTGCCAGGTTGGAAGAATGGATGAACACAGCCTTCTCCAGAGCACAGAGTTCTTTTCTTTCCCTCTGCGAACATGGATTCTGCAAGAGGCTCAGTTTGGCACTGCCTGATCTGAATGCTGCAGAGCTGTGACGCCTGTGCACTGCATGGACTCAGGCTGAATCAAGACGTTTAACGTTTTTTCTTCAAAGCAGGGCATTCTGGGGTAGCAGGGACACATTTAAAAGGAAACTGCAAGTGCAGAAGTTAGACTTCAATCAGACACAAGGCGAGAAGAGTGTGTATTCTAAAGCTGCAAAACTGAAAATCCAGGGTTACTTTGAACCCCAGCTTTGTATATGTAGCTTTCTGTGCTATTTTAAGTGTGCCTGGTGCTTATAACTGGGAGACAATGTCCCTGTGCCAAAGAGCTCATGAGCTGAATAATTTTTGTTACTAAACCTGCTGCAGGGTGAGCCTCATCTTATCTTAGCCTCCCCATGTCTCTGTAGAAAAAGAGCCAGGAAGTGGAAATGGAGCAAGAGATGCAATAGAGATGCAAGGTGTTTTAATGAAAGAAAAATCAGAAAAAGTGTAAAGAAAGTGTGTCAGGGAAAAGCTGAGGTGAGCCAGAATAAGAGAAGAAAGGGAGTGTAAATAATATAAAGCAGAGGTTCTCAAACTGTGGTCCGTGGACCGAGCTCCATTCAGGTGGTCGGCGGATAGTTCCCTGTAAGGTGCATGCCTGGGTGGCTGCCACAAGAGAATGAAGACAGGTGTGGCTCCACTAATTAGGTGCCTGGACCCTGGAGAAGATGCACATGTAAGGTGAGGTGGTAGCTTTGGTGGAATAGGGGGGAGGTGGGAAGGGCAGTGGGGGGAGTAGAGGGGGTGGGGGGAATTTGGAACATGCAGGGCTGCGGTAGCCAGAGAATGAGGTGACTTTCCCCAGCTCCAGGGCTGCGGCTGCTGGGGAGCAACCCCTCCCTTCTTCCCAGCCCCAGCTCAGGGGCTGCTGTGGCACAGGAGAGAGGGAGCAATCCCCCCTCCTTCCCAGCCCCAGCTCGGGGGCTGCCACGGCAGGGGGGAGAGGGCACATCCATCGCATTAGAAAGGTAAGACTACTGATATTAAAATATGAGTTGTGTGCTTTTATTTGTAGAACAAAAAAGGGTGGGTTTTCTGGTTTTTTAGATAGCGCTTTACAATCATTAGCTAATGGTACAAACAACATTTGGAAAGATCATTAAGTGGTCTGCTGAGACCCTCAACAATTTTCAAGTGGTCCGCAAAAAAAAAAAAAGTTTAAGAACCATTGAACTAAAGGGTTCTTCATTAGTGTGCTTGCATAGTGCTTTGACTTTGTAGGTGAAGACTCTGTATATGTTTAATGCATTTTAATCTAAATGGCAAAGGTGTTAGTTTCTAAGGTAATTATAGTGCTTTTCATCTCAAAGAGCTCTCCATTAGTGGGGATCAGGAGCCAGGCACATAAAACAGTGGGAAATTTTGCTTAGGACACCAGGGGAAACTCATCTTCTGGAAAGCACTGTGGCATTTTTCTGTCCATGCAGAGCAGATTGTTTATCTATTTACTGCTGTGTTGAGCTTTTCAGAGGCTACAGCTTCATCCATTCAGAAGCTGATGCAGAATGTGGCAGCTGGCTGGTTATGTGAACTGTCTCTCAGTAATCAGAACTGACTGCCTATTAGTTTCCAGGTGGAGTTTCAGGTGTTGGCTTTGATCTACAAAGTACTAAAAGGCTCAGTGATCTGATGGCCTTCCTGGGAGGACTCATCATATTTGAGAACTTGATTTAGCTTGCTCACTCCATGAAAATATAAAGATTTTTTTTTCTGGTTTGGGGAAATTGGACCCAATTTGATACTCTGGCAAGAGTATAAAAATATTGTAGAGGAATAAATAGTACCTTTCAGAACTGGAAGGTGGAAAAAGAACATTGCAGAGTTCTTGGCTTGAGAGAAATTGGCTTTATAAACATACTCTTGAAGACTAATTTGAATTCTTGGTTGAGCTCTAACTGAATAATTGCTCTGTATGATTTGAAACATTTTGAATTATTTAAATTCTCATTTGCTGTAATTGAATAACATTGTGGTTGGTGATTTAAAATGTTGAATTAATTATGACATTTTATTAAATTCCCTTTTGTCTTTTCTCATGTCAGTTTTACTTTTTACTTTAGCAGATTCCTTTAAAATATATGAGCCCAATACAGGAGTGATGTTAGAGCTTTCTATGTTTTGATGCTTATTGTTCAAGAGTGTCTAAAATGGTGTAACTAGCATATGAAGGAGTCAAAAAAAGGTGCAAATTAAAGGTCTATTCCAAACTGCACCTTCTTTTCCTTGCTAAATTCCTCTCTTCTGACCACTTGGTGTGTGAATTGCACTAGGTTTCCTTAAGAATTGGTTAGACTCCCTTACAACTCTTGCTTATAATGGAGAGAAGCATATGTGTACAAGGAAGAAAGAGTCGCACCTTTTTCAGGTTCTTTGGCATTCAAGGGCTAAACCAGAATGTGTTTGCTCTCTGCCTCTTTTAATTGTCCTAATATTACAGTACGGCATGGTGATAGGAGAGCAGCGCACTAAGTTTTTGGAGACCCAAAACACTAGTTCTAGATTGAGAAATTTATTTATTGCAATCACTGTGAGACATTCATTTTCAGTTTAATAAAACAGACACTCACTTTATTACACCAAACCTGTATGTAGCCTACTACCAAAGAACAAGGTTTACACTTCTTATGGATCAGAGCCATAGTTCTTGCATCTTTTACTCTTTATAGGCTATTCGTTAAGCTCAAACCATTATTCACTGATATGCCAAATCAGTAGGTTAAATAGTACAAATCACACAAGAGGTCACTGAATAAAATGTGTTCAAATTATTCACCAGATGGTTGGTGGTAGCCATTCCATAATAGATAGAATGTTGTTTTTTGACTTGCAACCTGCAGACAAGTAATGCTTAATATTTATATAGAATAAATATCTTTAATAAGTAGCTTATCATTAAAAAGCTTTAAATAAAAAATGAATTGAACTCAACTCAGAAAATGGCATAGTCAAGAAAGGAGAAAGAATACAAAGAGTAAAAGCCATACGAGAGAGATTCATGGCCCAGATCTGATGTTTGCAGACATCCAGATTCAGAAAGCCTCCTTAGACATCAACTATAAGGCATCTACCAAGAAGAAATCCAGATTTCTTCCAGGATTCTTGTCCCCAGACTAAACAACAACTGTCCTTAAAGCCATCCCTAAAACATTTCATTTGAGTTCTTCATTCAAGCAATAAATAACAATGCCAAAGCTTAACTCAGAATTTGGTCTTCATGAGCCCTGCAAAAGTACCAGACTAGATAATTTCTAGACTCAACTCTTCTTGCTAATTTGACAGTTATAATTAGATGTTTTCCCTTTAGGTTCAGTTTGAACCACTGGCTACTATTCAGCTTAGAAAGGTTTCGTTTGCCTGCAACTCGAAAGCTGAACTAATTAGAGATAGGACACAACTACTGTAAGTTGTGTTTAGGAACTGCAGTTGGTGGGAAGAACCTGATAAATGAAGGTCCAGAAGGGACAACTATAATCATTTAGTTTGACCTCCTGTATAACACAGGCCCTAAGACTTCCTTGAATTAATTCATTTTGAACCAGAGCATATCTTTTTAGAAAAACATCCAGTCTTGACTTAAAAATGGCCAGTGATGGAGAATCCACCACAATCCTTAGTAAGTTGTTCCAAGGATTAACTACCCTCACTATTAAAAATGTGCATCTTATTTCTAGTGTGAATTTGTCTAGCTTCACTTTTCAGTTATTGGATCTTGTTATGCCTTTGTCTGCTAGATTGAAGAGCCCTCTATTATCAATTTTCTGTTCTCCATACAGGTACTTATGGACTATGAGCAAATCATCCACCCTTAACCTTTTCTTCCTTAAGCTAAACAGTTTGAGTTCCTTGAGTTTTTTAATGTAAGGAATGTTTTCCAATCCTTTAATCACTTTCATGGCTCTTCTCTGAACCCTCTCCAATTGTTCAACATCTTTCTTGAATTGTGGACCCCAGAACTAAACAAAGTATTCCAATACTGGTTTTCACCAGTGCCAAATACAGAGGTAATATAACCTCTCTGCTCCTGCTTAGTATTCCCAGGTTTATACATCCAAGGATCACACTAGCCCTTTTGGCCACACTGTGTTCTGGGTGCTCATGTTCAGCTGATTATCCACCATGATCCTGAAGTCCTTTTCAGAACCACTGCTTTCCAAGCCAGAGTTCCCCCATCCTATAAATATGGCTACATTCTTTGTTTCTAGATGTGTGACTTTATATCTGACCATATTGAAACATATTTGTTTGTGGATTGCTCTATCAGGTAGACTTGCAATACACTGACATGGATGAGGGAAACTGTATCCTTCCAACTGAATACTGTATTTTATAACTTAGATATACAGACTCGTGCACAACACCCTATTACATACATGCTGCTCACTGATTGGCCCTCATAGGTATATATAGTAGGTATAAGAAAAGGAATGGGTGTGTTTTTCCTTCTCTTACATGTGCTGTTCATGCAGCTCCCAAAAGGGATAAATTCAGATGTTGTGCAGATTATTTTAGAATGCATTGTTAATTAGTTACCTAGGGGATCATCAGGCACAGCTAATTATCCTGTGATGAGGCTCCTGAAGCTGACTGCAGTACAGACTTCTGAAGGTGTCCAGTTTATTAGACGACATAATTTTTGACATTCTTCATATAGCTAAGATGTGGATGCCACAAATGTTTGTTTGCATCAAAGACAGGATGAGAGAGCAGACACTGTTAAGACAGAATTATATAAAAGATGGAAGATGCGGGGTTAACTTTACTGATTATCAGTTTGAGTGCTAGTAGGTAAATAAGGACCTTAGCACTCACTATGAAAATAAGGAACCTGTAAAGTCAAGGTAATAGATACATTGTGTTATTTCATGGTATTATTGGAAAGGTTTATATCCAGTTCTAACGCTTTCCTAGAGCCACACTAACTGCACCTCCAGCTATGATCTTGTCAGTTTTTCCTAGCTAAACATGATTAGGCTAGTTTAGTACATCTGTGAGAAGCCTCTTAGAGACAAATAGGTGCTACAAGAAAGAGTGTTGGTGATCCAGTAGGACTTCTAAATCAGAGGCGGACACTAGCCTGATGGGACGCTGGCTGTACTGCGTTGCTGACTTTTGAATTAGATGTAATTTTGAAATTCATACTTCCCCCATGGCCCCCTTTTTTTAAAAAAAAGAGTAGAGATGTTAACCCCAGCAGTGGACCGAATTCCAGTTTGCATAATTATTTTATTTACCTAAAATTCCTCTGCAATTTCTGTTAGATAGGGTTATGCTGTACTTCTGGCCTAATTGTTCATTGACATCAAATTAATTTAGAAAATATTGTTTCAAGTGTCTCACCATCTATCAAAAACCAGCATTTTCAGCTCTGAGACAATTTGGGAAAGAAGAGCCAAATACCAGTTTTAATGTAACCTTCTGTAAGTCCAGTGCAAATGCACTTGAATTCCTTGTGAACATACCACAGCTGATAAATACACACTTAAGATTTCCTTTTGTCTAATTTATTAAGAAGAATCTTGTATTTTTCTTTTATACAGTGAAGTTTAAGTAAATTCTGTGGCTTGGGACCCTACAATTAAGATTCTTTTCTTGGCTCAATCCCAACCCTGACAAAATAGAAAGCAAAACCATGTCCTCCATTCCTTAAAAGAAAATGTTTAAGCAGAAAGGAAAGTTCTGGTCATTCTAAGGACAATGCACATTTGAATTAAATTTCTCTCAGCCCTCCCACCTCCAAATAAGCCATGTCATGCTGAATATGACTTAGTTGTTGTAGTACTGTCAGTTCTTGCTGGCCAGGGAGTTTGGGGTCCAGCACTGAGCCTTAAACTCATCTTCCCTACATGATGGTGCATTGTCCTACCACTGAAAGTCTGAGATGGTCCTGAAAAATTATTTCCTCATGTTCAGCAAAAGGCTGTTATCCCATAACTTCCTTTCCAGGAATCAACTGCGGCAGAAACTTGCTTCTCATCCAGAGAAATGTATAAGGAAGTGTCTGCTGCATAGTAATGTGTATGCATGTACCAAGCCAGATACTGTCTCCAGAATTCCAATTACAGTAGAAGTGCAAGTACATTTTTGTTCTGATTAGACAATAAAGGTAGTCATAGAGCATCATCTGCATTTGTGCTTGCCCAGCCTCTGAGAAGAGTAGCTTCTCTTTGCTTGAGGATGTGTACTGCTTTAAGAGGTCAACTCACAAGAAAAAAAACCAATCAGAGCAAAAGCAAGTTGGGACTTTTAACCACGTTTCATGAAATCAGCATGTTCCTACATAGGCATTTGTGAATTCAGTATAAAGTAAAATTTTCAGAAGTGGTTAAGTCCCATTTTCAAAAGAGACAGAGGCTCTTAGGAGTCTAACTCATTAAAAGGCATTAAGACTCAGGATCCTTACTACACTTGCTTGAAAATTTTACCCACAATCTGTGTTGTGAATCATGATAGCAAATGCTACCTATTTGTGGATGTGAGGTAACCAAATGCCATTTTATAAGTCAGCTATATTAGTGTAATGTTAGTCTTTGTATTTAAAACAGCCCAAACTGGTGGCAGAACAGCTCCATTCCACTTCTGGTTGACAAACAATAACTTGCTTTATTTTGGTCTGAACATAAGAATGGCCGTCTTGGGTCAGACCAAAGGTCTATCCAGCCCAGTATCCTATCTACCAACAGTGGCCAATGCCAGGTGCCTCAGAGGGAGGGAACCTAACAGGTAATCTCTCTCCTGCCACACACACCAGACACAAGCAACAACTGAAGTGGAATGAACCCTTTCACCCTTAATTTGTTCAGAAGAAGGACTAAGGTATGTAAATTGAAATGAAAGGAAATGTGATAACCTTGCATATTAAAGTGGGCCCAAGTATGAATATGAAATTCATCCAAAAACCTGAATGCTGTGAGGTGGCCATAGGTCACTACCAATATATAAACCAGTCTCAAGGTATAGATCTTAACCCAGCATCACTAATGGAAAGGGAGTCTGAGTCTTCTTTCTATAGTATTGCTGAGGACAGTTGGCACCCAGATTAATAATATTTCATTTCATTTTTGTTAAAAGACACATTGATGCTGCTTTTCGGTTGTGCTGGGGATGGGATCCCAGTACAAAGTGATTCTAAAGCTGGCATGGTTGGCCAGGGGAGTTTTTTCCAGTGGGATGGAAGTGGAGTATTGCTCACACACCAGTCCACTTCCCCGTTTCTAGAACGGGGAGCATGAGTAGGGCCTCACTACATGCTAGCGAATCTTGGCTACTGTAATACTGTCTGTTGGGGGGGGGGGCACTGACAAATAGCAGCCTGTGTGTGTCTAACTTACAGTAAGGTCCTAGAGCAGTGCACAGATGGCCCCAAGTCTAAAGCTGCCTTTGCACCCCCCCATGCTCCTTTGTTCCCCTATGGACGCCTCTTAGGTGGAGTCAAGGATCAGTAACGGTGCTGAGGAGATAGTATATTTTCTTTTTTTTAAGATGCCATTCCCTCTGTTTTTTGTATGGATTCCATGGTCTATAAATGTCACTGTGAGGCACTGGGAAATTGTAAGACCAGTAATGGGGTTTGATTTAAAAGAAAAAAAAATTGTAAGCATAATGCTGTGTGGAGGCCCACTACTTGGAGGGACATTTTTTTCCCTGGCTTAGTCTGCCAGCTTTAAATGACATGCCTACAGGAAACGTATAACAGGTGCTGCTGTGCTGGGGCATTCTCAAGCAATTTTTGATATTTCTTTGTGCTTCTAAAATTGAATTTTTCTACTGTTTTTAGTTGGTATGGCATGAGCAGAAATAATTCCTTTCAGCTAAGGGTAGTGAATGGGGGCAGAAGCAATGAAATGTTCAGAGCACACAAACCCACCTTTAACTGACCAATGGACAGTGATAGGCTATAGATTCTCAAACTCTCTCGGGGCTGGACCATATTTCTAATAGAAATAGTCCAACTGACTCACCTCCCATGTTCTAGTAGAAGTAATATTGTGGGAAATGTGTAATTTTTAGCTGTCCTTATCAGTTGGAAATGAGGTGGTAAAGCCAGCATCAATGTGATGCCAGCTAGGACTCTTTGATACTGGTTTTGTTTGTTTTGGCCTTTTCGGTTAATAAACAAAACCCTCTGGAACGGGTACTCTTTAATATCAAAAGGCCTGCTTAGATTGTTTTTATCCAGGCGGAGGGGAAGTCAAGGCCAGGCTCAGCTGTGCTGCCACATCTGACCACACAAGGGGTGCACTACACCAGCTTTTACAAAATACTAAAATGAACATCCTCTGCGGAAATATGTAAGCAAAAGCAATTCATGTTAGTGGTTTCCTATGTATAGTTTTTCAATATTGTCTCTATTAGTCACTGTTTATATTTATAGCTGTTTATACCAATATTCAAAATTAACTTATTGAAGATCTCAGGTTTTTTTTACTGAATTTTGTAATGCTGTTAACTGCTTATTTTCCACAAGTAGTTACACACCTTCAACTTTCTCCTGCGTTATTTTCTGGCATTCTCATTGAGGGGAAAAAATCCACCTCTAAGTGATTGAGAATTCCTAATCATCTAGAAGAGTGTAGAAATAAAATGCCTTTTGCTCTTTGCCACGACCTTTAGAACCAAAAGATCATCATATAGGTATAAATGTATATATTGACCTGTAAATGATAGGTGGAAGCTTTAGCATTATCGCTCATCCAAAGTACCTCTGATAGTAGGAACTGCAGCAACTCTTTGGCTTCAGACAATCCTTTTTGCATAAGTTGCCCATATTAAAGTGTCCACTAAGCTAAAGAGGTAAGGAGTCATCATTCTAAAAATGTATCTTAAGACGACTACAATCCAGGATGGGAGCTCCCACAAAACAGGCTATAAGTTCAGTGTAACTGAAAGCAGCCAAAAGGGCAGCTCTGGAACCTGCCTGGCTCTCTGAATTTCCACCCTTCGTGACCTGCTAGAAGAAAATAAGCACTCATTGTTTGTCATATCTGAAAGATAACCAATATAGGGACCAAAAAGGTATACTGACTGTGTCATTAGCCAGACCATGACCCAGCTGATAATTATATGCCCCTTCCTTGTTATCTACATCAATTTAATAGCTATGCAAGCAGAGAACCAATGCTCAAGGTACATTTTCAGCTCTGAGGATAAAATGCCTTAATAGGAATATTTTCTAATTAAACCAAAGCGCAAGAATCTTCAGCTTCAGAAAGCTTTCCCAAGAGTTACGGTCAGTATAGCATCTTTTGAAACAATTTATACAGAGGGGAAGGGATCCTCCAACTTTCTGCTGTTGTCCTTACCTACCAAGGCCTCAATTCAAAAAAGCATCCCTACACAGCACTTAAGCACATATGGATGTTTAAGTTAGCATACCTAAATTCAGGAAATTAAGTTATGTCTACACTGAAGTTGAGAGGTGTGATGCTCAGTTTGGGTAGACAGACTCATGCTAGTTCAGCTTGTGCTAACACACTGAAAATAGCAGTGTGAACATTGCACATCTGGCTTTGGCTCGGGCTGGCCACCTGGGTCCAAGCTCAGGTGTCGGGTCCAAGCTGCTGCCAGTGCCACATCATCCACACTGCTATTTTTAACCCACTAGCTCGAGCTGAGCAAGCATGAGTCTGTCTAATTGCACCAGCATCACACCTCCAAACTGCAGTGCAGACATAACCATTGTTTCCCTGCTGGGTACGTGGCTGGAAAGTGCTGTGATAATCAGAACTCAAAAGGTGAAAGATGGGCAAGGGCAACAAAGATGTAGGCTTGACCTTCAGCTGCCTTTTGAGATATGACTCCAAGCTACAAGGATATACTGAGATAGGCAGACTCCCTAATACACACACAGAAAAGCAAGTTAGCACAGCAAGAGTGTTGACACAAACCTCTTCAAACCAAAAATAGGAATGAAGAGGACAGAACAGCCCCACTCTCAATAACGATGAGGCTTAAGATGTAGAAGACAGACACACATTCTGCTTGCAAATCACTGAACCGGTCTCCAGAAAAAAGCAGCACCTAAATGTTTATGTAATGGAGGGCAAAGACAAACCAAGATACAGATTGTGATGGAATAGCGTAGGCCAGTTCTCCTTGCTCTTAAAGTAGTGGGATGCACATGGATCACTAGCTAGTATTGGTTTCAGATCTTCACACACTATCCTCCTGTGTATTTTCCAGGTATATTTTGTACTGAACTACCAATCCAGAGCTATCCAGTCCTGCCCAATCCCAAATCAGTGTTAGACTAAGTCCTTCAAATCATAGTAATGGCTTTGATTTAATAAAAAATAGGCAGATTTCAGATGATGCACTCTTCATCATTTATTGATAACCGATTAATGAGAGAGTAATGCTTAAAGTTCAATCACAAACTAAATGGAGCGTTAGGTCTCCACCCCCCCAAAAACCAAACTTCTTATAAAAAAAATCAAAAGGTTAACCATGGGATGTCAATTTAAAAAAAATGGTATACTACTTTTTGATTCAATAGTTATCAATTTTAAAACCTACTTCTGTCATAGGCTTTGGCACTATTTGTTCAATGGACAAAATACACCTAAAGAATGTAAAAATATTTATTCAACCTAATCCATGTGGTTATACTTAATACTAAAAACAAGATTTTACAATATAGCAACAAAAGTAATAACTCTCTCCCACTAAGTTTAAATCATTTTATACTCCTTTTATAATCATCTGATGTACAACAGGTTCAGTTTTCAAAGAAGACAGTTAGCTTTCCTACAGAACAAAATGTTAAAACAAATAATTTGCACTATTAAATTCTGTATGAGACTTTAAAAAACAGTTATAAAGTGTTTGGAAATCTATACAGTGAAGACCAATGAAAAGCCTTCTCCTTGCACTGAAGAATTCTGCAAGAAATATGCATTACATTGTTCGAAAACTTATATTATAGAAAATCAGAGGCTGCTGCTGTGTACATAAATATATAAAAAAGTCAGACCAATCTTTGAGACCAACATAATCAGCAGACTTATGAGATTATAGTAATTTATCAATTTTAGCAAGATTCTCAAATTATCAGCTATGCATGTATAATTTTCAACAATTATAGTTTCTGAATACAAGTTGGCCATTGTGTATACTTTTTATACATTTCTAAAATATTACACTCTCAATATTTAAGGTAACATAAAAAAGGTACCATATTTTAAAGTGTCACTAACATACATTATTGCAATCAGACATGAAGTCCACCCTCTAGTTGCTTCATTTGTGATAAAAAGCAACATTTACTTACCAATACTTCACTATGGGGAATGCTTACCCTTCTTCATGCATTTGACATACTATCATGAATAAAAAAAAAAATAGGCAACAACTTTAAGAATGAGAACTTTAAAAAAACCATTCAATTGTTATGCACTGGGAATGGCAATTACTGTAAATCCAGGCTAAGTCTTGCATTAATATCAAATGGCCACACTGTTTGTCAAACAGGACTCAGAATTGTCTACATTGGTATAGTAATTGCTAATTTCCATTGAAAAATGTGGATTTATGAACAAGTAAAATTACTGATTTAAGTGCTAGTGTCTCCCCTTTTGACATATCACTAAAATCTGCATTTTTACAATAGGCTTTTGCTGTTTTCATTATTAAATTATCTTAATTTATTGGATGAAGCTTAATTCTTTTAGTCTATACACTGACAGACGAGAATCAAGTTACCTGCTCATTGTCCAATGCTCTCTAGCCTCTACTACTATTTATTTGAGTAGTTAATTCCATAATCACAAAGGAACTCTCAAAATACAATCTCGTATTACTAAACAGCTGTTCTAATTACAAAAATAAGTGATTGAAATTCACTTTCCCAAGTAATTTCTCTAGAGGTGGATGGAATAATAATAGTTACAAGACAGCAAAGGAGTCATGACATAGCAGTACTAGACACTGCAGACAATATAATTAGACAGTAGCAAAATTAGCTGGAAGTCATGTACTAGCACATACTCTAGGTGGTCAAAGTTGGCTTATGTGAACCCTTTAGAAAAGGATCAGTCTTCTGCTTGTCTATCCAATGTTTTGTATACATTTTAGGCCTCCTGTTTTACATCTATTTCAGAGCTTCAGCTGCGAACAAAGGAATCCTTATTAGATAAAATCCGAGAAAAATTTCTCCTTGGCAATAAGCTACTCAAATGAAATTTCTTTAAAAAAAATCCCTCCATGATGTCCTTAGTGTTGAATTGGATGGTCTATGTATGCAAATATTGTGCAGATACTTTATTAAACGAACAAAAAAGGGATTTGGATACAGTCTGTGCATTGATGAGTAACTGCACAATTTCCTTTTTCCTTTTTTTAAATTCAGCATATGTGGTAGGATTCAGATGCCTGCCTGTCATAAAGGAAATACACAAAAATGAAAACAAATCATTCTTAAGTTCAGTAATTACTGAGCGGATTTACCCTGCCACAAGAAAGTGCTTTATTATATTTGAAGAAAAAATAGGAGCAGCAACTTATCACAATTCTCCACTACTGTGCAATAACGATGGAATCTATACAACAAGAGAATCTGGTAGATGAGATTGTATGACAGCTGGAGATCACAGCCTTATGCTCCTTCTTGCTCAGGGTAATTTAAAATTTTTCGGTGAGCTTGACGTAAATATTGCTGTTGTTTGAAGTAAACTTTAAAAGCTCCTTTTATAGCAACAAAAGCAATTCCACCCTGAAATAAAGAGAGACATTTTTAAGACTTACAGAACAAGTTCAATATCACATCTTCTCAGTTTTCTTATCAAGAAGTATTTCCTTTGAAGTTAGGGTAATTAGGGCAATTACAAATGAATATTTGAGGCAAATTTTGTGTCACAATAGAGTACTACAGATGTTCATGTTACATAAAAGGATTACATGCTGGGTTTACTAATCATTTTGGAAGCTTTTATTCACTTATGAGTTTTGACAAAAAATGAAAACCCATCATATTAAACAACAAAAGTGAGACATTTTCCCAGAATATATAATATACAACACACTAATTAATAGTCCCACTAAAAACTAATCAGAACTTGAAAAATCAACTTGCTAGGGGTAATTAGGGAACTTCCTCTGGCAAATACAGAAAGGATCAAAACCCATCAATTTCTGTAAAACTTAAGTTTTCATTAAAGATATGTCTTTAGTCGTCATGGTTGTAAAAACCCTTCAAACACATGAACAGATCCCAAGTGGTCTTTTCTAGGTCTTGTCCACACAGGGGGTTTAGTCAACACTAACTCGAGTTAGTCTGATGTGAAAATGCCTGCATACATAAGATGCAATTACCGTATTTATCGGCGTATAACACGCACTTTTTTCCCCTGAAAATAGGGGGCAAATGATGTGTGCGTGTTATACGCCGATATAACCTATAACCCCCCCCCAGCGGCGCGGAGCGGCGCCCTAGCCCCTGCCCCACTCCCGAGCAGCGCGGCCCTAGCCCCCCCCCCCAGTCCTGCTACCTCCTTCCCCCATTGGACCCCTCCCCAAATCTCTGCCCTGGCCCCGCCTCTTCCCCAAACACGCCGCATTCCTCCTCCCGCCCAGGCTTGCGCTGATCAGCTGTATGGCGGCGCAAGCCTGAAGGGAGGGGGTGGCCCCCCCAGCACTCACCCTGCGAACTGCTCCAGTCCAGCTTCTGGCGGCGGCGGCGGCGGCGGGACGGGGTATGGACAAAGATGAAATATCGGGACGCGGGGGCGGCGGAGAAAAAAACTGCCGGAGCTCCACGCCTCGCCCCCCCACACCCCCCGCTCCGGCGGCCGGGTTTTGTTTTTTTTTTCCACTGGAGGGAGGGGAGAAGTGGAGACGGAGCAGAGGCAAGCTGATGGGGGTGGGACGGGGTATGGAGCGGCGGGGGCGGGGGGGGGTTAGAGTTTTTTTGTTCCCCCCCCCGCGTCCCGATATTTCACCTGTGTGATCTGGTCACCCTACTTAGCCCCCGCGCCCCTCCAGAGCGGCCCGAGACCCCGTCCTCCCTCCCTCCCCCGAGCGGCCCTGGCCCTAGCCCCCGCCCCCCTCCCGAGCGGCGCGGCCCGGCCCGGCCCGAGCCCCCGAGCGGCCTTAGTCCCCGACCCCCTCCCGAGCGGCCCGAGATCCCCTCCCCCCCGAGCTTCAAAGTCCTTTATTTGAAATTTAAGTCTTTTTCCTGAAATTTCCCCCTTAAAATGAAGGTGCGTGTTATACGCCTGTGCGTGTTATACGCCGATAAATACGGTAATCAGAGTGCACTAACTTTGCATTTAATGCAAACCTTGGCGTCCTCTTTCAAACCATACTGAGTCCAATGTGAATAGAGTTCGGCCGTGCACTGCTTTGACAGTCCCGCACTGCTTTGCAGGTGTCTCTTATGGAGATCTCTGTTTATCTGAGTGCTCTCCACTGCTCTAGGGTCAAATTGACTGGATACCCCCCCACACACATTTAAAAACTGGCACCTAGCCAGGGCCAAGGGTGAGGGCGGAGAGCAGAGCTGCATCCAGCCTCGGGCCCAGCTGCTGCCTCCTGCTCCACCCCCGGGCCATGGCTCCATTCCAGGCCCCACTCTGGGTCTCAGACTCAGCTCCACCTCCAGCCTCAGCCCCCTTACCCTGTCCATGTTCCCCTCTCCCCCCCAGCCGTAGCCTCGCTTCCAGCCCCGGCTCTGGGGGGGTGAGGGGTGGGACAAGGGTAAGGGAGGGCATGAACCTCAAAAATTTGGAGACCACTGCTTTAAAGATCTGTTTTATTGTTAAGTATCAGAGGGGTAGCCATGTTAGTCTGGATCTGTAAAAGCAGCAAAGAGTCCTGTGGCACCTTATAGACTAAGACGTATTGGAGCATGAGCTTTCGTGGGTGAATACCCGCTTCGTCGCATGCATCCGACAAAGTGGGTATTCACCCACGAAAGCTCATGCTCCAATACGTCAGTTTGTCTATAAGGTGCCACAGGATTCTTTGCTGTTTCATTGTTGTTTTAATTAAAGTTTTATTTATGGTTGTTTTGTAACAAGTTGTTGTTTAATAATACAACCCATTACAAATTCATTCATAGAGCGTCCACAATGCATGGTACATACAAAAAAACATAAATTTTGCATGTCATAAGTATAAAGGTGCACACACAAGATACAATAAGGAGTTCCACAACATGCCACTTCTACCACCCATCAAAGAGGCTGCAATTCTCAGTCCATTCTGCTCACTCCTGCCCAGGATAACAGCTAGATGTACAGCTGCACATTGTCAGGCCTGAGACTCAAAGTAAGAGCAGTAGGCAACCCTCGCTGTTTCCATATTCTAGAGTATACCTTGCTGGCTGTTCAAAAAGTTGAGCAAGTCTCTGCATTTCAGCCTCCCACCAGCCATTAAGGCTTTCTCCCTTACTCTCAGAAATACTGTGCAAAATACAACATGCAGCTATCTTCTTGGGCAAGGTTTTTCTTGCAACTTCCAGCCTAGCCCATAAACAGCACCATTTTCCTTTCAGATGCATGCTCCACTGTCATTCTGTAACTTTAGGGGATAGTTAAACAGTTCTTTCCTTCTAGCCCAGAGGCCAGTGAATGCCTTCATTGACCAGGGAAGCAGATATGCCTGGCCTCCCAGGATAATGTCCATAGTGGGGGCAAACTCCCTTATTCCTTAAGGTAAACATAGCTGAGTTCTGAAAGATCCTAGCATCGTGGACCTTTCCAGACCATACTGTAAACCTGACATGGTGGTCAACCAGCCCTTGGTGCACCACGAAGCAATACCCTTTCAATTTATAAACGCTGAGGCCTGGTGCAGGGAGCAAACAATAGGCACGTGGATTCCGTGAACTGCCCCAATATAGTTTGGGAACCCCATGTGTGAAAAGCTATTAATCTCCTGAGTATTACCAACCTTTATAACCTGGTGCAACAGTACCTTACGCATGGCATCAAATACCTGCATGACAATAGCCCCAACAGTCAATCTCTCTACACCAAATTGGGTTGGCTATGGACAAGCAACCTTTAGAGGTGACCAGCTTACAGCTGGCAATGGCGACCAGCTTCTCCCTGGGCACAAGGCACTGTATGTTGGTACAGTGTTGCTGCAGCTCTGGAGATTGTCTTCACTATCCTGAAATTCTCTCACCACTCCTGGTCAACCCAGATCTGCAGAACAATCCTTTCCCACCAATTGATGCTGGTTTCCCAAGCCCAGCAATGGTGCTGCACTGTGCGAAGCTGCTCCAGGAACAGCTCATGCAGTAGCAGTTGTTCAGTGTCCTCCTCTTCCTCTACTGTTGCTGAAGCTACTGTTGTCCCATCATCTGCTCAGTGGTGTGGTAGGTGAAGTCCAAAATTGAAGCCACCTGGCTTCAAGAGCTCAAAATAAAGCCTAAGCAGACTCTGTGTATTTGTGGTTGTCAGCATAGTGGCACAGAGCATTGCTAGGTCCATGATGGCCAACAGCAATTCGAAAATGGCACTAGCCCACCCACAAAGAGACAAAGCACAGGATGGAGTGTGGGGAATCATGGGATTGTTTTTTAATCTGATCTCAAACCCTAGAATTTTACTGGCTTACTCCTGACTTGTGCTATGCATCCCACAATGTGCAGTGAGACAAATCCCAGAACGAACACTGTTCAGCAGCAAAAACACAGGACCACGGCATAGCCTCCCATGCCACGCACTCACTACACAGCAATTAACCGCCATGGGTGCACAATGATACAAACTGAAAGAGGGCACAGCCATGTGCACATTATTAGTATGGCTTGGATATAGTACACCAAATAGCGCATGTCAACTCAGTGCAAGCTAAATCCCCTGTGTAGACAAAGTCTTCGGGCTAGTCTACACTTACCTGCCGGGTCGACGCGGTGAGTTCGACTTCTCGGAGTTCGAACTATCACGTCTAATCTAGACGCGATAGTTCAAACTCCCCGCACGCTCCGGTCAACTCCGGTACTCCACCACTGCAAACGGCGGTGGCGGAGTCGACCTTGGAGCCGCGGACTTTGATCCCGCGGCGTCTGGACGGGTAAGTAGTTCGAACTAGGGTACTTCGAGTTCAGCTACGCTATTCACGTAGCTGAACTTGCGTACCCTAGTTCGACCCCCGCCCTTAGTGTAGACCTGCCCTTAGTCTGTTCTAGTGGCTCTGCTGCTGTTGGTCATAGCTTCCCCAAACCAAAGTAGCAGCACAAAAATTGACAAGGCTTTGAAGTGACTTTACTGTTGGTAGTGAGAAAGGAAGTTGCTGGTGTGGCAGAGGAACCAGTGAAACAGACAAGCATATCAGTCTCATTCACACAGCTGCTTTTGGGGAAGTCATGAGCAGAAGCAGCAGGCACTTGAGTTGTTCATGAGGGAGGATCCCTCAGCTTCCCTGCTCTCCCTCCCGCAGCAGCAGTCAGCAGGCTTTAGGTGGGGGAAGAGATTCTTTTCTCTCTTGTCCAGACACCAAAGCAGTAAGGGAGTCCAATTTATACACTTACTATTCAGGAACAAATAGAAAGAGACACATTCCTGTGAACAGACCCTACACACTGGGCCTTTCACCAGGGCTTTTCCCCTGGAAATTACGGGTGGGTCCCCTCCCCATCATCTCCCACATCACCCTTTGGTTACTTTGTTTAGATCTTTGACTTGGAGGTTTTTTGGTTTGTCTGTTTAAGTCCTGTCTAGGATTCTGGGTCGAGATTAATCTCCCATTTTAGATTAAATTATATTGGTGATTCCAGCCCACTGTATAGACCAGGGGTTCTCAAACTTCATCGGACCGTGATCCCATTCTGTCAACAAAAATTACTACATGACCCCAGGAGGGAGGGACCTGAAGCCTGAGCCCTGCTGCCCCAGGTGGGAAGAGGGGGGGGGACAAAACCTGAGCCCCACCACCCAGGGCAGGAGGGCCCTAAGCCAAAGCCCCACTGTTCCGTGTGGGGGACCAAAGCTGAAGCTGAAGGGCTTCAACCCCAGGTGGGAGCCCTGTAACCTGAGCCCCGCCACCCAGGGCTGAAGCCCTTGGGCTTTGGCTTCAGCTCTGGGCAGTGGGGCTCAGGCTTCAGCTTCAGCCCCAGCAAGTCTAACATCAGCTCTGGCGACCCCATAAAACGGGGTCATGACCCACTTTTGGGTCCCGACCGACAGTTTGAGAAGTCCAGACAAGGCATCTTGAAAATACTATCCTCTGAAAAAGCACATCCGTCAAATACCATTCTAAATTCTACTTCCATGTATGTTCCTTTTACCTTCTGCTCACACAGAATATTTACTACAACTCCTTATACCATTATTATTGCCATTTCTGAAAAACAAACAGTCTTCTTAAAACATCTTACCAGGATTGTCCTTTGTAAATTAGAATTAACACTGCTGAACATCAGCTTGCCAACTATGGTGGCAATGGTTGGAAAGACAAGAGCTCCACACAGAATACGAGTAGCAGAGACGTGATCTGCTAGAGGGTTGGCCTCAGCTGGAATACGAGGAACAGGACATCCAATTCCTAGAGAAAAATCATATTGCCAGCTAATAAACTGAAGAAGACTTGAAACTTTGTTTTCATTATGAATCTAGCCTTTCAAATCTAATTAGTTTTCTACAATCTAACATTATTATAAAGCATCTCTCTCTCCAGTAAGTATTCTATTTAATGAAGAAGTTATTTTTAGGCATCAACTTTTAGCTTCTCACACTAAAATTTCATGTATAGTTCTTTTATTTTAATATTTGCACTACAATAGAGCATAGAGGCCTCAGAGTTTGGGGCCCTATTGGGCTAGGCGCTGTACAATCACACAGTAAGAGACAGTCCCTGCCCTTAAGATAATCAATCAAAATAAACTAGACAAAAAGAGTCAGAGGGAAAGGAGCATTATCATCTCATTTAAAGATAGGGAAACTGCCCTCCACACCCCACCTTGCATGGGCAGAGCACAGACTTCATATTTCATTTAGATTTAATTGCATTACCTGGAAATATACTATTCAGAATTTGCAATTTGTTAGAATATTTGCGCCACAGTCTGAGCACATAGTCTTCCCAACGAATCATCTTGCCCAGTATCAGCATGACTGGGATGGTGGGAAGTCCAATCAAAAGAAATAAAGGATCAGCTCTCTCCATGACATCAAGACCTTCTTTATGACCTACAACCTGTGAAATGTTCAAAAAGTTTTAGTGTCAGATGGCTATTGTGCAGTGAACATACTTTAAGTGTCTAGTTTTGAAAGATTTTACTGCAGAAGTAGGCAATCTATGGCACGTGTGCCAAAGGCAGCACACAAGCTGATTTTCAGTGGCACTCACACTGCCTGGGTCCTGGCCACCGGTTTAGGGGGTCTCAGATATTTTAAAGCTACCTTATAGTACAATAGCATGTTTTCTAAAATCCCCAGGAGGCCACACAACTTTGGAAAGATTAATTTTAATTCTGGGATTAAAAATTGCTCAGCAGCTATGATTTAAGAATACAAATCAATAGCTGAATTTTCTGATTAATGGTTAGAAGTAGAGCATGAGAAAGGGCACACTAGTAATGTGTATTCGAAAAAAATCTGTTTTCCCACTATGACAACACCAGTTGCACATGCAGCTTCTCATGTAAATGAGCCTTTTTTAAAACTAAGGTTAACATTGACACCATGCAACAAAAACAGCAATTATACTTTTAATTCTGTATGCTACATACTAATCTAAAATAAAAGATTTATCTTTAGCTGGACTTCATAATGTTATTATTACCAAATGATAAGATAATTTCTTACTGCAAAAAATCAGATTTTATTGTTGCACTGTCAAAACTACAATTGAGGTCACACTTAAGCCTCATGGTAAAGTGAGTAGTAGTACATATATTTTTAGCAAAATGTCACTCTTAAATGGGGACAGTTGACTTGTAATTAATGTCCTGCATTTTAACTGGTGGGGGTCAAGACCAGCCAAGCCAACTGTCAGATTAAGTGCTCTCGTCTTGTTTAAACAAGAAAGACACTTGAAATGGACTATACATTCAAAAAGCTCAAATTTCAACTCAGATTTAAATACTTGTTAAAATGCAGGCACATGTTCAAAACACACAGTTTTGTAGACTTTTGATAAGTTAAGAACTCAGACACATTAAATTTTTGAAAATTGTACCTGTCCTCCAGGGCTTGTGTGGCAAAACTGACCAAGGCTGCTACCATCACTGATGCACTTCTAGAAAGAATTTACTTTTGCATGACCTTCAAATGACAGTCCAGGCGGAGTGCAAAAGTGAGGAATGTAACAAGCACTGGTTGTCTTAGACATTGACTGTCTTAATATGTTTGTATCAAAACAAACGAGCAGCATGGGCTTTATTTGGTACAACACAGAGAATAGATTGTTTAAGATCACTTTAAAAAACCAAAAAACAAAACCAGAAACAGAGCTTCAGTAGAATGGGTGTGATGGCGGGTAAGAAAATATTGTGAAGATAACTAGCCACAGCATAGCTATCAACAGCAATTCTGGAAGTTTTTTTTTTTCCAGTTAAGTAGGCAAGTCTACTTTACTGTTCCAAAATTGTTGAAGGGTGCATCAGTCAACACAGCGTGTAATACTGATTGTATCAGCTGAAGTGACTGTGGCCCAATAAATGAGTAAATTAATTCTTAGAGCTGCGAAGACAATGCATGCAGAATTTGTCTTCATCTTCCTCACCAACCTCCTCCTAACTGAGAGTTAACTAGGAGACTCTTATCCTGCTCCTCAACTTCCTCTCCCACCCCAAGGATTCAGCCTTTTATTCGCTCTCTTCTGGCCCACTATGTCCCTTCCCCCTGCGGCTGCAATAGTTTCAAAGTGCCTACCTGCTTTATTTCTTACTGGCCCAGCAAGCCAATGAAGTAGCACTATCTGTTCCATACTGATTCTTACCCAGTTGTAGTTTAATATCTGCAACTAACTTAGGCCTGGTCTACACTACAAATTTGCATTGGTACAGCTATGTCTCGCAGGCATGCAAAAAATCCACACCTCTGAGGCATGTAGCTATACAGATCTAACTCCTGATGTAGACAGCACTAGGTCCACAGAAGAATTCTGTTAACCCAGCTATCACCTCTTGGGGAGGTGGAGTACCTACGACGACAGGAGAAGCCTTCCCTTGGCATAGGTAGTGTCTACACTGAAGCGCTGCAGCGTTTTAAGTGTAGACTTACCCTTAGTGCTTCTCTCCTCTGGTCCTCAGACAGAGGGAGAGGGATCTGACACTGAACAGGAGAGAGGTTACACTATCCATAACCAAACAGGGCCTAGGAAGAGGGAAAAGGGAGTGAGTGTGAATTCACTCTTCATACAATTCTAGCCTGCCTCACCTTATAGCGAACAAAAACCACACTGGTTCCCCAGCATAGTGCCCCTAACCTGCCATTCTCCCAGTCAAGGACCACAATAACTCTTAAGAAATTAGCCAGCTCAGATTAAACACCTGGGATTTAGCTAATTTCCTAAGGATTAGACTCATATTAAGTGGTGCATATTTAGGATTACCACTATGCTGATTTTGATAGATCCATAATTTTTATTTCCTTCAAGCCAGGTGCCTATTTAAAAAAATAAAAAAATAAAAAAATTGAGGGATAAACTGCCAATCCTGTCAAGTTTTCACCAAGCAGTTCTAGAGGAGCTGGAAAACGTTAAACAAACTTTCCTAATGTTGTCCCACCTCCATCCAGATATGGCACTGAGAATCCACTTTCATAAACTCCAAGTTTAGTCACTAATAAAAAGCCCATTACTGCATCTGGCAAAGACGACTCAGTATACATCAGCAGAGAGACCTAAAGGCAGGGGCTGGTACCTGTATCACTAAATAATAGCTTTATTATTAATAAAGTTACAGTTCTAAGTAATGTAATCCAAGTTGCAATGGCCTCATAAAGGCCATGGCAGCAGCCAAAAATATGCGAGCCGGGTGAAGGGTCAGCAACATAAAAGGATTTTTGCCATTTCTCTGCCATCTAAGGCAACCGCCATCATCGGGGGATTTCAAAGTAGCCATTTCTGCTGGGTTTATGCAGCCCCTTTACACTGGCAGAGCTATCATCAAAGTGATCACACGGAACCCAAAATTGGGGCCTGAATCTTCCATTTACTGTATGCAAATAGCACCTTCCATCCTGAAAGGGCCTTACAAGCATACACAGGAATGACAACAAAATTGTTCGTCCTCCTGAGGTGGAGCACAGTAACTGTTTTAAAAGTGCACAGCAACTCTACCAAAAAACAGGTCAGGCCAGGAAGAAACTAGAATAGTTAACATGGCTAAACACTTAGACTCACTTAGACTCTCTAGCTTGCCAACTTCATTTTAAAATTATATGTTTATGCTGTGCAATATATTTGGTAGCAGCTACCATAAACTTCTGAATCCTCTCCTAGTAAATAAAGATTGAAGTAAATCAGAAGAAATAATCTAGCTCAATCACAAATTGTGGGCTTGATGTAGGAGTTACTGGGCAAAATTATTTGGCCTGCATTAAGTAGGGAATCAGACAAAGTGATCATAATGGTCCCTTCTGGCTGCAAGTTCCATGAAAGAGCTCATTTTGGTCTTGTCTAATGCAGGTCATTTTTAGACAAAAAATTTCCATCAATTCAGTTGAATTGGGGTAGATCATGTGGGAAAACTCACATAGGCAAGATTAGCACCCTCCAGTATTTTTGCTATGGTTAAAATGCAGGTGTGCAGGAATGGCAGTTATAAAAGAAACAGCTTTTTACTTTTAATGACTACATTTGATGTGGAGTCACTGGGAGAAAGTAAACATGGAACCCCTCAATATGCTAGGAGTTTGTTGTTTTACATAAAGTGCAATTCTACTCTGGAAAGTGATTTAAGTTCTCTTTGTACAACAAAGGCAGTGGTAAAGCAGGATTTTCCAAGTTGTCTTGTCTTTCCACCACATCTCAATTGTAAAGAGGAAGGATTCCATAGGTAAATATGAAGTTTTGTTTTCGTGTCTGCTTAATCAATGGCCTCTTTATAGACTTCCAATTATTGCTAATTTTATAGATGACACCTTTTCTGTAGGAAACAGACTGAGGCCAAGAACAACTTATTTCACAAAGGGAAAACAGCCATCAGCAATAACAGCTTTCAGTCACTATTGACCATGCACACTGGATTTGAGCAGGCAACTCAAAAGGCTCAATATTCTATTACTAACCCTATAAGCCATCCAATCCTCCAGTTTTCCAGTGCTCTGAATTTTTTTAAATGACTTTGGACCCAAACCCAACAATTACAAATAAAAAATTCACATTGTAAGTTCCATCACCATTAGAAAAGTTTGAATAAAACCAAAATGACCAAGTCTAGACATAAATAGAATACATGGCCAGACCATCTTAAGGACCTAGCCAGACACTGATGTGGATAGTGCTGAATCTGCAAGGAAGCCACATCCCTCTATGACTTGTCATGATGATGATGATGGAAATGGTCAAAAAGTTCGCTTGATGTAAGTTAAAATAAGATAGCTGGAATCCCTGTTGTACACATCAGTATCAGGCTACTGTTTTAGAATCTTCTACCAACAGTGCTTTTACAGTCCTTTCATGTGTCAAGAAATCATTGCTTCTGAACTAAAGAATAGATAACACTGGTTACTCTGTGTCACACTCAGCTGGATGTGTATTTCTAAAGCTGTGGCTGTTTCAGCTTTAAACTATCACCAGTTTTAAAATACAAAAGGAAAAAAGTCAACTAAGAGAATTTTAAGAAAATTTCAGAAGTAGTAACGTAAGAAAAAAGTGAATTTGAACCTGCATCACTGTCACAGCTCCATAGGTGACAGCTGTCCAGTAGATCGAGCCCACCATTATTCCTGCTGCTGCAAATGGACATGATTTTGAGATCAGCCGATCTGCAAGGTCCAAGACATAAACAACTGGACCTACAATAGAAAGGAGAAGGATGTTTTAAAAAGGATATTGTAATAAGAAAGCAACAATTGTACATTATTTAGTAAACTGATTAATTTAGGAGACTTCAGAGTCACAATCAGAGTTTAAGGCCAGGGTGGGATCACTAGAACATCTAGTCTGACCACTTCTATATCACAGGCCACTAAATGCCACCCCACAGCAAGCCAAACAACCAGAATTAGACCAAAGTTTTACAGCTCTAAGGAGACTATTGTGTGCCACTGATAGAGAACAGGAGGGACTGAGGTGCACCAGTCCCTGAGGCCCCATAAATAGCAAGGAACTGATTTAGTGAGATATACCCAGATGATCCTAGCAAGTGACCCCTGCCTCATGCCACAGAAGGCTAAAAAACCCTTGGTCCCTTGTCAATCTGACCTGGGGAAACATTTCTTCCCAACCCTGAATAAGGTCATCAGTTAGACCCTGAGCATGTGAAAAAGTCAGACTCAAAATACATCAGGTATTCTTTAAAAAGGAGGAAATTTCAGTCCAGGGGGCAACAGCTCTAATAGTATTAACAGAATCTCTGGTTACAATAATGTGTACACAGACATACACACACACACACACAACTTTACTGGATAAAACATGTTACATCTGATTTTCAAATGAAGTATATGATTCCAATAAAGTGTTACCTTGGTAATGCTTTTATATAGTTGACAGACATCTTCTGTATGTGCACAAGCAATAATTTTTAGTGACCTAACCCTCCAATTGTACAGCTACATCTGCCATTTCTGGGGATTGGGATTTTTTTTAAATATGTACTTAGCATTTCAAAGGAAGAAAACTATCGTAGATATAATTTAAATAGTGTTTCAAACTCTGATCTCAGACTGCTTTTATTTCAATTTGAGAGGACTGTTCTACTAAAACCTTATCCTATTCTCAAGGAGAAATTAGAAGGACACTGTCAATTTGAAATTTCCTTACTAATGGAAAATGTTGTACTTATTATTGTTAGAAATGACCCCAAGATTGGAGAAACACCTTTTCCCCCCCACTTTATTTTGTGCCTCTGATAGCACTGTGTGAATAAGCAGTTTCACCATTTTGTTGATGGTCAACTCTACTTCCAGACTGATGCACCACGTGATAATATTGTTCCCCAGCACTGTTCAAGGTGTGGGGGTGCTCATGTGCACTTTCTTCCCCCGATAAGAGTTTGTATACCAGCAAGAGTCAGAACAAAGCTGAAACTTAACCCTAAACGTATGTCCACATTACAATAAAAGGCCTGCGGGCTGGCATGGGTCAGCGGACTTGGGTTCATGGGGCTCGGGCTACAAAACTGCAGTATAGACATTCAGTCTCAGGCTGGAGTCACAAGGGGGGAGGGTGCCAGAGCCCGGACACCAGCCCAAGCCTGAACACCTACACTGCAATTTTATAGGCTTGCAATCCGAGCCTGAATCAGCTGACCTGGGGTAGTCGTGGCTGTGCCACAGATCTTATCACTGTGTAGACATACTCAAAGAGGCCATAGTGCACAGACAGAAAGGAGAAGTGTTTCTGAGAATAGCTGGTGTTGCTTTCAGATTCACCATGTTTGAAATTAACTAGAACTAAATTTACATTTTATATATTTTTAAAAGCATGTAAGAGGACTTTCCCAAATAAATCATTCTGTTTCTAACACACTAAACAAAGATTACTTATGCTGTAATTACTCTTCAAATACTACTGAACGTAGTCAATTTGCCTTTGGTTTAATATTTTTAACAGTAGTAACTACATGAGGTTTGAAGACAATAATTCTGTTCTTAAAAATTCTATTGAAATACACTGGGAGCACTAATATATCAATGTATATTGTAAAGTCTTCTAGAAATTTCTAGATGAAGAATGCCAATAATCAAGTCTTTGAAATCTGGTTTTACTATGCAGCAGGTCATACCAAGATGAAATTTTCCTAATTGCTCAATAGATTAAGTGAAAGTTCCATCAAAATTATCCTTTCGATTTTATAGTATCTTTGAGGCTCTCTTTAAAATAAAATCTGCACAACAAGCAGATTAATGAGATACCAATACAAAGCACAGTAATACAAAAAGACTGAAACAATGGCTCAGAGAAATATTAATTGGTGATCAGCCACAACTCCTCCCACTCTTACAGTATGCTATAGTGGGACTCTTAGGTTCCTCCCTGTCCTTTTGTTCTTATGACTAAAGTGATGTTGGTATAAACTGGAGAGCTCCAAATAAAAGGAAAGTGGGGGTGGGAAGTAGCACCATATAAAAAACTGTTACCTACCATTCGTAACTGTTTTTCGAGATGTGTTGCTCATTTCATTCTAGATGTGTGCGTGCACACACGGAGATTTTTGCCTTAGCAGTATCCGGCGCACATGCACCACTATTCCTATGACTTCTCAGTTCCTTCTTACCAGCAACTCTGACACAGGGGTAGGAGGGCAAGCAATGGAATGGACATGAGCAACACATCTCGAAGAACAGTTATAAAAGGTAGGTAAGCATTTTTATTTCTTTGAGTGCTTGCTCATGTCAATTCCATTTTAGGCGACTCACAAGCATTATCAATGGAGGTGGGCTCAGAGTTCATAGTTTAGCAGCTTGTAGTACTGCTCTACCAAAGCCAGCATTGTCCCAGGCCTGCTGGGTAAGTGCATAATAGGACGTGAACGTGTGGACAGACGACTAGGTGGCCACCCTACAGATGTCCTGGATAGGCACTTGGGCTAGGAAAGCTGCCGAAGAGGCTTGTGCCCTGGCTGAGTGGACAATGACAATTGCTGGAGGTGACACCTGTGCCTGATCGTGGCAGCAGCAAATGCAAGCAGTGATCCAAGAAGAAATTCTTTGAGCAGACAGTGGATGACCTTTTACCCTGTTGGCGACAAACAATTGTGTCGACTTGCAGAATTGCTTGGTCCTTTCAATGTAGAAGGCTAGCGCCCTTCTAACGTCTAGGGAATGCAACGTACGCTCCTTTGACTTATGTGACTTTGGAAAAAGACAGGTAAGTAAATGTCTTGGCCTATATGAAACTGTGAGACCACCTTGGGCAGGAAAGTT
Source organism: Mauremys mutica (assembly GCF_020497125.1). Lineage (NCBI taxonomy): Eukaryota > Metazoa > Chordata > Testudines > Geoemydidae > Mauremys > Mauremys mutica. The sequence continues at coordinate 98,833,182 of NC_059078.1, forward strand.
GGGTAAGGCTGCAGCAGGATCTTGTCTTTGTAAAAGGCATATAGGGCAATTCCGAGATAAGTGCCTTAATCTCAGAGACCCAGCAGGCAGATGCTATTGCAACCAAGAACGTGACCTTCCAGGAAAGGTGAAGGAGAGAGCAGAAAGCCAGAGGCTCGAAGGGGTGAGCCACGACAGCACAAGATTCAGATCCCATGGAGGGACAGGTTTCCTGATGTGAGTGTAGAGGCGCTCGAGGCCCTTGAGGAACCTGGCAGTCATGTCCTGGGCAAAAACCGACCTACCTTCAAGCAGCTGATGGAAAGTCAAGATAGCGGCCAAGTGGACCTTGGTAGATGAAAGGGACAGGCCTTGGAGCTTGAGATGCAGAAAGTAGTCCAGGATTAACTGCAGAGAGGCCCATTTAGGCTGAATACCTTTATCAGAGGTCCAAGAAGCAAACTGTTTCCTTTTGGCCAGGTAGGTTGTTTTCGTGGAGGGCTTTCTGCTGCCCAACTGGGCCTGTTGGACACTGGCCAAGCACTCCTGCTCCTCTGCATTTAACCACGCAGCAGCCAAGCCATCAGGTGCAGCACTGCCAGGTTTGGACTAAGAAGACTGCTGTGATTTTGGGACAGCAGGTGTGGCCTGAGCAGTAGCTATAATGGAGCAGCCACCAAGAGGTTCAGAAACGTGCTGAACCAGTGCTGGCGTGACCAAGCTGGCGCTATGAGGACCACCATCGCCCTGTCCTGCTTGATCTTCATGACAACCCTGTGAATTAATAGCACTGGGGAAAGGCGTACAACAGAGCCCCCGACCACGGGAGTAGGAAAGCGTCTGACAGGACGCCTCTGTCGATCCCTGAATCAAGCAGCAAATGTGGCATTTCCTGTTCTACCTGGATGCGAACAGGTCCACCTGGGGAGTTCCCCACCTCTGGGGGATGATACTGACCACTTCCAGATGGAGGGACCACTTGTGATGAGATGAGAAGGTCCTGCTGAGGTGATCTGCCAAATCGTTCCTGGCCCTGGGGAGATGTGCAGCTACGAGATGAATGCCGGGTTTTACACAGAAGTCCCAGAGCTGGAGAGCTTCTTGGCAAAGGGCTGACTATCTGGCTCCGCCTTGCTTTTTGATGCAGAACATAGCCGCTGTATTGTCTATCAGGACCTGGACCGCCCTGCTTTTTATGTGAGGTAGGAAGTCTTGGCAGACCAGGCGAACCACTCTGAGCTCCCTGACATTGACGTGTAGGGAGCAATCGTGACTCGACCATCACCCTTGAGTGTTGAGATTGCCCAGGTGGGCTCTCCACCCCAGGTCTGAGGCATCAGGGATAAGAGTCACCAACAGAGACGGAGCTGCAAAGGAAACTCTCTCCAACACCAATGCAGGATTCTGCCACCAGGTGAACGACTAAGTTAGTCTCTAGGGTGCCACAAATACTCCTGGTTCTTTTAGTATGTGGTCTGGGACCCTCACCACCCAGTCCATGCTGTGTCTGTTGGGGATGTAGACCGATGCCAGCCACACCTGCAGGGGCCTGAGACGGTGCCACACGTGTCGGACCACCTAAGCGCATGCCGCCATGGGGCCCAATAATCGCAGACAAGCATGAGCGGTGGTGAGATGATGGCCTTACATGCACTTAACTTAAAGGCCCCCTTTTTCTTTCAGGATTAGGAAGGAGAGGAAGGCGCAGGAGATTCTTAACCTCTTGGATAAGGAGTTGCTCATGAAAAGGATCCCTGAAGAGGGATGGGGAAGTGGGGTGGGAGGGAGGGTCAGCCACGAACTGCAGGGTATAACCTGAGGATATTACTTCAAGCACACAACGGTCTGAGATCAGCTGAGATCAGGCCGACCAGAAGGGGCAGAGGCAGTCGAGGAAAGAGTGGGAGGGTGTATCTTCAAGCCCACCCTCAAAATGACTGCTTCTGGCCTTCTTGGCTTCTGGAACACCCAAATAGGACAACCCAGGCCGGGGTGGAGGAAGATACAACATTAAAGAGGTTGTTGGACTCCTCCGCAATCTCCTCAATTTTTAAGTTCAAGTTGGTAGCCACCATTTTAAGGAGGGCCTGGTGGGGGATTGCCCATTTGGGAGGGACCTGCCACCACTTTGTCCAGAGACGAGGAGGAGGAGTGCACCGCTGGGGGAGGGGCGGGTTCCCCTTCCTTCTCTGGGGATGGCTCCTTAGGTGCTGGAGTCCGATGTGCTGCCTCCATGTCAGATTCAGTACCATGTTCAGACTCCGGTGTCAGCGGTAGTTTGTCTGAGGCAACCAGGGAGGACGGGTGGGAATATGGAATCAGCAGTACGGCCATTGAACAGGCTGATGTCCCTGCTGGTGTGCTGTCACTGCAGGCGCTGCACCAGCTTCGCGGATCAGCAGCGAATCACCCCTTCTTGGTAAGGGGCTGAACTCCCAATCCAAGTCCAACCATTGTTCTTCCAGCGACCAGAGTGGAGCCGTCGATGCCTGAGTCTGCCAATTGACCCTGGTCAGCGACCAGCAAGGCGAGGATCGGTGTCTGCCTGACAAACAGAGCCGGTGGAATGGAGACCAGTGCCACGACTAAGAGCGATTTCGCCCCAGTGGGGACCGTCTGGGCGAGGGTGACTTGCGCTGTGGAGATCTTTGATGGGAAGCTTACCGGTACTGGTAGTACAAGAATGGGTGCCTCAACTCCGGTGTCCCATATCTCATAGGGGGAAGAGCATTGTGGGCCTTCTGACCGGAGACCAAGAATGTGGTGCCAGGGTTCTAGGCTGTGGAGATGGGGATCTACGCCTGCGTTCCGAGGATTGAGGCTGCTCCACTGCCCTATGGAGCGGTTCCATGCCTGGCTTGCCCTTAGGCACTGGGGCTTTAGCCAAGTCAGGCGCCTGACAAAGTGTCTGCAGTGCTGGTTGGCCTGCTTGTTCTTTAGCCGCTGGGGCTGCTTCGAGCAACAAGGGCCCTAGGAGAAGCCCGGGTCCCCTGCCACTCCCGGGAGTCAGAGGCAGATCCCTGGCTGGGCTGGGGGTTCAGACTTCACAGGTACTCCTGTGAAGCCCCAAGGCAGGCACATGGCCTGACAAGTCCTTTGCCCAAGACCCCTTTCCCTTCCAGTGTCAGAGGCTTTTCTTCTTTTCTTGCTTCTTCAGCACCAGCAAGGGGGAACAGTGCTGGGCAGAGCCTGGTGCTGGCAGTGTGCTCCACACCGATGCCAAGGTGCTCGGCATGGGATCCGAGCGGGAGGGCTCTGATGCAGAACGAAGTGCAGCACGAAGTGCAGCCTCTATGAGGAGGACCCTCAAGTGGATATCCCGCTCCTTTTGGGTTCTAGGGCAAAAATTATTATTGATTCTACACTTGTCCTTTCTATGGAACTCCCCCAAGCACTTCAGACAACTGTCCTGAGGGTCATTAATAGCCATCGGCCTGTTACATGATGAGCATGGTTTGAAGCTGGGAGAGTGAGGCATGCCCCGTTCTGGTGCAAAGTCCCAGCCGGGCCTCCAACTACCAAACTACCTAACACTTAACTTAAAGGCTAATTAAGTACCTAAACTATATACAAAGACGACAAACAATGGGCTGTTGAAGAACCACTAATGCTCTTGCGATTGCAAGACAAGTTGCTTCGACCAACTATCATGGGCAGTAAGAAGGAACTGAGAGGATATAGGGTCGGCGGCACCTCTATACCAGCACATGGGCGCGGCCCTCAAGGGGGCACCACAGCTGACCCTACAGATACCGCTAAGGCAAAAATCTCCAATGACTGTGCACATGGGCGCACACACACCTAGAATGGAATTTACATGAGAGCACTCAAAGAAGAAATTCTGGATCCTGAACATATAAAGTTTAGATCTAATGTGCTGCATGGGACACCAGGCCTTGACTATGGATTCCCGTACTGTGACACTTTAGAATTGAAAGGATGTCCTTATTCAACATGGTGCACAGATACTCAAATATATCTTAATAAAAAAAACAAACACACACACACTAGAGAGAGCAAGCCAGTGCTGCATCAGACCGTGAGTACCAGGCCTGGAGTTTGAACAATGCAGACAGCCTGGAGATAGGCCCCAGGAGTCCCAGCAGGGAAAGAAGAAGGAGATCCACCAGGGAAGCAAACAGCTGCTGCAGACTCTGGTGGACCTACAAGTTTAACAATCCCAAGCTCACCTCTCTCTGCAGTCCATGGAGAACTCCATTGCAGCACCTCCCTAGTGTCCCTCCTCATTCCACATGGCCTCAGGGGCTACTGCACTATCCCCACCATGCCATGGGACATGAAAGAACCACAGTTTCACATACAATGATCTGTGAAAGGTTGGTGTATGTGTAGCTACAATGGATATGAATGTTCTTTCCCCTTCATAAGTTCTGTTGTATTAATGTATTAAGTTTAATCTATTTGCTTAAAAACTTCATGGATTTTTCTCTTCATTGATTTTGTTACACATTAAAATTCTATTGCTTTGAACATAATTCCTCTTTATTGGTTCAAAATATACGCTGCCGAGTGCCCTAGCCGTTCTGAAAGCAACCAATCACTTGTTACTGTACAGTGTGGCAAGTCGTAGGATCAGTGACAAGCAAAAATTAATAGATGCATCGACAGGGTTATATTTATACACGTACACCAAGTAATCCCTAATAGGCCACAAAACAGCAGGGCCAGGTAAAGCAGAGTACACCACAATGAATTACAGTGGCTCACTGCTGAAGTGCTCTTTCAAAGCCTCCCTGAGTCATATAGCTCCGTATTGAGCTCTCTTAATATCCCAGACAGCTGCTCCACCTCGGTGAAAACTTTTCCCCTTTTGCTTCATAGATATTATGCAGGACACAGCAGTCAGCTATAGCCATTGGGATATTTGTGTCACTGAGATCCAATTTTGTGGACAAACAATGCTAGTGACCCCTCAATCCACCAAAAGCACATTCAACTGTCATTCTGCACCTGCTGAGGTGATAGTTGAACCTCGGTGCTGTCATAAGCTGAACCAGGGGAGCAAGGGATAGGCTGGGTCCCCCAAGATCACTATTAGAATTTCAACATTCCCAATGGAAATCCAGTCAGGAAAGAAAGTCCCTGCTTGTAGTTTTCTGAAAATCTTATGTTCTTAAAGATGTGAGCATCATGCACCTTCCCTGATCAGCCCACATCGATGCCTGTGAAGCGTCCCCAGGGGTCCACTAATGCTTGCATAACCAGATAAAAGTAGCCTTTTCTGTTGATTTACTCTGTGACAAGGTGGTCTGGTGCCAAAATAGAGACATGCATGCCGTCTATTGCTCCACTACAGTTCAGGAACCCCACTGCTGTTCATACATCCACTATATCCTGCACATTGCCGGGACATACAATCCTACATAGCAGAAGGCAATTAATGGCCCTGCACACTTGCATTACAATGACCTACATAACGGATTTTCCAACTCCAAAATAACTTCCGACTGATTGGCAGCAAAATTGCATTGCAAGTTTCCACAGTGCAATTGCCACTTGCTTCTCCACTATCAGCGTAGCTCTCATTCTGGTGTCCCTGTGCTGGATGGCTGGGGTGAGCCTGGCACACAGATCCAGGAATGTGTGCTTGTGCATCCAAAAGTTCTGCAGTCACTGATCTTCATTCCAAGCCTGCATTACGATGCGATCCCACCAGTCAGTGCTTGTTTCTCAGACCCAGAAGCAGCACACCACTATCTGAGCTGCTCTGTGAACACCACCACCAACCTCCAAAAAGTTGTGTTCCACTGATTTGGTTCTTCTTGCGACTCTGCAAATCTCAGAGGATTGTATGTCCTGTGCTTGCAACATTCATGACAACAGTTCAAAGCTGTGCAGGCTACATGATGCTGTCAGAGATGGTGAATAGTAAGGAGGGCCGTACACATTTGTATGATTTTGAAAAAGACATGAAAATTATAGGATATAGATCAGTAGTTCTCAGCCTGGAGTCCAGGACCCCCTAGGGGGCCTTGAGCAGGTTTTGGGGGGGGGGGCCCTCCAAGCAGGGCCAGCCCAGTCACTCAGGACTGAAGCTGAAACCTGAGCAATGTAGCTTCTTGAGGGCCCCAGGCAATTGCCCTGCTTGCTACCCCCTATCATCAGCCTTGGCTTTTATATGCAGAAAACCAGTTATTGTGGCACAAGTGGGCCGTGGAGTTTTTTTTAATAGTATGTTGGGGGCGGGGGTGCGGCTCAGAAAGAAAAAGGTTGAGAACCTTTGATATAGAAGACATTATGGCATGGAGACAGTTGCACACTGAGAAGCTGACCTCTTGCTCCCAGCCACCCCAGCACAACTTGTTTCTGCTCCACCATGCATTGCCAAAACTTTGCCAAAAAACAGTGCACTGGACGGTGGCAGGTTGCACACTAGCAAATCTATCCATGGTGCACTGCACCGTGCATCAATACAAGCACTTCTGATGAGCGTATGCACCACTGACAAAAGGAGCCAAGTATGCACACGCACAAGTGATAGACTAACTGCAGCAGCTTTAAGCCAATTTATCTGCATCAACCAAAATTTGTAGTGCAGACATGGCCTAACATACCAACAAAACTGTTAATTCTCAGCTGAATACAATGGGATAAACAGAAGCAACAGAGTTGAATATTGTTCTGAAAATTTTTAATATTGGTGATGATGTGAAGAATCTGGGCAAGCGGACCCACGCTTTAAAGCAGAACTAATATAAACTGGAATATTGTACTATAAAGTCATAACCCTGACCCTTTTTTTAAATGTAAGGGACAATGTCAGGTTAAAAAAATGTATTAATAATCTAATGTACTGGTACGAAAAAAAGTTTAAGCCTAAAACCTGTTTAACTTTTCACCATTTAGGGTTTTTGTTTTGGGGTTTTTTTTTTGCACTGCATACAGCTTAGACAATGAAAATAGATTAATCTAACTTTTTGGTTTTACTGGACTAGCCAATACAGAAACATATGGGTTCTAGATACTGCAACGGAATTTTTAAATTAAAATGAAATGACTGAGTGCAAACATTTTACTACCATGTTTTGTCCAAAAGAATATACTGGTATATAAAATTTAATGTTTCGGCCTGAACTGCTTGACATATCTTATTTCAAAGGATTAAAAAAAAAAAAAAGGCAACACAGACACCTCTCAATGGGAATTGGGCACCAAACCACCCTTTAGGCCTTTTAAACTCTCTCCCTCATTTACACTGTGATGTTTAAAATAATATCTAGAACAAATAAAGGACCAAGTCCTTCATCAAACACAGTGGGGTCAGGATTTGGTCCAAACATTGATACATAGCAAAAAGTTTCACAACAATATAAACTACTTCAGTTTCTAAAACTGAAGAGACAAAAAGAACTAGTGGACTTATTAAAGAGAAAAAGGGTGTGATTGAAGAAGGAAAATACTGCTATGACAGCTCCATTTGTTACTGTGTCCCTCACTTTCAGCGAGTCTCTTGAAGACTACCATCCCTTCCCTCTGGTTAATATGAACAATTTTCAGTGTAGGACTGAAACATTACCTTAAAATGTAAGATTTGTTGTTACACAAATGCTAAAACACGAGATCAGTATTTATCATGTTTAATAAAAAATGTCCTAAGATTCAAGAATCAGTGTTTTGTAGCTTGAAAGTTTGCAAAATAAAACCTTCATTTTCCTAGAAATGCAGCTTTTAAAAAACTGTATTAAGTTAATGCACTATATATCTTTTCAGACTTCTGTCACAATTGTAATATAATTTCAATAGATTAGTACACAAAAAGGAAGCAAGCAATATTACAGTCTGCTTCTTAACATTGACTTAATACAGCTTTGAAACTTTACTATGCAGAAGAAAAACGCTGCTTTCCCTTTACATTTTAGTAGTTTACGTTTAACAGTACTGTACATGTGTGTTTTTGTGTCTCTCTCTCTGCTGGTGCCTGACTGCGTACTTCCGGTTTCAAATAAGGTTTGTGGTTGACTGGTCAGTTCGTAACTCTGAGGTTCCACTGTACGATCCGGTTCAGAATTCTTTTTAATACAATGGCTTTACTTGTGAACATGAGATCACACGGTGGGGGCCAGGAGGGCACTGCACACCTCTAAGTTACCCTGCTGCAACAATGAACCAATATGGCAGTACACCTCAGGAAGAGTGCCCTTAGTGGGCAGTGCTGGTTCCTGCAACAGGTTCTTGAGTTGGTTGGCTGGAGAGAAGGTCAGTTGATATTATCAAGAAATCCTGCTCTATTCTCCAGTGCAAATGGCTGAGCCACATAAAGCCAAATTATTTTTAAAACAAACTTTATGACACTGCTCCTACAGCACCTTCTAATGAGGAACCAAAGTACTTCACACATGTAATTATTTCAACCTCAGAATACACTTGTACAGTCAGGCATAAAACTTGCTCAAGGTCACAATGATATCTATGTCAGAGCTGAGAAGAGAGCACAGATCTCCTGGTTCTCTATCTTATGCTTTAAACAAGACCATCTTATGACTTAACTGTATTTTAAAAATTCTCGTTTGAGTAAACCGTGTATTAAAATGGTAAATTTTAATGTCCTTTGCTACATCTGTGCAGCAGTGTTGATTAATATACAGTGAGTCATTCTAACTGTGCTTTAAAAATCAGCATTACAACATAACATGTCATGTTAAGCTTACTAGATGTTCATCTTTATTGAACGTTTAAGAATCTGTAGGTTGAGGATTTTAATGTGTACACATGCACAGTATTTACTTAAATGACAATTACTATAAGATTTAGTGAAATAAATATTTCTTATTTTGCTACTAAGTCACTTTGAAAACTTATGGCCTGATTTCTGTAGCAGCTGAATACCTAAACCTCTGACTCAGGTCACTGGGACCTGCACATGCTCAGCACCTCTGAAAAAAATCACACCTTTACAAGTTTTAAGTTGGTTGCTAAATTGAGCCTTCTTTCTGTGCATGCAACTATATTTGTGAAAAATGATGGCAATTACATTCCCACCTCACAATCTGGATTACTACATCCCTGTTCATCATAAATCAAAGCAAGCTTCAAGACTATTTGAGATTCTTCCTCCTGTCCCAAAACTTCCAATCCCTGCCCAGCAACAATAGGGAAAACTGAGGTAACAGAATGGGCATCCAGACTGCAGTAAATCTGCAAGGCAACTCTCAATGTTACCAGAGAAACCGCAGCTCAAAAGTGAAATATGATCTTTCTAAGAAAGTACTACAAATGCAGTGTAGCCAACTCTTGCTATTGTTATGGAGTCTTGCAATAGTTGGTGTTTTCATAAAGACCCAGCTCTTAAGGGAAGCGATGACACAAGAATTCAGCTCTCCTTTTTAAAAAAGGTTTCTAGCCCATACTGTTTTATTCAGATCTTATACCACAGTCATCATGGTAGTATCTAGGTGGCTTCCAGTCGTACACTAAGCAATACAACTTACATCTGTTATGTGTGGTTTGTCCTTTCTTTCTCATTCTCTCCTAAAGGGGTAGAATTGTGTGTGTACTATACTGTTTTGTTTGGTAGGGTTTTTTTTTTTAAAGTACATGCTTCAATGTGTTTATATGAAAGATGGCAAGATCAAAGCAGCATGCTATCCACTCAGAGTGGCAGATGGTAAGATTTATGATTGGCTTTTGTTCCTGTGGAAGTCTTGGGTTGGCTCTCAAAAGCTTGTCTACCAGACTAATTTTGCTTGTGTGATACAAAGAGTCTGGGGAGCAGAGTTGTTAACCATGGTCTTCATCCTGGAACTTTAGGTGATCCTTCAGACATCCTGGGCGGTGCAATCTATGACTTGAAGGTAAGGACTGAGACCTTGAACTTAACTCAGTATTCTATGGGAAGACAATACGCAAAACAGATGACAGGTCTGATATGCTTATGATATCCTGTGTAGCTGAACAGACACACTGGAACATTCAGTACACTACTTGAAGTTTCCTGATTGCCGATGCAAAGGTGTACTGATCTGCTGTATGGGAGGCAAGGAAGGTGTGTATAACTGAGGCCTGTTAATCATCTGCCTGGAAAGGATAGAGTTTCCTTACCAAAAAGAGATGATAGAAAGCATTACTTGCAGATGCTACGAGCTAACTTAGCATCAGCAAGGAATCCAGGAACACTCCTAAACCTAAGGAATGAATTGACAAATTGTAGGTTTGCATCTTCACCCAACGGAGAATGCACTGTGCCTGCAAATTAAAGAGCTTTCCTCTGTCTCCAAACATAACCTCTCCCTTCATTGGACTGAAAAACCACGAGTTGATCTCATCCAAGCACTGGGCCATCTTGGTGGTAGTAATTTATATATGGTGAAGAAGATATATGACACTTGCATATTGCTGACAATGGAGTCCAAGGTAATGGAGAAAAGCCTGAATATATGAACAGTGTGCACCCTATAGGCTCAGTAACCTGAATGCAAATAAAAATAATCCAATGTTTTAAAATCAAGATTTTTGAAAGCTTGGGGTTGGCAGTGCAGCAAATGGTTAATAGTACTTTACAATACCTGGGTTGCAAGTAAAGTGACAAAATACCCTAGTTTTCCTTTCATTCTAATGTGAATGAGAAGAACACAGATTGTTTTCAACCTTACGTAAGAGTAAAGTGAATTTAAGATTTTAAAATTGTAAGAAAGAAACCAAATGTTTTGTCGGTATTAAAATATTATTAGATAATAACTCATTGTACTGCACGCAGCACTTGAAAAAATATTTTCCATGGCTGATGGTAATATAATCATGTATTTTAGCTGTGCATGTTTATGTTCAATATTTGTGCCACTAACAGAATGACTGGTAGCAAGGAAATGAAGTGTCTAGTGAGACCTTACAGATTCATTGTTAGTGTCTGATAGCTATGCTCAACTGTATGCATTTAATTTATATTTGGATATATAAATGGAGTATACAGAAGGTCCAAATAATGGGAAACCGACTTCAAACATGTGACGGTATAAAAGGAGAAGAAATAGCAAAACAAACTACACAACAGATGGAGTTAAAATGGATTACTGAAGAGGTCAGTCCTCTGAGGTGGGGTCCAGAGGAGAATGAAAAGTTACCTTTACGGTATCCGTGTTCTTCAACAAGTGATCCTCTTCTAAATTTTATTTTTCACAAATTTATATTACTTTTCTTTTAAACCCTTTCACTGACGTGTTCATAAGTATTTGTTCTCCTGTGAAAACTGGCTCGGCATATCCTCATTTGTAGAATACATAAGCATCTGCGCTGAGCCTGGAACCATCAAGAAAAACAGTGACCAATACGGCTTGTGCAAATCCCTTCATGGAACCAAATGTACAGACCAGCAGCTATCAAGAAACATGTGGTCCCAATTGCCCTGTTTTTTCTTACCTGGCTAGCTGAGTATCAGGCAGTGTGTTGCAATGCCTGCTGCTATCTTTTACGTACTAGGCTTGTTTTTATTTGTGAGCAATTAGGTCTGTTTCCACATACTCTAACAAACTTCCTGGTACCACACACTATGTTCAGTTCTTTGCATGCCAAAGCTCTAGTTTATGCTTTGGTATTGTTCAATGGCTTATATAGCCTCTATTTCCCTTTTTCATTTGAAATGTCTGATTTCCGACAAGGAGGCATGTTTTTAAAACATGAGACAGTAGAAGGTATGTAACATACCCACACGTTCACTGCCTCGTGTGGCTGGGAAGGTCCCTCTCTCTCCAGTTTATAACTGTGTCTGTACATTTTCCCCACCAAAGCTGCAAAAGAACAAACTAAAACCTTTCCTATTGCAGGAGACTTGAAGGCTCAATCTGCAGGTCAGTCCACAGTACATCTGAGTACAGCAGAGATCCTGGACAGTTGGGTTCCATTTCCATTGTGTGAAAGCTGGGGTTGACTACTCACTCAGTGCTGTAAGACTGTTTCTTGTTTACACTTGTGGCTTGCATAGGCTATGTGTAGCTGCATGCTGCAATGAAAGGCAGGCTGCATCTTTGCTGTGGTATGTAGCTACAAGTAGCAATGAAAGGTTCCAGCAGCTCCCCACTGCCTATCCCTGGTTCTAAGAAGACAGTGTTGTTTAGTGGTTAAATTATATGAGGTGACCAAAACATATACTGAGCACAATCTGGGAGGCAATATGACTAAGTGGATCAGACTTGGGTCTGGCATAATAGAGACACTAAGATACGATGGAAGCTACCCCTATGCTCAAACAAATCTCTAAAATCTCATCTTTAAAAATCTAAAATGGCAGAGAAGAATGTCCATTCATAATGTAGTCGTCTCATCCAAATTTTTGTTCACTTTGAAAGTCTACATTATATATAAATGGATTGCATAAAACAAGCATCCATTGTCACTTGCATGCAGAAATATTTGTGGATTCCACTTCATTTTGAAACTAATTTTTATTACCAATCATAATTTTGAGAAAAAGAATAGTTAGCTTTCATGCTTAATGCTTTAGCAAATGCTTTTTGGAACAATATTTTCCAGTAGCATGGGGGAGCTGAGTTCTTGATGTGGCACATGGGGAAGATCTGTCGGTTGCCTGTCCCTCCCTCAGACAACCCTCATGCCTCTTGGAGATCACCACCAGCGATACCTCCAAAAAGATACTTACTGCTGCATAAGAAAGTGCTGCTGGTGAGATCCTTTGAAGACTGGTTCTCTTCTAACTCTGACATGATGTGACCTTGACTGCCTTCTAGGGCTGTCAGTAATAAGGGCTATAGTGGTGAGAACAACAGTCTGATAGTTAGGATACTGGTCTGAGGTTTGGGAGATTTGTGTTCAATTCCCCGCTCTGCCATAGACTTCCCATGTGACATTGTGCAAGTCAGTTACACTCTCTGCCTCAGCACCCCATCTGTAAAATGGGAATAGCGGGTGTTCTGAGGATAAACACATTAGATTGAGGTACTCAGATACTGAGATGATGAGGGCCATACAAGTCCCTTAGACTGATTTTTTCAGCAGCCAGCTGTGGGTTTTACAAATAAAATAGATTAAAAAAAATCAGGAAAGAATGCAAGATAAAATGTAATTAGATAGGAAAAAGCACACCTGGACAATGCTCTAGAGTTTTGATTTCCCCTTGCTAAGATAAAATGTAGATGCAGTCCTAATCACTACTTCATTATCCCATAAAAGATAGTCAATATTTTAAACTTGCTTCAAACATCAAAAGCAGTTTATTCAAAAACCTAACGCAAAATGCTAGCATATAGTGTCATTCTTTATCAGAATGCTGTTGACTTGCATCAATCTGAGGCTCCTTTTTATCCAGAGAAAAAGATCCTTCTTCCCCATTCTTGGAGCCAAATGATTCTTCTCATATGAAGAATTTTGTATTAACAGGGAATTTGTACAATTGAATTCAATTTAGCACACTGCTCAGTCTTCCTTCTTAGGTACAACCTTTATCAGACAACTCTCCACATACCAGATCCATCTTCCTTATTAAAGACATATATTATGGCAACATACAATTGCCCAAACATAACTGGGACCCTATTGTACTGGGCATTGTATAAACAGATAAGACAGAACCCTGCTCTAAAGAGCTTACAGTATAAGACACTCCCAATTTTTGTACTGGACCAAGGTGACAAGTGGCACTTTAAAAATGGAGCTGCAAGTCTTTATAAATTTGCCTTCAATATAGCAGTGAACTACGATCCTCACCTCTGTGCAGAATAGCTGTCCTTATAAAATTTAATGTAGATGGTTAGCATAATGGGCCAAACATGTAATCACACAATTTTACTTTGTATATTCCTCCCTCCTTCCCTTCCTAATATCTTTCCCTGGGTCCTTCTTTGTCATACTCACACTTGTTTTAAGCTTCTTGGGGCAGGAACTATATTTTTTTCAGTAACGCACTATTTATTACCTCTGATGCTACATAAATAACTAAAATAATGAATCTCCCAAAAGCCAGCTAAAGAGAAACATTCAACATACAGATATAAAGGTTAAGGAAAAAGCTTAAAACTAGATGTGCTGCATCAGGATGATGCTCTATGTCTGGCTACTAGGAGAATTCAGGGAATCTTAAAATTTGTAATATGCCTGTAATAAAACTACTCTTACCTGCTGCATGCAGAACTCAGGCATGTAACAAAATGTCCAAATGATTCTACATTACTTTAGTGACCACAGTCATGGTTCTGAAAGAGTTGGTACATGCCCATATATCATACCAACATTTCTCTGAAGCTACTATTTTGAATCTTAGCGTTCATTTATCAATATTGCCAATCTCAAGAGATCAAACATCAAGAGTCAGTTCCCTGAAAGTAATGAGATTTTTTTTTTTTTTAAATTTGAGTTGATTTTTTTTTTTATCGTGTCTTGACTAATTCCCTTGGATGCCTCTGCCAGTGTGTACATGTGATTGATTTCAGGTGGAAAAAAGTCAACCTTTAATGCACACAAATGTGCACTTCTCCCTGGATGCTCCACTTCCTCTCTCCTCCTTCAGACGGGGCACTACCATCCATTTCCTACTACCTTGACTCTCTCATCTCCCAGTTTCCCACCTTTCCTCCATATTCTCCTCATGCAGGACGACTACAAAATGGAACTGGAAAATGAACAATGAACATCCAAGAAGCACAAAGTACTCTATGTATCAAGTTTTCTAATTATTTTTCAATAAATCTTTGTGTGAGCCTCAAAGATCTTTACATGGAAGAATGTCTTTACAATAGCAACCACCTTTGGTAATTGCAAAAACCCTAACCCAAGCAGAGCTTTCTGTAACCCTATTATATTCTATATAGGTTCTTACACCACACATCGCCATAATATCTGAGTGCCCTCCAGTACTGCATTGAGCAACGTGGCTACACATCTGTCATGTGGTATTTGTTTTCTCATCCTCTCCCGGGGGACAAGCATGTGCAGTTAGGTGTCTTAGTAGGGTTTGGATTTTGTGGGTTTTTTTAAACAAACTATACCTGTTTCTAGGTGTTTGTTAAAGAAGACAATGTTAAAGAAATGTGCTTTGCACTTGGAGTGGAAAATAGTGAGAGTAGTGATGGTCTTCAGTTCTTGGGGGAGTTCATTTCATAGTCTCAAACCATTCCTGGATAAAGTTCTGTTTCCCTATTAGACAAGCTTTAATCTTATCGATGAGAGTTCCATTGTGCCACAGGAGCGTAGTTATCCACCACTATCTTCATCCTGAAGCTTGAGGCTGTCTCTTAGATAACCTGAGAGCCAATGCTATGGAGTGCTTTAACAGTAAGGCCTGAGACCTTTAACTTGATTCGAAATCCTATGAGAAGCCAATGGAGGTCAGGTTTGATGTGCTCACAGTAGCCTGTGTTGCTGAGAAGATGCGCTGCAGTGTTCTGTACTAGCTGGAGTTTCCAAAGTGCTGAAGACTTCATTCCCAGGTATTGGATTGTTGTAATCCAGCTGAGACATGCAGTAATGATTTATAATCCTTAATTCTTTAAAAATCACTTCTCATATTCAAAGCACTTCAAAAATAGGTCAGTCTACTTTTTTGCATAATTTTGATCAGCTACATATGTGATCCTACTGCAATACAATTTAGTTTTTTTTAAATATCTCAAGTATCCAAATAGCTAAAAATAATGTGTACTTTAATTATCCTTCCCTTACATTATCCTGAGGCTTCTTCCTCTGCCCAGGACTGCAGCTGCAGGACTTCCCCAACTCCTCTGGAATGAGCAGCTGTTGGGTTCTGGGCAGAGGAGAACTCCAGTGGGAGGCAGGGAAGCGTTGCTGTTGGTTCTGGTGTCCTGGACCCAGCAGCAACTTCTCTGACTCCACCCTTCCCTTGACTCCCACTGCCCCAGGACCTTCTCTCTCCACTACTACTGAGATAGGGCTAATCCCTGCATGAAGGGATTAGCCCTAAGTGGCAAGGTCAAATCCAAGTTCTCAGCTACACAGGGTATATCTACACTGCAAATAAAAGAACTTCAGCGCAGGGTCTCAGAACCCAGGTCAACTGATTCAGGCTTGCAGAGCTAAAAATATCAGTGTAGTTGTTCACCAGGTTTCAGAGCCCAGGCTCCAGCCCAAGCCCAAAACATCTACACTGCTATTTTTAGCCTCACTGCCAGAGACTCACGAGTCCAAGTCAGTTGACCCAGGCGCTGACACTTTGTGCTGTGGGATTTTCTTGGCAGTGTAGAATCCCACAGGCTCCGGTACAGAGCTCTGCCCAGGCATCCAGACCCGAGAATCGTGGGGAACGGATTTGCCTCTCATATCTTCGCAATAAATCCCCTTGCAAGCACCAAAATACTGGGATTCATGATTAATTCACAAGTGTTAGCAATACTGATTTTTAAACAGCCAGTTGGTGGCTCCTACCCTGCACTGGGCTCAGCTGCTAGTCCTGGCTGGGCTGGGGAGGACTGGACTTTTTCTTCCCCTGCACAGAATCTGGGGGCATGTCACACCCACCCCCAGATTTCTCCCCCAGCTATAGGAAGCTCTGCAAACTCCCACCCCACCCTCACACTTCCTGCACCCATGGCTCCTCAGCTGCAGAGGGAGTGATCTCTGTACAGGGAGCTGCTCCCCCATCCACCCAACCCTTGTGCATCCAGACCCCCTCATATCCAGATTCTCCTGTGGAGCCTCAGCCCCCCTTCACCCAGAACCCCACCACAAGCCTCACTCCCCCTGCACCTGCACCATCCAAACAAGCTACCCACACCCAGATCCCCACCGTACCGAGCCCCAACCAGCTGTACTTGGATCCTCACCCCAATGAGCCCCACACCCCTAGCACCTGGACCCCCCCCACATCCAGACTCTCCTGTTAAGCCCCAACCACCTTCACCTGATCCCCCTGCAGAGTCCCATTACTGTTGCACCCAGAACCCCCACAACAAGCCCCCAATGCATCAAGATTCCCCCCTCACCCAGATTCCCCACTGAGCCGCCCACACCCAGATTGCCCCACACAGACCCCTCTCAACCCACTCCTGGACCCCCCACACTAAGCCCATCCACACTTGGATCCTGCCTTGCTGAGCCTGCCTGCCCACACCTGGTGCACCTGGCACGGAGGGGCAGGGCACTGGGGTGTTTCTGGGGCAGGCCCAGTTCTTGTGCTGTGTCAGGGTTGGGTGCAGCCTCACCACTGAGTCCGTGTCCTGGGGGGGAACAGCAGTGATCTCTCACTTCTGTGCAGCCAGTGGCCTGTGCTTCCCAACACCATGCTGGAGCTTCCATGTTCATTTGACAAATAAAATTTACATAATTGTGCAGAATTTTAAATATTGTGTGAAGAATTTTTAATTGTTTGACACAGAATTTTTAGGTGCAGAATGCTCTTGGGAGTAATTTTGGCAACTCATGTGGATGGAGCTTGGAACAGTATCCCCTCCCCTTTTCTTTTTTTGACTAATCATAACACAACTACAATACTGTCATCTCTTGGGTACAGAGCAATACTCACGGTGTCCTATACAAATTAAATATAAAAATACTTTCAGGTAATATTAGGGACATTGTTACAAATCTGCAGGCAGGCTCCCTTCTCTGCCCCTCAGCTGACTAAAAAGAGTCTCCTCTACAGGCTGGCAAAGAATTCTGGGGTATGCTTACAGTGAGCAGTTGGTCTCTGCTCATCTACAGGGGCAGAAGCTGTCTAAAGTTTTCAGGATGCAGTGAACTGAACCAAGACAGATGCATTACTTGCAAATTTCTGCATCAGTTTTCCAAAGAGCACCAACAACTTAAATGATGAATTAGCAAGTCCTGGTCTATTTCACAACACAGAAGTTTACATGCCAAACAGAAGTTAGATACTGGAAGTTTTGTATAAAATAAGTAGAGTATAAATACTGAAACAATTACACTGTATTTTAATTTAACTGCATATCGCTTACCTAGCTTTGGAAATACTATTAAGTATTCTGCATTGCACTGAGGACATGCAACTCGAGCTGTACTGTTTCCTCTTTGTTTTTCATCCACCCAACGCTGTAGACAAGTCTGGTGAACCCATTTTGTAGAGCCTCTACACCTGCAAGGTCTCACCCACTCCGCTGTTCGATCATCTTCATCGGTGGCAAAACACACCCAGCAACTTCTGTAATTAAACAAACACATATCAGACAAAAGTACCAATGTATATAAGCACTTACATGTAAAAATATTATCTATAAAGCAGTTTAAAAATCAAACAAACAAACAAACCAAACAAACCCTTGAACCTGGAGAGGGCAATTACACTTGTCACTCCTTGTATCACCAAGAACACCACTACTTCCTTTGCAGAGCAAACTTTTCCTATTAATGCAATAATGTTTCTGTCAGCAAAATATTAATTTTAAAATATTTTGGAATACTTAAGCATTATTAATTCAGTTTGATAATTGAGCAATTAGTCAATGTCAAAGTTGTAGATTCAAAATCTGAATCACTTGATAGATATTTGCAAAGTACATGTTCTTAATCCATGCCTCTACCCACCTCAGAACCACTGCAAAACACATGCTTTGCTGTCTGTTTTAATCAAAAACAGACAGCTATGCCAAAAGTACAGTCCTTGCAAAACAAACTCAAAACCACTGTGTGTTTGTGATGAAGACTAACACAAAGTGTAATGCATCATATTGGTATTAAACATCCAACAAGGAGAAGGGTTGAGGCATTTTAGTATGACAATATCCCACTTGTCTATCACCAAAATGTTACTTGGAACTTATAGAGCACTTCTCATCAAAGTATCTCAAATTATTTTACAAAGGGTGGGTTATTTACAGTTAGGCAAAATTAAGGCATGGAGAAGTTATGAAATCTGTATAGGAAGGAAGAGAACAAATTCCAGCCCCCGTTCTAACCACTAATGCACTTTGTCTTTAGGCATCTGGGATATAGTTTTCAAAATAATATGAAACATGGTTCTGGCTTAAAGTGTTTATAAAACTTCGAAATTAACAACTCCATGATTTGTTTCACACTGAATCAACTTTTGCTGCCTGATTTCATATATTAATTAATTTTAAAGGCAGAGTCTACAAATATTTCAGATTCCATGAGTAATTACCTGCTTGTTCACTATGTAGAAGTTTACTATTAAGAAATAATTGCAATAAGTCGCAAATCTTTCAGTGGCCTCATTAAAATTATGCCCCCATCATCTCAATTTTAAGAAGCACTATCATTGTCTAATTTGAGATATCCATGGTGTTCTCAAAACTTAAGCTCCAAAATTAGATTTTGAAAAAGAAATTTTGTTAAATGCTTCCTGTTGAACATGAGTGTTTTCAGGAAATGTTTTACTGCATATTGTTTAATTTAAACATCCTTCTGCTAAGTTTAGCACTCAAATATTGAGTGCCCAAGAACTAGAAAGGAAAAAATAATTAGTTTATATTGTCTAAACAGCTGAATGACATACCAAAGGTAAACACTAGTTAATGAGCAATGAAAGATAAGTTAATTTTAACAAGTTAGGATTTTAACATCTTAAGTTATTAAAACGGTTCTAATAAAGTATAATTAACTAGTGTCCCTTTAAACTGTATAAAACACATTAATTTTATTCAGCTGTTACTCACTTTTAATGTAACTACATTTTTATTGATATAATTACTTGCTCTGTGTGCTGAATGGCAGAGATTTTGTAGGAAAAAAACCCAGTCTTGATTACATAATTAAAGATTAATGCATATGCACAAGGGGTCTGAATTAAGGTTGCATAAATAACCTTATTTCTGGCATTTCCTAGCTTTTGAGTGCTTTCCTTTGCAACCTTAATGTTATTAACTAAGTTTTCAGTGTTTAAGCTAAAAAAATAAAATAAATTTCATCATGTGGTACCATACTAACCCCTAATATGGGTCCTGGGCAAGGCTGAGATCTTTATCCACAGTAAAGTCCTCTACTATTTGAATAAACAGCTGCAGTAAAAGTCTTATGTGTACAACTGCCACTAGAGGGGAATGGAGACACTCTGCCCATGAGATGCACAGCTATTTGCTAGACAGCAAAGGAACATTGACTCATGACTAATGGGTTCAATTCTAGGTTTTAGGTTATTATGGACTCTGTTCCTGTACAACCCTCCCCTTCCAGCTCCTGCCTCTTTTTCCTATCTCCCTATTGTGCCATATTTATAAAGCTTGACCTCAAATGTTGGATTTTTCCTCCCTGATTATTTCTTTATACAGAAAAACAGCCTTCAACACAAAGTTTTGATAGAGACTTATGGATTCCACATTAATTTATTTAAATGTTTTAAGAAATTATGTGTTTAGGCCATAACATTTTATATTAAACTCTGATTTCATTTTAAACAGGTTTAAAGAGAAAAGCATATAATTTAAACAAAATAAAAATCCAATTTCTCTTATTTTTTCAAAAACATCATTGCTTTTTAGATGCCCCGCTGTGCTGCCTGGGGAAGAGCCAGGGAAAGCATTGAAAGCAAAGGAGAAAGTCTCCCTGAGCTCAGTTTTGGTACCACAGCTGCCCTTGTTAGCTGGGAGGAGCAATTGCAGGGAAGAGCAATTGCAGGGAAACTCCTCCTCAGACCCCGAGGCCTGTGAGGTAGGTGCATGTGTCATTTTTATGGATTGTAGGAGCTGTGTGGTACTGAAGTATGCTCAGTACAGATGGAATCATAAAAAAATTTAGCTACCAAACAACTCTCCACGCTGCACGTATGAACTGAGATTTTTCAGAGACTCAGTCATAACCTGGACAAATTTTGAGGGTTTTTTTCTCCACTGAGATAGCAAAAAGTACGTCCCTGACGAAGGCAATCCTATGCTCCAAAGCACTTAGATGGATATAAGGCTTTTGGTTTTTAAATAAGCAAATATATAATTTTTCCTTAATCTTATTCTCAAATGGCTGAACCATTTTAGATTAAAAACTAGTCTGAGGCAGATATGCATAATAGGAAATTTCAGCTCAAACTGTTTAACTTTGGCAAAATTATAATTAACAAAAACCAGCATCTTTTAAGGGAAAATGTTGGGCTACCTTAACTATAGGTGTTGCTACCTGTGCCACCTATAATAAATTTCCTTCCACACTATTTTAAACATTTAGATTGTACTATTTGTATTTGCCAACTAAAATTTAACTTAAAAAGAACCATTCTCTTCTAAATGAATGAATTATATTAATGTTTTATTGGTGTGAGGAAAGAACTTGAGGTATTACACTTTTGCCTCCAAAATACAAAGCAAAGTACTGAAAATGTATAGTGCAAAAAAGAGATACTTTCAGTTCAATAAGAAAAACTATCATGTACATAAAGTAGTATTTTAAAACAGTGAATAAATGCTACTTCTATATTCCAACCAAACTAGAATTAAACCACTAGCGCACCTTAGCTATATCAGTCACTGCTGTCAGTTCTGCAGCTGAAGAGAAGTCATTTATCAAATGTTCCACACAGCAATTACCCCAACATCATATGGGTATCATTGCTTAAAGCAAAAAAGAACAGATTTAGAATAGTCAGCAGTTCCTAAATGTGCAGCTATTTGTACTCTGAAGGGCCACAGATTAATCATCAATGTAAGAAATCAAAAATCAATGTACTAATGCAAGATAATTATAAGCAGATGCCAGCTTCCCGAAGTTTGGTCTCAAAACAATTAAATAGGCAGATACTAAGTCACTTTTGCAGGTGAAATAACTTTAAAATATGTAAGTCTCTACTCTTCATTTCTTTATACTGCATTTACTTGGATCATACATTCAATATGTATTACAGATAGCATGCACGATACACCTTAACATAGTTTAATGCCACACCCAATTTGTCTGATCTTTGTATGTGATCCTGAACGGCTGGTTGAGCACCCAAGTAATAATGCCTGGTAAAGCCTTTAAAATGATAATTAACATCTGTGGCTTAGATCCAGATGTTTGGATAGATGGGGTTCATGTCACTGTCCTGTGTGTTTATCCAGATTAACCAATCCAACTTCTGAAAATTTTGCTCAGTTCATTCAATTTTCAAAAGAGAAAATTACAACCTGCCATAGTCTGCTACTTCCAACTTAGCATACTAGGTCATATTGCTTTTTGGGTAGAATCAGAATTAGGAAGTCAGACTCCTGCAAGTAAATCAGAAAAACCTTTTTTGCATGGATTTAGAAATAAAAAATGGGTAAAATGATGATCCAACCAAAGCTTTAGGACAGGGTAATATTTTTTAAAAGATTCCCTTCTTTTGAGTTGTTTTCAGTTTATGCACATACTTGTACATGCAAATTAGGTATCTGCACACAGACATGGCTGGATGCATCTGCATGCACTGATTTGCCACACAACTTACAGTAATCGGGGCCTGATAAATGCCTCAAGAGGTGGTACCTTTAATTGCGGGCTAGAATGCTTCAAGTTCAAATTTGACATACGGACTTGACTCGCACCCAATGCTGATTCTTTTTTTGCTGCAATAAGGTATATTGCTTTCCAAAGGTTATACCCAGCTCCCTTTGCTCATCCTTAAATTAAAGGTTCTATAGTATTTTTCAAAAAGCATACAAAATACGAAGGCTCTCCAGCTTAAGAATTTACCAGACCAAAAATGTAGTTAAGCTGGAGTTAAGGCTAACAACATGTCAGTGATTTAAGGATTAAGTACTGTTAAAACACTGTGGTTAAAAGCCAGTCATTAAAATCAAGGACAGTCAGACTAATCTTAACTTTAAAAGAAACCAAAGCATTTGAAGCTATGGAAAAGCAGTTAAATCACTCAAATCTTACTTCTGCCCCATACCTAATTAACACCCCCACCCCCTCCATTTTCTCCTCTTTATTCATATCTACTTTGTAACATGTTTTTGGATCCAGAACTGTAAGCGCTTTCAGGCGTCTTCCACATGCCAACTTCTGCCCCTAAATTACACCCATGGAAGTGTACCAAAGACAGGTTGCACAGAATAGACAAGATGCAGAATTTGGTCTGCAGAATCTATATTACTGATGTAATACCTGCAAAGCAAAGGACCCAGCTTGACATTCAGATTCTAGAAAAGTGTGCAGGGCAGGAAGTTATTAAAAAAAAATCTATTTTTTTCCTTTCTAAACTAAGCAAATATGGGCTGCAGTAGATAGAGACCACAAAGAACTCACAATGCTATTTTGTGACAAGGGCTGCTGTGTCACCCTTTTTTAGGTCTTTGGCCTTCTGTACACTTGCAAATTTCACAACTATAATACATCACTAGTGCAATTCCCTAGTAATAGCAATGGTGGAAGCTGTAAACAGAGGCAGGACACAGAGATTTTGTTCACCATGTTATATAACCATATTAAGTCTGAGCACTATCTCCACTTCAGCTTCCAGTATTGTTAAAACTGGTGGAGCTACACAGGTAGTGAATTATGGCTATGAAGCTTGCTCCGTCGGTACCGGGCAAATTAGTTGAAACAATAGTAAAGAATAAAATTGTCAGACACATAGAAAAACAAACTCTTGAGCAATAGTCAACATGGTTTCTGTAAAGGGAAATCGTGTCTTACTAATCTATTAGAGTTCTTTGAAGGGGTCAACAAACATGTGGACAAGGGGGATCCGGTGGACATAGTGTACTTAGATTTCCAGAAAGCCTTTGACAAGGTCCCTCACCAAAGGCTCTTACGTAAATTAAGCTGTCATGGGATAAAAGGAAAGGTCCTTTCATGGATTGAGAACTGGTTAAAGGACAGGGAACAAAGGGTAGGAATTAATGGTAAATTCTCAGAATGGAGAGGGGTAACTAGTGGTGTTCCCCAAGGGTCAGTCCTAGGACCAATCCTATTCAATTTATTCATAAATGATCTGGAGAAAGGGGTAAACAGTGAGGTGGCAAAGTTTGCAGATGATACTAAACTACTCAAGATAGTTAAGACCAAAGCAGATTGTGAAGAACTTCAAAAAGATCTCACAAAACTAAGTGATTGGGCAACAAAATGGCAAATGAAATTTAATGTGGATAAATGTAAAGTAATGCACATTGGAAAAAATAACCCCAACTATACATACAACATGATGGGGGCTAATTTAGCTACAACAAGTCAGGAAGAAGATCTTGGAGTTATCGTGGATAGTTCTCTGAAGATGTCCACGCAGTGTGCAGAGGCGGTCAAAAAAGCAAACAGGATGTTAGGAATCATTAAAAAGGGGTTAGAGAATAAGACTGAGAATATATTATTGCCCTTATATAAATCCATGGTACGCCCACATCTCGAATACTGTGTACAGATGTGGTCTCCTCACCTCAAAAAAGATATTCTAGCACTAGAAAAGGTTCAGAAAAGAGCAACTAAAATGATTAGGGGTTTAGAGAGGGTCCCATATGAGGAAAGATTAAAGAGGCTAGGACTCTTCAGTTTGGAAAAGAGAAGACTAAGGGGGGACATGATAGAGGTATATAAAATCATGAGTGATGTTGAGAAAGTGGATAAGGAAAAGTTATTTACTTATTCCCATAATACAAGAACTAGGGGTCACCAAATGAAATTAATAGGCAGCAGGTTTAAAACAAATAAAAGGAAGTTCTTCTTCACGCAGCGCACAGTCAACTTGTGGAACTCCTTACCTGAGGAGGTTGTGAAGGCTAGGACTATAACAATGTTTAAAAGGGGACTGGATAAATTCATGGTGGCTAAGTCCATAAATGGCTATTAGCCAGGATGGGTAAGAATGGTGTCCCTAGCCTCTGTTCGTCAGAGGATGGAGATGGATGGCAGGAGAGAGATCACTTGATCATTGCCTGTTAGGTTCACTCCCTCAGGGGCACCTGGCATTGGCCACTGTCGGTAGACAGATACTGGGCTAGATGGACCTTTGGTCTGACCCGGTACGGCCTTTCTTATGTTCTTATGTTATGTTCTTATGTTCCTGTCCATGCACTCTTGCAGTTTTTAGCCCTTATGCTTGAGAAGATAAGCACTGCATAGGTACACCTTGAAAAGGCTGTGTGTGGTCCTCAGTCTAAAGAAAGATATCTTGATACAGACATGCTAATTGTTTCTGTTCAACTCAATGGGGAATTAACTCTGAAGTATGACTTTGGCTGCTTCTGCACTTTTAAGGAAGACTGTTGCAGGCTCCATCAGCATTAATGCCACAAGCATTTTTATAGCCTTGTTGCCCTTATGTGCCCAAAGCAGGTCCAAGTGACAGGGTGATAAAAATGCCCCAAGTAAAAGGAACTACAATAGTCAAGCCACAAGATGACAAGAGACTGGGGGGAAGTGGTGAGACCACTATTAACAAGTAAAATCAGTGTGATTAAAACCTGTCAGACACATCTTAACCACTGACTGATGCATGGTGGCTGGTAAACAGGGAGTTATCAGCTTCGGCTGATAACTCCATTCACACAGTGAGACAAACCAAACACTTAACTATTCATAAAAATATTCTCTGACACTGCATTCTTCATAATATTTCTCTCTGGCCACCTGAAAGTAGAGTCAGAAATTCTATGAAGTAACCATCATTTATTGTAGATAACACCCTTCTGCTATCATAGACCACTGTTAGGAAAGTGGCATCTCCCTCCTATTAAATGCTGGATGAAGGAAAAGTCAAAATAACCACTTTACTCCTGCTTCTGCTTTTAAACAAAATCTGGATTTTATTCATAACAAGGAGAGAGTTGGCTCTAGGGATCAGATTGAATAATTGCTATAAGAGTATTAAAATGAAAAGTTAAGATTCCTACAGAACTGTTTTGCTTTCTTACAATGATAAAATTTAACCCTGACAGCAAGGAGTTGATTATATATGTGACTAATACAACAGAGACATAGGCTATTTCAATAAGGATTGTAACAGCAATACAGGAATTGAACCATTTCTTAGTTATCTGTGACCATACTGCAAAATCTATATGGAACTGGGCAAGCCATTCCATGGTTTCCTTGAAGAACAATGCAGCATTAATAGCTGCTTCTGGCTGAGAGTCTACACATCTGAAAATCCCTAAGGCCGTTTGCATCGTCTGGTCCAGAACATCCCCTGAAGTATCTGCATCTAAGAAAAAGTATCAGAGAGGTAGCCGTGTTAGTCTGGTTCTGTAAAAGCAGCAAATAATCCTGTGGCACCTTATAGACTAACAGACGTTTTGCAGCATGAGCTTTCGTGGGTGAATGCCCACTTCGTCGGATGCAAAAGTGGGCATTCACCCACGAAAGCTCATGCTGCAAAACGTCTGTTAGTCTATAAGGTGCCACAGGATTCTTTGCTGCATCTAAGAAAAAGGATTTAGTACAACTAACTAGAGAGGGATTTATATAAACAGTTGCTAGGTAGGATTCCCAAATTTCCTCACTCAATATTAGATTTTTGTCAGGCGCTATTTCAGCACTGCATGCTGCTCAATTGTTACCCCAACATCTTTTTGAAAATAAATATTTTTCTACTCTTGTCTTTCAGATACATAGGGAGAGCACTCTTTTCTGCCCAATGGTTCTTTCAGTCCTGGAAACCTATTTCGCCAGTACCAGTTCTCCTGAGACCAAAAATTCAGGGATTTCTGCCTCAGAGGCTAAAAAGTTTATTTGCCCTTTTTATGAGTCAGAAGATGGAAAAGTGGAGACTGGAATTTCTAGCAGTCCTGCTGGTAAAGCGATCCTCTAACAGAGACCAGCAGGCAACAGCAATCAGTGGAGCACCCAAGCCATGACAGAAACCACACATGGTCTTCTGAAGATAAAAGCGCCAGAGAACCTTATTCCTGTATTTGCTACTTCCTAGCAAGATAAAAGCCCGAGACCCACCACCCCATCCCCAAAAGATGTTGCTGCAGTCATGTAGCTCCTTCACCACTGGGATCTGCGAGTCATCCTTAGAAATCCAGTTTGGAGCTTTTATTCTTGATGAATGAAGTTCCACAGCAGAGCTGGGTAGTCCAGCTAAAGCTGTGGACTGCACTACTGCAAGATACCATCTAATCAAAGAAGTTTAAGGTCTATTCAAAATACTGACAAAACAAAATGTCAATGCAGTCCTGCAAAGTACCACTGCAACACCTATTGCATTAGTCATTAAATGAGTACTCTTTGGATGAAGCTCCATAGAGGTTTTACACTCAAAATATAATGGACTTTTTTTTTTCAATTAAAGAAGTTTTTTGCTTTTTCATATGGTAATAGAGCAACAATATATGCATCTTTTAAAAATGATTTTCTAGTTACTCCATCCAGTTTGCGAGGCAACTATTTAAACCATAAAAGACCTATGAAAAGAATCACGTAATATCCTTTAACCTTTAGCCAGTTATGAATAATGAACAACAATCCCTTGTATTCTGTCATCAGCTTTCTCTCTCTATTGACAGTGGCTGCAGGAGAAAGGGCTAAATAAAACCACTTGGTTCTTGCCAGATTTTCCATTTTCTTGTATTGAATAAAACATGACCTTGATCTTACTACTGAATCAGGTCACTACTCAGATAGCCAGCCTTTTTTATTTCAGGTTGTTAAGTGGAACAAATCATCATTTCTGACAAACTCAAACCTCTTTCCTTGATGCGCTCTACAAAATCAAAACCAAAACACTAACACTGTTTTGACTTAAAAAAAAATCAAGCCATATAATTATTTCAACCTTGGAGTTATGGTTAGAGCTACCTTCTGATTCTCTCCTATGCTTGTAAAAATCTCCAGTCTCAAAAGATCTTTGTCTTTTTTAATTCTTACTGGTCAAAATAGAATCTCACCAATTCAGTTCTCTGCAAAACAAACCTAAAACAAGTTGTTTTTAGGAAGAAAGTCTGTATGCAATAAAAAAACCTGGAGTGAGGGAAGAGCCCCTCAAACTCAAAGCTCCTATACCCCGAGCACCAAATAAACAATCCTCAAAGTCTGTTCCAATGTCACAAGCTAATTCTTGCTTAAGAGCAGTTTTCTTCAGAGCCAAGCAGTTCTTTAACACTAAGAAGGCCCCACATCCACCTGTACCATCTCCATTGCCAAGGGGGCTCCTCCAACATTAAGATCATCCCCTCACGAACATACTGCTCTCTGCAGGCAAGATGCTTTGACACAGTAGGTTACCACAACAGGTTCAATAATTGACAATTTCTAAGAATGGATCTCTCTACCAAGTCTGGTATATGTCTCTAGACCATCAAGTGGTCCAGAGATATATACACGGAGCACATCATGGGACACCGTCAGTACCAGGCCGAGTAATTGAGAACGCCAGTCAGGGAAATAACTCACTTCCTTCCTTCCTTGACGAACCAAGGGACGCACCCCACCCATCTACTTATTCACTACACAAATACTGACTTGGACTCTAAATAATTCTATGAGTGGCATACCCTAGATAACTTATCCACTGACGCTTTAAAAACGCCTGCACCCCCATCTGGGTCTATGCTGGTTATGTACTATGTATATATCTCAAGAACCTTGTAACCGACACTTGTAATCCCTCATAACCTAAGCCTGACCTCAGATGTACAATACCTTCCTCTTTAACTTGTGTACATTTGATTTTAAACATTAACTTTAATAAAAATTTTAAATCTGTTATATTGACCTAACCTCCGGCGTAGACAACACTGTCAATGTGAGAGCTTCTCCTGTCAACATACCTACTGCCTCTCACATAGGTGGATTAACTACACCAACAGCAGAAGCTCTCCTGTCGGTACAGTAGCATCTTCACTGAAGCGCTACAGTGGCAAGTTGCACTGGTGCAGCTGCACCGCTTCAGCACTGCACGTGAAGACAAGACCACAGGATTAGAGGCTTCCCAAACATTAAAGTTACAGACCTCCCTTGTTGGCATGAAAATATTTCTCTCTCTAAAAAGAAAATATTTAGCTGTTGTGGACATTTTTAAAAGGTTAACGCTAAGTAAAATTAATATTTAAATAATTCTTATTGTTGCTTTAACTAAATATAATACATTACATACTAAATAAATAATTACATTATTTGTATTATATTATGCAATCAACATAATTAAATTCAACACTTCTAAAACTGAAACATAAAATGTGGGGGATATTATTTGAAAAAAGTGTGTCTTATCAAGTAGTCAACTATGTAGATTTAGTGGAGTTTCCATGATTTGCATAGCATTAAGTTTTTGCTTTAAATGTACAATGTTTTTAAAAACAATGTGCTATATAAATACCATTAAGAAAAAAAGGAAGAACATTTTTCCTTTCTGGCAGCCCATGCTCCTAGAATGTAACTTTAATGGAGGTCCTGAAACAAATCCAGGAAAGTACACCTGAGGGACTTTTTAAAAAAAATTTCTTGGATGTCGAAACATAATTTAAGACAAACATTTAGAGGTTATTTACAACTAAGTTATTTTGTTATTTCTAAATTGCCTGTAATGATTAGGGTCCATCTACAAACTATAAAACAAATTACATGTTGTGGTTTAGAAGCTCGACTACAGTGAATAAAATGAAGAGAAGAAAGATTCACTTCTGCCGCCATTTCTTTCAAAGTAAACTTTCAGCTGCATGGTTATTCAGGTCTGGCTGGGAAGGTGATGGAGGCTCTAGTTGGGATCCAGCAACAGCTCCTGTGATAGGAGCCCTCTTAACATCTACCCTGGTTAGGGGAAGGAAGGTAACCATGGCATACATTTCTGTTCCTGAGAGAGACAAGAGTCCAGATGGTAAGAAGGGCAAAGTAGCCCATTATAATTGATAACATGACTGTTCCATATAAGTACCGTCTACTGGGTTTCTTCTGAGGAGCTAACCAGAGGCATCTAACCCATGGAAAATTACAGACAGGACACTTCTTAGCAAGGGTGGGTTACTAGCTGAGATTAAAAATCTTCCATCAGGCCCGGTGAAGCGCCCAGATTAAGTAGAGGAGCATTATTAGAGACCTTCAAGCAGAAACTATTTATTTTTCAGATTATAGGCAATTTTTGTCATGATTAAGCTACTATAGGTATTATTCACTAATTCTTAAACATCTTTAACTTTCTATCCATACCAGATTGATACTATATATATTTCCCCCCTTGAACTAACCTTGACTTCTCATGCTGCTATGGTTCTCCAATTACATTCAATTTATTTGCCAGATGTTCATCATTAATTGTAACAGATTATAATGCATAAAAAAAGTCACAAACTGCAATTATTTGGAGCTTCTAGAAAAAAAATATTCTTCATCATGCACTGTCACCATGACCTAAATTATATCTAATCTGGAAAGAAAATCAAAAGCCACTGAATCACTGATCAGTGGGTCAATAGATTCAGTACCCTGTTATGTTGGACCTGACATAGGAACACTAAAGTTAGAGCTTCTTCCATGTCTTGATCTGTGAGCTTGATCCAAGTGGCATTTTCAATCCACAAAAACCGTCCCTTCAGCTCTACATCAAATGGCTCAAACTCAAAGAAAACAGAATAGGAAAAAGGAGACCATCAAAGATATATGCAGGAAATCTGAACTCAAGCCCTCAAGTACTTGGAGTAATCACAGCTGTGATTTAATGATGAAATACCACTACAGTTTGAACAAAGATTAGACAACAGCTTCTTTAGACTATCAGAGTATTACTCTTAAACCAGGTCTACACTACAAACTTACATCAACTCAAGTTACGTCAGTATAGAGCTTCCGCAGTTAGTATATTGCTTGCATGCGTGCATACCTGGCTCCTTGTGTCGGCATTGTGCATACTCACTAGGAATGCTTGTGTAGATGCAGAGTGTGGTGTGCCATGGGTAGGCATCCCACTGTGCAACTTGCCACGGACTAGCGCATTGACTTGCAGGAAGTTTGACTATACATGATGAGGCTGAAACAAGTCACATGGGGTGACTAAGAGCATGAGGCCAACTTCCCATAATTATATCTGTATGCCATTATTTTTGTGCCTGTTTTCAAAAATCCCACAAACCTGCACAGCCCTCTTCGCTGTCTACCATCTCTGACAGAAGTATGAAGCCTGCATAGCTCTGCACTATTGTCATGAGAATTGCAAGCACAGGATGCATGATCCTTCAGTATTTGCTGAGCCGCAAGAACCACTGAATGAATGGGGAATATGACAATTCCTGGGAGGACAGATTGCTATGGGAGAACCAATTCAGCTGCAGATGGCGGAGCAATTCTTCTGTTCCCAAGCAACAAGCACTGACTAGTGGGATCGCATCATAATGCAGGTTTGGGATGACAAGCAGTGGCTGCAGAACTAGGCCCTGTGCTCATGGTCTGATGCAGTAGTGGCTTGCAGGACCTTACTGAACAGGTCATCCCAAGTCCTCTTCTTTCTCCTCCTCATCTGGTTCAGGCATTCCATGAGCATGGGGTGGGGGTGGGGGGAGAGACCATGAAGTCTGCAGTAGCAGCAACTGCAGATAAAACACACAGAGGTACCACTGTCAGAGTATTCACCAAGAAAGCAAAACTTACGATGCCAAACTAATTCTCCTTGGGATTGCTTGTGCACAACACTAGTCACAGCACCAGTCATGGTGAGTATGGGACTCCGGGTGTTGGAGAAACGAGGAGGGAATTGCTCAATTGCATGAATCTAGACGTATAGGGCAATTACATTGAGTACTGGCACTATTTTCCACAGGCAGTGGTGATTTTAGCTGATCTCTCACTCCTGAGGGTAACAAAGGCACAGAGAATACAGCTGCTGCTGGCATCCCAAAGCTGCCAAGGGCCATATGCTGCAGCCTGCATACTGCAATGGTGCCTGCTGAAGTCATCGCTGAGCAGTATGAGCAAGTGCCCTACCACAGGGAAAGAAATAAGGCAGCCTTCCACAGAAACCTTTGGGAGAGGACTGCAGAGTACCTCCATGCAAGTTTCATCGAGATCTCTCAAGAGGATTCAAGGGACATCCCGGTGTACATAAACAAATTGCTCTGTATGACCCCCCTCCCAACACCTGCATAAATGAAAAGCTGATAACACCTTAATCTCTCTTGGTTGTACCATTACTTCTTCTAGAACAAGTAAAGTAATTAAAAGTCAAAAGATGTGTCCTACTTACTTTGGAGGTACCATCCCTGTAACTATTTATTCCTTCCCCTCCACTGAGCTCACCTGTGCTTGACTGGACTGTGGTGGAGTCAAAAACGGGTCCTGGCTCCCCACGCAGATGGATTCCCCCTGCCCTGGTCATCTGATCCCCATATTTCTCTTCCTCATCTACCACCTCCTCATTCTTGCTGTTCATGGCAGGGGTCTGAGATTTGGGCTACTCAGAAATATCCATGGTGCCGTGGGTGTTTCCCCATTAAATAGGGCACGCAGCTCTTCATAAAAGCGGCAAGTGTGCAGCTTGGCACTGGATCGATTGTTGGTCTCCCTGGCCTTCTGATATGCTTGCCACAGCTCTCTGCTGCTGGTCCCATCATAGCTTTTATCCTGCATCCCCTGAGCAATCTGCTCACAGATGTTGAGGTTTCTATGGCTGGTTCAGAGCTGTGCCTGCATAGCCTCTTCTTCCCCACAGGCTCAGGTGATCCAGTATCTCCAGTCTACTCCAAGCTGGAGTGTAGCCAGCATGGTCAGCTGGGCAGTTGCACTCAACAATGGAGAGCTGCTAGATATGCTCACCAAGCCAGGCAATCAGAAAAAGGATTTTCAGAAATTCATGGGGCTTTAAGGGGAGGAGGGGCTTTGGGTCCATGTGACTTCCCGGGCAGTGGAATTCACAATGGTGACCACAACAGTCAGTGTGGGGCATTATGGAACAGCTGCTGGAGGAAAGTTAGGGTCGACATAAGTAATGAAATGTCTACATACACATGCACCGCTTGGGGAGGTGGTGTTACTATGTCAGGATAATGGGGTGCTTACAGCAGATCAATTTTAATCCAGATATGTGTACAACTAGGTTGTCGTAAGCTGCCTTGTGTTGACATAACTTTGTAGTGTAGACTAGGCCTTAGTCTGCAATCTGACTAGGAATGACTATCTTGGTTTACAGCCATTATTCTGTTAGCAAGGAGCTAACATAAGATATCAGATCCATTGAGAACAGCTTTGTTATAGTCCCAGTTCCTCCAAACTTCCAGTCAAAAGAGCGACAAGCAAAAATTATATCTGCTATGAAAGGTTTAATTTTCCATAGGAATAAAAGGTTGACTTTATTATTTTATCTATTAACTTCCTTTACCATTCATTAACTAAACTTACCCTTAGATATCTGGAGTTTAAAGAGATCACTGTCAAGATAGTATTGATTTTAAAAAAATATTTTAAAGATCTCTCTATACCCCCCCTCAACATCACACATGGCATCAGGTGTTGCTGCACTAATCCTACCCACTCCACCCTGGGTCATGTTAAAACTACACTTTGAACATTATTAGATATGGAAGCATTTACCCTCCATTACATGTGTGTGATGGGGTGGATTAGGCCCAGATGCCCCCTGCTGGAAGCCTCTTGGTCCTGCCATACTTGTCCCAGAAAACTGCAGGAAGACCAGGAGGACCCTATAAAAAGCAGTGCAAGAGATAAATGGTTCCTTGCTGGAGCTAGAGAAGTACAAGTGGTGCTCCCGGCTAGCCAAAGAGAACTCCAGTACAATGGACAGCTCAGTGCTAGTAGGGACTAGGGGAGTGAGGAAGAGCTCCTGGTTGCCATCTGGTCCTGAACTTAGAAGGGCCCTGAGCTAAAGGTAAGGTGTCAATCAAGGCTGGGGCCAAGGGGAAGTGGCCCAGGGAACCAAAAGCAGTTTTGCTAAAGGAACACAGCAGAACATGGCTGCTATTCTTAGGGTCTCTGGGCTGGGACCCAGAATAGTGGGTGAGCCCAGGTTCTCCCCCCCCACACACACACAGGCCAGTGGGGAAGGTTAACCCCCAGAAGTGGACTGAACTGTCAGGAGGCCTAGCTGGAGCCAGAACAAACCAAGAGGGTGAAACCAATTGCCTCCAGGGAGGAAGCCCTGGGGGTATGGCCCAATGCCAGGGCTGGGACTGGTTTAAAAACTGCAGACACACCCGACCAGAAAGGGGGAACTCATGAGAGGTGGGTGACATGCTGTTACAACATGTATTGTGTTATTGCAAGATATCAAATATTGAATTTTAGCTTAAATGGCACTGAATTATGTTTTGGGAAAACGCCCCTGCATATAATAAATAATAGATGGACATTACAAATGTAAGAAATAAAGGACAGGGCAACTGTTGGGTATGCTAACTTTGACTTTTAAAATCTTTTCAGAAATATAGCAGCAATAGAACTTAAACAATTGTTCTGACAAAAAACAAACCATAAAAGCCAGGAAATGCAAAGATAGATTCCATTAAATAATTCTGTGTTGCATTAGCTCAGATGACCCCAAGCTCTTTCAATAAAAAGTTTCCAATTTCATTTAGGTAGTGAAAGGATATACTCTCTGGACACAAAAAATATTTAACACAAATGCATTAAAAAGGGACATCAACTTACAAGCCAGACTTCTGATATGTTCTTTTTACCTGCTGTTACTGAGGGCAACTGGAGATCATTATAATTGAAAGATAATTAAAAAAACAAAACAGTGTTTACTTTTTCCATTTGACAACACTTTGTATATATAGTCTGTTTCACTAGCTTGTCTATATAGGGGAATCCACTCAGCATAAACTTTGCATATTTTTAAAAAAGCCTTTGACAGTTCATTCTGGAACGTCTTGAAGCGTTCTGGTATGCCAATAAAAAGTTAGCATCAAGACTTGATATCAAGGTGCAGCATGCACAGTTTCAAGTAAATGTGGACGTGGCTGAATGATTTAACAGACACTGGTGTCTCACAAGGATGCATTCTCTCACCTCTATTTGGCATTGCCTTTGACTTAGTTATGAGGAAAAGTTGTAACACAGATATCACAAAGCTAACAGTACACTAGAACACTTGGAAGAACTACGTCAGCAGCAAAACCTAAGTGACAGCTCAACCAACATGGAAGCAAAGACCAAAAGACCCTACAGCACGCAAAAAAGTCTGGGTCAATCAGTTATAAAAATCAAATACAAGTAGTACCCTAGAAACTCTCATCTCAAGCATTTTGCTAGAAGGTAAAGGAATACAAGAGGTGGGTCAATTCACATATCTTGGCAGTAACATGCAAGCCAACAAGAGATATCCAGAAGGAAATCATGTCACAAACAAAGTGGCATTCACCAGCTTAAACAAGATTTGGTCACAGCAATTCTACAACTTAAAGACCAACTACAAATCTTCATCTTATATATTATTTCCAGTTCAAGGTATAGATGTGAAAGCTGGATCCAAATGCCTCAGAAACACACTCGGTGTTAAATAGAAATGAATGTATAACACACACTGAGATTTGATACAGTTCAACAACGTATCTCCAAAATTATCCAGAAAGTGAGGGAAATATCTGTGTTAAGAATGAAGCAGGATCATCTGCCATGGCAAGCATGCCACTGGGCAGTTGGAGCAACATTAAGGGGTCAATCTAGTGAATGCCTCTGTCAAACAGTACAAAGGGAAAATGTATTTGACTTAACAGAGGACTTGCAAAGAGTGGCCCAGGATGGACAAGAATGGCGGAGTCTTGTTTGTATCCTAAGCCATGACTGACAGTGCAGGAAGGATTCAGATTGTCACATCTATGTTTTGAACGTAAGTTACTATGCAACAGTGCAATTTGTTTTTAATTAAGAAAATTTTTCTTCGTTTAAAAAAACTCTCACTAAATGCATTTTATTTATTAATATTTCTTTAATTTATAAAATGCAATGATTTGGTGTTTTTAGGGCAAGTGCACTCTGAATATTGGATAAATGGTAACAGCTAGTATGTCTGCTTCAGCCATGTGTGTCAGATTTAAATAAACATTGAAATAAAATATGAAAAATAGGTTCATCTGAGAATTGTCACTCTAGAGGGATACCAGAAATTCCTACCAGCCCCTAACTATAAACACTAAAATCTCATTTGTAAAGAGATTAAAAAACAAAAAAACACTGTTCTTAATTATCTACTGCTTACTATGTAGTGATCAAATACTTCAACACCAGAAATTCTGTACACAGAATATCCTATACTTATATATTCCTGCAATAGTGTACTTATTCAAAATCCATGCCTTGATATCAATGAGAAAAAGAAACAAATTGAAACCAGAAGTGATAATCGTACTCAAAGTGGACAAAAATTTAATTTAAATCAAGTTTTTAAAATACAGTAATATTTTTTTTTAAATAAGAATATTTAAAATTAAATTTGAAATGACAAACTATATTAAGGCCTACAGTTACTAAAATCTATCAATCATTTAAATTAAATAAAAAAAATAAGCAGTACAAGTTTGCTGCTAAAGTCAAACCACAGTGAAAATCACTGGCTAAACACCTGGAACCAGAGTTTGTTAAAGTGCTAAACCAGCTTTTGACAGAAGTAGCCTCTTCTGCAGGTACAGAGAGAATATTTTCTTCATTTCAGTTTATTCAGCCTGCTAGTGCCATGTAATGACTAGTTCATCCAAAGCTGAAAAACTGACTGGGAACTGAAAAAGTAGAAAAGCTTGTTTTCCTCTACCAATATATGAATAAAAATGAGGTGCGACAGGATGAGATCTATTATTCTAAAATTGTGAAGGAGATGGAGAACAGAAATAATCAGTTGAATTCATTAACCACAGATACTATTTTGTCTAAATCGGTTTTAGATGTAAAACATGTTTCCATAACTTATTTATTTAAATACTTAAAAAATAAAATAAAATGCTATTTTTGTGCATTTAATTGAATTCCAATTTCCACTCCCAAAGCAACTTAACATAAATGTCAAACAAACAAAAAACTCTAGTAAATAAGAAAAGCATCATTAACCATTTTCTATCATAATAATCCAAATAAATGTATGTTGAGCTATATAATTGCTTAAATAAATGTGGATTGATATAGTATCTCCTCCTGATCAGCAAAAAGTAAGGTCTATATTTAGCTACAAATCAACGAGAATCAACCTCTCTTTTAGGAAAATAACTAAGAAGTACAAAGGCAAAACAAGATATAAAATTTTTTTTTTATATCAAGATTTCCTGCTTGCTAATTTAAATCATGATTGAAAACTGATTAAATCCAGCCACCCTGATATGGTGTTAATTATAACAGTATTCATTCAGGTGATGTTATCATACACTAACACAGTGATTCTCAACTTTTTCCATACCAGCACACTCTTTTCCAACTACAGTACAACCTCACAGTTACGAACTGACCAGTCAACATACACCTCATTTGGAACCATAAGTATGCAATCAGGCAGCAGCAGAGAGGAGAAAGAGAAGGAAAAAATCAAAACAAAACACAAATACAGTACAATACTGTATTAAATGTAAACTGTTAGAGAAATAAAGGGAAAGTTTAAAAAAAGATCTGAAAGGTAAGGAAACTGTTTCTGTGATGGGTTTCAGAGTGGTAGCCGTGTTAGTCTGTATCAGCAAAAACAATGAGGAGTACTTGTGGCACCTTACAGACTAACAAATTTATTTGGGAATAAGCTTTCGTGGGCTAAAACCCACTTCATCAGATGCATGCAGTGGAAAATACAGTAGGAAAAGATTTTTATATATAAAAATATATATTAATTACACACACACACACACACACACACACACACAACATGAAAAAATGGGGGTTGCCATACCAACTCTAACAAGACTAATCAATTAAGGTGGGCTCTTTTTTTTTTCCTCCTGCTAACTTAGTGATAATCAGAATGGCCTATTTCAAACAGTTGACAAGAAGGTGTGAGTAACAGTAGGGGAAAAATTAGAATGGAAAATAGTTTTTAGTTTGTGTATGACCCATCCACTCCCAGTCTTTATTCAAGCCAAATTTAATGGTGTCCAGTTTGCAAATTAATTCCAGTCCTGCAGTTTCTCGTTGGAATCTGTTTGTGAAGTTTTGTTGTTGAAGAATTACAACTTTTAGGTCTGTAATTGAGTGTCCAAGGACGTTGAAGTGTTCGCCGACTGTTTTTTGAATGTTATAATTCTTGACGTCTGATTTGTGTCCATTTATTCTTTTGCGTAGAGACTGTCCGGTTTAGCCAATGTACATAGCAGAGGGGCATTGCTGGCACATGATGGAATATATCACATTGGTAGCTGTGCAGGTGAACGAGCCCCTGATGGTGTGGCTGATGTGATTAGGTCCTATGATGATGTCCCTTGAATAGGGTTTCATTTAAATTCAGAGGGTTAAAAGCAGCATTTAGCTGTATTAAGTCAATGTTCAGTTATAAATCTTTGAAAGAATAATCCTAACGTTTTGTTCAGAAGTTACGAACATTTCAGAACTACTAACAATCTCCATTCCCAAGGTGTTCGTAACTCTGAGGTTCTACTGTAGCTGGGTATCTACCCAAGAAACCCCTCCCATTTAACAACAAGACAAAGTAGAAGGAAAGGCTGGCTGTAACTCCCTTGACATTTGTTCATAATCCAATGCTGAAAACCCATGCACTCGTATATTTTGGTGCCAAATATTAAGGTTTCTCTTCTTGCTGACCACCATATAAAACATAATGAAAGCAATGACACGTATCTATATGACATTGGCAAGTACAATGTGTAGGAACGCTACCCTTCTCTGTGGCTTTTGTAACCTTTCTTCAATCAGAAAGAAATACCATTGATGTTATATACATGTCAGTCCCTCTAAATTCCCTTTTCGGCACCCTGCTGCATTCTCAATTAAATTCAAACTCTTCGAGGCTTACTCCTTCTTACCACTCTGTCATTTTCTCATACTTTCCTCTGTACCATCTTTCATGCTGCCTGTGTACTTAGAGCCCCTTCTCCCATCCTGGTTGCAAAAAAGGTGAGTTTCTGCTTGCTTTTTACCTTAGAAATATCTGGAGCATCAAGTCTAGTATTCCCTAGTTTTGCTGGAGGACTTCTTTGGGAAAGATATTGTCAGTGATGTGTATGGTGAGCTCATACATCTCGAGTCAACAGGTTGCATGTAAAATCTTTAACAAAGACATCCTCTTTCACCGAAGTGTTCATAAGGCATAGGAACTAACCAATATCATGGTCAGATTAAAAATCTCTTCCCCTTCAACTGTTCATCTTTAAGTCTCTTGTGATCTTTAACTTTAATTAGTTTTACATCTGCCACAAGCCTGATCTTCTCTAGGAAAATTACCTATTGCTGACAATGGATACAGTTGAACTGGTGCTGAACACGGTTTAACTGCAAATGCAGACCTGGGTGCTGAAACATTGCTGAACATGTTTGTTACTGACACTTGCCAATGGGTAATTTTTCTAGTGTAGGCAAAGCCCTAAAGAGTTTTCCATGATACACAAAACCTGAAAAAAACAAGCCAAAAATAGTTTTTACTTAGAAAAAAACATTTGTGCCTTCCAAATTCATAAAGCAGCAGCAAAATACACCAAAACTCATGTTTGTTTGGTTCCCCCCCCCCCATTTAAAGGTCACTATACCCATTTACCAGTCTAAGACCTCAGCTGTACCAGCTACCACCCATTACCTCCCATTAACACACTAGCCCACAACGGAGACCATGAGGCTGAGTGTAAAGCAATTCAGGTTGTTACCACCTTAAAAGAGGTGTTCACTGGAACAAGCTACACAGTTGTGATGT
Source organism: Mauremys mutica (assembly GCF_020497125.1). NCBI lineage: Eukaryota > Metazoa > Chordata > Testudines > Geoemydidae > Mauremys > Mauremys mutica. The sequence goes on from NC_059078.1 coordinate 98,872,711, forward strand.
GATATTACATCTGTATGTGGGGCTGCAATGAACCTCCAAAGTGTGTGTTTTAGATCTCGTGTACAACACTAAAGCACCAATTTTATCAGAAGCAAGATAAAAAAATACTAGTGTTATAAAGAGGGAAATCTAGAATAGAATTTAGAAGATACTGAAGTACAGATGGACACATTCCACTGTTTGATAACCTGCCCTGTTTTGGATTTGCAATGCTCTCCCAGATTTTTTTTTTTTTTAGGAATGTTCTTCCTCTCAGTCATTCTACCATCCTCTCCACACCTTTATTTTCTTCCTTGTCTCTTCTCTCCGTTACTTCTCCTATCCATGTTGTTGTTCACCTTGACATTGCTCCCTCTCAGTAGCTCCAAAATCCAACTCTTTCTTTCCCTTCCTGCTTCCAAAACCATTGGTAATCTCTTGTCTACATTACTGCAACCTCCTTGACAATCCCCTGCCTAGATTATAACCTTTTTCTCTCTGGCTGGCCTGACTTTAACTTTGCACTCTTCCATCCTACCAAAAATGCAGACACCAAATTTATCTGCTTTTCTCTTTCCCACTACACCACCCTCTTCCTTCTACAAACTCCTCATTCTCACCTTAAACGCTGCACACAGCTCTCCCCCTTCCTCACATAATTTAGTGTCCATCGCTCTTCTGATGGCAGCCTATATTTCACTAATTCCACTTTCCTTAAAGGTGACCTGTAAAGGAGACACACATTGGGTTTGTGCCCTATTTGCTTCCTTCTGATGAAGGCTTGACAGGTTCTCCACACCATAAATGGCATGGAGAAGATAACTAAGGAAGTGTTATTTACCCCTTCACATAGAACTAGGGTCACCAATGAAATTAATAGGCAGTAAGTTTAAAACAAACGTAAGGAAATACTTCCTCACACAACTTATAGTAAACCTGTGGAACTTATTGCCAGGGGATGTTGTGAAGGCCAAAAGTACAACTGAGTTCAAAAAAGAATTCAATACTGATGGACTTATCCTCCATGAACTTAACTATCAGCCAGAATGGTTAGAGACACAGCACCATGCTCTCAGTGTCCCTAAACCTCTGCCTGCTAAGATTGGATAACGGTGTGGATCACTCAAAAAAGTGCCCTGTTCTGTTACCGTCATCTGAAGCATCTGGCACCACCACTGTCAGAAGACAGGATACTTGGACTGGATGGACCACTGATCTGACCCAGTGTTGCCATTCTTATGCATCAGCTATCATCATAAAGCAACAACAAATGCACAAACCCATTTGCTTTCTTTTGCAGGTCATGTACTCCTCTTCTGCAGCCTTCTCCTACCTGCATCTCCAAACTTTCTTCCATGAGGCCTCCTATGCCTAAAGTGTCCTCTATAACCCTCACAAGTAATCCTCCTTTGCTTTTACATCCCTTCCCAAGTCTTTCTAGACACACATGTCTCACCATCAGCTTAGTACCTAAGCAACTCACAGGTACTGATTAATTTATCCTTACAACATCCCTTGTAAGATAGGAAAGTGCTATCACCACTATTTTATAGATAAGGTACTGAGGCCTACAGAGACATGTCTACACTAGCACTTTTGTCAGTCAGGGGTGTGAAAAAATACTCCCTGGGTAAGTTTCGCCAACAGAAGCACCAGTGTGGACAGCACTATGTAGGCAGGAGACATAGGCTTTGGCTACACTTACACTTCAAAGCGCTGCCGCGGCAGCGCTTTGAAGCGCTAAGTGTAGTCAAAGCGCCAGCGCTGGGAGAAAGCTCTCCCAGCGCTGTCCGTACTCCACCTCCCTGTGGGGAATAACGGACAGCACCCAGCGCTGGGGCTTTGACTACACTGGCACTTTGCAGCGCCGCAATTTGCAGCGCTGGAGAGGGTGTGTTTTCACACCCTGCTGCAGCGCTGCAAATTTGTAAGTGTAGCCAAGCCCATAGGTACACTGCTCACAGAGGGTGGTTTAATTATGCCAACAGGAGAACTCTCTCCCATCTGCATAGAGTGGCTATGGGAGACCTTACAGGGGTGCAGTTGTAACATCTGTAGTGTAGACATAGCCTGTAAGTGATTTATTCAAGGTGAGATAGGAAGTCTGTGGCATAGCCAGGAAGTATCTTGAATCCCAATACAGTGCTTTAACCAAAGGCAAACGTTCCTCCACGTCTTTCCATAGTCTTTCCCACAAGTCTCTCATGCTACCCTCATGGAATCAGAATAAACACTGTACAAAAACAAGTAATCCCACAAGTTTATTTTCCATAAACCTCCTGGTGCCTTATCTGATATCATCTCTCTGAGACTCATACATCACCTAGATGTGGTCTCCCTGAAGCGCCTGGTACACACCCAGGTGAAACAATCAAACACCGGTGACACAGAAGAGCTCCCCCACGTTCCCCTATATCTGTGTGGTTATCCCCACCACACGCACACTCCCCCGGCCCCCTCTGTCTCCCCACCACCCCGGGCATGGACGCACCCGCTCACACACACGCCCTCCTCTCTCCCTGTATCCATGTAGGTATCTATCTTATCACCCCCACCCACGCACCCTCTCTTCTCCGTACCTGTCCAGGGTCTGCTGCAGCGCCAAGCCCGTCTGGTCCGACATATTCTCCGGGTGCGGGGACCCCGGAGGCCCCGCTGCAGCAGCGGTATCAGGAGGAGTCGGCCTAATACAGGGCCCGAAGCCTGACACTAGCGCAGGGGACGCGGGGACCTCCCCCCGTGGCGCAGCTCCGCCAGGCCCTCCCGCAGCAGGCAGGGTGCAGGGTAGGCCGCTAAGGCGAGACAGTCCCTGAGTGAGATCCGGGCCGCAGGCTCCATCCGCTGCGCGGACTGAGCAAGCGGAAAGGGGGGCGGCACCTCTGTGAGGTAAGAGCCAGGCCGCCCCCTCCCGTGCGCGTCAGAGCGCTGGGGAAGGAGGGCCCCGGAGCACCATGGGAGATGTAGTCCCCGCGCCTGCCGCTACTGAGGGGATTTAAAGGCCCCCGGGGCGAGCGCCGCGGCTGCTGCTACCGTTCCCCGGTGTCGAGTGCGGGGCAGGTGGGCGCTGCTGCCTTCGGAGGGGGACGCGGCGGGATGGCCGCACTTGCTGCGGGAAAGGTCAGCACCCTGTCCCCTCTCCTTCCCCGCGGGGCCGCTCTCTTGCTAGCGCCTCCCTTCCCCGAGGGCCTGGGGGCGGGGAGGGGGAGAAGAGCCCTTTCACTCTCTTCCCTCCTAGTAAAGTGGCGGCTGTGTCCCAGTCCCCTCGCGGGCGCGTGTGTCACGCTCCGGGGCAGCGTGGGGATGGATCCTGGGGGGTAGATTATAGCCTCCCCCAAGTACTTCATTGTAAAGCTGCAGCCCTGCCCTGTCTCCTCGTCCCCAGGACACAAGAGCGTCCTCTCCGCCCCCAGTGTGACATAAACAGGTGCTGCTACTTAGTGTCTTGTCCTCCAAAGCAGCTTTTGCCCCCCCCCGCGAGATTCCCCCGTTCAGAAGAAAGAGGTCTCTGGTAAATCATGAGTAAGCGAGAGAGAGATTCGTGCTGAGTACCTGGCTTTTAGCTTAACAGGCTGCTGAGGCGGGTGGTGATTGACACGATTCAAGTGAAATTGCCAAATATTTGTTTCTTTATGGGGGTTTATTGCCAATAACAAATAAACACATGCACCCTTTGTTAATGTCTCCTCGTACTTCATTAAAGCCTTTCACTTAAAAGTCCTCATTAAGGGTATCCTTAAGTAAATAACTGAAGTGGGGCTTATTCAGCAAAACTCACCTTCCCTAGCTATACCAGGCACAAGGGACATGCCAAGAAGGAATATGGGAATAGTATGAATTTTCTTGTTTTGGCTTGTAGGCATACTTTCTCATGGAGGAAAAAATAACCCCTTTCTAAAAAGTCATCCTAGCATAATGTAATGTACATATTTCTCTAGATGAAGCTGTGATGCCATCTCTACATCTAAAAAATCTCACGGTTCTTCCTTCCTTACTGTCCTCCACTCTCATCTCTCACTTCTGTACTGATGTACGAAGATCCTACATTGTGTCACTTTGGCCTAGGGTAACCAGACATCCCAATGTTAAGGGGTTTGTCTTATATAGGCAACCTATTACCCTACCCCCTGAAAAAGAACGTATCCCGATTTTTCACACTTGCTATCTGATCACCCTACTTCGGCCAAGGAAGGGTTGATGCCATACTTTCCATGATGTTTGCCAGAGGTAGTTAATAAAGAGCAGTTTGAGGTGTTCTCATCCTTAGAATACCTATAGAGAGCATCCCTGCAACCTAAGTCTTGTTAGACAAGGAATGACCAACAGTGACTGGTACCTGGGCCATGTGATTGTCTTGTTATTTTGTGGCTATAATATACAGTAATAGTGTCTTAATATTTTACCAAAGCACGTCTCAAATTGTAAACATACAACTACACCACAATGCAGGCACTTCTGGGAGATTGCGGCAAAATGGCAACTTCTTGGTAGGAATTGGACACTGCACAGGTGGGGCTGAGGGGGGCGGGAAGAGGGAAAGTGAATTTTATTTAATCTTTTATTATGCTTATCACAAACTCTAAGAACATAACAATTTTAGTAAACCTAAAGTTTAACTAATACATAAATTAGAGAGAAAGATAAAAGCCCCTTTCACAGGAGCATCCCAAACATCTTGTAAGTTCTTTCATATTGTGGGCTTCTTTATATAATTACATAGCTCTGTCTCCTACAAATTTAGCTAAGGATGCTAGGGTACAGGTCAAAGGCCAACACACTATCAGTTGTATTACCTCACTAATATTAATTGTTTATTTTAACTTCTAGTTCTGTGGTAATAACACTTCCTAACATTAATTTAAATTAATTTTAAAAAGTTAAAGTGCTAGCTGTAGTGTGTATAGATATTGTTTAAGGCTATGATATGGCAAACATTTAAAATACTTGCATAACTTTACTCACGTGAGTAGTCCCTTTAACTTCAGTGGACATGTTTAACTAGTAAAGTTACACATGTATTTAAATGTTTACAGGCTCGGGCCAAGTTTTCCCGCACAGCTCTGTTAATGTATGTCATTTCAATAATATTTTATTGACATGAAAAGGGCTTCCACATCAGTCCTATCTTCTACTGCCTTGTTAATCTAGTACATAAATCTAGCCTGCTAGGGTAAGTCTGAAAACAATTTTGCAAGGCCCACACATTAATGTTACTAGCTTCTGTCCCCATTGATCACTTCACAATGCACAGAACAGGACTTTTTGAGAAGGGTCTATAAGCTGATTCTTTGGTGTCTCCCAAACTAAACAGATTTATTTTATGTAAAAAAGAGATCTTTGGATTACCACCAATTGTCTGTACTACGGTCTGTTTATACTTGTCAACAAACACCTTAAATAAATTTCTCTAAGCTTGAGGCCCCCTTTTATCTGAAGGTTTTGTATGCACCCTACTGAATTTTAGCTTACATCTCTTCTTCCAGTAAATTCACTATGGAATCTAAAGTAGCTAGCAATATTTATAGAAGAGTTCAGAACAGTTGTCTTATCTAATATGTGTAAGCTTGGGAGAAAGTGATATCTGTTACAGAAGTATGAAAAAAAGAGGATAAATAAAACTTTTATCTCATAACTCATAACTTATTTCTGTTATGATTTTGTACTAGCACTTATCACTGTAGAGATTGACTGGCATAGCAAAGGTCCTGGGGGACTTTGTGGAGTTTTTGACTCTTTTCCCTTCCTGGGTATAGGAAATTCTGATGGGGTAATGATGTGTGGTTTATTTGTTTGTTCGTTTTTGTCTGGTGGTAATCATTGTAAATGTCATTCTGGCTATGGTGGAAAAGCTTTATCAAAGAGCAAGGTATTCATAGATTATAAGGACTGTGAAGGAACCATTGTCTTAGGGATGTGCTTTTTTTTTAAAGTGGTACAAGCCCCAATGTGTGTGTAGTATATCAGAGGGGTAGCCGTGTTAGTCTGAATCTGTAAAAAGCGACAGAGTCTTGTGGCACCTTATAGACTGACAGACTTATTGGAGCATAAGCTTTTGTGGGTGCATCCAACGAAGTGGGTATTCACCCATGAAAGCTTATGCTACAATACGTCTGTCAGTCTATAAGGTGCCACAGGACTCTTTGTCGCTTTTAATGTGTCTGTAGTTACACTGGTGTAAAGGTACCTTATACTAATATAGCTTATTCACCTTCCTGTATGTGGGCATAGCTATACTGGTATAAAGCACTTTTATACCAATATAACTTCATCCACACTAGGGGGATTATACCATGTAACTGTCCTGTTATAACAATGAGGAGTACTTGTGGCAGCTTAGAGACATCAAGAATTATAACATTAAAAAAACAGTCGGAGAACACTTTAATCTCCCTGGACACTCAATAACAGACTTAAAAGTTGCAATTCTTCAACCAAAAAAACTTCAAAAACAGATTCCAATGAGAAACTGCAGAACTGGAATTAATTTGCTAACTGGACACCATCAAATTAAGCCTGAATAAAGACTGGGAGTGGATGGGTCACTACACAAACTAATTTCTCCCTACTGTTACTCACACCTTCTTGTCAACTGTTTGAAATGGGCCACTCTGATTACATTGGCCTCATTACCACTACAAAAGTGATTTTTCCTCCCTTGGTATTCTACTGTCGAGAATAGCCCACTTCCACCTTAACTGAATTGTCTCGTTAGCACTGACCACTCCCCCTTGGTAAGGCAACTCCTATCTTTTCATGTACTGTATATTTATACTTGCCCATTGTATTTTCCACTCCATGCATCTGATGAAGTGGGTTTTAGCCCACGAAAGCTTATGCCCAAATAAATTCCTTATTCTCTAAGGTGCCACAAGTACTCCTCGTTGTTTTTGCTGATACAGACTAACACAGCTACCACTCTGAAACCTGTCCTCCTGTTATAGTTAAGGCAATACAACTTTCTAGTGTCATAGTTTTCCCTTTCCTTTTTTACCTCTTTGAAAAATAGCAACACCTTCCTCATGAGCTTTCTATATTATATGCCATTCAATATACATACCACCTCTCTCTCTTTCTCTGTGTATATATATTTGAATATGTAAAATTTAATTTGTGATGTATATATTGAAAGTCTGCAAACATATTTTGTGTGTCAGAGTTAAGGTTGTTGGAAGGAACTTGCACACATCAGTATTTCAATGAATGGTATGTGTGAACAGTAAGAACAGAATATTTGTATGAATTGTCTTTACTAATATCTTTTAAATATTTAATGGTAAATTTGTAGTTGTGTTTTTCATAAGAGTTTTATATTATGTCAGCAATCTGAACTTACGGTTAACACATTTTAATGTGAGAATGTCCTTGCTTTTTTTAGAAGAAAACATTAGCAGTCTTGAAAGTTCTTAAATTATTTGGCATAGGAAATTATTTGAGTGCATAAATTTTCTGCAATACCAGGCTCCTACAGGTTTATGTAAAAAAACCTATGCACCAGATGAATATATTTCTCTAAAGCTCTTACCAAGCATCTGACATGAATTTTTTTCAATCTTCTGCTTCAATAAATGGGCAGAGGCTAGGAAAACTCTCTTAGATCTCAGCCTAGTTTGGGAGGACATACAAGGAAAACTGCTCATAGCATAGCCCCTGATCTTGCAAATGTATCCACATGTTTTGGACTTCTGCACTTGCACAGAGGTCATTGACTTCAATGGATCTCTGAATGGCAACAAGTGTCTGCCTTGGCGGATGCATTTGCAGAATTGGAGTCTAAATCCATGGAGCATTTTATGTGTTTAAAGAGCAGGTTTCCTTACATATATTCAAAATGTCAAGGAGCTGAATAAGGTAAAGATTACTTCATACTCTGCAGATTTTTCCAGAATTGAGGGTCTATATGGGCTGCCTCCCAATTGTTTTCATAAATATTTTCTCTGTTGTCTTTTCTAACATTAACAAAAGCCATTTCAACAGATAATTCTCATAACTTTTTATTGGAAAAAAACTATCTATGCTTGACATTTTGTTTAACTCTACGTTTACTTACAGATTTAAATGTAAAAGCAAAGCCATGAATAAGGAGTCCAAAACATTGATTTTTTTTTTTTACATTTCAGAAAGGAGTAATTTTTAACTGCTAAAATAATGAACACATTTACTTGTCACACCTAATACAATAATTAAAATGCCACTTGAAAAAGCTCAGTGTAATCTTAATGATGACACTGTTAACAACACATCCATAATGAAGTCTGTATAATATGATAGATACAAAACATGATGACATAGCAGAACTTTAATAGCAGTAAATCATGACTTGTAAACCCCTTAAGTTTTATTTGAAAGAGGAACAATGGAAGGAACAATGACCACTCAAATTTGGTCCAAATTCAGATTTAGTGAAAACAAGCTTTTGGCAACAAAAAAAAAAATTTAGGGGGTCACCAAAATATCAGTTACATGGGAACAACTTTTAATAGGGAGCAGAGCAGGGCTAAATTAAAAATGGTGACCTACAGATAAGACTGTAGTTCCTTAGCAATGTCCTTAGAGAGCATTCAGTGCCCTAGTAATTCAAATGTTACACCTTCAAGAATGAGGTTTGCTGTCAATTAGTTTAACAAATATTTGTGAGACTATAGAGGAATGCTGGGTATCAGAGTTCCTGGGTTCTCATCATGATCTGTATGTGGTCTAGTGGTTAGAGCAATGGCTACAGACCAGTTAGTCAAGCACATAGATTTGATGCATTCCTTCTGAAAGGCAGCAGAACAAGACTTGTGACCTGGATTTTGTTCACAGCTCAGTCTTGAAGTGATTTGTGCAACTTCTCAATTACCTTGTTTGAAAAATTAGGGAAATATTAGGTGCCTAGCTTTTAGGGTAGAGAGATGAGGTCATCATAGTAGTAAGGCTTATGAACAGCACTCAGGAGAAAAGGTGAAATCAGAACCCATGATCACCTGATTCCAGTCTCAGCTGAAGGATAGTCTTTGAGGAAGGGTTCTTCCTTGCTTTGTCACTTGAGATGTGGGCAGATGTGACACAGCTGCCTAAAGCCTGCATTCTGAGATGCACAACACTTGGCAGTGTGTATATCACTGCATTGCAAAACCCAAGTATTTGAAAATCATGAGGCAGAACCCAAAATATAATATTTAAAAATTGTGGGTTTTGCCTGTTGTCTAATTTCACCATCACCACCATGTCTTTTATGAGGAAGCTCCCATCCCCAATTTGTGTGTGATCAACCTGGGTCCATCTTCAATCTCAAATACATACAAAAATGCAGTTTCCATGTTCACTGCAAAGTAGGAACTTGCCTTCTCCTTTCCCTGTCATGGGGAGCTTTTATTGTAACCTCCTCTATCTCCCTCCCTAACAAGACAGGATAGGCAGCCACCCATACTCACATGTTTCCACCATACTCCTCCACCCAGTACCAGGTTTACAGTGGTGCCATGGAGCTGGGCCCATGCTCAGAAAGGGCCCTGGCCTGCTCTGCTTGCACTGTGCCCTGGACCCCGCTGACTCCCTCCCTCCCGCCACCCACCACTTGCTCCTCTCAGCCTGCCCGCTGGCCAGCCAAGGGCTCATCTCCCCCTGACCCCACCGCCGGCTTCTCTGCCCCCTGGCTGGACCCCAGTGCATCTCCGGCTCCTGGCAGTCTCTGCTTCCTTACTCTGGGGCCCGAGCCCCTCATGTCATGCTCCGTTGCTCCCCTGGGGCCCCACAAATATGTTTGGTGCCAGGCCCACAAAAGGTTAATCTGGCCCTGCCTCTGCCTGTCTCTTTATGTACGGTAGTCCCCCCAGACACATGCATTTCCCTTCCTCTCCTCTCACTGTCTCCTACTCATTGCATTTTCCCTCTCTGCCATGCCATATTCCACTACAAACCTCCTCAGTTTGCTTCTGGCTCCCCTCACCTTCCTCTGATCACTCAGTTTCCATCCTGTTTCCTAGCATAGTCCTCTTCCCTGCTGCTGCCAGAGCCCCATTCACTGCACTTCCATGTTCTGTCCCCTGTTCAGCCCTCAGCTGGTGACTGGAGGCCCATCTTCTTCCCTGAGGGCAGCCATGCTTCAGCCCAATTGGAAATAACAGGAAACTGTGTCTCTCTTTTCTGGGAGTAGACTCACTATCCCCTACAGAAGTTAGAGAGATGACTGCCATCTTACTGAGGATAGCCCGTGGCTTCTGTCCTAGAGATAGTAATTGAAGATGGCAGCTATTTTGGCTAAGGGAAAAATTTCAAACTGGAAGGCAAAAATAAAAAATCGAGAATCTTTATTTTTAAAAAAAAATGGCAGCACCGAGTGAGCCCCAAATTAGGCCCTATGGTTTTTAAGTTGACAGCGTACACTAAGACAATACAGGTAGTAGAAAATTAAATTACTTTGTAACAAACTTATTTTGACTTTAAAAAGACACTTTGATAAAGTACCTCTGTTAGATAATAAAGGAATATTTAGGGATCAGTAATGAACAGTGACCAGTATAACTTCTAATAAGGACCCAGAAGAGGGGCTGAATAGCAAAGTGACCATATTCTAGTGGAATCATTTTGTTTAGTCAAAAGTAGGAAGAATCGAGAAATTTGAGAGATCTAACACAGCAGTTAACATTTAATATTCACAAAGGGGAGATAATTCAGCATAAGTAATATTTAAAATAACACCTGACAGAGGAGGTCATTCAGTCATTCATACGTACTTTGTCCCATAATTAAGACATAGCACCAGATTCATTTTAAGTTTATTTTTAATGTAGATTTTTCTATTCAACAAAACTCAGTGCCTCATAATATATTATTATATTTCTACTAGCTTTAGTAAGCTAAAATGCCTTTGTATATAAATAAGAACAGTATCTGTAGTTACATAGCTAGGATCAAATTACAAATGTGGGAATAAATTGCATTAAATACAAGGTATAAACTGACTGAGATCAAGAAGGCACTTTTCTCATAATAAAATATTGCAAAATTAGGTCCAGTTTATTTTTTCACCCTAATGATCCTTTTATTGGGAGACGGACCTTCGGCACCCAGATTCTGTCATCGTCTTATGGTGGGCTTTCCCCACTTTTCCTGATTACTGTATCTGGGAAGGGAACATAGATAATATTCAGGTTGCCTGGACCCTCCTCCTCCATCTTCTTGGCTGACCTGCAGAGTGAAGCTGTCATCATGGGAGACCTGAATGGGTTTAGGCTGCTGCCTCTTCAAAATGGAACTTTCACTTTCAAGTCATACATATGTTGACTGGGCTGCCTGACATCAGAGTTCAAATGGGAATCCTTACAAAATATCTAAGACAGAATTCCATGGCTACTAGAGAAAATTACATCAGTTACTTCAATTTAGGAACATTTCCATGAGCTAGAAGCTGCAGTGGTGGCTTTCACCTGAATAGAGTCCAAAATGTTGTGAACGTCATACTTCTGAACTTGTATTGTCATGAGGATTTGGTGGGGTGCAGGAAGTGGATGGGATGACAGAGGCTGATTGGGCCATCAGAAGATATGAGAGGAGTTCAGCTCTCCAGACATCTGATGGAGAAGAAAGGCTATTGGGTGAGGAGGAGATAGTGTATTGGTAGATAATGTATTGCAGTTGTTGCCGATATTCAGGGACATACAAGGGATAATACAGATAAATCCTGACTGCTATCTGTGAGAATAGGAGCAGTGTATATAATTATTTTAAAAGCTTGGAAATTAACACCAAAAAGGTTTTGGCCCAGTCAGGTGTATCAGGGCTCTGATCCATCAGTCCTCAAGGTTGCAGGGAGCTATTTTAGCTCCAAGTGCAAGTTAAACCACTCTAGAGTTTGCTCTTGCTTGAGTTGTCTTGGAACAGCTCCCCAGAGGCAGTAACACTGGTCTGGCCATATCCTTTTTTGCTCTGGCACTCTGCCCATTTGATGGTGGAGTGGCATAGAGTCAGTATAACCAGTTCTATGCTAGTCAGATTCCCTGTTCAAAAGAATCCTCAGATGCCCTACTAAAGCAGCTTCCTGGCCCATTTGTGCAATCAGAGTGGCAGCAAAGAGTCTAGGAACAGATGCTGAAAATCTGGTCATTACAGCTTTGACTTACAGTTCCTAGACTGCATAGCCCACCAACTCAAACTGTAAAAAGCAAAGAAATAAGCAGTTAAGTCCCTTGACACCTCAGCTACAATTCCACTAATTTCTCCTTCTTAGGTTTAACTGTCTCTCTTCCAACCATTGCTCATATATCTCCAGCCTCTGTTGAACAACCAGTGTGCAGCCACATGCATTAATGTTCACACAATGCAGATTTAAATTTTGTAATTAAAACTAATTATTAACAATGATCACATGTTAATATAACTTTTCCTGACACGGTAGGAAAATATATTGTAGCCAACATTTCCAATCTGACACATTATCTCAAACAACATACAGAACTACACAGAATGCAATTTATGAAAGTCACAACAGCGTTATATTAATAATCAAAACACTGGAACATATAATCAATTCATATGGTTTGAGGATGCATATTGCTCTCTGAAGAGCTGTAGAGATGTGGGTGGTGGAAGGGAGGGTAGTGGAGGAGGAACTGCTGACTGATGTGCAGATGGAGTGTTAAATTAATTAACTGCTTGTTTACCCTCTTTTTTGTAGCTTGCATTGATAGGATATTCTGTCTAGTAACATAAACTCAATGTTGATGACTTTCTCCTGTGGGAATCTACCTGGGGCATTTATATAGCACCAGTAACCATAATATGTAGATGTTGATCTTAATTTACTTTTAAAATCTCACAAAACCTAAGTTATACCCAGATGATGTAAGACTATATTTTATCAAGAATATTGTGACTGTAATATAAAACATTTACTTCAGCTAAGAAACATTGTAACTAATATTAAAAAGTAGTGTCTTCTCTTTTCATAGTGGAAGTCAGGTTGTGATTTTGCACTAGAATAGTTTAATTAACTAGCTAGTGACTAACATTTAATTTATTATTTTGGGTAGCTATATTTGATCTGTTTTATCTTGATTTACACATCAGTCAGACGGCTGGAGGCTTTCCTTGTAACTTCGATTTCCAGATCAATGTATCCCACCAGTTTTTCTTCTGAAAGCTAATGATTTTGGGCTGCATTAATTTTAAATGTAATCCGGGTTGCAACGACTTCCCCCTGGAGAATGGATGTATTTGATCTCGCCTCCTTTCAGTACTGTAGTTCTCACAACATGCAGAAGTCAATAGCTGTCTGTGGAAAATACTTCAATCCCCATAGTTCCTTGGGTGAGCATGCGCCATAAGCTTGCAGTTGTCAAAGTGCTCTTGCCAGAGCGGTCGCCTATTTGTTATATAGCAAACCCGAAAGGAGAAAATAAATACTGTCATTGTATTGATCTTTAAATACAGAACACTCAAAGGTAACTGTTCCTAAGGAATTTCTGCGTTGACTGCTTGGGTTACTGCATACGAACGGAGCTGGTATTGTTATGGGGATATAGATTTGCTATACTGGACTGTAAATTTGCACAAATACTTATACCAGCAATAATCAAGAGGCACCGCATATTAGCCCAATATTAGACATTGGTTGGCCCGTCTTTCAAAGTCATTTATTATCCAGTGTTTCTCCATTCAGACTGGCTTCATTCATTAAAGGTAGGTCTTGACCTTGACAAGAGGGTTGAATTTGTGCTGAAATTTTATCTTTAAGGAGTAATGGAAAACGGATGTGGATTACTATCCTCAGGATAAAGTTAATATACAAATAACTAAGTCAAGATATGTATCTGAAACAACTGCTGGGGTAGCCACTGTACGATTACTTGGTGAGTTAGTGAATCAAGTACACTTTATTGAAGGCAGGATTTTAACCTTTCAATTGTTTTTTTGTAGAACATAACTTTCTAAATGGGTGCATCAAAAAGCAAGGAAGGATTATAGGTGTTGTCTGTTTTTTCCCTTTCTCCTATGGAATCCCCAGCAATTTTGTATAGTTCTAACAGTTATGGTGATTTTGATAGAAATTCAGCTAATGGAAAGCTACACGAAGCCTGGGATCTTGTGGCTTGCTGCAGTACGGCTTTAAACTGCCTCGAAAGGTTTCCTGCAAACCGCCCCCCCCTCCCCCAGCAGCATCAGCATTAGCAGCGGAGCTGCGTGATACAGATGCAATAGTTTACTCCTTTCTTCCAAGGAATTTGGCTTAATGCTGTCTCACTATATGGACTGTTAAGTCATAATTGTTGGACTTGCTTATTTGAATAGAGAATAAAATAAACAGAAAATGTAACGTAACTGGTAGCAGAACCTGTCCTGTCAATTATCTCTAAAGCAAAAGCGTGTGTATGTGTATATTGTGTGAATAAAATATAGAGTTTGAACTAGATGGAAACAGCTAGTATTTAAATAATCTTTGTAAAGTGCAATCTTAAACGAAAGCCATGGATCATATAAAAATGGCTAATATAATAAATTAAACTTTGTCTTCACACTCCTTGACACCCTTCCTAACTAGCTGTTTAATTTGACATCACGTTATTTTGCTGCAATTAAATAGCAATTTACAAGTCAAGTGATTTTTAGAAATACAAACGCCATATGGTTAGAACAATTAAAAAACGTGCTTAGGTGTTCAGAGATGCTTACTTTTATTGACATGGCTACTTGATTAAAATTAGTCATAAATTAATAGGCTTATTTAAAATATTGTCAGGAACTTTTTTGTGTGTGTGGCCTCTTTAATTGTAAATACATCTGCGAAATTTGGGGGTGGTTGCTCTGATAGTTTCTTGCAGAGGTGGAGGAATAGCGAAAGCATATACCTTACTTTGGTACTGAGTTTTAAAATAAGATTAACATTTGTATTACTTGACCTGATGTATTTTATAAGAAGTACCTTTCTAATAGGTATAGGACTTGCTCACACTACATAAATTTAATTTCATAAGGTTTTAACTTGTTTATATTTAGTGATTGACTTGTAAATTGCATCTTTAAATCATTCAGTCCCTTTCATATGGAAGAAAGGTGGTTTTTTAAATGTGTGCGTGTATACATTAAATGTTTTGATTCGCCCCACTTTTTAAATTTTGTGTTAAAAGGAACAGAGACTTTAGTATTTAAAATACTAACTCCAAGCTCTGCTTATAATTTTGGCCTGAGATCTTAAAAGTATTCTATTCTGCAGATTTCACATATATAGTCCTGTCTGTAGTGAGTATATCAGATATACACAAGGAAGGGACTGTCCTAGGATGCAAAAACCCTGTTTTATAGAGAAGTGAAAAATCTTAAGGTCATCAGAGGCAAATACAACCTTGTTTTGTTTTTCAATCAGAGTTGATGCTTATGCATCTGGCCAAACAGTAAACTGTCAGAAAAGAAAAGGCCAGTAAATGATGTGCAGCTAAGAACGTCTTCTATTATCAGCTCAAGATTCTGAGCATGTTCTCTGGTGTTAAATGGAATAATTGAAAACCTGTTTGTTAATTAAGGGAAATGGGCATCCTGCTCCTTTAAAGGTCTCCTCGTATGGAAAGGGGTGGAGGAGAGTAAAGGCTGGTGTCTTTTTAACCTTGCTGAAGGACGCAGCGGTATTTATTGACGTATGCAAATAACTGGGGAGGAGGAGGAGGGTGCTTGGAAAAACAGGAACCAGAATCAGTTTCTCATTGCAGGGTGAGAGCTCTGAGTTCCGGTGTAAGAGAAAAGAGACGTGGCGAAATTGCTGTATATCTCTGCCCTATAAGCACATCTCTCATTTAGATTGAAAGGAATCAAGGCATCAGAAAGGGTGAAGCCTCTTAAAATATATTGGAAGGCAAGCTAGCACGAGCACACTGATTAAACATTGCATACTCCTAAATGGGGGAGGAGGGGGAATTACGGATTTGCCTTGCAACTAGCAATGGCACGGGATTTTAGCAAGCAAAATACCAAAGCAGTGCGGCTAGTGGTATGAATGAGAATAATAACCTGTCTTTGTGTTTTCCCCCCTCACCCCCCACCACTGTTTCAGCTGCACAAACCATGCAGGATGATTTACTGATGGACAAAAGCAAAGCCCAGCCCCAGCAGCAGCGGCAGCAGCAGCAGCAAGATCCAAACGCAGCAGAAACCCCTTCTACACCCATCTCATCAGAGACGTCTAAACCGGAGGACAGCAGCCCAGTGACTAGTATCGGCACAGCAACTTCTGTCCAAAATAGCAAGGAGAAGATGCAGATGGAGTCCCCCATTTTGCCTGGCTTAAGTTTTCACCAGCCTCAGCAGGAACCTACACCCGGCACCTCCTTGTCTCCGTCTTTCGGCAGCACCTGGTCTACAGGGACCACAAACACAGTGGATGATAGCTTTTTCCAAGGGATTACCCCAGTCAATGGCACAATGCTTTTCCAGAATTTCCCTCACCATGTCAACCCTGTGTTTGGTGGCACTTTCTCTCCCCAGATCGGCCTAGCTCAGACTCAGCACCACCACCATCAGCAGCAGCAAGCCCAACAGCAGCAGCAAAGGAGATCACCTGTGAGTCCCAATCAGGCACCTTTTGCCCAGAGAAATGCTGCTTACAGCCATCAGCCCATTATGACCAGCAAACCGTCTTCCTCCTCTGCCTCTTCCTCTTCCTCCTCCAGCTGGAATAACCACCAAAATGCAGCCTGGAGTACACCTTCCAACCCCTGGGGTGGGTTGCAAGCTGGCAGGGACCCTCGAAGGGCAGTAGGAGTGGGGGTTGGGGTAGGAGTGGGGGTTGGGGTGCCTTCCCCCCTCAATCCTATTTCACCCCTCAAAAAACCTTTCTCCAGCAATGTCATTGCTCCTCCGAAGTTCCCACGGGCTCCACCCTTAACCCCCAAATCCTGGATGGAGGACAATGCCTTCAGGACCGACAATGGCAACAGTCTGTTGCCTTTTCAGGTAATGTCTTAATGCACCTTTTGCACTGGTGACAGATATCTTGATGTTTTGTTTAAGGTGTACTCTGCACCAATATCTCATCTAGAAGGCAACATGTCATTTTCACCTTCCTCATAGCTCATGAGTATTTACCTCTTCTGAAATCGTACTGGCTTCTCTCAGAAATTGACACCCAGATCCAAAATCTTGAGTATGGACAATAGCCCTATTTTTCTTCTAATTTAACTTTTTAAAATTACTGCAGGGGCTTTTAACATTAGAAAGCTGGTTGATTTCAGGGAACATACTTTCTATAGATTTTATATTGCATTCCTGTGGATGATCAATGTGTGTATTTAACTTGTATAGTATTTGCAAAAATCCTAAATTAAATTAAATGGTGAGGAATATGGGGCTGCTATTGTGTATAATAGCTGGCTTCAGATTTCTAACTAGAAGGGTGATTTTAAACAAAGATGCTTCTGAACCTGATATGCAGCTATTTACTTTTCACCATTAAAGAGGTTAATACTTATTGTTGAGCTGTGATTTAAGAAGGACTGTATTTACATAATGTATGCAATCAAATGTTGAAACTTATCAAATGTGTAATCCAGTGTTGCATCCAGGGTGTAGGTTTTTGGTACATCTAGAGGCAGCATAGGTGTGTACAGAAGGAGTGCTGTATCTGTTTTTTTTTTCTAATAAGGAGATCTCTATTCAAATTGACATGATTTAGAAATGGTAGGGCAATATTGATTATTTTGTAAAATAAACCATGTTATGCATTCAGTATATTTGCAGAGAAAAGAGACAATAGGACACGACCTTCAGAGCCATATTGCAATGGAGTCTATTTACTAGCTACATAGCTCTGAAATATTTAAAGCTGCAGTGTCCTTCGCCAGTTTGGTATTTAAGATGACAAGGCGGATAAATTACAATCAAAACTGAGGGAAATAGAAGCTCTGCAATTTTAATGTCGAGTGAGGCTTGTCTTGGTGTTAAATACCTTTTTAAAGTGAAATAAATTAGAGTAGGCACTCTCACGTGTATCTGCATGAGATGAAAAGAATACCCCTTTGTGCCAGTTATCATTTCCAGTCTCAGATCAATTGGAATGCTTCTGTTTTACAATATTAAGTGATATGTATGCTTTTGCTTTAGAGAGACACTTTCTCAGAAGTTACAAACTGCTAAGTCTTTAACATATTATTGGTAATAATAGGAATGATGTTTAGATTGATACTTTGTGTTAGAAATGTAGGAAATAAGTAAAAAAGCTGATCAGCTTTAATGGCTATTACTAGTCTAAGAAATATGCATTCCTTTGCAGTTTCTGGCATTCAAATAGTGATGTTAAAGTGAGCCTTGAGACTTCATTTTGCTGCTTCATTCTGTTTAAAGGTAGACTTGCTAATTTCTTATTGGCTACCTTCAGTGGAGGAGGAACAGGTTTTATTGAGCTGCTGTCACTGTCTCTGTAGCATCAAAGAGTAAGCAACTCTTGAGACATTCTTTTCCCTGCTGAAGTTGTTACATCACCATGTTCTGAACAATATGATAGGTTAACTGACATTAGCTAGCTTTCACCTATTCCTAAGGTGACTAGTAGATGCATCCAAACTGGTACCCACATTTAAGTTCTCTAAAAATAAGATTTTACAAAATCTAAGACCAATGGCAGTATTTATGTGGTTTTAGTTGTGGTAATTCTAATGGGGAGTGTCTTTTATAAATATACATTCTCCTGTAGTATTTACAACCCAGGCATAAGCAGTATTGTGCTAGTGCAGAAGTACCAAAAGTGAAAATTACTAGAAAATGCCATATATTCAACTTCTCGTTCAGAAACAGGGAGCAGACAGCATATGTAGTGAAAAGTTAATTAGATTTTTAAAATTCAGTTTTGAAAGTCTAGGTGTTGTAACATAGGTCAGAAAAATTTACTTTCTTCAACATGAATTTTAACCTGCTAGTGGCCTATTAAACTAAAAACAAATATGTGCCAGTGACTACTTTTATGGCCAGGTGAAATATGAGCCTCAAATTTTTTTCTAGTTGTCACAATGACCTTTTATAACACAAAATCTTGAGTTTTGCTTGAGGTAGTCCCCTGGATTAACAATTATTATTCCTGTCTGTGTCATTTTTTCATCATTACTACACAGAATTTGCTGGAGAAGGAATCTTGTAACCGTAACATGGATTATATAGACAATTGGACAATTGTCTGGTTTTTATGTTTGCATAATTAAATTTCAGTTTCTTTTTTGTAGTGTAGTGGCAGTTTATTTTAACATCTGTTGCCTGGCATTTTGTCTTAGAAAAGTTGGGCAATGTGTTGGCACATGAAGGTTTGCTTATCGGCATTATCAAATAATTCTGGCAGGTTCATCAGTCTGTTAACCTGACCAAAGTAATTAAGGTTTTTTGTTGATTACAATGGTATCTTGCTAAACACTCTCTCTCAATATGTTTGAGTGCATTAGTTAACCACTTTTACTATCTCATGTAATTTCCCCATGTTGAAATTTTGTAAATTGTAGACATATAACATATAAAGCAATGTTTTAAACACCCATATTTGCCTAACTATTTATTGTTTGAGTCACATTGCTGTATCTTGCACTTCACAAACATTATGAACGAGGTCATTGCTCCGCGGAACTCAGTTTTGTTCAGACAACCTAGTTGAAGGATTAAAAAGTCAAAGGAGTTCTGGGAACATGTGAATTGTGACCAGTTTTGAGAGGCAAGTAAAAGATGCTTTGAAGGAGAAGGTTGTTCCTACCATAAGGGGCATTGCTATAAATAAAACAAAGGTGGAAAGCTGAAAGCAGAAGATGTAAACAAAAAAAATTGAAACAGGACTGAGTAAAACACAAAAAATAAGATGAGAGAATAAGAGAAGACGAGCAGATGTGGGGTGAGGACAGATATATAGAGCCTACAAAGTGTTGATGGGGAACTTTTACTATATTCTGAAGATAGTGAAGGGATTCAAAGAGGTAGGGTCTGATGAGGGAATAGAGGAAGACGATTGTCAGAATACTTAATAGTATCATTTTAACAAATTAGTGGAAGAGTCATTTCTCAGAAGTAGAGCAGTTTCAGCAGACAAAATATTCTGATGACCCTTCTGATTTCTTCATTGTGCTTTTGATACATGTAAAAATACACAATTACAAGTTATACATATATGTATACAAAATATAACATAACATTTTGCTTCTGCTGTGTGTGTATGTGTATATATAAAAACAATTATGTGTATAAAAAAATTAGATGCTTGTGTGTGTGTGTGTGTGTATATGTGTATAAAACAATTGGATGCGTGTGTGTGTGTATATATATATCTAATAAACAATTAGATGCTTGTGTGTGTGTGTGTATATATATATATATATATATATATATATATATATATACACACACACACACACAAGCATCTAATTGTTTATTAGATATATATACACACAAGCATCTAATTGTTTTTCCCAGTTTTTGATCAAACCCAGCTTTACTGACATATTTCTACTAGTGATATATTTAAAAGAATGTGAACAGGGTATTATCACTTTGATTTTAAAATACTATCTTAAAAGACTGATGTTGATCACTGCTAGAAGAAAGAGACTGCAATAATTATTTACATGGGGATTAATGGTTAGTTAGGTTGTGGCAATAGGGAGTCTTCCCACTGATTTTAATGGGAATTGGATTGGACACACACACATTTGTTAACTAAATTTAGAAAATATCTTCAATTTTGGCAATTGATATTTAATATTAAAGTGAATTTATAAATTCATAAATTAACACTTTATATGTATTTAGTAGTGAAGCTCATTAATAGATGCAAGTATTCTGCCATATGTTGTGCTGTCTTTGCTTACCAAAGTGAAATGGAGGGCAAAGGAATAGACACTATATCATGGTTACAATTCCAGCATAATAACTTTTCCACCTGCTGATTAATGGACTGCTCTTTCAGAAGCTAAGAGGCTGCTATCAATCTTTTAAAATGTATAAGGTACTTCATGTTTTAAGATATTGGTAGCTTTTTGAACTACAGCTATATTGCTGTTCATGTATATCCATGAAATACAATGATGCATAGAATAATTTTGTCTTCAGGCCCTAGAAGACCATTGCTAACTAAACTCTGCTAGTTTAAAAATAAGAAAAATCATCAGCTAAAATGTAAACTTTTTCATAAGGTAATGAATTAGTTATTTCACTGTCACAGTACAGTAAGTGTATTTCTTGCTTGGTATTACCGTAACTTAAACAGGTCATCATATAGAAAATGATGGATGAGTGGCAATGAAACTTTCTACAGCCCATATGTTAAAACTCAAACATTAATTAGTGCAATAACTATTAAAAATCCCTTTCCTTTTCTCTTCGATTTTAAATGTCTCTCTCCTATAGTATTCAGGGGTCACTGTCCTTTTGGGGAATTTTAGGGTAGGTGTAAATCCATTTGCACAAGTAAAATTTTTTGTTAAGCTTTAATTCATAGTTCTAAATCTGACATTCTGGGTTGTAATTTTTCTGATGTGAGGTTAGTAGATTGACATTAAGTATGATTTGCTATGCAGTTACTGACATCAATACAATCTTTTACAAGCACTCCTGAATATAGACATTTTTCTCATATGTAACAATAATTACAAGAGTCCAATTTCTTTGAAATAAATTTTTTACATTATTCAGCATTTAAAAACAGATTATCAAGGAAATTTTGCAAGAGTAATATAATCAGATGTAACAAATATTTGTTTGAAATATATTTTTAAATCCTAAATTCAACCTGCTGTAGGTGGGATGTGTAACTATTATTAAAAATGGTCAATTTATTTGGCCTCACTCTCGTATTTCTGATTTTTTTTTTATAAGCAGTACCATGTTGGTCAATGAAATATATTGTTATAAAATGTTGTTAATTCAACAAATTACTGAAAGATTTGAAATGAGTTTTTAGATCTTTCAGGTTATGTACTATGTATTAGTGCTTGAAATAAATGGAAATGTATGGGCAGTTGGAATTCCAGTTACATAAAAGCAGAGAGTGTGCAACTTTTTGAAACACTAAAGGAACGCTTAGTGGTTGCAGGAGTGACACAACCCTTTTCCCCCTTGTGCGGGTTAGATACTTACCAACTTAAGTTATTCATTTACATGGTGAGTAACCTGATCAGAAATATTAAAATGTGATCATTTTTTTTCTGACATCCTAATGATATTTTTAGTTCAACAGGTAAAGCTACCATACTGCTTGTAGCTAGTGGCTTCAGAAATTGTGACTGGTTTTATCTTGTTTGGGTCAGACAATTAATTTGATTGTGTTCTGATATCTGCATTTCTTAGAATTACTGAAAATGTATTGGCATACTAAAAAAGAACTTGCAAAGGCTAACATTCAGAGGAGCTGATACAACCAAAGGCAAGTCTACACTACAGCTTAAGTCGATCTAATTTATCTTGCTTAAGGGTGTGAAAAAGCTTCCCCGTCAACATAACTTATGCTTCTCGAAGAGGTTGAGTAATTATGCCGATAGGAGAGCGTTTGCCCATCAGCATAGTACATCTTCACCAGACACACTACAGTGATGCAGCTGGATCGGTGCAGCTGTGCCGATGTAGCGCCATAGTGTAGACTTGCCCTAAGACTCTAATGTTTAATATCTGGATTCTTGTACAACTTCTGCATGCAACCATGAAATCTATTGGCCTTCTGCATATAACACTCATCCCAAGCTTATTTCACCATTTATTTGAAAGCATCAAAATTTGGTCACTAAGTACTTATGGGTGAGTAAATTTATTTTTGATGTTATTTAATAAAGAGAGAGTTTTAATTGATTCACTTAAACTCTTTGATTTATTGTGGTATATTAAGACTTTTTTCAATAGTTATGTTTTTGACCATGAACAATTGAGTAAGAGAAAATGACAGTTCCTGCTTCTGTTGGGAGGTTATGCTAGTTAGCCCTCCTCTTTATCCTCTTGCCCTTCCAATGCTGGGTGGTTGTTGCTAGAAGCCCTACTTGTGGATATGGGAATAGGAATGGGTGGTGAGTGACTGGAGAGTTTGTAGCCTAGCCAAAGGAGAAGATATTATGAGCTAGCTGCCTGGATGGTGACCATTTCTATGCCTTAGGAGCTAGCAAAGTAGCTGTCCAATCCACCTTTCACACAGGATGTCCACCTTTCCTTTCTGGATACAAAGTGCCAGTAGGGAACAAATGCCAGTGGTATCTAATGTGAACTTCTACAGTGACTGAATTGTGTGAAGCTGTGCTTGGTTGGATTGGGTGATGTTGCCATATTTTGAAAGCATTTCTTTATCAAATAATTTGTGGGGAAGGGTAAACATGGCTAAATCTGTTTAATATACCTTGATGGTGACCTTTCAAAGGTGAGCTAAGGCTGTCTGACTAGTTTTGTTCTCTATCGTCTGGTTGAGGTAGTCACTACAAGTTTGGAAAGCCTCTCAGAAAAAGTCTTACACCTCTTTTTGGATTAAGAAACAAAAGAAAGGACACCTGTCTTAGATCACTAAAGTAAGTAAATTGTTTCCCAGAAATGTGAAATGAAGACATCAAACTTAACCACCTTATGCTTCTTTGAGCTTGCTTTCTCAGACATAAACTCATACCAATGTGCACATATTTAAGAAGCAGGGTGGGGGGAGGAAAAACCCTACCAATCCAAAACACTTCACTGCACACACACACTTCATTCTGGAGAGAAGATGAGAACAAGAATAAACCACACATGACAATCTGTAGTCGTGCTGCATAATACAATACTGGAAGGTGCTCAGATGCTACAATGATGAGAGCAGCCTAAGAGCCTGTTTAGAATTTATTAAAATGCTGCTACAATACACCTGTAAGTGAAATGCAAGTATGCAGCTAAAACGGTATCTTCCTGTAGGAAGAAAGAAAAATTTGATGAAATGAAGGGTACTGCTAATATAGTTTTTTAGTAGCTTCAGTAACTCTTGCTGTTCAACCCATATGTTATTGGCAGAATCAGGAGCTTGAATCAGAAGCTATTTTTTTCTCCCCCATTGTGAACCTAATGATTACTAGTGAGCAACCCTAGACTCCAGCTGGTAGGAATAGGAGCAACCATAAGTAGGGAGTGCTGCACTAGGAGGAGGGGGTAAAATGGAACCCAGGTGGTGGTACTCCTCATTTGTGGACCCAGAACTGTGCAGCTTAGATGGACAGACACACCTACTCTGGAGGCATGAGGATCCAGATGGTGTGTTTCCTGTCTCCTCAAGTGGTTTTAGGAGAAAACTGCAGACAGGCACCAGCCAGAGACTCCAGCCAGTAGGAACAGGAGCAGCCAAAGCAGGGACCCTTTTCACCTTTGGTCACTCCAGTGAAAACTCCAGTAAAGTTATCTGAATTTCTCTGCCTTTGGTGATTGGCCATTTGTGCCAACACTCCCCCACCCTCAGTCCCTACACCTCAGCTTCACTTCACCCTCCTTACCTGCTTCGACCCCCGCTCTGTCCCCTGATTCTCCTTCCTTTCAGTTTTCTTTGCATTTAGCTGTTTCCTCTCCTAAGTAAACTCACCCACTAAATAAATCAATCATGGAACTAACATGACTTTTGCTGTTAACACTTTGTCCACTCTGCTTGTATGTTGTACCCCTTCCTCCACCCTGTGTCTGTCACGTCTATTTAGATCATAAGCTCTCTGAGGAAGGAACAGTTTACTACTCTGTACAGTGCCTAGCACAGTGGGGCCTCACTCTTGGTTGCCCCTTAAGCAATACCATAATAAGCATGATGATGATACTAGAATATTGCACTGTTGGCTTCAGATTTTTAGAACATTGAAACATCTCTTGAGATAAGAAAACTATGTATAATTAGGCTTTGTAAATAGCTATCAGGAAATCTTTCATTGTGTGAATACTGTGATCATTTGGTAGTGCAAATGACTACATTTACCTCTTTTTTTCAACTTGCTACCCAACAAATCCCTATTTGTGCTGCATGAACCAGCAAAATGCTTCTACCTTTAGCGACTGAGCTTCTCTGCCTGCCTTTTTCTTATTATTGTTTTATTTATTTATATTATCTTAATGCCTATGAGGCTCAGTCATGAACTAGAACCCCATTGTGCTAGGCACTATACAAACAGAGCAGAAAGACAGTCCCTGCCCCCAAGTAGCTTACAATCTAAGTTGTAAGACAAGAGACAACAAATGGACACAAGCACCATCAAGGGAGTACAAGGAAACAATCAGCAAATATTGTTCAGGGTGGTAGACTGTAGTGTCAGTGCACTAGAAGTCTGTCTGTTGTCAAGTGTTTTGTAGGCTTTATAGCAAAGGAGAGTTTTAAGGAGAGAGTTGAAGGAGGATAATTAGTTCATTTTGCAGATGTTTACAGGAACCTTCTCTCATGCATGAGGGGCAGTATGAGAGAAAGCATGAAGGGACTTGAAAGTGAGAACAAGTTGTTTAGATTTGATACAGTAGGGAAGAGAGAGCCAGTGGGGGAATGCAAAGAGAGGGGTGACATGGTCAAAATAATGGGCTAGGAAAATAATCTTTGCAGCAACATTCTGAAGGGCAAGGTTATATTTGTCAGGGACACAGAGAAGGATATTATAATAATTGAGACTCAAGATTGAGAGCCTGGACGAGTTTTAGCTGTGTTGATGATAAGAGAGGCTGTATCTAAGAGATGTTCTGGACTTAAACATAGGCTATATTTGAGGACCTAGAGAATGGGCCAAGTCAAAGATGACACCCAAGTTATGGGCCTGAGTTACAGCCAGAATGGTGGTGGTGTCAGCAGCGATCGCGAAAGGTGGTAACAGAGAGCCTAGAGGGCATGTTGAGCTTCAGCTGATGGCTATGCATCACAAACAGATTTTAGAGAGACAGGCTGAGATTTTTGCTTTGACAGAAGGAGACTGGTTTGAAGTAGAGCAATCGATCTGTGAATTGTCCACATAGACATATTAGTTGAATTTGTGTTCTGGATAAAGTTATCCCAAGATGAGGTGTTCAGGGAGAAGAGGAAGGTATCAAGGACAGAGTCTTGAGGAACCCCCAGAGAAAGCTGGAGAGGGGTTAGGGTAAAGCCTCTGAATGACTGGCTGAAGGAATGATGATTCATAGATTCTAAGGCCAGAAGAGACCACTGTGATAATCTAGTCTGACCTACTATATAATACAGGATATAGAACCTCTCTGAAGTTAGAGATGCAGGAGGAGAACCAGGAGAGGACAGAGTCCCCAGAAGCCAAGGGAGGACAAGTTTTGAAGAAGAGCATGGTTGACTGTGTCAAAAGCAGCTGACAGGCCAAGGACAGTGAAGATGGAGTTACTGATTCTGAGGTTTAGGTAATAAGAGGTCATTGGTGAGTGGTTTCAGTTGAGTGAAAGGAGTGGAAGGCAGATTGAAGCGGATCTAGGATGGAAGCAGAGGAGAAGAACTCCAGACAATGATTGAAAAACAAGTTCAACGAGCTTAGAAATGAAAGGAGATGGGGTGATAGCAGGAGAGATAAGTGGGGTAAAGGGCAGATTTTTCAAGATGGCAGAGACTAAAGCACATTTATATTGTGAGAGGAAAGAGCAAGAAGAGAGTGAGAGTAAGGAAAAGAGTAAAGTTAGGAATAAGAGTGGCTGCCAGAGAGATCAGAAGATGGGATAGAATGGGGTCAGTGGGGCCAGTGGAGAGGTTAGAGGATGAGAACAGATGAGAAAGTTGTCTGTAATGGAGGAGGAGGAGGAGGAGATATTTCTAGGGGGGGAGAAGGGGATGGAAGACAAGCCAAGGAGAGGGGGAAGTTGATGTGAATTTTCTCTTGAAAGAAATCAGTGAGAATTGTATGTAGAGAGCAAAGTGGAGCAGTGGGGCAGAGTTTGATGAGTGAGTTGAAAGTGGCAAAAAGGTGGCTGGGATTGTACATGTCTGCCTTCTTCCTCAGTATGTATTTTACTTCTACTTAAGGGGGTTTTAGTGAATTTCCTGTGCCTGCCCTCATACTGCTTTCCTAAAAAAGACAGGGGAGGAGGCAGCAGTGAGAGTCAGGATAGATAAGGATAGCCTATCAATCCTTCTCTGAGATGGGGCGGGGGGGGGGGGAAAGAGGAGGAGCTCTGCTGAGCCTTATTGTCCAGGCTCATGTGCTGGATGTCATAGAGCAGCTTCTAAGCTCCTCCCCATCATCAAGCCTTATTCCCCTCTACCATGGGCCTCTTCTGTGACCAGCTGAAGTAATAAGACTGTGAGTGAAATCAGTGGTAGAAATGGCAGAAGTTCTTATGCAGACATGAGGGCTAAGTAGAGCTCCTTAGCCTCAATCCTGTAAATTACTATACCACTTTATTGAATGTAGGTCTACTATATAAGTTGAAGGGGGGAAAGGGCATCTTGCTCCATGGGTTGGATTAATGTGCCACAAGTACAGTACATATGATGTTGGTTATAGGTTCTGCTTAAGCCCCTTCATATGCTGACATCTTCCAGATAGTCAGACAAATGAATGCTTAGGACATAAGTATGTCCAGTTTCCGAAGAGCTAATTAATACAAGTTGATTAGAAGTTCTTCATGCAGTTCAAGGTTACTTATAATTACCTAATACAAAGAGTAAGCACAGGAGTCTCACAAATATGAAACACGATGACTTTCTCAGACTTAATGGCTTCTAAACCAAACAATTATTTACTTTTATCATCAGAATGGTACCAAAAGCTAAGTGTTGTGGGGAAGTTCTGTTTGCTATTGTTGAAATGGGAGGAAAGATGGAGAGACTTTGTTTTTGTTTAAAAAACAAAAAAAAAACAAAAAGTGAGTTTCTCTAGTTCCTGAATGTCAGAAGTGGCATTTCAAGATACTGTATTTAGAAAGCCTCACTAATATACAATAGTCTATCTTGTGTATTCACTAGAATGCCAAAGCCTTGGTCACTGTTCATGAATGCTCTCTGTACTTAAATACAAATTTTAAGGGTCCCAAAGGAATAACTGAAGTTATATTACATGCATTATATACCAAGACACAGACTAGATCACATGGTTCAGACTAGGAACACTTAAAATTTGCATATATAAAAAGAAATGGAACAAAATAAATAATAAAAATTCGTAAGGGCCTAGGAAATAAAGTAGGCGGCTTCCTAATCCATGGTTTTTCAGCATAAGTGATGTCTGTTAGCGAGGTGGTCCTTGTACTTTAAAGGTATCATTTAGGCCTCTAACTTTGTTCCCACAGCTAAAATTTCCCAAGTGTTTACAAACCACATGTCTAGCATTGGCTCTTCTCTAGTCAGTGGTAATAGTAATTAGAACAGCTAATACTAAAAATCTTAACAATGTATTTTGTCAATTTTACAAATTAGCTACTCCTAGCAATGCTAATTTCAGAGAAACTCTAACAGATTAGTTGGTAATTGGTTTGTTCTCTTTCTCCAAAAAATCAAAATCTCTAACTTCAATAATCTAAATGGCAGTTGCTCTAGAACTACCATGTTTTAGTGAATTTTGCTAGTAATAAAATTGAAATAACTTGTATTACTTCTATATCTAAGCTGTTTAGACATCTAATTTTCATCAAAGATGGGAGTTGGAGTTTAGTCACTTCCACTGTCAACTTCCTTTCTATTTTTAACCTTTTAATTTAAGCCTATGTGTAATATTTTTTAGTTAATATAGTAGCCTATAACTGGTAGAATTACTTTTCAAAGCTTCTGTATTCTTTTAATGGGATTATGTTGGTCGACCATATTTCAGTTATAACATTTATATAGAAGGGCAAAAATGTTTGTGACTTATGGCATGAATTGGGTACTATGCATATCTATCATCAACAAAGATCTCTAAATATGATTTAATGTCTAAATAAAGTCATTACAGAGACAGGAATATACTATTTTATGTTTATGGCAATAGATCTTTACCTTTCTAATCTCTGCACTATTTTAAATCTCTAGAACTAGATGAGTGAATGGAACATAGATAATTTACTGAACTGTTGAAGTTTTTAATGAGTATGAAATGGAGCCATGAGAATGGTCAAGTGTATTGGGTTATGCCTCCAAACATAATCTATGACTGTTTATTCAGACTTATTCATCGTGCCTATCTCATTTCCCCAAGCACATTAATAAAAAAAAAGTATGTATTTATTTTCAGAATAGTACAACAATCTGCCCAACAGATCAATAGCCGCAGATAAGGGGAGTGGGGAATAAAAACCTTCTACAAAATTTTGAAAATCCAGCCTCCCATAACCCCTCAGGCCTTGTCTGAACACAACTTCAGTTACCAAATTAAGTTAAATGAACATGAATTGTAAATAGATTAAATGTGTCCACACAGGAGTTTGTGCCAGTTTAACTATATCAATTTATAAACAGATTTTAGTTAGATTCATCCAACTCGTGTGTGTATGCGAGGCCTCATTCAGGCCCTAGTAGCAAAAGATTATAGGTCTTCCATTGTATCCTGAAGCTCACACGATCTGGGCTCTTGTAAAACAAGAAGGGAAGCAAATTCAGAGCCTAGGATTCTTTTTCAAAAACTAATTCATAGGCCCTCTCCTTTTAATGACAAGAAGGGTGGTTAGTTTGATCACCTAAGAGTAGCTTAACTGTTGTGCTAGCAATCTCAGATAGCTGGGCCAAAAACTGTTTTAAGACTCTTAAAGTAAAAAAAACAAAAAACCAAACCCTAAAACTTCACGCAGGAATCAGCTGGTAGGCCTGTGCAGATAAATGAGCAGAGGTATGATGTGCATTGTATTTGAAACCTACTTAAGCTCACTACACTTCTGAATGGTTTGAATCTCCTTGCTAAACACAGATGATAAATGTGCTTGACAGCTGCTGTTATCTTGGGGTAGGTCTATACTTACCGCGCGGGTCGACGCGGAGAGTTCGACTTCTCGGAGTTTGAACTATCGCTTCTAATCAAGACGCGATAGTTCGAACTCCCCATGCGCTCCGGTCGACTCCGGAACTCCACCACCGTGAACGACGGTGGCGGAGTCGACCTTGGAGCTGCGGACTTCGATCCCGCGGCGTCTGGATGGGTGAGTAGCCCGAACTAAGCCTGAAGTCGCGTACCTTAGTTCGACCCCCCCCCCCTTAGTGTAGACCAGGCCTTGGAAACCAGCAGCTGCTGGGGAACCAACATGCTTGAAACAAATTCTAATATAGTGCTGTTTTTCTTTCTATTACCAAATCTGCTGTTGGGTGATCTTGAAGAGATTGAGATGGAACTTCTAGTCTTCCTTCAAGTTAGAACTCAGTAGGTTATGATTAAATGAAAATAACCACAGAGTCCTTCTGGAGTAGTATGTGAACTTGGAGAGAGACTTTCCTACAGTGGCAGCATGCGACTTGGCGGGCTCTGTAATCGGTCTGAACAAACATGTCTGTCATAAATAAAATGGTTCTGTTGAGGAAGAAAATTTTAATCAAATGCTAAAAGGAAGTTAGAACCTATATTTTACTGGTCCAACAACTATTTCTAGTAAGTATTAATTTTCAAACAAAATATTTGCAAGTAGCTCCATTTATAAAAATATTCTGAACAGGTTATGGGCCCAATGGTGCATTTGTCTACTTGTTATTGTTTTGTGATACAAAGGATGAATTTGACCCATTGTGTGTATTTTATCACTTTTTATTGGTTTATACTACTAATCTAGGATGTGGGTGTGAGTGTAGGAAGAAAAGTAGCTTATTAAATGTTGTGTAAATTGCACATACAATTGGTTCTCACTGCTGACTTGTATAATTGTTTTCAGCTCTGGGAAAGTTAGCTGGATTCCATCCTAGCTTGTATATAAAATGGAATTCTTTTTAAAAAAAAGTATTAATGTTCAGCATAACATTTCATTTTTCAAAACTGGAATAGGAAAACCTTTTTTTCTCATTTGTAAAGAGGAGAAATGCAGTCAACTGTAAAACAGGATAAAGGAACTTATTTAAAAAAATTAGTGAATTTCAAGATATTTGCCTACCTTTAGTTTTTCATAACTGCTACTCTCCACGGTCCCCTGTTGCTAGATAGTCAACCTATAACTCTAGTATTTACAGCTGCTCTCCTTAGTATTATTTTGGGAAGCAGTGACTCTGGAAGCATTTATCACAGAAAAGTTGCTCTGTCTGCCAGTCAGTGTTGTCAGATGTGGTAGTGCTCCTGAAATTGTTCATTTTGATGTAATACCTCCTAGAGTTGTCATTGACATTAGTGCTGCATGTCAGAACAGGAAGAGGCTGACTTCTTAAAATGTTGACACTGTGTTCAGTCTTCTGAATTTCCTGAAATTTCAAACTTTCATGTATAGGCACATCTTAATTTAGATTAAAAAAAAGTAGCTTTTATGAATTTGATCAGGCCTTTCATGTTACTTTGCATAACATTTTAAGGCCATATATCTTTGTTTTGTCGAGATCAAAGGACAAGTTTGTATTTCCATGATATGTTGCTGCCTGATAGTTCTGAGGATTCCCTTTCAGCAATTGTCCCATTATAATTTAGCAAGTTCTTATTCTCAGTTATACAAATATTGCATACACACAAAATATATCTTGAAAACATTATTAAGGTTACAAAATCACGCACTCAGAAGTTAGGAAATTCTAAAAGAATATTGCCTGTGTAACATTAATTTGGCCACCTTCTGCATATGTATTGTGGTAGTCTTTAATTAGATGATCATATTCTATTTTTTCCTCTTTCACTGTGTAGGATGGATGGTGGTGAATTAATGAGCAGCTATTCAATTGTTTTCTTCTCATAGTTCAGCATGTGGCCCCAGGCCTTATTCACTGCACACCATTCAAACTCTGCTATGAAGGGCAGAATTATGAATTTCCTTCTTATTTGGGCTTTTCGATGATGCTCATCACTATAGTATTCCAAGTACTTCACAGACATTAATGAATTTATCTTCACAGTACCCCTGTGAGATTGGGGGGAGGGGTAATTATCTTCATTTTACGCATGGGAAGCTGAGGTATAAAGAGCTTTAAAGTCAAAAGTGTACACAAATTTTGGGTGCCCAGTTAAGACACCTCGGACCTGATTTTTTTTCAGAGTACTTGGCATTATATAGCACTTCATATTTTCAAGTACAGGTGACATTGACTTCAGTTGCAGTTGTGAGTGTTCAGAACTTCTGCAAATCGGATCCCAGGGTCTTGGGCATCCAGAAAATGAGATGCACAAAAGATAATCAGTATGAAAAGTGTTGTTTTAAGTAAATTGCCTAGCATCACACAGGAACTCCCTCAGAATCCAGAGGTAGAATCCAGTTCTCCAGGACAGAAGTCAGTTGCTTTATTCATGAAATTGTCCTTTCTCTTCCTGCAATCCCTTGCCTCATTGCCACACACTTTCTACCAGTGCATGTGGCTGTCCACCCTGCGTGCCTCCTGTCATGTGCTCCAGGAGGTGAGGGCAGCCTTGCCTTGTCTCTTGCTTCTCTTGTTTTCCTCGAATGGGTCCTGCGGGATGGTGCTCCCTGCGCACATCTCACCTCTGGCCTTCCAGAACTTATCTTTGGATCTCTTCCCTGTGAGCCTCCCTGGCCACCCCAAACATGCCACTTGAGCCAGCTGCATGACCTCCAGCCTGTTCACCTCTGAACCACACACAGAGAACATCTGTACATGCTCATGCTTCACACCATCCACTTCCTCGCCCTCATGTCCTGGCCTGGCACCAAGTGGCAGGGCCTGCTGCCACCTGAGGAGAGTGAGGAATCCTGGTAGGTGAGCCTGTATTCCACTCTGGCTCCACAGTCCGCCAGGGATATTGGCAGGCAGCTCTTCCATGGAGTCGTAAGCATGGGTATGTGACTGGCACGGTTCATGAACTCTCCTGACACCTGTCCCTTTTGTGGCGAGAGGGAGACCCTGGAATGCATCTATGTAGGGTGCATCCGATTGCATCCCTTCTTCTGGCTCCTCCAGAACCTCTTATTGAGGTTCTGGCTGCACTTTTCCCTGCACTTCTTGATCTACTGTCATCCCATCTGTGGCCCCACAAAGTTACCATCTCTCCTTGTCACTCTCCTCCTGTGCTGGCCAAGATGGCCATCCATCGGACCAAGAGGAGGAAGCTGGATGAGGAGGTGCTGTGCGAATGGGCACTGTGAGCAGTGTCCATCGACTCTGTAGATGTGTTTGAGGAGTAGTGGGCGCAGTTCAGTGTTCTCTGCTTGGTGTCCCCCTCTGGCTTCCTTATTTTTAACCTTTGACCTTACTCCTGGTCCTGTCTTCACTTGTGTTGTCTCAAGAAATCACTTGTAGGCTAGACATAGTGGTTCCTCCCCCTTAGCTGAGGTTGTGGGCCTTTAGTTATGAGCACCCTAGACCCACCTGTCCCAGTACTACTAATAGTACATTCTTTCCAACTTCTGCAACAAATAAGGGGGGGGTCCTACGGACAAGTCTCTTTCACTACACAACACTGATTCATCTCCAGAGCAGGTCCATCTTGTGTACAGAATGAGGTAGGAGTCCAGTGGAAAAAATGTGTGATCAAGTAATCAAAGATTGTCTCATAATACATATGCACAAGGGTGCTAAGTTAATGTTTCACAAACAGCCTTAATGTTGGCATTTCCTAATTTTCAGTGCTTGACTTTGCAGTCTTAATAATGTATTTTCAGTGTAATTTGTGTGTAACTTCATAGGTTTTTAAAAAAGCAAACAAATTCCATCATGTGGGTGTCAATATATGAAGCCACATGATTCATCAGCAGGATTGGAACCTTTAGAGAGACTGCACAGACCTCTGCCATTTGAGCTAATGGAGTAACTGATGGTAGTAGTAGGTTATCCGCCTCTCTGTGGACCAGCACTAAAGAGGGATGAGAGATGCATTTTGCCAGTGAGCTCCACAGGTGTTTGCTGACAGCAGAGGAAAGCTGACACTCAGGAATCTTGGTTCTATTCCAGGCTCTGGAGGAGTGTTTTCTAGTGGACACAGAGTCTTCTGCCCACATTCCACAAGCTTGACACCTTTTGCTCTGTCTCCTCCAATCTGTATCCCAGTCCTACATCAGTCTCCACTCTTCAGGCTTCTCATCCCAATTCCAGTCTTTCCCAGCTTTCCTGGCTCTCTGTCAGATCTGTCTCTTCCTTGAACACCCTTGCCCTGCCCCTTCTCAGAGGCCCCACCCCACCCCGCTCACTCCATCCCCCCTCTCTCCCATCTCTCGCTCTCCCCCATCCTCACTCGCTCATTTTCACCAGACTGGCGAGGGTCCCTTTTCAACCGGGTGTTCCGGTTGAAAACCAGACACCTGGCAACTCTCTACTTTCCCACCTTCCTGGTCTGACTTTTGCCCCTCTCCATTTCAAATTAGAGTGCTTCCACTTCCATGCTGCCTGGTTGTCAGTGATGGGGGAGGGTCATTGGAAGCAGAGAAAAGATTGGCTCCCTACTCTGTAGTTCTGGTAGCCGGCCCCATCCCAACCTGGAGCAGGCATTATAGGGAAAGTTCTAGGCTGCTGTAGCCCTGGGCTGGGTATGCTCAGTCAGTCTGTGAGAATGGCATATGCACAGTTGGTCTGTACTAGGAGCTGTAACACTCAAGCCTGTTTAGAGAGGTTGGAATCTTGGAGGTTTTAGCTGTTAAGCTCTAGCAAGTCTTTACTGAGCATGTGCCAACTGAGTTTTTTTCAATATAACTAGCTTATAACTTGGTCTAATTCCATTGCATTTTTACTGGGATAGCAAAAGACACATCCCCAACACAAAGGCCACCCCCTGCAAAATTTCAAGTTCCTGCTCTAAAGCTTGGGAGCACTGAACATCTTTTTTTTTTATATAAAGTTTCAAGAATTTAACATGAGCAAAACAACATATTTTCTCTTGGCCTCGTTCTCAAAAATGGCTGAACTATTTTGACTGAAATGTCTTGAAAATATTTAGTTTGAGGTAGACACTTGGCATAGAAAATTTCAGCCCCAAGAGTTTGTTTGGCAAAGTTATACACAACTAAAACCAGGGCTTTATATAATGGGAGGTGTTGGGCAACATTTACTGATGGTAAAATTCTGCACTTGGGTACATGTGCACAATTTCCATTGAAGTCAGTGATAGTCCAGGTGCAATACTAAGCATAGAAACTTATCTGACATTTTTTGGGAGGTATCTAAAACTTAATGGAAAACACTTTTTACCGTTACTTTGCTGGCTAGGTCAGGGATGTGTTTCTTGTTACACTCAAACATCATTCTAAATGATATAGTTCCTCCCATGTGGGCAGGACCCCCTTTTCAGGAAGTAATTCTGAGACGAAGGTCAAGTAGATGATTGTGCCTTTTTCCTATTGGGGAAAGCAAAACTGTTTTTACCATCAACACCAGCAGTAAGAGGAGTGCTGGCTCTGTACATTCTTCCATAATACAGTGAGGTTTTGTTTAACTGAGCTTGTGCCTGCTTCATTATTTCAGGAACTGCCTGACTGTTTAGAGAATATGTGACTGAATTTAAAAAATGCTACACTATTTGTAAGTTGGTGTTCGGGAATATCAGTTAGGGCCTAGACCCCACAATGAAATGTGGGTGAGTGGACTGCTATGCTGGCAGTGAGTGCAGGACCGGGGCCTAAATTTCCACTATGACCAACTTCAACTTTTTGATGTATGTACTTAAATCATATGTGTAGAGGTTTTTTTATTTCTTTGATTTCTCTTATTAAAATCTTTAATACTAAACTTTCATCCAGGGAGAACAGTTCTTTTGCATGTATCCTCCTAACATTACTTAATTCCTACTTTCCTAAAAGCTAACTTACTGCATCAGACCACAGGTCCATCTAGTCCAGTATCCTATCTCCAACAGTGGCCAATATCAGATGCTTCAGAGGGGCAGGTGTTAAAATCCTTCATTAGACAGATGGGGGGATAACCTTACCCCCAGTTTAGATATCATCCTGGTCTCCAGTAGTTGGAGACTGCCTTAAGCATGAGCTTTAATGTCCCTTCCAAAATTTTATCCTTAATTCTGACTCTGAATATTCCATATCAATTTCTAATCTCTTTTTGGATCTTGCAAAGTTTTTGCCCTCCATGACTTCTTATGGCAATGTTCTACAGTGTAGCTATGCATTATTTGTTAGATTAATTTATTTCTGCATTTAACCTTATAGTTGAGTTTCCTGACTTGTGCAGGTAAAATCTATTATGGTTTGAAATGCAACTGTACTATCACTATCTCTCTGTCTTGTAGTACTACGTATAGTAGTATAATTTGGGCACATAGAGGTTGCTTGGCAACCATATACATGCATTTTATGCATGTAAAATCTCAACTAGAATAATTAACATAAGTGTTTATTCTTCAGCCATTTTACCTGTCACACTAAGCAAGGTTAGACCTAGCTAATGCTTTGTGTGAGAGATATCAAAGTGGCAATCAGATGCTGAAGGAAGTGATGGTGGTGATTCTTTAGGTTGTTCTTTTCCCTTTGAGCTAGCAAGTAAAAAGGGAATAGTATTGGACCAGATCCCCAGCAGGGTATTAGTAAGGCTATTGATTCAATAAATAATCACAAGAGCTGATGGTCTTGCATTACCCATGCAGCATATGCAAGTTCCATCCCTTGCTATAATTAGGGGTATGTCTACACTTCAAACTGGGTGTGTTATTCCCAACGTGTTCTATATATAATTTTGAGAATCTCTATTCCTCTCTTCAGTTTATGGTCTGGAAACTACTTGGGACAGGAGAAGGCTTGAACTTGATTACTTAAATGTCCCTATATATTCAGTTAAAACATCACTGCCTACTTTTCCAGTGAGAATGAGTTTTATTATAAAAAGTCCAAGATTTACCTGAGACATTAATGTAGCCTTATCTTCCACTGTGGAACTTCAGGTCAGTGGCACTAGATCTACTACCCATCCCATAATATTTAAAGGATGGAAATAAAGCCTTTCTCCATCACATTTTGAATATTTTTCACATAATACAGTGTACAGATCAAAGTCCATTTTCTAGATGATAGTGATGCTGGGGTGTGGGTCATTCAGATTAATTTTGGTTTTGGCTGGACTCTATTTTGATTGAAGAATTTATTTACTTATTGGTGATTGGGGCTATATTGCATTTTGTTGGGAGGAACAACAATCTTTTTGAAATTTTAGCTTTTGAGAGAACTTATTTTTGTACACCTGCCTTTGGGTTACAATACTCTTACAAAAATATTCATTTAAAATAGAACTTGCATGTTGCAATTTTGCAGGCCATCGGACTCTATAACATATTTGTACATAAACAAAAAAAACTAAACACCCAAGCTTCTATTTTTGTGTACTCTTAAATCTCAAATAGATGGCCTAACACTTTCCTGCATCTGCTCCCCATTGTTCAATATCTTCATTAATGATCTGGAGGATGGTGTGGATTGCACCCTCAGCAAGTTTGCAGATGACACTAAACTGGGAGGAGTGATAGATACGCTGGAGGGTAGGGATAGGATACAGAGGGAACTAGACAAATTAGACGATTGGGTCAAAAGAAATCTGAGGTTCAACAAGGACAAGTGCAGAGTCCTGCACTTAGGACTGAAGAATCCCATACACACAGGGCCGCCTGGGGGGGGTGGGGGCAAGAGGGGCAATTTGCCCCAGGCCCCGAGCCCCACGGGGGCCCCCACCAGAGTTTTTCGGGGCCCCTGGAGCGGGGTCCCTCACTCGCTCCGGGGTGCCCAGCAAACTCTTGTGCAGCTGGGCGCAGGAGCTTCTGCCGCTCCCGGTCTTCGCCGGCGGGGGGGGGTCCTTCTGCTCCGGGGCGGAAGGACCCCCCACCGGCGAATTACCGCCGAAGACGGAGCGGGACCCGCCGCCGAAGTTCAGCTCGGTCTTCGGCGGTAATTCGGCGGCGGGGGGCCCTTCCGTTCCGGGACCCGCCGCCGAAGTGCCCCGAAGACCCGCGGCGGGGCCCCCCTCCGCCGAATTACCGCCGAAGACCGGGCTGCGCTTCGACGGTGGGGCCCGCTTCGGCGGTAATTCGGCGGCAGGGGGGCCCCCGCCGCGGGTCTTCAGGGCACTTTGGCGGCGGGTCCAGGAACGGAAGGGCCCCCTGCCGCCGAAGACCCTGGGCCCCCGGAATCCTCTGGGCGGCCCTGCATACACAGCTACAGACTAAGAACCGAGTGGCAAGGCGGCAGTTCTGCAGAAAAGGACCTACGGGTTACAGTGCATGAGAAGCAGGATATGAGTCAACAGTGTGCCCTTGTTGCCAAGAAGGCTAATGGCATTTTGGGCTGCATTAGTAGGAGGATGGCCAACAGATCAAGGGATGTGATCATTCCCCTCTATTCGGCATTGGTGAGGCCTCATCTTAGAATACTGTGTCCAGTTTTGGGCCCCATACTACAAGAAGGATGTGGAAAAATTGGAAAGAGTCCAGCAGAGGGCAACAAAAATGATTGGGGGCTGGAGCACATGACTTGTAAGGAGAGACTGAGGAAACTGTGATTATTTAGTCTGCAGAAGAGAAGAATGAGGGGGGATTTTATAGCTCCTTTCAACTACCTGAAAGTGGGTTCCAAAGAGGATGGAGCTAGACTGTTCTCAGTGGTAGAAGATGACAGAACAAGGAGTAATGGTCTCAAGTTGCAGAGGGGGAGGTTTAGGTTGGATATTAGGAAAAACTTTTTCATTAGGAGGGTGGTGAAGCACTGGAATGAGTTACCTAGGGAGGTGGTGGAATCTCCTTCCTTAGAGGTTTTTAAGGCC
Source organism: Mauremys mutica (assembly GCF_020497125.1). Classification (NCBI taxonomy): domain Eukaryota; kingdom Metazoa; phylum Chordata; order Testudines; family Geoemydidae; genus Mauremys; species Mauremys mutica. Next base: position 98,911,349 of record NC_059078.1, read on the forward strand.
CAACTTGACAAAGCCCTGGCTGGGATGGTTTAGTTGGGGATTGGTCCTGCTTTGAGCAGGGGATTGGACTAGATGACCTCCTGAGGTCCCTTCCAACCCTGATATTCTATGATCTATGATTCTATTACTTTCAGATTTCTTTCCTCTTATGTGCATCTAAAAATAATTGCAGATAAAAACTTTGAGATATAACTATTGTTCAAAAATGAATTTTTATGGCCAAACTATACTCAGTAAGAAACTATATTGTTTAAATTGGCAGTAGCTAATTTCTAACCATTACAGAATCATGTAGGCTCTCTGAAGAACACCATAGAGCATTAAAAGGATAATGTCCACTTAACAAATTCATTTCCCTCTGAAAACTTTAACTGTCTCTTAAGCAAAGTAACCTTAGGTTACTATAAGTGAAAGATTAGTGTGGGTGTCTTTTTTTGCATTTAACAACATGGTGAATATATAGTAGATTCTACTGTTTAGCTGAAATTCTATTACATTAACATGACAACCTCTTTCATGCACTGATCTGGAAGGAGCTTAATGCAAAGGGGCCCCAGTCATGGATCAGTCTCATAACAAAGAGATGGTTCCGGCCTCTGAGAGCTTACAATATAAAATGTCCTCTCCTACCTATCATCTGCAAGAGTGTGTGTACTAGTAACAGTAGCAGCAAAGCTGAAACTGAAGAGTCAGCAGGCAGCTGTGTGAACAGAGGGAAGGGAGGACAGGTGGGCCTGATGATGGCTGGTGGCATCACCTTAAAAGTTCTTTTAAACAGTAGATAATTTTCTGCTCCTCTCCCAACCCCTCTTTCCCCCACTCCTTTTTTTATGTGTGAGTGTGAGTGTGTGTGTGTTAAATTTCAGGATATACTATTGCTCTATCAGAAGTCATGTTGACTGTTTGCTTTCTTAAAGGGATGCAAAGAATTTACTGAGCAGAAACATTCACATTTGAGCATGTGTGCTCTCCTAATCAGTCTGTCAACACAGCTAATGGTCATTGGAGAAAATTATATTCTATTGACTGCTTGTTTACATCTCAATATCTGCTACTTTTCATACATTCAATATCCTTTTGCACTTGAAGAGTTCTCTCTGAAGTAGCTTTCTGTGGATTAATAATAGTTTATTAACCTGCAGAGGATTTGGAGGTTTGAAGCTATAATATCTGATTAGAATAAATGATCGCTGTTTGAACCTCAAGTAAGTACTAAAAGTCTCAAGATGCCAGGAAAATTGATGACCAACAAGATAAGAAAATATGCATTGTTTATAATAGATACAAAAAAATGACAGAAATAATTTATCTTGGCTTCTTTTTCCTAAACCAGAAAGACATTTTAATCAGCATATTACATGCTTAAATAAGTAAATCTACTCTTGACAATTCTTTTCTTATATTAGTATTACTTATGTGAAAACAATGCTCTAATTACTACATAGTGCAAGAATTGAATAATTCACAAAGGTTTTTTTTTTTTTTTTTTTTTTAAATGTCAGTGAAGTTTTAGTCTTTCTGTGATGGGTCAACCCAAGCAGAAGTAATAAATTTGCTACCCAGTGTTGTCCTGCAAATGTTGAAGTTCATTAAATGCTAGTTTGCCTAATTTAGTTGAGATGTTTAGCTGTTGGGTGACTAGTGTCAGATTTGAACTCACATCACTAAGAAAGAAAGGTTAGTATACAGGTTCTCACATTTCATAGTGTGGCCCATATGTTAATTGAAAGTGTCTCGTGCCTCTCAAGATTTCCTGAACCATCTTCTTTCCTATTTCCAATCACAAAAACATCTTTGTAGCAACAATAGTTGCATATGTGGGGAAATATTTTAAGTATGTTGTCATGGATCCACATGATCTGTACTACTCCCCAGCTTTTAAAGAGTCCCTTGGAAGAATCCCTTCATTGTGCCAGACTTTCAAGAGGTCCTACTCTTCCTTAAGGGTAAGCCGCACAGCCTCAACACCTCGGAGGCTGAGCCGTGGGACTCTGGCACTCCTGTTTCACACCAAGAACTCTGCCGATAGCAACCAACTGAGATAGATTACTGATTGGAGACTTTTACACTCTTCAGGGACCAATGCACATCAGCAAATACTTTCAGTGACACCAGGCAGCCTTTTCAAAACAGAGCAGGATTTATTAGTCAACTGGAACACAGCATCAGGAAGACCTTAGGTTGGCTTAGAGAAGTAAAGGTGTTAAGACATAATCCATACTGGCCAAGCCATGCAGTTAGTCAGCCAGGGCCGGCTCCAGGTTTTCTGCTGCCCCAAGCGGCGCAAAAAAAAAAAAAAAAAGCTGCGACAGCGTGATCACACCGCTCCACAATTCGGCGGCAGGTCCTTTGCTCTGAGAGGGACCCGCCACCGAAGACCAGGACTTGCTGCCCCTATAGCGGTCGGAGTGCCGCCCCTTGGTATTAGCTGCCCCAAGCACCTGTTTCTTTATCTGGTGCCTGGAGCTGGCCCTGTAGCCAGCCACAGTGCTATGGAATCCATTTCTGGTTCTGCTTCTGTCACGCTGTGAGTCAGGCCCAGGTAAGAACTCTGTCACTCCAACAGCCAACTCTTATTTCAGCCACCTGACACCTTTCAGTCCATTGTCCAACTCTTGCTGACCCATGCTGAGTTCACATGCTCTGCCTGTCAGAGTTTACCATTGTTAGGTGTCAATTGTTCAGTCCTTGGAGGCTCCCATTTTCTTTGTGGATCCTCTATTGATATCGTTTGGTTTCAGCCTGTCCTTTAATGACCCATTTGTTCCACCCCAGATAGTTACACAACACTTCATGTCTCTTGCTCTGCCCCGAGAGCAGATTTATCCCTTCTGCAACCACTGGGTAGCAATACAAAGTACAGAGGGAAACTGAGATGTGCATAGGAATCATAAAAAATATTACAGAAAATTTCCCTTCCTCACGTGTGTATTTTAGCTGTCTTCTAATACAGTTGAGCAGTTTGCAGTAAGGTGTATAGTCAGCACCGTCTGATCAGTCAGCTCTCTGCAAACCATGACTGAGTGTTTAATTGACTAACAGCAGTCTGCAGGCTACAGTTTAGGAACCTCTTGTCTCAATATGTTTAAATCAAGGTGTGCCTTCCTGGTTTCATAAGTGTATTTTTATTTGTTAAAATATTTCAATTTTTATGATGCTCAGAGCTTTCTGAAAGAGATCCTTTTAATGTAGTATTTACTTTGAGACGGAAGACTTCATTAGATGCCTTTATAAAGTTAACATATTTGAATGGATAGGGTTTCTACTGTGTAATGTAAAGTATGACTTTTATATTAAGGGGTACATTTGTAAAGGGTTAATGAACGGTTAATACATTAGTCGATTGTTACAATCCAGCAGATCAACAGATGGCTTATAACCAAGTATAATACCATCTACTGTGCTTAGTAACCTTAGTAACACATACGACTCATGTCTGCCACATGCTTATATCTATTAAACATATCTCTTTTAAAACTTTTTAGCATTAAAGTGTGACAAATAAAAATCCCTGAAAAATATTTTTCAAGGTCAGAAGAGGCTATTAGATTGGTGATATAAAGGAAGTCAGACAAGGTGGTCATTAAATTTCACTGAAATTACCCCTATATTGAGCCTGATAACTTTAGTTAGATTAAATGTTTTCAGTCCTCAGAAAACTAAACTGTTATGCCAAAAGCAGAGAATAGAAGAGACAGAGGTGCCACCAATGTCTGAGACCCCTGCAATGCCAGGGAATTGATTAGGTGAGATATTCTAGTCGGTAATCTGCAGAGGAAGGTGAAAACCCGCAAAGATCCCTCCCAATCTGATCTGAGGAAAATTTGTTCCTGACCCCAGATTTGGTGATCGGTTTGATCCTGAGCATTTGAGCAAGACATACCAGATAGGCAACTAAGAGAGATTCTCTGCCACCTAGATGTGCTGTCCAATAGCCCATCTGCAGCTGTTGCCAATTTCTGATGCTTCAGAGAAAGGTGGAAAAACTCCCCAGAATACATCTGACCAATTGTACATCGGGGGGGAAAAAACTTCCTTATCTCTGCAGGCAATTTGATTATCGTCATTGTCTTAATGCAGAGCTGCAAGTGTTATGGGCATGTTGAGGGCAATGCAGGCAATCCTGTTCTCCCCATCACCCATGAAGAAAGAGAATCAACAGGAAGATCATAGATTCACAGACTGCAAGGCTGGAAGCACAGATAGGCTGTAGAATTTCTGTCAGAAGCTGGAGTAAAGCATATATTTTGGAAAGATAGCTAATTTTATTGGCGAGTAAACTATGTTCCTGGTAAGCTGTTTCAGTGTTTAATTACCCTCACTGCTTGGAAATTGCGTTTTATTTCCAGGACGAATTTGTCAAATTTCATCATCTAGTCATTAAATCTTATTTGTTTGCAAGATTGAAAACCCTGCCCCCTCTTGTCATATCTTTTCCATGTGTGATTCCCTATACACAGTGATCAAATCACCTCTCAACCGTCTCCAATAAGCTGAATGGTTTGAATTCCTTAAGCCTTGAATCATAAGGCTTGCTTTTCCAACCCCTTGATGAAATTTTTGTGGCCTTTCTTTTGAACTCTTTCAAGTATTTCATCACCCTTCTTGGAGTATGGACACAATATTCTAATTGTGGTCTGGCAATGCTGTGTATAGAGGCAAAATTATTGCCCTACTTCTACTTGATATTCCCTTTTTATACATCCAAGGATTGCATTAGCCCTTTTTGCCATATCATTGGACTGAGAGCTCATGTTAAGGCTACAATAACCTCAAAGTTCTTCTTCAAGTCAGTACTTTCCAAAGTAGTCTCCCATCCTGTAGCTATAGCCTGCATTCTCGGTTCCCAGATGTATTACTTTGTATTTGGCTATGTTAAAATGCATTTTGTTACATTTCTGTAACAATGACCTGTCCGTCATCCTCATTACTTACTACTTCTCCAATCTTTGTCATTTGCAAACTTTACCAGCCAAGATTTTATATTGTCTAGGTGACAAAAATTCTGAATAGCATTAGACCAAGAACTGATCCATGGGGGACTCTGCTAGAAATGGCCTGGCTTCTTGATATCTCCCCATTAACAGCTACATTATGAGATGTCAGTAAGCCAGTTTTTATTTAATCTAATATGTGCCCTATTAGTTCCATATAATGCAAGATTTTAAATCAAAATGTCATGCGGTACTAAGTCAAATGCCTTGGATAAATCCAAGTGTACTATATTAACCGAGTTGCCTTTATCAACCAGACCTGTAATATATGTTTAACATACAATTTTATCTTCTGCATTGCTTTGGCATTGATTGCTCAGACCTTGTACACTTTATACAGGATTTCTGAACTCCTCCTGTCAATTTAATTCACAATATGCGGTAATACTTAGGGTATAGAAACTTCAATAGCTTTTTCTAAGAGGAAGCACCAGTGTCAAGTACTGTGCAGTATTCTGTACTGTCCAGTGTTCAGAACATAGTGTTGTGTTCTAGGCATTTTTTTGCTTGAGACAACTTGTATAACTCTCATCACTCACATTTGTACTTGCCAACTCTTCCCTCTACCCTCCCTTTTGCACTCTAAATTTTGTTTTGAAAAGTAATAATGGATACAAGTATGCACAGCCATTCAGCAAACAGTTTCTTACTTGAAGTGTTAAATTAAATTCCACTACTAACTGGAGCTTTTCCATGAGTGGTGTAATTGGAACACTCACACAGGGTAAATTCCTAATTGTACATTCAGAGTTTGCTCTGAAATGAACTTGCTTGCATATAATAAATGTAGGGACAATTGTGATCTCTTTTAAAACTAAAACAAAAACAAGACAGACATCCTCTCCCCTAAAAAACTGTGTTCTATAAGAATGGATTCTCAGTATCTTGTATTAGCCTTTCCTTTCTATCTCCCTCTAAATGGAATCTTTGATATCCCGGAATCTTTGGACATTTTGGCATCTGATATCTATTATTTCCTCCACTGCCCAGATACAGATGAAATATCTACAATGGTATTTCAACTGAAGAAATACTTTAGTGACATGTGGCTAGAATATAAGCTTCACAGCAGAGACTCTCCCACTAATGCTTTTTTAATTAAAGGTTCATGGTAGCTGTTAAGCCAATCATTTTCTTTAAATCCTGGGGAAAATTTTTTTGTGTGTGCTAGAGTAGAATCTGACCAGAAGGCTGAAAATATCAACTTTCCCCCCTTTTCCTGTGGTTCTTGCTCCTTGAGTACTCATGAGCTTCCTATTTTCATGTGTTACTGTTTTGATAATATGAAGTAAGTAAGTAGCCTCCTTCTGTTTCCCTAGTTGTGCTCACTGCACTGGCGTTTCTCCCGGCGCTTGTTGGTTTTCTTTCAGAAGGAATGACTGAATTATTCTCTTACCTGTAAAGGTTTTCACTCCAGACAGTGTTTGGGTGCATTGCCCTAGCAATGTAGTGCTACTGGTTTTTGACCTGAGTGGTTAGCCAAAATACAGTGTCGTATGGGTTTTTCCAGTAAGAGGTGAGATTGATGGCGTCGAGTATTTCTTTAATGCAATCCTGTTTACAAAGAATTTCCCCCAACACAGTAGGGAACCAAACAGGAGATGGTTTCTTTGAGAAAAGGCTTAGGACTGGTGTGCAGTCAGAACTGTACCCAAAAAGCTCTCTAGGCTTTTTCTCAGAGTCACACATCCAGGTCTTGTTCTGGCTGTCTCCTTGGCTTTCTGCTCCTTCTCTCTATTTCTGTGGTGTTTCTTGCTGCTGCTTTCTCTCTCTCACGGCTCCACAAATCTATGCTGTGGTATCCCCTGCATTTGCTTCTACTTAGGTCTTTGCATGTGCTTGTGTTTCGGGTGCTGCTTCTCCTGACAATGTATCAGCATTACCATGTGTGTGCCAAGGCCTGTGTATGACTGAAATCACAGCACTGTAGTTTTTTTTCAAGCACTTGGAAATTTGCCCCTCAGAGTTTCTGAATCTAAAAAGTCATTGCAAGGATGCATGGTCTATCCTGACCACAAACTTCCTCCCATACAAATAGTGGAGAAAATGTTGTATAGAGTTAACCACTGCCAGAAGTTCCTTTCAGGTGGTGCAATAATTTCTCTAGAAAATGTAAGCTTTTGCTTTATTAAGCCTCCATCCCTCAAATAGTTCTTGTGTCAATACTATCCCTGAACAACGAGCATCTGTGTCCAATACAAAAGGGGGTTTGAAACACGGGTAGATCATGACAGACTGTCAAACTGTTTCTTTTTAACTCTGAAAATGCCAAATCATACTGTGATGACCACTGAAATGGTTTCCCTTTTTCACCTGCTTATGCAATGGTTTTTGCAATATTGACAGACCTACAAATAAAACATCTGTAAGAGCAGCAGGGCCCTATAACATTTTGCACATCTGTGAGCATGTGGCCCAGTTCTGAACAGTTCCCCTCACTAATTGTGCACCCGAGGTAAATTACCTCTTTTTGAAATAACTCAAATTGGGTTCAACTTGAGATTGGCAGACTTTAGCTTATCACAGACCATTTGTAAATGTATTGGTTCTCGTTCAAAGGGTTTTAACATGCACCAGGATATCATCTAGTACAGCAAACAGCCAGAGGCATGCTATGCAAGTAGACTCCATTTTGTGGCAGGTGCAATCCCTCACTTTCAATTGCCCCAGGCCTTGTCCTGCTGTGAAAGCAGTCTTTTCACTATCCTTTGAATCCACTTCCGCTTGCCAATACCCCTTCTTCATATCCTGTGTGGAAAATCAGATTGAATCTGCTATGGCATCCGTTATTACAAATAGATGATACTCTGGATAAGAATCCTTTACAATAAATGGATTTAGTTTTCAGTACTCCATACAGAATCTGGTGCTGCCATCTTTTTTACCAGGACTATGGCTGAGGCCCAGGGATTGGTTGAAAGTTCATTTATGTTGTCTTGATATATTTCCTCCGTGGCCTGTTACACCTCTTCCCTCTTTGCTATTGGTAAAGAGTGAGGTGGCTGTTGTTATGGTCTGGTTTTCTCCCAGTGTCAATCTTGTACTCAACCATTCAGTACAACCTATATTTTTGTTGAATTGGGCAAATGGCTCCTGATTCCTAATCATAAAGTATCTTAGATATTCTGCTGTTTCTCACTTCAGTGGGCTGCCCTGTGCCAGAAGAAGTCGTTTAGAAATTCTAGAAGCTCACCTTCTCTCCCCCCACACACTTAGTTTTCTTCTATACCAGTAGTTTCTAGATCTACTGATTCACATTTTGCAACTGTGGTTTCCTTTTTTTATTTGCTGCTTGTCAGAAACATTCAGCAAATGAAAAGGAATCCATTCTTGAATCAGATCTGCAATAATTTCAACAGCTAAGATTCCCCGGACACTCTTGGTCTCAAAGCAGGTTTCAACCACTCCCCATCTTTCCTCTGCTGGAAAACTACTAAAACAAATAGGTGTTGTTTTGATTTCTGCCCCTGGAGGCAGGAAAACTTGTTCATTACAAAACAATTACCTACAAATCATTTACTTCAACTAAGCCACATCTTAAATGGAATTTCCACAGCCTGAATGTGTAGGACATCTTTTCTGTTATTTATTACACAGTTGCTAGCTATAATGAAATCCAAACTGATTTAGCTCTTCCACTATCTTGACTACCCAAACTTATTGCTCGAATGGCAGAAGTCCAATTTTCAAACCCAGTTTTCAGTGGGTGCATGTTCACCAGTCAGTGTCTCCATTTGAGACTAAATAGGTTGTTCAGATTTGGATTCACTGTTCCCTGACCTTTTTAGCATGTCTGGTCTAATAATGGTTATGTTTGAGTCAGTGTCTCTTATTCCTATGAAGTTCACAGATCTCATTATACACTTAGTAGCCAAATTCCCACAATTGTACAGCTGCCCAGATTTAAACACAAACTGTGAAGCTGATCTTTTACCTCCAGGTTTTCCCCCTTCATCATGGTGTTCCCCGTATCCCAAACTGGGCAAGATACTTGCAATAGGAACTTGTGATGCTTTGTCCTGACCTGCCTTATAAGTGTCCATTTTTATGGCCATTTTCTCCCCCACAATACCAGTATTTAATTGAATTGCTTCTCTTAATTTTTATTTTATTGTCAGTTTCCCTTGTTTACAAACTGAATTTATTTGTTCTAATAATTCAAAAATGTTATGAAGCAGATTAGAATCATCTGGTCCATCATACAGATTAGACAGCTGTATTTACCAGGCTTTAGTGATCAGCTTCCATCTTCCTTAATAGTGGCAGCTTCCTCTTCAGAGGAGCTGCTGCAAGGAAACAGTCTGGTTCCTTGGCAAATTCCACAGCCTCAGAGTGTCTTTGGTCTCCTTTTGCTGATGTAGGTCTGCAAGTCCTAGTCAAGCTGAGTATCTATAAACTGGTCCATTGCCAGTGTTACCTGGAAGTCCCCATTAGCATCTGGATATGATAGGGACAGAAATCTCGTAAGGTCCTTTGTCAATTTGGGTAGAGTCCATTCTTTTCCTCTCCTTGTAGGTGCTAGCTCAGATTGATGGCTAGCTCCAAATTACATATCAACAGCTTGGATCAGATTTGGAGAATTCTTCTGGTTTCGAGGGGTAATTTCTATAGCACCATCAGAGCTGGGCCATTCAATTTGGTTCCTTGACAGAAAAAGGGTTTCTGTCTTCCCAGCCATTCATTTGAGCTATGGTATTGAACTGAGCCAAATAAGCCACCCAGGGAGTTTTTCCTTCAAAGATGGTGGGATTTTGCATTATTTGCGATGGAACAATCCAACCATTCTCCTCTGGGTCTCTGTGGTTACAAACAGGATAGGAAACTCTTGTAAATGTGGGGCCTTACCCAAGTCCTCTGGCTAGCTTAATTCTACATCCAGGTGTCTGGCTTCCATTGTGGTTTGGGACCCTCTGACTTTCTTAAGATGATGTCTCAGTTCCTCCCCCACATCTTGACCCATGAATTCTCCCTGATCACTAACTCAACGCCAGCCTTCCCTAGCTTTGTAACACAAATATCATTCTACTAGATGGAAGGGTAGAAGCCCAGAGGTAACTTTTTTGAATGTTGAGCTCCTGAACAGCAGGACAGCAAACCAAACCCTCACTTTAATAGCTCATATATATATATATATATATCTATATATATGAGTGATCTTGTAAACCCTAGTGCTGAGATCTTTTTTCCACTTGTTTTTGTGAATTGATGACCATCTTAGATGTGTAAAAAAAAAAAAAAAAAAAAAAAAAAAAAAAAAGTTGTAGGATTAAACAGTTACAAGTGTTTGAATCACTTGTTACTAAATTAGTAACTAAAATCAGCATGTCAGATTGTTAAAACCTATTCCGTAACTGGATTGTGAGCAGACTTTTATCTAAAGCCTCATGCTGAACAAAATATAAATGTAACCCTAAATGCTGTCAATGAATGCTCACTGACTTGTAATGTCTGTAGATAATTCCCTACAGTAGAGCAATGCAAGTAGGAATAAAGGCTGTTTTTGAATCTTTGACAAACACTGTCTATTCCTTTTTATATTAGAAGGGAAAGGAAATTTTCCATATTGATAAGCGTATTAACCTCTGTATGGGAGAAATAAATAGGATTCACCTTTGGAGCATTGGACTAATGGTCTAGGTGTCCATCTCTAACTGTGTGATTATTACTTGCTCGGTACAGATGAAGTACAGCCTCACAAACCATCTTCCTTGAGTTTGAAAGGGAGAAATAACACTCATGCTGATGTAAGCAGTCAGTTTAACATATTAGAAAAATATGTAAAGTACGTAAGTGAAGAACTGCAAAATATTTGAAACTTTATTGAAAAAAAATCAAATAAAAGATCTCATAATACAATGCTAAATTTGGGCTGGGTGAAACAAATATATTCAGAAAAAAGGAATAAACATGCTTAGTATGCAGCAGGCGCATGTCATAGTTTATTCCTGACATGCCACAATATTACTAGGCCAAAGTTTCCCAAGTCTCGGAAAGTTGTTAAAGTATTCCCTTCCCATCCCCTCCAGGATCAGAGAATCTGTTCCATTAGTTCACTTGTCCAATGTGGGGAAGAAATTCATATTCAATATAGAATGTCAGTTCGCTCTAACAAAGTGTTACTTACGTCATACCCTAAGCTCAAAGAAGCTTTAATATTTTAATAAAAATGTTGAGAATGCATTGAATTCACACAAGTGGAAAACATCTATACCTGTGAAGAAACATGAGGCTTAAATTATGTAGTTCCCTATAACACTTAATTTATATACTATTTTTTTAATACTACACTGTGCTTGTCTATCTTTCATGATTTATCAGTGTTGTTTAGCTCAAAGTCCTAATGGATTTACTATTTTGAAATACTTTATTCAGCTTTCATCACTGACTGTGTAGTGAAGGCTAGATATAAAGGAAACTGTTAACAATTGTATTTTTCCCCCTTGAGCCAATTGAATTCAATAATGATTTCTGACTTCCTCCTCTCCCTCCCTCCCCCCACGCTCCTCCCTTGGTCCCTCAGGTTGTTAAAATAATCACAAAGATTGCTACACATGTAACTATATATATTTTTTGATCACACATCAGAAACCTTAGTGCCTACCCTGTGCATCAAACAGGATCTACACATAGTGGGCCAAACTTAGTTTAATTGTATGCTTAACCTTAGCAGATATATAAACTTCTACCCCCAGCCTTTAATTGTTGATTCTTGTATCAGATATCAGAAACAAAATCATGAAAGTGAAGTTACAGAAAATTCTATATATGGTGCAGAAAATAACTTCTACATTTCCTTTCTGTGGGCCTCCCTTATACTTCCTTTGCTCCAAACCCTCCAGCCCCACAAGGGATTACATTTGCTTGCCCCACGATGCTCCAGTTTGGAGAACTGAAAACTTAAACGCTAAGATAGTATTTTGGTATAGTATCATCAGTATGCTGGCTTTAGAGAGGTTAAAAAAAAAAAGGCAAACAAATCATAATTCTGCATTTTCCAATTTAAAACAAAAACACTGTTAAAATACTTGTCTAATTCAAAATTCCAGATATTACAAGAGCCAGAGTAGCTTGTGAGCCAGTTCAATGTCTGCTGCAATACTTAAACATTATTTGAATTAAATGGTGGAATACTTAGCTTGAATTTTGCACCTAAAATATTCATGGGTGCAATACTAGAAGCTTTTTCTAATTACTAATTTGCTTGGTTTAAACTCCTATTACATCATGGGAACAATTTACATGCATTCACAAAAGCAGCAGAAATATTACAATCTCCCCGAAATAACCAGCTCAACAGTACTTAAAAAACAAAACAAAAAACAACCCCCCCCAACTTCCAAAATGAAAAGCATTGAATAGCTAAAGAATAGAAACGAACAAATGTATTAAGCCATTTGCTGTCAAAGTGCCTTCAGTAGTGACAGTTGTAGATGTTGGTCAACTATACAATACCTAAGAACTTTGCTGGTTTTTTCCCCCCGCCCCTCCCCTTCCGCCTCCATCAATATATTTTGATAGTAGCCATTGATCTGGGAGCTAGTAATGTAGAAGGAGCAGCAATGACTAACAAAGTTATCTACATAACAATTTCCATTTTAGCCCTGTGTTTTCAGTCACCCTCCTTCCTCCAACTTCCTAGTTTTTGTTTGTTTTTGTTGTGTTTTAACTGAGAATGCTCCAGCCCAGGGCTTTCCTTGTATAGTTCCTTGCTGTTCCTGGCTGTGTGGACTGGATGAGGCCAGGTGCTGGAACTGAGAGCAGGGAGCTTGTCTCTCCTGTGCACTCAGTGACTTTCCTGCTGGTGCCCAGGCAGTGTGGATGAGGAAGATGGCTGTCTTGAATGCAGATAAAATAAAAGCTGGACCGGGGGAAAGGATAAAAGTATATTGGGAGAAGGAGCTGATGAAGGGTGAGGGGGACTGAGACTAGAGGCTCGTGGAGGTGGGGAGAGAAACTGAGACCGGGGTTTGGGACATATGGGAATTGTGGGAACTAGGGGACTGGGAGGGAAAGACTGAGACAGAGCTGGTGACAGCAGGTGATTGGGACTTGCTGAGGAAGGAGACTGACCGGGAACATGTGTATGTGTTTGTGTGTTTGGGAGAGGGGAGAGAGACTAGGACAAAAAGATGAAGGGGAAAGATTGAACAAGGGGCTTGGAGAGAGAGGCTGGGACTAAGAGCTGTGGGGCGGAGGGTGGGGAGGAGAGAGACACCAGATGAGGAGCCTGGAATGGGGAGACGGACTAGGATGAAGAACCACTGGTGGGGTAGAGATGGTACTGAGGCAGGAATGGAGGGTTGGAGAGGACAGGGCAGAAGAGGTCAAGCTTGAGGAAAATGGGAAGAAGTCTGTGCCCACTAGAAAACAACTCCCTTCCAGACCCTGGATTTCTGAGTCTCGTCATTCCTCTGCTGTCAGCAGATATTTGTGAAACTTACTGATAAAGTACTTCCCCTTCTGTTGGCTGGTCCATGTACAGGATGACAGCTTACCTCTATCAGTTACTCTGTTAGTTCATGTGGCAGAGGTCTTTGTGGTGGATCTGAAGGTTCCAACTCTGCTAATGATCTATGTGGGTGTCGATATGATGCCACATAATGGAATTTCCGTTTTTCAAGTTTGCTTATTTAGAAACCTAGGAAATTACATGCGCATGCACACCAAAGTCTTATGGTAAAAGAACATATTAAGCATGAAAAATTAGGTACTCAAAAGTTAGGAAATGCCAGAATTAAGGTTCTGAAGACAGAATTATTTATTTACTCATCGGCTTTTTTATGGCACTCCCTATAGTATCTGAATTCTTTATTAATATTAACAAATTGATCTTCATTAAGGTGATGGGGCTATTCTGTCCATTTTACATCTGTAAAGTGGGGATGAAGCAAAGAAATTTAAAGGGAAAAGTATGCACTAGTTTTGGATACCCAATGTGAGATACCTGGGACCTTTTTTTTTTTTTTTAAGAGTACTTAGCGTTCTATACCACTTGATATATTCAAGCACAGCTCCCATTGACTTCAGTTTGCAGATGTGAATGCTCAGCGCTTCTGAAAATCAGAACCCGGGATCTCAAGTGGAGTGTGTTTATTTCACAATTACTGACCACCATTGAAAAGTTTTGGTTTAAATGACTTTGCTAGCATCACTTAGGAATTCTGTGGCAGAGATGGGGTAGAATCCATTTCTCCAGGGAAGCATGCAATTATCTTAACCATAAGACTGTCCTTTCTCTTCCTGAGATTCCATGCTTCATTTGCTACCCACTTGCAAAGAGAGGCATGGTTCCTAAAGACCGCAGTCTCCTTCACTACACAAGCATGATTCATTCCCAGGGCAGGTCCAGCCTGTGCACTGCCACAGGGGCCTGTGGGAAAATATAGTATGTGATCATATAATTAAAGAATGTATTATCATGCATTCAAAAGGGGGCCTAATTAGTATTACCTACTTTTTAAAAATTGCAATTTTTTAAAAGTTCTACAGTGCAAATGACTAGAGATAGAAAGTTGAAATTTGGCTTAAAAATCTTTACTGAGAAGTGCCTTTAGTGGCTCAGTGACATTTTGGTTAGGATTTGACTGAGTTATGACACTTCAAAAATCCTATGCTGTACATATTTAATGCATGTGTTTTTTCACTGAGATTGTAAAATGCACAACTAAGAGGCTATGCTGTGTGTGTGTGTGTGTGTGTGTGCGCGTGTGTGTGTATACATAGCTAATGTAGCTGTGTAGTGAGAAAAGTACTCAAGGTGTGTGGGCTGACACGAGGACTTGAAGTTATGGAATCCATGGCTTCTGTGAGCATTGTTACAAAATGACTTTCTTGCAAAACTGAAGTATTTTGGACTTAGGATGTGCTGCACAATGAGTAGGGAGGATTCAGCTGCCACCAATAGCAATGCACAAGTAGAGCCTATCCTAGACAGCTGGACTTCCTCTTTTCTTGGCATGACGACTCCTGTTGCCCAATGGAGATGCCTACCTTGCTAGAGTTTCTCTTCTATGTACAACCTAGGATGTCAGTGTAGGTTTAGGCTTTGTGGGTTTCTTCTGGCCCCAGCAGAATCTGTAGATTTCTAGCTAGTTTTCCCCCTGCCAGAACCTTACCTCTCCATATTCCATAACTTGATTTGTGTTCCCAGTTCCAGGTTTACTTCCCTACAAACATCCTAGCTGCTATTGAGGATCTCTTGTTGAGTGAATTTTGAGCCATTGTTTCTACTGTGTTCATTCAGCTTACCTCTGGTGAGCTCTAGAAGGACTGCAAAGAGGCAAAGCTAAGAGAAGGAACACAAAAGCCCAGGTATAAAGCCTGGGGAGCTGATTCAGAGGCTGAGGAATAAGGGACTATCTTCCCACATGGGTAGGTGAGTAGACCAAGATTTTTCAGAAAATAGGAGCCTAAACTTAGGTTCTTAAATAAATGGGCTGACTGTCCAATGTGCTGAGCATTCAAGAGCTCCCACTGAAATCAATGGAAGCTGTTGTGTGCTCAGCATGTATGAAAAATCTCACTCACTGAGGAGCCTAACTTTTGGCTCCTATTTTTGAAAGTCTTGCCCTTATACTACAGTGTGTGTGATATATGTATATAGGGTATATGTGTTTTATATACTACAGCATGTATATTTGATACAAATATGATGCAAGGATGTTGTGAGGATAAACATTCATGTAATGATTGCACTCAAATTATGTGGTGATCAGGGTCTCAGAAATAGCTGATAGATTAAATTTATCACATGTATATCTTTGCTGTGTGTGTCATTTTCTGTTGACATACATAACACTTTCAATTTCTGAGGGGAGGGAAGTATAATTTTTGAAGTTAGAAGGGCTTCTAACAAATCTGCACTATAGTATGAAGTTGCAAAATATATACAACTCCCCCCATCCCTTTTAGGTGTCTGTTCACATGTGTAGTTCCTTGAAAGGCTATTGACCACATTAATACCCTCAAGAGATTTGTTGGTAATGTGCACTTTGTTTCACCTTGAAATAAAAAACAGGAAGAGGACACTACATTTAAAATGCAGGCTGTTGTCTCCATTGTACTCCTATTATTCTGAACTCTCATTTAAGTTCTCTAAGATATTCATCTATAGGCACTTCTCCATGGAAAGCCTATAAATAAAATAAGTGATGCATGTCTCAGATGGAGACTCTTCAAGACAAACAAGTACGTCTCGCTACTCTTTCTGTTAAAAGGGGTTTTGATCACCTAAACCAAAATGGAACCAAATTGCTGGCATATAAAATTTAAAAAGGTTGTAGAGGAGTTTCTAAATAAGGGCTGGGGGGAAGCCAAGAGGTACAGAAGAGCACATGGTTTGGACAGAGATCCCTTAGGGAAGGATTTATTAATGGAGATTCTCTATATCTTGGAAAGGAGGAGAGTGAAGTTGATAAAGTACAGTAGGAATTGAAGAGAAATAGTCAAATGAAAGAATCCCATTCAATTACATCACATAATGGCAGACAGCTAAAAAGTGTAGAATTTTATAAGTGCTTGTATACAAATGCTAGCAGTCTAAATACTAAGATGGGTGAATTGAAGTGCCTGGTATTAAGTGGGGATATTAATATAATAGGCATCACAGAAACTTGGTTGAATGATGATAATCAATGAGACACAGTAAAAGAGGATATTGAGCATATAAATAGGAAGAAAACCAAGAAGGAAGAAGTGGGACCGCTTAAAACTTTAAACGGAGTGGAGATTAGGGATAATCTTGGCATGGCACAATATCTAAACGAATATTTTGCCTCGGTCTTTAATGAGGCTAATGAAGGGCTAAGGAATAGTGGTAGAGGGACTGACGGGAATGAAGATATGGGGGTAGACATTACGGTATCTAAGGTAGAAGCCAAACTTGAACAGCTTAACGGAAGTAAATCAGGGGGCCCAGATAATCTTCATCCTAGAATATTAAGGGAATTGGCGAGTGAAATTGCAAGCCCGTTAGCGATGATTTTTAATAAATCTCTAAACTCGGGGGTTGTACCGTTTGACTGGAGATTAGCTAATATAGTTCCTATATTCAAGAAGGGGGAAAAAAAGTGACCCAGGTAACTACAGGCCTGTTAGTTTAACATCTGTAGTATGCAAAGTCATGGAAAAAATTTTAAAGGAGAGAGTGGTTACGGACCTTGAGGCCGATGGCAACTGGGACAAATTACAGCATGGTTTTACGAAAGGTAGATTGTGCCAAACCAACCCGATCTCCTTCTTTGAGAAAGTAACAGATTTTTTAGACAAGGGAAATGCGGTGGATCTAATATATCTTGATTTCAGTAAGGCGTTTGATACGGTACCTCATGAGGAATTACTGGTTAAATTGGAAAAGATGGGGATCGAAATGAAAATCCAGAGATGGATAAGGAGCTGGTTAAAGGGGAGACTGCAGAGGGTCGTATTGAAGGGTGATCTGTCGGGTTGGAGGGGGGTTACCAGTGGAGTTCCTCAAGGTTCGGTTTTGGGTTAGATTTTATTTAATCTATTTATCGCTGACCTCGGAACCAAAAGTAGGAGTGGGCTGATAAAGTTTGCGGATGACACCAAGTTGGGAGGTATTGCCAATTCGGAAAAGGATCGGGATATCCTCCAGGGAGATTTGGATGACCTTGTAAACTGGAGTATTAGTAACAGGATGAAATTCAATAATGAGAAGTGTAAGGTTATGCATTTAGGGATGACTAACAAGAATTTTAGTTATAAGCTGGGGACGCACCAGTTGGAAGTAACAGACGAGGATGACTATGAGTAGGCAATGTGATGTGGCCGTTAAAAAAGCTAATGCGGTCTTGGGATGCATTAGGCGAGGTATTTCTAGTAGAGATAAGGAGGTGCTAGTCCCGTTATATAAGGCGTTGGTGAGTCCTCATTTGGAGTATTGTGTGCAGTTTTGGTCTCCCATGTTTAAGAAGGATGAACTCAAACTGGAACGGGTACAAAGAAGGGCCACTAGAATGATCCGAGGAATGGAAAGCCTGTCGTATGAAAGGAGACTTGAGGAGCTTGGTTTGTTTTCCTTAACCAAAAGAAGGATAAGAGGAGATATGATTGCACTCTTTAAATATATCAGAGGGATAAATACCAGGGAAGGAGAGGAATTATTTCAGCTCAGTGCTAATGTGGACACGAGGACAAACGGATATAAATTGTCAGTCAGGAAATTTAGGCTTGAAATTAGACGAAGGTTTCTAACCATCAGAGGACTGCAATTCTGGAACAGCCTACCGAGGGAAACAGTGGGGGCGAAGGACCTCCATGACTTTAAGATTAAGCTGAATAAGTTTATGGAGGGGATGGTATGATAGGATAACGGGTTTAGTCAATAGGTCAATAACGTGCCACACTGGTAATTAGTACAAAGGGTCAATGTTGGGATATTGTTAGCCTTTTCCAGAGAGTCTGGCTGGAGAGTCTTGCCCACATGCTCGGGGTTCAGTGATCGTCATATTTGGGGTCGGGAAGGAATTTTCCTCCAGGGTAGATTGGCAGTGGCCCTGGAGGTTTTTCGCCTTCCTCCGAAGCATGGGGCAGGGGTCGCTTGCTGGTGGATTATCTGCTACTTGAAGTCTTTAAATCACGATTTGGAGCATTCAACAGCAGAGTCAAGGGAGAGAATTAGTTCAGGAGTGGGTGGATCGGCTTATGTGGCCTGCATCTTGCAGGAGGTCAGACTAGATGGTCCCTTCTGATCTTGAATTCTATGATTCTATGAGCTATATGGACCATTGGTCTGACCCAGTATGGCAGTTCTTATGTCTAAATTACCATATCTTTCTATCTAGTCTTCATTTTTATTGCTATTTTCACTGTGAAGAGTGAGTCCAGTTGAAGTTTTACAACTTCCTTAGTTTTCTATTGCATATTAGTGGAAGTTAGATTTATTTTCCTGAAAAGACGTGTTAATCAATAGTGAAAGATCTTTTGAATGTAGAAACTTTATCAGTGTGTACACTTTGAATTGTCTGTATTGGGAATTCTACTTTTGTTCTTGTCTGAGCTAAATCTGCTTAAATTAGCATTTTAAAAGAAAATATGGTTTGAGATGTGTTGGATTCTTCCACTGATTACATAATTATTTCTTATAAGTTAAAATATTCTTTAATGATTAATTACATCTCATAAAAGATTTATATTCCCAGAAAATATTTTGAAACCAAATTAGATTAAAAAAAGTCTGACTTCTTTATGAATGATATCTGAATTCTTAATTTGTGAAATTTTGTGACACTTTGTAGACTGTGGTTTTATTTTATTTTGATAAGAGGCAATGTGTTAAGTGTCCTTTGGGCAAGCATTCTAGGAAATACTAAGGTTCTAAAGTCACAGATGCAGTTCTTTTTTTTTTTTTTTTTTTAAATCTCATTGTAAGATAGCAACCATTGAACCAGGCCTCTCAAAAATCTAGCATTATAAATGTTGAATGCAGTACTTTTAGATTATATGTTTGGTGTCTAAATGTATTGTAATGAACCTTCTGGCTCATTGTTGAATACCTTCCCTTCACCGTGGCTGAGTTAGAGGGCAAGGATCTAGCCATTAGAGGGCTCTGCTGCTCAGTTCAGCGTGGAGCCACTAGTGGCTCTGTAATCTCCAGAGTGCAGGAAAATGAAGTAATATTCTGAGATCAGAAAGAATCAGGCTAGAGACAGAGTATGTGTATCAGCTGAGCTGGAACAGCTTGTGAGCCTTTGGAGGGAAGGCCATGGGTAGGAGGCGGTTTGAGAGGTAGAACTGAAAGCTGAGACTTTGGCAGTGATGTAACCTGTTGTTGGAAGAGGACTGCAGTAGCAATAGCATGTGACAAGTAGTATGAGGAAATTGCACTATTGGTTGGCAAGAAGATGGTGTTAAGGAATCACAATGAGATACGGTTACCTTAATTTTTGATTGATTGTAAGGGTTTAAGTAATTGTGACAAAGTAATTGGTCTGCTTTTTTTCTGGCAGCTCTAGAAAGGTAATTCTCTGCTACTTCCTCATAACCCATAACTATTAATGGGGATCCAAGGGTATGTCTACACTGCAGTGTAAACTGAGACTCAGGCTCAAGCCCAAATCCCACTTCCATCTATGCACAATTCTATCTGACTTGGGCCTGAGACCCAGGACCAGGTAGGGTGGAGGATTTGAGCCAGGGTCCCTTAGGAGCTCAGGCCTGAGCTCCATTATTTTGCAGCATGAATGCAGCTTGGGCAGGCCCCCCTGAACTCAGGCCCTCAGAGTCCGCCAACGCTATCCCGCAGTCTCATAGGCCAGTGTTCTTTGTCCTCTCCATCCCAAGCATAGCAAATTGAGTCAGCGGAAACAGAAGCACACCCGTTTTCCCCTTGTTCAAGTACAGTAGTTGTGTTGAAATCATCCATTCTATTCTGATTGCTGAGAAGCAAATGCATTGAACTGTCTTCTGCATTTGCAATGGCCATTGACCAGAAGAAGTCCTTTGACAAGTGTGTTGCCTCCTGGTCATGGGAGCACAGCTACATTTTGGTGAATCTGATGAGGTGAGAAAAAATTCCAGGAATGACTACTTGTACCAGGAAATAGAGAAGAAATTGGTAGCATTGGGGATTCACCAGACCAGTGACCACTTCAGGGAGAGGATTAAGTGGCTCAAGACCAACTATTGGAAAGCCAGTGATGGGAACTTGCTGTCTTCCTGTCTCTATCCTGAGGAGTTTGACTGGGTGTTTGGTACTGTGCAAAGCACAGAGCCACCAACTCTTCATGACAGCCTGGTCAGCTGGGATGGTGACTTTCTCACCCATGAATCCAGTATAAGACTGGAAGCCAGCAGGCACCGGATGAAGCTATTGAAGTGATTTGCTGAACCCAGTTCCCAAGGAGGCTTAGTCACTAGAGCAGCTGCAGATCATCCTGGGTGTCTACTTGGAGGAACTTTTTGATGTCACCCCTGGAGGAGCAGCCTGCTATAGAACTGGCAGCAGAAATGCAAGAGACAGAAGTCCCCCCCGGAGCATGGTAAGTTTGTCGTCTTGTTTTTATTAATGTAATAATGGGAGGAGTTATGAATGCAAAAGTTAATACCAACCTCTGGTAGCAGCATGATCCGTGATGGTTGATTGCATGCCAGAAGTTTAGCACCCCCCTTGCTCCCCTCTCCATTATCAATACCATCTGGAATTCAAAATGGAGATTGGGAAGTACAAACTGTGAAAAAAGCATTTAAAAACAAAGTTTTATTAGAAACTCACACATTCATGCTGTGATGTGCCAGGGTGTTAAAATGTGAACCTTATATTGCTTTCCCTGTTACTATGCTGCTCTGTACTAGCCCAATGGTTTAACAAGCTTCCTGTAAACAGTGAACTGTATTGAGAGGGAGAGTGAAATGCAGTACATTTAAGCATTTGTCCAAAATACAGTTGGGGGGTTGTATGCAGTTCAGAACTGTGCCGAGGGGATGGAATGTTGCTGTGGAGTTCTTGTCAAGTCCATATTAGCATATGTGTTAGCATGCAGTCATAACAGGCTGCATCAGAAGCTGTGGGGAGGCAGTAATCCATGTGAGTGCTAACATAACATCCTGTTGATTGCCCCATGACTTTTGACCTAATACCAGGTACTGATAGCTGCAAACTTTTCCTGTAGCAAGAGTTCCAGATAGGCAGAGACATTTTGGGGAAGGGCATATTTTGCAAGTCTCACCTTGGTACATGACCAGGCCAGTCCACCCATAAATATGCTGTTCAGTCAGCATACATTTGAAAACTTCTGTGGCACATACAGCTGGCTTGCAATGAACAGCTTGGAATAAAATATCCCTTTACTGTTCTGGAACCACAAGAATTGTTTTGTCCTCCAAAATGTGAGCGCATGAAATGATAGAGAGGGCCTTAAGTAGTAAGCTACAGTCCAACCCCTCATAGACACACCCAAAAAAGCCCAAGGTGGTTGGCAATTTCTAAACAAAAAACAATTTTGATTTTTAACTTATCATTCTCTGTGCACTCTTTTTTTCACGGCAATTAACCAGGTTGTGTCCATGGAACTTTTAGTATCTGAAGAGTTCCTCTCTCAATATATTGAAGTTTAGTTTTACAAAGTTCTTTTTTTTTTTTTTTTGACCCTTACATTCACAAGGATTTTTCCTGTGCTCATGCACTGAACCATCTGAATTATTGAGACAATAATGTACTGTTTTATGTCTGCTTGCAGGTCCCTCAACCTGAATTGGCCATTCTACTTCAGTAGCTCAGGCACACTTAGGCAGAATGCTGGGTCTCAGAACCCTCATGGATCAGTTGAAGAGGAAGTGTTACCTTGATGAACTTATGGTTGACATTCTGGACAGGGCCAGCAAGTAGGTGCAGTACCAAAGAGAAGGATTCACATCATGTGGAAAGTCACAAGCAGGCTGCAGAGCTTAAGGACAGAATTGCAGTGAGGGAGCATCACAATCCTGGAACAGGAACATCACTAGAGGGAGGAAGACCGAATGTAGCAGAAAGACCTGTTTGAGAGGCAGCTTTTGCTAATGGCTGCGAAAGCGCAAACTCCTGCTGCGCCTGTGCCTCAGCCTAAGTCCCCTCCACAGTACCACACACTACAGACCAGGAACACTTTGGACAGTTCCATGGTTGGATGGCATATGCAACTGGGACATAAGAGCTGCTGGACAAATCTACACAGTTGCTGTCCTGCACCCCCACCCAAGCCCCCTTTCTCCTGCATACTTCAACCACCGTGCTGACCTTGGCCAACCTGCAGGCCTCCACACCTGTGCAGTGGCACCAAGTGCATCCTAAAGGAAGGGAAGGAAAAACATGCCAGAGGACACGCACAATTTAGGGGATTGTTTTGATAGCAGTGGTTTCACTGTTTGCACTGTTCAGTGTTTGGTTTATGCATTTTATTTTATTACTGGTTTGGTGTTGGTTTATTAATGTTTTGGTGTTCTAATGGCAGTTGTAATGTAAGATTTTTAGTTTGTTTATAATACATCCATGTACACAAATAAAGGATTTTATTTAATTAAGAAAACGTATTGCCATTGCTAGGTCACATCATATAATGTGTGTTTTGAATAATAAAGATCAACACATGGTAAGGCACAACAGGGAGGTTGTATTCTAACAGTCTTTCTATACATCTGTGTACAGTAATCCATAATGTAAATGTGCAGCCTGCTTCCAAAAAGTCATCTCATCCTTATGCAAAATTCATAACAATCAACTCCCCATTCACTGTGCACAGTGACAGTATCCCCTTTTATTGCATGATGTGATAGTACCTCATGTACTGTAAATATTGCTGTACAAAAACATTCATAAACTTACTATTCTCCCTCTTCCATTGGCCTATCCAAATCCATAATGTGGGAACACAGAGTATCCCAGTTTTCTGTTGCTCAGGTGCATCATGCTCCAGCTGTCATAAGTGTACTAGTTCAGCAATCCATTACTGTCAGAACTCCATAATCAGGGGCAAATGGCTCACATTTGGTTTCACAAGGATGTTGAAGAGCCTAGCAAGCCACAATGAGGACTGCATTGATGACCCTGGCATCTAAAGGTGTCTGTAAACAGCACCAGCGGTATTTCAGTCTGACAAACGCACATTTAAGAACCATTCTGGACCTACTGAGAATGTAACTGAACCTTCTTAGCATTCTTTCAAAACCAGCAATTAGTTCAGGGATATTGTTTATGCCCATTACTTTTGGGTAAATCACATGCCTGATTGCCTCAGAAACCTTTGCTACCACTTTACCCACAGTTGACTTTCCAACACCAAACCAGGGGCAGCTCTAGCCATTTCGCCGCCCCAAGCATGGTGGCACGCCGCGGGAGGCGCTGTGCCGGTCACTGGTCCCGCAGCTCCAGTGGACTTCCTGGGAGGTCCACTGGAGCCGTGGGACCAGCGGACCCTCTGCAGGCACGTCTGCAGGAGGTCCACCGGAGCCGCCTGCCGCCCTCGCGGTGCCGGCAGAGCACCCCCCCGCGGCATGCCGCCCCAAGCACGCACTTGGTGTGCTGGGGCCTGGAGCCGCCCCTGCACCAAACCAGTTAGCAAAGGACTTGTAGCAGTCTAGGGTCACCAGCTT
The DNA here is from genome assembly GCF_020497125.1 of Mauremys mutica. Taxonomy (NCBI): domain Eukaryota; kingdom Metazoa; phylum Chordata; order Testudines; family Geoemydidae; genus Mauremys; species Mauremys mutica. Next base: position 98,935,429 of record NC_059078.1, read on the forward strand.
CCAAATGGTTATAGCAACCCACTTCTGGACCAATATGGCCATTCTCATGTGTGTATGGTGATGCTGAAGGATCAGGGCAAGCTGATCAGAAAAGCTCCAGAAGTGTAGCTTTCTTCATGTGAAATGTCTGGATCCTCTGCTAGTCATACCAGAGCCACATATGGAAGGGAAAAAACTCACATTAAATATGCTTTATGGATATTGCTGCTTTCCCAAAGCTGTACTTAACCTCCTGGCCTGCATGAGTGATCTTGTGATGTCAGAGCATAGAAGAGAACTTTGACTCTGTGATTCTTAGGTCTAAGGCAGATATTACTCAGTTTGCAGAGAGGAATGTTGAATCGCTTTTATTTACTGGAGGAGGAAGTGAATGTAACAGCACAGTAGGAAATAATCTAATGCTTTCTGCTACCTTCTTCTACCTGCTCCTTCCTCCTTATTTCTCAGTAATAGTGTAAGTGAATTGACTGAGAATATAAAGGTTTGAGTTTGTAGTACATTTCCCAATTGATGACTAGAATGAAGTATCTCATGCATTAAGTTTAATTAAATGACGTTTGATCACTCATAAAATCCTAGAATTTAGAGATGGAAAAGTCCTATAAGATTACCCACTCCATGTCCTTATCAGCAGGATGGTGCCCTGCATAACATTTTCAAGTGCTTTGTCTTAAGTTTAAATAACATTGGCAGCAGGGATTCCATCACTTCCTTAAGAAGATTATTTCATGGTCTAATTGACCTCGTTGTTAAAACTTTTTCTTGCTGTCCAGCTTTAAAAGTTCTTTTGCTCAGTTTCATCCTGTTACATATTATTCCTTCTCAAGCAGTTCTTCCATTTCCCTTATATTGGTGCCCTTTAACTGTGTAAAGATTTTTTTAATCCTAGTCCCCTGTAGCCCTTTTTTTTTAAGACCAGCTATATGTATATATTTAGTTTATTAGACTGATGTGCTAAAAAAAAGTTAGAGATTGTGTTTATTTAAAGAAACTTGAATCTTCTATGTAAAATCTCTTAGGTTAAATTTAGTGTGTGTGTAAAATTCAACCTAATTTCTATCTAACCTTTTCCACACTGAGTATCTGTTCCTTACAAATACTGTATTGCAGTGGCAGGATAGTGGATGACGTAATTGATGCAGTAGTGTCATCTCTAAGCATATAATTTGATGCCCTTCTGGTGAAGTTAAGACTCAAATGTCTGCCTCATGTTAAGTTCTCAATTTAAAATGTGTGGTTACACCCATTATTGTATGAAATGTAGTTGTAGCCATGTTGGTCCCAGGATATTAGACAGATAAGGTGGACGAGGTAATACCTTTGAGCTGTGATGCTCAGAGTACCTTTCCCAGATCTGAAGAAGGTCTGTGTGGCTCAAAAGCTTGTCTTTCCCACCAACAGAAGTTGGTGCAATTAAAAATATTACCTCACCCACTTTGTCTCTCTGGTTATACCCATTTCAGCCCTCAACAAATCCTTGAATTGTAGCTAGGGCTTTGTGAGTAAAACTAGAACCAGGGTTTCTTCTCCAAATATGAAATTTGTCATTTTAATTTGAGGTCAAATTAATCCTTAAAGATTCAAAAAGCGGAAGGTAAATAAAATAAAAATCTCAAATTAATAAGGCTTAATCATGATATTTAAAAGAAATCTCTTCAGGTTTTTTTGGTGCCTGATTCCATATTTTTGAACACTTGAAGCTGGCAATATTGCCCCTCTTAGCTCTCTTGCTTTGCCTTGCACCTTGTTGTGTACCTTTATAATCTGAGAATTTGCCTCTGCACTGTTAGACTTTCCATAGAGGAAAGCAACAATGTTCTGCTGGGAAGATCTGGCTGCCTGAGCACTGATGGCTTCTGCACCACATATGCTCAGAGCAGCACTATGTCAGAAAATGAAGGCAGAAGCTGGAACAAAGAAATATAATTTTAAAACTCTGCATGTCACTCTCTCCTCCTCCCCCCCCAAAATGTGTGTGGGAGGAGGGGTTATTTCCAAACCCTAATTAAATGTAGAGACTGTTATTGGGGTAAGAGTTGTACACACCTGTTTAGAGAGAAGTATATTTTAAAACTCTTATATTATTTTCAGCAGTCACATGTATTATCCCTTTTAACAGTGTATTTACAAATACCGCAATTATAATTTATCTTGATTTATTATAAATGTTTAAAAGTATCATGGAGGAAAAACGTATAACTGGTAATGCTGAAGTATCAGAGGGGTAGCCGTGTTAGTCTGGTTCTGTAGAAGCAGCAAAGAATCCTGTGGCACCTTATAGACTAACAGATGTTTTTGCAGCATGAGCTTTCGTGGGTGAATACCCACTTCGGTCTTGCATCCGAAGAAGTGGGTATTCACCCACGAAAGCTCATGCTGCAAAAACATCTGTTAGTCTATAAGGTGCCACAGGATTCTTTGCTGCTGGTAATGCTGAAGTAATACAATGTACGAAGTGTGCTTGTGTTATGAAATGACTACATTGTAACAGTGTTTTTCTTTCTATATCTTTTCTTTTAGGACCGGAATAGGCCCTATGACACTTTTAACTTGCACTCTTTGGAAAATTCCTTAATGGATATGATAAGGACTGATCATGAGCCTCTGAAAGGTAAACACTACCCTCCCAGTGGCCCACCAATGAGTTTCGCTGATATTATGTGGAGGAATCATTTTACAGGTTAGGAATATTCATATGTCCATGCTTGCTTGGTGTTTAAACAAAAAAATCAACTTTTCAATAATTGCTATACATTTTCTGCTAGTAAACCAAGTGGTGAATATTTAAAGCTGCTATTTGCCCATCTAAAAATATGACTCAATAATCGGAGACGACCAAGGCTAAACGTGTATGAATGTAGTATGCCATATGTGCAAGATGATGAATTCCAATGTTATTTAAGCTTTAGTTTTATAGAGGCTTGTGTGGCAAAGTCCCGTCTCAGTCTCCCCAGCCTCTGCTGTTTTTAGCTCTGGAGAGACCGGCTAGGGTAATGCAGTCCCCCTTAGGACTCAGGGGAAGTCTGTTCCCTGTCTTCTCACCAGTCTTAATTAGAGTATTTTTACCCTGCCTTGTAGGAGAGTGTCCTGCCGCTCTGCCTGGGGAGGCTTGCTGCTTCAACACTCCTGGTAGCCAGGCTCCTTCTCTCTCTGCTTTCCCCCCGCTTCCTTCCTCCCAGGAAGGGGTTTAAAAAGGTCTCAGGCAGCTCCAAGTTGGAACCAGCTGATCCTAATTACCCTCAGGTAGCTCCCCTCAGCTGATTCTAATTTGCTACCTTGGTAACCCTTTCTCAGCTGAACCTGCTTGACCTGTAGTTGCCTCTCAGTTGATAAGGAGGGCCTTTTAACCCTCTGGGACTGACTCCCCCCCTCTGGCAACTGTCTGTCCTGAGTTTATCACACATCCCCCCCCCCTGCTCAACACTACAGGGTTGGGCTACTTGGGTCGGCAAAACAGTGTACCCTTGAAAGGCCATCCGCGTTGCCATGCTTGATTCCAGACCTATGTTGTACTCTGAAGTGGAAGGGTTGTAGCGACAGGAACCACCTGGTCACTCTCGCGTTTTTCTCTTTGTTTTGGTGCATCCACTTCAGGGGAGCATGGTCCGTGACAAGGGTAAACTTCCGTCCGAGTAGGTAATAGCGAAGGCTTTCAATGGCCCACTTTACGGCCAGGCATTCCTTTTCAACTACGGCATATTTCCGTTCCCTGGGCAGGAGTTTCCTACTGAGGAACAGGACGGGGTGTTCTTCCGCTCCAACCAGTTGTGAAAGGACCGCTCCCAACCCAACTTCTGAGGCATCCGTTTGCAAGATAAACTCCTCCCAGTCTGGAGCTACCAGCACTGGGTCAGTGCAGAGCGCGGTCCGCAGGTCTGCAAATGCCTCTTCAGCCGCGCTAGACCATTTCACTATATCTGGGCCACGGGCTTTCGTTAGGTCAGTTAGCGGGCATGCCCTGGTGGCGAAGTGGGGGATGAACCGCCTGTAGTACCCCACTAGCCCCAGGAATGCTCTGACCTGTTTCTTCCGGACAGGTCGGGGCCAATTCTGTATTGCCTCTAACTTGTTGAGTTGGGGCTTTACCACACCTCTCCCCACTATATATCCAAGGTATTTGGCTTCTGCTAGCCCAATTGCGCATTTGGAGGGATTTGCAGTCAGCCCTGCCTTCCTCAAGGTGTCTAGGACTGCTTCCACCTTCCCCAAGTGCGTCTCCCAATCCGGACTATGTATAATGACGTCATCAAGATAGGCGGCCGCATACCTGCCATGTGGGCGTAACAGTTTGTCCATGAGTCGTTGGAAGGTGGCAGGAGCCCCATGTAAACCGAACGGGAGGACAGTGTATTGATACAGTCCCTCTGGAGTTGAAAAGGCCGTCTTCTCTTTGTCGGCCCTGGCCAAGGGAATTTGCCAATAACCCTTAGTCAGGTCAAGGGTGGACAAAAATCGTGCTTTCCCGAGTCGGTCAATTAGCTCATCTATCCGGGGTATAGGGTACGCATCAAATTGGGACACCTCATTCAGTTTCCGGAAGTCATTGCAAAACCTCATACTGCCATCCGGCTTAGGTACTAGGACCACTGGGCTTGACCATTGGCTATGAGACTCTTCAATGACCCCTAACTTCAACATTTTCCTGACTTCTGACTTGATCTCTTCTCTTTTCGCCTCCGGGATCCGGTATGGCTTTACATTCACCTTCACTCCAGGCTCCGTGAGGATGTGATGGTGAACCTCAGTAGTCCTGCCTGGCTTTTCCGAGAACACGTCCTGGTTGCGTTCAATCATGTGGATCACCTCCACTCGTTGGTCAGAGGTCAATTCTGGGGATATTCCCACTTGGCCAGGCAGGTTGCTCTCGGGAGGGGGTGACCCTATAGTGACCACATGCGCTTCTCTGTCTTGCCAAGGTTTCAACAGTTCACATGATAGATTTGTTCCAGCTTCCGGCGTCCGGGCTGTCGGACTTTGTAATCGACCTCTCCAACGGCTTCTATTACCTCGTATGGCCCCTGCCATCTGGCCAGGAGCTTGCTCTCTGCTGTGGGTACGAGTACCATCACCCGATCTCCCACCTGGAATTTTCGGGTCGTCGCCTGGCGATTGTAATATGTTTGTTGGGCCCCTTGTGCTCTCTCCATGTGTTCCCGCACTATGGGAGTGACTTGGGCTATCCTGTCTTTCATCTGCAACACATGCTCGATGACGTTTCTCCCTGGGTTCGGCTGTTCTTCCCAACTTTCTTTGGCAATGTCCAGTATGCCACGGGGGTGGCGACCATATAACAGTTCGAACGGGGAAAACCCAGTCGAAGTCTGAGGCACCTCCCTGATCGCAAACATTAGGTACGGTAGCAGGGTGTCCCAGTTCCTCCCATCCCGGCTCACCACCTTTCGTATCATGCTCTTCAACGTCCTATTAAAACGCTCGACGAGGCCATCAGTCTGCGGATGATAGACTGATGTCCTTAGGGTCCTTATGTGGAGCATTGCACATAGATCCTTCATTAATTTAGACACAAAGGGAGTTCCTTGATCTGTCAGGATCTCTTTGGGTATTCCCACTCTAGCGAAAATTTGGATTAATTCTTTAGCTATGGTCTTGGACGTAGTGTTCCGTAGGGGAATGGCCTCGGGGTATCGGGTGGCGTAATCTAGCACCACCAGTATGTGCTGATGGCCCCGGGCTGATCTTTCTAACGGCCCTACTAGGTCCATAGCTATCCGCTCAAAGGGGACTTCAATAATCGGGAGAGGTACCAAAGGTGCCCTTAAGCGGGGTCGGGGCCCGTGTAACTGGCATTCTGGACAGGAGGCACAATATCGTCGGACCGCAGCATATATTCCAGGCCAAAAAAACCTCTGTAGAATTCGGTCTAGGGTTTTATCTACCCCTAGATGTCCCCCGAACAAATGGCTGTGAGCTAGCTCCATCACGCCCCTCTGATGTTTCTGTGGTACTAGGAGCTGTTCCATGACTTGCTCTTGGATACGGACAACACGGTACAGCAGATCCTTCTTGATCATATAATACGGCCTTGGGCCCTTGGCTCTCCCTTCCACAGGGACCCCATTCACCTCCACTACTTCTTTGTGAATGTTCTGGTATACTGGATCATTGGCCTGATCCTGTCCAAAATTCTCTAGTGAAGTTCCAAGTTGCCCAAACTCAGAGGGTTCTATCTCCCCCTCCCCTTCAAGGGAGGTCCCTGGGGAACTGGGCCCGGCTACTGGCTCCCCAACCTCCTGCCTAGTCCCCTCGTCCGTTGGGCCAACTCTCTCCCCTACGAGTATAGGCTTCTGATTCTGGGCCAAGATGCTCGTTCCCCTCCTCTTATCTGCCCTCCTTTCTCGCCGAGTTTCCTGGTTTTCCCAGGGGGCGAGAATAAGTCCTGGGCAAATTCTTGGAAGGCTGGGGGGTTGCTAACTATTGAGGCCACCCCATTGCTCTCTGGGGTGTTACCTTCTTCTGACTCCTCTCCAGGAAGTAGACTGCCAAACCCTGGGAAGTCTCGCCCTATGAGGACTGGGTAGGGGAGTTTCGGGACCACCCCCGCCATCACCTTAGTGGGATTTCCTTGGACCTCTATTTTCACTCGGATGGTCGGATAGTAATTTACATCCCCATGGACACAGGATATCCCTGTGCGCTTGGCCCGGGATAGTTGATCATACCCGACCAGCTTTCCCGAGACTAGCGTGACTGCACTTCCTGAGTCTACTAACGCGGTGGTCTTTATACCATTCATTTTAACTTGCCTAGTATATCTATGAGGGACCGTCGCTACTCCTACTAGGCTTATCAGGTCACATGACTCTTCTAGATTTCCCAGGTCGCATTGCATGGGCTCCTCTAGGTTTGGGCATTGGGCAGCTATATGCCCTATCTCTCCACATGCATAGCATCGGTTCCCTCCTCGGGCAGCCCCTTAATTTTTGGGCTGTGGGGCCTTACCCCCCGAGTCTCTCTCTCCCAGTCCCCAGGTCCCTCTGAGTACTTTGGCCGCTCTTCGTCCTCCTTCTTCCCTGCCATAGTTCGGCCTGGAGCGATGGCAACTCGGGCCCTTGGTACGTAGCCTTGCCTCCTATCCTGGCGCCTCCCTTCCCCAGTGGTCCGAGAGAGTTCCTGTGCTGCTAGACGTCTCTCTACAAGGGCAACTAGCTCATCATAGGAGGAGGGATCATTTTGACTGACCCATCCTCGTATGTCCGGCGGTAGCCCTCTCATGTACCTGTCCACAACTATGGTTTCCACGACTTCCTCCGGCCGGCGGGTCTCGGGGCACAGCCACCTCCGGGCCAGATGGATCAGGTCAAACAGCTGGGACCTCGGGGCTTTGTTGGCTCGGTATTTCCACTCATGGAACCTCTGCGCCCTTATAGCTGTCGTCACGCCTGACCTTGCCAGGATCTCCGCCTTTAGCTGGGAGTAATCGGAAGCTGCTTCTGTTGCCATATCAAAATACGCTTTCTGTGCCTCCCCACACAGAAAAGGTGCCAGGATACTGGCCCACTGGTCTTGGGGCCAGGCCTCCCGCTGGGCCGTCCTCTCAAACGCAAGGAGATACGCCTCCACGTCATCATCCACTGTCATCTTCTGTAAGTAGCGGCTGGCGTGCAGGGGCCGAGTCCCATGGGGCCCATGCGTTAGGGTGGTCAGGGCCTTTAGCTGGTTCACAACCTCATGCAAGGTGGCTCGATCCTGAGCCGCCTGGCTCATCAGGAGTTGATTTGTCTCCTGCTGCATTCGTACCGCCTCCTGCTGGGCAGCCATCTGCACCCTGGTAGCTTCTTGCTGGGCCGCAGTGGCCTGCACCAATGCCTTCACTACATCTTCCATATTTTTTTTTTTTTGGGGTGCTTTTACCCTGCCCTGAGACGGTTTGCCGCAAAGTCTCACTCAAATCCCACCCCTGACACCACGTGTGGCAAAGTCCCGTCTCAGTCTCCCCAGCCTCTGCTGTTTTTAGCTCTGGAGAGACCGGCTAGGGTAATGCAGTCCCCCTTAGGACTCAGGGGAAGTCTGTTCCCTGTCTTCTCACCAGTCTTAATTAGAGTATTTTTACCCTGCCTTGTAGGAGAGTGTCCTGCCGCTCTGCCTGGGGAGGCTTGCTGCTTCAACACTCCTGGTAGCCAGGCTCCTTCTCTCTCTGCTTTCCCCCCGCTTCCTTCCTCCCAGGAAGGGGTTTAAAAAGGTCTCAGGCAGCTCCAAGTTGGAACCAGCTGATCCTAATTACCCTCAGGTAGCTCCCCTCAGCTGATTCTAATTTGCTACCTTGGTAACCCTTTCTCAGCTGAACCTGCTTGACCTGTAGTTGCCTCTCAGTTGATAAGGAGGAGGGCCTTTTAACCCTCTGGGACTGACTCCTCCCCCCCCCTCTGGCAACTGTCTGTCCTGAGTTTATCACACTTGTTTCTGTTTTCAGTCTTAAAATATTGCTCAGTCAGGTTTTCAACTTCAGTCTTCTATTTCAGAAAACAAGCAATTAACAAGAGTCCAGTTCAATTTTTAATTTTGTGTAATTTTTTTAAAGTAATAGACCATTTTGCATGAATCATTAAGTTAGAAGATGTTTATCTAAAATATTCCCTTTATCATGGATATTAAAACAGAATTTAAAGAATATCTTTACACACACACACACACACACACACACACACACACACACACACACACACACACACACACACACACACACACGTATCATAGCAACTGTAGTAATATTTGTGTGATCAGGTGTGAGATCCAAGTTTGACAGCTGGTATTGTGATCTCCAGACTGGCATTGTTGTGAAAGCACTATGCTCAGCAATAGAGGTTTTTTATGTCTCTCACCTACCCAGACAGTTGAGTGATAGTGCTGACAAGTTCCAAAGTATGATGGCTGTGACACAGGACCACATGTGCATTGACAGAAAACTGAAGGAATGGAACTTTGAGTTTTGAAAGGGGTAAAGAGAACTCAGTGGGGGAAAAAAAGATTAGAGGTGTATCAAAAAGAAAAATATTTCTTGCTAGTGTGATTTATACACAGATTCAATTCTTGCATCAGACAAGTATACAAATTGTCATGTGTACGGTATTCAATCAGGATGTGACATATAGTAACAGACTACTTGTCCATCAAATAATCAAGTACGATATCCTGACTTGAGCAGTTGTTACTACCCAATACTTTCATTATCTCTGCATGTATAACTACAATTGTTGGGGCTAAAGTTGGGTGAGAATTGCAATTAGCTCAATATTTGCTCACTCAAAGACTGTTACTACTTTCCATCCTTAAAGTAAAAATCCTTAGCAATTTTGAAACAAGGATGTGCAGCTATTTTCAAGTTTAACAAGTCAGCAAAGATTACAAAAAGACAGATGGATCTGTAGATTGATTTGCATGAATTAGTAAACAAAAAGTTCCCCAGACCATATATATAGATGGATAGATAGATATTGTCTGTGTATACTAGAATTAAAACCCAAGTGGATGGATTGGAAGTAATGTAACTTATTTGCTTGGTGGATGCTGGGAAATATTGATGATTACTTCTGCTGCAGGAGCAGATCTGTCCTTTCAACTGCCTGGTACAGATTAAACTACTTCTGCCACTCAGCTAATGCCACATGAGTGAGTGGTCTGGGGAACTTTTTGTTTACTAATTCATGCAATTGTAGTTATACATGCAGAGATAATGAAAAGGGATCTAGAGGTCATAGTGGATCACAAGATAAATATGTGTCAACAGAGTAACATTGTTGTAAAAAAAGCAAACCTCATTCTGGGAAGTATTAGCAGGAGTGTTTTAAGCAAGACATGAGAAGTAATTCTTCCACTCTACTCCATGCTGATTAGCCTTAGCTGGAGTATTGTTTCCAGTTCTGGACACCACATTTCAGGAAAGATGTGGACAAATTAGAGAAGGTCTAGAGAAGAGCAACAAAAATGATTAAAGGTCTAGAAAACATGACCTATGAGGGAAGATTGAAAAAATGGGTTTGTTTAGTCTGGAGGAAAGAAGATGGAGGGGGAGGAAACATAACAGTTTTCAAGTACATAAAAGGTTGTTACAAGGAGGAAGGGAAAAAATTGTTCTAATCTCTGAAGATAGGACAAGAAGTAATGGGCTTAAATTGCAGCAAGCGTGGTTTACATTGGACATTAGGAAACATTTCCTAACTTTTAGGGTTGTTAGGCACTGGAATAAATTGCCTAGGGAGGTTGTGGAATCTCCGTCATTGGAGATCTTTAAGACCAGGTTTGACAAACACCTGTCAGGGATGGTCTAGACAATACTCAACCCTGCCATGAGTGTAGGGGACTGAACTAGATGACTTCTCAAGGTCCCTTCCGGTCCCATGATTGTATTGGAGACACAACAGACACACACACCAATAAATATTTGAGGGCAGCAGCAGGGCCACCCAGAGGATTCAGGGAGCCTGGGGTCTTCGGCAGCAGGGGGCCCCCGCTTCGGTGGTAATTCAGCCGGGGGGGTCCTTCCGCTCTGGGACCCACCACCGAATTACCGCCGAAGCGGGACCTGCCGCTGAAGAGCTAGGTCTTTGGCGGTAATTCGGCAGTGAGGGGTTCTTCCGCCCCGGAGCAGAAGGACCCCCTGCCACCGAAGACCTGGAGCGGAAGAAGCTCCAGGGGCCTGGGCCCTGTGAGTTTTCCGGTGACCCCAGAGCAAGTGAAGGACCCCACTCCAGCAGCCCCAAAAAACTCTCATGGGGGCCCACTTGCCCCCCCCGCTTTGGGTGGCCCTGGGCAGCAGGAACTAAATTTTTCCACTGTTACTGATCTAAGATCCAGGTATCCATGGTGAGACTGGTGAGTTGATTTCTAAGTAAAACAGCTACAGTATGTGTGAAAAGCTAATAAATATATCTTTATGTGGAATAAAAAAAAAAAGCTTCAGAACAGGCAAATCTGAACCAGCTGTCATGGATAACGTTTTGTGTTCTGTGCAAAGGGTAGTTGCCAAATCATCAGCAAGGATGGAACATGTTCTCCTAGCCAGTCAGATTTAGTAGGTGGAGATTTTCACAGATGCTGCTATCCAGGGCCAGCATTGGTAGGAAATCCAGAAGAACTTTCAAACTGTAAACTGTCTGGATCTGTGGGGCCATGTGACTTTAGTCAAGGTGGGCCAGGCAGATAATTCTTCAAAGTGTTTCCCTCTGCCCACAAACATAATCTGTCTTCCTAGGATTCAACTTCAGGAAGTTCTTCCTCTTCTGTAGATGCTGGAGTGTGTTCTGTCTTGTTCAAACAAGCTACTGCAGGTCATTTAATGGAGAGTAATACTCTCATAGTAAGTAACTGAAAGCTTCAGAGAGACTGGCGGGTGGTTTACGACTACATTCAGTAAGTGGGCATGTCTCATTTAGTTCACTAGGTAAAACTACCATTCTAAAATCCAAACATTTCAAGTTTGTTTCAACTGAGATGGATCTCTCCCAAATTAGGGCATCTTTCATTTGAGAAAATTACCTTTTTAGTTAATGAATTGCTCACCCTTGGTAAAGTAGGCTAATCTGCCTAAATTACTCTTCCTAGTATGCGTTTATATATCAATTGGCTTTATTAATCGTACTAGTTTTAATATTCTACAAGCTTTCAAACAGATGGGAGAGGTGAAAAGACAAATAGCAAAAGCACTGTTTTTGGAAAATAGAGGCAAGCATTAGCTCATTCTAGTAAAAAGTTTCACTCTGCCTTCCAAACTATACAAATCTTGGAAGCTTCAGGCCTGTTGCAGAGCCAATATGACTATTTCAGAGAAAATGTCAGCCTGCCAGTGGGCAATGAACAAACTTTTCAGCAAATGTTCAGACTTCTTTGAGATGGCCTATGCATATTCACACTTATGTGATACCTTGCTCTGTAAACGGGCTACTCACCGCCGCGGCGCCTCCTGCTGGTTTTTCTGGGGAATTAGCTCTTTTTCAGCCCGGAGCGCCCTCTGCAGGCCGGTGATCCCCCTTTTTCCTATCGGCCCCGTGTCCCTCCCAGGACCCGGTGCCCCTTTAACTATAATTGGGTCTCCCCCTCCCAGGGGAACCCCGCCCTGCTATCCCCACTTTGCCTCAGTAGTGGCCACTGACAGTCATGGTCTAGCCCCACACCCTGGGGCAGACTGCAGCATCGGCCCACTCATCACAGGCAATAGGGGTTTGGACCTGCTGCTTTACCTACTCCTGGGTTGTCCCTTGCAACCCCCAGTACCTCTTGCCCTTTACTAGGCCGCAGCCTGGGGCTTTCCAGGCTGGAGCTTCCCTAGCTCCTCAGCCTGTTCCCAGCCCTGCTTCATCCAGGTACTTTACCTCTGCTCATAAGCAGCCAGGCCCATCCCTCTCTGAAGGCAGAGAGAGACTGTCTGGGCTTCTGGCTTCCCTGCCTTTTATAAGGCCCTGGGCTCAGTTTGGGGCGTGACCCCCAGCTGCAGCCATTTCCCCAATCAGCCCAGCCAAAAAGCCCCTTCCCAGGGCTGTTTTTAACCCCTTCAGGGCCGGAGCAGGGTCCACCCTGCTACACTCCCAGTACTGCAGAGCTTCAGAAATCTTCTGGGAAAGTAGCATCTACTGGGGCCGCAGGAGCCCTGTTTGCCAATAGACTTTTGAAGTAGAGATAATAAAAGAGGAAGTGTGGTCCCCTACTGCTTTTGTTCCTTCCTTTTCAAGGGCCAGATGGGAATGTAGGGATTTTCTCTGCCTAAAATTTTTTGGTTTTTGTTTTTACCCCTGATGGAGGGGTATGGGATGGTGGTGGGAGGTGATTCTAAATTCTTTTGGGTGTACCTAAGTTGTGCCATTATATATCTAGGCCAAGATTTTCAAAAATAGAACCATAAAATTAGGTCAAAGATCTTGGTCCTAGTTTTTACTTTGAAGTACAACAGGGTTCTGGAGTACAACCAGAAGGTCTAATCGACTTTAAGGATTCAGATCTGAAGGGCAGAATTAAGTGGTGTGTGATATATTGCTCCCTCCTTGGAGATATCTAAGCCCCTTGTGCTCTGCCATTTGTTCTATGTGGAGAAAATCCATTCCTGGATCACAGCACTTGTAAGGCCTTCAATCAGAGGCCTGTACTAAAAGGCAGTGAAGGCACCATGCCTTTCTTGGCTCTGACATATGATCAGGTGTTTGCCCACTTTGTGCTGGGATACTTTGAGTTTGTCTCCTTTGTGCTTGATGCCAACAAAATTGGTAGAAGACAGGACAGGAAAAGTGCAAAGGGATCTTCAGTGCTGGAGTTCTCAGCACCAACCTGGAAAAAGGGGGGGGGGGAAATTCATGTGTCTAGGGAGTATGCAGTTATTTGTCATGGCACTGCCAATTCAAGGGACTCATTCAGCTTTACACATTTTCGTGGTCACTAGGATTCCTGGTTCTTCTCCAGTGATGGTCAATATTAATCTTTTGGCGCTATCTCCAGAGCATAGACTGGTTCTTTTGAGTTCACTTTTCTGGGGAAAACTCAATATCCAATTCTGATGAGGCTGGACTCAGATGGAGTCTCTGATACTCTGTTCTGTGAGTTATCCCAGTCTGCTTGGGCTTATAAGCTCTCAGGGACAGCTCTTGGATCAGGAGTGCTCAATATCCTGGGCTCTTACTCTCTTGGGCTCCAAGCAGTTCTCTCAGATTCTCCAGCCTCTTGGGGCACCTCATTTCAGGCCCCTTTCCTTGCCTTTCCTCTAGCCCAGTGGCTAGCTGGCCATACTGATGATTTTCCTTTGCAACCATCAGGATCTGGGGATCCTCACTTTCTGCATCTCCCAAGTCAGTTAAGGTGCCATTTCCCCAGTCACTTCTTGTGCCACCTAGACCAGTATCAACATCTGTGGCCTTGTCCCCTCTTTTGGCCAATGTTCCTAACCAGCTGTCATATTCAGAGGAGGAAGAAGGGGAAAGGACTTGGAACAACCATTTTTATGGTGAGCAAAAGAGGATTTCTTCAGCCTCAAAACTTCTAAGCATATATGTGTGACAGATTTGCAAATATCCTATAATATCCTGAACAAATATTATAGCATTAAGATAAACCTTATTGAATTAGGGTTAAAACCTTTCGAAGTACATTGTATTAAAATGCAATTGTGTATGTGCTGTTGTGGCACTGTGTGTATGTTCTTCAGTATAGAGGAGTGATCCTAATGAACATCCTCCATTACCAGCCTTTGAAGTTCCACTGCGGGGAGGGAAGTATATACTAGTTCAAGCTGGATTCTCCAGAGACCCAGACAAAGAAAAGACTTTTGGATAAATAGCTTTAGTTTATACTAACTGAAGGTCTTCTTCCTGATCCAGCAAATGGACAGGATCCCTGGCCCACAGAGGACCCCAGTGTTTAGGGGAGGATTGGAAGGATTTGGCCTACTGAGGCCTCATAAGACAATGTACTTGTTCTGAGCTGAAGCTCTGATGGACTTGTAACCACAAGGATTCCCTTAGGGTGGTGCATTAAACTCATTTCCCAGAGTCAGTATGAAAGTTGGGAGGAATTCTGCTGAGCTTATTAGCATGCATGTAGGTTCTTTTATTGTTTTTAATATGTTTTCTCTCTAATGCTTTTTACCTTAAGAATAAAGTTGGCTTGCTTAGGAACTGCTACATGGTACCTTACGTCTGTAGCAATTGGACTGTTACCTGCCTCTGAAGAGAAAGTAAGCAAGTGTCCTGTCTGTGCTGGAAAGGACACGGTGAAGGTAGGGGAACTGTGTAGTCTGGGAATACCTCAGTCAGAAGGGAGAGACTCTCATCTCAGTCTGAGGAGAGAAACAGTTGGGGAGCTGAAAGCCAAGAGTGGGTATCCTTACTGAACCACTGAGGGGAAATTTGCAGTTGCAGTTTCTCTGAACTGTGACAGTATAGTCACTGTTTCTCTTTCACAACCACTTTCAGGAAGTTTCCGGGGCTATTACAACATATGTCCAGGGGACCTGGATTTGGAAAGTTCATTTGACCAGGAAAAGATAAACTGGGAGTTTGACATCTGAAAATCCTAAAAGAAAAGGAAACTCTCTCTCTATTAACGATGAGCTACTGGACATGGCTAAGGACATTTGGTTGATATTAGCCTTGTTCACAGCCAGATGTAAGAGGGCAGATTGCCTTTATCAGGTGCCAGGATAGAGGGGGTAATATATCCTAACCTGCCCTTCTTCTAGTTCATTAATGGTGTCAGAGCTGATAAAAGGAGGAGAGGTTCCAAGACAAGTTTGGGCTATCATATCAGATAAGGATGCCAAAAAGATTGGCTTTTGGGTGAGGGAAGGGTACTTGGGTATCTCAGTAGCCAAATTCTGTCATGGGCAAGATACCAATTTAATCTAATGGGCCAACTTCTTGAAGAGCAGATAAAGGAGCTGGTGACTAAGGAGCATGTAGTATCCACCCACATCCTATTGGCAGTTGAAGTTGCTTCAGACTATTCATGGCATCAGCTATTTCTTTCAAATGATACTTTTGCCTCTTTTTGAATTAGGCCTTTCATCTAAAGCTTGGTCTTATGTGAGTCCTCCTGTTCAAGGGGAAAGAGTCTTTTCAGCCTCAAGATGGGCAAGATGCTGGAGAAAATGGAAGGACATCAATTCCACAGCTAGGTCTTTCTAACTCTTCCAACAAGGTCAAAGAGAGAGGCTTGCACATTCTCTTCTTGTGTCATCCTCAGGCTTCCAGCCTCAATTAATGAAGATATCACCTCAAAAACATCAGAAGAGGCAATAGTAAACATCTGTGATGAGGCAGCTGAACAGTGATGGGTCAGCAGAGTGGTGTGCTGAATCTGCTACCGTGTTGTTGGTTTTTCCCTCTGTTGTGCTCAGGAACATGCAAAGTCATCAGCAGGAGATTCTGTGGCAATTCAGAGGAGAGTTAGAAAGAGCGGATCACAGAAGCAGGGTGTCTGGCCCCTAGGAAAAGTGTGGCATATGAAGGCAAGTTGAATGATAGAGACCCCCCATGTGCTAGAGGCATACAGCCTTAGCAGATGAAGCACCTACGGTGCATGCCTCACTGCACCAGTTGTACCTTAGTTATTGGAGACTTGCAAGACAAGGTTTGGTACTGCAGAACGTTAGAGACCTCACAAAAGATCTACAATTACACATTTAATTACAACAGAGTGCTGGGTACAAGAGATGCTAGGCTTGGATATACAGTTTAGGTCTTCCCCATGTTGACTCTTACCCTGTTTTAGTGATCCTCCCTAGGCAAAATTGCTCAGAGCAGCGATAAGCTCTATTAAATATGTGGGCCTTGGAAGAAGTGCCTCAGCTAAACAGAAGAAAAGGCTTCTGTTCACAGGCACCAGGAGGGATATTCCTCAAGTATAAATATACAGAGACAACACACTCAAATCATAGTTACTAAGGTGAGTTTTACTGTTTGTGAAAACTTAGAAATAGTATGTACGCTATTTTCTATTTCCTTATTGCCACTTAGTACATCGTTGCAAGATAAATATTTGCTGAACACTTTCCCATATACCTATGTTAGTCTGTGATTGTTGAATTGAGACTCTGACTACATATACTACATCAGATACTCAGAGGCAAGATGTTTTCCAAGCAAACTTTAATATCTTTGAATGTCCTGCCTTTCATCTAAATTTTCAGTGCTATATCACATTAATATTGCCTTGTGCATTTAATTCTATGTTGTTTGCAATGGTAATAGAGAGATTTACCTGTTTTTTAAAAGGCTTACTGGGTTAGTGGAGACTAAGCTAAGACAGTGTTCTGTAGTAAAGCCCTCCTTTGCCTCTGTATACAATAGAGCCCATGTAAACTACCAAACGATAAACTACCGGTATTTTTTCTCTCTTATCAGATCTTTATTCTCCTTCCTGTTATGTTTTTTAGTCAATAAAAATATTTTAAAGTTTTAATATTATAATTTGAAGTTATTCTAGACAAAGATACATTTTTCTAGGGATGAAAACTTTGTTTCTTATTAGAAATCTCTTTAGAAGCCAAAAACAAATGACTGATCTCCTTTAAAAACAAGTGTGATCTGAATACATTTTTAAAGGCCATGTTGTGGTATCTTTGCTTCCAGTATTCTGAAACATAGTCAAGAATAACATTGGAGAATAAATCTCTGTAGTTGGTATGGCAACTAGAATAATTCTATCTAATTATTGTAAATTGTACATGTAACTGCTATTCCCTTTCCATCCATCTACAAATATATAAATAGCAACAATATTACTTCTCTAGTCCTTTATAGTGATTCCAGAGGGGTCAGATATACAACTTGTACAATTATTTAAGTTGTTTGGTTTATCCAGGCTATATTGTTAATTAATCTCATAGGTTTTGTGAGTACAGTGGCATCTGTTGCAGAAGGGACAGTCAATTTTACATCCTACTCTTCAGTTAATTGCTGCCTTTTACCTTGAAGCCCACTTTCTGTTCTAATTCTATGGAGAATGCTTTGGCAAAGAAATTTGACTTTTGTGGCATGACCGAAGGAAGGTGAGGGGAAATGAGAGAGGATCATATATTTGTGTTCTCTCAATCTGAAACTGAACTTTATTTATGTTGCCTTAAATTTCACAATTTCCCCATTCAAGTGAAATGAATGTTCCTAAATTGTTTTATGTTGGAATCTCAGCTCTAAAAATAGTATTCACTGGTCAATTCTTCACAACACTTGCTGTAGAAAAACTAATTGCAGCATACTATCCACTTCTTAATGTCTCATTCCCTTGACATACCCTACCAGTGCCCTTCCTGTAAACATTGATGGAAGGGACACAGAAAAAACAAACAACAACAAAAAAAACCAGAGGGTAGTTCAGTAGTTTGTTCAAAGGGAAACAAAATATATGTTTCCTTTAATCTTTGCACTGGGCTAAAGGACTTTTTTTTTCTTTTTCCACCTGTGTGGGGACATTTATTGCCTTCCTGGATCAAATCAATGGTCCATCTAGTCCAATATCTCAACTCTGACAATTGTACCAGAAGATTTAGAGTAAGTTGCAACAAACCACACAGTAGACGACTATGGAATAACTTGAAAATTCTTCCCTTTTGTCTGGTTCTGCCCTGAAGCATGAGGGTTTATAACCCTCTTCTTAAAAAAAATACATTAAATAAGTTTGATTTTTATTTAACTGCCATGAGCATGTGTACCACTTATTTGCCTACATCTAGTGTATCTATTCTCTGACATGTTTCCCTAGATGCTGAGTCTTTTATTTTTCTCTTTGTTAGGTTGGGGATGCAGACATTAACTGATACTTTTTAAAATCTTCCCTGCCACATCCTCTCATTGATTTATGGCTTCATGTGCATCTGCAGCTCTGATAAATCAATTTTCTCCCTCCTACTTTAAAATCCAGCATCTTATAAAGAAAATTATACGATATTTTAAAAAATATTTGTGGGGGAGGCTAATTTTTTCTCTAGTAAGGTTATGAATTTGCCATCTTTCAACTTTGAATAAAAGAAGCTTAACCAAGATGTCTAACAGTGTTGATGCTACACAAAAGATATGTACATGGGGGGTAGAGGGGAAGACTTGCCTACCCCCTTTGATTGAAGCCATAATTCCTGTTTTATTTTCCTATTCAGTAAGATTTATTGTAAAATTGATGTACTAGATACAGTTGTGTTATGAAAACTGTGACCATTTATGAGCTAAATATACTTCTGCTGCTTGAAGGTATTTTGGCTATGAGGAATATGTGGCTTGTTAATATTTTATTGCTCTCTTGATGCTGGCTTTCACTACTCAGTACATAACATAAGAACATAAGAATGGTCGTACCGGGTCAGACCAAAGGTCCATCTAGCCCAGTATCTGTCTACCGACAGTGGCCAATGCCAGGTGCCCCAAAGGGAGTGAACCTAACAGGCAATGATCAAGTGATCTCTCTCCTGCCGTCCATCTCCATCCTCTGACGAACAGAGGCTAGGGACACCATTCTTTACCCATCCTGGCTAATAGCCATTTATGGACTTCACCACCATGAATTTATCCAGTTCTCTTTTAAACACTGTTATAGTCCTAGCCTTCACAACCTCCTCAGGTAAGGAGTAACAGCATATCTTTTTGTCTATTCAATGAAAGTTAGAAGAACTTACTCAATAACAAGCTTAAACTGTCTAGGCCTCTGCTTCACATTAATACAAACTATTTTCATAACTGCTGGTTGTCAGACATGTACAGTGCAGGTTACCATAATGTTCATTTGTGCAGTGAGAAAATGATCACATACCATGACAACTATGATGAATAGATCCTCGTGTCTGGTTGTGGTAAACAGTAGTTTCCATGTTCTGCGAGCACACATTAGGCTGACACATTGTAGGTTAGAAATAGGTGCTTAAATTATAGTTGCTCCTTGATTCTCTTAAAATTTGGAAGCATCCAAATGGAGTTGAATTTCTTGTAAGTCTCTAAAATGTTTATTATGGAAATACAGCAAACCATTAACTATAGCACTGCTGCTGTTACTGTTGTAATTCTTTTGCCCAGTATGTTGGTACAGTGCTATGTAAGTATTAAATGTGTATAGGTTGAATAAACAACAATGTGCTGAAAATCTGGCTGCCCTTATTCCTAGTCTTATACATTACCAGTCATTGTGTAACTGGAGAGTATCCTGGTAAAGATGCTATTATTAAAATAAATAAATAAATTCCCTTCTCTGCTGGAACATGTGGAGTCATTAACCTAAATCCAGTCAGCTGAGGTCACATGCACAGATTTATGCAGGTGATTTCTTAACCTTAAGTCTTCCTGCAATCTGACCCCTGCACTCTTTGGTTATGAATGTTAGTTGAGAACAAACCCTTGGTTTTTGAGAGATTTTTTTTTACCCCTATTTTAAGCCATGATATTTTCCCCTTTGTTTTCTAGAAGACACAGAATACATGGTTTTGAAATCAAAACATGAAATGGCTGCCTATATTTTAATTACTCTCTTGATTTCTGGGTAGAGAGGGAGAATTACCTGTGTGCCTGTTGGAGCTCTGCGGAGTCCTTTCTTCTACCTTCAAGGCACTCTTCTATAGCGATCATTCTTCCAGCTGAAAAAGTGGTTTTGAAAGGTATCTGGTCAGGTTCTCAATTTCATCCTGCTAAAAGGATAAAGGAGTCCATGGCTGAGTGCTACTTCTATATTACTCCCAACCATTGCGTCTACAGTGAGCAGTTGATTTGGGATTGGAAATCAAATCAAAGTTTTAAATATGGCTTTGCAGAGCACTACTACTAAGGGACATGGCTTCTGATTTCAAATTGCATGGACTCCAAGTAAATAAGAAGCAACTCTCATTAGGATGGGATAAATCAAAATATATTCTTGTTTAGGCAGTTGTAAACTAAAAAATTCCTACTTTTAACCAGGAAGAACAGGTGGTACACAGGTTTCTTTACCAAAACTTTTTCTTCTCTAACACTGTCCTAAGAAGATGTACAAATGCAGACAAATGTACAAATGCAAACATACTTTTATAGTATTGGCAATTACATTAATCACTATTATGTAACACAAATGTTGAAGCTTTCAAGATAAATTTAGCATTTGTCATGAAGTCGAATTTTAGCCACCATCATTTTTATCCATTCCTTCTGAATGTAATGTATTACAACATTAATTGAATACATAGTATAATAGTACGTAATAACTTTCTTGAACAAAATGAATTGATGCATATGAGGCTGTGTTTTATGAATGTAAGAAATTTGACTTTTTACAGCTCTTAAGGTGTGCAGATCCATTGTACAGTACTATCCAAACGTGATGTTGAAACTGACGAGAGAGCCTGCTACCAGTCTTAATTTGTAACTAGTGTGACTATTGTGTCCTCTTATAATTTGTAACTAGTATCAATAATTACTCTGAGAGCTATGCTGGCAGGGGTTCTTACTCCTGTTAGGATAACCTTAGCTGGTAGGTCAAAGGGTAGGGATCAGTCAAAATGCAGTCCTTTCTTCCTCAAGGTTGGGGGTTGGATGATAGGCCAACAACCTATGCTCATTTTTTTAAGTTAAAATACAGAAATAAAGCAAGATAGCCATTCCAGCAAATATCATGCCAAAGTGATGGACTCTTGCTTAATAGGAATTGAGAGTCTTGGTGAAAGCCACCACAAAGCCAAGACTCTGAGAAGTTTCTTTACTAAAGATAAAACAAACTATGAAAGTAGGTTTCTGGAACATTAGACCAATGGCTCTAACACCAAACCCATGCAGGTGATGGAAGAAATAGATGAATATAATCTCCAAATCCTTGGAATAAGCAACTGTTGATTCCAGGAGCTGAAAAAAAGCAATTCAAAAATGAAAATAGTCTTAATATATGCAGGGATTCAAAATGGTTGTTACTCTGAAGGAGTAGCTTTTAATTATGACTTGCAAAGCAGAAAAATAACTTATACACTGGGACCTAATTAACAACTGATCTCTCAAAGCTATGTTTCAAACACAATAAATGAAAATGGCAATATTATACTGAAATGGAAACTCCACAACATTAAGAAGGAAGCCAAACTTAATAGTGAGATCTACTTCCTGAGCAAATGCAAGAAACAAAACATCCACAGAGGACTCACCGTCTGTAACCCTCTGACCACTACATACCACTCAAAAATTGGTCCTATAAAAATATATTACCTCAACCACCTTGTCTCTCTCATATCCTGGGACCATCATGACTACAATAACACTGCAAACAATATTTGCACCAACAAATAACTATGATGATGAGATTAAAAAGTCAGTTCTACATTTGCCTTCAAACGCTGACAATTTTCTCAAGCATGGCATCTGTTTAGTAATGGGGGACTTCAATGCCATGGGTGGGGGTAATAAGAGAGAGGAGAAAGCAATGGGAAAGCATGGCTTTAGTTGCCAAAATCAAAATGATGAAAGACTGCTTAGTATCAAGGATCCTAATTGGCAGTAAAATGGAATTCCTTAGAGGGAGTAACCAGGAACCAGATTGACTCAACAGTGTGCTGGAAGGAAATTTAGATCTGCCCCGTGGGGTGTCAGAGCATACAAAGGAGCTGATGTTAGAAGTGACCACAATTTTGTGTGTCAAGATTGAAGATCAAACTTAAGAAAAACAAAACCACCAAAAGAACCAAGAAAACTGACAGCAAAAGCTGACTAGATAGGACATACAGTAGCAATTTCAAATTGAACTGAAAAACAGATTTCAGATGGTACAAGACTTAGATCCATCACAAAAAGTCAACATTAATGTGTCATGGTGCTTTTTGCCTGACAGTACTATAGATACCAATAACTGTAGTTTTTCCCACACAAGCAAACATCAAGTCTGAATAAGTGCAGGTATGTTGAACTCTGTGAAATAAAGGAAACAAGTTAAAGCAAACATTAGCTCCTCAAAAACACCTCCAGAAAAAAGCATCAGCAAAAATCTGTATGAAATAAAGGATAAAGCCATGTAAAGTAGCACAAGAAGAGATAAGAGGAAATACATAGACAACAATGTCAAAGAAGCTGGAGTGCCTACTGAAAGAGGTGGTGATAAAACACTTTACCAACTCAACAAGGCTCTAAATGGCAAGTTTACACTAGCTTGGGGGGCCATGTTAGTTGGGGGTTAGGTCCTGATTTGAGCAGGGGGTTGGACTAGATGACCTCCTGAGGTCTCTTCCAACCCTGATATGCTATGATTCTATGTTAAGGATAAACAAGGAAGGACTCTAACAGAAAAAGAGCAGAGACTGGTGGGCAAGCACAAGAAACTGTTAACTTTGTCAAAGAATTTAAATAGCCAGAGTTAGGCATCATAACATCTTGTATCACAAACAAAGAAGTGAAAGACTCAGTGAAAAAGTTTTAAAATCTGGGAAAGCTGCAGACCAAGTCACTAGAGAAATGTTGAAAGCATGTGAGCAGGAAACCATTGATAAAATCACTGAACTTTTCAGTAAAGCATGGGACTAGGGAAAAGCCTCTAGAACAATGGAAAAATATCATTATACTGTAGTCAAATACCAAAGAAAGATCACACAAGCAACTGCAATAACTGGTGAGGTGTTATTGCAGAAGGCTTTGCCTGTCACTGAAGGGAGTGTATCTTAAGCAGAAAAAAACAAGTAGTTGAGGCAAAGCTAAGGGAGGAGAAGGCTGAATTTTTACCTAGAAAATCATGTGTTGACCAGATTTTCACCCTAAGAATAATCATCAAAGAGCATTAAATGACAGAAACAATTAATCATAAATGTATTAGATAAAAGTATTTGATGGTATCAGTCACAATTCACTCAGGAAGTGTCCTGGTATGCCAACAAAAATATCAAGATCTTTATAGCAAGGTACAGCATGCATGGTTAAAGTACATGCAGACTTGAGTGAATAGTTGAATATAGATACTGGTGTCAAAAAGGATGCTTTCGCTCACCTCTCCTGTTTGGCATTGACTTCATTATGAGAAAAAGTGTAGATGGATACCACGCAGACATTGCGTGGTTCAGTAACAGTACACTAGAAGATTAAGATTTTGCTGACATCTCTTCTAATTGACAACTCAACCAACATGCAAGCAGACCAAAAGACCAACATTGCAAGAAAAATTGGGTTAATAATTAGTTGTGAAAAAACAAATCTAATGAGAAACCCAGCAAACCCTAACTCAAGTATTGTTAGAAGACAAAGAAATAGAAGAGTTGAGTCAATTCACATACCTTGCCAGTGCAAGCTAATAGAGTTATCCAGAAGAAATAATATTTAGGAATTGGTGATAGCGGCATTCGTCAGCTTAAAAAGATTTGTTCATTGAAAATCTACAACTTAAAGGCCAAACTATGAATCTTCAACTCAAATGTTATTTCCACCTTAACATTTGGATGTGAAAGCTGGAAAAACACAAATGGTATAGACCAGGGGTCGGCAACCTTTCAGAGGTGGTGTGCCGAGTCTTCATTTATTCATTCTAATTTAAGGTTTCGTGTGCCAGTAATCCTTTTAACGTTTTTAGAAGGTCTCTTTCTATAAGTCTATAATATACAACTAAACTATTGTATGTAAAGCAAATAAGGCTTTTAAGATGTTTAAGAAGCTTAATTTAAAATTAAATTAAAATGCAGAACCCCCCGGACCGGTGGCCGGGACCAGGGCAGTGTGAGTGTAGGGTGACCAGACTGCAAGTGTGAAAAATCGGGACGGGGTGGGGGGTAATAGGAGCCTATATAAGAAAAAGCCCCCAATATCGGGACTGTCCCTATAAAATCGGGACATCTGGTTACCCTATGTGAGTGCCACTGAAAATCAGCTCTCGTGCCACCTTCGGCACATGTGCCATAGGTTGCCTACCCTTGGTATAGACAGATGTCTAAATGCATTCAAAGGCAAATGCCTCAGGGAAATACTGGTATTACATGGAATAAATTTATAACAAATGCCAAGATTCATCAGAGTTCAACTCCTTATCTACATAGTTATCCAGAAAAGAATATGGAAATAGCTGGGATGTCAAGAATGATGCCAGAGTGTCTGTCATGGAAGGAGTCCCTTTGGGCAGCTGGAGGAACATGTAAAAAGGGCCAACTGAAAGAATCCACAGTCCTTAGAAAGGGAAAACGTATGAGACATAACACAGAGGAATTGCAGAGAGCAGCCCAGAATAGATTGTGATGGGAGGAGCCGTTTTTGTGCCCTAAGCAACGTCACATGGCATGGGAAAGATTCAGAGATTGACAATAAGCTTTTTGTAATGGAGACAGATAAAATTTTTGCAGACTAAATATACCAATTACAGATGTACTAGCAAAGCACATAATTGAAACTCTGCAGATAAGTGTGAAACTAAGACTAGCAAACTGAAAATGGCAGGTGTGGCTTGAGTACAAATATTGATTAAATAGTTTTCAGAAGACTTTTTTTTTATGTGATATGAATGAGACACGAGTGTCCATGCCTAATTTTCAACTCCTAGCATCTTTTGTTCCAGACTTCTCTTGCTGCATTTCTGCCTGTTGCTTTTAAAGTTAATTAATAAGAGGAACTGTTTTGGCTGTTTTGATATTCCATAGCGATGACACTGTAACTGGGCATGTGGTATAGTTCTTTAGGAGTGCAAGTATAATACTTGATCTCCAAAAGTGATAACTTTCCAAATCAGTCATACCTACTTTTTAACACAATCTTCTCCTTGAAACATGTTCCTGGTTTCAGATGGCAGATTTATACAGGAAACTTTGGCCTAAGATAAGCTTAAGTACATTGTAAAAAATTAAAATTTTGTTGATACTGAAATGCTTGTGACATTTCATCATCTGATTTTTTTACTACTATTTTTACACTGAGTATACTATTATATTCTGCAGTTAATGCAATACAATGTATACTCACTATTTGAGTCTTTTCAAAGCTGTACGGGATAGATTATTTTTAGATCACCCATATTTAATATGATATTAATACAAGAGTTAATTTTCCACTATTTTGCTGTTTATTAAGGCAATTAAATTATTTTTTGAGTGGGAGGCTTCAATGGCATGATGAGAATTTTCCCACATGGTCACTTAGCTCAGTAAATGCATGTATATCTCCTTGCTTGTACAACCTACATTTTTGCTACTCTTGAAAGATAGCTGAAAAGAAAACTATAAAAATAGCAGGCCAAGGGCAGGTGACAAAATGTCATGCAGGCAGCACCTGGTATAGTGACTGCCTGAAAAAAATAACCAGATGTCTCTCACTTGATTCTATTTTTGTAGCTGGTTAAACAGCAGAATTTCAGCTTTGGCAAAGGTGCGGGGGAAAGAAAACCCAAACCTCCTACATCAGCATTGGAATTTCTAGTTTCTTTATAACATTATCAGTTTTTTCAACTGAGAACATAATTGTAAAAATTAAATAATTGGTTTGCAGTACTAATAACTATAATTCTTGTATTTGGCAGAGATTGATATGTATGTAACATTTGTAACCTTGTACTAATTAATGTACTTAAAAGGTACTGTAATAACTTTGACAAGAATACAGAAGTATTTTTCATATTCTTACACCAACTACAATAATGGCTGTGTCAGTGTTTCTACAGCATCAGGTTAACATAAGAATACACTGTGAACTTTAGTAGATTGTCTCCAATTGGAGAGTCTGAAGTAGTTTAATGGAGAACTTCTAAGAACTTTTGATTCAGGAATTTGGAAAATAAAGTGAAAATTCTGTGTTGCCACTCCCTACAAAAAAAAAAGTGAAGTGCCACTTCTTTCTTTATACTATTGTGGTGTTACGTAGCTTTATTTACTGTAGCTTTTCCAAATTTAATTTAAATGATTGATTATGAAAAAATTGGTTTTTTTTCTTAAATGCTTAGTAAAGGAGAAGGAGAAACAGACAGATTGTCCTCCATTCTTCTTTCAGGGTACATTTTCTAAAAACAGAGTGAGGTTTTAATTTTATCTTGAGATTCGTTGGGTAGGAGTGGGGAGGGACACCTATAATAAAGAAACTAATTGGCTATACTGTTCCCTTAGCAGAGTAGGTCTTGAGCTCTCCGTTTCAAATCCTAATATATCAGGTTTCCCCCCCCCACCAAGCAATAAATATTAGTCTTTTACCTAGCTCTTCCCGACTTAATCACAATTCTAAGGGCAACATCCGAACATGTACTGAACCACAATACTCTTAAATACCCAAGAGTCCATTAGTGAAGTTGATTATAAGTGGATGTAATTACTCTGCTATTCCTGATTTCTTTTTTTCTCTTCCACGTAGCATGGAAAAAGCTCACATAATAGCTTTCAGTTGACTGGGATTTTTGGTTCAGAAAGTCCTATAATAAAGTTTTCACTGTTATTTCCCTAGGGCATGTTTTAATATTTCATTAATCAGATAATCTCTAAGTGAAGATGAAGATTAATCTTAACAGAACTAGAGTTAACTTCTATTTCTTGCTCTTTGAAGTCAAAGCTGCCTTTTTCTGGACCCTCTCTCTATGGAGACAAAGTATCACTACTTTGATTCTTCCTTGCAATCTCTAGTGATTGGAATATCCAGAGAACAACTCAGTAGTTTGTGGAAACTATCATGGAAAACACTGAACTCCTTGTTGGCATTGCAATTTTGTGGGGTTTCTAAAATGATTTGATCACTTATGCTACTTACTTTGAAGGCTAACCTAAAAGATGCAGTTTCAGTGAAGTGTAAGTACAAGCTTGAGTAATGAAGTTCTGTCTCTTGTATAAAGCATAAGGCAAATTGAGAGAGTTCTTAGAAAATCATTATTGCTGTCTGCTTTAGTCTTCCAGTTGCTTTGTTGCTTGATCTACAGTATTTTAACTTTTTATACTTCTGTTTTATGTATTCTATATTTTAAATCTATGTTCACCTAGATGTTCATTCTGGCAGACTGAAATTACAAATAACATGACCTGTTGCAATGGCAGTAGTTTCAAAATAAGATACTGAATTTTAGCCTTTGTGTGTGTGATATGATATTAATAAATAACCTCTGTTTACTTTGTAGGGCGTATGGGAATAAACTTCCATCATCCAGGAACAGATAATATTATGGCTCTTAACAGTAAGTAGTTTGTCTCTATAACAAATTTTTGACATGAGTAATATTTTTTTACAATATGTTCTTATACTTTATATATGTGTATATAAATACATATGTGTGTGTGTGTGTATATATATATTTGTAGAGAGGAGAGGTAAAATAAAACGTGGAGTGTGTATTAAATCATAACTTACTGTTGAATCAATAGAAACTTAAATTTGTGGATATTACATTATAATCACTCAGTTAATACAAATTTTCTTAGTATGATTGATAATGGAACACTTCTTTTACATCTGCTGTGTGTACTTTATTGGGCACCTGGTAATGTCTATCTAATACAGTTAAGGTTGTACAACTGTTTCCATTATAGCCTCCTGTTTTCATGTGTTCAAATCTTGCTGAAAATGTTTCTATGCTTGGTCTCTGACTCAAGGTGTTGTTTTATTTTGGAGTGGCATCCCCACCAAATTGCTTCAAAATTTCTTCAATTAAGGTTCAGAGAGGATGAAAACATATTTTCTGAATTTAAAAAAAAAAACACCACCTCCACTTAAATAAGGCTGTACTGAATGTTTTGAAATTCAAATCCTGAACAATGGGATGGACCTAGTTAGTCTTCATTTGCAAATTAGTGCTTTGTTTTGGTTTAGAAAATAAAAAGGTTAAGATTAGTTATGACAGATGACAAATTTTTGTAGTGAATGGGTGCAATATTAATGTTAAATCTATAAGTGGAAACTTCAGGAAAAAAACTGTTAAAATCTGATATGAAAGCTGTTTGGGTTCTAAGGACAACATGATACCTTCTATCATAAAAAGTAGTGGAAGGTGCTAGGAGCCACCAAAGTGTATTGCAGAAATGAGCATGTCAATACTTACTCAGTCATCTGATCACAGGGAAATACTTACAGTAATTGCTTGTGGTTATTCTTAAACATGCACTGAAGAGGTAAAACAACATGGATCCTGTTAGGGAAAATACAGAGTTCTGCTTTATCACATATCTGCAACCTGGAACAAAGGGCCACTGTGTATGGAAATGTACAACAAACTTTTCCAAGCTTCCTATAGTCTGAGGTGAAGCCCTTGTGTGACATATATACATGGAAATAGTTATATTTTGAGGTGAATATGACTAAAACCACTATTGAGAGCTGCTCAAATGTGTAGAGGGGAGGAAACAATCTGAAAAACCTGTTGCTGTGCTTTGACATGAATATTGGTCTTGGGGAGCATGTGTGTTAATTATTTTTAACTTAGACATTTCAATGCACTGATTGCAGTCTTCTCTGTGAGAGCATTATAATTGTGACAGTGCAAGTATTAATTGAATATTTAATTTTTATAAATAATATAAATATGAATACAGGATAAATTCCTGTAAAATAGTGGTTACTGAAGTGAGCGTTCTGTATAAACGTTAGTTCCCAAATGGAACAGCAATAAATATCATTGAGCTTTTTATGCAAACTCTTCCTTTCTAAGTAGTTGAACATATTCTACTTTTATAATTATCCATAGAAACAGGTAACTTCAAAAAAATAAATGCTGTCTCTTTTTTTTAAAGTAGAAGGGAAATACAAGGATAATACTTACCTCATACTGAATCCCTTTTGAGAGTTGGTGTTCTACAGTATGTGTTATGTCTTATTGATTTTACTAATGATGATAATGGACCCTTTCAAGCCCAGTTTAAACATATATGAACAGGATATATAATCCAGTTGGATGGTCTAAGCATGCTAAATAGAGTGATTATCATACACATTTTTATTATGTAAATTGTGTAATTGTTGAAAATTTATCAGTACATTCAAACTTTCATAAACAAAGACTTGGAAATATTTATAAAACGTATACATAACTTTTGCAAAATAAGTGAAGAGGTGTATTTCCTTCACCTGAGTCTTGTTTCTTTGGATTAAATTCACCACAAAGTCTAAAGCTTGCAGAAGATCCCCAAACTATGTTTAAGTCCCACGTTAAGGACAAGGGTGGGGTGTAAATGGTTGGGTGGGCCTTTGTAAGCCCTCTGTACTGAGGTAAATATAAGCATAAAACTTGTTTTTTGTTTTCTTTAATTTTGAAATTTCTTGTGTGATTTGCTGTTAAGTCTATGTAATGTGTTTGTTTTACTGTTAAACTGTTTACTGCAGATATCTAATCTAAGCATTCCTGACAAATATAGAACTCTATTTCTATTTGTTTAGTCACATATGACAGACTATCCTACTGCTTTAAGGTGTACCATGAATAAATAGTCCAAGTAGAAACATCCCTATACCCTGCCAAAATAATCACACTTTGAATCAGAGAACTCCCCAATGGAGATTTCAGTTGAACTGTCTCTAGGGTTAATTGGAGAACTGACAGTTTCTTAAGTCCATTATGGTGATCAAATTTAAACATAATTTATGTGCAATCTCATACTGGCTCTTTAAGTCAAAAAACTCACCTAGTACCTTCTATTTATAGTGTTTATCCAGGCAGTCAAATCTGAAAGTGTTCATGGATAGATTGGGAAAATAATGACCACTTTGAGGCAATAAGCGGGTAATACTGTTCCTCTGTGGGATGGAGTAAGGCTATAAATATTCCTTATCAAAGCAGCTTAAAATGGCCAGGACTATACTTGAGCAGGGTTTTGAAGGAGATCATACTGTCACTAGCCATCTTAGGCCGTGTACACAATAGGAGTGCTTTACCAGTATAGGAATACTGTGTCAGTTAGGGGTCATACCTCTTCTTGCCCTTGACCAACATAGTTATGCCAGCAGAGAGATATAGTGTGGACCTGACCTTAGTGCAAGATTAGTTTATCAGTGGTTGGAGTCAACAAATGTTCTATTGGGGGCACGGGGACGGAGAGTGTGTGTGGGTGTTCAGGAACAGTAATAAGTCACTGAGATAGAAGGGGAGGTAGCTTAAAGCTAAATGAGTTAAATAATTATGAATGCTTTTCTTATTCTTGCTCTTAGTGGCATCCAGCAAATCTATTATAGTAGCGTGGCAGTGCAGCTATAGTTAAGGTTGCATTATGACATCTGTTTAAAGATTGACATTTGGATTAGCAGCTTGAGAAAAATCTGTATTTTACTAGCCCGAGAGGTGGAGGCATGGTTACTTCCTGATTCTGGGGCAGATTCCTATGCTGTGTCCAAAGAGAGACAGTGCGTAGGTTTGGACGGTGCCGTTACCTTGACCACTGAGAGAAAAAGAACTGTGCTGTTCCAGGGTTTTCAGTGTGTGGATTCTGGTTGATTCCTGGATCATGAGACTGCAGAAGTTTGCTGGAGAGCAAGTTGCACACCATGACCTGGGGATGTTTGATTTGGGTGTATGCAAATTTAGGGGAATAAATAAAATTGCTAAATGACTACTACTTCCTGCCAATAATATCTTTTCTGTTCAACAAACTAAGAAATTCAGTGGTAAAAGTCACATTAATGCAGAGTTAAGGTTTCTTGGTGGTATATCATCCTCTTGCAGAATGTTGAGTTGAGCAAAACTAAATCTTCTGAATACCAGGAAATACACAGGCAACGTTGTCCATGGCAGATTGAACTCTGCCCTGTTTCAGCAGTGCCCTGATATGCCCTGTTAACACACACACCTTTTAATCTACCAACCACACAGTTGCTGAAATGTAAAAGCTCTTCATCTCCTTTGACAAACCACTCACCCTCACCCACAGGGCCGGCTTTAGGAAGTGCGGGGCCCAATTCGAACATTTTCGGCGGGGCCCCGGCAGGGATGACTTTAAAAAAAAAAAAAAGTAAAAAAAAGCCTTTCATTTCTTAGCAACCGGTTCCCTGTAAAAAGTTCTGCTTTAAGGGATGTGCCACAGTATGTATTTTTTGTACCAATAGGGTTACCATACGTCCGTATTTTTAAAAATTCCTCCCGGATGGCGATTTAAGAACCAAAAAGCTGGACATGTCTGGGAAAATACGGATGTACGTTAACCCTACCTAAAGTTCTTTTTTAAAAAGATGAGCCTGAACTAGAAATGAGCTCTGTTTCACATGTGTGGGTCCCCACCACTCCCTGGGGGTGTGCTAGGGTGACCAGATGTCCAGATTTTATAGGGACAGTCCCGATTTGGGGGTCTTTTTCTTATATAGGATCCTACTACCCCCCACCCCTGTTCCAATTTTTCACACTGGCTGTCTGGTCACCCTAGGGTGTGCACAGGTGTGGGTCCCAGCTGTTCCCTGCCCCTCTCATTGAAGCAGGTGTGCAGGGTTACTGCCCTGGGAACTGCAGGACACCAGTGGACATGGGGCTGGCTGGAGGCAGAGCAGGGGCTGACTGGAGGTAGGGTCTGGCTGCAAGCAGGGCAAGGGGTGTGGGGCTGGCTGGAGACAGGGGGATGTGGGGTGGGCTGGCTGGCTTCAGGCAGGGCCGCAGGGGGGTGCGGCAAGGCTTGGCAGGCCTGGAGACAGAGGAGTGCTGGACTGGCTGGCTTCAGGCAGGGGGGTGCAGCAGGGGTTGTCTGGAGACAGGGCAGGAGGTGCAGGCTGGCTGCAGGCAGGGGGTGTGGGTACAGGGGGTACAGCCCACCCTGTATGGTGAGAGCCTCCTCCTCCCTCCCCCACCAGGGTAGCAGCAGCAGCCCGGGGCTCGGGGGCTATTTAAAGGGCCTGTGGCTCCCCTGCTTCCACCGCCCCAGCCCTGTAAATAGCCATGGGAGCCCTGGGGAAGCGGCGGGGCTCCGGGGGCTATTTAAAGGGCCGGGGCAGCAGAGGCAGCTGGAGCCCCCTGCTACCCCAGGACTCTGGGGGTTATTTAAAGGGCCTGGGGCTCCCCTGTTTCTACCACCCCGGTCCTTTAAATAGCCACAGGAGCCCTGGGGAAGCGGCGGGGTTCCAGGGGCTATTTAAAGGGCCGGGGCAGTATAAGCAAGGGGAGCCCCAGACTTTTTAAATAGCCCCCAGGGCTCCAGCAGTGGGGCTCTGGTGGCAATTTAAAGGGCCTGAGGCTCCAGTCCCTGCTGGGAGCCCCAGGCCCTTTAAATTGCCCCCTGGGGAAGCTGGGCCAGCCCGGTACAGCGCACTGGCAGGGCTTGGGTGCGGGGCCCTCTTAGGCGCGGGGCCCGATTCGGGGGAATTGGTTGAATTGGCCTAAAGCCGGCCCTGTCACCCACAGGATTCTGTCTAACACTATTAAAGGCCGGAAAGGGGGAAAAAGTTGCTCATGCCACCTTCCCTCTGTTCCCCTGGAGCTGGTGATAACCAATAGGAATTATTTGCATACACTCCAAGAGCAGTCAGTGCTTTAGATACACCTACACTAAATCCAGGCGGTGGTTGGGCCTGCTTGGAAAAAGTGTGTTTGTGGTATGAGGACCTGTGTGGATTACTTTGAGGTGTGTAGCAGATTATAATATGAGAAGATCTGTTTTTCACCCTCCAATTTGTGTGAGCAAAAGGAAGAGCTGCATGTGTACCTTCAGGATACATTATTTATCATTTCTGCAAATACATTAGAAGCAAGAAGAAGGCCAAGGACAGGGTAGGCCTCTTACTCAATGAAGGGGAAAAACAATAACAGAAAATTGGAAATGGCAGAGCTGCTTAATGACTTCTTTGTTTTGGTTGTCACCAAGAAGGTTGGTAGTGATTGGATGTCTAACATAGTGAATGCCACTGAAAATGAGGTAGGATCAGAGGCTAAAATAGGAAAAGAACAAGTTAAAAATTACTTAAACATCTTCAAGTCACCAGGGCCTGATAAAAATGCATCCTAGAATACTCAAGGAGCTGACTGAGGAGATATCTGAGCCATTAGCGATTATCTTTAAAAAGTCATGGAAGACGGGAGAGATTCCAGAAGACTGGAAAAGGGCAAATATAGTGCCAATCTATAAAAAGGGAAATAAGGACAACTCGGGGAATTACAGACCAGTCAGCTTAACTTCTGTACCTGGAAAGATAATGGAGCACATAATTAAGCAATCAATTTGCAAACATCTAGAAGATAATAAGGTGATAAGTAACAGTCAGCCTGGATTTGACCAGAACAAATCTTGTCAGACCAACCTGATACCCTGTCAAAGAAAGCTAACAAACCTTGTGCATGGGGGGAAGTGGTAGACGTGGTATATCTTGACTTTAGTAAAGCTTTTGATACTGTCTCACATGACTTTGTCATAAACCAACTAGGGAAATGCAACCTAGATGGAGCTATTATAAGGTGGGCGCATAACTGGTTGGAAAACTGTTCCTAGAGAGTATCAGAGGGGTAGCAGTGTTTGTCTGGATCTATAAAAGCAGCAAAGAGTCCTGTGGCACCTTATAGATTAACAGATGTATTGGAGCATGAGCTTTCGTGGGATGCATCCGATGAAGTGGGTATTCACCCACGAAAGCTCATGCTCCAATACGTCTGTTAGTCTATAAGGTGTCACAGGACTCTTGGCTGCTGTTCCTAGAGAGTAATCATCAGTGATTCAGTCATGCTGGAAGGGCATAATGAGTGGGGTCCCGCAGGGATCAGTTCTGGTTAAGATTCTGTTGAATATCTTCATCAATACTTTAGATAATGGCGTAGAGGGTACACTTATAAAATTTGTGGATGATACCAAGATGGGAGGATTTGCAAGTGCTTTAGAGGATAGAATTATAATTAAAAATGATCTGGACAAACTGGAGAAATGGTATGAAGTAAATAGGATTAAATTCAATAAGGACAAATGCAAAGTACTCCACTTAAGAGGGAACAATCAGTTGCACACATACAAAATGGGAAATCACTGCCTAGAAGGAGTACTGTGGAAAGGGAGCTAGGGGTCATAGTGGACTACAAGCAGAATGAGTCAACAGTGTAACACTGTTGCAAAAAACAAAAACAACCCCAACATAATTCTGGGATGTATTAGCAGGAGTGTTGTAAGCAAGTCATGAGAAGTAATTCTTCCGCTCTACTCTGCGCTGATTAGGCCTCAGCTGGAGTATTGTGTCCAATTCTGGATGCCACATTTCAGGAACGATGTGGACAAATTGGAGAAAGTTCAGAGAAGAGCAACAAAAATTATTAAAGGTCTAGGAAACATGATTTATGAGGCAAGATTGGAAAAAATTGGGTTTGTTTAGTCTGGAAAAGAGAAAACGGAGGGTATGTCTACACTATGAAATTAGGTTGAATTTATAGAAGTCGATTTTTTATAAATCGATTTTATACAGTTGATTATGTGTGTCCCCACTCCAAGACCATTAACTTGGCGGAATACATCCACAGTACTGAGGCTAGCGTCGACTTCTGGAGCATTGCACTGTGGTAGCTATCCTACAGTTCCCGCAGTCTCCACCACCCATTGGAATTCTGGGTTGAGCTCCCAATGCCTGATGGGTCAAAAACATTGTCACGGATGATTCTGGGTACATGTCGTCAGGCCCCCCCCCCCTCCCTCCGTGAAAGCAATGGCAGATAATTGTTTCGAGCCTTATTTCCTGGGTTACCCATGCAGACAACATACCACGGCAAGCATGGAGCCCGCTCAGCTCACCATCACCGTACGTCTCCTGGGTGCTGGCTGACGTGGCACTGCATTGCTACACAGCAGCAGCTCATTGCCTTGTGGCAGCAGACAGTGCATTATGACTGGTAGCCGTCGTCATTGTCTCCTGGGTTCTCTTTTAGATGACCTCGGTTAGGTTGGTCAGGGTGTCTGGACAGACATAGGTGCTCCTGGCAGATCTTGGTGAGGTCTGTTAGGGGCACCTGGACATAAATGGGAGTGACTCCAGGTTATTCTCTTTTTAAGTTTTGTCTCATGGAGATTCAGTCCTGCCTGCAGTCGTACTGCATCGTGTTCTGGTGAGCAGCCAGGAGATGAGGATGGCTAGCAGTCATACTGCACCGTCTGCTGCCAGCCTAAGATGTATAAAAGAGAGATGGAGTGGATCAAAACAAGAAAGAGACTAGATTTGTTTTGTATTTATGTGTATTCATTTGCTCCCCCCTCCCTGAATAGGGGGGGGAGGGATAGCTCAGTGGTTTGAGCATTGGCCTGCTAAACCCAGGGTTTTAAGTTCAATCATTCTGTGTGACTCTTGTGTGTTTCTCCTTGATGCAAACACACCCCCTTTGTTGATTTTAATTCCCTGTAAGCCAAGTCACCCCTCCCTCTGTCAGAGCAATGGCAGACAATCGTTTCGCGCCTTTCTTCAGCGCAGTTGCCATAGCGCGGCAAGCATGGAGCCCGCTCAGCTCATCGCTGCAATTATGAGCACTGTAAACACCACGTGCATTATCCTGCAATATATGCAGAACCAGATCCTGCAAAAGCAAAACCAGGCAAGAAGGTGACGAGAGTGATGAGGACATAGACACAGACGTCTCTCAAAGTACGGGCTCTGGCAATGTGGACATCATGGTGTTAATGGGGCAGATTCATGCTGATTCTGGGGCCAGGAAACAAGCACAGACTGGTGGGACCGCATGGTGTTGCATGTCTGGGACAATTCCCAGTGGCTGCGAAACTTTCGCATGCGTAAGGGCACTTTCATGGAACTTTGTGACTTGCTTTCCCCTGCCCTGAAGCACAATAATACCAAGATGAGAGCTTCCCTGACAGTTCACAAGCGAGTGGTGATAGCCCGGTGGAAGCTTGCAACGTCAGACAGCTACTGGTCACTTGGGCATCAATTTGGAGTGGGCAAATCTACTGTGGGGGCTGCTGTGATCAAAGCCAACGCAATCAAAGAGCTGCTGATATCCAGGGTAGTGACGCTGGGAAATGTGCAGGTCATAGTGGATGGCTTTGCTGCAGTGGGATTCCCTAACTATGGTGGGGCGATAGACGGAACCCATATCCCTATCTTGACACCAGAGCACCAAGGCAGCGAGTACATAAACTGAAAGGGGTACTTTTCAATGGTGCTGCATGTACTGGTGGATCACAAGGGACGTTTCACCAACATCAATGTGGGACGGCTGGGAAAGGTACATGACGCTCGCATCTTCAGGAACTCTGGTCTGTTTCAAAAGCTGCAGCAAGGGACTTTCTTCCCAGACCAGAAAATAACCATTGGGGATGTTGAAATGTCTATAGTTATCCTTGGGACCCAGCCTACCCCTTGATGCCATGGCTCATGAAGCCGTACACAGGCAGCGTGGACAGTAGTCAGGAGCTGTTCAACTATAAGCTGAGCAAGTGCAGAATGGTGGTAGAATGTGCCTTTGGATGTTTAAAAGCTCGCTGGTGCAGTTTACTGACATCAGTAAAACCAATATTCCTATTGTTATTACTGCTTGCTGTGCACTCCACAATATCTGTGAGAGAGGGGGAGATGTTTATGGTGGGGTGGGAGATTGAGGCAAATCACCTGGCCACTGATTACGTGCAGCCAGACACCAGGGCAGTTAGCAGAGTACAGGAGGATGTGGAGCGCATCAGAGAAGCTTTGAAAACCAGTTTCATGGCTGGCCAGGCTGCGGTGTGAAAGTTCTGTTTGCTTCTCCTTGATGAAATTCGCTCCCTGGCCCTCCAGTTCACTCTGCTTTCCTGTAACCTAACCACCCTCCCCTCCCCCCTTCGATCACTGCTTGCAGAGGCAATAAAATCATTGTTGCTTCACATTCATGCATTCTTTATTAATTCATCACACAAACAGGGGGATAACTGCCAAGGTAGCCCGGAAGGGGTGGGAGAGGAGGGAAGGACAAGGCCACACTGCATTTTAAAACTTATTGAATGCCAGCTTTCTGTTGCTTGGGCAGTTCTTCGGGGTGGAATGGTTGGGTGCCTGGAGGGCCTCCCCACTGCGTTCTTGGGCGTCTGTGTGAGGAGGCTATGGAACTTGGGGAGGAGGGCGGTTGGTTACACAGGGGCTGTAGCGGTGGTCTGTGCTCATGCTGCTTTTCCTGAACCTCAACCATATGCTGAAGCATATCAGTTTGTTTCTCCAGTAGCCTCAGCATTGCCTCTTGCCGTCTGTCATCAAGTTGATGCCACCAATCATCTTCATCCCGCCACTTATCTTCATCCCGCCACCTGTCCTCGCATTCATATTGTGCTTTCCTGGACTCTGACATTGTCTGCCTCCACCCATTCTGCTGGGCTCTTTCAGTGTGGGAGGAGGACTGCATGAGCTCAGAGAACATTTCATCGCGAGTGCATTTTTTCGCATTCTAATCTTCGCTAGCCTCTGGGAAGGAGAAGATAGTGTGAGCATTGAAACATTTGCAGGTGGTGGAGAAAAAAAAAGGAAGAGTGGTAGTTAAAAAGACACATTTTAGAGAATAATGGGTAGACTCTTTTTATTTAAAATGGGTTGGCAATTTAAAAAGGAGGGGCTGTGGTTTTCGGGTTAACGTGCAGCACAAACCCAACTAACCCCCTCCTCCTCCAATTCTCTGGGATGATCGCTTCACCACTCCCACCACCGCGTGGCTAATAGTGGGGAACATTTCTGTTCAGCCACAGGCAAACAGCCCAGCAGGAATGGGCACCTCTGAATGTCCCCTTAATAAAATCACCCTGTTTCAACCAGGTGATCATGAATGATATCACTCTCCTGAGGATAACACAGAGAGATAAAGAACAGATGTTATTTGAATGCCAGCAAACACCGGGACCATACGCTGTGTTATGCAATGATTCCAGACTACGTGCTACTGGCCTGGCGTAAAGTGTCCTACCACGGAATAAGGCTGCCCTCCCCAGAAACCTTTTGCAAAGGCTTTGGAAGTACATCCCTTCCAAAGCTTTATGGAGCTTTATGGAGATGTCCCTGGAGGATTTCCGCTCCATCCCCAGACACATTAACAGACTTTTCTAGTAGCTGTACTGGCCACAAATGCCAGGGCAAATTAATCATTAAACACGCTTGCTTTTAAACCATGTATAATATTTACAAAGGTACACTCACCAGAGGTCCCTTCTCCACCTGGCGGATCTGGGAGGCAGCCTTGGATGGGTTTGGGGGGTACTGACTCCTGGTCCACGGTGAGAAACAGTTTCTGGCTGTCGAGGAAAACGGTTTCTCCGCTTGCTTGCTGTGAGCTATCTTCAACCTCCTCCTCCTCATCTGCTATGCAAGCTGCTATGTGTGCTTGCCAAGATATACAATCAGGAATAGGCATTTCAAAATTATGTGGGTGTTTTACAGGGGGTTATGGCTTCTGGTCTCTGTGACCCCTGGGTAGTGGAGTTCATAGCCATGACCAGAGAGCTGTCACTGTCTAGAATTGTGGGACAGCTGCTGAAGAAGTGTTAGGGTTGATATAGGTCACATAGTGTCTACACTCGCACTGAATATGCATTGTCTAATTCACACAGTACCTCAACCAAGGCTCAGCACCATTCAGGGAGGTGATGTTACTACAGCGCAGTAACAGGGTACTTATGTTGGCAGAAGACAAGTTGGAATATATACACGTGCACAAATAAAGTCAATGCAAATTGGCTTGCATCAACCCAACTTTGTAATGTAGACCAGGCCAGAAACCCTATTCTCAGAGCATAGCTTCAAAGGGCAGGGGTTTTGCATAACCAGAGCTGGGAAACTTGCATTCACGTTCCGCTAGATAGTTCCCAGGAAATCCGCTTCACCTATATTGTCCCAGAAGTCCATTCTTGTCTGACACATTGATGAATATAGTCCTTTGATCATCCAGGCCTTACATAATATCTTCCCCCTAGAGAAGTTATATATAATCCCGGCCCACAGTAATACATAAACTTTTCATCTAGTACACTGAACCTCAAAGATACTTAAACTTAATTCAGTAAGGTTTTTTTAAGGATATTTCAGGAAATTGCCATTTGTCTCAATATACTTTCAACCCTCTCTTGTGGGGAAAGGGAAGAGGTGTATGTGTACCTTCAGGATGCAGTATGCATTATTTCTATGCAGAATTGTGTAGGTAATGTTGGTAGCAGGCAATAGGACTTTTATTACAAAAGATATTGTCAGCAGTGAGGAGAAATATTGAAAGGATTCTAATGCTTTAATTATGGTTAAGTGAAAGTGTAGGTTGAAATGGTATCTTGTGTGTAGGTGTAAGGGAGTTGTAAAAGGCTGTGAAGTGGCTCTTAAATTGTGTATGCATAGTGTTCTTTCTGGGTAGTCAGTTAAGTGTGTGTATGACAGGATTGGAACCTCCTGAGTCTGAGTGTCAAGGGCCAGTGCGAGTCTATGTACATTTTGAGGCATTCCTTGAAGAGGGTAAGGGGAGGGAGGCGTGGGCAGCCTTTTTACTTTTTGCCCTTTAATAGTGTTAGATGGAATCTTGTGAATGATAGTGAAAGTAAGTGAAGAGCTTGTACATATCAGCAACACTGGGGTTGTCAGACTAAAGGTATGTGTATTAACGTGTTGTACTGGAGCATTGCTGAACGAGGGCAAAGTTAAGGTTGCATGGTCAACTTAACCGTGTATTTCCTGGTTTTCAGAAGTTTGAGTTTTGCTCAGCTCAGCATTCTGCAAGGGCATGATGTACCACCAGGCAACCATAACTCTGCATTAATGTAACTTTTTAACCATTTAATTTTATATTTATTCTTATATATTAATTTATATTCTGGTAGTGCCCAAAAACCCCAATCAAGATTAGGGCCCCGTTTTGGCTCTGTCTCCCTGTGTGTTTGTATAGCATGTCTCGAAGAAATTACAATCTTGTATAGTAAGGGAGTAATCCATGTGAACTGAAAACTTACTAAATCTGTCAATCATTTTTTAAAGTCTGTAAATTTGTGAACAGCTGGCCGGTGACAGAAGCATCTTTCTCTTAATGATGGGATACTCTACTGTTTTAGTGATGCATAAGGCTAAATTTTCAGAGGCATCAGCTTCTTCTGATATTTTTCTCAGAGGTTTGTATGCACAGAAAGGACTTACAGATTACCTGATTTAAATATGCTGCTTTGTAAATATTTGGTCCTTCATATTCTCATGTTCCTAGAATTAAGCTATATTTTGTTTGCAGCCTCTTCTATTGAAATATTAGCCTTGACCACTAGACAATATTAATAGTGTATTTTCATTTCCATAGTTCTTTCTCACATGCTTTGTTAAAATCTTG
The DNA here is from genome assembly GCF_020497125.1 of Mauremys mutica. Classification (NCBI taxonomy): domain Eukaryota; kingdom Metazoa; phylum Chordata; order Testudines; family Geoemydidae; genus Mauremys; species Mauremys mutica. The sequence continues at coordinate 98,975,968 of NC_059078.1, forward strand.
AGGTTCATACTCTTTAATTTTCATTCCTGAGACTTAAACAGAATACAAATTTTTGCCAGTTTTTCATTCCTTTTCTCTGCTGTGTTAGATTATTAACCTATATGAAAGTGTGTGGGCATGGAAACAGAAATTTTGTATGCCAGAAGCCATCTAAGATTTGAAAACCTGTTAGTTTTAACATTAAGGTTCTGATTTAACTAATGAAAGTCAGGAAGTATAGGGTGGATGCTCAATACTTAACACACCAGTTGTGTGTTTGTATTACAAGGATCTCTGAGTAAAGTCTTTGGAACCAATTCAGCTCTGATACAAGTGGATACAACTTGCACTGAAGTCAGGGATGAGTTTTATGAAAATACAAATGTTATGAAAATATAGACTCTATTAAGTAGTTCATTTATGCAAGTGCAGCTAAATGGCAGAATTCAAGTCAGTAAAGTACCTGTTAAGATAGAGGATCACATTTTAACTACATTTAAAGAGTATAATATGAGGCAAGGTGGAAATATCATTTATAAAAGGAAGGCACTTTAAGGAGACCACTTCTAATGGTTATGTCATACATTTGGCAGTGCAGTGGCTCTTGATGCACTTTTATGAAATGAACAGAAGCCAGGGATGATGAGTGCCTGTGTGCTGGAAGGTGGTTGCACTCTCAGGCCATGTCTACACTTACTGGGGATGGATGCTGCTGCGATCGATGCAGCGGGGGTCGATTTAGTGTGTCTAATGAAGACCCATTACATCAACTGCAAAGTGCTCTCCAGTCGACTCTGGTACTCCACTGGAATGAGAAGATTAAGGTAAGTCGATGGGAGAGCATCTTCCATCAACGCAGCACAGTGTAGACACCGCAGTAAGTTGACCTAAGCTATGTCGACTCCAGCTACCTTATTCACATTGGAGTAGCGTAACTACACTGCAGTAGTGTAGACAAGGGAGCAAAGTCATGGGATGGTGCTGCCACTAAGTGACTTACACTTGAAGGAGTAGCGGAGTAGTGGAAAGAAGAAGTAGAGATGACAAGAGAAGAGGATTAATGAGGTTCTCAATCCCAGACCTAGTGGTGAGAAGGAAGTGATCTGGAGCGCCTTCCATTGGGGAAAAAATGGATAAACTTGGAGGCATCTAAAACCAAAAATAATTGAAAGTATATCTCCCCCTTCTGTCTCTCTCCTCCCTTGCCCCCCAGTTTTCCTGTTTTAGATCATGTTTTACGCCTTTCTTATTGCTTGTACATTTCCAGATGCTTGATTTGACTCTTACTGAGGGCAGTGTCTCCTGTCAGTGACTATTGAGGCCCTTTTTCTAGTACAATGGGGCTTCTTAATCTTTCTGGTTTTTCCCCATCCCATCTCATAATCCTGTCTTTTTTTCCCCCATTTGTTTTCCCAGTCCTTCTCTCCCTGCCTTACATCTCCCTGTAAATTAGCATTCCTCTCATCTCTTCAATCCTGTATGCAGCGTAGGCGTACCATCTGCTTTTGCAGCACGTCTGCTCAGGGCTCCCCAGGCTTTGTGTTGCACGATGCATGTGAATCTGAAGAGTGGGGAATGAAGCTCCAGACTGGGCAGGGTCAGATTCAGTAGTTTGGAAGCAGTGTGAGGAGAATTCCCATACAGTTGCTTATTAGTTATGGACTGGAATTTTACTTTACCTCAAAATCAAAAAAATGTACAGTGGGAAAGGGAAGGCTTTAAGATTCTTGGCCACTGGCATGCTTGTAAAATGAAGGTATCTGCTTGTAACTGCACAGTTCATATATTCAAAATTCATAGTTTAAAAAAAAAAAAGGTACCTTTGCAATTCACATCCTGATGGAGTACTTAAAGGGATACCTTCCTGTGGTATTGGAATCAAAGAGAAACAAGGGACTGCTAGATACTAGGTGCTACTGTAGTACAAACAATAATAATAAATGAGGAGGAGGAGGAGGAGGAAAAAAACACATGAGGAGGAGAGCTGAAGAGAAGTCCAGAAAACATTGCAGCTGTCCAAAAGAGGACGTCTAAAACTAGAAACAAATACCAACTAGAACCAGGTTGGATCAGTGAGAAGACCCTCTGCTTCCAATATTCAGACCAATATAGTCTATAGTAATAGAAAACCTATTGTCATTCATGAACCTGACATGACAACAACAGCAGGACTTCTGCTTGAATGAGTTCTACCAGGCGATAATAAACTTCAGTATGAATTATTCATTTAGAGCTGAGGATAACAGCATACAATATGTCAGTGTCCATTTTGTCTTTGAAAAGAGCATATCACAAAGGGGACTGTTGGTATTTGAGATCACTATTATAATTTGAAAATGTATTTAAAAACACTAATTCTTCTTCAAGTAGTATATCTATAGTGTTCCACTTCAGGTCTGCATGAGCCTTTGATTGGAGTGTTTTGGTAGCAATACTTGCTCAGCTCACGCTTGGGCTCCAGACATTGTTATGCCCCATATTGATGCTATGCAGAGTCGTGCAGGCAAACCACCCACAGTTCCTTTTCAACCACACTGGCCTGCGATAGAACATTCATCATGCCTGCTGTAGTCTAGCCTGTTGCTTAGCCCTTTTAGCTTAGTTCGTAGAGATAGTTTAGTTTAGTTTGAATTCTATTTTTAATCGAGTTATTTTCTATCAGTCTCTTTCATCCGTTGCTGAGGGGCTGCCTTTGGGGGTATACAAGAATTCCCAGTCTTAAAGCACTATCTCTCCTGCTGGGAATCTATCCCAGTTAGTGATGGTCATTCTTGGTGCCTTTGCTGTTTGGGAAACACCCACCATGCAAACTTATTGGGATCTTGGGCTGTTTATTGCCAACCGTTCTCAAAAGTCCCTAGTTTCTACCTGGGGGGATCACAGAGCAAGTCACTTGCCTGAACCACCACTTCATCCTCAACAGCCCAAACCTCTCGGAGAGGAGACTTTCAAGGGGCAAGAGGAAAAAACAGACAGGATGAATATTTCATTATTGTCAGCAGATGAGGCTGTAATACCTCCACCACCTTCTTTGGCTGGCGATTTTTTTTTAAAGCAATTTCAGGAGCTGATGAAGTGCATTGCAGACTGGCTCCAAATTCCATTAGAGGAAGTTGGGGCACATGGGCCCATTGGTGCGAACTGAAAAAAGGTTAATTGTTCTTTACAAGCAACTCCTGGCTCAGACCTTGCAAACTCACTGCATCTAACACACCACTTTCATGGTATTATCTATGAAGAGTAGCATGTGAGGTCTCTACTGAAAGCTTGTAATTTCTCAGGACTCACAGTCATTATGAGATGTGTGTATGAATAATTTTTTAAAGAATAATGTAATTATATTGAAAACTATGCCTTATGATCTTGGAGTAAAAGTTAGTCACCCAGGGCATCATACGTCTCTGTGATCGCCCATTCAAGCAAAAGGTTGAAACTTCCCTGGTTAGCTGGTGATGTTTATTGTAACTCTTGCAGCTATAATGCCATTGTGAGATTCCAGAGATTGATTCACAGCCCTTGACCTTCAGGACACTTATTTTTGCATTGCACCCCCTCACAAGAAGCTTCTTTATTTTACATTCAATCAGGATAACTTCTCAAAGGTCATAGCAGTCGTAACCACTTGGCGATGGCAGTTAGGTATAATCATCTTCCCTTATCTGAACGATTGGCCTGCTCAAGGGTTGGGGGATTGTATGACAAAGTTCTTTCCACAGTATACACAGCCATGTCCCAATTCCACAGGTTAGGTCTTCAACTCAACATTGAAAAGTTGATTCTGACCCCAGTACATGGAGTTCATAGGGGCTTCTCTGGATGCCATAATAGCCAGGCCTACCTATCTGTTCACAGGTTTACAGCCCTAACAAATCTCATCTACCAGGTTCAAATAAACCCCCACATGTCTGTGAGAAATTGCCATCAACTTCTAGGACACGTAGCAGCTTGTACTTTTGTAACACAACATGCCAGGTACATCTTGGATGCTTCCACGAATGGCTCAGAACAGTCTATATCCTGAACATAACAGGTATCTGTCTCTCTCTGAGTACTGCACTCCTTCAGTTGGTGAAAGGAGCTGTCCAAAGGCTATGCAGGAGTCTCTCTCCTCCAACCTCCTACCATCACTATAACATTGGATGTGTCCCTTGTGGTATGGTGAATCCACCTAGCCATGCACATACTGCTCAGGGCAAATGGTCTGCACAAGTCTCTTTTCTTCTTATCAACCTCCTGGATGCAAGTGTGTACTCAGGAATACCTGTATCCACTTCTTTCCATTAATCAGGGGGTAAATCAGTCAGTCATGGCAGATAATATAGCCTGTATGTTCTACATAAATCAATCAGGGGCGGGGTGTGTGGGTGAGATCCCCCTCCCTTTGTGCCAAAGTAATAAAACTATGGAATTAGTGTATAGCCAATCACATCCTCATCTCAGCCTCTTACTTACTAGGCATATAAACCACCATGGCTGATGATCTGAGTAGGCACTTCTTCCTAGATCACCAGTGAGAGGTGGACTCAAATTCTCAAACCTATTTTTCTGATTTAAGGGTTTCTATGGTGGTCCTCTTTGTCACCACAACCAAAAGGAAGTGCAAGGAACTCTGCTCAAGGGAAGGACTGAGTCCCCAGTCCCTAGGAATGCCTTCCTGTAACATGTTGCTGGGGATATCCAGAGCTGTGATCCACTGTTATCCCTTTCACTCAGAAAGAGTGACTGGTGTGTTAGCTCCCAGTCACACTAGTCTGTCTTCCTCACCAGCAAACTCCTTGAGGCTCTGCCAGTCTAAACTTTGTCTAGCAAGTAACAGTCAGTAAACTAAAGCCACTGAGCTTCTCAGAGATGTTTCTCGGCAGTGCACAGACCATATCACTGTTTATTCAGAGGAGAAAGATATTGAGTTTGCTGCTCTTTTAAAGAGTCAGTACATTACAGCTTATTAATTTAACTGGGGTAAATATATGCTTCTGTTCAAGCATAGCACTGAGTTGATTTATTGTAAAAACAAAACAAGATTATTTGCAAAAGAACATACATTAAGTGATACCAAATAGTAGGGATAAAGATGATATGATTACAAGCAAACCCAAGTGAAAACATGCACCTAAAGGATTAAAACTTAATCTGGCAAGAATACAGTCTTTGTTCAAGATGGTTCCTCTTGCCCACCATCTCCTTTCCAGCTTTTATTGGCCAGCCAGGCCAGGATCCATCACAGAAAACAAATTGCTTGGTTTCTTTGTCTCCTAAAGTGATGAATAAAGATGGAGTCTTGGTATTTTTTTATATCCCCAGAGGTATTTTCTTTGTTTTTACAAGTCAGGAAGCCCTCCTGTGGGTTCAGCTTGACTCTTTGCTTGCCGTGTCCCCCCGGGAGCTCACACCATGTTGATTTTGCAGTCTTCTGTGATTTTTACAATACAAATGCCCTTCCTGCAACCTCCAATGCAAGTGAAAAGTCCATTGTCCATGTTACCAGTCACAACTGGCTCACTTTGCCACTGAGCCAGGGATGTGTCCCTTCCCCTTCATCTGGAAAAACCTGTTTTTAATGTTTAATGTTCAATTTTAAGTTTTTTAATTAGAAAGATGCCTAAGGCCTTGTCTACACTACAAGACTATTTCGAATCAACTTAGTTCGAATTTGTGGATTCGACCTTATGAAGTCGAATTTGTGTATCCATACTAAATACAGTAATTCGAATTTCTGAGTCCACATTCACGGGGCCAGCGTCGACTTTGGAAGCGGTGCACTGTGGGAAGCTATCCCACAGTTCCCGCAGTCCCCGCTGCCCATTGGAATGCTGGGTAGAGCCCCCAATGCCTGCTGGGGGGAGAAATGTGTCGAGGGTGGTTTTGGGTAAGTGTCGTCATTGAACTGTCAATCACAACCTCCCTCCCTCCCTCCCTCCTTGAAAGCGCCTGCGGGCAATCTGTTCGTGCACTTTTCTGGTCAGTGACAGCGCGGACGCCACAGCACTGCAAGCATGGAGCCCGCTGCGATCATTGCCGTTTTCTCCTCCTCGCACTTTATCATCCACGTCTTCCACAGTCAGCTGATGAGAAATTGGGCTACTTTTCAATGGTGCTGCAAGCACTGGGGGACCATAGGGGACGTTTTACAAACATCAACGTCGGGTGGCCGGGCAAGGTTCATGATGCGTGTGTTTTCAGGAACTGTGGGCTGCTCAGACGCCTGCAGGAAGGTAGTTTCTTCCCGGACCACGAAATAACTGTTGTGGATGTGCAGATGCCTATAGTCATCCTCAGGGACCCAGCCTGCCCGCTAATGCACTTGCTCATGAAGCCCTATACAGGCGCCTGGGACAGCGACAAGGAACTCTTCAAATACCAGCGAGCAGCGTGACCTGTGACTGTTCAGTTTCTTTACAGAGAAGCTGAACCTGCCCCTGTTTCTTTACCCAGTTACTGTTGACTCTCCTCTTCGGTTACATACCCCGTTCACCCCGTTACCCCCACTTCCAGCACACGTGTAAAAATAAAATACATGTCCCATTATTACTTAACAAAGGTTTCTTTATTCATGACTTTTCGTGAAAGGGTTGAAACTGGGACGCAGACTGTGCTGGGTAGGGTGTGCGGTGATGTAAAGACCGCCTCTAAACTCAAGGAATGACAGGCTCCTGCTCCTAGAGCGGTCCGCAGTGCCGGAATGCTTCTTTCAACGGAGCCTGCCATCCCTCTTTATGGAATTCTGTGTGCGGGCGGATATGTGACCTTGTGGTGGAGGAGGACGGATACAGATTCCTCAGCTGCGTGACTCAGCGGTCCAGGACAAGGACCGCTGTATAAGATCTGTAACCGCCCTCCCCCGCTGCAAAGTCACATCTCCCCCGCCCACACAGATCCTGGAAACCACCTCCCATACCGACCAGGGTGCCTACTGACTGCACCGTGTGTGTGACCCGCTGCTGATCCTGCCCCAGTGTCTGTACCCTGGGAAAGGTGACTGTCCTATGCAATTAACCACCCCCTTCCCCACGCCTCCCATTCAAACACAGTCTTCTTTGAAAAAACATAACGGAAACAGTAATTAACAGCAAAGCATTTTCATTAATTAAGTAGACAGTTAGGGGATGGGACTGGGATTGGGACTACTGTGAGTCTGGAAGTGAAGGACTTCGGCAAATGTAGGGTATGAGAGCTTTTGGGTACTTGAGCACTGTGCTGTGGTGCAGCGACAGTATTCACGTCCCCGGCCGCCCCTCCTCCTGATTATTTTCGGTGAGGGGGGTATGGGACTTTGTGGCAGGGGAGTGCGGTTGCAGATACACTGCAGGGTGTCTCTGTCCTCCTGCGGTCCTGCAGAACATCCACAAGGCGCCTGAGCGTGTCCGTTTGCTCCCTCACTAGTCCAAGCAGCGTTTCAGTCGCCTGCTTGTCTTCCTCACGCCACCTCTCCTCCCGTTCGCTGTGTGAGCGCTGGCACAGAGAGACGGTCTCCCTCCACTGGCTCTGCTGGTCCGCCTCTGCTAGGTAGCAGCCCATACGTTCCTCGAACATCTTGTCCCTTGTCTTTTTTTTTCGCCGCCTAATCTTTGCCAGCCTCTGCGAGGGGGATGCTGTGGCAGGTCTGGAGACAGTGGAAGCTGTGAGATGGGAAACAGGGAGTGAATTCCTTGCAAAGATACATTTTTGCGAACAATTAACTGAGTCTAGGCTGTCTCTGTGAATTCTGGGTTGAGACCCCTGTGCCTGCTGGGGCACAAATCATTTTCGCGGTGGATTCTGGGTAAATGTCGCCAGTCATTCCTTCCTCCGGGAAAGCAACGGCAGACAATCATTTCAAGCCCGTTTTCCCAGAATTGCCCTGGCATACGCCATAGCGTGGCAACCATGGACACTGTTTTGCCTTTTGTGTATGTCACCATATGTGTACTAGATGCCGCTGACAGAGGCGGGCCAGCAGCGCTACACAGCAGCATGCTTTTGCTTTTGCATGACAGCAGAGATGGTTACCAGCCATATTGTACCATCTACCATACCATAAATTGGTAATAAGATGGTAATAAGATGGGCATGGTTACCTGTCCTTTTGCGCTGCCCCATTTGGTGCTGTCATAAGTGCCCCTGGCCAAGCAGCCAGGGGCGCAAAAGCAAAAATTGGGAATGACTCCCTGAGTCAATCCCTCCTTTTTGGTATCTAAAAATAGAATCAGTCCTGCCTAGATTATGGGCAAGTGTACTAGAGAACCACTGTATCATAGAACCAGAGAGCACAGCTGCTCTGTGTCCGATCCTGCATAAATTATGAGCTGTATGCTATTTACAGGGGGTGCTCCTGCAACAACACCACCTGTTCATTCCGTTCTTACCCCAGCCTTCCTGGGCTACCATACCATTGTCCCAACACTTGTGTGATGAAGTAATAAAGAATGCAGGAATAAGACACAGTGACTTGTTTGTGAGAAATGAGTGGAAGGAAGCCTCCAGCTGCAATGATAGTCCAGGCAGGACATTAAGGAGTGTGGATGAAGGAGCCCATCATTCCTCTGCTAGTCCAGGGGCAATTGAATCTTTTATTTACAATGAAGGGTGGGGGCTGATGGAGCTCAGCCCCCTGTTGCAATGATGAGGACGGTTACCAGCCATATTGCACCATCTGCCATGAAAAATTAGGGACAGGCGCCCTTGATCGACCTTACTGATGCTAGTCGGCATGGTTACCAGCCCTTTTGCACTGCCCCATGTGCCAATAGGCTGATGATGAGGACGGATACCCATCTTTTTGTACCATCAGCCATCCATAGCGTGGGGGGAGCAAGGATGTTGGTGTTGAGTGCTGTACCATCGCGTCTATCTGCAGCATTCAGTAAAGATAGGGTGACATGTAAAAGAGTCAACAGAGGATTGTTTTCACTTCTGGTGGTGGGTGGGGTGTGTGCGCAAATTGCCGAACTGTGCCCTGACCCACCGCAGACACTGTGTTTGACCCTAGAAGCATTTGGAGCTCATCCAAGAATGCAAATGATTTTCGGAGACAGCAGGAACTGTGGGATACCTTGCGTCCTCATTCCCCCCTCCCTCCATGAGCGTCCATTTGATTCTTTGGCTTTCCGTTACGCTCGTCACGCAGCTGCGTGCTGAGTCTGTGCTATGCCGTCTGTCCGTGGATTTATTAAAAATACTTTGGACCAGGCGCACCATAACAGTAATTCCATTACTTAGATGCATGAGTCTCCTAGCGAGATCACCATGAGGACGGGCACTGAAGGAGATAGAGAGCGCATGCTGCGTGAAATCTATCACGAACCACGGACCTATGCAGCCGTGCTCGGGGAGGCAATGCTCCCTGAATACCGCATGAAAGCCTCGCGCGGAAAAGGGTGCTATCACGGAGCACCCAATAAGGCAGCTCTCCCCAGGAACCTCCTGCTGATGCTTATCGATTAACGGAAGGAGAGCTTCGTGGAGATCTCCCAGGAGGATTTCTGTTCTATCACCATATATAGAGAGACCTCCTTCTCACACACTTCAGATTCCTGTTATATTAAGAATAAAAGTTAACATGGTTAAAGCACTTACCGACTGCTCCTTCCCCTGATTCAGGATCCGGGTTCATGGCCGGGGAGGGTTGGTAGGGGATCTCCGTGACGGTGATGAATAGATCCTGGCTGTCGGGGAAACCAGCGTTGTAAGCGCTCTCGCCTGCCTCGTCCTCCACAAACACTTCCTCATCTTCCCCGTCCGTGAACATCGTCGAGGAACTGTCCGTCGACACTGTCCCATCATCAGAGTCCACGGTCACTGGTGGGGCAGTGGTGGCAGGCTCCGTAGTGTCCGTTTGCCGCTTTGATTTTTTGGTAGCCTTGTCTGGGGTCCTTGATTTTCACGCGGCGCTGCGTTGCATCCCGCCTATATCCTCTGTCTCTCATGGCTTTGGAGACCTTCTCGTAGGTCTTCGCATTCCGTGTTTTGGAGCGCAGCTCCGAAAGCACAGACTCCTCGCCCCACACACTGATCAGATCGAAGAGTTCCCAGTCAGTCTATGCTGGGTCCCTCTTTCTATTCACAGATAACATGAACTCCTCTGCTGGAGAGTTCTGCATCGTTGCAGGTGCTGCGGAGCTCGCCCCGATGTCCAGCCAGGACGTCAGATTCAAAGTGCCCAGACAGGAAAATGAATTCAAATTTTCCCGGGTCGTTTCCTGTGTGGCTGCTCAGAGTATCGAAGCTCGGACTGCTGCCCAGAGCGTCAACAGAGTGGTGCACTGTGGGATAGCTCCCGGAGCTACTAAGTTCGATTTGCATCCACACCTAGCCTAATTCGAGCTAGCCATGTCGAATTTAGCATTACTTCACCTGTCGGGGTGGAGTACCGAATTCGAACTAAAGAGCCCTCTAGTTCGAATTAAATGGCTTCCTGGTGTGGACGGTTGAGCGGTTAGTTCGAATTAACGCTGCTAAGTTCGAATTAAAGTCCTAGTGTAGACCAGGCCTTAGGCGCAGGGCCCCGGGAATTGGGGGAATTGGCCTAAAGCCGGCCCTGATAAGAATATTACTAAAGATGAGTCAGAGTGGCAGAATGTAGTCCATACTTTGATCCTGATGGGGATCCAGTTAATGTGCTTATCTCACATTCCAAAATTCCTCCAATGCATTCTCAGGTGCTAGAAGGCCCAACTGTTCCCTAAACAGTTGCCAAAACTTCCAGCTTCCTGCATGACAAATTCTGTGATGCAGTTATGCTTTAATACAAAAGTATTGTACATACTGAAAACTGAATGGGGGGGAAGCATAAAATCTATTTTAATAGGAATTTTTTAACTTGAAAATTGCCCTTCTGTGTGAGAATTGTATCCCTACTATAGCTGAAGTAACACTTAAGGCAATCAACTTAAGTTAGTAAACAATTTTCCCTTTGGTTTGAGTTGTTGTATTTCAAGCTTTTCACATGACTGTGTGTAATCAATTTTGCTGTTTTCCCTAGATAGGTCCCTATCCTGGAAACTGTTCCATGTGCCTGTGTAGGACAGTTTGCAGGATCAGGTACATAGTCAATAAATCAATTTCTCTGTTGAAATGACCTTTATAAAGTTCACTAGAGAAAACCAAACCTTAATCTTCATTTAAAAAAAAGTAATCTGGAAATTTACATTTAAAGGGTGATCAGATACTGTAATTTAAAATAATTACTCAGTTTTAAAAAAGTTCAAGTTGAGTGTCTGTAATATTGAGATAACATTTAAAATCTCTATTTTAGAATTTAAATTAACTTACTAGAGAATTTCCAGTCACTGCACCAATGTGTTGTACAATCAATGGATCTTGCTTCAAAATTTAGGGATCTTGGATCTTGTATTTTGCCCATCATTTAGAACTTAAGGGCTTTCCCTTGTTTTGATAAAGGAAATGTCCAGGCCCCCTACTTAAGATTTAACTACTTGCTTTTTTTGATAAAGCTTTATTTAAAGTAGCTTGATTTATGACAACAGACAATGAACTCATTTTACTGGTATCACAAATGTTTAATCTCCAGCAAAGTAGCAGCCTCCAGCGGAAGCTGCAGCCTTCTATGATTGGCAGGATTCCTCTTGGTGGCTGAGTAGAGACTGCTTGCAAAGTGGTGACCAGAGCAAATTAAGTTAACATTCATTTAAAATTTATAAATGGGGGAAAAGGTAAGCATGAGTGACAATTACTTAATTCAGCCACACTCTGACTTTGGTTCCCTAAGTCTTTTACTGGAATTTTATTGGAAATATTCTACCTGACTGGAAGTCAGTCACAGAGCTGGAATAGGACTCCGATATCCTGAGGCCCAGTCCAGTGCCCTAACTATCGGACCAGGCACTCTTCCGCTTACTGGGAAAATTATCCCTGGAAACTTTTAAAATGTTAGCAGCTATGCAAGGGGTAAGAGTTTCCTTTTTGAACTGGAGAAGGTGCTGGAGAGAGGGGCAGGGAAACTCAATTACTCATTTTATTAAGAGACACTTGTCTTCTCCCACCTTTTGGATGAACTGCATCACACGATTATTATTATTTTTATGTATGAGTTTCCTTTCTATTTTGGGGAAGGGTGGGTATAAACAGAAGCCTAGAGTGATTTAGGAGGAGAAGATAAGGGAGTCTTAAACTAGTTAATGCCTTTAGTTCACAATATTTCCCACTTTTACTTGAATGAAAGAGTGCAGAGGAGGAATTAAAACTAAAGGGAACACTCACCAGGGTTTTGGAGAGGGAAAGAGAATGAGTTTAGCTTTCAAAGATCACTTAACAAAAAGAAGTAGAGGATAGAAGCTGTTTTCTTTGCCATGTAATTCCCTAGAACACAGATGATGGAAAATGAACGAAATCGCAACAGTTTCTTAAACCACTGTGTCATATTGCCCATCATTTTTAAAAAAAGCTACATAACAATTCCAGAATTGTAGCATGCAAAAGCAATATGTGCAAGTGTTTTTACTTTAACAACATAATAAAATAGAAAAAACTTAATTTGGAAGCAGTTAGGGTTGCTACATGTACAGCATATCTGACACAAACTCACAAAAGCAAGGAAACAAAAAGTTAATTTACCTAACAGAACCCATTCTCTACTCCTGCATCCACGGCACACACCACAGTACAGCACAGGCCATCCTTCACAACCTTAGCTCTGTCCCCTCTTTCATCCTTCCACACACATCCCTTTACCAGGCTTTTCCCCCAGTACTAGTAAGAGGAAAATATTAGCTAATTAACAAAATATGCCATTTTATAATGAAAACACATTTTTTCTTCATTTAAAAAAAAAAGCAACCAAAAGTGTTAATCAGAAAGCAGGTATTTTCAGACACACAAAGCCATTTGGAACATATTTATAATGGATAATGATCGCACTCATTTGCAGTGAAATTGCTGAGGCGTATTGCTTGACAACAGGATGCTTTGCAGCTATTCAGTTCACATTCTAGTGAACAATGGGAGGTGTGGGATGGAAGAAAGCAGAGATTCCATTTGATACTATTTTAATTGGATAAGAGATTGATTTTCACGGACATTTGCATTAACTAAACATCTGTCAGTCTAATGGGGAAAGATATCAGAATGCTTCTTAAATAGTATCTGTAAATTGGATTTTTGTACATCTAAAAATTTCAAATGGCCATTAAAACTTAAACAATAGTCGATGTTAATGCTGTTTGTTTTTCATTTATTATGTTGATCTGATTCTGTCAGTTATACAACTGTTAGCAGTAGATCCATGTTTTCCTACATCATATTAAGCGTCTCTACTTGATCGTACATTTCTTGCACACAAACTCATATTAACTAAAATGAGTATTTGGGGTTAGCAATAGAGCTGGGCAACATTCTTCTGAAGCGACTTTTTTGGTCAAAAATGCATATTTGAGTTGATCAAAATAATTACTGAAAGTTTACATTTTGTAAACTTGCTAAATTGTTTTGTCTGGGGGGGAAAAAGAAAATAAAATTCTGAAAAAATCAAACTCTTTGACTATTTTTGTAACAACATTTTTGTTTTGATTCAAAACTGCTTTTTCTATTAAATTATACTTCCATTTGTATTAAAAACAAGTTAAAAATATTAGAAATTAAACATTTTTTTGTTTGGGGTCAAATGAAACACTTCATTTGACCTCAAACTAGAAGTTACTAGAAAAATAAAAAAATGACTTTGGGAACCCTGAAATCTGTTTGGTTTTGGTTGAGCTACCAAGCCAAAAAAAATCTCGCACAAGGAATAGAGGACTGTGTATTAGATATACCTATAGTTATATAAATATAAATACTTTATAATATTACAGCAATCCATGTAGTTCAGTTTACACAACTGTCTTAACTTTAGCTCCTATTCTCATAGTCCTAACTTTCCAAAAAATTCACTGTTTCTTAGATTAAACTTTCCATGTTTAGCTTCCATTCAAAGATGACTTCTAATGTTTTGAATGTTTGAGTGATCTGTCTTCAGCCTCTTGTTTTGAGTTTTTTTTTCCAAGGGGGAGGGAAGGGTTGAGCAAGTGAGCAGGGGAAATGGGACTGGAATTGCTACTATAATTTTTCCACACAGGCAACTCAAGAGGAGAGGCATGCACAGGCATATACATTTGGAGTAGTTCTATGTCCCCACCGATTACTCAGGCCTGTGCTTGCTCCCTCTTGTGCATACCCATGCTCAAGAATGACTTGAATGACAGTTTTTAAAACTAGAAATTAGGCATCTAAATAGTTTTTATTGAGAAGTATATTATCAAACAAGTTAAAGTGGATAAAATAACAAAGTTAGGAACTCTTACGAATTGTGTATTGTGCATGGGCAGCGCAAAGATCAAGTTTGAAGGTTTTCACTCTATAGAGATGCAGTGTGCTCATATGCAGCTTTTCAGGCATGTACCATTTGAAGTCCTCAAAGAAGATTGCTGAAGTTACAGTTCCTACAGCAACATTAACTTGGCTGTGTTGCACTTACACCTGTGTTTCTTGTTAAATGTACACCATAATTTGGCTACAGTCTGTATATTTTAATGATACAAACAGCTAAGGTTCTTACAATATTTCCTAACTTTTTAATTTAATTAACATTAGATTAACAAAGTATGTTCTGCAAAGTATCCAAACCACATGTGATAGAGATATTTATAGATTCCAAGGCCAGAAGGGACCATTGTGATCATTTAGTCTGACCTCCTGTATAACACAGAGAGTAGAACATCCCCAAAATAAACCTAGAGCTGATCTTTTGCAAAAACAATCTGGATTTAAAAATGGTCAGTGAAGAATCCACCATGACCATTGGTAAATTGTTCCAATGGTTCATTAATCTAACCATTAAAAATTTCTTATTTCTACTCTGAATTTGTCTAGCTTCAATGTCCAGCTTTTGGATCATGTTAGGCCTTTCTCTGCTAGATTAAAGAGCCCATTATTAAATATTTATTCCCCATATATAGGTACTTATAGATTGTAATCAAGTCACCCCCTTAACCTTCTCTTTGTTTAACTAAATACATTAAGATCCTTGAGTCTGTCACTGTAAGGCATGTTTTCTAATCCTTTAATCATTCTTGTCACTCTTCTCTTAACCCTCTCTCACATTTATCAACATCCTTCTTGAATTGTGGGCACCAGAACTGGATACAGTATTCCAGCAGCTGTCACACCAATGTCAAATACAGAGAGCTGCAAGAATTGCATTTGACTTTCACCTGCACTCTGCTCACTAATCCATTTTTACTGAGATTACTTCATGTATAACACTCCAAATCTCTGAACAGCAACAGAGAATGGCCATAAAAATAAAATGAAATAAAAAACTAATAAAACAAACCTCACACATTTGGTTGCTTCTTTTCGACAAGTGTTTATATTACTAAGGAAGGGAGATTCCAGTTTTCTAGTGAGAAACATTTGCTTCTAGAGCTTCAACTCTCCAGAGATGTTGGACTTTAAAACTGACTTTTTTGAACATTACAAGACTTTATTAGGTCTTCTTAAAAATTTTTAAATTCAATATATTTTTCTTTGAAATGCATACACTTGGATTCATGATGCTAAGGAAGTGTGGATTTGCATAGAATCATAGAATTTTAGGACTGGAAGAGACCTCAAGAGGTCTTCTAGTCCATTTCTTTGCACTCAAGGTTAGGACTAGGTATAATCTAAACCATCTCTGACAGGTGTTTGTCTAACCTGGTCGTAAAGATCTCCGATGATGGAGATTCCACAACCTCCCTAGGCAATTTATTCTAGTGCTTAATTACCCTGACAGGATGTTTTTCCTAATGTCTAGCCTAAACCACCCTTGCTGCAATTTAAGCCCATTGCTTCTTGTTCTGTCTTCACAGGTTAAAGAAAACATTTTTTTCTCCCTCCTCCTTGTAACAACCTTTTATGTACATGAAAACTGTTGTGTATCATTCGTCCCCTACTCCCCGTCTTCTTTTCTCCAGACTAAAACCCATTTTTTTTCAATCTTCCCTCATAGGTCATCTGTTCTAGACCTTGAATCATTTTTATTGCTCTTCTCTGGACTTTCTTCAGTTTGCCCACATCTTTCCTGAAATGTGGCACCTAGAACTGGACACAATACTTCAGTTGAGGCCTAATCAGCATGGAGTATAGCGGAAGAATTACTACTTGCATCTTACTTACAACACTCCTGCTAATACATCCCAGAATTGTTTGCTTTTTTTGCAACAGTGTTAGACTGTTGACTCATATTTAGCTTGTGATCTGCTATGACCCCCAAATCCCTTTCTGCAGTACTCCTTCCTAGTCAGTCATTTCCCTTTTATGTGTGCAACTGATTGTTCCTTCCTAAGTGGAGTACTTTGCATTTGTCCTTGCTAAATTTCATCCTATTTATTTCAGACCACTTCTCCAATTTGTCCAGATCATTTTGAATTTGAATCCTATCCTCTAAAGCACTTGTAAACCCTTCTAGCTTGGTATCATCCACACACTTGATAAGTGTACTCTCTATGCCATTATCTAAATCATTTATGAAGATATTGAACAGAATCAGACCCAGAAACTGATTCCTGCAGGATCCCACTTGATATGCTCTTCCAGCTTGACTGTGAATCACTGATGATTACTCTCTGGGGAATGGTTTTCTTACCAGTTATGCAGCTATCTTATAGTAGCTCCATCAAGGTTGTATTTCCCATGAAACGAGGGGGTTGAAAATTGATCCCAATAATTAAGAGAACTAGAGTATTTTTAACTTTCTTAAAATGCTTTTGTAAAACATGTTGCAGTATGAATACTAGATGTTGTGGTTTTATATTTGCTTGAATTTGGAATGACCTGAACAAATTAACTTCTGGCTTCATCACCCATCAGTGGTGTGGATTTCATTCCTTTGAAATATGCTATACAAGATGTAGACATGATCCCTGCCCTAATCTTAAGGGTATGTCTACACTGCAATAAAAGCCTCATAGCATAGCTGCAGTTGGCCTAGGTCAGCTGATTCAGGCTCTCAGGGCAGAGGATGTGGGACTGTAAAATTTACAGTGGGTCCAGCCTGAGCCCAAATGTCTACAGTGCAATTTTATAACCCTGTAGCTCGAGCCCCACAAGCCTGAGTCAGCTGACCTGGCTCTGAGACTTGTATCATCATGTCTTTTATCGCACTGTAGACATACTATAAAAGGAAAAGATCAGACAAATTTCAAGGAGATGAAAAGATGGCGGTAACTCAGAGAATAAATAATTTTCCATTTTGGATAAAAAAGTCTTAGGACAAAATTATGTGGAAGTTTAGGTCTGCAATGAGGAAGTTCCCCATGCTTAACAGTAATGGGAATGTGCTTAATAGTCAAGACTGTTTCCACAGTCCAGCTTGTTTTATAGAATTTCACTATTAGTTTTACAGTATTCCAATTGGCCGAATCCCCCAGCAAGACATACCAACCAATTCTATAAAGTACAGAATTTAAAAGAACTGTCATATAATTGTATAGCTTTTGAAAAGTATAATTCTGATTAAGCCATCTGATCAGAGAACCAGGGTGCCCATCTACATCTCAGCTGAAGATTCCTTTCCTTGCCAGTAGCAGGGAAAGTTCGTAGAAGTCCAGATGGATACTATTTTTAAGTAGGTGTTTCATGCTCCTTTTGTTTCTATTAGGAGTCTTCCAGAAGGACATATACAATTTGTGGTTGTAGATCCTTTTACATATCTCTCACAGACTGGTGACCTTTTTTGTTCAAATCTGGCTTAAAGACAACTTCTCAACAAATTAATCTGGCATCTGTACTATTTCCTACCATGCACATAGTGAAAGTAGACCAGCTTCTCTATAGACCCATGTGATCAGGGTCATAACCGGGTTTAATGCATTTGAAAACCTCCTCCAAAGTCCTTGAAATTCTGCTTTTTTTCATCAGTGCTTCAGGTTTCTTCCTTTTTTGCTTCATGGAAACAAATGGATAGCCTTAATGCAATATTGTCAATACATTCACTTGTCTTCATCCTAGATTTGCTTAACCAAATAGCAACCTTTCAAAACTGGCCCTAGAAATTTGTCGCACATTGTTAAAAGATTCAATTTACCTTGCAAAAGTATAAGGTTTTAAAAACCCTGTGTTCAAGTTCTTCCCTTTCATGCTTTAAAGGATGTTTTATTGGCATTGATGAGGGTATGGGGCTAGGGAGGAACAGTCCCTGTGTATAGGGAATGAGTGAATAAAGACATATTTTTGGCATTGTTGACCTGAATTTGATGGATTAAATTTTATGGCTTGCCACTGATCGCATCCGGACCAAAAGATTTATAGGTTCATGTCCAATTCAGACTACAGAGTTCAAGAACTCAGTGTTCTATATCGGGAGAGGACTCTCGGGGTGCTTGTCAAGAACACGTACATTGAGGACAATATCAAATTGATAAAATCTTTATTGACATTAACATAAAAATAAGAAGTGCAATGAAACTTATAACTGCAAAATCGTAAAAGAATTACAAAACTCCTGGTGGTAACATTTCTATTATAAGTACCTTAACCTAACATACTCACACCCTTCCTTGAAGACCCAGTAATAGGAGGTGAAGGGCCAGCCTCACTCCTGGCATACCTAATTACATGATGGTGCTGGCTTTCCCAATGGTTAGGAAAGTTGAGTAGTTTTACTATACTGCACAAGCTGAGCTGATAGCATGATAGAAGATAGAATAGATAGAAGAAGAAAAGAACTAACTCCAAAGCAGCTACAAGAAGAAGATTTAAGAAAAGAACCAACTCCAAAGCAGCTACAAGAAGGTTTAAGAAAAGAACTCACTAACTTAACTCTTACAAGGTATTTTATAGGATCCTGACCTATGTAATTCAGGTCCAACCTACTTTACCCAAATCTTGTTTCCGTACCCTGAGAAATGTATGGGTACCCTTCTCCTATAGGTTAGTGGATTATGACACTTACTTTCTAAATATATTAATAAGGATTATCTCACTCCAAAACTGCCAGCCTAGGTTCTCTTGATGACCTCGAGTTGTGGTGTACCCTGCGGTTACCAACCGGTTGTAGAAGCCAGATAAACCTGTGGTGTGATGTGGATAGTTCCTCCCTTTGGTTCCCCAAAGTTCAGGGACCATTCTTTTCTGTGCCAAAGGTGGCCAGCTTTTATGCTGACATATTTATAACTAATTCTACTTTTTACTATATAGCAGATTTTACCAGATCTTACAGGCCGGTAGGCTTCTTCCATTTCAGCAAAACTTATTAGGAAACACATGTCTTAACACATCCTAAATTCCAACGACTTAATACTGATAAAATATAAGAATAAAATTGATTGCTTTCAGAAAAAGAAACATATTAATACCGCTAACTGGATTAATAGGATATAATAGCTAGCAAAATAATCCTATGGGCTACAGGTCATACTGAAATTGTGCCACAGACAAGTAGGTAAGGTTCAAAAGTCATGACAAGGCTCCCAGTTTTTAAGCAAAGCAGAAAATAGTCTGGTGAATTGCTGTTCCACAGAAAATTATATAGAATAAACATAGTTGCCTTTTTGCAGCTTTACTATGCTATGACTCATTTGTCCTTGGGTGGTATTTTCTTATACCATTCTTTTGTTTTGAATCTACTGAATGTAAATACATGGGTGGAGTGAGATTTTACTTTTTATAAATTCAGTGTTTTCACTTGGAAATAGTACATATAATTCCCACTTCCTCCGTGTATCCCATTTGTTTTATGATATTTTTTACAGACTGTTTCATGGAATAAACTGTTAAACTTTGGTATAGGTTGTCTTATTGTTACAGCAGGTGGAGTGGGACAACTCAATATTGGCAAAGGAATATAGATTTAGTAAAAATGCATCCTTGGCTGGCAGAAAGCTGTTGCCATCTAGTAGCTGTTCAGAAACCTCTGTGAAATGAGTAGGTCACAGTCCATTTCCCAGTGCATACATTAGCATACCAAAAAGTGTCACCACAATTAACATTAGTTAGCACTGTTATTGGCAGTTCCAGTGGACACATCAAGGATTGATTGGGAATGGAGATTGAAATACAGTCTTGAATATAGAAGTGACCTCTTCGGGCTTAGATGAGGCATGTTGGCAGGACAATGTAGAGATGCTCTGTATAGAGAATTTCTGTCTCCATAGCTTCCAAACTGTCACCTCTCATGAACACAAACTTCTCTACTCCATGTAAGAGGATAATTGCTCTTCATGCCCATCCTTATTCTTTCTGAGAGACAGTAATGGTGACAGTAAAGATAATAACCCATGCAAAGTGAGATGTACGGAACTTCTCTTAATTAACTGCCTTTTTATAAGAAATAAACATGGTTAGCAAAATTATTGAATTACTTCAAAAGAAGCTCCATTAAAGTCATTAAAACATGTTCATACTGTGAAGGATATAGCATTTACAGTATTCTATGTAACAGTTTTGTTACTGAGCACAGTTAGTACATTATCCAAATACCTTAATTTTATCATCTATATATGACATCACAGTTAGTGATAATGACCATATTCTGAAATCTGAGACTAAAGGCTTCTGAGTCTGACATTATGAACAGTATTATAGTAATTACTGAGTTAACACAAAGCAGTTTCATGTTGGCTGGTAATTAATATAATGTGAAATGTCTTCTGCTATCTCTTGTTACATGTCATCCAACTAACACAACCATGTTTCAGACTTAAATATGGGACATATGACCACATTTTCCCTGCCCTCCCCCCGCGCTTCCCTACCTCCTTGCTTTCAGAACAGGTTGTATTTACCTTTTGGCATCCGCATTATTGTGCATTATATTGTGATAGCTAAGCCTACAAATATACCCTAATTGTAAGCTCAACCATAAAAAGTGAGTGAAAGTTCATAAATTGCCACAATGTCCTGTTATATAGAATTGTTTTAAAAAGATGCAAGAAGACAACAAAAAGACTAAATTAATTGAAATAGAAACTGTGTTAAGATTATGACCACTCCAGCCCATGTCAACTAACTTCTTCATTTTCCCCCCAAAAGCAGTTATTACCATCATTGATACCACAAAAGACTGTAAAACATCGGTTTTCCCCCTCCAAAATTCTCTCCAGCTAAAGGAAAAGGGAACAAAGGATGTTAAAAAGAATGCCTTATTTAATACTTCACATTTAAAATGCTTTAACTGTTTTTTCTTTTTCTTTTATCTTTTATAAAAGGTTAAAAGGATTTTTTTAATGGTGTGTTTGCCATGGTACTAAAGCTGACATCTCTGTATTCCAAACCTTGTTAAAAACTGTTTAATATTGGATAGTGATTGGGTTATATTAATAACTTTGATTCTTTAAACTACTATTAATAAATCAGCTCTCATTTCCATTCTCTAGGCTTTTAAAATAGTCACTGCTCCCTTTTTAAGATCTGTCTCTCTCAATGCTTATTCCCTAGCCACAGTTCCAGGACTTACCTTATTTATTATTACTACACTGTCAGAATCCTCTGCTCTGCATTTTGTTATTTTAGCTTTACTAATTACATCATCCTCCAGACTCACTCACTCATTCGTGGTGTTTACCTTTTTCTATTTTCCTACAACACAATGTGTGTATGGCTTGAAAAAGTGCTGGTTTCCCCTTCTGCTATGGTATGCTCGTGTTTCTTTTCAAGGAGTTAGTTTATGCAGTATGTGATTATTACCAAGTTAACAGGAAGCACTTTATTGTACTGGAAATGTGCTTTTGGTCCTCTCAGTCATGTACGACTTTTCTACTTCTATATTCTTCTCATATTATCAATTGCTCTCAACTAAACTTCCCATCTATAATCCCTTTCCCATTTTACCATAGTCTTCTCATGACCATGCTCCTTTGTGTCCTTAAAGAAGGCTTAGAATCCTCAACTTCCTCTCTCCCACTTCCTTGTCATACAAGCAATTCCTTGATCAATTAAATTTATATTGAATTTCTAGAGGTAGGTGAAGTGGTGGGCTCAGGAAGGGCGTCAGAAGTTGAAGTGGCCATGTTTGTTGTGGGAACATGAATAGGAAGTAACCTTTTAGAATACCTAGATCTGCATAATTGCTATACAATATTTATGCAGCTCTCTTGACTCCAAGTTGTTGTCCATCAGAATTCAGGGATTTGCATGCTGGCCAGAAACTGAGAAATAACTCTGCTGTCATTATGCAAATCATACACCACCAAAGGTCAGGGAATTGCATAAGTGAGAAATAAACGTCCAATTATGGTTTTGCAGTTGTAGAACAACCTTACTGTTTGCCATGGGTGAATCTGTGCCAAAACAATTCTTGGTAAATAGACTCTTCACTTCTCAAAATAGCAAATTTTCATGCATGCTGTGCTTGTATGTGTATATATAAATTACACATTATAATAGCTATTAAACCTCTGATGTCCAGCCAATCAGGTATAAACAGGACAATAGTGTCCACACTAATTGCTTACATAGTGGATACCTCCTATTGGGAAAATAATTGCTAATGTTATTTCAGTTGCATATTTATTAAGTAAATTTTGAAAAACTTTTTATTATATTACTAAAATATGGTGCTCCTGAATTATATCTGTTCATATTGTATGCAGTCTCATTTACAGTGTATCCGAGACTGCCACTCGTCTTTGATTTGCATGTTGAAGCTATTCATAATATGGTTTATGAAAATAGGGCACCATATTTGGCACCACTGGCAGTGCATTTTAGGGGAGTGGTTGTCATTCTCTGGTGGCTAAAGTCTCTTGGCACTTCCACCATAGTGTTTTTTCTAATTTCATAAGCAGTAATAACCACACAGAAATGTTGTACTTGTGATCTTTTTGATTACAGTAAGTAGATGATTCTTTCATTTTCCTGTTGATGCATTGCTGCCTTCCCACAGCAATAATTTCAAAACTGTTTAGCTTCAAAGTGTTTTCTCTCTATTAGTGTTTGTAAACTACATTTTGGGCAAAGCCTGTTGGAAGCTCTCTGCATTCAGATTTGGTGAGTCACACTTAGTATTAGTCTGGTAGTATGGATTTCAGCTAACTGAACTATTCCTTCTAGCTAAGTCTGCAATGGCTTGGACTTTGTGCTGTAAACAAGGCAGGGTACTATATAATTTTTATCTCAAATTGCACATTCTTGTTTTGTATCATGTGTAACAGTGACATTTCTGAATGAAATATAAAAAGTACATTTTGACTCCCAAATTCCCTGGTCTAATGACATTTTAGCGCTTTTTAAAAATCAACTTGAATATAAATATTGATAGAATTGTCCAAAGGAATTTTCAAATAAATGTTTATATTTTATGACCAACTTTTATCACAACTATATATTTTAAAATGAGGAAATTGGTCTTATTTCTTTCTTTTACAGGTTAAATAGGAAAAATGCATATGGTTTTCTATTTAAATCTATTTTTTGTTGTGATTTTATTTATTTGGGATTTTAAAAAAAAACCCAGGCCCTTCAGGGTTGATTTTAATCATGTTTGTATTACCATAGCATTTCAGTATTTATTTTACCCATTTCTGGCCTCAGTCAGCTGTCTCAACTAGATAAGCACTGCCTGCTGCATTTTCTTTTATAGCTTAATTTTAATTGTTTATATTAGTATAACCCATGAGTTCCTTAATAGCATAATCCATTTTCTGTGATGTTTGCATGAATAATTTTTTGCATGGTAGCATCAAGTTCTGTTAAGATTATTTTAGACCAATTAGTTTGGGAGTATTTTACATCTTGTAAAAGGACTCATTTATTTTTGGGTTATTTTAATATGATACTTGAAAAGCTCTTTACTGTAACACTCACTTGCACATATGAAGCTTATTTTGTTATCATTTTGTTGTCATTCAGTTTATTTTCCATAACACTAAACAATTAAACAACATTTTGAATACAAATTTATATACAGTGTAGTTCCTCCGTTTGTCGTTTCATTTTTTCTTTATGCATTTTGTTAGTCAGAAAACCTGACACTCTCTCTCGCTGTGTATTAGTATTTTCATGTTTTTAATGGTATAAATGACATTCACCTTCCCATATAGTAAATGTGTAAATAAATAAGATAGTAACACTAGTAAGGCCAGTGTAGCAGTACTGCATAACCTGACAAGAGAGAGGGGGTGTCTTTCAATTAGGTTAGCTTAAGGCCACTTCTGATGTGTTAGCCAGCATCTTAACAGTGCTTTTCAAACACAGCAAGTTATCATGATTGGAAAAATGCACCCATTTTGCTTGTTGAGACATGCCCACTTATTGATGATGCTTGTGTAAGGAATGTAATGTTGGACCATGGTCTAGATGAGACAATAGAGGAAATTAGAAATTAAGTAATTCTAGTTCAGTAGCCTGGTACTCTTAAGTACTTAGAGGGAGGAAAATAAACAGTCTGAAATGAAAACGTGTATTAAAAATTGTGGCATTCTTGATAGTAATGGTATAATTGTCTAAATCGTGTTCCATTATAACCCAGTTTCCACACATACATAGCTCCATGACATTTTTTCCTTTAAAGTGGCAGTAAAGTATGGAATTGGCAGGGAGAGGGAGGAAAATACAAGGAAAATCGCTCATGTTTTTGGTATTTTTACTCACTAATAACTTAAAGGGATGAACCAAAAAATTCTCAACTTATTTTGTGGGTAAAGTACTTTTTGAGGAAGGTGGTTTCGTATTTGAAAGGAATAAGTGATAAGCAATTGAAAATCAGTTGTGAGAATGCTCATTGTGTAGCTGTTAGAATTTTTGAAGTCTAATGAAACCTGTTTTCCATTATGATCTCACAATATATATTTTGTCTGCCTGGCCAGGGACTGTTACTCTCATTCTGCTACTGGGACAATTTGCAGGAACGTGATTGTAAATGTCCCAAAAGCTGAGGAGCAGAACAAGCAAAATCTCCAAAAAGTCTAATTTAACATTAGGGTAAAAGACAAACAAATGCAAAATTCAGTCATAAAAAATTAATATCTTGCTGGTTGAAGGGGATTTGAGCAGTTGTTTGTTTTTGCTACATTTGTAATTGCAAAAAAGTTAGGATGTACAACCAATTTAAAAAAGAACCTTTTGCCATTAGGAAAAATACAACCCATTATATGCTTTGCTACCCAGCCTTGCAGAAAACTTTCTCCAGCAGCAAAGATTTGAACTGTGAGTGATTCATCAATATGAAAACTGGAACCCATAAATCACCACTGGTGCAGCATAACTGTATTGAAGCGATAGCAATGATGGAGTCTGTAGTTTAGAAAAGACTCAGGTGGATTTCTATCACCATGTTGTCAAACCTTGCTCATAGTATAGAGCAGAGGTGGGCAAACTATGGCCCACAGGTCACATCCGGCCCGCGGGACCGTCCTGCCCAGCCCTTGCGCTCCCGGCCCCTCCCCCACAGCCACACTGCCACAGGGGCAGCGCTCTGGGCGGTGGGTCTGTGAGCTCCTGCCGAGCAGAGCGGCAGCATGTTCTGGCCTGTTGGCGCGGCTGCCAGACATGCTGCTCTGAGCAGCATGGTAAGGGGGCTGAGGCCGGGGGGTTGGATAAGGGGTGGGGGGTTCTGGGGGCAGTCAGGGGACAGGGAGCAGGGGTCAGTTGGATGGGGTGGAGGTTCTGCGGGTGGTGGTGGTCAGGGGACGGAGAACGGGGGGGTTGGATAGGCGTGGTGTCCCACGGGGCATGTCAAGGAGTGGCTGGCTGAGAGCAGGGAGGTTGGATAGGGGGTGAGGTCCCAGGGGTTGGTTACGGGTGGGGGTACTGGGAGGGGGAGGTTAGGAGACAAAGGAGCAGTGGGGTTGGATGGGTCGGAGGTTCTGAGGGGGGCAGTCAGGGGGCAGGAAGTGGGAGAGGGCTGTTTGGGGAGGCACAGCTTTCCCTACCCGGCCCTCCATACAGTTTTGCAACCCCAATGTGGCCCTCAGGCCAGAAAGTTTGCCCACTCCGGTATAGAGGCAGCCTAAATGTTAACAGTAAGCATAACCAACTGTCTTTCATTTTTTACATGGAGCCTACAATGTCATTTATACTTTGGTATTTTGGCTATTTTTTGTCCTAAATTCATTCAAAGAGATGAAGAAATGGTATATGTAGTTTGAAGATGACCTCCTTCCCATCAACCAAAAAATCTGCTATCAAGGGAATGATGCGGCTCTCCTCCATTGGGATGATGACCTTGAATTTCCCCTCAGACCAGCTCTCCCCCCTTCAACTTTGACCTTTAAAGAATTGGTTGAGCCAGTATGCGGCCAGACCTAGTGCTAGTCCATCTTCCCACCGAATGTTGCACCAGGAAATTCCAGTTCCAGGCCTAAACAACCCCCAACTATGCAGTTACAGATAATGAATCGTATTAGGAGCTCTCCCCATTATGTACTTCACATGAATACGCTCCACCCTGCCCACAATACCAAACAGAAGTGGCAGAGCAATTGTCTACCATATACCTAGAGTTTTTTGGCTTCTATTACAGATTGACCTTTCTTCCCATGGATGGGAAATTTGTAATCCATGGCCACCTGCATTGTAAATATTTTGGAAGGGCACAGCTATGTTCTGTTGGGATGAGTTCTCCGTGTAGTTTCAAAATACAATGCTCCAAACTATTCTATGATGCATTTGAATTTGCTTTCTGAAATTTTAATGCATTTAGCTATTTCAGTTTATATCATATACTGTGTGTGTGACTTCACTTTGCAATATGCAGATATCAGAACATAAACAGTTTTATAATTTTTGGGATTTATTCATAACAAAATTCAAGTTGTATTTTGTAGCCGTTCAAATCAATATGAACAGGTTTGGATGATCTACTAATTATTGAATTTATATCACTTTTGTAGAATGGCTAATTAAATTCCTTGATGTTTAAATATAGTTTTTCAAAACTATAAATGTTTTTTCCTGCATAATTACTCCTTTTAATTAGAATTACTATAGCTTATATGCATCAACGCTTCCAACACCTATGAAGGATTTGTGTGGCGTCATAATTTTAATATTCTTTGCTCTCTGGAATAATGTTGCATGGCAAATGTGCTTAGAACTTTGTCTTGACTATGCCGTCTTAAAGATTTTTTTTTAGGGTTGTTTGAAATGTCTGAACTACATTCTCAAAAAAAATGGGGGGAAGGTGCAAGGGGAAAAACATAAGGAAAATGCAGATTTTTTTAAATTTCTGAATCTAAATCTAATTTCTGTTCTATGACAAAAGTACCAACAATTCTCTTCTGTGTTTACATGCAGCCAGGAGCTATGGGCGGAGAAGAGGTAAATAAAATAAAATAAAAATGTGTTAAAGGTTTTGCCTGCCAACTTAAGGGTGGAAGAAACAGATATCTAGTACTGTTCATGTTATGACAATATAATATCAATTTTTCAATCTCTTTGGTTCATCAGCTGTCATAAATATCTCAATTGGTTTTTTTACTTTTTCAAAATAAAGCTCTTAATTCTCATAATTTAAAACAGTAAATGGTAATTTCTAACCAGTAGCTTCCAGTTTGTTGCTTAAAAATTATTCTTATATTATTTACGTGTTCTGTGATTGATATGCTGCTTTTAATATTGTTTAATGCTCCAAAGGGGAAATTAGTTCAAATTCTCATTGTATTTTTTGAAAATGTAATGTTAACTGGTTCATTGATAAGCTTCAAAAGGAACACTTTGCTGCATAAATGATATTTGTTTTCTTTCAGTAAATAAATAATTTTGATTGTCTCAATCAAGATACTGTCAATGCCCACATTGGTCATCTTTCTTAGTATTACATACCTTTAATTAAATAAATTAAGGTAAACTTGATGAGATGTAATAGAAGTGTTTAAATTTAAACATTCAGGAAACTTTTTTCTACTTTGAAACTGAAAATAATTTGCAAAGATAGTACATCTATCATAAAGTGCTGCTACATATTTATTCTTTGTGGACAACATCAAGCTTGTTAACTACCCAGCCCTGCCCCGCTCCCCCTGATATCTTTAATTTACCGTGTATGTAGATAAACAGTGCTGTTGTGCCATGAGATGTATTACCTTGTAACTATCTTGTGCCTCCTATAGAGAGCTAGTGCTGTGTGTCTAGTATAAAGCTTTTTAAAAAATTAACTAAAGAGAAGATCTTAAGTTTATATGAGCTTATTGACTGATCTTAGGATGGTTTCTAAAAAATTTTTTGTCTTGATGAATTGCTAATTCAAACCCTACACATGCGGTATAAGAGAAGACCGGACACAAGTCAGATGACAATGTACACATAGTAATTTGAGTGAGAGCTGACAACTTCAGTGTTTGTAGATTCTTGAAATAAGAACACTGCTATCAGACAGTGACTTTTAACTTTTTAAAGTGAGTTTAAAAGTCATGAAAATGAGCAATTAATATCAGTGGTACTAGTCAACAATAATTAAAATAGACTGCTGGTAAGGAACTGTAATTCTGAGGCTTGAAGTACTGATTTATTCCAGTTCCAGGTTTTGAACCACCTGTTTACTTAGCTAAACTTTCAGAAGTTTGAATGACCTTTTAAAAACCATTTTTTCTCTTTATTTAGAAAATCTTTTAAGGGAAAATATACATTTTTTTAAATCTACAACAGCAGTTAAAATCTTTTTCTTTGGCTTATTGAATATAAAATACAGTGCTGTGGATTGTAGATTTTGGCACCTATAACTCGCAAATACTATCTGTTGTGGATACTGTAACATATTGTATCTTTATTTTTGATTACATGACACTGAAAAAATTTAAAAATGCATTTTAGTTGTGTCTAGGCAGTGAAATATATCACTATTTTATTTTATTGGGTGCAATCCAGAGTTTTGCATTACATTGTTAAAAAAACTGAAGCCATAGGTGGACAGATCAGAATGTTGGTAGAGGCTAGACAGATATGTAGATTGCACGAGCTTGTGATTTGAAATTATGTAGGGAGACAATCTTGGCCATAGAATGTGATTACATTAAAACCTGGAATTTTTAGTAGGCTTTAATAACTAGGTGTCCATCTTGCATTTTTTTAATTTAATATCTTTGTCCTCCAGGGAAAAAATCTCTAGTTAGGTGGGCAATATTTCAACATGATAAACCCTTCAATGCATTCATTCACTGCCACAGTACTCCTAGTCTGTTATATCATGTTCCTGAAACAACCATTGTAATTAATGTATTCATAAAACAAGGGTATGGAACAGTGGGCCCCATCTATGCATGTGAGCACTGGGAATGCGGAAGAAAGTTTATCTTTTAAAATTGTGGAGAACCCTCCCGAAATTATAGCAATTAAAACTTAACTAAAAAAAAAAAAGTCACTTTGATACCATTAACCACTCTTGTGTCTCCTGGCAGAAATTACAATTTACATGTCTTATTGAGTGAGTGAAAATCCTAGAATGTGGCACTAACTATGGTGATTGTGTGACAGGGTATACGATTAAAGCACTATAAAACTTGCAGTAAAGGTAAAAAAAAAAAAACAAAAAAAAAAACAACCAACCCTCCTCCCCCGCAAAGTTCTAACAGTTGAGACTCCCAATATCCTTTCTTCACCTAAAAGATCTTTCTTCATCTCATCTCAGTTTCTTCCTATGTGAAATAATCATACTGTAATTGGTGGAGTAAAGAACTGTTTGTTTTTGGTAATGAGTCTTGCTCTTTAGATTTCTCCCGAAATTTGCATCCATTTTTTTCTGTCTTAGTCAACTGCCATATAAAACTATAAATCACCACATTATATTAGATGTTTATGCTTTTTAAAGCTATGAATTCATATATATGAAATTGCTTTAAGCATTGAGCTGTCTTATACATGTAAAACTTTTCTGCAGAGGCTATTTTATTTATATATAAATTTTATATATAAAAATATATAGATAAAAGCTTTTAATGAATCCTCCCAAAATTATAGCAATTAAAACTTTCTTAAGTTCCTGATCTATTATTAGAGAGTCAAAGTGGGTAAGGTAATATCTTTTATTGGACCAACTTCTGCTGGTGAAAGACAAGCTTTCGAGTTATACAGCGTTCTTCATGTCTGGGAAAGGTACTCCGTGTCACAGCTAAATACAGTAGAATCTCAGAGTTACAAATACCAGAGTTATGAACTGACTGGTCAACCACACACACCTCATTTAGAACTGGAGGTAAGCAATCAGGCAGCTGCAGAGGTGCACAAAAAACCAAAAGCAAATACAGTACTGTGATAAACATAAATGACTAAAAATGAAGGAGAAAGTTTAAAAAAAAAGATTTGGTAAGGTAAGGAAACAGTTTCTGTACTTGTTTTTATTTAAATTAAGATGGTTAAAAGCAGCATTTTTCTAATGCATAGTAAATTTTCAAAGCTGTATTAAGTCAATGTTCAATTGTAAACTTTTGAAAGAACAATCATAATGTTTTGTTCAGAGTTACGAACAACCTCCCTTCCCGAGGTGTTCATAACTTTGAGGTTCTACTGTACAAGGTTGAACAGCTTGTTTAGCATAAGGAATTCACCTTGACTGGTCTCTTACAATATGTTGAGCAAGCAGTTAATACTTATGCAGCCTAGGAGAAAGAGTTAAGTGGGTTATAAAGTGTTGTAATGAGCCATAACTCCAGTATTATTGTTAAGGCTCATCTTTCAAAGGGGTTGTGCAGGTTTCCTTTGAGGATGAGGACAGATATGTCAGATAGAGAGTGATCATTTGTGAAAAGTGTTTGCCTATAGGTGATAGCGCTTTTCTCTTAATTTTCTGTTTGAGTTAATTCGAGAGCATTGTGATTGTCTCGTTTCACCCACATAGTTATTGAGGCATTTAGTGCACTGGATGAGGTATTCCACATTTTGTAACAGACATGTGAGATGTAAACAGCCCACTTCACATGTAAGAGACCATTCAAACATATTAACTTCTTATGCTAAACAATCTGATCCACCTTGTAGATAGATGTGACAGATTACCTTTCCCAGACCTGAACAAGAGCTCTGTGTAAACTCAAAAGCTTCTCTCTCACCATCTGAAACTTGGCCAATAAAAGATACTACTTTGCCAACCTTGTCTCTGTTTTATAAGACTGCTCAAAGAATGCCAATGGATTAGTGAAATATGATTTTTCTTTGCAGAAGACATGCTGGTTAGACTGTGTCATGTCATGATCTTCAGGGTGTCTTTTAATTCTATTTTTAATTATTGTTGCAACCAACTTATCAGGTACAGAAGTAAGATTTATTGGTCTGTAATTTTCTGGATCATCCCTAGTGCCTTCTTAAAATATAGGTACAACATTTGCTAATCTTCAATCATCTGTCATAGTAGCTGATGCCCTGTTTTTGCTACTAAGTAAGTCACTTTATTCATCCGATGCATCCGACGAAGTGGGTATTCACCCATGAAAGCTCATGCTCCAATATGTCTGTTAGTCTATAAGGTGCCACAGGACTCTTTGCTGCTTTTACACTTTATTCTTGATTTCCTTCAGAACTCTTGGATGTATCATCTGGATCAGGTGACTTATTGCTTTTTAGTTTAACTAGTTCCAGAACCTCTTCTGACACCTCAATCTCTGTTACTGCCTCATTATTGTTGTTGTCTTCATCAAACAATTTTGAGGAGATGCCTGTTCCAACCTACTATTTTTTGACAATTGCAAGGAAATAATTTAGTTTTCCAGCATTATCCTTCTATTCCTTAATTGCTCCCTTTATCTATCCCATGGTGGTCCAGCATCCAGTTGTTTGCCAGGATTTCTACTTCTGATATACTTTCTTGTTTTTATATCTTTAGTTATTTGCTCTTGAAATTGCATCTTAAGCCTCCGAATTTCCTATACACACATCACACGCATGCAACTAAATCCTGTGTTACTTCAGGCTAAGTCAAGAATAATCTCTCCTGTTGTGTTCTCTAAATCTATCAATTCCATGAAACAGTTGGTCAAGGTTGTGAAAAATTGCGTCTCTAAACCTTGTCTCACTGTAACATTCAACTATTACTATTATATTTGACTATATATGGCTAAAGTCCCCATTATAGTTTTATTAGACTTTGCCTCTTTGATTTCTATCAACATTATGCCCTCAGTATCTTTTTTTCCTCCTCTGGAAGCTGTTAATATAACCCTATTAGGATATTTGTATTCTTATAACTTGG
Organism: Mauremys mutica; assembly: GCF_020497125.1. Classification (NCBI taxonomy): domain Eukaryota; kingdom Metazoa; phylum Chordata; order Testudines; family Geoemydidae; genus Mauremys; species Mauremys mutica. The sequence goes on from NC_059078.1 coordinate 99,008,009, forward strand.
GATTTTTATCACCAGTTAGAATATTTATCTTATTAGAGTATATGCAATCTTTTAGGTTCAGCACTACTGCTCCTCTATCTTCTTGACCTAATCTGTCCTTCCTGTATAGTTTGTAGCCAGGTATTGCAGTATCCCATTGACATTTGCCATTTCACCATGTTTCAGTGATGCCTGTTATGTCAAGGTCTCTTTTCATTGCCTGACATTCTAGTTTGTCTGTTTTTGCCTTTAAGCATCTCATTTGTATGTAAACATCTATAGTTTTTATTTTCAACCAAGTGCCTATTATTTATTTATTTATTTTTAGTATGAAACCTTGTTAATTTAACAGAAATTACCTTTGATCTCAACCTGTCCCTGCCCAATTCAGCTGTAATTTCTAACCTATCCTTTACTACTAGATACAAAGGATACCTTTGTGTTATTGACATCCTTTACCTGACTTGAGTGCTCCTCACCACCTATTGGCTTTCTTTTAAGCTCCCTAAGCTCCTATTTTCCTCCATTCTATACCTCCCTACTTCATTAATAACAATATGTACCATAATCACCAACTCCTGCCTAGCACTATCTGGAAGTCTGTTTAGATGTCTCATGAGATGCATCTTTGCACCCAATAAAGAAGTTAATGAGTGTTTCTTCTGGTCACTGCATACCCAACTATCTATATTTATAATAATCAAATCCTCTACAATATGTGTTCATCTTCCAATTACAAATCCATCCCCTGGAGCAACTGCCTCTCTGTGAGGGAAAATTTAGCCACATCAAAGTTTGAATATGGGTCCCATCTAAATGAGAGAGTCCTTCCATTCCATCTAAGGGTATGTCTACACTACAGGATTATACCGATTTTACAGAAACTGTTTTTTAAAAACAGATTGTATAAAGTCGACTGCACGCAGCCACACTAAGCACATTAATTCGGCGGTGTGCGTCCATGTACCGAGGCTGGTGTCGATTTCCGGAGCGTTGCATTGTGGGTAGCTATCCCATAGTTCCCGCAGTCTCCCCCGCTCCTTGGAATTCTGGGTTGAGATCCTAGTGCCTGATGGGGCAAAAAACATTGTTGTGGGTGGTTCTGGGTACAGCCTCACCCCTCCCTCTGTGAAAGCAGAAGACAACCGTTTCGCGCCTTTTTTCCTGGGTGAACTGTGCAAACGTCATAGCACAGCAAGCATGGACCCTGCTGAGCTCAAGACAGCAATCATGGACGTTGTAAACACCTCGCACATTATCGTGCAGTCTATGCTGAGCCAGGACCTGCAAAACCAGGTGAGGAGGAGGCAGCTACGGCAGCACAGCGATGGGAGTGATGAGGACATGTACACAGAATTCTCTCAAACTGCGGGCCCCTGCGCTTTGGAGATCCTGCTGGTAATGGGGCAGGTTCTAGCCATTGAACGCTGATTTGGGGCCCGGGAAACAAGCACAGACTGGTGGGACCGCATAGTTTTGCAGGTTTGGAACGATGCCCAGTGGCTGCGAAACTTTCGCATGCGGAAGGGCACTTTCATGGAACTTTGTGACTTGCTTTCCCCTGCTCTGAAACGCCAGAATACCAAGATGAGAGCAGCCCTCACAGTTGAGAAGCGAGTGGCGATAGCCCTCTGGAAGCTTGCAACGCCAGACAGCTACCGGTCAGTCGGGAATCAATTTGGAGTGGGAAAATCTACTGTGGGGGCTGCTGTGATGCAAGTAGCCAAAGCAATCATTAAGCTGCTGCTACGAAAGGTGGTGACTCTGGGAAATGTGTAGGTCATAGTGGATGGCTTTGCTGCAATGGGATTCCCTAACTGTGGTGGGGCGATAGATGGAACTCGTATCCCTATCTTGGCACCGGAGCACCAGGGCACCCAGTACATAAACCGCAAGGGGTACTTTTCAATGGTGCTGCAAGCACTGGTGGATCACAAGGGGCGTTTCACCAGCATCCACGTGGGATGGCCGGGAAGGGTCATGACTCTCGTGTCTTCAGGAACAGTACTCTGTTTAAACAGCTGCAGCAAGGGAATTACTTCCCAGACCAGAAAACAACAGTTGGGGATGTTGAAATGCCTGTAGTTATCCTGGGGGACCCAGCCTACCCCTTGATGCCATGGCTCATGAAGCCATACACAGGCAGCCTGGACAGTAGTCAGGAGTTGTTCAACTACAGGCTGAGCAAGTGCAGAATGGTGGTAGAATGTGCATTTGGCTGTTTAAAGGCGCGCTGGCGCACATTACTGACTTGCTCACACCTCAGCCAAACCAATGTCCCCTTTGTTATTGCTGCTTGCTGTGTGCTCCACAATCTCTGTGAGAGTAAGGGGAAGACCTTTATGGTGGGGTGGGAGGCTGAGGCAAATCACCTGGCCGCTGATTACGCGCAGCCAGACACCAGGGCGATTAGAAGAGCACACCAGGAAGTGGTGCACATCAGAGAAGCTTTGAAAACAAGTTTCATCACGGGCCAGGGTACGGTGTGACTGCTGTGTTTGTTTTCCCTTGATGAACCACCCCCTTGATTGACTCATTCCCTGTAAGCAACCCACCCTCCCCCTTCGATTACAGCTTTCTTAAGGAAATAAAGTCACTATCGTTTAAAAATCATGTATTTTTTATTAATTCATTATAAAAAGAGGGAGAGAACTGACAAGGTAGCCCGGGTGTGGTTTGGGAGGAGGATAGGAGGGAAGGAAAAGGCCACTAAAAATTTTTTCGAAATAATGACAGCCTTTTGGTTGGGCTGTCCACGGGGGTGGAGTGGGCGGGTGCACGGAGCCTCCCCCCACGCGTTCTTACACGTCTGGGTGAGGAGGATGTGGAACATGGTGAGGAGTGAGGGTGGTTATACAGGGGCTGCAGCGGCACTCTGTGATCCTGCTGCTGTTCCTGAAGCTCCACCAGATGCCGGAGCATGTCAGTTTGATCACGCAGCAGCCCCAGAGTTGCATCCCGCCACCGCTGATCTTCCTGCCGCCACCTCTCATCTCAGGCGTCCCTCCTGTCCTCACGTTCACTGGCATCTTTCCTGTAATTTGATACCACGTCCTTCCACTCATTCAGATGAGCTCTTTCATTGCGGGTCACTTCTATGATTTCCGAGAACATTTCATCTCGCGTCTTTTTTTTCTGCCGCCTTATCTGAGATAGCCTTCGGGATGGAGTAGGGAGGCTTGAAAAATTTGCAACTGCGTGAGGGAAGGAAAAAAGGGAGAGAAGTATTTAAAAAGATACATTTTACAGAACAATGCTTATACTCTTTCACGGTGAACAACACTATTCACCTTACATAGCACATGTGATTTCACTACAAGGTCGCATTTTGCATCTTAATATTGAGTGCCTGCGGCTCTGGTGTTAGAGATCTCACAGACGCAGGTCTGGGCAGCAGAATTCGGCTTGCATGCGGCCATGATAAGCCATTGTCTTTCGGCTTCTGCAGCGTTCATATATCCAGCACCCTCCTTTACCAAATAGCAAGCAAAGCCCGTTCAGTGCTGATTCTTTCCTGTTAACATGCAGCAGCAGAAACCACCCCCCCCATCCAATTCTCTGGGATGATCGCTTTACCCCTCCCCCCACCGTGTGGCTGGTATCATGGAAGATCACTGCTAAACATCCCCCCAGCCCCTCCCCCCCACCGTGTGGCTGATAGCAGGGAAGATCCCTGCTAGCCAAACGCGAAAAAGCTAAGTGCCAATCACCCCCCACCCTTCCCCCTGCTTGGCTACCTGCAAGGAAGGATTTCTTTTAAGCAACAGGCAAACAGCCCAGTAGGAATGGCCATCTCTGTCCCTTTAATTAAATTCCTGAATTTTAACCAGGTTACCATGAACGATATCACTCTCCTGGGGATAACACAGCGAGATAAAGAACGGATGTTGCTTGAATGCCAGCAAACACCGGGACCATACGCAGCTAGGCTTTGTCATACAATGATACCAGATTACTTGCTACATGCATGGCGTGGTCAAGTGTCCTACCATGGAGGACGGAATAAGGCTGCCCTGCCCAGAAACCTTCTGCAAAGGCTTTTGGAGTACCTGCAGGAGAGCTTCATGGAGATGTCCCTGGAGGATTTCCGTTCCATCCCCAGACATGTTAACAGACTTTTCCAGTAACTGTACTGGCCGCGAATGCATCCCGAGTCCTCAGGGCAAATTAATCATTAAACGCTTGCTTTTAAACCATGTTTTATATTTACAAAGGTACACTCACCAGAGGTCCCTTCCATGGCTTCATTATGTGGCATAGTGGCTTGGGAGGGCTGGGAGGGTAATTCCGTCAGGGTGAGAAAAAGCTCCTGGCTGTTGGGGAGAACGGAGTGCTGTGTGCTCTCTGCAAGCTCGTCCTCCTCTTCCTCCTCCTCCTCTTTCCCGTCCGCAGAATTCTCAGCTATGGCTGAGATTACCACCCCCACCTCGGAATCCATGGACAGGGGTGGGGTAGTGGTGGCAGACCCCCATAGAATTGCATGCAGCTCAGCGTAGAAGCGGCATGTTTTCGGCCCTGCCCCGGACCTTCTGTTTGCTTCTTTGGTTTTCTGGTAGGCTTATCTGAGCTCCTTAACTTTCACACGGCACTGTACTGAGTCCCTGGTGTGGCCTCTCTGCATCATGGCTTTGGAAATTTTTTCAAATGTTTTTTCATTTCGTCTTTTGGAACAGAGTTCTGTTAGCACAGAATCCTCTCCCCATACAGTGATCAGATCCAATACCTCCCGTGCGGTCCATGCTAGAGCTCTTTTTCGATTCTCAGGAGACTGCATTGTTACCTGTGCTGATGAGCTCTGCGTGGTCACCTGTGCTGGTGAGCTCTCCACGCTGGCCAAACAGGAAATGAAATTCAGAAGTTCGCGGGGCTTTTCCTGTCTACCTGGCCAGTGCATCCAAGTTCAGATGGCTTTCCAGAGTGGTCACAATGGTGCACTGTGGGATACCGCCCGGAGGCCAATACTGTCGAATTGCGGCCACACTAACCCTAATCCGACATGGCAATACCGATTTTCAGCGCTACTCCCCTCGTCGGGGAGGAGTACAGAAATAGGTTTTAAGAGCCCTTTATATCGATTTAAAGGGCTTTGTTGTGTGGACGGGTGCAGGGTTAAATCAGTTTAACTCTGCTAAATTCGATATAAAGTGTAGACCAGGCCTTAGTCTCTCCCAATCATGAGACTGGCTTCTTCAGCTGCTCAGGGAAATTGGTTCAGTAGTGGGCAAGTGTTCCTTATATGCAGACCCTGCATCCCTCTGCTCCTCCACTTCTGCAACTCTGGACTGCAGATATGCTGTACTTTGGCTATGAGAATCATGAGCTGCTTACAGTAGGTGGGCACAAGCCAAGTAGTTATTTGGCACTCATTCTTTGCAGTAAACTGGGTAGTACCCACCCTGAATATTCTGCTGCTGGTCTACTACTCTCATGGCCAAACTGAGTGTTAACAGTGGGTACTAGCTTGAGCTAGGTGTAACTTTTCTTCATGTAGAGAATAAGATTTTTTGTTTTTTTTAGTGATTTTTCTAATTATTTGATAAAGGACTTTTAAAATAATTTAGCCTGCTAATCAATTAAGCTTCTTGCTAAACCACCCTACCCAACTTCCACTCAGTTCAAACTCCCCTGTGCTCACTTTGACATTTGACTCTCTGTTTGTTCTGGGTCTTTCCTCGCTTGAATTTCCTGAGGGACAAGGTGATAGTCACAGCTTTTTGGCACCCTTAAACTTAGCTGGGGAAAAACACTAGAAAATACATTGTAGGGAACAATCCGGCAGTGGAGTAGCCTAATGATCTTGTGTATCTCTTGTACCATTAATTTCTAAGAATCAGTGAAAATATTTTTTGTTGAAAACTTCACAGTAAAGAGTTTTGAAAGGGTCTGTCTTAAATTTAAATCTCACTCAGAAGGCTCTCTGAGTAACGATGGTAGACAGTGTAAGCAGATCATTTTCCTTGCTTTCATTTGTTAGCCATCTGTAGTTAATAGTTTCCATATTTATAGCTGAAACATTTATCTCAAGTTAGAAGAAATACCTATTTCATACTTAAAGGTTATCCAACTGTAGCTTTGGGAAAATGTAAATGACACCTATAATAAAACACTTGCTTGAAGGCTGGTTATTGGCAACAGTTGAATGTCTTTAACAGAAGAATCTGTGTTTTAAGATAGTGAGCTAGTTATAGTTGAGAATTTTTGTTGCACATTTATTTTTGTAATTTGACTAAATAAGGAAAGAAAGGGAGAGTGGGATTAAAAACACAACGGCTTTAGCAGTGTGCTTATAATTACACTGAAAAAGATGTTTTACCTACCTACGTAAAAACCGACCTATCACTTCATTTTATTACAAAACAACGGCAACTGTAATCTTGCACTAGCATATGAGAGAGGTGTGCTCTTGCAGCTTATCCTGTAAACATGACCACACATATTGTTTCCTACCACCAGCAGTCCTACTGACGACAGTAGGACTGATGGTGGTGGTAGACACTGCAAATGGTACCACACATTGTGTCTGGCCTTTACTGTTAATTCTGTTGAAGTAAAACATAACTTGAAAAAAAGGCAGATTTAAGTAGGCCTGGGCTCTTAAAGGAACATTTATTTTTCCAGAAAATTTTAACTCTAGAAACTCCCAAATCTGTTACAGGTCGGTCTTCACTCTTTCCTTTTGAAGATGGCTTCCTAGACGACAGTCATGGTGATCAGTCTTTATCATCGGGTCTCAGCTCTCCAACTCGCTGTCAGAATGGTGAAAGAGTGGAACGCTATTCTAGAAAGGTGTTTGTTGGAGGTCTGCCTCCTGACATTGATGAAGGTACCGTGAATCCGTGATGTGTACAATTGGTGGGGATGGGAGTTGGTTTTCTATTATAAAAATCCTCACTTTTCCTGGCTATGTGGCTGGTAGTGTGTTGTGATATTACAAAGGCAACTTGAGTTTGAGAATCTGCTTGGAATTTTTGCAGATTGTGATAGGTTGGAAGAGGCTGGCAGCCTCTGTGGAGGAGTGATGGATTGATATGCCCTAGTAAGCACGTAACCTCCACAGGAATGGTGTGTGTCTATGTATATAAAGTGTCTACGTACACAAAGTGAAGAAATTGATGGAAATACAGGGTTAAATGACTGGTGAAAGCCCTCAAAAGTCCTGGACTATTTCATCTCTTAATCACGGGGTGTGGGGGGAGAGGAGAAACAGAAAAATGGCAGCCTATACTTGTTAAATATGTCCATTATTGTAATAAAAATAGGTTTTAGTTAATAAAATGACTCTCCATTTACTTGGGTATTTCTAACAGATGTTTACAGTGAATCAGTTTGTAAATGTGCCCTGTTTAGTATGGTTGCAAAAAGATATTTAGGTTATTGTCAACAATCATAGTTTTTTGCATTTTGTATCTGTTTTATTAATAAAACACCTATTTTCACCACAATCCATTTGTGGATGTTCTTCAATTACTGCCTACCACACCAAGAATCCACTATTAACTAAGCATGTACAGGAATTTAAGGTTGCATCACAAGGGAGAGAGAGGCTTTTTTTGAAGCTGACTTTGTAGTAAGCTTTTTGCCAAACCATGTAATACCTTAATAAAGAAATTAATATTAAACATCAAACATTGCGAAAACACTGCCCTTCAGACCTTTCTTCTGATGGATGGGTTGCTAATATCTGTGTGGTTGTGATTATATTCAAATGTGTGTTTGATGAGAAAAAAATACAGATATTTCTGCTAAACCAGTGAGACAAAATTTAGTTCTGGTGAATCAGGGCTGTTCATACAATAAAAGAACTTAACCCCACCTCCTCCTCTATGCCCTGTATTCCCATGGAACTTAATTTGACCAAAGGGTTTGAGTCTTGAATTTCTGTTTAAGCAACTCCAACAGGAACAGAAGCCAGATTTCCAACCTTTGCTGTGAATTACAGTTCATAAAGCTCTATTGGAATGCATAGTGCAGGGAATTTTTTAAAATAATGAAATCTTGGTTTAGACTTGGGCTTTTCCTTTCTTCCAGATCCATTTGTTTAAGATTAATATTCCTTCTATAAAAAGAGTTGCAAAAACATTTCAGAAAAGTTACAGTTCCATGCAAAGTAAACAGCCTGTAAATGTGGAATAAATTTTTCTTTCTTTGGTTGGTTTGATTTTTTGGGAGTATGTGTGTCTGTATTTAAAACAGTGATTTTTAATGTTTGTTTGGTAAGCTAATTACTTTTAACCACAAATATCTAGAGAGAGGCCTCAACCAGAATTCAGGGTTCAGATCAGTGTTTGCAGTACACCCTTTCTAATAGATCAAATGCAGTTTCTGATTCTGAGTATCCCATGCTTTGAGAAATCTCAGATCCAGATTTTGAATCCCCAAAGTCTGAGAGTTAAGATGGTTCAGATTCATCTTGTTTTGGTTGTTTTAAAAAAATAATGTGGCAAATCTGTATTAAGGCTTCTGGTTTTCATCATTACTACTACTAATACTGAAAATTCTGTCTTGTAACCGTGCTTCACATCTGCTTTTAGTCTGTGAAGCTACATAGTGAAAGGCAAAACTAGTGGTATTTAAGCAACAAAGTATAGTAGAGGTAAAAAGCGTATTTATTTCAAGAAGGTTCACATATTCATCATTTCACTTTTTCCTGTTTTTCAATAGCTTCAGAAAATTCTCTAACATTTTCTTAAGCAAGAATGTTTGTTTTGCCACTTTTAATCTTCAGTTTTTCTTTAAGATTCCTTATTTGTTTTTGTAGATGAAATCACTGCCAGCTTTCGTAGGTTTGGACCTCTTGTGGTGGACTGGCCTCACAAAGCTGAAAGCAAGTCATATTTTCCACCTAAAGGTAATTAGCTTAAAATAAGTCTACACAGGCTGTTCTGGAACAAGCAAATGCCTTCTTCTGCTTTAAAAACATTAAATCCATTAAAACAACCAGCTTTGACTCTTTACAGTGGTTGCAGTCTCTTTCAATTAAGATTCTTCTGTAGATACCTTGTGTATAGAGGGGGGGAAATTGCAGTCCACGTAACAAAGTTGTTTTTTTCCAACAGTGAATCTATGAAGTCCCGTTTGAATTGTACTCTGCTAGTGGAGGTTGCTCAGTTTAATGAATCAGGAATTTGTATTTAAACTAGTTTTATTCTGGGGAGAGGGTTGCAAAATTTCCCCTGCTAATTGAGCTCTGCCAGTTAGTAGCAACAATAAGAATGTTAATGTAAACAAGGCTTCCATGGCCTTGAAGTTTTTGAAACAATGTCATTTAGACCAGTTTGGGGTTGGGGAGGAGGTGGTTTGGGAGAGTTTCTTGGCTTTATACATTCCTTCTTTTATTGAATACCCACAGCTCCTGCATTATACAGCATACCATCTGTAGCCACAAGGGTGGGTTAGCAGTGGGCACTCATATTCTGAGATCCTTCCATTCTCCCCTGGCCATGAATATTCACAATTGTTCTTAAGGCTGGTTTGGCAGCACATTGTACTGTGTTTGGTCATTGAACTATCACTCCTACTATATTTTTTAGATGCACTTTTATGTGCAAACGGCTACTCTTACCAGAAGTTTTTTAAACTGCTTGAGGCATGGTAACTTCTTTCTGACAAGTAAGTCTCCTGCAAATACCATTTAGGACATTTCTGTCTCAAAAGAAAACTGCTGTCAGTGGTTATTTTAGAACATCTGCTTGTGGATAAATAAGATGAAGTGAACATATGCTTTTGAGTGTAGTTCCTAAAAGTTGCAACTAACTAATGTAGTGCCTTACACAGGTTTAGGTTCTTTCTAGTCAGAGAGTTCCTATTCTAGCTTTAGCCAAGAGGTAAAATGAGCTCCTACTTGACCTGATATCTCCTAGACCTCCACAAATTGGTTTGCTATGACTTTGTGAATAACTAATTTAACTACAAATTTGTTGCAGATTAACATGAGACTTCATTGGTTAGGATCAAATTTGTTCTGTATTCCGGGAGGCTAAATCAGTCTACTGTCAGACTTTTAAAAATGTTTTTGAGTAAGATCTATTTTCGTGGAAGACAATCCAGCCTCTCTTCTATTTCTGTCATGATTCTATTATGGGAAACAGCTTTCAAAGCCTCTGCCAGTTGCTCTAGAATGTCTGTCTGAAAGTGCTAAACAGTCAGTCCCAACTGTTCCTGATTATTTATAACTGGCTTCTTAGTTATCAGTCAGGGCTTCAGCATTATCCCTCCAGCATGCCTTTCTTTAGGATTCACTTGTACTCGTACTAAGCCTGTTGATCAAGTATATTTGACTTACAATATACTTGTTGACACCCTCAAAGAATTCTCATAGATTAGTGATGCATGACTTCCCTTTACAAAAGCCATATTGACTCTTCCCAAACATATTGTGTTTATCTGTGTCTGATAATTGTGTTCTTTACTATAGTTTCAACTAATTTGCCTGGTACTGAAGTTAGCCTTACTGGCCTGTAATTGCCAGGATTGCATCTGGAGACTTTTTAAAAAAAAATCTGCATTACATTAATTACCCTCTAGTCATCAAGTACAGAGGCTGATTTAAGTGATAGATTACATACCACAGTTGTTAATTCTGAAATTTCATATCTGAGTGCCTTCAGAGCTCTTGGGTGAATACCGTCTGGTCCTGCTGACTTATTACTGTTTAATTTATCAGTTTGTTTCAAAACCTCCTCTATTGACACCTCAATCTGGGACAATTCCTCAGATATGTCATCTAAAAAGAATGGCTCGCATGTGAGGATCTCCCCCATATCCTCTGTAGTGGAGACCAATGCAAAGAATTCTCTTAACTTCTCCACAATGTCACATATGATGGATGGCTTTCTGTGTGGCACCCTCAATTACTGCAGTATCAGAAATGGGTGGACTCTGAGTCTAACTGGTTTGAACCTGCAAAAAAAGTTCATGAAGTTTTCTGGGTGATCCATCTGCTAGTCATGAGTCTATGTAAATACCTGGATAGAACCTGGCCCGAGAGTGTAGAGTACTGTCAATGTAGCCTACTGACACTTATTTGATGGCAGAGTATTTGTAGCAAAAAACTGCAGGAAATTCTGGTCTTGTTCATCAGACATGACACTGAAAGGACTGAACCATGTATTTTATCTAACACTACAAAATACTGTAATTGTATGCATATATTTTAAAGGGTTTTCTAAATTGGTGTCACTGCATAAATGAGTAAGTATGCATCTGGCTTCTATTTTTAAAAACAGTTTGGCTATCAATCACAAGTTCACATTTATGGATTAAAAAAAAAAACACCGGAGTAAAACCCAACAATCTATATAGTATGCATTTTGTCCTTGATAAATGCAGAATCTAGATTGCTGGGGGATGAGGGTAGTTGTGATACACAGCTGTTTTGTCACTAAATGTGTAGATTATGCACTTGAACAAGAGAAGCTGTTAGCAGCAGCTGACAATGTGTGTAAGAGGCTATTTCTAGTCCCTTACACATTTAAATTACTGCTTTTGCATGGCATTTTTCTGCTTTGTGTTGAAATGCTCAATGCTGTTTTTTTATCAGTGCCTCCCATGAGGTGAATCAAATGCTTTGCTTCTGAATAAGGCCAAATTATTACTGCTGCCTGAAGATTCTTTAGATGACTTGCATACTTCATAACATATCCTAAACAAATGTTTAAAGGGACTGGCAAAATTATAAATGCCATGTGCTAGTCTTGGGGAAGCAGATGCTCAAATTGTAACACATTTACTTGAATTTTATTGCAGAGTTTTGAGAATTTAAATGTGATTTGTGGTTGAGTTTTCTTTTAAATACTCATGAGATTTCAAGAAATAATGAGAAGTTCTAAAGAAAAATACTGGAAGCAGCAATACATAACTATGACTCAGCCACTTTAGACCTGGTAATCTATTTTATTCAGGCAAAAAGCTGGACATTTAATTTAAGTATGATTTTTTTTTGAATACTGGCCAGTAAATCTAGCGTCTAATGTTTTTAACTTGAGCAATACACCAAATGCAGTAATTAACTTTTCTTATACATTATTTTGTGTTAAGCAGATAGTACACTACTGTTTTTAAAATAGTTTTACTTTTCCTTGTATGTAATACTAGCGTGCAAACTTTAAAATAATATCTCCCCTCTTACTTGTTTCTCTGTGATAAGTATTTATTTTTCCGAAGACTAAAATGAGTGTGAAATTCACATGGTTAGTGAGAGCTGCTGTGACACCTTCGAAAAAGGTGCCTGAGTGCTGCTCCCTTCACTGGATCATGGCTAGCAAGAATAGGGGAGGGAAGGAGAGAAGGCAGCCTCTGGTTTCATCCATTCCCCACTTCGAAAGGGAGGAGATGGGGAAAGAACAAATGGGTTCCAGGGACTGAAAAAGATGTAGAATGTGGGGTGGATGGAGCTAATGTGATTCTGTAGACATGAGGTGGTCTCCTACCTAATATAACAATCTCTTGTACTAGAACTACATTTTTTTTGGCTTAAATGGTCTACTATTTAATATTAATTAATACTATTTAATACTAACACCATTAAGTCCTTGAGCAGCACAAATATCTTTATTTAAAAATAAGCTTAGTGATGATAATACCATATTGACTTGAGTGAAAATTGAAGTTATCCATCCACAGATGCAGTACAGATATCAGCAATGCAAGTTCTTTGAGTATTTTTCCATGTGGTCCCATTGTAGAAACATGCATCTTTTGCACATGAGCCCAGAATCTTTTAGCCAGCAGTGTCCACTGGGGCTGTGCAGTATACCCATTATACTCTTTCAACCCCTATAGCAAGGTTATAAAAGATGGATCAGCCCCAGCTGGCACTCAGTTCATTCACACTGCTTGTGGTAGCAAGTTGGAACATAAGGGGTCTTTCTGCTTCATTGTAGCTTTGACAGTTTAGGATTATTAGTTAAATTTTTAATAGTTTTTTTAATTGTTTTTAGGCAACAGGCTTAAATAAAAACTAACATTTCTATCTTCAGTCTTGCCTCTGTACTGAGAATAAATCTGGTGGTGGAAAACATGTCTTTGGACTTTAAAATCTACCCTACCCGAGACAGCTTTGCTGCTAGTGATGCACATCCAAAATGTTTGCTTTGTTTAGAGGAGTCTTGCATCTTTATCAAATATGTAATGTTTTCCCGAGCATAGTCTTGATTGCACATGAATATACTAAAGTTCAGAGCATTTTGACTAGCCTACCAAGGCATTTCTGCCCCCCTTCAGGGCACCTCTACTCAAATCTAGATGGAGAATACAACAGCTATGCACTATGTAAACAGGCAAGGGGGTGGGTGAGTCAAGGTTATCCCTTTTTAAGTCAGGAAGTGAATCACTGGATCTCTTGGGGGAGAGAGAACAGTAAACTGGAAACAATTGGCTTATTGTTATACGTTGTTCTTCCATTCAGTTGAATTAAGGGGCTTGATCTACCCAAAAGCACATTTCACAGTTTTCCATTGGTACTTTTAAATTTTGGGGAGGTATTTCCTTTTACTGCAGGTGATTATTCAGTAACTATACAACTTAAGTATCATGGCAAGTTTTCTATCCATCCAATAGGTGGCTTCGATCTTCAGAAAAGCCCATCCTTCCAAAGTCTTTTCTTAGAATTCCTTAATTTCTTTAGAACTGTTAATCAAAATATACGCTAAAAGAATTGTTTAAGAAGTCTCTTGGATCAACTTTTTGTTAATGCTTAAACTACTTAACAGGATAAAGTTTTTCTCATATTTGTTGTTATTTGGTGATTATCTTCTGGAAGCTTTAGTTTTCTTTCTTTCTTAAACTCTCCTCAAATTAAAAGTAATTTGACCGATAGGTTAGGGGGAAGTTTTGCTTAAGACTGTTAGGTGCTGTCTTAGAGAGACTGGAAAATGTATGTTCCTCCCTGCCTGTGGTCACTTCTATAACATAGATGAATAAATATTTTGCTGCCCCTAATATTTAAAACTGCGTATTTTGTAGAGCTGTCCATAGTCTTTATTCGTGCGGTCTTTTTGTTGTTGGTCAGTATGCAACTGAAGTAGTCAAATAATTTTGTTCACTAGCTGTATACTATATGCCGTGGAGTGGATTTAGATTGATATGTACAAAAAATCCTGGCATAAAAACAAATTGCAGTTTGGAAAGCAGAATAGAAAGAAAAATTAGATGGGTATGTGAATGTAATGAAAATGTACATATTACACAGTGCTCTATAAGTGAACAAAAATCATAGATGTCTGAGGCTAAGTGACTTTTTTCTTTAAAACAAACACCATGCATATACTTTAATTCTTAATATTTGTTATTCACCTTATTACATAAGAACATTGTTTAAATTATGTAAACAAGATGTTCAGTGATGCAGTATATATTGTCATGTCACTGTATTTTTCCCTTCAAAGCCTTAAAAGGAAACACTTAATACTTAAAACCACTGACTCAAATCTGTTGTATAACCATGCCAGATACTTATTATTTTCAAAGCAGCATGGCAATGCTGAGGTATTTATGGTATGATATTTATGAGGTAGTAGGAAACTGGAAAAGGAATTACTGCTCTTCAAGATAATAAATCCTGAAGATAAAATAGTGTCTCATCACTTCCATGTTGTCTGCAAAGTAAGGTGTCACAAAGATAAATTCAGGACTGGCTTGATCCTTTTTTATCTATTTTAAATTAAAGCAGAGCATGAACAGTATGTGATGATGCTAGACGTGAAACTGTATGCTTTAACTAAATAGTCTCAACTACCAGTGATTTAAAATCTGTAGTAGATTTTCATTAATTGTGTCTTTAGAAAAATAATTCAAGTGAATTTCAGAACAAATTTGTATTTAGCAGTACACCCCTTCTTTCCCCCAAGCAAACAAAAAAGCTCATTTCACAATCCATCTGTTGCATTTCTTTTATTACTTCTGATACTATTTTCTGATAACCAGTAAACATGTTTGGTTTTTAATATGCTTTTGTAATGTAGGAACATATTTTTCAGATATTTACTACTTAGTGTGTTGGCACATGCTCAGAGTCCCCGCTCTCTACTACCTTTATCATATTAATGATATGGCAAGGGATGCAGAAAGCCTAGGATTTCACAGGAGGGAGAAACAGCTGACATTAAGGTACACTACTGTTTATTTTTATCTTCAATAAAGGTCAGTCAAGCCTTTCTTAATAGAGGTATCCCAAAAGCAAACTTTGGCATTCCTCTAGTACATGGGTATATGTTGCCAGGATAGAATTGTATAACTCATTTTAAATTAATGGGACTTCAGCATGTTGAAAGATGAATAGATCACAATTTTTGGCAGATTGGAACTTCCAACCCACTACTGAAGAGCAGCAATGACCAATAGACTACAAAAAGTTTATAATATAGTTGAGGTCCACAATTATATAAGAGTGGGGAGGTAGGGTATTAGGAAGTGTTTGGGCATTGCTAAGGACTGCAGTGAACAAGTTAGAGATACTTATTGCTAGGAAATAACCAGTCCATGGATCTTTTCTCAACACTCCTTCCTGACCAATAAAAGCAGTTAGTGCTCTAGACAGCTGATTGTCATAATTTATCTTTGGATTAGGCCCTACAGCTTATTTTAAGACTGAACAGACTGCTGAAATCAGATCAGCTTGACTGGCCATCCACTCTTTCTTCAGAAACTTGTGCCTCTTTTCCATAACAGCTGCAAACGCCATTCTCCTGAAATGCTTCTTTCTACCTTTTTAAATACGAGCCTACATGTCAATCTGTGAATTTGCTGGCCCTGGAGTAAAACTGGTTCTCTCAATCATGGTATTGTGTGGCCCAAAATGCAAAGAGCCACCAGTTATAACTGGGGCATAACCATGCAACTTTTCTTATGAAGCACCAAACTTCACTTTTAAGTTGACAGAGGGACATTGCAGAGGAAGGATATTACAATGGGGTGATAGTCCACAGCATATTAAACTTTCTTGTGTGCCCTTAGAGTACATGCCATGCTAGTTGTCACTGCCTGTCACATAAGCAAAGTTTCAGTCCAAAGTCTATTATAAACTCTTATAAGCAGGGTATTGTAAAGGAATTGCTGACAAAACATCCATTGCAATAACACAGATAGTGCTATTCTTATAGTAACATAGTATCAGCATAATGTTTAACAGCACAAAAACGTTGCATTAATGCATCAGTATACATTATTTATACAATGATGGTTGCAAGGTAGTTAATGAAGTAGAAATCTTGGTGTATTAGAGAATTTGATAAAAGCTTTTAAAAGTTAAACCTGTGAATTATAAACTCCTAAAAAGTGCTCAGCACTCCCCAAATGCCACTTGTTCTGTTCTTTTAAAGAAATTATATAATGGAGTTACAAAGAGTGATTTAGAGATTTGGAGAAATCTTCGGCCACTGAAGAAAAAGATGCAGCTTGAGAATCCCAGTTGACTTTACAGACAAAGAAACAGACTTGAGCATCTAGAATGGGAAAACAATACACACGTGGCTGAAGATCCAAAACAGTTGTTTGTTTTTCTACTGCAGTTCTGGTTAAAGTGACCATGGCTTGATAAGAAACTAGTGCTGAAGCTGTGAGCAATAGAACATGTTTTTGTTGACTGAGAGTGCTGACAGCATAATAGACTACTATGGAGATGTTTATAATACGGAGTGACTATGACTTTCGGACATGTTATTTTTCAAAATGGGTAAACTGCAGAATGCTAAAATCTCCATTGATCCCGAAGCTACAAAACTGATTAGATTAGTGGAAAATGCTGACATGCAAAATCTGCACTGTGAATGTTGCAAATGAAATTTTCAAATAACTCTTGCTAATCATATGTCATCTTGCTCTTTCTACTGCTTAATGCTTTTTCTCAAGCCAAGAACTAAATAATTACTCCTCTTTTTGTCATCAGTGGAAAAGATTAAATGAAAGCATAAATTCTTGTTCTGTATTTTTTTTTCAAGACCTAACTGATTGAGTCTGCATATTGCTGCTGATATGGGATTATGCTAACTACAGTGAATAAAAGGGATGTCATCAAATTGAAAATCATATTTCTATCAAAAAATGCTGTACCTACTATTGTAACAAATAACCCCCAAAACTAATCTCTTCCAATGTTAGTAAATAAGAAAATATTTTTCTTCTTTTTTAGATTTGCTTAGTTTGTGCATTTACTTTGTGTACTGTGTAATCATTATCAGTTTTTTTGATGCTGTCTGCAATTCCCCAGGTATTGCAAAATGGTATTTATCAGTAACGGCAGCAGCAGAGCTGAAACTGAATAGGTAGCAAGCAGCAGGCTTTTTGGGAGATACCAAATCACAAGTTCCACTTTTAAAGTTGTGACTTACGAAATTCTCCTAACACACCAAGGTTTCCACTTTATAAAGGGAAGGAAATGTGAACTACTTTTGCAGTCTTCATTATTGTCTAAGTAACTTATGGATAAGGCCCTACTTGAATTGTGGGATGATTGTCAAAAAATTGCAGCTTAGTTGTGGACAAGCTATGGAAAATTGTGTAAAAGTAATACTGGACCATATTATTTGTGGTAATAAAGTCCATTATTACTTTTCTGCAATTTTCCACTGTGGGCCTCCTGGAGCTGAGAGCGGGGGCACGGGGCTGAGAGCAGGAGATCACACTCTCAGTGCCAGATTGGTCGGGGCACCCACTGTCAGAACTGTGGTGGAAGCCTAATATTATGGAATCTGCCATATTACAAATTAAATAGGGCCTTATTTGTGGGCTATTAACACTATGGTGCTATTAAATTGCATGCTGCTACTCTGTGTGTGCATAGAGAAAGAAGAGAGAAGCAGTAGGGATATCTGGTGTTGCTCTTGGGTCCATATAAAAGACCTTTTTAAATATAAACAGGTTAATAGAAAAACTCTTCACATTTAAAAAAAGGGGTTTACTGTATTGTAGAGCATTTGGCTGAGCAATGGCTGAAAATCAGGGTCTTGTGAGGTGGTTTTTGCTTGGATTAGAAATCGGTAACAGGGTCAGGATATTGTCATAGGCCTTGTCTTTACTGGCTAACTTGAGTTAAGAGCACAACTTTTTCTTTTTGTAGTGAAGACATGGCCTTAGTTTTAAGCTGTTAATTTAGAGAATTTATACAAATCCTTTTCTCAGCAGTAGGAATAAAATTCACACAGGCAGCACTCTTTTTGCAGAAGCCTGAGGTCAGGTATCTGTGCCCTATTCTAAAACAATTCCCTACCTTTGTTTCTCTCCAAGGACTCATAGCAAAATGCACAAAATATGTCCCAGTCCCAGAATCTGAAACATTTCACCATTTGAGCTGAAAATACCCCTCTGGACTGCATGATTTTGCCAGGCAGTTCTAAACATCATCCCCCTCCTTTGTCTAAAGCTGTTTTTATTATACAAAGGAGCTTCACTTGAGTGCTTAATGTATCCATTGATTTTAATGAGATCTGTGATTTTTCTTTGCCCTAAAAGGGGCATACTATTTAAATAGTGATCAGAAAATAATTACGAACTTCCTTGTTAATTTAAAAAAATTGAAGTGCCTTTTAGTAAAAAGAGAAACTGAGATAACTTTTGCTCTTGACTTGCTCCCAGATTTTCTTCCTCCAAAACATATATTGGACGTTGATTAAATTTTTAAGATTGTGCTTGCAGCATGTTTGAAATGGCAGCTGAAATCAAGTAGAGGCTATCGGTTTATATTTACCTAGAAGCTTTCCACATTAGCATTACTTGGAGCAGGAGTAGAAATTCACTTTTCAAGCAAAGAACGAAAAAATAAATCTGTTATTTAATCTGAAAGCTGATCTATTTTCAGCAGCCTGTTCAGAGTTAAAAAGGCTTGATGCATACACAAACAACAGGAATGGATTATTTGTTTCTCCCTGGAGCAGTTTGTACATGTATTGCCTCTTAATACTGAAACTGACAAATTCAATGCTGTGTACCTTGAAAGCTTGTCTTTCACCAACAGAAGTTGGTCCAATAAGATATTACATCCTCCCTTTTGTTTCTCTCAAATTGTGTACTGCTTACTACTTATCTGATACTTATTTCAGTTTTAATTTTATGTACTGTAGGTGTCTTGACACAATATATACTGCCTCAGAAAATTCTACAAATACAACTCTTACTTCCATTGTCATCTATGTAAATCATATCATTACTGATTCATGTGATTAGTATTATAATTCTGTTAAACTAAGGCCTTGTCTATACTATGAATGCTTTGCTGGTATAGCTGTACTGGCAGAGCCCCCCAGTACAGAGGCAGCTTTTGCTGACACAGGGTGTTTTTCTGTTGGCATAATAAATACCACATTACCAAACAATAGTAGGTACATCATATGCCGCATTGTTGTAACCGTGTTGGTCTTATGATATTAGAGAGACAAGATGGGTGAGGTAATATCTTCTGTTGGACCCAACTTCTGTTAGTGACAGAGATAAAGGCTATGTTTACACTGCGCACCTTACAGTGATGCAGCTGTGCCGCTGCAGCCGCACCATTGTAAGGTGCACTGTGTAGCTGCTCTTTATTGCCAGGAGAGAGCTCTCCCGGCGACAAAATAAAACCACCTCCAAAGAGGGGCGGTAGCTTCATCACCAGGAGCATGGCTCCCGCCGACGAAGCATTGTCCACACCGATGCTTTTTGTCATTTAAAACTTTTTTGTCATTCAGGGTGTGTTTTTTCACACTCCCGAGTGACAAAAGTTTTGACGACGAAAGTGGCGCTGTAGACAAAGCCAGAGTTTCAAGCTACATAGCACCCTTCAGGTCTGGGAAAGGTACTCGGAGCATCACAGTTAAATACAAGGTGGGACAGATTGGTTAGCCTAGGTATTTAGCACATATTCTAAGAGATTATTCAAGGCAGAATGGCCTGTTAACATGTTTGCAATCATAGAACAAAAAAGTCTCATGATTTTTAGTGTCTAGCAGAATAATGAAATTAAGGCCTTGTCTACTCTACACAGTTTTGTCGGCAAAAGGCAGCTTTTGCTGACAATACAGTGGAGGTGTACACACTAGAATGCTACTTTTGTTGGCAAAACAGGAGAGTTTTGCCGACAAAATAAAACCACCTCAACAAGCATAGAGCTTTTTGTGGCAAAGTTAAAGTGACAAAGCATCAGTGTTGACACTGCTGTTCATTATATCGTCATAACTTGCCTCCTCCAGTATCCCACAATGCCCACTGTGACTGCTCTGCTCACTGTTTTGAACTCCACTGGTCTGCATTCCAGCTACAGAGGCATGCTCCCCTCCCCTTTCAAATCTCCAGGAAGTTCTGACAGCTGAGCATGCCACTCCGGCAGCTAACAGTAAATCATTAATGTGAAATCTTGCTCTCCGGGGCATTAGGAACCAGGGCCAGCTCCAGGCACCAGCTTAGGAAACAGGTGCTTGGGGCGGCCACTCAGGAGAGGGGCGGCAGGTCCAGCTATTCGGCGGAGGCTCCCTCACTCCCGGTTGGAGCGAAGGACCTCCCGCTGAAATGCTGCAGATCGCGATCGCAGCTTTTTTTTTTTTTGGCTGCTTGGGGCAGCAAAACCCCTGGAGCTGGCCCTGTTAGGAATACAGTGGTCAGCAGGCAGGCAGGGGCGGGTGTGTGTGTGTTTAGAGCCGGGCAGAGAGGTGGGGCCTGATGTTGGGGTCTCCCCTTCTCCCTGCATCAAGACCTGGTTGCTTCCAGTTGCCGTCTGAACTTAAAAAGGCAGTGTGCTGACTCACTCTCCCCAACACATGCACACTCTCTCTCTCGGGATGTTTACTGTCAACATAGAGCAGTCAGGCCCTCCATGTTATTTTACATTATTTTTGTGCAAATGTAATGAAATGACCTGTGTCATATTGATAGCACAGAAGATCAAAATTCTCATTTTATTCACAGAATAAGTAAAACACAAGCAGCAAATTGCTAATATCCTTGTGCTGTTTGCCATCTCTGATATGGAGGAATGATTGCTAGGGGTTAGAAGTTAGTTCATTGTCTATATTTTTTGCAATCTGTGGCTTCTCTACGGTTATGGCCAGTAAGGGTATCAGTTCTGGTCATGGTCTCAGTGATGTGGTTCACTGTCCAGTAAGAATGGAAGTTAAACTACCAAACTGATTTCACATAGGCCATTGAGCAAGGATTTCAGTTTGTAAAGGTCCAGTATTTTCATTCTACTTCCTGCAGGAAATATGCTTGCTACTTAGCTTCCTGTATAGACATTTAGTTCTCATTTTACTACAAAAGAAATAAATAAAAAATTATTTAAAAAATAATCATTCATTGCGCCAGGAGCACCATTGTTGTTTTATAGAGCTAAGCATACTGAGTAATTTGTTCAAAGCTTTAAAAACAAACCAAAAAAACCCAGGTTTACTCTAACTCTGATGCAAGGGAAATCTCTCCTATGTATGCATTTTCCTGTAGTTCGAGGCTAAAGGGGTACTCTGTTCGTGGAAAGCATGCAAAATTAGTGGGAATCTAGCTGAGAGATGTAAAACTATTTACATTCTAGACTTTATCTGAATGTCTTATGCACCATTTTTGTGGACAAAGGAATCAGCTGACAGTGTCGCACACTGCCACTTAAAATTTGTCTAGAGCAGGGGTTCTCAAACTGGGATACATGACCCCTCAAAGGGTTGCGAGGTTATTACATGGGGGATCACGAGCTGTCAACCTCCATCCCAAACCCCGCTTTGCCTTTATTTTAGCATTTATTATAATGTTCAATATAAAAAAATGTGTTAATTTATAATGGGGATCACACTCAGAGGCTTGCTGTGTGAAAGGGGTCACCAGTAGGAAAGCTTGAGAACCACTGGTCTAGAGGAATTCAGCTTTGCAGCCCTGACTAATACATAATTTCACTCTTCTGCAGTAGCTAACGTGAGAGTCCTTTTTATTTTGAGATTTCTTTAATGTTTAAATCCCCCTTTGTCTTTTGGAAATCCAGTCATGGCATGGCAACATTTATTTTTTTTAAATGAAAGTTAGCAGATTTTTGTCATCATCTCGGCTTATTCTTTTCTAAAGATCAGTTGCATTTTTTTGAATATTAATTTCCTCTTTGGATTTATTTATTTAAGTGTATTTATTCATGTTAAAAGAATATATTCTAATAAGGGTACTCTAAAGGTGACTTTGAGGGGTGATCCTTTATAGTCATGGAAACAAATTCATGAATTTGTTACAACTTTTTTAAATGTTCCTTTGAGGATTTTAAAAGGAAATTCAAATACTATTTTAGTAAATACAATCTTTAAAAAAAGATTTCCAGCAAATAGCATTCTGAAAAGCTTAATGCAATGAACAAAAATAAAAAATAAGACAAAAAATGTGTTAATTTAAACTTTCTTAAAATAAACATTCCTTTAAAAAAACATTTTAGGTACCAGACACAGCTACCAACTCAGAACCATAAACAAAAATTTCAAGTCATCAGAGTTAAGACTAGAACACTAAACAACTTCACTAATATAATTCCATATGAACTTTTTTACTTATTGGTATGGCACAATTTTTTTTTTAAATAGTGAGGAGATGGCACATAGCAAACATATCTGAAACAGGTTTTAGATTTCATTGCTGCCTTAAAAGTGAGCTGTGAGCAGGTGGGAAGACAAAAGAGAACACTCTAAACCTTCAGTAAACAGAATGAGGGCAAATATACAGGTTTGGAACTACACTGCTATGCTTGACTTACGGAAGCATTTGAATGTGCAGGTAGTTAAACTGTTTTCAAATTTAAAATATTTGTATCCTTTCTAAAATCAGACCTCCTCGGTGACAGCATCCCATTACCTGTGTAGGATGAGGGAAAAGAATATGTCCTTATGATACTCATAGTTTATCCTTTCTTCTTACCCACCATCTATTGGAAGAGATGAGAGAGCTAAGCCAGCTGCACTGAGGTAGGGCTGAACATGTATGCATCTCTGAATATGATTCCTGTTTCTGAATTTGTCAGAATGATGAATTTTAGTAAGTATGCACATCCAGAGTAGCAGTAGGGTATGGAACTGGTGCAGCCCTGCTTCCAAAAGCAAGAAATAGGCTTAATATTTCCCCCTGCTTACATAACATTTGAATTTTAAAATAGTGGCTGTATATCAGAGGCTGCAGTTTATAGTGTGAATTTTCTGAATCTTAATTTAGAAGCTCTCTCAAATGCAAAAAATTAATAGAAATGTGCTCCAAGCTGCATGAAAACATTTTTTTAAAATTCATGAAATGGATAAATTCTGTTGGAACTAGAAGTCTGGAATGAGAGCTAAAAAAGTTTGGCTGTTTAAAATAAATTAGGAAATGGGTTATTTTCTCCTCAAACAAGCCACTCAGATTGAAACTTCTCCACCTCTTTGGAGCAGTTGTATACCACTGTATTTCTCCACCTACAATTAATAAAATAGGAAAATACTGAATATGGGATCAAAAGTATTGCAAGTCTATTTCAGTTCATGGTTTGAGACCTAAACCTGGTTGGAAAATGAGTTGAGGTGTTTTTCAATAGGCAAAAAAAAAAAAAAAAAAAGTTGACTTTAATGAAGAATCAAAAACTGAAAATTTTCAGCCAAAACCTTTCAGCTGAAAACCAAAATTCTTGATTTAGAAATGCTGTAATGGTGCCTCATGAGAGTTTTAGTTCAAATGCCTCATGCTCCTATTCTCTCCTATAGCCTGGGCTCCCTGGCTGGAATACATCTGCCATGATGCACCATGGTCTCCTCTGTTGCTGAGCTGCCATGGTGCAGCATGGGAGACCCTGGCTGCAGTGCATCATGAAATATTTCGTCTGGCTGGGAAGAGAATGGGACATGAGACAAGAAAGTAGCATTTCTGAAATGAAATTTTTTGGGTTTCGGCTAAATTTCTTCCGTTTTCAACTGAAAACCAACAACTTTTTGGTTTTTATGAAAAGCCAAAATTTTCCAAGGAAAGGAGACTTTTTGCAAAAAACTTTGTCAAAACCACAATTTTCCATCAAACAGTTGATGGAAACTTTTTGGCCAGCTCAGTTGATAATTGGTTATACTTGTACATTTTTCCCCCAACATGCAATCACTGAAATGACACATCAGTAATATAAATGTGGATTTGTATATTTTGATATGTGAGCACTTCAGGAAATACAAGTATTATATTCCGGAGCTCCACACATCTGAATTTCACATTGCATATTTTAAATGGATGAAGTTATTTTTAATATACATTGAAATAAATGGTAATGCTTAAGTCGGGAATCACAGATGTGGTCCCACAGCAACTGTAACTCAGCCACTTTGCACAGCATACCTATATTATGGTGTATATGCACTTTGGTTGTGGTGATGGTTTTGTGGGAGCTACAGCTTTGAATTTCCAGACCTGTTACATAAACTTTCAGCTATAATATTGTTGTGGCAATGATTGACTGGATGCCTTCAAATACTTTAGCTTCCTATGACCAAAACAGTCACCATAGGTCCTTATTTGACATAGCTGTGGGGAAGAGAGAGACTGTAGCCCCTGTTATCCATAACCACTATACAGGTTGTCACATTCTCCCCGTGGTAGTGGCCTTGCTGTAAGGGTCCAGATAATATTTTTTACTCAAACAACTCAGTTTAAATAAATAAATAAAACAAAAGATCCATTTTAAGCAGAGATGGCTCAGAACTCAATTTCCAGGCAGAGGAAGGAATTCATACTCAGTTTCTCAAATATGAACCACCTCCTATGGTTTTAGTTGTGGAAAGAAGAAACCTTTATTCAGACTCTGGTGCAGCTGAAATATTATGAAAGTGACTGCCATGATGCTGGGAAGCTTGAAAAGTTCATCTTTGGTGAAATTGTCTATTTTTGGTCAGAAGAATGTGAAAATAGCTCATGAGATTTTGGCACCATTAAACCTTAACTCTCTGTGTTTCTAGTTCAGACACTAGCCTAAATCTCATTTGGACACGCATCTGAACACCACCTAATGTTTTCCTGGCTGTATCTGAAAATCAGAGAAAGGCAGAGGATAAGTTTAAACACCAACCATCCTTGAGGATATTTACAAATCCTTCAAGACAATCTGTGAAATGCACTGAATTATTGCACACAACTACACTTCTACCCCGATATAACGCAACCTGATATAACATGAATTCAGATAAAACGCAGTAAAGCAGCGCTCCAGGGGGGCAGGGCTGCGCACTCCCGTGGCTCAAAGCAAGTTCGATATAACACGGTTTCACCTATAACGCAGTAAGATTTTTTGGCTCCCAAGGACAGCATTATATCGGGGTACAGGGGTACCTAGGGCATGGCTGAGAACTCTGTTGCCTAGCAGCCAAAGCTATACCTTCCAAACCACATGTGGTGGTGTCATCGCCTAGAGGGAATAATATGGTCTGTTCCAGAGACTTGCCAATTATAGCCATTTAAACACAGGTTGATATAATTATGAAAAGATGTTGGTGCATTACAGTTGTCAAAGTACATATTAGCTTTTCATTAAAAGGCTTGGTTGGCGTTATAATTCAGAATGGTCTTCTGTTTTTCCTGATACAAAATACATATTTGATATTTAATTTAAATTGCATCTTGTGTGATATAAAACTTCCTTGTGCAATGTTAGCTTAAGCATGAAGCAAGTGGTCTTCCTGGATATTTTCTAGTTAACTTTTGTATGGTTAGAGTTCAATGCAAATAAAAGTTTGTGCTTGGGAGTCCATGTGAGCAAGGAGTATCTCAGAGATCTTAATTTACCGATTAGTAATTCTAACAAACACGAACAACCTTAAATACTGAAAAGAAGGTAGATTTTTTACAATGGACTTTAGTAGTAACAATACTTCACACATTCAGAACACTTTAAACATTAATTCTAAAATAAATAGTGTAGGTTTCCTATCTGAAGGTGGTTCTCTCTTCAAAATATTTAGAGAAGCAAAGAGTCAGATGAATGTGATTTTTTTATTAACTTTGGCAGATATAGATGTTTTATTCAATTCTATCTAAGTTCTTATATATGCTTATCAGTGTAGTATTTGAATTTAACTTCAGTTATTGAATCACAACTTTTAATTATAGTGAAACCTGATTTCTGAAGGTCTGGGATGTCCAAAACCTTTCAGTATTTGGGGGAGGCAATTGAAGTCCCATGTTAGCCAGTTTTTTTTTTTTTTGGTTTTTTTTTGGTTTTTTTGGAGAAGCTGATTGGGTGGCCTGGGAGGACTGTCATGATCCCAAAGCAAAGTGCGTAGAATCTCATTTTTAGAGACTCCTTGCAGTTTCCTTATTTGGCAGAGGTAATATGCTCTAGAAGAGTGAGGCAGCACAGGTTTTGCATTTGGGGTGAATTTTTCTGATAGCAGTATGTAGGGCACTGAAGTCAGGAGAGGTCTTGGCTAACCAGGGCTGCATTCGTAGTCTAGCAGCTGAACAGAATAAGCCAAGGATTTTTTGTTTAGGGTAACTTTTAATTGGATCATAACTACAAATACAATATTTACCATATCCAAAAGTGGCATTTGGGTCTTGCTGCCACAAGTTCAACAGAATCTTTACTGTGAGGTAAGAAAATCAGGAGCATCTCTGTAGATTCCGATAAGAATCATCCCAAATCTTTCCCAAAATCCTGAACTAAATATTTGCTGTTTGTTTTACATGGAAGGCATTCAGATACTGTGGTAATGAGGAGCAGTATAAAAAACTAATGTGTATAGATTTTTTTTTTCTTTTCTATCTTCTATGCTGTGTGTTCCATCCAGGAAAGAAAGCACTCTAAGAAAGACTGTTCAGACAAAATGTCCAAATGAATTTTGCAGACCAAAAATATTCATACGATGTATGGACAAGCATCCACATTTTGGAGTGCTTAGCTTAATCTCTGAATTTTGAGATTGTTTAGTAACCAGTGGAAATATTGGTTAGAACCAGAATATTCTTAACATTTGGGGCTAATTTTTGGACTGAAGTATATAGGGTACTGAAGTCTGCCTATGAGTTTAAACACCATGCCTCCACCCCCAAAAAATGAATTGACCAATGAAATATGATTTGTGGTGGAAGGCGAGGGAATACTGTAGTCCAGGGGTGGGCACACTATGGCTGCATCTAGCTCTTCAGATGTTTTAATCCGGCCCTCGAGCTCCTGCCGGGGAACAGGGTCCGGGGCTTGCCCTGCTCTAGGGCTCCAGCAAGGGAGTGGGGTCGGGTGCTTGCTCTGCTCTACATGTACCATGGTTCTGCGCAGCTCCCGGAAACAGCAGCATGTACCCCCTGTAGCTCCTACATGTAGGAGTAGCCAGGGGGCTCTGCACGCTGCTCCTGCCCCAAGTGCCGCCCCTGCAGCTCCTATTGGCTGGGAACTAAGGCTGCAAGGACGGGGCAGCTCTCGGAGTCGCCTAGCCATGCCTCTGCTAGGAGCTGGAGAGGGGACATGCTGCTGCTTCCAGGAGCTGCTTGAGGTAAGTGCCTCCCGGAGTCTGCACCCCTCACCCCCTCCCGTGCCCTAACCCCCTGCCCCAGCCCTGATCCCCCTCCCGTTCTCTGAACCCCTCTGTCCCAGCCCGGAGCAACCTCCTACACCCACTGCCCCAGCCTGGAGCCCTCTCCTGCACCCTGAACTCCTCATTTTTGGCCCCACTACAGAGCCCGCACCCCCTGCCGGAGCCCTGATCCCCCCCTCCTGCATCCCAACCCCTAATTTTGTGAGCATTCATGGCCTGCCATACAATTTCCACACCTGGATGTGGCCCTTGGGCCAAAAAGTTTGCCCACCCTGATATAATAACTTCCAAGTGTTCAGTTTCACGATTGGGGTGGAGAACATTTGATAGGACAGATTAACTGCCAAACAGAACACATCTCTAATTGGGATAGTGAACAGATTTTACTTCTTACTGAGCAAGTTCATTATAAGGTGAAGAAAACATAATAGCTGCACAGATTGGAAAATAAAATGGAGATAACATGAAGACAATGATAAATACATATTCTGAATCCATTACAAGTCTGGGAACTCAAATTCCATGTGATACTGTGATTAGTCAGTTTAAACTGAATTAATATATACATTAAAATATAAATTTTCTTCAAAGATTAATCAGTTTGGTGTGTAGGCAGCAAGTTACTGTAGTGCTAACACAATGAACTGTGTGGCTTTTGTCGACATATGCCGTAGATTTTAATCAGTGTCTCAGTAGATCACTCAGTGTCTCAGTAGATCATAGCTATAGTTGTTGCAACCTTTCCATTATAACTCCAAGTTCTTAGCAAGTGCCCAAGACTTTCTGAAACACACTCCTTCTATGGTGAAATTTTAAAGGCTGTTGTCTGTTCAATGATGAATACACTTGGCCTATTAAATTTTTGTGCAACTTTTCTTTGAATATCGGTAGTATAAAGATGGTGAGCAGTAGAAAGTTGAAGTCTTGTAGGGAAATAACCTTTGAAGGGCAGAGATGTTGTGCAATGTCCCGGTGAAAATTTGATTTTGAACACTAAATTTTAATTTCTTAGCACATGTGCAAAATTTAAAAAAATTAAACAAGCAAAAAAAAAATTGCACCAAGAAAGCTATCCACAGTAATTACTTCAAAATTCTACTTGAGATCCTCTTCACTGCTGCCTCCCCAATAAAACTTGGGAATGCAAATAGGCCTAGCCAGGTGCCTTTTTACTCAGTGCCCCTGACTGAGAATCTTCTGCTAGCAGTCCTCCTGTGTTTTGAGAGGAATGCTAGCTCAAGCAGTTGCTACAGAATTGTGTGAAGAAAGGAACTCTCTAAGGTAGGCATGGTCCAAATGATGAAGGTGAAAGCCAATATCAAAACCATGAGTGGGAAATCATCTGGTAGCTACTCCTAACTATTCAGCACAGGTGTAGCACAGACTACTGGAAGTTCCCCACAACTGGGCAGCTGAATTCAATACTAGCTGTAATTACCAAATGGTCATAAGATCTAATTTAGTGTAGTAGCATTGCAGTAATTTACCTTTGTCTTTTTATTCCAAAATTTAACCTGTTAGGGATACGTGTTAAGAATATCTGAGGCTTAACTTTATACTGTACAAAAGCTTGTTTCATATCTCAGTACTCTCAACTAAAATTAAAAATTTGATTTTAAAATATGATATCTTGTTAGCAGAATATTTGTGGGTCAGAAGGCACTTCAATTCTCAATTCATCACCTTTCAGTTGCTGACAGCTTTCCCTCAAGAGTACCTTATTTCAGCACTTTTTTAGAGGTGAACTTTAAAGAAAATCTGAGCCTTTGAGTGATCTAAGCATGAGAGAGTTTCATGATCTAAAACAAGTGGTAATCTTTTATAGATGTGGCAATCTAAAAGTCCAACTTAAGTAAATCATGGTCTTCAGTGAGGATTGCGTACGTTAGGAGATTTGATTTAGAAATATATTTAGGAAATAAAGCTACATTATGATTGAATGAGAATATACATTTTCCCCTTGCCAACATATGTATGTTCAGGATAGAAATATTCAGATTATCTGTATGCAGGTTTTCATTCCATGGACCTTCCCACATAGTATTTCCCACCCCACCCCCTAATATATTGTCTGAAACTGCCTCAACACTATTGCTTTATTTAAGATGACAAATACTTGTAAGAGCACAAATATAGATCTATTATAGTTGTGGGCTAATCTTTCACAATTTTTTCTGTTTTTTTTCCAGCCATTCTGTATTTGTTTGGAACCTTTAAAGTATATAAAGAAAACAAACTTTCCAAAGACATTTTTTTCCCTCTGCTGTGATCCCAACACTGTATGCAGCATCAAAACAAAAATAAGAGTGATGGTGGGGAAACCTGCTTTCTCCATGTGATCCTATGGCAGGATTCCTTTTGAAAGCATATTATTATTGGATTAACTTCAGTACAGTTAGCAGGGCCGCCCCAAGCAGACAAAAAAAAAAAAGCGGCGATCGCGATCTGTGGCAATTCAGCAGGAGATCCTTCGCTCCAAGCAGGAGTCAGGAACCCTCTGCCGAATTGCCGCCGAATCCCTGAAAATGCTGCCCCACTCCGGAGTTGCTGCCCCAAGCACCTGCTTGATAAGCTGGTGCCTGGAGCCGGCCCTGACAGTTAGCAACAATATTACACTTTTATTGCTATCTATATACTGGGACATATAAAGTAATTTAGAGTCTTAGTGAAGTATCAAAACCAACTGCTTACAAGATATTTGCAGTTCTTGGATTTTCTTTTTTTGTGTTCTCTGTTTTGACCTATCTTTCAAAAGTTTTCATCTATTTTTTTTTCTTTTTGTACCTTTGTCCTTTCCAAGGTTATGCCTTTTTGCTGTTCCAAGAGGAAAGCTCTGTACAAGCGCTGATAGATGCCTGTCTGGAAGAAGATGGAAAACTTTACCTATGTGTGTCAAGCCCCACCATCAAGGACAAACCAGTAAGCAGTATACAAAGTGCCTTGGCTGTTAACCAACTTCCCCTTGCCAGTTGAAAAGCAAATAAATATGCAAGCATTTTTCCCCTGGTGTAACTGTTAAACTGATTATGTTGGTGTTCCTTTACTAGGCTTACCTTCTTATGTTACCATAATTTGGCTTCTTCAGAAGCTAATAAATGCCACCGTTTGTTTAAACTTTTATGTTGGTACTTCCAGTACCATATCGTAACAGAATGTGTCCTGTTACAATGTCACCTATTTAAAAAAAAAAAAAGTAAATGCTTTAGTTTCTTTGCCTATACTGTTTTATTTTTATTTTTTTAAAAGCCCCTATGATTTAAAAAAAGAAAACTCGTTAATAATTTAGGCAGCCTTGCCAGTACTTCATTGCTTTCAATTCTGCATTTGCTAGCTAAGCAATTTATAATCTTTCATGCCTTTCACTTACTGTAGCAAGTCTGCTTTGACCCAGATTTGGTTTATAAAAGAAGGTTTATTAAAACCAGTGAAAAGCATATAGTTGTGCACTTCTGATGGATAAATGAGGAGTAGGATAATACCAGAAAGAAGGAAAACGTATATTCTTGCTGAGTCATTTTGCTAGAACTAATTAGATTTTAACTGGATTCTTCTAAAGGGTTTTTTAAATAAACATATATTCAGGCAGATATTCATTGGTATAGAAAATTAAATATATTTTTTCTAGTTAACATCCCTCAAAATGTATTGCTGCCTGAATGTCTGATAGCTTTTAGTATTTCCCCCCTTTTTTATTCTAAATCATTTCCATATACTTCCATAAAGACTCCCTATAATCAAGGATGAACAATTATCCCTATTACTACTGAATCTGTTAAAAATGAACTATTGGAAAAGACCTAGTTACTAAGATAATGTTTTTAAATTATTTAGAAAGTAAAAGTGGCATTGTAGATGTAACCCTGGCTTTTGATATGTAAAAACCAAGCATTTTTATGTTGTCTGCAGTCAGAAATGAGCTGGTGGATAACCGCTTCAGTTGCTTGCATATAGTGGTGCATTACGTACATGATACAATTTCCACTTCAGCACAACTGGCTCATATTACTCAGGATTGAGCTAGAATACCTACTTAATCTTGTTAAATTATACAAAGTGGTCCATCCTGTTTATAACTGCCAATGGGACATTACAAGAAACTCTGTGGAATTGCTGGCACTGTGTTCAATCCTGGAAATAGAGCTCTTCTTCTGTACTACCAGTCTTTTAAGTGGACAGGTTTACATAAAGAGGGACTAAAACTGCATGTGTGGTTGTGTTAAGACAGTTGCTACTTTATTAATTTACAGGAATGACAACATCCGTTTAGGCCACTAATGTAAAGTATTTCTCTAAACATGTAGCCTGGGCCTAACTTTCTTCTGCAAAGGGTAATGCCAATCATTTACCACCTGTTTACGTCTGTAATCATGTGCACAACTATTTATCACCCATTCCCTTTTTTTTTTAATTGGACATACTGAGGAGCTTGGGTTGCAATCCTGTAAATATTTAATCATTGGGGCTAGTCACGTAAATAATATATGTGCTTAATTTCTTGCAGATTAGGTCCTTATTCTTTATATAATTGTAATTATTATTATATATGTTAAAGTTAAGATATTATATGCATAGTCCTTCCAGAGTAGTCCTTAACGAAATTCATATAAAAGGCTCATGGGTGCCTTTTTGAATTAGAAGATTAGATCTTGCATGGGTGAATGAAAATTGCAATGTAATGGCAAATCCAAATGATGCTTACACATTTCACTTATTCAGGGGTTGTAGTGGTGAGCAGGCTTATCCAAATGGCTTTTGAGCAGAATTCTTAGTTCTGTACAATCTGAAGACTTTCTGTCTAACAGTCCACTATCTGGCTGGCTGCTTTACTAAACTGAACAAGTGCACTTACATTTCTGCAATCCTCTTATTTTAAACAAAGGAATTAATTCCATTTCTTCTTCCCTCTTTTTCAACTTTTAAAATTATATGTGGCTAGAAGAAAGCTGAATGTTCAACCAGCATCCTTAAATTCACAGTATAAATGATAAAGCTCTGAATGTCCTTTTATATATTCCATATTCCTAATAAAGGAGGCTGGAGGAGGAAGCAGATTAGGGAGAGAATGGGGTAGATGCATTTGCACGAGGAAATTTAACTCAAGCCTGGCCTCTAGAGGTGATAAACGTACTGTCCATTTATCAAGTAAACACTGTAAACTGTACTTTCTGAATACCTACATAGATAAATGATATACTTGCATCATTTTTACTTTCACATTCTATCATTTTACTATTTTATCTTTAAAAAAGAATGTGAATATGTGTGTGTATTTATATATATTCTAATCAGATTTTACATATGTAAATGTTTAGCAGCTGATTCTTAATTCTTATTACTTTGTGTAGGGTAAGTTAGCAATGAAGTGAAGACAAAGTTGACATCTTTCTTTCAGGTGCAAATTCGACCTTGGAACCTAAGTGACAGTGATTTTGTAATGGATGGTTCTCAGCCGTTGGACCCAAGAAAAACTATCTTTGTAGGGGGAGTTCCACGTCCCCTCCGAGCTGGTGAGTTGAAATAGAAGAAAAGTTAGGCTAGACCATACTATCAGTACTGGTTTCAGATTCTGAGACAATGACATTCCATCTGTTTCAGAGATTTTTGAAGAATTTGAGGTTTACTTTCTAAGCATATCAGTTTCTTCTGTCCTTAACCGTAAGAATATAACTTCTGAGAACTTCTGACCTTTGAAATTAACTACTAGTTAAGACAATGAATCAATTGTTTAGTACTAGAAATTAAGTAAAACTTTAAGGCTCAAATTTTCATATTGTCCTTGAATTTGGGGGCTGCTTTATTTAAGGTGACCAATTCAGTTAAGTATTTACTTTAAGCTCCCACTGACTTAAATTGGAGGTGTGGTTGCTCAACAGCTCTGAAAACCAGACCAGTTCTAATGAGGTTATTAAAAAAAATGGGCCTAACTGCTTTTGTCTAGATTTTTTCCCCAGGCCTGTTATGAATTGTAGTTCATATTTGAAAAATGCCTTTGAACAGTAAATTTATAATTTTTCCAAAGCAAGACAACCCATTTTTTGGTATTGATATATTAATTTGCAAGCTTCTAAGATTAGTTTTAGAAATTTAGTTTAGAACATTGGAAAGCACTACAGCAAATCTTTTTTTCTGAATCTTGTGGGTTCCTTTCACATTGACAGTACCTCTTTACTGTGACCAATATCATGGTTGCTTATTTTGGACTGAATTCCTACTGCCAGTTTATGAATTCACTACCTAAAAGATGACTTTTCATATTTTATTAAAGAATCTGAGAACTTACTAGTTACTACATTATGCTATTATTTCGCTGTCCACCTGCATGGAGTTGGAGTCTATTTTGTTTGATAGAATTACTCTAATTTCTAATTTGTGGTTTGTTTCTGGTTTTTTACATTAAAAACATAGGAATTGGCATATACAGTTATCCCTTAGTGATACTTTTGTATCAGACTAAAAGTAATGTAATTAAACACATTTCCATACTTGTGTTATGAATACCCCCCACCCCACACACAATTTGTAGTAGTTGCTAGAATTAGAACACAAATTTAGTTATTTACTTTTTGCAGTTCCACCTGGAAAATAAAAATAACTAGTCTGGTGTAATCAGGAAGGCCAAAACACAGTTGAAGTTGCAGCTAGCAAGGGACGTGAAGGGTAACAAGAAGGGTTTCTAAAGGTATGTTGACAATAAGAAGGTGGTCAGAGAAAGTGTGGTACCCTTACTGAATGGGGGAGGCAACCTAGTGACAGGTGATGTGGAAAAAGCTGAAGTACTTAATGCTTTTTTTGCCTCGCCCTTCACAGACAAGGTCAGTTCCCAGTCTGCAGCACAGTATGGGGAGGAGATGAGCAGCCCTCAGTGGTGAAATAACAGGTTAAGGACTATTTAGAAAAGCTGGACATGCCCAAGTCCATGGAGTTGGATGCAATGCATCCGAGGGTGCTGCGGGAGATGGCCGATGTTATTGCAAAGCCATTGGCCTTTGAAAACTCGTAGTGGTCCGGGGAGGTCCCAGATGATTGGGAAAAGGCAACTATAATGCCTGTCTTTTAAAAAGGGAAGAAGGAGAATCCAGGGAACTACAGACCAGTCACCCTCACCTCAGTCCCCAGGAAAATCATGGAGCAGGTCCTCAAGGAATCCATTTTGAAGCGCTTGGAGGAGAGGAAGGTGATCAGGAACAGTCAACATGGGTTAACCAAGGGCAAGTCAGATCTGACCAACTTGATTGCCTTCTATGATGAGATAACAGGCTCTGTGGATATGGGGAAAGCGGTGGACATGATATACCTTGACTTTAGTAAAGCTTTTGATATGGTCTCCCACAGTATTCTTGCCGGCAAGATAAAAATATATGGATTGGATGAATGAACTAAAAGGTGGATAGAAAACTGGCTATATCGTCTGGCTCAACGGGTAGTGATCAACGGCTAGACATCTAGTTGACAGCCAGTATTAAGCGGAGTGCCCCATGGGTCGTTCCTGGGGCTGGTTTGTTCCACATCTTTATTAGTGATCTGGATGATGGGATGGATTGCAGCCTCAGCAGGTTTACGGATGGCACTAAGCTGGGGGGAGAGGTAGATACACTGGAGAGCAGGGATAGGGTCCAGAGTGACCTAGACAAATTGGAGAATTGGGCCAAAAGAAATCTGTTGAGGTTCAACAGGGACAAATACAGAGTTCTGCACTTAGGCAGGAAGAATCCCATGCACCGCTACAGGCTGGGGACTGACTGGCTAAGCAGCAGTTCTGCAGAAAAGGACCTGGGGATTACAGTGGACAAGAGGCTGGATATGAGTCAGCAGTGTGCCCTTGTTGCCAAGAAGGCTAATGGCATATTGGGCTGCATTAGTAGGAGCATTGCCAATAGATCGAGGGAAGTGATTGGCACTGGCAAGGCCACATCTGGAGTATTGTGTCCAGTTTTGGGCCCCTCATTACAGAAAGCATGTGGACAAATTGGAGAGAGTCCAGCGGAGGGCAATGACAGGGCCGCCCAGAGCGGGGGACAAGTGGGGCAATTTGCCCCGGGCTCCGCAGGGACCCCCACGAGAATGGCTGAGGCTCCCTCCCCGGTCCCACCCGACCCCATCTCTGCCTCTCACCTGGAGCCTCAGCGCATCCAGCAGCGTCCCGGACAGCATCAGCATGGCACCGGCGGGGCCCCTGAGCCCCGCCCCACTCAGAGCCACGTAGTAGGGGGGTGGGGCTGCGAGCTCTGGGCCCAGTGGAGCTCCGCCCCCTTATCACACGGCTCTGAGCGGGGCAGGGCTCAGGCCCCGCCGGAGCCATGCTGCCTCTGTTGAGGGATGCTGCTGGATGGGCTGAGGCTCCAAGGCTGGAGGGAGCCGGGGGTAAGGGTCTGGGGGGGTTGGCTAAGGGGCAGGGAGTCCCAGGGACAGTCAGGGCACAGGGAGGGGGCAGAGGTTGTGGGGGGACGGTCAGGGGACAGGGAATGGGGGGTTGGATCGTGGGCGTTCTGTGGGTCTGTCAGGACTCAGCGGGGGGGGGGGTGGATAGGGGTCGGGGCAGTCAGGGGACAGGGAGCGGGGTGGGGTCCCGGGATGGTAGTTGGGGAGGTCTCTGGGGGACGGTGAGGGGACAAGGAGCAGAATGGGTCAGGGATTCTGAGGGGGGCAGGCAGTCGGGAGGCAGGAAGTGGGTGGGGGTCGGATAGGGGGCAGGGCCAGGCTGTTTGGGAGGCACAGCCT
Source organism: Mauremys mutica (assembly GCF_020497125.1). Lineage (NCBI taxonomy): Eukaryota > Metazoa > Chordata > Testudines > Geoemydidae > Mauremys > Mauremys mutica. The sequence goes on from NC_059078.1 coordinate 99,044,158, forward strand.
TCCCTACCCTAAAGCTCATTCAGCAGTTTGAGGCTTGCAGAAGAGCCAAGCTGTTAGCTTTTCCATTAGGGCTACCATCCCTTTCACTTCTCAAATGCCAAATTATAGTCTCTATTTAATTTCAGTGCCATAGGGAGATTCATGTCAGGGGAGGGTAGCTTCATTTAAAATTAGCCACTGGGGGAGGGATCACATGAGAAGAGCAATATCCTTCCCAACCCTACCAAGGGAGACCCCCAGCCCCTGCATTCCCTGAGGCTCCAGAGGGGTTAATTCAGTGGTTCTCAAACTTTTATACTGGTGACCCCTTTCACATAGCAAACCTCTGAGTGCGACCCCCCCCTGCCTTATAAATTAAAAACACTTTTTAATATATTTAACACTATTATAAATGCTGGAGGCAGAGTGGGGTTTGAGGTGGAGGCTGACAGCTCGCGACCCCCAGTAATAACCTTGTGACCCCCTGAGGGGTCCTGACCCCCAGTTTGAGAACCCCTGGGTTAATTTAATTTTAGCATCCTGTGTCCATTCACATGCATGTGCTATTTTGAGCATTTCAGTTTTCACAACATAGGCTCATCCCAGATTCTGGAACAAGCTGAAATGCTCAGTTCGTGGAGTATGTACATAAGCTATACTAAAGACAAACCCACAGTAACTGTCTCCAGTTTGTGAGGGACCCCATGGAGCCAGTCTCTAGGAAACAGATAAATGCATGGAAGTTAAGTCCATTAATGGCTGTTAGCCAGGATGGGTAAGGAATGGTGTCCCTAGCCTCTGTTTGTCAGAGGGTGGAGATGGATGGCAGGAGAGAGATCACTTGATCATTACCTGTTAGGTTTACTCCCTCTGGGGCACTTGGCATTGGCCATTGTCGGTAGACAGGATACTGGGCTGGATGGACCTTTGGTTTGACCCAGTATGGCTGTTCTTATGTTCTAACCTAAATGAACCCAAAGTTATGGAGACAGATATGAGTCAAGGAAGCCGGCAGAGTATCAGAAACCTGGAAAAATCTCTGACTGGATGGGCTCAGGCGTTTGGTCACAAGATGAGGTGGTTCAAAAGTTTTTTTGATTTTTTTTTTTTAAGCAGAATTTTTTTATTGTTTCTTTAAACAATCAAACACAGCAAGCAGCAAATATTTGGCCACACACTTCTGAAACCCCAAACCATATTCAGGTTTTGGCAGACTAATTTCAGCTTTTCAATTAAAAAAAACCACAACAAATTTTGAAGGAAAGCAGACATTGTTCATGATTTTTTTCTGCTTTTTAAAAAATTTTGATCCAGAAAAAGTTTTGATGGAAAATATTTGTCCAACCCTTTTAATGAGCTTAGTGCCTTTTAGCACTAGCTGATGCTGAGAACCAGTGATACCTTGTAAAGAAGTTTTCTCAAAACTGGGTTTGTGCCGAGATGCAGAAGGTTTATTTTTCTCAGGGCCACCCGTGGGGGGGGGGCAAAAGTGGGGCAATTTGCGCCAGGCCCCGCAGGGGCCCCCACGAGAATATAGTATTGTATAGTATTTCAATTTTTTTTATGGAAGGGGCCCCCAAAATTGCTTTGCCCCAGGCTCCCTGAATCCTCTGGGCGGCCCTGGGCAATGAATATGATTAGGGGGCTGGGGCACATGACTTATGAGGAGAGGCTGAGGGAACTGGGCTTATAGTTAGCCTGCAGAAAAGAAGAGTGAGGGGGGATTTGACAGCAGCCTTCAACTACCTGAACGTGGGTTCCAAAGAGGATGGAGCTAGGCAGTTCTCAGTGGTGGCAGATGACACAACAAGGAGCAATGGTCTCAAATTGCAGTGAGGGGAGGTCTAGGTTGGATATTAGGAAAAACTATTTCACTGGGAGGGTGGTGAAGCACAGGAATGGGTTACATAGGGAGGTGGTGGAATCTCCTTCCTTAGAGGTTTTTAAGGCCCGGCTTGATAAAGCCCTGGCTGGGATGATTTAGTTGAGGTTGGTCCTGCTTTGAGCAGGATATTGGACTAGATGACCTCCTGAGGTCTCTTCCAACTCTAATCTTCTGAGATTCTAGTTTCACTTTCAAGGTTCTTGTGCACTAGCAGAACACAGCAATGCTTGAATTGGCATAGCCAACTCGGGCAGGCAGAATAACCTTTAGTGCCCCTACATGGAGCCATAGAGCTGGTTTTGTGAAGGCTTGTTCTTTGTTCTGCCACAGAAGATCACGTCCACCTCCAAGTTCTACTAAGAACCTAGATTTGCTCAATCCTGACCCTAAACCTCAGTCTGTTTGTCTGTCTCTTTTCCATCGTTTCCTAACCAGCCTGTTCTGTACTGCCTCTCCCCCATCCCAGTCAACCTGTCCTAACTAGTAGATGTTTTATATATTATAAAATAAAATAGCTATGTGCTATCTTAAGAGTGGGAAAGAGCAGCAACTGATTGTAAAAGGGGTCTGAATCAAGTGAGTCTGTAGAGGGTGCCAGAGGTACTAGAACCATCCCTGTATGTAACAAATATTAAGTGGAATGTTTCATATCTATACAAAATCAATGTATATTTTTTAAAAATACACTCTTATTAGTTTTAGTGGGGATTTTTAATGTTTAAAAAAACCTAAGTTTGAGGGCCAATTAGATAGTGTCCCTTTAAAGTTTTTCAGTTTATTATTTACTATTATTATATTTGTATTCTTATAGTGCATGGAAGCCCTAGTCCTAGACCAGGACCCCATTGTGTTAGATATTGTACAAACAAATGTAGCCCCTGTCAGCAAAATACTTTGTAGAGACTGTTAAATCCCACTGGGCCCAAAAGATAGGTCTGGTTAAATAAAATATATGATATTCTAAAGGGTTGCTCAAAACTTACTATTAATATTGTACAAGTTTTAATGAATTGTTTGGAATTAAAATATTGCCCTACAATGTTTTCAAACTTGAACACTGCTGCAGTGAGTTAATGCATGAGAATCTGAACATGGAACTGGCTAGAAAATCTCTACAAACAAACTTAAATTGGCTATTTTTTCCCAAGCAGAGCTGAAAGTTAATGTTTGTACATATATTAGGAAATTGGTTTTAAATAATAAATTTTTTAATCTGACAACGTCCTTTTTACAAACTCACTAAATCATAAACTCTAAACTAATTTCAACTTGATATTTATTATAAGGACCCAATTCTGAAAGCTGTATACATTAATCATATTAAGTTTAGTGGGGGTGATTGCACGCTAAATATTCAAACCATCCAGTTTTTTAAATTTGCACTTACCGGTGACTATGTAGTATATTTCCATGCAAATATTGATGTGTATGTATGGAGGCACCAACACTTATGAAATTATCACAAGTATCGTGATCTTATGAACAGCAAGAGGCGGCTCAGAAATTCATCTTCAACCACTGCAGCTTCTGCTCTGGCTACTTCTGCTTGGTCCAATTTTGGTTGTTGGGTTTAGTGTGCAGGTGCTGGGTGGTGTTGGTGGCCTGTGATATACAGAATGTCAGACTAGATGATGTGACCCCTTCTGGCCTTAAACTCTGTGACTGTGACCCAGATCCTCATTAACTGAGATCAGAGGGCAGAGAGGATCCTGGCAGGCAGCCCCCTTCTTGCTCCCAGCACAGCAGCTTTCCCTGGAGACTGGGAGGAAGCTGGAGGGCACTGCTGGACCTGCTGCAGGTTGGGGCTGGGAGAGGAGCTTGAGGGGATCATTAGAACTTGCTGGAAAATTGGCATTTTGTGGTTGCAGTGCTGGAGCCTGCCAAGTGAGTGAAATAGAGGTGCTTATGTTTGTTGTGGGGGTTAGGAGGAGTAAGGACAATCCAGTGTATGCAGCATTTTGCCCGTACTGGGGTGTCATGGTTTGGAACCCGCCAGAAGGGGCTGCAGGACTGAATTGTTCAGGAAAAGAATGCTTCCATCCCAGCTACTTAGCCTACTGTTGCTTGGGGAACTGATATTCCTACAGCAAAAGAAAAACCCTCTTCATCGCTGTAGGCTGCATTTATGATACAGGGTTATGCCAGCATAGCTATGGCTCTATAGCTATGCTGTTATAAGTTCCCATAGCATAGAGGGCCCTCAGTCTACAGAACGTTATTGCGAGTCACCAAATGGCATTATTGCAAATGGTATTTTGATCTGAATGTGTAGAAGTTAATTCTCAAAGAAATGTTTGTCAGCTGTCATGTAGCACTTTATTGAAGTTGAACATTATCACTAGTAAAATTGGTTCTTTACCTGAATTTCTCTGTCTAGAAACTGACTTTCTTGAAACTCCTCCTTAGGCACAGAGTTGAAGTCTTTGAATCATGCTCTGAGGATTTCAGTAACTCAGCCAGAGGTTATGGGTATATTACAGGAATGGGTGGATGAGGGTCTGTGGTCTGTGATGTGCAGGGGATCAGATTAGATTATCACAAAGGTCCCATCCGGCTTTAAAATCTCTGAAGATTCTGCATGGTGCCAATAAACTAGTCTACTTTTGGTGGCTTACCATCATTGCACTAAAGTACCCTTGAGAAGGAGAGAGGGTTTTTTTGTTTTGTAAAAGATGGGCTTTATGTAAAAAAAAAAAAAAATTACACTGTTTTAGATCATTTTAAAATCCAGTTTTTCTAGATGACCTATGTAACCTGGATTAGCTTCTGAGCTGTCAAGTTAAGAGGTTGTCATAAGACAAGATAAAGACTTAAAAGAATTCTATGCTTCTGCTGCTAGATTTACCAAAAAAACCCTTAAGAAATTACTGCTTTGGGGGAATCTGAAAGCACCATCATCTGGAGAATCTACATGTTTTCTCTTACTTATACATTTTTTATTTTAAATTATCCCTAATGATACACCATGCATGTTTCCATTCCATTCTTTATAAATCTCATTCCATGCTTTCCTTTTCAATCATTTTTGCTGTCTTCTCTTTCTAAAGCATAGTCTTAATTGTACCAAAGCCTAAGAAGTTAAGTATGTTTTCCCCACTGATGTTTTTCTGTTACAATTGTAGTACTAGGATTATATTTCTGCAAATATTGGGACAAGAAAAATGAATTTTGGAAAATCAGATGTCTGGGAAAAAATTTAGCGACCTTTCCAACAGAAGCTTAAGGTATACTCTTGTACAGTATCAATATGGCATACATGGATTGTAATCCTAAAGCATTCATCTCAACCAGTAATAAAAGAATATAGCAAGAGAAGATACTCAAAACCTTCTTCTCTTTGGTACAGGATTTATTGCTTTAAGTATATTTAGAAGTCCCTGCTTTGCCAGATCGTTCTAAATGATTGTTACAGGATATCTCTGGAAAGACAACAAGAGAGAGTAGCTACCAAAGTATGATCAATATAGGAGATGACAGGTCTGTAAAACCAGATGTCTAAATATATTTGCAGTATAGAAACACTGTTTTGCTTGGGTAACTAAACTTGGTTTATCTTTGTATTCAAAGCCAAAGATAGTGGTAAAGTTTAACTACAACATATACATTCAGTACATGTGGTTGACAAGGCAACTAAATGACACAATGAACCTGATGCAACACATCATATTTAATTTTTTAAAGAGAAACCACTTAGTTTGCCATTAAGTAACCCCTCTGCCCCTGTTTGAAAATGCTCTGAGTTAAGGGATTTTTGTGATGCTGGTGTAGAATAAGTTTGTCTGTGAATATGTATGGTATATAGGGAATAGAAGATAGTGGGCAGTATGACTTGAGAAATATGATCATGCTCTAAAGATGACGTGTCATAATTTGAATGGCAGAAAGAAATGGAACTAGAAGCTTAGTGGGTGGGGTTATTCTTTGAGTTACTGTTTTGGTTGTTTCATTATGCTGTATATTGGTTTCTTCCGTTCCTGAGCAGCTGTCCTCTGAGGATCATATATTCCAAAATTTTATTGTGGCAGTTTTCTTGTTTAGAATAGATATTTGCCATTTCTGTTTGTCATTCATTTGTGGGGAGTTTTATTAATTTAAAACAACTTGGGTGGTGATACTAGAATATCTGACAGTTTGGAAAAGTTCTGAAGGTTCAATGCCTTCTAAAAATCCCTCCTGTTTGGGGGGAGGGGATATATGTATATATATGCGTATATATAACTTGCATAATGTATATGTTATATAAACATAACTTATTCACAAGCGAGAATACATTGTGGCAGGTAAGGCTGCAAAACAGGTTCCATTGCAACCCTTGTTCTTATGTGCTTTTCTGAATAATTAATCTTTTGGGATCAAATTTTCCATCTTTGGTTTCTACCCAAAGATGAATTTTCTGCTGAACGTTTGAAGGGTTGGGGGAGGGGATGTTTAGCTGTTTCAGTTGAAAGACTGAGAAAATACTTTCCTCACTAGAAAAAAAACCAAACATATTTTTTAAGAATCTGACCCAAAACCCACTTAAGTCTGGAAAAAATATGGGAGTATTTCCATTGACTTCAGCAAATCAGGCCCTAATTTAGCTAGAGCAGAAATGGTCAATGTGTGAAATCTGGCACAGTCTTAGCCTTTAATTAAAGCGTGATTTCTCATGTCTGGGGAGTGTGGAAATTAGATTTCATTTAACAAAATTAAGAATTTCTGAACTTTTACATACTGACATGTGGAATGAAAAGTTGTAAAGTGCCTTTACAGATGCACTTATTTGACTATGCATATAGCCAAGTGTACCTAGATAGTTAGAGCATGTAATATGTGCAAGAACAACTCCAACAGTTTAAAAAAAAAAAAACCCAAGGAAATAAATGCATCTCTGAGACCAAGTGATTAAACTAACAAGTCAGGAAATGCAAAAGCTGAGGTTCTACAGATAACTCATTTGTCTCCATTATGCATGTATGGTGTATTTTTATTTCTATTATTCTCATTAATGTATAGCTTAGTATATTACTATTTTTGTCAGTAAACATATACCATCAATATACATGATGCAGTAGGGCCGAGTTAACCACTGTTGGGGGGAGCAGGAGAAATCTATATTTTCTGACAGTGTGATTTATAACTGTTTAACCTCAACATTGCACTAATGCACTTTTTGGAATCAAATGTAATATGTAAGTGACAAAACACACTGCTTGGGGTATGTAACAGAATCCCAGGAAATCTTTTCCTTAGCACCTTCATCAATTTATCTTTGCACTTTCAGTATATTTCAGATGGGTACTGGGATTCTTTGACCAATCCAACTTTCAGGTCCCTTTACTATTTTCCTAAAGTACTGGAATTAGGGTAAATAGTCTATTTTTAAAGCTGCAGGCCCATGCTTAAAACCTTTAGCAATATTGAATCTACAATATTTAATAATTGTTTTCTCACAGTTGAACTGGCAATGATTATGGACCGTTTATATGGAGGTGTCTGCTATGCTGGCATTGATACGGACCCAGAATTGAAGTACCCAAAAGGTGCTGGCAGAGTGGCTTTCTCCAATCAGCAAAGCTATATTGCTGCTATTAGTGCTCGCTTTGTCCAGCTCCAACATAATGACATTGATAAACGGGTAAGTAAAACAACACAGAATGGAATGGTTGCTGTTGATGATGTACAGGAGCTAAAAAAAATCTTTTATTTTTTTAAATTGTGTGGGAGGATATTGTAGGCTGTATTCTTGTCTCATATCTGGTAATTCTTTAAAAGCTTACTTGAGGAGCCAAAGCATGATGAAGATGATAGGTCTAAATATCTAGCTTAAGAAACTTCCGTGTCAAAAGTGGGAAATAGTTGGGGATACATTTTGGTTTGTTGTTGTTGTTTTGTTTACCTTTTTGAAGGTGAAGCCTGGTAGAATTTCTCTTCAGATGGATGTTCTATTTTCTTGGAGGAACAGTTAGCGTTCTTGGTCAGTGGCTGGGATAGAGCAAGTGGCTTCCCTGGTGTTAGTAGTGAGCTAGGAAATACTGTTAAAATCCCAAAATATGACTGGGTCTGGGAATTCCAAAAGTCAAGAGACAGACCCATGGTCATAGGAGTCACTGAGCTCAAAAGTGTCTTGAGGCTTACTTACCTGTTAGCAAAGCACTATGAGATCTTTGAAAGGAAGTGATAGAAATGCAAATTATTGTTGTTACATTCATATGAAATACTAAGTCACAAATGACAGGGAAAAGCCACATAGTGAATTAGTAAGTTTTTCTGTTGCTGTCTTCCAAGTTCAGACTTGCATGAAATTATTACTTATTTCCCAGGAGACAAATAATTTTTCTGGACCTTTAGACTTCATGTCCAATATAGAATGTTAGTTTTGAGAAGCAAAACCTTACTTCTGAAATTCCTTATTTAAATGGAACAATTTCTTTGTATCATCTCAAGACATCTGAGGACAGATTTTCAGAAACTAAACTGTGTGTGTAACTATAGAGCATTACTGCAGCTGCATATGCAAAAGGCCAGCTAGGTATAGCTATGGCTACTGAAACTGTATGTGCAATCATAGTGTGTGCAAATTAGGCACATGTTTTTGAGGACCTAGGACATTCATAATAATTTAACAAAATACAATGTATGCTGCTGATACATATAATCATCAAAGATAGGGTGGGTTGTTTTTCTTTTTAGTCTGAGCTGGTTCACACATTGAGGTGTCAAGCTGATGTGTGTGCATATTTAGAAAACTAAAATCACCTGTCCCCATCTTTTCTCAAAACCTGAACTGAAGTTGCGGTTAGGGAAGGGGGAAGAGGGAAAAAAATCACTGTTTTGGTTTTTTTTGGGTTTTTTTTCCCATGTGCCTCTACATTTCCGGGTTTCAGCCACAACAAGTGGTAGACATACCGATTTAGACCATTTCTATAGTATTTCTAATTGGGGAATACAGGAAATCTTACCAGAAAGACTTTTATGTCAAAAGTCACAGACCAAAGTGGTTCAGATCAGATTTTAAACTTCTGATTTGTAACCAAGTTTTGGAATCCTTTGAGGTTTTTCCCATCGCTAATTAATAACACCTATTTTAAACACATTATTATTATTATTATTTATTATTAAACGTAAAGATACAGCTGCCAAATGGGGCCAGCTCACATCAGTTCCACAAGCCAATACTTCTCCCTGTTGGCTGCTCCAGAATCTGAGCTTCTGTTTAAATATTGCCTCTACCTTGCATAATTGTGAAAATACTGTTCAGTTCCCCCGCCCCCCTTTTTTTGTGTGGAAGGTTAACCAAATACAGTTATATCCCTAATTCTGCAGATAGCCTGAAATAATAGTGCTTGAGAGAAGGTACAGACTGCCCCTGTTCACAACCTTTAAATGTTAGCTCTAAAACCTAGTAATGATATTCAAATTCCTTAATTATTATTGCATAACTCATACATGATAATTAAAATTATATACTACTGACCAAAGCATGCAGGGAAGAAGAGATGATATCATATTATGAAGATTTGCACAACTTACTATGGGTGGCATCTCATTCTGGTAATGAGTGGGCAGATGTAGATGGAGTTTGGGAGATTACCTCAATTTTTTTTTTCTATTTTGACCTCTGATCAGAGAGGCACCAAGAACAATAAAAGAAAACCAAAGTGCATAGAGTATTGTTTTACACAAAGTTCCTAACACTAGCAGTAGTGAGTCTGACATGTAGGATGGCACTCTGCACCAACTTGTTACAGGAAGTACTACTAGTACAATCTAACTTCTCAACAACAAGAAAAGTTATAGCTATTCCAGATGATAGTGCAATGTAATTCACTAAGATAACTTTACTTCAAATAATTAAATTAATTACTCAAGATAAATCAGAGTAAAATTTACGCATCTTTGAATTACTAAGTTGCCTTTGCATAACTTTATCTCCTGTTCAACTTAATATTTAATATTTCTTGAATATTTTACTTCCATACCTGAAAGCTGACATATTTAAGCATAGCTATTGCAGTCTTATTTTTCCTGATTCATAAAGTTGTCTCAGAATGACAACTATGCAGCTAGAACAAAATTATTTATAAGAAAAAACATACGTAGCTTGTACTTGTTTAGCTCTATTTCAGGGGTCAGCAACCTTTCAGAAGTGATGTGCCGAGTCTTCATTTATTCACTCTAATTTAAGGTTTGGCGTGCCAGTAATACATTTTAACGTTTTTAGAAGGTCTCTTTCTATAAGTCTATAATATATAACTAAACAATTGTTGTATGTAAAGTAAAGAAGGTTTTAAAAATGTTTAAGAAGCTTCATTTAAAATTAAATTAAAATGCAGAGCCCACTGGACTGGTGGCCAGGACCCGGGCAGTGTGAGTGCTGCTGAAAATCAGCTCGCGTGCCGCCTTTGGCACACGTGCCATAGGTTGCCTACCCCTGCTCTATTTTAATATATTTAAAACTATTCAAAAATATCCTACTTTCTAAATGACACTGTAGAGGCATATGCCATCAAAAAATAGAGAAGAAATTGTTACCTCTTTCCCCCTGATTTCCTATTAAATTAGTCTTGAATTCAGCCCTTGAGTGCATGGCTGATTTATTAAGGTTTGCAAACAGAGGACATTACTGGGAGATCAGTCACGTTATCAAAATAATTTATTATTAATAGTTGTTAGTAACGGTAGTGCCTAGGAGCCCTAGTCATAGACCAAGGCTTCATTGTGCTAGGTGCTGTTCAAACAGGACAAAAAGACAGTCCCTCCCCAAAGAGGTTACAATCTAAGGGCCTGTCTACACCAACATTCACACACTGGAGTGTGAATCTATCCAGCACTAGCATGCTACAAGCCAAGTGTCTCTTTGGACCTTGCTGAGGTGCATTAACAGTTTGTTAGTGTGCTTTGATCTTTGAAACTGTGCTAGATCAAAGCATTCTAACAAACTGTTAATGCACCTCAGCAAGGTCCACACAGACAGTATGCAGCACACTAGTCCAGGATAGATTCAGATCCTTAGCTTGCCGTGAACACAAAGTGTTCACGTAGACAAGCCCTAAGTAGAAGACAAGAGACAACAGATGGATACGGGCAGACAGGACAGTCTTTCAGTCACCCTTGTTCTTAAAATTAAATCTCTTGTTTCTTCTTTCAAAGAAATTTGAGACGACAGAAACTTTGACGTGATTGAAGTTTGATTTAATTTCCATATTTGTTATAAGTAAGTATGTTTATGGTACCATTTGTCCCAGAAGAGAACAAATGCTCCGGCTTTCACTTACAGCATTTGGACATGTACTCATAAAATATAAACAGAACATTTGCATCTGCTGATGCAATTTAGGCCTTGGCTACACTGGCGCTTTACAGCGCTGCAACTTTCTCGCTCAGGGGTGTGAAAAAACACACCCCTGAGTGCAGCAAGTTACAGCGCTGTAAAGCTAATCCACACGGGGAGGTGGAGTACCTGCAGCGCTGGGAGAGCTCTCTCCCAGCGCTGGCGCCGCGACCACACTCACACTTCAAAGCGCTGTACAGCTGCAAGTGTGGCCGTACCCTTAGTAATTTCACATCAATATAGAGGCTGTAGGGGTGTCACTGTTTGAATGTGTACATGCATCAGAATTTAGGTCTGCATTTCTCTCTGGTTATTTCTGAGACATGCACATAGTGGCCTAATGGGAAAGATATTCTTTTTTTCCCTAGTCATTTCTTAAATGATGAACCTGCATAACTTCAGCAAACAAATATATTAAACAGTCAAAAACATACATTTTCTACCCCTTTCTCTCACCTTGTCTGTGCCTATTGTAACCCAGCACTCCTCACCATGACTTTGTTCCTTATCGCCCACTTTCTGTCACCCCAGTGGTTTACACTCATCCATCCCAAAAAACAAAACCAACCCATAACTTACTATATGTTTGACAAAAATAAGCTTCCTGTTAATGTAACAGAGCCATTTAGCTGTGTACAGACATACTTGAGTAACCATATGAATTTATTACTGTAATAATTGTCCTCCCTTTTCCCTTATTTATATTACATGTTACTCTCTTGTGCCTTTATAACTGAATTATAACCTCTTAGTGACAGGGACCATGTGTTTTTATTTGTTCTTTCAAATGCCTAGTAGACTTCTGCCCAATATATAAATAAATTATACCGAAGATATATGGGTAGTATTATCCCAAAATAATGTTATCAGAATTGATTTAAACAAAAATCTTTCTAACTTAACCTCAAACTCCAGTCTACATCAGGGATCGAACTGATTAGAAATGAAGAAAAGGCTTGCATGTTTATTCCAGCACAGTTGCCTTATTTTTCTTTTTCATAAGGCAGATGAATTTAGTTGAAAATGCTTAGTTGTCCGGTGAAACTTATCTAACCACAAAAAATGAGAACCTATACATCTACAAGAGCTGTGTTTCTTTTTTAATGCATCTGACAGGTGTCTTGACTTCTTGAATATGTGAATCTATAGGAGTTTACAAAATGAGTACACAGTGTAGAAAATCCTACTGTGTAATTGCCAGAGCATAGTAATCCACCACAAAAATACCTATGCTGTCTTTTGTTCATATTTGATACTCAAATCAAGGTGATTACCTTCTCAGTGAGAAGCAGTCGAAGCCTGGGTTTATTTTCCAGGGTTACTGAAAGCTACTTAATGAACTGTGACGTGTATGATAAGATCCTAAAGTGGGTGAACCTCAAAAGTTGAAATTGACTCTCACAAATAAATGGGTTTTGTGGTTTTATGTTTTGGGTTTTTAAATACTTGTCAAAGTACTAATTCCTGCTTTGGCGTCAACATCTATACACTTAAAAAAATAAAATAAAATGAAAAATTAAAATTCCTGACTTCAGAATGTGTTGCTCGTGAACTGCAGTATGTTTAATTGAACAAGCAATTGTAGACCTTTTGGCAGATATAAGGTATTAAACACTAGTGCTATAATAATTTTAAATTTATACTATACTGTAGAATCTCAGAGTTACGAACACCTCGGGAATGGAGGTTGTTCATAACTCTGAACAAAACATTATGGTTGTTCTTTCAAAAGTTTACAAGTGAACATTGACTTAATACAGCTTTGAAGTTTTACGATGTAGCAGAAAAATGCTGCTTTCCCTTTACTTTTTACTAGTTTATGTTTAACACAGTACTGTACTGTATATTTGTGTGTGTGTGTCTCTCTCTCTCTCTCTCTCTCTCTCTCCCCCTCCCTCCCCTGCTGCCAGATTGCGTACTTCTGGTTCCAAATGAGGTGTGTGGTTGATGGGTCAGTTTGTAACTCTGGTGTTCATAACTTTGAGGTTCTACTGTACTGTGTAACTTGACAGAGCTAATATCTGAAAAGCTTAAATTTCAATTTCTGACTTAAAGACAAGGTGAGGAGGTAATATCTTTTATTGGACCAACTTCTGTTGGTGAGGAAAAACAAGCTTTTGAGCTTACACAGAGCTCAAGAAGAAGGAGCTGAAGCAGAGCTCTGTGTAAGCTTGAAAGCTTGTGTCTCTCACCAACAGAAAGTGGTCCAATAAAAGAGATTACCTCACCTGCTTTGTCTCTCTAATGTCCTGGAACCAACAGAGCTACAATTATACTGCATAATTTCTGACTTAAGTTTTTAAAATTGTAACCATGGAGGTAAACTTTTGAAGTTCAATAGTAAGAGTAAAATATAAAGCTTCTAGTCTGCAAATGAAAGGAAAATTCAGTGTTAAATCTGACTCATGCTCCTTTGTCATAAATGCACTGTATAAATGTTAGGCTCAGAATATAATTACTTTGACATTGAGTCATTGTAGATTTAACATAAACATATTACTTTAGTGCTTTGTGAGGGAAAATAGGGCATAGCAAGGCTGAGAAAAATGACAATAATTCTAATGGTATTTTTAGCAATGATGCCAAGTTAACATTTAAGATGTGAAGCTACTTTTTAAATTGTCCAGTAGTTTAGTTTGCTTCTTGATCCAAACTGAGTTTTTCTAGGTCACTGGAATTGAAGGAAAATCTTGTTAGTGCAATAAATGTGGTCTGTTGTAAAGGATATGATTGTAGCTACACATTTGAAAATAAACTTCAAAAAGTAGGAGTTCTCGAAATGAGCTGGATTTTAGTGCCTTCTGTGTGTATAGAGAGAGCTTTTTCTGGAGGGAGGGGGATTTTACTTATCCATCTTCGGGGGGGGTGTCAGTTTATAAATGAACCAGCTTATGATCGAGTATATACGAGTTCATATTTAAGATAAATCCAAAGGGCTTTTTGGTACTAAAAAAATAACCTTTTAAAGCAAAGCTATATCAAAGTAATCATGCAAATGTATACAGGGAATACTATGATGATGAAATTCAAAATTAGAGGACAGTATGCTAAACCACTTTGGCACTCACCAGAGCTAAGAGAAATCTTCCTTTTCCACCTCAATTCTTGATCAAAATATATTGCTAAATCCCAAGGTAAATAGCTTGATGGTAACGTGTAATAACTGTGGCTATAATCCAAGGTTACCCATCAGCAGGAAAATATTTAGGGAATATGCAGCTTTGAAATGGTCACTTTCTTAATAGTAAAGCTTTTATAATTTATCTCAAACTGTATGAAATGTAATATTTGGTCATAAAGTAAAAACAGAATCTTCCCACTAATGCAGAAATAGATCCATGAATTGTTTGTATCCTTCGCCTGTAAGGGATAATATTTCTTAAACACAGAAACTATATTGTTTTCTCACTTAAATGTTCTCATGAAAGTCACTTTCAAAAACAAGATCTATCTAATAATCTATATGTTCTTATATAGAACAGAGGGAATATATTACCCTCATTACTGTGTGGTTGGCTTTTGTTGGTGGTTTTGTTTCTATTTTTCACTCTTCCTTCCACCTCCACCCTCTGCTTCTTTTACCATGCTTACATGGTATGTACCTAGGCAGCTGGGAAGGGATTCCTATGTACTGAAATGCCACAACTGCTAGATCATAATGTAGATGCGGTTTATGCTGCACTGCCATGAGTAAGATGGGCAGCAGGGGTCAGCACGAGAGAGAACCAATATCTTGCAAAACACTGAACATAGAGAAGTTGTTAGGAACAGTTAGAGTCTGCCTTTAGGGTTGTCAATCATCTCGGATTGGCCAGGAGTCTCCTGGAATTGGAATCAATCTCCCGGTTGCTATTTAAACCAATCAGGGAGATTTTAATAGGCCGCTAAAAGTCCAGCCAGCAGCTCAGTGGGGCTAAGGCAGGCTCCTTGTCTGCCCTGACTGCACATGGCTGCCAGAAGTGGCTGGCATGTCTGGCTCCTGCGTGCTGCCTCCGCCCCAAACGCTGACTCCGCAGGTCGCATTGGTCAGGAACCGCAGCCAATGGGAGCTGCGAGGGTGGTGCCTCCAGACAGGGGCAGCGTGCAGAGCCGCTTTGCCACCTCTGAGCCTAGGAGCCAGTCGCTTCTGGGAGTCGTCCGAGGTAAGTGCTGCCTGGCTGGAGCCTGCATCCCATCCTGCACCCCTGCCCCAGGTCCGAACCTGCTCCCGCACCCTAACTCCCTCCAAGAGCCTACACCCTGAACCCCCTCCTGCACACCACCCCTCTGCCCCAGCCCTGAGCTCTCTCCTGCACCCAAACTCCCTCCCAGAGCCCACACCCTTAGCCTCCTCCTGTACCCCTACCCCAGTCCAGTGAAAGTGAGTGAGGGTGGGGGAGAGTGAGCGATGGAATGAGAGGGGGTGGGGCCTCAGAGAAGGGGCGTGGCAGGGCAAGGGTGGTTGGGTTTGTGGGATTAGACAGTTGGTAACCCTATCTGTCCTGGTTACATGTGCTGCTTTTGTGATAGCATCCAGCAATATTGAGCTTCTGCCAGAATTAAAGGCTCGAGTGGGACCACTATAGGCTGCATATTGTATAGCCATTTCTAGATCTATATCAATTGGTTTAGGTAGTTAGATTTCTTTAAAATGTGCCCATCCACAGCTCTGGGAGCACATGCAGAATATTAGCACACATGTTCCTCTCCAGTAGATTACAATCCAACAATTGAAATAACTCAAAAACCTCTATTCACAACACCTCCCATAATTAAACCAATATCCACAAATTAATGTACAAGAACATCCCAAACTAAAAACTTCCACAAATCCCCAATCCCACCTTCTCTAGAAACTGTATGAAAACTGATGGGCTTTGCAATGTAACCAAAAGGTCATCAAATTCAAGCTCTGGCTGTCTCACTAAGAGTACCCTACCAGCAGCCACCTCCTATACCCTCTACAAGAGGATAGTCCGCTCAAGGCCCTCAGTTGATGTCAACTGTTAAAGCCCATTTGCACCCTACAAAATAATAGAGAAATAAATATCATTCTGCCTTGCACCTTTAATTCTTTTGTTGCTCAAGAGTGTCCCTGATTCCTTTTGGTCACAGAGATTATTAAAGTATATGGCAAACTGGGACCAGTTAGCATGGCATCCTTTGGGACTTACAGTACCATGGGTGCATTCAGACTTCCATTTTTTGAAAATTTCTAGAGTTAATAGTTGAGATAGTGACTCTTCCAAACATTGTACAAATTGTGATAATGCATTTAAACTTTTATTGTTGGTGTTCTGTTTTATGGTAATTGTACTTGTCTAATCATCCCTGCTTTCCATTTGGTACAAGAATTTACTCAAACAGCTGTGGTTCAACAATAGAAGTTAACTTTTTCCTGCTCCTTAACTCTGATGTGCATCCACACACCTGGATGCTTTTGCACCCAGAAGCAGAAATTCTAAGAGAGAGAGAGAGACACTAGTTTCACACATTTCCATCTTAGTTGAAAGCAGGAATTATGGAAAGCTATCAAAGCAAATTTCTTCATGAGATTTCCTGCCAAATTTTCACCAAAGTGGGTTTTAATAAGCATCTCAACCACAAAACCTTTGGAGGTTCAATGAGCATAACTTGAAAGGCATTAATGGGATCTCAAAAGGATAAATCAAAATACTGTTCCTTTAACCAGCATTTGAATGAACTATGTAAAGCATTTGCCTTTCCTATAGTAATTTTTCTTTTCCCATTACAGGTGGAAGTGAAGCCATATGTGTTGGATGATCAGATGTGTGATGAATGCCAGGGCACTCGCTGTGGTGGAAAATTTGCTCCATTCTTCTGTGCCAATGTTACCTGTTTGCAGTATTACTGTGAATACTGCTGGGCAAGCATACACTCTCGTGCTGGGCGAGAGTTCCACAAACCACTGGTGAAGGAGGGAGGTGACCGGCCACGCCACGTTCCATTCCGCTGGAGCTGAACCCTATGCTTAAACCCAGCAGCAAGTACTGGAGTAGATAAAATCGAGGGGAAAAGAAGAGAACGCTGCCTCAGGGCTTAGTATTCTGGAAATCTGTGCATTTGTCCTCGACTTTAATGAAGATATGGGTCTTTTTATTACTATTATTATTATTTACAGTCACATTACTGAACTCAGTGTCCAGTATAATACAAACCGGCAGAGTGTAACTGTACTGATTTTGCACTTTGATTCACACAAACATCTGCTTGGTACCTTAATTTCCTTCATAAGACTTGTCACTAGTGACATTACGTAGACTGCCATTCTCATCAGCCACCACTGGGTTGATGTGTATGTGATGAAGATTTTTTATTATAATTATTATTTTTATTTTTGAACTGGAGCATGCACTTATTTTCAGAAACTTAGACTTGCCCCTAGCAGATGACTTACCAAAGGTAATACTCACAAATAGGTGGCAGATGTAGCAAAAACTTAAACAGAAATTCAGCAATCATTAGTTTGGGTCATTTAGAGGTAGGAATAACCCTTAAAGAAAATAAGCCTTTAGTTGCTCTCCATTTTGACTTGTAAGGATGATACCTCATAAGCTGGATCAGATTTTTTTTCTCTGTTTTGCTGAGGGTTTTTTGTTTTGTTTTTTAGGTCTTAGTGTTATGTAAATGTATGCTGCAATAGCTTTTGCTGCTATTAAAATGGTATTACTAATACCATAATACTCTATTCAGGCTAGGGTATCAATTTAAAAAAAATGAATATGTGATTAAAAATAGAGTGGTGGCTGCTGAAAGGAGATCAGTATAGCATACAGAAAGCTTCCAAGGAAGGTCAATATTTTGACTGCATGTTTACTTAATCAGGTTGCTGCATGCAATAAATTTTATATATGTCTAATATAAAAGCTGCCCACAATGCACAAATTAAGAATCTATGTAAGCTACAAAATACTGAGTAAAGGAAAAAATGATTACTGACTGGAGGAAGGCATGCCTCCGTAAATGTAATGCTTCTGAAATTAGGATCAGCCCATTACAGAATGACCTATATTACAGCAAATATAAAAAGTAGATGTAGGATATCCTTA
Source organism: Mauremys mutica (assembly GCF_020497125.1). Classification (NCBI taxonomy): domain Eukaryota; kingdom Metazoa; phylum Chordata; order Testudines; family Geoemydidae; genus Mauremys; species Mauremys mutica. The sequence goes on from NC_059078.1 coordinate 99,062,384, forward strand.
AAACAAATTTGTGGATGGTAGATGAAGTACTTTGCGGTGCTCTGTTATATATTGTGCAATTTATTTTATATAGTAAAGTGATTTATGTCTAGTACTGTGATCAAACTTAACTGTTAAAGCCTCATATCCAACATTAACACACTTTTGACCGTTTATAATAGGCATATAAACAAAAACATGAGCTCTTAGTTACAATCTCTCTCCTAATGCTTGCACCATTTATGTAGCTGCAGACCTTGTCCAGAGAACCAAAGAGCTCATACTAGCTTACATAGACTGTCAAACTGAGAAACTAGGCACATTTTTAAGGAAGTTAGGAAAAAGTGGGGTGCTAAAGAAATGTCTGCACACAAGTTAATATGAGATGTCTGCTTTCTGGGTATGGCGTTAACTCTTTGATCCCTGGGTGTATCCTGTGATGCTTGAATACAATTAAGACCTGCTAACACAGTAGACATTTATTTAGCATGTCCTATGGGACTGTAGATAATAGCATAAAAACACACTTGGTGTACTTATGATTGTGAGACTGTGTACACTGTTCCCCTCCTCCCTCCTTTGTTTTGCAGTTTTGGGGACAATCTGACTGGATATGACACCGCATAGTAGATTTAAATGTTCTGGGTTTTGTTTGTTGTGATGTCCTTGTTTGTGTCTAATTTAGTACGATTTTTTTTGTCAATGTGTAGTTGCAATTATTGGCTTTGAAAGAAACTTTTCTGTTTTTGAAAAAAGAAAAATAGTTTTTTACTGGTTTAAAATGCTTATTATAATTATCCCTTTCAAGGTTACTTCTGGGCTTTTTGGTGATATTGTGTTTTCAAGCCCAGATGTCTTTTTTTTTCATCTGTAAAAGACATTTTGTTATGCACTACTTTTTGTATCTAGACAGTTTTCAACAGTCGGCCAATGATTTTTTTTAAAGAAAAAGGCATGCTTTCTGACTGACATGATCTTTTGCAATACCTCAATTTTGAAATATAGGAAAGAAAATGATATTTTCTAAGTAAGTTTATTCAGAAAAATATATATTAATTTAATTCTGCAAGAAAATGATTTAACAGATGGGTAACTTTATTTTTTTCATGCTTATTTGCGTTTTTTGAAAATGAAGACGTTAAAGCTTTATAACTGTAATATTAAAGATCATAGCTAACCTACAGAAATCTACCTAATTATGTGAAATAAGTAAACCTTTTTGAAGAAATTCCCCTCTTTCATGTAGACACACACCCCAGAGAGAGAGACAGACAGATGATGTACAGTACAGCATAAAGTTGGATTAAAACTAAACAAAATTGTCGTAAAGAAAATGTGTAAACACAAACTCCATTTGGTGCTGAAAGTTGTGAATAGAAGGTGAAGAAATATTTTCCCTTAATTTGTATATTTATAATCAAGTGTGATTATGCACGACTGACCAGAATTGTGAGAGTTCTTCTGTTTGTATTTTTTAAAGAGAACTTTTTTAGTTTATTAAATTATAACATGCTCCCTTTTGTTTTGTACATGAATGTGCCCCTGAGTTATTAATGTTCTATTAAGAGGGTCCTTCAAAAAATATTTTTTAAAATAAGGTGTTCTGAACTGCAACTTGATTAAGAAGCCCCTGGGTACAACAGGTCCTATTGTGGCCTTTTCTGTTGTGAGACTTGAACTAGTTGATTTTTTTGAAGGCTAACCTAACCTCGACTATTTGTTGTTATGTGCAATACTGTTTGTACTGTTTGTATATAAAAAAGAAAAATGAAAAGAAAAAAAGGCATAAATCTTTATTGCAGATTTATTTTCATTGCAGACTTTAGACATTGTGATTCACTAAGATCATTTTTCTACTGTCAAATATGTACCTTTTCTTCATGCTGGTATATTTTCAATAGTAATGTAGCCTTTGTACTGAGACAAATTTTCATTGTTATTTTTAGAAAGATTTTTTGCTAAGAAAAGAATTAAACATATTTACATATTTTTCATTTTTATTTCATATTTTCTTTAAGAAGTGCTTTCTCAACCATTAATATAGTTATTTCTGGGAGAGACTTTCATATCTGGTCAATGTCATTAATATTATTTTGTATTTTTACTTGGAATAAATTAATTTTATGATGCTAATTCTTTAAAAGTTTATTTTTTTTCATTTTCAGTTATTTTTGAAGCTAAAACCTTTGTAATATTGTTACTAAAGTGTCTAGTTTTTGAAATGCAAAGCTTTATGTATTAACTTGCTGATGTGGTTTACAATAGTGTGGCAATGATGAAAATGGTTATATAAAGTGATTGGAAAATGTAATGAATAATTGGGCAATAAAATGACAGAATGAAGCAGAAAAATGTGATATTTTGAAAAGCCTTTTCCTTTATCAAAGTGATTTAGGGAAATAATAGGGATGTCACAGTACCAGTTCACTGTCTAGATTTATACAACACCAGTGCCGATGAATGCTATTGCTATTATCATGAACTAAAATCTACTGAAATAATGGGTTTATGACCCTGTCTGTTCAGCATAATGCTCCATTGTTTTTTATCATGAACTTATTTAAATTCTTCTTTCAAACACTGTCTGCAGTTGAATGTCCTAAAATCTGCCCTATCCCCTTTCAATGTGTTCTGTCACCATCTTTATTTATTTATTTGTCCCCTTTCTGAATAACTTCCCTTCTTTCATAATTTTTCATTGATGACATGGAACAGCCTTAGAAGAAGTAAACATGTTAACACAGGTAACTACATAATTTTCCAGTGGAGTTACCATGTATTATTGGTAGCCACATAGTTAATGCAAAATAATGCATATAATTTTCTGGTTGCAATGAAGTAACCCATATCACCACTACATGTGACAATTTGTTCAGCTCCTTCATCTTTTTCAATTTTTATTTGCTTTTCTTTTTTGTCTGTCTTTTTAGTCTCTTGCATATATAGCATCCATGGCTGCCATGAAAGCGTCTCTTCACAGTCTCTTCACCGCTGCTCACCTACCCTTCCCTTTCCCTATTCTCCCGGCAAAACCCACATCCTAGAGCCAGTGACTCTTTACTCTGGTGCCTAAAACAATCCAGATTGAAACTGGTGTTGCGTAAACAGGGCATACAATGACCTTCTCTGGAGAGATCAGTTATTTCAACTGGCTTATTGATGACCTTTCATAACTAATTTATGCTGATGTGATAGAGGTCACCTATAACTTGTAGAAAGAAACGTGTCCAGAGTTGAGCCATTGTGTATATCCTCTGTGTATTCAGTTCCATAAGTAATGTATAGACTAGATCACTAGAATAGTGAGGTAAAATTTAGACTAAAATTAGGTACTACTGGTTGGAATATATACAAATTGCAAATATAAAGGAGTTTAAGGATTGAAGGGGGGAATAAAAGAATTTCTTAAGTGGTACAAAGTTTATGCTTAGATTTCTGCCTACATGCTTGTGTTTTATAGCCTCCTAGCAAGGCATGGGGTAAAATGTATTGCAAATATGCTGTTAGCAAATAACTTGCTGATTTCACTCTCTCTGTTAGAGTAGTTTTTTAAAAAGCGCTTAACTGGGAAAAGCTCCCATGTTAATATTTCAGTATTGTGACATCTCTACTTGCAAGATATGAGTGAAAGATTAGTCACAGATTTGTACAAATGTCTCTTTTGTTTAATCTGGCTTGTATGTAGTTGCTTTACACTGGTTTGTATGATGTCAGCTTTTTTTTTTTTTTTTTAAACCAGACACACTTTCTTCTCAATCTCAGCTGTTATAGTGTTCTATCATGCCACAGAGTGTTTTATAGTCATGTTGGTGACTACTCTATACCCCAAATGGGTAGCTGGTCAGGAACTATAATGATCATATAATTCGGGCACATTTAAATTTCTATGGAAACAAACAAAATTTAGCAACAAGTAGAAAACCAGGGTGCTAATATGGGAAAGTCATTTCAGCTATTTTTTCCTGGAGGTAGTTCTGTTGGGGTATAAAGTATTAGGTATTTGTAATTTTGCTGTCAAAAAATGGACATAACTTTTAGAGTATTCACAGCTAAGATCTCTGTACTTGTTTTTCAGCTAACTAATTTTAAATGTACTGTATCTTTTATTACATGTTCTCTTGGATTGTTTTCGCTAGTAATCCTAACAAGGCTTCTACTTTTTTGGCTTGGACTAATGCTTGTATGGAACTGCAGTACTGTGACTAAACATGGAGCTCAATGCTGCTATTGCTTAAACTTTGTAGTTTGGACTTTATTTTTTCTGTAATAACTTATTAAATCTAGTTGTATGAAGTACTGACACTTGTCATCCTTTGCATATTCTAAGGAAAGCTTGGGAAATGTACTATGGGGATATATGATAAAAATCAGAATTTATACTAAAAACCTCTTTACATTGATTAGTTAAGCAAAATACACCTGCTCACATGCACAAAAACTATGCTTGTCAGTTTTTTTTCTTTTGGTGTGAGTTCCACTTAATCTCCCCCCCTCCCCTTCAAAATGCAAGTTAATTTGAGCATGTCTGAAATCTCCCCAAATCACTCTTAAATTGAACATTAAGGCATTAATCTAATTAAACTGAAGCTGAATATAGAAATTTTACTTCCTATGAAATTAGTATAAAGGGCGTAGGGCTTTTTGAAAAGGCAAAACATAGTTAACATTTAACTGTATTGGTACCAATTTTGTTTTGGTACCAAATGAGTCACGCAGAACAGATTTCATCATCTCCTCGCAGAAATGTAAGTAAGCAGAATTAGTTGTTTTTCCCTAGAAATATGATTGAGTACTGAAATACACAAAGTTGATACTTATTTCTGTCAAACATGCTTGGGAGCATACAAAATGTGACAAAATCCAATTTCTCCCATATCGTGGAGTTTATAAACATGCCCAAAAGGTAAGTATAGGGTAGTTTATGAAAAGCCTGTTTGGCACTTTTTGACTGGAATAAATATTGTCCAATATGTTCCAATGCTGTAGAGATTGGGAAAACCTTCAATAGCGTTCTGTGAGAAGCTGTAAAACTGGCTGTTTTATAAGAACCTGGAAAGGGTCTCATTTTAGTACCTCCCACTTCTAGGAGTTTCAATCTTTCACAATACTACCTCAAACACCTTTTTAAAAAAATAAACTCGAGATCAATTCAGAGAAGCCAACAAATACTAAATGTTTCATTTCCATTGCACTTGCTTTGTCTGTAGCTCCACACCAGCCACATGCTAAAAGTTGGACTGATCAACAGCTATGTATTTAGTCTGTGCTTTGTATTTTAAGAACAGGAGGGAGGAAAAATTAAGAAAAATAAACAATTAGAGCAATGTAAAATATTTCTTTAGAAGGGACTCTTGCTCCTATCTGGTGAACTCACCTTTGCACTCCTTCAATCCCGGTGCAGCTTCTATGCAGAACTGGTCCCCCTGTGCTAAGTTAAAGCTGCCTGAAGATTGCTGTATTTTATACCAGCTGCAACATGCCATAAGGGACCAAAATACCACCTAAATCCTGCTATGTCAGCAGCAGGAAGAGTGACATAAGAACCATTACTCTGGCTCTGTCACCACCTTCTTGTGGTGATGTCCCTATAAGAAAAGCACAATATCCTGGTAAAATTATCTGCACTAAAAATTACAGGATGACTGCACTGTGTACATTGTACTTAATTGGAAACAGGCTGGGATTATAGATGGGATAAATGACTGTATTATGAAAGGGAATGCAAAAAGCTGGCTGGATTACTTGGGCCAGCTCAGTATTCTATATTACTACCGCACTGCGTTGAGCCCCATTGGCATGCACTATGGTAGACTATACCAGCATGTACCCTTGCTTAGCCATGTGAAAATAATTAATTAATTTGCAAACTAGACGCCATCAAATTAGGCCTGAATAAAGACTGGGAATGGATGGGTTACTACAAAAAGTAATTTTCCCTCTGCTGATACTCACACTTTCTTGTCAACTGTTGGAAATGGGCGATGTCCACCTTGATTGCATTGGCCTTGTTAGCATTACAAAAGTAATTTTCCATCTCTTGATATTCACCCCTTCCTGTCAACTGTTGAGAATATGGCACTTCCAACTTAACTGAAGTGGCCTTGTTAGCACTGGATCCCCCCGTCCCCCACTTGGTGAGGCAACTCCCATCTTTTCATGTGCTCTAATATATATACCTGCCTACTGTATTTTTCACTCCATGCATCTGATGAAGTGGGTTTTAGCCCACGAAAGCTTATGCCCAAATAAATTTGTTAGTCTCTAAGGTGCCACAAGGACTCCTTGTTTTGGGGGTTTTTTAATTAAAAGAAATGGACCATTCTGCGATACCAGGCAATAAGCAGAATACTCTTATGTGAAAATGTTCGAAACCTATAATGAACAGCCCCAGACACTGGTGAGAGGAAAGTTCCCTTAGACACTGCTCTTTCTATAATACAGTAGAGGGGTTTTTAATAGCTCTGACTGGTCCCCAATAAATGAGAAATCCTGGTAATAAATATTTTGCACTTAGTGAAGCCATGGGCTTTGGTTTGCTTCACAGCTAAATTTGAGTGGGGAATTCTGCTAAAATGTTTGTTACTAAGTCAGCTCTAAAGTGCAGAGAGGAAGTAGCGTGTAACTATGACGTTCCTCAGCATGAAGTGCAAGCTCCATTTCTGTAAGCCATTGAGGGCACCATTGGGGCCTGGTTTACTCATCAGCTAATATCAGTAACAGTGCAGTGGCGAGAGCAGTTTCTGCGGGGCTGCTACTCTGCATTCTTTGTAACACACCAGGAGATGAGCTGGTGAAAGTAATCAGTACCATCTATACGGGTGCACAGATGATTTTCCTTCTCTAGCAGGAGGAACCAGGAACCATATTATGACTGGGGTCTTGCCTATATGAGAAATTTTCACTAGTTTAATTTAAGGTGTGACTTGAGTTAAACCAGTGCAAAAGGCTGTGTGAATTTTGGTTTGAATGGTTTATAAACCAACATAAGCATCCATGCAACATTTTCCCCCATTTGCCTAAATCTGTTTTTAAAAACTAATTTGTTACACCAGGTCAACTTACTTATATAAACAAGGCCTCCAAGGGATTTATAGGGCCTCTAATGTGGCTCTTGTGGGAAAGCCACAGTCCAGGCCTTAATACTGAAATCTGCTTTCCCTACCTATTTAAATGCAAAAGCCAAATAACATGAGTAGGCAGGAAGACTCTTAACTGCTTCTCCATGGGTGTTACTAAGAAGAATCAATGTTATTTTCTCTAAATAGATACTATGTGCTTTATCATTCATGAGACATGTGGTCATTGCAATTTATGCCACTTAGGATGGTGCATTACAAGATGTTTATCATGTAAACAACAGGAAGCTTCCTAAGTCACAAGTACATCCAAAATATACCCATGAAAACTAGTTTTTTGGATAATCTGCAGGAGTGAGGTTTCTGCAAAATATCGGGCAATTTTAACCTTTTTCTAAGACCTACAACCCACTGGATTAACAACCACCTATTTTGTCTTGCTGTCAGTTTGATTCTATGTGAGTAGTTAGTTTGTACAATAGCTAATAAAGTTGCCAGATTTTTCCAACCCCTAAATCAAGACACATTTAACCTCTAAAGGAAGAGAAGGGCCCTAATGAGGATATGACACTCCAAGTGCGGAACAGCTTTCTGTGATGCTGACACATAGCAAGAGGAACCTTTGTAGAGTTATTCTTGTAATATTGCTGCCTAGTCAGATCTAGTCTAACACAGGGAAAAATAGGGGACACAAAGACATTGAACCTCAAATAATCTGGGGAAGAAATTGTGGTAAAACCCATTTGCCTCTCTTCTCCCCTCCTTTCTTTCCCAACCTGGAAGAAAAGAGAGAGATTTCCCTGGGGATAAAATCACACAACAGGTCAGTGCTGGGGGGAAAATCCAGGTCTCCCAGTATCGGCTAGGCCACACTGCTTCCTTCTGTACTGACTCAGTTTGCCATCTGAACTGTTTGAATACTGGAGCAGGTAGATGTTGATGTATTACTTGTTTATGGTAGCACCAATTATGTGCTAGGCGTCTCCCTAACATTCAAGAAGGGATGATCCTTGCCCCCAATGAACCTGCAGTCTAAGGACAGACAGGTTGAGGGAGGTTAGGGGAAGAGGCACAAAAAAACAGATTTTTTTTTATACTAGTCAATTTGCTCCACTGTTGACACTTACCAGGAGCGGATCTTTAAGAGGGATTTGAATATAGACAAATAGTGAGTACCCAAGAGGTAGACAAGTACACACCTATGAACTGAAAATGGTGAATAAGTAAAATGCACAAAAAAAAGTGAATGAATAAAGAAAATTACAGGAAGTTCAGCAGTGTACAAAATGATTAAGGAAATGTCTGTGGCCAAATTAATATGAAGGTAAAACTGCAGCAGGAGGGTGCAACACAGTTAACCATCCTTCCAACAGGAAAGAAGCTGGTTTCTTTGTGTTACATGCAATCTGGAGATAACTGCATGACAGGAGAAGATGCTTTTGAAGATACCACAGCCTCAAAACTCTGATATGAAGAGAAATGACTGCAGGAGAGGTACAAACACCACTTGCTAGATCAGTGAAATCTAGTCAAAAGGAAGAATGCAGGAGAGTGTAGCCAGCAAAGGAAAAGTAGGAAATTATGTCAGTGTTGACACAAGTAGTGGTTAAAAGGACAGAATCTGATTTTTTTAAAATTGACTTTTTTCTTTACATCTGGTTTCTACCATGCACCCTTTAAGTAGCACATCCTGGTATTTTAAAATTTTGTTTGCTCTCTGCTTCTGTGTTGATATTGTAGGTCTTTTGGCTGTTGGCCTGATAACAAACAGAGACATTTTAGGTGTAACCACCTTACTCCCATTTCTTTGTCCAAACAAAAGCCTCTAGTCATTGCCTTTTCAGTTTCTGCTCTGCTTACTTTATGTCCACAGTAAACAGCCAGCTGGCAGTGGCTGGGCAGGTAGTCGCAAGGAGGGACTGTTATCTTTTTGTATCTTGTTTAGATTTTAAATGGAAATGCCACTCATCACATGTTGAAACTGAGCACATAGCCAGTCTGAAACCATCCCTTCCTGCCACTGACTGTTGTCCTTGTCACCTATGAACATGTTGCATCTTGTCTCAAATGACTGTCTCTGACCCAGCATTGCTGACACTAAAAGTTCAAAAATCAGCAGACTAGACCCAAAAAGTCATGAGATTTTTGAAGAGTATAGTGTTTGTCTTTGAAATCTGAACTTTTTCCTGCCCCTCCCCCACCGTGTGAGAGACAATGTTGCCAACTCTCCCAATTTAATAAAGAAATGTGATTCTCGCCCCTAGCTGCAGAAGCTCTTGCTGGCTGCCAGATGGTACAAAGCTTCCAGCTTTTGCCAAAAATTCTAATTAACTCTTCCCATCACTCCCAAATTTGCTCTTCTACACACCCCTGCTCCCTCTGCAGTTCCAGGGATTCTTTACAATCCCAAGTGTGGGGAACCAGCTTCAGGGGGGTTCTCTTCTTCCCTTTCCCAAGTGTGGCTTCACCTCTTCTTCCCTCCACCCCACACCTACTGCCTCCCATTTTTTCCCAGCCTGCTACCAACAGTCCCATTCACATGTCCTGATCTACTGCACTTGCCCTGCTCCTGTCCTCTCTGTATTTGTATCAGGCACCTTTCTCCTCCAGGCTGCCTGGGCCCAGCAGGAGCGGGTCACTGAAAGCACAAGAGATAGCGCCTCCCTCCTCTGTTCTGATGCCAGGACCTCCAGTGGCCTGGGGCAGCCCAGAGCTACACATGCAGGGAAAGTCCTGCTCAACCTTGGACTGCAGCATGCACAGTGTGGACAAGAGCTTCAGAGATTTTAGCTTGTAAAGGTTTAGCAAGTCACTGGAAAATGGCAATTTGCAATTGCCCAGTAAGGTAATTCAGCCAAATATAGCCAAGAACTCATAGCTAAGGTACAAGCCCATAATCTCATCTTACCTCCAGGATCTTTCTTTTACAGTTTTATGAAGTTATGGGAAGTCCTTTATCTAATTCTGTCAAATTACAGAAAGGTATATGAATGATTGGACTCCAACCAAAAACATTTAGGAAATTCTAAGAAGGCTAAAACTGGGTTTAGAAACTAATTAATCCTTCCGATTGTGCAGTACATAGTGCAGCAAACAGGCTCTATGCATAAAAGCAAAGAGTTACCTACATTTCAGGCTAAAAATAGGGTTGAATTTGGGGTATTAGTGAGCAAACAATGACACTGTGCTAGGGAGTCTTCTACAGCAATTATTTGAAATGGAAAATCTGAAGTGAATTCGAGATGCAATTTACTCCTGAAGAAGACTTAATGGGCAATGTTTTAACAATTTAATCTTCATTGTATTTTTAAAGACACTATCAAAATGGTGTGTCTTACTTTTAGAATCTTTTTTTTTAAATCTCTGCTCAATCCTTTGGTAGCTCAACACCGAACAATTTTACTGTCAGACTTGTCTGTTTGTACCACTTAATTTTGTTGCTTGCTGTGCTAAATTTTCTTCTGAGGTTATGTGCACAAACAAAGGAAATCCAAAGTATTTAATCCCTTCTGAAATGAGAATGTAGAGCAGCTATAGATTATTAATATATGGCCAAAGATGCAAGTAAGTTCCTCTGGACAACATACAGTAGAAATATCCATATGTAAAATCCCAATATACATGGTACACATGTAGGGTGGCCAGGTGCCTGGTTTTTGACTGGAAAGTCTGGTCAAAAAGAGGACCAAACAATGTCCAGTCAGATCTACTGACCGGACACCCAATGTCCAGTTACTGAGGATGGGGGAGGTGGGGAGGCACCGGCTCATCACCCATGCCAGCCCCTACTCAGCCGGGGCTGCCTCCTACCTGTGTCAGGTGGCTGCAGTTCCCATCTCCGGCTCTGCAGGCAAGTCCCTCCTGACCCGGGGCAGAGGGGTGAGGGGAAAAGAGCAAGCAACAGAGGGGAGGAGGGAAGAGGAATGGACAGGGGCTGGGGAGGTAGGAAGAGCAGCAGACAGGGGCGGGGCTTTGGAAGAAGAGGTGGGGCAGGGATGGGGCCTCAGGGGAAAGAGGCAGGGCAAGAGAGGTTCTAGCACTCCTGGTGGAGTGTCCAGTTTTTAAGTATTACCAAGCTGGCAACCTATACACATGGCATGTAAGATCACCTACGAGTTAGAAATATGTGTAATACTTAAGCACAGAACAGTGACTAAAGGATGGAGATGCTCCATTTAAATCAATGACAAAATTCCAGTTGACTACACTAGGGCCAGCATTTCACCTGGAAGGTCAGCCCAGCTTTTCACCCTAGCAGCTGACTTCCCTCTCGCTTTAGATTTAGTCAGACTTTTAAGCCTACTTTGGTTACTTTTATTTACACAGCCATAAAACAGTTGATCTAAATTCATTCTGTGTAGGAGCTGCCTAACCCACTGATCAGTGACCTACTTTGTTTAACTGTGTTTAAGACTGTCACAACTTAACAATTACAGCACTGAAGGGAAAAGTGTGTGCAACCGCTTGGACGCCAGGGACTTCACAACATGATTCAGTTACTTGTGGGACTGCTCCTGCCTCACTAACCTCCCCAGGATTATGAGCACTTTATACATATTGTAAAAGAAACAAACAAGATGGTTTAAAAATAAAAAGATTGGGAGGAGAGCAATAAAAGTTGGAGGGAATTTGTGCGCGTGAGAGAGCGAGAATTGTACAGAGGGTCCATTCTTACATTTTTTTTCTATCCTCTGTAAATCCTGGCTGGAGCTGGAACAAGCTGGGAATCAGAGAATCCCAGAAGTCTTAAAGGACCAAAAGCAAATTAAGATCTTTGCTTTTTCCAGATCTTTGCTGTGCAGAAGGGAACTATGTGCCTTGGAACCTATTTAAATCCTGTGGAATTAATGGGATTAATGTGGTTTAATGTCTTTTTCATAGCTTTTATTAGCTGCTTATGCTGCTGCAGTAAGCAAATGCAGTGATACTTGAGTACATTAGAAGTAGTAATACATCCTAGTGATTTGCTGGAGAAAGCCCTGTCGGAGACCGGAAACCACAGCAGGGACTCGAAGTGCAGAAGAAAGTATGCACTGTCTGAGGTAATGTATTTAGGAAACGATGATACAAACAAACTGCAGAAAATATATAAAAAGGAGAAAAATACATCAGTGCATAGCTGAGGTGTTCTAGACCATTTACAGCCAGGAATGAGCATTGAGGAAGGAAATTTCCAGACCCCTCTGCTGAATAACGAAAGCACTGCACCACCACTCATAAGTAAGGCTGCGTGTCTGTCATGGAACTCATGGATTCTGTAACTTTCTGTGACCTCCATGGCTTTTGCGGTGACTGGTGCAGCTGACTCAGGGGCTGACTGAACACTCAGGCAGCCCCTGGGCCAGCAGCAGCAGTTTGGGTGTGGGAGGGGGCTCAGGGCTGGGTCAGGGAGTGGGGGTTTGGGGCGGTGCTTAACTCGGGGAGGGGGATGCCCTGGAAACAGCCGGCATGTCCCTTCAGCTCCTAGGCAGAGGGGCTAGGGGGCTCTGCATGCTGCACCTGCTTGCAGGCACAGCCCCTGCAGCTCCTACTGGCTGCAGTTCCTGGCCAATGGGAGCTGCAGAGCTGGGGCCTGTGGCAGGGAGTGCATGGAGACCCTGGCCTTCCCTCCCCTAGGAGCTGCAGGGACATGCCAGCCACTTCTGTGGAGCTGGATAGGCAGCCTGCCAGCCATTCCACCCCCCTTAGCACCAGTGGGGGTCCCAGGCTGCATGCCCCCCCCCAGCACCAGTGGGGTTCCCGGGCCACTCCCCAGCACCCGCTGTGCCCTCGGACCACCACCCCCATCACCTCCGGCCCAAGTTTTAGTTAGGGGTATATAGTACAAATCACGGACAGGTCACAGACCATGAATTTTTGTTTACTGCCCATGACCCATCCATGACTTTTACTAAAAATACCCGTGACTAAAAGCCTTACTCATAAGTAATATTTTTATCAGGCCCAAATGTTGTCTTTGTATATAAAGAGCTCACCCTGCTGATGCTAGGATGCAAGTTTTCCTAATGATTAGGAATGTTTAGAAATGGTTTGTGCCGAAAAAGTCCAACTGCACTAAGAACTCTCAGTGCAAAAGCTGTGTCTTCCATTCTGTAAAAAGGCTGCTGAAAATTGTACCACTACCACTTGTTAAAAAAAAAAAGGGGGGGGGCATTTTTTTATGTAAACTGATCAAAAAATCACTAGAGTTTTCAAATAAACCACTTTTTACTAGTTAAAGTGAGGCACTATAAACTGATTTTGCTGAATAGGTAAATCTATATGCCCATTATATAACTCAGTAAATGTGTGTCTAATTCGTTGTTGCATTAAAGGTTGCAGAAAGCTAATCCCTAGTGAAGTTAAACTGTCTTGAAAGACCAGAAGGAAAAGGAAATGCTTGGATATGTTGAATCCTGTAAATCTGTCAGACCACTTGTCTGTGATGTGACAAAAATGCCTCACATGCTATCCCCATCCCATTAGGCTGGGATCCAAGGTATGGTGTATAGCATGATGGACTGTGTCAAAAGTAGGGGAAATCATGAATTTTGTCTGCTGTTCATACAGCAGCTGCAATCCTGCATCTCAGGAGTCTGCTACTGCTTTAAAGTAGGCCAATAGTTCCTGTCAGGAAAGTGACTTTAAGGAACAATGTTAAATTGTTCTTGGTTTCACCTTTTTCAATGATGCATGAGATTAGATGGGTCACCATGGTCTTTCCACTGAGAACAAGAGGAACAATTGGAGCAGGACAAGACTATAACACTTTTTCTTTGATCTTTTAAATGTTTCTATTCAATCCCCAAGCTCTTGTATCCTCATTCTGGCTAGAATTTAGAGGTGTAATTACGGTAGCTTTCCATCTATCTCCTGAAACTGCCTTTGCTTGCATAAGTGGCCTCTAATAATTAAGTTGCATATTATAAGCTGTAGCTACTGCCAGGGCCGGCTCCAGACCCCAGCGCGCCAAGCACGCGCTTGGGGCGGCATTTTGCCCGCAGGGCGGCAGGCGGCTCACAAGAGGTCCCCCGGAGCCGTGGGACCGGCGACCGCCAGCGCGCGCCGCGCAGCCCTGCTTGGGGCGGCTGGATTCCTAGAGCCACCCCTGGCTACTGCCGTTTAGCAATCCTGAGAAGCTACCTCCTTCTTTAAGCAGATGCAGCTGTGTATTCCACTTATGTATAGGTGCACCCAGCTCACCAGGCCCAAAGTTTTTTGCCTAGCAGTACCCAGAGAAAGCAGTCCCCTGGCTATAGGCAGCACCGATCTCCTCTCAGTTCCTTCTTACTGCCCATGGCTGGAGTTGGAGCTCTGTGTGGTTCTTAGCCTCACAATTCCTCTCAATCTTCGAGTTAGTGTTAATTAGCTTAGTTAATTTTTTCTCTGGTGAGGGCATCACCAGGGTTCAAACATTGTCCATCATGAAGGGGATCCCCAGCGATGCTCCCCACATGAGGTACTTGCTTTGGTTGGGTGAGGCTCATGTCAGAGAATGGTGTTCAATTTGTAAATTGTTCACAAAATGGACTCAGATGGCTAGAGACAGTCACCTGGAGCAGCATGTGCTGGAGCAGGCCAGGAGGTCTGTTTCAGAACCAGGGCCTGTGTCAGATTCGAAGTCACCCTCACGCTCCGTGAGTGGTACCATCTCATGCTCTGATCCAGGATCTCTCCCGAGAAGCCGCTCTCCATTGAGTGCACCAAAAAAAGGTCTCAAGTCCAATCGAGACCACTCCAGGCCCTGTGGAGACTTCTTCCTCCACCAGGAAGGATGGATCGGCAGAGCACTACTGCTGGCACATGGGATGGAGAAGGTCCTTCCAATCGCTCTCTGGTACCGTGTAGGGGTGTGAGACCCTGTAGTGTTGACTCCGGTTCTGGCCCCAAGGTGTCTGTTGAGGCCGGAACAGACAACAGTGATGCCAACACCAACTGTTTCCACACCAGTAGCATATTGAGCAGTGGTGAGCATCCTCCGTCTTTGTGTCCTGGGCTCTCGCTTGCTCCAAGACTTTGCCAGGACTATGGCATCCACAACTTGCTGGCACTGTCTGGATGGGCTGCTGAACCTTTGGGTCTGTTGGCACTGCATCCCGATATTCCCCTGCCACACACTGCAGGAGTGAAGCTGGTGCCTGGCACAGCACAGGGAACCTCCTAGGCACTAGTGAACTTCATGCAACTGATATTGCCTTGGCGACATTCCCCACCCCTCCACTTTGGCTGCATTGGCAATGTTGCTGACTTCAGTACTGTTTTCACCTTCGGCATCTCCTCCCCCCAGATGACAGATGAGTTGGACTGGTTGCTTGCATTCTGGATCTGGCACCTCCCTTATCCCCAGAGACCCAAGACTCCACAGCATCCAGGTCAGGATCCTCCTGCTCTCCAACAACTGGCCCACATCAGGGGCTGTTCACGGAGCAACACGGGTACTGAGATTGGTACTCTTCACACAGGTCAGATGGGACCCTAGCCTGACACCCACTGGCCAACAATGCCCTACCCTTATGCTCAGTGGCCCTCATGTAATCCGTGGATGCTCCTCAATCGCGGAGGTCATTCTCCTTATCTTACTCCAACCAAGGTGAGATCGTCAGGCATGTTGGTGGGTGAGGCTGTCAATGCACGACAAACTCTGCAACCAGTTGACCTTCCCCTCGCGGAGCCTCTGGAATTGAACAGTCCAGGTGCCATCAGTATGGTTGTGGTGACTGCGTACCCTGCACGATTCAGCGGTGCCTGGCTCTTCCTCCCACTCAGTGCCTGAGGACTTCAAGGGCTAGCAGGACCTTTTGCAGCACGTGGCTGCTTCCCTGGGCATCCAAATGGAGTTCCTGCAGGAAAATACCCATCAGTTGCTAGACGTTCTGTAGCTGTTTGCGCCAGGGAGAGTGGCCCTCCCCATTAATGATGCACTCCTGCAGCCTCCAAAGATTCTTTGGAGAATGCCAGCTTTTGGTTGCCTATTGCGAAGCATTTAGAGAAATGCTACTTGTATCAATGTAGGGATTTGAGGATTTTTACTCCCTCTTAGCTCCTAATTCCCTTGTTGTAACTGCAGTGAACAAGAGAGCTCAGCAGGGCAGATTTAAGTCCACTCCTAAGGACAAAACTCTAAGAGGAAGGACTTGCAAATGTGGATTGCAAACCAGCAGGTGCTGCTGTCCAAATAGGATTTTGTGACTTGGATGGCTATGTCTAAATTTGAAAACAAGGTGCCTGAAACCTCCAGGGAGGAATTCCAGGCATTTACTACTGAAGGCTGCTTGGTGGCCAAGACATTGCTACAGTCTGTGCTAGACATGACAGACACGTCGGCCAGAGTGATGGCATCAGCGGTGCCTATGAGAAGGGCATCCTGGCTGCATTCAGGCATTGCTCCTGACATGCAGCAGGGAGCAGGCTATAGAGGAAATGCCCTTTGATGGTAAAGTGCTCTTTTCAGACAAAACTTTGCACTCCTTTAAGGATTCTAGGGCTACCCTATATTCCTTGGGGAGGTATATGCTGGTAGTGCAAAGGCACCATTATGGCAGTCAGCAAGTGCAGCAGCAGTAGTAGCTCCCACACCACCTCTTTGGGTAGTATTTCCCTCTCCTGAAGTAGCGGGACACCCCAGAAAGGGGCAGAGGTCCCAAAGGCAGAGGTGTTCAGGTTCTGGGTTCAGCCAGTGCCCCCCAAGTGCCCATTTTGACTTGTTTGTTCAGAGCAGCATTCCACTTGTGACATCTATTACCCCATCTCCTCTGTTCGGGGCCAGGTTGGCTCCCTTTCACAATGTTTGGGGCTCCCCTACAGCTGGTTCGTAAGCCCTGTCAGAGTGGGCTATGCTACCCAGTTCCGCTCCACCCTCCCTCATTCCTCTTCCGGGACCCTTCTCACGAGATATTGCTCATGTCTGGTCTGTACTAGCTTTGGGAGCAGTGGAGGAGGTTCCTCCAGAGCACTGAAGTCAAGGTTTTTATTCCTGGTACTTTCTGATTCCCAAATCCAAAGGTGGGGTGAGACCTATTCTTGATCTCCACAGATCTCCACAGGTTTTCTGACTCCGGTGCGCTGGGCCTGCACACACCTAAGCGGAATGCACATCCTCATCACATCTCAAAGAACCACAGCTACAGTAAATAACAGTTTCTTTTGACCCAATTTCCTAATTATGTATTGACCTAGCCAATTGTCTTCCCTATGAACTCTTCACACTTGACAGGATCCGTTGTGTTAGTCCTTTTCAAAGGGGAATTAAGCCGCAATTAAAATGCTGCAGGAGCTGATGTGGAGCTAGTAAACGGTTGCTGGTCTCCTGTCAGTACAGCACAACTAAAGAGGGAGGCACCAGAAATAGCATTAGCAACGAGTGAATTGTTCATATCCACTACACAGGCTGAATCTTTGCCCAAAACCTGAGCCAAGCCCAAATGTCTTCTCAGGTTAAATTTCTGTTTTGCTGTTTTTTTTTGTTGTATTATGGTCCTTACAAAAACTAAGAATGTATTAACCCAGAGATTTTACAGGATTTCATGGCTGCGGGAAGGAAGGATAATCGTGAGCTATACTTCCTGGACTTAAAAAATCACTGAGATAAATGATCCCCTTTATTCTATGCTGTAGAGGAGGGCAAAGGAGACGCTTGAGAGAAATTGAAGAAGCAAAGGGGATCTCCTGTGATGCTCTCCCCTTCCTCCTGCCAGCCCCTCTATGGAGATTTTTTTGGCAGGAAAGCCACCTGCTACTTCTGACAGCACCATTAATATCTGGGCTATGGCTTCTGCTGCTTCCTGAAGGGGGAACAGGAGCTAGTGGTGTGAAGCCACGGAGAAGGGGTTCAACTTCGGTATCACACAATAGAACTGTCCGTGGAAGTAGCAGGAAGGGTACTTTGGGCAATGAGCAGAGGGGTAAGAATTGCTGTAAGCCTGAGATTGACCACGTTTGAGCTAAAATTGCCTTTAGCTTCTCCGGCTGCATGAGCATGCAAGGCCCTGCCTAGTGTGTATGAGCACAGGGACTGCCTTACTGGATTAGAGCCGTGGTGCATCTAGTCCACTGTCCTGTCTCAGACAGTCACCACCGGCTTCAGAAGAAGGTGGAAGAAATTCCATAGCTGACAATTATGCAACAACTTGCCATAGGGGAAGTTTCCTTCTAAGTCCCAGGATGAGTGCTGCTCCATGTGATCGCTTCTCCCTCCCCACAAGGGAAGCATGTGTCAGGAACTTCAATGAAGGGGACACTAAGGGTTTGATGTAGTTTTTCTCTTCCAGGGGATTAGCACTAAGTGACAGATTGAGCCCACAGTTTGGAAAAGCCTCTCTGCATCTGCGTGAATTAGGCATTTCAGGGAATTCTGGTAAAAGGGCAGCCTTGTGTCCTAAAACTCGAACAGGGAACAGGCAGAGCCGACTGTGAAAACAGGCAGGAGTTAACGTATTTTAACAAACAGGCGCTGGCTATAATTTGATCCACTTGCCTTGTAAATAATGAAAATCACGGCCTTGCAGAAGCCTCGGGTTCATTACTGCCCTGGGCACTTTTACTCCTTGGTCTGGCAAAAGCTGGGAGCTGTGGCTGCAGTAGCCTTAATTTTCAAGAGTGGCTGGTGGGTGGTTATCAGCACAGAGTGGATGAGAGAGGGGAACACTGCAGGCTTGGGCCCTCTCAGATCTATAAGTTAGTTCAGCTACTGTGAGGGAGGAGGAGGAGGAGGCGGCCTATGCAGGGACATATCCCAACATAGTGATAGGTGAGTAATAAAGTCCAACAATCTCTGCTTGGAAAATGTGAGAGATGCTCTTAATCAGCTAATCTGGGGTGCAGAAAAGGGGAAATCCATTTTTAGAAGGCAGGGGGCCTTCTAAAAGAAAGACAGAAATAATAGTGAATAGATTTAAGTTAACACCCCAGTATTCAATATAATTAATGACAATCAACATTGGTTTATGTAAAATCCTTTCAAACTAACTTGATTTGTTTTTTTATGAAATTACAAGTTTGGTTGATAAAGGTAATACTGTTGATGTAATATAGTTAGAGTTCTATAAAGTGTTTGAGTAGGTACTGCACAACATTTTGATTAAAAAAAACTAGAATGAGACAAAATTAATATGTGTTGTGGTAGCTGTGTCATTCCTTGGATATTAGAGAGACAAAGTGCGTGAGGTAAAATTAACATGGCACACATTAAGTGGATTAAAAACTGGCTAATTTATAGGTCTCAAAATATAATTGTAAATGGGGAATAATCATCTTGGGTGTTTTCTAGTTAGAGCAAGCAAGGATCAGTTCTTAGCCTTACACTATTTAACATTTTTATTAGTGAGGTGGAAGAAAACATAAAATCATCTCTTCTAAAGTTTACACATGACACAAAAATTGTGGGAGTGGTAAATAATGAAGAGGACAGGTCACTGATGCAGAGTGATCCGGACTGCTTAGTAACCTCGGCACAAGGAGACAATATGAATTTTAATAGGGCTAAATGTAAATATAGGAAGAAAGAATATAGGACATAGTTATAGGATGGAGGACTCTATACTGGGAAGCATTAACTCTGAAAAAGATGTGGGGGTCGTGATGGATAATCAGCTGAACATTAGCTGTCACTGTGATGCTATGTCCAGAAGGATTAATAAGATCTTTAGATGCACAAATGAGGGAGTCCAGAGAAGAGAAGAGCCATAAAAATGATTAAAGGGTTTGAAACCATATCTTATAGTGATCTATTTAGCTTACCAAAGACAAAGTTTAGGGGTGACTTAGAATCATAGAATGATAAGACTGGAAGGGACTTTGAGAGATCCTCTAGCCCAGTCCCCTGTAATCATGGCAGGACTAAGTATTATCTAGACCAGTGGTCTCCAATGTGGGGGTGCACAAGAGGATCCTTTGGGGTGTGTGGCAGGAGGAGCAGCACCGCTTTTTTTTTTCCCTTCAGCAGTTTGGCCAGGAGTCCAAGCGGCTTTTTTTTTTTGTTTGCTTCAACAGTTTGGCTGGGAGCAGGAGGTGCGTGCTCAAAAATTTTTTACTGATGGGGTCCGTGATCAAAAAAGTTTGGAGACCACTGATCTAGACCATCCCTGATAGGTGTCTGCACTTAAAAATCTCCAATGATGGAGATTCCACAACCTCCCTAGGCAATTTATTCCAGTCCTTAACCACTCTGACAGTTAGGAAGTTTTTCCTAATGTCCAACCTTAAGAAAAAAATTTCTCCCTCCTTCTTGTAACAACCTTTTATGTACTTGAAAACTGTTATGTTCCACCCCAGTCTTCTCTTTTCCAGACTAAACAAACCCAATTTTTTCAATCTTCCCTCATAGGTCATTTTCTAGACCTTTAATACTTTTTGTCCTGCGGCTCCAGTCGACCTCCCGCAGGCATGACTGCGGACGGATGGCTGGTCCCGCGGCTCGGGTGGACCTCCTGCAGGCATGACTGCGGCTGCTCCACCGGAGCTGCGGACCAGCGAATGCTCCGCAGCTGCGGGAGGTCCACTGGAGCCACGGGACCAGCGGACCCTCCGCAGTCATGCATGCGGGAGGTCCGCTGGTCCCACAGCTCTGGTGCACCTCCAGCAGGCATGACTGCTTGGGGTGGCCAAATTCCTAGAGCCGCCCCTTTGTGGTACCCAGTCATGTTCTTTCACCGAATTGGAGAACATCTTGAATGCTGATCTAGCCAAGATGGCAGCCTACTGTAGCTGCTGGCGCCTCCAACCAACTATGACTAAGACAGTTTTGAGCGTCTTCACCTTCACAATGCAAGTGCTTAAACGTGAGTTAGATGTCGTCCTCAACTGCCAGATTGGAATCTTTCAGCACCAATCCTATGGTGCAATGAGTGGTTGGCTAAAGATGTTTGAAATGGTTTTCTTGTTGCTGATCCGACCATTTGACTACCTGGATTTGGCCTCCATGTCACCTTTGTACTCTGCTGAACAGGTTCCAAACTGCCAAGCAATATGCACAGTCAACCTCTACACAAGGGGTCTGTGCAAAGACAGGATGTACAGAATTGTTCATATTACCAGAATTATTCTCACTGCTCACGTGAGGTTGAGGGCCATAATTTACAAGAGCATATGCCTCACATCAGTTACCACTCCTCCCCTTTCTACTTCTCGAGAAGTCTGAGTCAATTTTCAATTCAGTCAATGCTGTAATTGTTGCTGGCACTTACAGGCTGTGCTAGTGAAGCATGGTGCTGAATTAATGTCTCACAAGTAGCTTGTCCTTGGAAAGAAATAGAAAATAGGATTGGGCACTGAGAAGACAGGCATCATAAAAGGGTTGCTGGTGGTATTTTCAAAAGATAAAGTGGTGCTAGTGTGTTTAATGCCCTATGAATAGTAGATGGCCACCAGCATAGTCTTATGGCCACATGGTGGACAGCTGCACTTTACACTCAGGTTACACATAGTACAACTGATACAGTGGAAAACCTTGTCGCTTTGTGTTAATTATGTATCTAATAATTATTTAATAACTGTATTTCATATGGATGGATGATACAGGTAAGTGAACAGTAAAGCAATATGGAGCATTAGGGATCCCACTGAACTGGTATAAAACCTTAATTTGCTGATTCATTTTAATCACTGGGGCACATGCAAATGCGCTGGTGTTAGCAGTATTCCACTCTACCACGAGCTGTCACTAGCACAGCAGGACACAGTGCTACAAAGGACGGGGCGGGGGTGAGAAAGTACTGAAAGGGAGGAACGGGGAAAAGGGAGAGCAGCAGCAAAGATCAAAATGGGAAAGGATGATTCCAAACTCCAGTAGTAAGTGGAATTTGGAAGGAGAGCAGGGGAGTTGGAACCAGAAAGAAGAGCAGGATTCATTGTGCATGTCACAGGGACAGGCTGCCAGCTCTATGGGTATGTTATACCTAATACTTGAAATGGGCAAAGCACTCTGAAAACATTAATTAATTCTCTGTTTCAATCCCCTGATAAAGAATTTGGCAATATTACCCAAAAAACTAATTGAGGAGAATGATTCCATAAACCAAGAAAAAAATATGAGAGGCCTCTCTGCTCCACAGGGAATTTCACTGACAACAGAATGATCCATGCATAACTGAAACATAAACTTACAGAAAAAATGTCTAAGTGAAGCCAGCAATTTAGTTAGAAATAAACACCTAGGATTTGATCCTAAGCCCACTGAAGTAAATGTAAATGTTCTGTTTGACGTCAACAAGCTTTGGAACTGCCCC
This sequence comes from Mauremys mutica, assembly GCF_020497125.1. Lineage (NCBI taxonomy): Eukaryota > Metazoa > Chordata > Testudines > Geoemydidae > Mauremys > Mauremys mutica. The sequence continues at coordinate 99,084,639 of NC_059078.1, forward strand.
CTGAAAATCAGTTAAAACAAAAACCAGAGTCTGGACTTCCTCTACGTAGATGGTTCCCCATTTAAGTGGTGGGGATATTGGGCCCCCAAACCAATCCTGGCTGGGACATTTGGGCAGATCCATAATGCAAATATTTACTTCTGCAACTAGCGAGGTGATGATTCTTTGGGATAACCACAATCAAGTAGCATGGAAGATGGCTATTCAGAACCTTAGCTTTACCTCTGTAGATGACCTAGGCATGGATCCTAAAAGGTATTTAAGCACCTAACGCCCACTGAAACTCCCATAGTACAAAGAATATAGACGAAGCAAACTGTAGCCTTCCATCCTGTCTCTAAACACCTCTCTACAGCAAACAATGGGTACATCAGTCACAAGAGTTAGTTAAACCAATTTTGCTGTTGGTTCCTTTCACTTTCTCCAGAAACTGAAAGGCCAAATTGGTCTCCCAAAATAAATGTGCCCTTGTAAGTATCCTCAATCATAGACTGGTACTGAACTATTGGGAAGGAAATTCTGCTTGTACTCAGGTCTCTCCCTTTTGCCTAAGGAGGCAGGACTGACAAAGCAGGGATGGGGAAATGTTTATTACCCTTTAAAGTGATATTTTGGTTTGATCTTTACAATCTGAGCATGACCATACCATCAGCCTGCTCTCTTCCAGGGCAGTTGTCGTATAGTCTATCACTCCAGAGATGGTTTTAACCTAGTACTAAACCCAACACTATTCAGTGCAGGCATTGTTCCTGTCTCTGATTGTGGAGAGTGCCTAGTATGCGTTGGGTGCTGCTGAGATGTAAATACGTATTAATAAAGCGAATCTTTGGGGTTAAAGGCAGAGATAAGACTCTCAACTAAGCTACTTCAAGGTCAGCAGGGGCTCCCCTGTGCAAAATATTTCAAGCCATCACACTGTTTGCATCAAGCTCCAGTATTTTCTCTCTGACTTAATATTTTGCAGCAGATATGGGAAAATGCCGTTAAAGAAACTCTCTCAGGCCTTGTCCTGGCTTCCATTTCAGAGTCAGTAGCTCCACATTTTTGATGCTCACTATTATTATTTGCGTCACAGGAGTGTCTAGAGGCCCCATTATGCCAGACACTGCCCTGAAGAGCTTACAATCCAAGCAGCCAAGACAGAGTTTTCGAGGGGCAGCAAATGGACAGAGAGGTGAAGTGATTTGCCCATGATCATACAGGCTTTCAGGGCAGCGGCAGGAATAGCACTGCAAGTCTCCACAGGAGCACAGTGCCTCTTACCTACTTCTCTGTTATCAGCAAAGCCATCTCATTTTTTTTAAAGGGCCAGTATGGTCTTTGTCTCTGCCTTCACCGCAGGTAAGATTTGACACACCACAATTCGGTCAACACTTGGACACGTTTCATGGCTGGTGCTTCCTGTGAGTGAGACGAGCTGATATGGCTGAGATATAGTCCCTCTGTTTTGAGGCTGGAGGGAAACTAATGACTAGATTTGTTATTTGTGCATTTTTGGGATTGTGGCTTAACTTTTGTTACTAGATTAAATGCCAAGATGCCTTGCTCGCAGCTCATCATCACAACTTCCTCCATCTAAATAAGCTTTTCAGACCAACATCTGTATTAGGAGAACTTGCCACTGGAGGAAAAGTACTGCACCACAGATCATGTCTGTAATTTACTCTGACCTTGCTCTCTCGTTACACAATCAGCACTGGGATTTTTATAAGGTCAATTCTTCCAAAGCCTTCACTACAATATTTGCTACACATTAAATAGCAACATACAAACAAGACCCCCATACGCTTAGGCCCCTGCTTAGACACAGCCAAACACTTGCCATCTATAACATAATTGTTTTCAAATGAGAGTAAGATTTGGGTTGGGCCAGATCCATTCAATATATATGTTCTACGTAAACCCTCTTGGATTGCAAATTGTATAGGTTTAGACAGAAGGAATGATTCACAGATCCAGGCTCACAACAGTTGGGCTAACTCAGACAAAAGGAACCATTCACACGTCCAAGCTTACAATAATTCTGAATGCATTACTTGGTCTGGTACAATTTCCAGAGGGGAGATGACGCAGAAGAAATGTTTAATTTTTAAAGTATGAAAACTACAATCCCTTTTGTCTTCCTCATGCACATGTCACTCAGAACTGTACTAGCTGATCTGGATTACTGGTGAGAGACAGAAAGAAAACCTTTGGCCTTTTCCCTGAAAGGCATGGTGGGGCGAACCTTGATCCAAAAATGCATTATGATGTTGCAGCAGGCTCTCCAACTAGTTATCACTCATTATTAGCTTGCCAAATTCTGGGGTCAATATGATGCAGTCATAGCTGGACTGTTCTCACACACAAAATTTCTCTGGTCCAAGCACTTTATTTAAGGGGTGAGTGATAACAAACTGTTCCATTGTTGTTAGCACATTCTGATGAATTATGTTCTAAAGGGTGCCACTGTGACCCCCGTACTGCCTTTTTTTTTTCTTTATTCTTATAAGAACAGCTGCCAAGGCTGGTTTGCTTCAGTCTTGCTGAAGGCTAAGCGACACTAATGAAGTCTTCTGTCATTTCTTTGGCCCACTAGACAGAGTGCTGGCATCTTTTTGAAACAATAGGGATAGTCGTGACTTATCCTGAAAAAAAAAAAGCTTGATAGAAATTCAAATGATGTAATTTTGGGGAACAATTTCACTGTGTTGATCTTGTTTCAAGTCCCATTGGAGAGCCATGAAGAGGAGATTTTCAAAGACACTATGGACAGTTAGATGCCCAATTCCTATTTGAATGGGAGTTCGCTGACTAACTGCTCTCTGCGCATCTCCGTCATAGTCTTTATATCTGAGCCAAATGATCCTGGACTGCCTGAAGCGTAAGAAGTGACTACCTTGGACCAATTCTTCTGCTCTTTAGCCATAGTGTAGATTAAAAAAAAAAAAAGAACAGGAGTACTCGTGGCACCTTAGAGACTAACAAATTTCTTTCTTGCTGTTGACTATAATCATTCCTGACTTTAGCTGTCCCTTCCTGATCTTACTTTGAGCCTTGCTGGAGTTGTTTGGAATTAGAAATAGAGCATCACTGTTCAAATATTAATTCCCTATTACCAGGGAAGTCCCACTAAAAAAAAAGAATGTTATTAAATATAATGTTGTGACCAGTGAACAGCAGTAGGTGCTGAGGTATTGTGGAATGTGCCAGGCCTGCCTGTATAATCTGTTCACTATATTAAATAGGCTACCTGAGCTGATACTTTAGTTCACTGGGAAGAGGTCTACATTTTTGGAACTGCAGGTTAAGCATTCTGCTCTCCATGTTGTGTGAATGCAGTTTTAGATGATGGCTGTGGTGTCGGTGTTCGCACATGGCCAAATCTCATCATTACACCTCTTTCTGGAAGATTGTGGTTTGGACTTTCTGGCTTCCAAAGTTTTACTCTAGCGGCATCAGCATTTAGTCCAACTTATTTCTGTTTCTGTTCCAGAAACTCAGATTCCCCAAAAACACCATTTAGACAATGCAAAATGCCACCAGCTGCTTCACAGCAAACACAGGCTACTTTAGAAAACTTAATTATTGGTTGGAGTTTTCAATATGTCTTTCAAAAAACAATTTCTTTCAATTTGTGCCTGTCTTTACTGACATCTACCAACGCATAGAAAGAGTCACTGAAATGACTCTAAGTTCCTGTTGATTAACACCGTCCATACAAGATGTAAATTCCCTAGTAGCTGTGTCATTAGGGTAAATCTTTCCAAGTTTCAAACCATCAGCTTTTTGCAGTTTGATGAGGAAAGTAAAATTAGGAAAAAGTGGGGGAGAACAACAATTTTTTTGGGTAGTTTTCATACACTTTTCCCATGTCACAGACATGACTTTTTTGTGTGTGTTGGTTTTTAGAATCAGGCTTTTTAGCTTTCACTATTGATAAGACAAATCTCTTCCAGTCTCTTTAGAGAACTCTCCTTTCTTGCATTACCATGTACTGGATCAAAGTTATACAACAGTAACTGCAAACTCTGTACCACACACTACAGCATGAGTCCTAAACTGTAATCCATGGACCATTTGCGTGTGCTCTGCAGAGAGCTGACTGATCACATGGTATGACTATCGCCCCCTAATTTCCAATGATTGAACTGCCTTAAAAAAACAAAAACGAAAAATACTTTAAATCATTTCTCAATATTACTTCTCTATGGAAGCAATTGCTGTAGTTGCCACAAGGATATTATACAAACATCAATGGGAGGTGGTGAGGAAGGGCGACAGGACTGCCAGTGCTCATGAATTTGGGTTGTTTTGTTTTTTCTTAAGACTGCTTGAATCATATTGTTACCTGAGAATCTCAGCATCTACTTTAAAAAGGAAGTTTCTAGCCTTCATGGCTGCAGAGAAAAGCTTGAAACCATGAAGCCTAAAGTCTCCAAAACCAGCAGACAAAAATAACCAGACGCTTCTCATTTTTAAAATCTCATGATTTTTCATCTAATCTTATGATTTGGGCGGGCCTAACTCATGATTTTTAAATGCTTGGGCTTGGCTAAACTGGATTTATGAGAATCTTTCTCCTAAAATGTGGTCTATGCTATGAAAATTTGTATATAAATTCTTCTAATGGGATGAACCAAACAAACAGACCCTGATGTGTGAGTCTTACATACTCTGAACAGTAAAAACCAAATTATTTTGAATTTGTAAAAAGTACTGATTTTAAAAATAGTTGTTTAAGTGGTTATGCATCACAATCCCCTCAGATTCAAGAAGGTAGCCTTTTCTAGCCTTGTGGTGACATGTCTGCTCAGTTTCAGATACTCATGGTTGGCAAATTGCTCCAGTCCTTTTCATGATTAGTTTTTAATAGTAAACTCAATACCGAAGCCACTAGCCTACTGGACTCACCTTCCTGTTTAAATACATGGCAGCTAACACCCAATTTGGATGACAACTAGTTTTCTCTGTATGAGAGATTTCTACTCATGCTCCAAGTTTTTTCAGCTATGGATGATTCCCACACTTCTGTGTTGATGATGGAATTTGTTACATTCCATGCTGCTGAATAGCTGCTACCTGTTTTAACCATTGAGTTTGTACCAGCGGATAACTGTCTGAAAAACAAAATGAAGGGAGGAAAAAAACAAACAACCCCTTCTTTGTGTGGTGCTAAAACCAGACTACATCTAGAGCCTTAATCATTTTTAGAGATTAATTAAGATATGTTTGCTGCAGAGAAGTATATGAGGCAATAAACAGCTGCTGCAGATGATTAAATGCCAAAGCAAAGCTGATCAAGGCATCTGATAACTGCAAAAGCTATTTATTGCCTTTACCATCCCTCTGCCATTAACATTAATCTTGTACAATAGGACAAATCACAAGCTAAAGAAATAAAAAGTTTTGCCTCTGGCAAATCTAAAGGTTGAGATAAGCTTCATCCAGATAAATGAATCCAAATACTTCCACGGTTTGGGGAAAATTCCATTCTGGATCCAATCCGAACCTTACAGCTCCAGTTTATCTCTGTGTGAATGTATAATGTTGCTGCTGTTTTCTAGAACTGGCCAAGGATGCTCCTTTGTGTTTGAGACTTTGGTGAATAACTGGGGGAAGCAATGCTTGAGGGGGGCATGGCCAGTGTAGAAATGGAGAGAGATAGCTGGATATGTATATACATAGCACTTTGAGCCCTAAGTACGTTTGTGACTCAGGCCTAGCTTCACCAAGTTATTTAGGTACCTCAGTGCTGGGTTTAGGTACTTAAGTTCCAGTTTTCTTTCCACTGTGATCTACAACTAGGGTGACCAGACAGCAAGTGTGGAAAATTGGGACAGGGGAGTAATAGGAACCTATATAAGACAAAGCCCCCAAACTAGGGACTGTTGCTATAAAATTGGGACATCTGGTCACCCTATCTATACAACTTCTGCTGAACCCTGTAAGTGTCTAAACTCATTTGACATCTAAATTTTCAGAGTAAAAGTTCCCTAGGTGCCTACGTTTCTGCCTATGGGCATTCACACTGCTGCCTTGCTGTAGGCATCTCCTAATCTATCTTCTGGCTAAGCCCCAGAGTGATTCACAAACTGGTGGAAGATAGGAGTTTGTCTACCTAAGTCACATACGGGGCCCAATTGAGTAGGCACACTCAGAGATCACTTACCAGACCACGTCTCAGTCAAATTCCAGCCAGAGGAGGAGGAAGAATTTGGTGGTAGTGGGTTTTGTCACAATGCTTAACTCCTTTTGTGCATCCAAGCCTCATGCCATCAGCAGCATGAGTATAGAATGTATCCCACTGGATCCATAATGATTTCATTGCCTTTAGTGGGAGCACCCTCCACCCCTGGAAATCTTGTCAGTGTGAGTTTCCTCTCCCTTCCTGGCACTGAATAATGGTGTGTGTAGAGCAGCTATTGCTGCTATGTAATGAGGTGGGATGTGACTGTGGAGACTGACAGTCATCCTTTTTGGAAGGCAGGGATCTGGACTGCAGGGCATAGCATATAGACTATGTCTGGCTGAAGTTTACAGCAAGCTCTCATTGATGTTTAAATTAAAATCTTTTAAGAGTTAAATACAAGCTCTTTAGGCTTTACAGAGAAAAACATCACAGCACCAGAAGTGGGTGATTAGAGAGAAAGCTGAAAGAATAGATGGTGTGGAACCACCACCAGAATGAAGGTTTGGAGTAATGTGGAGGAAGCATGGAAGTGTTTCAAACAGTAGTTGTGATGCTAACTCTTCCATTTGGTGCTGGCACAAGAGATTGCCACATTGGGCATCTGAGTTTGGTACATAAGCTCAGACCCAGAACTACTGAGTTAGAAGGGATGCAAGGCAGCATATGCTGTTCCTGAAGACAGGAGGCTCACATCTCTCCAGAAAGGGAAGGGGGCAAGATTGAGGAAAAAAAAAAAACGAACAATAGGATGATTCCGGAGTGCATCTCCTCATCCCCACCCTCCAAAAGATTTTGACGAAACACAAACTGTAATAGGTTAATTTACTTTTCTTTCAAGCATGTTCAGAGCCCTTCTTCAGGCTATAAATAAAAGTAGGCATAGCCAACCAGTGATGTAGTCACAAGAACACAGAGTACAGTATAATTTTATATACAATTAATTACTGCTGAAACTGAGCCAGCCATGAGAAGCCTGAAATCCTGAGTCTCACAGCTTTTACAAGGGCAACAAAGGAAGCAGAAATACCAACTTTTTTTGAGTTCCATCTCTTTTTCTTCTCTCTCTCGCTACCACACAAAGTTTTATTTAATTTGTACAGTGCCCAAACTCATGAGCCTTAAATTAAGCCTGAGAAGAGAGCAGCTTTGGTGGACAGGCAGGGTTACCTTGGTTGGTGTGTATGATACTAATCCATACATCATTTTGTAAAGATAGCTATTCTTAAAGGACTCTGAAATAGGGCACAGGCTGTGTTTTGACTTGCTTGGCAGGGGTGAATTTCACCCACTACATGGTTATACTTTGAAAAATAACTGATATATGGGCATTGTGAGGCTACAAGTTTAGGGTGTCACAATGTTTTCTGCTCAGTTTACAAGTTTCAGCATCACCCATGATGGTTCTCCATGATAACTTCATAACACTTGTGCAATGCCACTGAAGACAGCAGGATTACACAGATGTAACGGAAGCAGAATATTGGCACAATTTGAAGTTAGTCATTTTGTTAACAATGTGGGAGTATGCGCTAGAATAGAATCCAGCTCTCTCCCATAGCTCCGTTGCTCTGCAGCGCTAGTAAGTAGCAAAAAGTTACTTTTGTCCCTAAATAAGCAGCTATGACTCTAAATATGACATGGATCAGAATCTTTAAGTAGGTGCTATTTTTTAAACAGACCAGTTACATGTCACTTTGTTTTCATGCCTTATTTACTAATTAGCAAAGTTTAAATAGAACCATTGTTTCTTCTCCCAGGCAGTCATAATGCTCAATTTGAAATTTCATTAATTTCTAGGCCACCAGGTTGTGATGCCTAAATCACCACAAATGTAGGCCGAGTAACTTGCCATAGGATCAAACAGAAGTAAATGATTATCGGGAAGGGAAATTCTCAAAGAGAAATAAAATAGCTGAAACAACAGTAATGAGTACATCATGACCGACAAGCCACTTTACCTGCATTTAGTATATTTAGTCTTTCCTCAGACTTGCTCTGTTGCGTGGAACTGTCTAACCCTGAGCAGTCAGGTTTACAAAAGCCATAAGATCGAATTTCCCCAACATGTGGGAAATCCCTGGCAGGCACAGATTTGGCATAACTAGCACAGCAGCCCCTGGAACAAAGAATGTACTAGGGGCTTTGCTGGGATGGTTCCTACAACCAACCCACTGTTACAGGCTGGCTGCAATAGCCCACAGTCTAACATGCCCTGTAGGCTGAACCAGACACTTGGCAGGACCTAGCATATGGGTTCATTGAGCCTTTGCACTTACCACAGTCCCTGCATTGACCTCCGCTCTAGTGCGGAGCGTAAAAATCAACCTATAGGCTTGAGATTAATATTTTTCTTTTTATGGATTCCAGCGGGAAAACAACCTTAATGTTAATTTTAGCAGCTTCCTTACTAAAGAATCCTACCCTCAAAAATGATGCAACTCAACAGCATAAAAAAGCATGTGGCTGCTGATTACTAGTTAAATAAGTGGAATGTGTTTAAGCATTAGATTTTTTAGCTCCCAGGATATTACTGTTCTATGGAATCAACACAATCCAAGCTTCATTTTGCTGGTTTCTCTTATTTTACATGTAGAGAAACATGATGGTATCTAAACTCAAAACACTGTGGTAGAGGTTAGAAAATTTGGACTCTCTAATGGCAATAGATTTGGATTTAGACAAATGTAGTAGTAGTAAGGATTGTTTTTGAGATTTTAGGAAACCAAGACAGCTAATACACTTTTTGCAACAAGGACAGTAATAAATTGGCTTCCCCCCCTCCCATCATATATTTAACACAACTTCTAATGTATGATAGATTTTATTCACCTCTACAAATTCACATATGCACTGAAGGTTAGAGCTTGATAGCAGGTACAAAACAACTGTTGTTCACGCTAGCTGGCTGTCTTCTATTCCCCTATGCATTAGGGAGTGATCCTATTGTACCTTTTAAGCATAAAAAAAGTATTTAACTGTAGAGAATGACTGTGTTTTGATAATGTTGCCATAGTCTATAACTGAATGTCCTAGTGCTAAATCCTATTTCCTCTAATTGAATTAAAGCTGTGATATCTGCTGCTGATGCCAATATGCTAGTTTTTCCTGGCCTCCTTTCCTATCAGATATAACTTCCAGGACATTTCTCCAATGCTGGCCTTCTAGTTAACACCCTTCCCCAGTCCATAAGTGATATGCTACCTTGACCAGGCTCTGTCTGTACAAAAAATTATCATATACACAAGCTGTTGCTCATAATGAACTTGAGGGAGCTGCGGCCAATGGGAGCTGTGGAGACAGCATTCAGGGCAGGGCGGAGGCAGTGCACAGAGACGTCTTTGCCATTCCTCCACCTAGGAGCAGCAGGGATATGTCACCAATTCCAGTGAGCTATGCGGAGCCAGGTAGGGAGCCTGCTGGCCCATGCCAACCGGAGTTTTAATGGATATCAAAAATACCGGTTTTGAGAGCTTTCTGGTTTGTAAAGTGCCAGACAACAGCGTTTACTGTACAACATTTATATTCCAATTGATTTATTTTAGAATTATATGGTAAAAATGAGAATAGTGTTCTGGGACACTCTTGTATTTTTAGGTCTCATTTTGTAAGCAAGTTGTTTTTAAGTGAGGTGAAACATGGGAGTATGCAAGACAAATCAGACTCCTGAAAGCGGTACAGTAGTTTGGAAAGGTTGAGAGCCACTGCTCTAAATTATTTGTTGCTGAGGAAGAGTATTATTATTATTATTGAGGAGCAAAAGTTTGAGTAGAAATACCCCAAAATGTTTGCCCGTGATAATCTCCCCAAATTTGGGATTCTTTCTCCAGGGCGACCTGCTCTAATCATTCCTATTTTAAATAAGTTAGACCTAGGAATGGGAGAGGAAGGATTAGTGTAGCCTGTAAATCTTTCTAAAATATTGCTGAGCACGTTGGTTTTATTTATTTGCAGAAGCTGATTTATCTTAACTCTTGCTAATATTGCTGCATGTTCTCTAATCAAGCTAAGTGAAATGTACTAGGACTGATTTCCCCGCTTCCTAACTTGATGATACTATCAATGTGTTCATTTTGCCTGTCCCTCATTCCCCATGAGTAAGCCCTAGGCACACACTAATCAACTGATTTTGTGATTCAGCTGTGCAATAATAGCCCAAAATATACCATTCCATTTTATCTAGCAAGTGGTGCACTCAGTATTTTTCCTTCTGATGCTCTTAGGCTATGACTTCACGGCACCTTAAACCTCGGTTTGAGCCTAAATTTGCTACCATCCACACAGAAAAATCTTTGAGCTGGGTATAGAAACCCTTTAGCCTACCTGGCCTAGCCTACCTGGATGGGGAACCTGCCCACTTTACACTGAAGATGCAGGCTAAATCACTCAAGTGCTGATAGTCCTCCAGTGTCTTCCCACAATTTACCCAGAAGTGCAGATGTTCTTCTACAACTGACAGGGAAAGAACTGGATGGTGATTCAGGATATCTCGGTTCTAGCCCTGGCTCCACCACTCACCTAATGGGTGACACTGGCCAAGTAACTTCAACTCCCTGTGCATCAGGTTCCTTCCAGGTCCTTGTCCAATCTGTTTCGCTTCCAGTCACTCCAGTCCCAACAACGCTCCCCCTCCCCACTGGCCAACCTAGTCCTCTCCCCCTAACCCCACTCCTGGTATGGCTCTTTCCCCCCTGCTGTGTGAATCAGGTAGATTCCTTCTCTAGGATGTCTAGACCCACTGGGGGAAGAAGGGGACATGCTTTCTGTTCTGGATCCCAGAGCTACAACTAAAGGAAAAGTCCTGTTCAGCCCTGAGCTAGAGTATGCCCAGTGTTGGTGGAATCTTTGAAGGATTCAGCTGCTAAAATCTAAGAAGTCTCTACTCAGCATGTGAGAACTGCAATTTTTCAAAGGCTGATAACTTGGCCAAATTTGGACAGATTTTCATGGGGGTGACAAAAGGTTCATCCCTGACACACAGGCCAAATTTCAAAGCATGGTGGCATAAGAGTCCCTCAAAGAAAATGTCACCATAATTTTTTAACATGGGCAAAACCATGTATTTTTCACAAGTTTTGTTATCAAAAACAGGTAGACTGTTTTGGGTGATTTTTTTTTTTTAAATACCAGCCCCCAAACAATTTTACTAAAGACAGAAAATCCATTTTTACTCCTGCTCTAAGTGTAGAGTTTTTGGGGTGCATAGCAGATGTTGTAACGCTAAACCTGTATTTTCCCCTGCTCCAAGAAAGCATTGATTGCAGCCATGTTTAAAGCTTGTATGTGAGCAAAATAAGCTTAGAAGCAAGCTGCATCTTTGTCAGAAGTCAGTGAAGTTCTTAACGCAGTGGGGCGGTGCTCACCACCTCCTGGCCTGAGAGTAGTCACATCACTGAAACCACTACTGCAACAGGTTTAATGGATTATGCATTCTGAGCATAGAGGAATCCTGTTGAACTCTGGGGAAACACACACATAGTTAATATGAAGAAAAATATTTTGTGCAGCTCTACTAGTAAGTGAAGAAATGGATTTTAGCAGGGTTTCAAAATGGGTTTGTGATTTGTAAGTTTGTGTATAATGAACTCATGTGTAATTCTTTTTTTTTTTTTTTTTTTTTTTTTTAAAGAGGCAACATCACATTCAAGCATAACACAATTGTAGGATAGCTTGCAGTATAAGACACAAATTTTCAACTACACTATAAAAGAAAATTTTCATGTGTCTACAAGATGGGGCCAGAAACTGGCTTGAATTTAAATGAAGTCAAGTTTTTGTATTTGTTTCAAAATAAATTAAAAACCAAGATTGTAGTGGTTCTAACAGCTTTAATAGGAAAGGCAATAGGAAACAGCCAGCAAGAAATAATAAAAAAAAACAGAGATGGAGAAGAGATATCACCCATTTCCCCCTCCTGCTAATGTAGAATTTTCCCCTACAGTTCATCTTCTAGTGTTTTGCCCAATCAATTTTAAAAATTCAAGATTCAATCACTTCTCTTAAGAAACTATTTCAAACCCCCGTACACATCCCAACAGCAGGAAGTTTTCCCTAATGTTAAATTTAACAGAAGGAAAATATAAACTGGACTCCAGAACTCCTAGTTTTATCCACTTATATTATGCCAAATAATCCATCTCCCACCTAAGGCTGATGTAAGTCAATTATCTGTAGATACTCATTGCTTAGCCAAACTATACCTATTTAGCTCTTTAATCTTTCTACAAAAATCACTCTCTTTTCCTCCTCAATTGCTTTTGTTCCTCTCCTCTGAATGCCCTGCAATTTGGGAGTCACTCTCTGTACATCTAACACAAAAAATACATAATACATAGACAATCTATTCTGAGGTTCTGGTGGTCTTGGTTTATTTCCCCCACAATTATGCTTATAGGCAATTTCAGCATGTGTAGTTATGGCCTTCAGACTACAATGAGCTCAACCTGGATGGATCCCGTGCCTCTACAGAGGTCATTTTAAGATAAGGAGCTACAGCTTTTTGACATGTATCCACTTGTTTTGCAGTTGCAACCAGACAGAAATGCTGTCACTCCTATGTCTGTATTGATTATGCAGAGAAAAATAAGAAGGATTAAAAATTTGGCCCTACGTGCAACATACAGTAAGGAAAGTACTACAAATAATACCTGTTATTTTCACACAGACTTGAAACCCTCATGTTTGTGATACACTGTGCTTTAAATATAAAATAACGAAAACTGTGTAAAGCAACAACTTTGACTGTGCTAAAGTTTTTCATAGTGGTCACAAAAATCTCTGAATCATTTATCCATTTCCACTTCATTCCTTGTTTTACACCATCAACAAGCATAAGCAAACCAGGGACAGAGCTAACAGGCTAGTTCAAATTACAAATATACAGGCTTCAATAACTCACCTAATTAGGCATTTCAGCAGTTTACTCAAATCCAGTAATTAGTGGAAAAAATGATCTCTGTTTCACTGCAGATTAACGTTCTGTTAGGTATGTAAAAAGATAGTGCTACAGCAAGAGTGGGTATTGGGATCCTCAAACCTTACAATCTTTACTTTCTAAATATCCTATGAAGGTATTTCATAATCCTAGACATTGTGTTTTCTTAATGAATTTAGTGCCGGGGGAAGGTAATGAACTGCCAGCAGACTAAAGTCCTCTGTCTACAGGAAAAACAAGGCATTAGCAGTGGCAGGGCCAAGTTTCCCTATACTGCCCCATCACTTTACTTGACTCCTGACATGCAGCAAGTGAGAAAATGGGGCAGCAATCCAGCCAATTCAGACACTGGCCTCAGAAACAACCATTTGGCTGCTTATGCCCAGATAAATTTGTTAGTCTCTAAGGTGCCACAAGGACTCCTCATTTTTTTTTTTTTTTTTGCTGATACAGACTAACACGGCTACCACTGAAACCTGTTTTCTGATGTGCACTCCTGGGACCCTGTTCAGCAAAGGACTTAAGGTGGTGCTGAACTGAGGTTCTGTCTCACTCCCGTTCCTATACATTTTATACTGTAATAGCCATCAGATGTTAACTGATTACGGAGCTGGGCAAGATTTAAACTGATGGAATCGTGGTACCAGATGCTGCCCTGCCCAAAAAATCCAAATCAATCAAGGCCCAGATTCTCCTAGGTGTCTGAGCTCTTATGGTCATACGGGGATGGGGAAAAGGGAGCGTGTGTTTATTTTTATTTATTTCCCAGTCTGCATCAGCCCCAGCCTCACTGTAAGTTAGAGCACTGTAGGGGCAAGGGAGGCTCTGATAAGGGGCATAGGGGGCTCTGGTTTGTGGGGTGTTGGGGCGTGGGAAGCTCTGTATGGGGGGATAAGGGGCTCTGGTTTGTTGGGGCATCGGGAGCTCTGTAGAGGGGGATAGGGGGCTCTGGTTTGTGGGGTGTTGGGGCGTGGGGAGCTCTGTATGCGGGGGTAGGGGGTCTGGTTTGTTGGGGCATGGGGAGCTCTGTATGCGGGGGTAGGGGCTCTGGTTTGTGGGGTGTTGGGGCGTGGGGAGCTCTATGCAGGGGTAGGGGGTCTGGTTTGTTGGGGCATGGGGAGCTCTGTAGGGGGGGATAGGGGGCTCTGGTTTGTGGGGTGTTGGGGCGTGGGGAGCTCTGTATGCGGGGGTAGGGGGTCTGGTTTGTTGGGGGTGTTGGGGCATGGGGAGCTCTGTAGGGGGGGATAGGGGGTCTGGTTTGTTGGGGGTGTTGGGGCGTGGGGAGCTCTGTAGGGGGGGATAGGGGGTCTGGTTTGTTGGGGGTGTTGGGGCGGGTGTTGGGGCATGGGGAGCTCTGTAGGGGGGGATAGGGGGTCTGGTTTGTTGGGGGTTTTGGGGCGTGGGGGTGTTGGGGCATGGGGAGCTCTGTAGGGGGGGATAGGGGGTCTGGTTTCTTGGAGGTGTCAGGGCAGGGCACTTGGCTGGAAGTGGGGCTTTACCTGGGCATCAGTCCACTCCTGCTTCAGGGGTCCTCACTTGTGCCTCAGCAGCTCTGGAATTTGGCCCCTCCCAAGAAGGCGGAGCCTGTGATGCTGCTCAGGCAACTCCTGCTGGGAGGAGGCTCATATTGCCAGGAGCTGGCTCTGCTGCTGGGGAGGTGGCAGGTGGCTTTCCATACCCCCGGACCAAGATCCCAACTGCCACCCTTTGCCTGCATCTGGTGAATCTGTTTGCAAAGCCCAGACCCAGCCCTGAGAGGGGCAGGAAAATCCTGCTCTCATGTTGTTTAGAAGCAGCACGCGGCCAGCAGGGTGGCAGGAAACTTGGGCTTGGCAATACCTGTCCCTCAGCAACTTTCCTGCAGAGACAGGTTGGAATTCCCCATGTGGCCTAGCCTCCCAGCATTCCCCGGCCAGAGGGAAACCTCTGCAGGGTAGGAAGCACATAGGTTGTGCAGCCGTGCAGCACTGGCCCCGCACACCTGCCTCTAGCCTGGAGATGAGAGCAGCTGTGGAACTTCACTAGCTGGCTTCTGTCTCTCGAGATGTGCGGCTTAGTGCAAGCTGACGGCTAAGCCCAGCAGAAATGCAGCTGCCTGTGACCAGCTGATAGTACAGCATCCCTCTGCACAGCCCAGCCAGCGCACCCTGCTACATAAAACTACGATGCTCACAGCACTGGTGAGCATCAATTCACCTTGATGACTAAAGGAGGCTAGAAGGAAGCATTTTGCATCTCTAGCATTTTCTAGCATGCTGTTGGCACCATCTGAAAAACTGCTTTTGGTACTCTACTTTCAGCAACCATACTGAGCACCAGGGATGCACATACCAGTTTGGGAACTATTGCTTTATCTTATGCCACTGGCATATCATCCTTAAGGGACCAGTTGCTAACAGCGGATTGGCGTAGTTTAGCCACCTTCACTCCCCATCTCTCATCTATGTGTTGGAGGGGACAGGCAGCAGCTGGCCCAGGAGCCAGCTCTACACCAATAGAAAGGTCACCTTCGCCAGCTACAACCAGAATCTGGTTCATTAGTGGCACATGAACAGTAACCTGAATCTTTCCCCAATTATTGAATAGGCTTAACACATACCGTCAGCTAGCTAAGAATTTATTGCTGGGGCTGCTAGAGCATCAGAGTGGCAACTGAGAGTGTGGTTAAGTAAATGCGTTCATCTGCCTCTGGCTCCACTGCAGAGGGTGAGAAATCTGATTTAAAAGGAGATGGGGAGCTATTACAAGGTAGGGAGCTAAACAAGAGTTTCCAGTTAATTAAGTTTCAGAAATCAGAAGCTCAAAAGTCATTTATCAATAAAGACATTTTACAGGAGCAGAATTCAGATGAGTCATCTATGTGACTATTATTCAGAGAAGTTTCCTTGGTTGAACTGATCTAAAATTAAATCAACTTTAAATCACATGCAACTGTTTCATGCTCTGTTTGTATTTAAAAAAAAACAAACAAGTATCTTGAACTGCCAATTACAAAATGGAGCCTGCCTCTACTTGTAATCACTTAACTCAAGATCCTAAAAGGAGGTAGTATATGTTCCTTGCACTAAGAGTATGTTTGACAGATTGTAACCATTTATAAAAATATTTACATTCTGGAAGTTTCTCAGTTTTAATCCAGCACAACAAGGTAGGTGAGGCAATATCTTTTATTGGCTCAACTTCTGTTGGTGAAAGAGACAAGCTTTTGAGTTACACAGAGCTCTTCCTCAGGTAGTTATGTTTAATCAAGAAAAATGTATAGTTCATAGATGTGTACAGTTAAACACAGACCTCTTCTCAGCATTCAATGTTGAGGTTTTTCAAGTAATTTGCTTAAACAGGAAGTCACTTTCCAACAAACAGAATTTGTCATTTTAGTTCTTTGATTGCACCATGGCTAATATAACTGATTCCTAAGTTTTGAACTTTGTCTGACTAGTAGATGGCAATTAAAACAAAATCATGGACACTGCTGATCCCCAGTCTGGGAGTAGAACTACTAATTCATCCTCGGCAGAAGATTTATTTTAATTATAGAAGGATTACTCTATTCAGGAGAATAATACTGTGTAAAATAATATGTGAATGGCTCTCCAAGTGGCAGCTTCACAAACATATCATCATGGAAAATTGCAATGCAATGACTATGCATTTTGTAATGGACATTATGCAAGATACTTTGGACCTCAGTGAGTTCTCAATTCCTTATGACCATGACTCTCACCTAACTTAACAAAATTGGATACAAAATCTAATAAATTTAGAGATATTCTGGATGGAGACGGACACCCAGGGTGTATTAAAAACCACAAATAGCCTAGAGGGGTTATGAAGATAATTTACCTTTATACTAGATTTAAATTACTTAGATGGGACAAATTATGACACTCTTGACATATTTTAAATGGAAGTTCAGCCATCAGTGCCTGAAGTTTTAGCTATGAGAAACTCTTCAGAGACTTGGCTCACAGGGAGACTTGTCAGGACTTTACTCAGATTCAAGGTCTGTGGTGATTCCCAAACTAGAGAAAATGCAAGTCATTTAAGAAAACTTGTTATGCTCGGACACTCCAAGTCCACCTTTGTACTCACCTTCCTGAGCTCTGCTCAGCACTCTTTGGTTGCAGCGAAGGATTTGGGAGTCTATGTCCAAATCCTAAAAGTATTTCACACACTAAGATGCCAAATGGAGTGACCTCAGGTCTAGATGGATGACCTGGCAATGCTTTGAAGTAATAGATCTGGAACTGTTGGCAACAGGTTTTGATGTTCAGTGACAGGGCTAGTAGAATGTCAAAACTGACAAGATTAAGTTAGAACTTTAAGAATAACTTGGGCTCTGTCTTCCTGATTTCATGGTGGGAGAAATGGAAGAGTAAGACCCAAACTAATCCTGAGAAAGTAAAAAAGATCATGGAAAGATCACCAACACCATTACACTTGAAACAAAATATCTCAGAAGATCTGGATTTGCAAAAGTCAAACAGGCGTGACCCTACTGTTTTTGTTGTTATTTTTTTTGAACTGAGAAAGCAAGAGCCACTCTTCAGTACTCTTGGGGTACAATTTGTGTAACTACCAAATTGCAGAGCTGGCAAATTCCTGTTAAAGCAGAGGCCCCAGAGACGGATCCATGAAAAGGGATAGAGAGGAGGAGAGAAAGTGGAGGAGTAGGAAAAAGAGTTGGGAGATGGCATGGAAATGCATCATTTAACTTTCCTGGAAGATTTCTAAAACAGAGCAAAGTGAATTAATTACACTTCACGTGGCATGGGAAAAATGATTGTCCCCAATACAACAAGAGAAGGCATCTCTCCTTATCAGCTCTGAAGACTGGCTGTGGACTCTTTGGGTAGTTGTCATATTTGCTGCCTTTCTCCTGAGGTTGCAAATTGAGAAACTAAAACTTTTCAATAAGATATTTAGCATGCAGATGTAGTGCACATGCACAGAAACTTCACTAATACTAGACTGGAAAGATTAATTTGGAACAATTATGTTATTTAAAAAATTAGGTTGAAAAGCACCATACACATGCATATAGTTTGCTTCTAAAATGGTACTTTCTGCCCCCAAAGGGTTTTATAGTTTATGTTTTTTAATACTATGTACTTTACAGGCTCTCATATATACGTTGGCTCAGATTAGAACGTCAGTCTGAGCTGTAACCTTAATAAAAATTGTAATCCCAGATTAGTATCTTTTCGGTCCTTGGTGCCCCTCAAACTTAAAGTCTGTTCCCTTTTCTATTTAATTCCAGTAATTCAGAATACTTTAGACAGCTACCATCTGCATCGTTTCTGAACAGATTAATGTTCATTGCACATCTTTTTATTCACTAAAATGTATAGGGTCTTTGATTCCATTCATTGTTTTCTTAATCCTGAAACTTGACTGAGTTTAATGTCATTCAATCTCAAGATTTAGTCAGATTGTTTAGTCTGACTTTATACAAAAATGCTTTGAATCAGTCCTCATTGGTGTTTTATGTTTTCTTCCTGCTCTGAATATTTTCACTTAGGATTATAATTTGTGCATACAATCCTCATATTAACACAAACATTAAATTATTCCAGACTTTCCAGCTCTTGGCCAGAGGCAAGATCTATCTTGATGTCACATCCAAAAAGGCCACTGCCATAAGGAGAATTAGGGTTGCATAGCAACAAAAATGTGACAATGAACAGCCAATTTAAAGCCATCACATGGGAGTGTTGCTAGGCAGTATCTTTCCCTCCTTATGGTGGTAATCAATGTAATGCAGTGCAGGTGACCATATGGCAATGAGCAGGAGTAGAGCTTTGCAGTGCTCCAGCAAATTCCCAGCATCATAAGTAGAATGCTATGCTTGTTGCTGCAGAGTTCCCCAAGTTAGTTTTAAATTAATGCAATGTTCTATGGTTAGATAAAAACACTTTACTGAAAATAAAGAAAAAACACATTTATCATCACTCATGTCTTGGACCCTCTGCAAGATTAATGCATAAAAGAGTTGTCAATATTATCTCCGAATGCCTACAAAATCATGCATAGTAATTCTTTGGCTACAACAATAGCAAATCAAATTTTAGCACAGGACACCAAAGCTTATTGTTTTGAGATATTAGTCACACACTGTTCATATTCTCTTTGAGCATGCAGTAGAAAAAAATGAGGCAATGTACATGAAGATACTTGCTATGCATCTGAGGGAGAAAGATACTTTATTTTTACAGTGAAAATTAACCAAATCAGGATCATCCCTGCACCAAAATATTCACCACTAATGACCCAACTGTACTTCTCCAAAGGATTGTTCACTATGCATAAAACTGGTCTCTCTCCATTCATCATTCTTTTACACACACACACACACACACACACCCACCCCTCATGTACATACAACATACATAGAATTACTTATTCCCAATTTTGTTTTTATTATTCTTTTCATGGAATGCTAGTTTAATATTACAATATGGCAGTTTGTAACTACTGAAATATGACAAATTCATTTTCAAATGCAGCAGAACAGTCTTACTTTATAGGATGAGGGGGAAATTGTGGAGAGGGAGGGGGTTTTAACAAAAGCAATCTGTTATTTTACATAGTTGAGGTCTCTAATGGTTTTTAGTCTCTGATGCTTAAGTGCACAACAAACTACAAACTGTAGATTTTGATATCTATACATATATCCAATATATGTATTCATTCAGACACCTTTGTAAATTTATCTATAATTTAATATATTTATAAAATTGTGTACATACTAGTACACACATGCACATCTATAAACATACATACCACCTTTATTATTGACTCCCTTTTATAAAAAGCTGCTTAATATACAGCTACTGTATACTCACTCCCAGCTATTAAAAGCCCTTTAGAACAGGGGTGGGCAAACTTTTTGGCTCAAGGGCCACATCTGGGTATGGAAACTGTATGGCAGGCCATGAATGCTCATGAAATTGGGGGATGGTGTGGGAGGGCTGAGGGCTCCAGCTGGGGGTGTGGGCTCTGGGGTGGGACCAGAAATGGGGAGTTCAGGGTGTGTGAGAGCGCTCCGGGCTGGGGGGCTCAGGCTGGGGGTGCAAGCTCTGGGTGGGGCTGGGGATGATGGATTGGGGGAGCAGGAGAGTGCTCTGGGCTGGGATGGAGGGGTTCGGAGGTTGGAAGGAGGTCAGGGGCACGGGCTCCGGGTGGCGCTTACTTCAAGCAGCTTCTGGAAGCAGCGGCATGGCCCCCTCCAGCTCCTATGCGGTGCCTCTGTGCGCTGCCCATTCTGCAGGCAGCGCTCCTGCACTCCCATTGGCCACAGTTCCTGGACACTGGGAGCTGTGGGGGTGGTGCTTGGGATGGGGGCAGCATGTGGAACCCCCTGGCTGCCCCTACATGTAGGAGCCAGAGGGAGGACATGCCACTGCTTTGGGAGCCGTGTGAAGGCACAGCATGCGTGGAGCGGGGCAAGCACTGGACCCTGCTCCCCAGCAAGAGCTCGAGGTTAGATTAAAACATCTGAAGGGCCAGATGCAGCCCCCGGGCCGTAGTTTGCCCACCCCTGCTTTAGAATCTTTGTTACATGATTAACTCAAATACTCCATTCCCTCAGATTGAGTGGAGGTATTTCTATGATGATATGTATGTATATCTATATCCCTAAAGAAAATATTTCCCCATCTTCTGTTTAAGAGGTTTTAATTCATGCACTAGTACAGTAAACAGTCTCTTCAGCATGGATTTTAGAATTCTAAACAGTGCAAAATCTACTTCTGGAAAAGTTCTGTTTGTATATTTGTTTTTAGTTACAAAAAAATATATAGGATTGAAACCTATTGAATACATAGGTCTCTGAATGGGGCTATATTCTAGCCTGATAGATAAATTAAAAAAAGCACACCCTCTTAATGGGATGCATAGATGGCCTTAAACAGACCATGTACCTGTATTTAGTATAACACATTAGATTAAAAAGTTGAAATCAACTGCTCTCAAAGTGATGTCAAAAGATTGAAGAGCATTATATATTTATATTCAATATACAGAGGTGGGCACACATAAACCTAGTTCCATTTAGTTTCCCAACACTCTTTCTAGCTTCTAAGGTTTGCCATTGGTGATGTACATCTTGAAATGATCTGAATGAAAGATCATTATAACTTGTTAAGTTGAATTTTTTTTTTACTTTAATAAATCATAAAAGCAAGTTATGTTTAAAATAAAAAATGTAAACTAACAAACCTGAAGTACTCACTGAAACATATTTGTACAAAACTACAGATACAGCAAGAAACAATGGTGGACTTATTTCAAAAGGAAGTAACACTTGTTAGCATATGTAAAACTTGCTGTGTTTTATTCCTCTACCAAATAAGAATTTGCATCTGTTTAGCAAGTAAAATTCAAACCACCTCACGATATGTTTACATTTAAATTTTTATACAGTGCAAATATTTAAGACAGAATAATTCCCCCAGTGAAACGTATGACACTATTCAGTGTCAGTCTTTTGCTGATTCTTCTTTCAAGAAGTCTATTTACATATTGAGCTATAGGTTCACTATATATGCTTTGAAATTTGCTGAATATCAGCAGAAAAATATGTGAACTAGCAGCAATTGAATCAAGAATATAAGATGGTTACTTGAGTGAATGCATAAAGCTTTCTAGACTGTATTCAGAATCATACTGTTCTGGATCCCAAAGTTCTCCCAGATTTTCAAGAACTGATTTCATAGAGGCTTTCCCAGAAGAAGTATCTGCTTTTTCACTTTTCCCATCCTTAAAAGAAAAAAAAAATGGATACATTTAAACTGTAAGTTAAAAAAACAAAAGTGTTCTATAATATTTATTAATCACAAGCATCTTATTTATTCCTAGTTTCCCTTTACACACATCAACACAGGAACATCTCTGAAGGATTGATATTGGTGCTTTTTGGAGCATTGGGGAGTCCATTCCAAGAGGATGAGGGTAACTGCTACTTGGGGAACATCTTGGTGTTCATTATTCTATTTCAAATGCTTGTCTGACCAGTAATCTTAGGATTCACATCACATCATTTTTTATGTTTGCAGCTCTAAATGCTTATTTTTAGTAGATAATTTTGCAAATGATTCTTTACCTTGTCAAGAGTGAATAGGTCAAGAAGCTGATCTGTTCCCATGCTTTGTAGGCTAGCATTCTCTTGACTAATCACTGTATTTGCAATATTCATTTTGAACTTCTGCAGACCCATAATTTTCTCTTCCAAAGTTCCTCTTGTTATCAAGCGATACACATTGACAACACGTTTCTGAAAGGAAAAATTCTCATTATACAATTATTAAAACGTGTCTAGACATGGTTTTAAAATGTTAATTACAAACCAGGGCATGGGACAGAGGATTTGGGTACGAGACAGCTTTTAGTGAGTGGAGCCACACAGGTAAAGGCAAAAAGCAGTCCCAAAAACAAAGTGCCAACCTGCTCAGATAGTGCTTATAGTGACTGGAGTTAGATTTCTTAGACTCTTGCTCTCTCCAGCTCACAAGACATGGACCAGGCACATAATGTCCTTGAGGGAAAAGGGAGAGAGTCTTGTTTTCAGCAGTAACATTTCTACTCGTTCAGGGCATGATCCTGAACACACAACTCCCATTGAAGTCAATAGGTATTGTGGATGCTTGATACCTATCAGTATAAGGCCTTTAGGCCTAACTTCAGCAAAACACTTAAGGACATGCTTAAATGCTTTTCTAAATTAGCGTCTTTACAAGCAGTACTTCTAGAGATAGATAGTCAGTCAGTTTCAGGCCTTTGTTGATAGTGGATGCACCAAGGGATGGTAAGTCAAGATGAGAACAGTACATCATGGAAAAGTATATGATACTAAACTCCCATCAAAAAGGCAGACCAGGGGGAAAATAATGAAAAATAAGTGCTTTACAAGCATGAATTAAACCTCAAGCTCTGTTGCTGCTCTGGTGAAGCTTTTTGTGGCTACATCTTGCTGAGGGCCTGAAGTCCTCTCTTGATTTGAGGAGTTCAGTAACTTAGCCAGAGATTATGGGTCTGCCAGAGGTTACAGGAGTGGGTGAGCAAGGGGCTGCACTGTGGCTTGCACAGTGCAGGAGGTCAGACTAGATGGTTATGATGGTCCCTTCTGGCCTTGAAGTCTTCAGAGGACAGCAGGTCCACCTTGTAGTGCTTGATAAAGATGGTAGCATTTGACCAGGTGACTGCATTATAAATTTCTGCTGTGGGTGCATTAGCTTTTTCAGCCCATGAGGTCACCAGCGATCATTTAGAGTGTGCTCAGATCCCTTCTGGAACCAGAATCTCCAGTGCTTTGTATGCTTCCACAATGCATCATCTAATCCACTGAGCAACAGAGGAGATGGACGCTCCGAATCCTTGGCTGAAAGGCTACAAACAGGGCACCTGCTCTCCTTGTGGACTCTGTCCTTGGAGGTAAATTTTCAGAGACATCTAAAGCAGGGGTTCCCAAATTTGGTCTGCGGCTTCTTCAGAGTAAGTTCCTGGTGGGCCGTGAGACGATTTGATGACCCAAGCATCCGGAGGTACGGCTGCTCGCAGCTTCCAGTGTTCCGTGGTTTGCCATACCCGGCCAATGGGAGCTGCAGGAAGTGTCACCGGCTGGGCTACCGCTTTCCGCAGCTCCCATTGACCAGGAACGGCGACCTACGCCTACTGGAAGCTGTGAGCGGCCGTACCTGCGGATGCTCAGGTAAACAAAGCATCTCGTGGCCCGCCAGGAACTTACTCTGAAGAAGCTGCGAACCAAGTTTGGGAACCCCTGATCTAAAGTGTGCCCTCTTGCCTCAGAAGGCTATGGCCTTGGACAGAATGAAGGTTAAACCACCTCTTGCGAATCATGGAAAGAGTTCACCTTTGGGATCAATGATTCTGGAGTTTTGAGCACCACCCTGTCCTGATGAAATATGCAGTAAAAGTTCCTGCATTGAGACCACCACCAACTCAGTCATCATGTCCACCAGGCAAGTGTCAATCAGAAACCAACTTTTGATGGACAAATAAAAACAAACACCAATGCTTTGAATGGATGTTTGTCAGGGCTCTCAGTACAAGTGGCGTGCCACTTGGGAAAGAGAGGTCTAATATCTGGCTTGACTAACTGCACTGCCATAAGGAATCTGGCTACCCGGAGGTTCTCTGTCAGAGAACCCACGGATCCTGCAAATATCATGCTACTAAAAGGCAGACACCTGATGTGTCATGGTGTTGAGGTAGAGACCGTTGTCGAAGCCCTTCTTGAAGAAAATCCAAGATAGCTGGAATTCCTGGATTTCTAGGATTGGCTTCATGTTCCCAGCACCAGCCACAAAACATAGTCCAAATACAAGAGTATGCTTTCAAGGACGATGTTCTTTCAAAAGAAAGAAGTGTTCCGATGACTTTCAAGGGCAGATTCAATTATACCAGTGCTTCCTTTTCAAGATAGAACCATTTCAGGTCTGGATAAAGCAAAGGACCTTGTGAGAAAAACTGATGTCCTATCTCTTTGGGAGCTGGTACCAGTGGTCTCAATTTCCATCATCAGGTCCAAAAACCAGGATCTTGTTGGTCAATGCAGGGTTATTACTGTCACCTGTTCTCGTTTTATTTTCTGAAGCACCTTCCCGTAATAATGAGAAGGGTGGAAACACATACAGGAGGCCCTGCAGCCATCTGTACGATAGGGCCTCTCTCCCAATGGATCTGGGGTCCACTTATCTGGTGAAGTACTTTGGTCTCTTCACATTCATGTGGTTCATGAATAGGTCAGTTAATGGCAGGCTGGGGGGCATGGCTCAGCATTCACGTCACGCTCCTTGTCAGTACCAAGCCCAAGCTGGGGAAATTAATGATCCAACCAGCAGACCAAATTCAGTGTGGAATCCTGGAAGTGTGCCACCTGAGGCACATTGCACATACATGAAGAAAAATGGCAGGCTGAACAATTGGATGATTAACTTGAAGACTTCCTGATTCATGCACCACCAGGAGTTATTCACTTTGTGCTTGCTGAGCCAGTCTGCCTTCTGGTTCAAGTCTCCCTTTATGTGAGCTGCCTTAAGAGAGGAGAGGAGAGAATGCTCCACACACTGCACAATTTCTGTTGCTTTGACATGTAGTGCTGGGCTTCTTGTTCCCCCTTGGTTGTTCACATATACAACCATGGTCATGTTGTCTGACTGAATCAGGATGTGGTTCCTCTCTAGGCTGGACAGGAATCTTCATAGCACAAGTTTGACCATTCTTAGTTCTAGGAGGTTTCTACTGTGGATCCTTTCCTCCAGGCTCCATATGCCTTGAGTTATTTGGGACCCAAGTGCGGTCCCCAGCTCTTCAGGTTGGTGGCAGCTGAGAAGATCGGGAAGCTGGAAGTGCACGGGCATGCCTTGCAAACATTTAAGGACTTAATCACCTGTTCCAAAACCTTCACTTGATCTTCCATGTATTCTGAGGAGTAGTCCCATACCTTTAAGACAAAGCCTTAAAAGGGATCTGATGTGTGATGAAGTGATCTCTATGCATGATACTAGGACATCTAGCAGTTGAAGGCTCAATGCAAAAGTGGGCCTCTTGCAGTTCCAAAACAATGTGAGGATGT
Source organism: Mauremys mutica (assembly GCF_020497125.1). Taxonomy (NCBI): domain Eukaryota; kingdom Metazoa; phylum Chordata; order Testudines; family Geoemydidae; genus Mauremys; species Mauremys mutica. Next base: position 99,110,337 of record NC_059078.1, read on the forward strand.
CTTGAATCTTCTGGAACATCTCTAGAGATGGATATTATCCTTGCTATTGATGATAATAAACCAATGTTCCTGCAGGAAATTCAAGGTCAGGGACATAGTTCTGCATGTTGTTGGTGGGGATGGAGCTATGATTAAAATGTCATCTCCAGGAAGGGATACAGGTGGATCCCTTGTGACCTGAGTCTGGCTAGGATTACCACCATCTTTGTAAAGACTCAGGGGGGCTGAGGACCAGCTGAATAGAGCGTCATATTGAGCATGCCTTCTGTCATAAGTAAACCTTAGGAACCTGTGATGGCACAGTCTGATTGGGTTGTCAAGATATGCATTTTCAGATCCATTAAGTCAGGGATGACATTGTAGTGGTTAATATCTCCTTCTAGAACTTCATTTTCTTCATCCACTTGTTGAGCCTTTTGAAATCTGGAATGGCTTGGTTTCCTCCTGTATGCTTCTCAATGATAAAGAAGATTGAGTAGAACCCCAAGCATCTTTCTTCTGAGGGACCACTATTACTCCCATATCCAGGAGGTCAGAATCACAAGAGTAGGACTGAAAGGGATCTCAATAGTCCTCTGCACTCAAGGCAGGATTAGAGTAATAACTAGACCATTCCTGACAGATGTTTGTCTAACCTGTTCTTAAAAATCTCTAATGACTTAGATTCCACAACTTCCCTAAGCAATTTGTTCCAATCCTTAACTACACACAGTTAGGAAGTTTTTCCTAATGTCCAACCTAAACCACCTTTGCTGTAATTTAAGCCCATTGCTTCTTGTACTACCATCAGAGCTTAAGGAAACCAATTTTTTAAAGAGTCTGAGATTTTAAGAGTCCCCACCTGCTGGATCCCATTCCGCCAGGGAGTGGGGGAAAGGAAACACTTCCAGACCCCTCTGGGCCAAATTGGGAAGGAGGAGGGTGCTTATGAGCCCTGCTTTAATTATGGTGCTCAGGACCCATTTTAGGACTTTGGGGGAGCATTTGTAACCCCACAGTTCTGTTCCCTCTATTCTCCAGGGGCCCCCTTGAGTCAGCTGACTGCGGTCCTCCTCATCCTTTCATGCTCTGCCCGTAGACTCCTAGTCCTCTCCCCCCTCCCGCCCCTGCATATTGGAGTGTCAGCTGCTCCAGTGGGTAGAATCATAGACTTTAAGGTCAGAAGGGACCATTATGATCGTCTAGTCTGACCTCCTGCACAACGCAGGCCACAGAATGTCACCCACCCACTCCTGTATCAACCCCCTAACCTATGTCTGAGCTACTGAAGTCCTCAAATCGTGGTTTAAAGACTTCAAGGTGCAGAGAATCCTCCAGCAAGTGACCCATGCCCCACACTGCAGAGGAAGGCGAAAACCCCCAAGGCCTCTGCCAATCTGCCCTGGAGGAAAATTCCTTCCCGACCCCAAATATGGCAATCAGCTAAACCCTGAGCATGTGGGCAAGACTCATCAGCCAGACACCCAGTAAAGAATTCTCTGTAGTAACTCAGATCCCACCTCATCTAATATCACATCACAGGCCATTGGGCATATTTACTGCTAATAATCAAAGATCAATTAATTGCCAAAATTAGACTATCCCATCATCCCATCCCCTCCATAAATTTATCAAGCTTAGGCTTGAAGCCAGATACGTCTTTTGCCCTCACTGCTCCCCTTGGAAGGCTGTTCCACAACTTCACTCCTCTGATGGTTAGAAACCATCTAATTTCAAGTCTAAACTTCCTAATGGCCAGTTTATATCCATTTGTTCTTGTGTCCACATTGGTACTGAGCTTAAATAATTCCTCTCCCTCCCTGGTATTTATTCCTCTGATATATTTATAGAGAGCATTCATCTCTCCCCCTCAGCCTTCTTTTGGTTAGGCTAAACAAGCCAAGCTCTGAGAGTCTCCTTTCATAAGACAGGTTTTCCATTCCTCGGATCACCCTAGTAGCCCTTCTCTGTACCTGTTCCTTCTTAAACATGGGAGACCAGAACTGCACACAGCATTCCAGATGAGGTCTCACTAGTGCCTTGTATAACGGTACTAACACCTCCTGATCTCTACTAGAAATACCTCGCCTGATGCATCCCAAGACCGCATTAGCTTTTTTCACGGCCATATCACATTGACGGCTCAGTCATCCTGTGATCAACCAATACTCCGAGGTGCTTCTCCTCCTGTTACTTCCAACTGATGCGTTCCCAGATTATAACAAAATTTCTTGTTATTAATCCCTAAATGCATGACCTGCACTTTTCACTATTGAATTTCATCCTATTCCTATTACTCCAGTTTACAAGGTCATCCAGATTTTCCTGCACGATAGCTGTCTTTCGCTGTATTGGCAATACCTCCCAGCTTTGTGTCATCCGCAAACTTTATTAGCACATTCCCACTTTTTGTGCCAAGGTCAGTAATAAAAAGATTAAATTAGATTGGTCCCAAAGCAGATCCCTGGGGAACTCCACTAGTAAACTCCCTCCACCCTGACAGTTCACCCTTTCAGTAAGATCTGCTGTAGTCTCTGCTTTAACCAGTTCCTTATCCACCTTTCAATTTTCATATTGATCCCCATCTTTTCCAATTTAGCTAATAATTCCCCATGTGGGGGAATGCCTTACTGAAATAGAGGTAAATTAGATCCACTGTTTCCTTTGTCTAAAAAAATCTGTTACCTTCTCAAAGAAGGATATCAGGTTGGTTTGGCACAATCTACTTTTTGTAAAACCATGTGGTAATTGGGACAAAATACAATTGACCTCAATGTCCTTAACTACTTTTTCCTTCAAAATTCTTTCCAAGACCTTGCATACTACAGATGTCAAACTAACAGGCCTGTAGTTACCCGGATCACTATTTTTTCCTTTCTTAAAGATAGGAACAATGTTAGCAATTCTCCTGTCATACAGTACAATCCCGAGTTTACAGATTCATTAAAAATTCTTGATAATGGGCTTGCAATTTCATGTGCCAGTTCCTTTAATATTCTTGGATGAAGATTATCTGGGCCCCCCGATTTAGTCCCATTAAGCTGTGCGAGTTTGGCTTCTACCTCGGACGTGGTAATATCTACCTCCATATCCTCATTCCCATTTGTCATCCTGTCATTATCCCTAAGCTCCTCATTAAAGACTGAGGCAAAGTATGTGTTTAGATATTGAGCCATGCCTAGATTATCCTTAACCTCCACTCCATCCTCAGTGTTTAGCAGTCCCACTTCTTTCTTTGTTTTCTTCTTATTTATATGGCTACAGAACCTTTTGCTACTGGTTTTAATTCCCTTTGCAAGGTCCAACTCTACATGGCTTTTGTCCTTTCTCATTTTATCCCTACATGTTCTGACCTCAATAAGGTAGCTTTCCTTGCTGATCACTCCCATCTTCCACTCCTTGTAGGCTTTCTGCTTTTTCTTAATCACCTCTCTGAGATGCTTGCTCATCCAGCTTGGTCTACAACTCCTGCCTATTAATTTCCCCCCCCTTTCTTGGGATGCAGGCTTCTGCTAGTTTCTGCAACTTTGACTTGAAGTAATTCCAGGCCTCCTCTGCCTTTAGATCAACAAGTTCTTCAGTCCAATCCAGTTCCCTAACTATTTTCCTTAATTTTTTTAAGTTAGCCCTTTTGAAATAAAAAACCCTAGTCACAGATCTATTTTTGTTTATCCTTCCATTTAGTTTAAAGTGAATTAGCTCATGATCGCTTGAACAAGGTTGTCCCCTACAACCATTTCTTCTATGAGGTCCTCACTACTCACCAAAACCAAATCTAAAATAGCATCCCCTCTTGTTGGTTCAGCAACTACTTGGTGAAGGAATCCATCAGCTATCGCATCCAGGAAAATCTGAGCCCTATTATTATTACTAGCACTTGTCCTCCAGTCTATATCTGGGAAGTTAAAGTCTCCCATGATCACACAATTCCCATTAGTATTTACTTCATTAAAAACATTAAAGAGCTCTCTATCCATATCCAAATCAGATCCCGGTGGTCTATAGCACACCCCAAGCACTATCCCAGGGGAGGCTCTAGTAGTAGCAGCTTTCTTCTGCAATGTGATTTTTGCCCAGACAGACTGTCTTATCCATTCCATCCCTTCTTATTTCTTTACAGTCTACCTCATCATTGATATACAGTGCTACACCACCACCCTTGCCTTTATTTCTGTCTTTCCTAAACAGCACATACCCTTCAATACCTGTACTCCAGTCATGACTACTATTCCACCATGTTTCTGTTATCCCTATAATATCCGGTTTCACTTCCTGAACCAGTAACTCTAGTTCCTCCATTTTGTTACACAGGCTCCTCGCATTGGTGTACAAACATCTTAGTTTTTGCTGTTTGGCTTCACTCACATTCTTTACCCGATTAGGCCCAGACATTCTACTGCCAGTATCACCTACTAGACTGGTATCTACACTACCCTTCCTTCTTATGTCTTCTCCTACAAACAGCTGTATCCTTTTTTACTTTATTTTCTTCCTCTCAAATGTTAAAATCCGGCATGGAGATTACCTGGACATCTCCCAATCATCTCTCCCCAATTCCTAGTTTAAAGCTCTCTTAATCAGTTGTGCCAGCCTCCATCCTAGACGTCTATTTCCTTGCCTACTCAGGTGACGTCCATCCCGAGAGAACAGTCCTCTGTCCATGAATGCCTCCCAGTGGCCATACACTCCAAAGCCCTCCTTATAGCACCATGGTCTGTTGATCGTCATAATCTTGTCACACCTTTGTTGCCCTTCTGCTTGTTCCTGGAGAATCAAACTGAAGATCACCTGAGCCTCGATTTCCTTAAGCATCTTCCCCAGCCTGGCATAGTCTCCCTTGATATGTTCCAGCGAGAATCTAGCTGTATCATTTGTTCCCACATGAAGGGCAATCAGTGGATTCTTTCCCGCTCCTGATAGGATCCTCTTCAGCCTCAGGTCCACACACTGTATCTTAGCACCTGACAGACAGCACACCCTTCTGTTCTCTGGATCAGCTCTGGTTACAAGCCTGTCTATTCTTCTCAGAAAGGAGTCCCCAATCACATAGACCTGCCTTTTCCTGGTGACGGTGCGATTCTACGGCCTATCTCCTGTTCCCTCTGGCTGCAAGTCCTCTCGATTCGTATTCTCCCTTGCAATCCTCCGCAACCCATCCTGTATCCTCCTGGGGCTCATATTTGGTGTTATCTCCATTGACTCTTCCCCTCTTCCTACAGGACTAGCTGCTCTTTTCTTCCTTGTCTTCTCATCTGCAGCGACCACGTGCTGTGCCCCTACTTTGTTTTCCAACTCTGTAAACCTGTTCCTGAGCTCTATTTCTCCTTCACTAGCCAGTCTCTTCCTCTGCCCGGTTCTCTTAGTCACATGCTTTCACTGTCCACTTTCCTCACCCAGCAGTCTCCCCTCAGAGTTCTTTAGTCCTGCTTCTATCTGCAAGTGTGAGTTTTTCCCTTCAGACTCCTCATGTCTTTGCTCCATCATCTGCTTGAACTCCCTTCTAAACTCCAGAGTTTCCACCTGCATCTCTAATCCTCAGATCTTTTCTTCCATCAGCTCTATCAGGCGGCACTTCATGCAGACAACTCTTTTCAGGTACCCCCTCCAGGATCATGTACATGCCGCAGCTTCCACATCCAGTCATCTTCATTATGTCTTCCACTGCTTGGGTCACTACCACTGCTGCCTCTGTATCTGTCACAGGCTTTTCACCTTCCCCTCCAAAAGAAGTCCCACCCAAACTCCCCTGTTTACAGCTCTGTTTGCTGGCTCCTGTGCCGCTGCAGCCTGTCCAACTCATAGCCCTGGGACGTAATAGGGTTAAGGACAGAAGGCTGGGCACAATCGACCTTCTGCTGAGGCCAGGAGGGCAGTCTCAAAGATGGAGCACTGTTTGGTGCTTTTCAGGCTGCTCTGCTGTACCTCTGCACCTTCCAGGTACAGCAGAGCAGCCAGCAGGGAGGCACTGTACCTAAGGCTCTGTGGGTTTCCAACACCTGGCTAAAAACTGGCCGGAGAGGGTGGGGGAGGGGGAAGGGGGAGTAGGGAAATCATTGCTCACCACTGCCCCAAATTCTGATAAAAAAGCCCTCTTAGCCAGATGCAAAGGCAGGAATTGTAAAAACCATTATCCACATGCTGCCACGAAAGCAGAGAAACTGAAATCAAGCAGGAGCTGAGAAGGTGTGGCCAGACTATGCAACTCCAAAACTCTTGTCTGTCCATGAGTTGCAGAGAGAGGAGAGCAACACAAACACCAAAAATTGTAGGAGATCCTGGGCTGCGGGAACAAAAAAAAGGTGTTTCTGATAACTCATGAAAGATTAACAATTGGTATTTTACCTGCCCAATACGATGTGCTCGATCCATTGCTTGCAGATCTCTCATTGGGTTCCAGTCATGTTCCACAAACACTACTGTGTCAGCTCCTGTTAAGTTAAGTCCCAGTCCACCAACATGAGTGGTAAGCAAAAGAACATCTATGGATGGGTCATTATTAAACCTATATATACACAAATATAAAAAAAAAAATCAAGTATTTAGAAGTTCATAAGAGTGACTGCAGAAATGAAATGGAACAAAACTACAAGTAATTAAATTAATAATTAATGTTGTATATAACCACTTTTGACATCATATTTTTCACTGCTTGTTGTAAAGCTTTTTTTTTTTTTTTTTTTTTAAATTTTAAGTCACCCGAAAGAGGTTAATTTACACAGGCAGAGATTGTACCTCACCAGAAGAGGAAAGAATTCAGTAAAAAATACTTTACATTATTTACAGAATAATACTTCCCAAAAATATAAAATTAGTTAAGGTAAAAGTTAATATGAATGAAGGCATTTGTTTCCTTAAAATGATTCTCAAATCTGTTTCCTAAAAATCAGAAAAAGATTAATTTGACACACTGCTACAATGCCAATAACGTTGCATCAATTCACTTTTGTTAATGTAGAAAAATTTGCCAGTAGTTGGGGTACAATGGTATAAGCCACCTGCAACCTCCATTCTACTTGGAGATTCAGAACCAACTGGCACAAGCTCTTAATGCAGGTGGGGTTGGCCAGGGCATGTTGACTCAGTACGTTGACTAGGCATAGCTCCTTAGGGATCATTGGCTGGAACTTAAAGCTGCCTCGCCTAGTTGAATTCCCAGGGGATGGTAACAGTACTGCTGCCTGCCCTCTCCATGGGAACTCTTTGTCGCTATGGATTGACAAATGGCTTCTGTCTATCTGGCCTATAGTCACCAGAGACAGCAGGATTGTAGGTGAATAGTGGAGGGTACACTAGTCTAAACAGGCTTTACAGAGCCTTACAATAGGGTCACACTGCTATAATACCGGGGGAGGGAGAAAAAACAACCCCTCCCCCGCCATTGACATGGACAGGTGTCAGGCAATTTAAAATTCTAGTGGGTCTGAAAAAGGAAGTCTATATAATACTGCCATGTATTTTTTTTTTGAAGTACACATATGGGATCTAGTATACTATTCTAGTGACATTGTGTTACAAGTAAGAATGTTCTTTTCACCAATCCTCCTGCCTGAACCTCCTGATTGTTGGGATCAGAAGTCCAAAGAGGAACAAGGATAGGAAAATTGGTCGCTGTCACTTCGCTGTTCTCTAAGCCTCCTGGGCTGCTAGTAATACTGCTCCCACATGTGTATGATTTACTCTATTCCGCCTCCCACAGGAACTACTATGCATAGTTTCCCAAAAGCAGCAGCAGATTGAAAGTTAGTTTCATTGCTGTCTTCAGTGTTCTGATAAGCAGCAATGAAACAGCAGTCTTGATTCCCATGCTAGATTCTATGAAAGCTATGAGCAGCAGCACAGTCTTGAGGCAAACAGCTCCACACCCTCAAGTTTAGCCACTGCAGTGCTGGCTTCCTTAGTTCAGAGCCATAAGAGTCAGAAAACGTAATAAAAATAAAATAAAAGTTAAATCTGCAGACGCTCTACTCATTAGGGAAAACACTTTCCTGTCATTGGCAAGTGGGCTACTGAATTTACAAGCCTGTGTTTAAATCTAGGATGAACTGGGTTTTGAGTATTATCTTGTGAAGTTATTGGCTGGTCCTTTCAAAGGCCATGTTAATTGTAACATGCTGATGTGAATACTCAGAACTGGGGGCCACTGTGTTACTTCTCTGCCTCTGCAAGCGTGAGCTTTACTAGATATAAGACTGTCAGCTCCCTGCCACATCAATTGGTCTTCCTCACCAGCAAACTTTTCTAGGCTCCCCCAGCCCAAATCTTGTCTAGCAAATAACAGTAAGTAGTGAACTCCAGCTTCTCCGAGATGTTTCTTTGCACTGCCTAGCACCTATCACTATATAGTCACAGTCACTATTAAAGTACGCTGCTCTGATAAAGCAATTTATTAAAACAACGGGTAAAAACACCCTTCCCTTTGAAACACAACACTGAATTGGTTTATAATAAAAGCAAAACGCATGGATTAAATGATACTAAGTAAAAGAGATAAAGGTAGAGATGGTTACAAACAAAAGTGAAAATATGCACCTAAATGTCAAACAATATGCAGTCTTTGTTCAAGATGGTTTCTCTCACAGCTTGGGGGAGGGGAGATGTCACAAGTATATGGAAGGCTCCAGTCCTCTTCTTGAGGAGCACCATACAAGGACCAGCAGGTACAATTTTGAACAGAGGGCCAAATGACCTATGGGTATAAGGCTCTGCCAGAGTGACAAAGTACTTAATCTCTCTAGAGACAAAGTACAATAGTAATATTGTAAGTGTTCAAAAAAAACAAACAAAAAAACAACCATGAATGTTTGGTTATTTTTATTTGCTTTCTGGTTGAGTATTACATTTGTTTCATGTTTTCAAGATTTTCTTTGCAATGAGGAACAGAAATTTCAATTTTTTATTTTACAGGAAACCTGAGATTCTCCCCTATTCAAGAAAAAACACTCATCACTGCAAGAGTTGGAAACATTGCAATAGATCAAGACAGCAAGAAACCAGGAATTAGGATTGTATCCAGGTCTCTGCATGATGAACAGTGGACAAAAGAAGTAACCAAGCCAGCTCTCAAGTAAATGTTTTAGGCTTTACAATAAAGATCTGTTTTCATACTTCAATTGTTGTTATAAGTATATTCAGTATATTCTGAGTACACTTGAAATTTTGGTATCTCTTTTGTAGTAATAGCAAACCGAAGAAAGCCTATCATATGAAGATTTCCTAACAATTTAAGCCTAGTGTCATTCAGAATTTAATTTAATAATTTTTTTTTTAAAGTGCGATGCTTATTTTATGACACATGGTTCCTTGCTAATCAGTTAGTATTTGTGAACACATCTTTACACTGGTTCATTTAATCTGATTCAAATTGCAAGATAAATTATGCAATGATAGTCTGCCAGTATAATCTGATCACACGAGTAGAAATTATAGTACCCTATCTTATTAAAAACTGCAAGAGCTCTCATGAGACAAGAGTCACTTCAATTTTGTATTCAAGTAAGTAATGCCATCCATTGTAGTCTGCCTTAAAACAAGAGGAAAAGAAGAGGAACTTACCGTGAAACAATGGAATGCCTTTGACCAGCAGGTATGCTGCCATCTAATCGCAAATATGTAACAGAGGGCAAGTGAGGTTTGAGGAGGTCATGTTCTACTATATCCAGCATGCTCTTGAGCTGACAGAAGATAAGTATCCTGTGCTGAGCCACAACAGCTTCTGTGCCATTCTCTGAAGAGCCACCATTTCCCAAACCACAGTCTAGTAGTAGCTTCAAGTAAATTTTAAAATAAAAATTACCACAATGGATTATGTCTCTCTTGTAAATAGTTATACTTACACTGCTGGCAGAAGTGAATAAAAATAAATTTACACACACACTCACTCTCTCACCCCCTCTAAATTAACAAATTCTTGCAGGGTATGTAATGAGCTATGAGTCAAATTCTGTAGGAAACAAGGAATATTGACTGTAGATCCTTTCACACTATGAAGGACCTGCAAAATCTGGCAGAAAACAAAATTTCTTATCTTGTTTCTACAAAAATTGGTTTTAAACAAGAAGTTTTCTATTGATACTGGATTAGTAAGAGGGTATAGCTTACTTAAAAATACATAACCATGTGTGATTATATAGAAAACTGAGTCAGTCTTCAATCACCAGACGTCTCTTCTATAATAAATAGGTAAAACAATATTCTGCTAAGAGTAAAAGGAAGCAGGACAGCAAGAAAGAACAGAAAAAGCAACTTTCATACTTCAGATACCCTAAAGCACTTGAAGGAAAAAAAAAACCAATGACTAAGGCCTGGATCCTGTATTGTGATTCACGTGTGCAGACTGCTGTGCCCACACAGATAACAATGCAGGATTGGAGAGATAATTATATCTCCATGAAATAACTAAATACCTTCTGTATTTGTACAAAATCAACACTTCATACATATCCCATCTTTTTAATTATTTATGTCTATTTTCTTATGAAATGTAGTATTTTCTAAAAAATTAATTTTAGCAAATATTCCTAGTGATCATTTCCATATATGCCTTGGATTAAAATTTGTAAAGATAAGTTCTAACTACTTGCCTGAAAATGAAGGTCCCATGCTAAGAGTGAACACTTGGTTAAAAAAGTGCAGTACACCTCAATTTTACATGGAAATTGCATTAAAAAACCCCATCAATTTAAAAATCACTTCTGCCTGAAACTTTTAAACTTGCTATTACTTGTAACATCTTTGCTTAATATAACAAAGATTAGAGGGACAAAATATCTCCCCCTTTTTCCAGATTGTTAGCTGGCACTTTGTTTATGATCACCTTCACTGTAAAATCAAATAGTCCTGGCCAAATTCAGCATCACACATTGACTGCAAGGGGTCTCAGGTTTCTTCTATTTGCGTGGATTCTTTTGCAAAGCAATGACAGAGAAATTATTTAACAGCGTCCTCCTTCCCCGCCCACCCCCAAAATAACCAAAAAACACAAAAAACAGGAAAGTCGGACTGTAAAACCAGAAATATGGCAGACACTCAAGGACAGGTTAACTAATTTTTTAAATAAACTAAATTAGTAATTGATTGTTTTTCCAAAAACACAGTTATACAATAATCACAGTAACTCCAGAACAACACAGACATTTATGAACTTTGGGATACATAATACGTTTTAAGTATACTTACTTGTTTTAAAGCAGACAGTTTAGGCGCATGCTGGATATCTCGAAGGGATGAGTTATGAGCTGCAAGCTGCTCTGTGGTTCTCTTGTATTCTGGATGCTGGGTTGTTAACACTAATGCTGGATGGTTACATAGTTTTCGTAAATATTGTAATGCCTTTTAAATTTTGAGAGAAAAGTGGTGAGATTAGCAGCAACTAGAGATTATGGAAAATGGGGTGGACAAAATTGATATTTAATGCTGTAGCCCACTTGGCCATAATTTCACAAGTTTGACAACAACAGATTTTTAAAGATGTTTGTATCATACACTGATTTAAATAAAAAGTTAATTCCAGCTGAAAACTTGCTGCTGGCTAGTATTAAAACAATCTTAGTTCCAGCTCTGGAGACAGTGCATGAAGCCCTCTCAGAGTGTTATGTGACTCGGAAACAAGATTCGGACTTGGAAGCTGTGTGAGGCCCTTCAGAGAAGTATTGCCAAACCAGTTTACCTTAAGTTATTTTTTGATCCAAATTTATGAAGGATTGTGGTCATGCACAATTTCAGTCTGGTGGGAAAATTCCCTCTCCCCAACCCAAACAAAACATTGCCTGCCTTTCCATTAGGGTGGAAAAATAGATAGAATGGGATAATTTATATTTCTATATAAAAATTTCACTGTTCTAGACTGTTGTAGTGAAACTAACACTGATACGACTAAAATTATTCTTACCTGCACAGTTTTTGATATTTAAATTCACTGATAAACAGAACTTTTAATACTCCATTTCCAATTTAGAATAAAAACTCTAGCAGATGGATATACTTAAATATAGATTAATTCAGCAGAATATGTAAAAGAAAACCTATTATAGTTTAAATATTTTAAACACGAAGTTTCACTCTAAAATAAAACAGCAACACGTTATTTAATCATCATAGCTCTTCACATCATACCCAGACAAGCTGATCACAGCTATGGAAATTACTTCATTTAAACAGTAGGTTCAGGATTTAACCGAATTTACTTTGAACTATATTTCAACATCCAGTGTACAAAATTACTCTTTTCAGTAGGGTAGGATTTAAGTAGGATTTACTAGAATATAATCTATTAGAAATACATTAACAAGAGAGCACAAATTATTGAAGAAATCTGTACCTGAAACACATGTCCTGTAGCTTTAAGCTTTGGCCTTTCAGTCTCCTCACTCAGTGAAGCAGATGAAACAGTTTCATCAACATCACATTTGGCACGAGACTTGGCAAAATCTTCATAAAGTTGAACCTGTAGGGCCCCACCAGGTGAAAGAAAGGAGTGTGTGTTTAATATTAAATGAGAAAATTTAAATTCCAGACTGCCTAATAATGCAACAAATGGGAAGAAAACTTTTAAAATTATAATTAATCTCATTCAACATAATCTTGATATTACAGTTTGTGTGTAAACTCATTACTTGAAATTTTTACTTTTCAAGTTAATATGCATGAATTTGCAAATTAGTAAATTATTTCCTACAATGACCCACATTAGTGATGGCAGAAACACACACTGCAGTGATTTTAAATTTTAAGCCTTATAAGAAAACATTTTCAAATCTGGGTGGTCTAAAATATGTCAAGGCTCACACTGAACTGATCCCAGGATCATGGACCTACAACTGACTCCTTTGTAGTCCCAACTAGTGCGGAGCAGATGCCGAGTATCAGAGAGATTCTATATCTTGCTTTTTAAACTTACCTGTAGAGAACTGAGAGTACAGTAATAATCTTGAATAATTTTGGGTGGAAGATCCTGTAGTACATCCTCTTTCATTCTTCTCAACAAAAATGGCAATACTTGACGGTGCAGTGCTTCCATTGCAAGAACTCCTAGGTGTCAACAGCAGATATAGCAAATAGTTTAAAAACCACAACAAAGCAGCAAATTACTTCAAACATCACAAACAGAAGACTTTATACTGGGATATTGAAGTGTTTGATGTTTTCAGTAGCAATTTTGAGTTACAAAGAAACAAGCAAGAAAACAGATTGGAGCTTGTGCCTTACCTGCCTCTTGTTCTCGACTGGAACTCCGAGCATCTCTACTTGCTAATATTGGTTTGCCATAACGAGCTGCAAACTGGCGTTCAGTACCCAAAAATCCTGGCATAAGGAAGTCAAACAGTGACCACAACTCTAAAACGTTATTCTGAAGATAAGAGAAAGATTTGTTAAAACATTTCCAAAACTGAAAACAGTTTCCAATATTATGGAGTATTTCCTTATTTTTGAATGTTTACCCTATAATACAGTGCAATGAAGCTCTTGACACCAATTATGATCTTTTAGCTGTTTTGCATGTCTGGGAGACTGACAGCTGGGTGGGGATGAAATTGAGGATTAGGTAAGGGGAAGGTCCTAATGGTACCTTCATAGGCCAGAACTAAAAAGTGACTTCAGAATGTGTACTCGGTAACTGATGACTGGATTGCCCCAACACTTCCAGGCATCAATCAAACCGTGCCCTCTGGATAGCCGGAGAGAGAGAGTGGCAATACCCTAAGGGCATTGGCGACCTCAACTCAATCCGAGGAAGACATCCCGAGGAGAGAAGTCTTATATACCACAAGGGGGCTCAAAATGTGAGGGACTTTGAGTTGATATGATGATCATGTGCCATGAGTTTTTGGAATGGAACCCTCTGGGTTCCATAAAGGTGGAAAACCAACCCACTGAAACAGTTTGGGAAAAAAATGGAGTGGGAGTACTTCAGAGTCCCCCCACCACTGAGTTTTTCCATATATGAAATGGTGAGCACAAGCCTCAGATGTTCAGGAGAGCAGTCATGGATATTTCACAATAATAAGCTATATACTGAACAGGACAGCTAAGATCATGAGGACAGTGAAGTAACTGCAAAAATAATTTCCCTTTGCCTCTTCCACTCCCACCCTCTTGAAACAGGGTGTGTAGCAATTACCTGGATTGGTGTCCCAGAAAGAATGATCCTATAATTGGCAGTCAACTGCTTTACTGCTTTTGACAATTTTGTTTTTCCATTTTTGATTACATGGCCTTCATCAAGAATACAGTAGTTAAACTTAATATTTCTAGGAAATAAAGGAAGTCTGATTTAATATTTTAAAAATATTAATAAAGCAAGAAAGCAAGAAAGCAAACATTAGTTCTTACCTGAAGAAATCAATGTCATTTCGCACAACATCATATGAAGCTACTATGAGATTGTGCCTTTTCACCTGGTGTTGTAATCTTAAAACAGATATGGAGAAACAGTGTTCAGGGCAAATATAAATAACTAGGTCTTCATTTCCACCCACAAAAGTACTTTAAACATTCTACGATTTACTGTCCACATAAAAAGCTAAGTTATTTTTTCAGCAGTTTACAAAGAATTTTGAATCAAATCTTTAATCTTAATCAAATAAAGAATATATTTTCAAGTCAAAGTATTTTTCCTGCAATGTAGTGTTTACCTTGCTCTTTCAGTGGGAGGTCCGGTATAGTGCAAAGGATTGAGATACTCTTTGGAGCAAAATTTACTCACTTCATCCACCCAATGACCTGTAAGCGTTGGAGGACAAACCACCAAGGATGGAAGAGGAACACAGTCTACCAATTTAGTTCTTGCATATTCTTGAGCCCTTTAGAGTATCAAACATTAAGAACGTAATGTTACTTTTAGTATCTTAAATAAAATCCTCAAAGTGCATGACAGAACAGCAGCTTACCTGAGGCAATGATCTCCTGCAAGAATACAAATGGACTGCAATGTTTTTCCTAAACCCATATCATCACAAAGAATTCCATGAAGTTTGTACTTATTGAGAAATGCCAGCCAATTCACACCATCCTTTAAAAAAGGAGAAAGTGCAGGAGACAAAAGGTGTAAAGAGTCAGGTGTTTTGATTACAGCAATCAATTAATCATTCCTTCAAAATGCTTGTGTGCTGGATATGCCATGCACTGTCAAACTCCAGCCTGATTTCATCCAACTTTTAAACTACTACTATAGATGTCCATGCATTGCTCTGGGTGCCTATCCCATAAGTAACCCCCTTTCTCCACACAGCTCCAAAGGACTGCCCATAAAAGTATCCACTTCAGCTCACCATCTCCTCAACAGCCTTACAGAAAAGAGGGGGAAAAAATGCTCCTCAGGTGCTGGAA
The DNA here is from genome assembly GCF_020497125.1 of Mauremys mutica. Lineage (NCBI taxonomy): Eukaryota > Metazoa > Chordata > Testudines > Geoemydidae > Mauremys > Mauremys mutica. The sequence continues at coordinate 99,125,640 of NC_059078.1, forward strand.
TATGGATGAGCAGAAACCCTTGCAAAGAAACTCACACATATCCTAGTCAGTTTCTCTTTGCAGTCTTCATCACTGTGTAATGTACAACCACTTGGCTATTAAAACATGCAGAGGGTAGAAAACTGGAATATGTTATACTTGAAGGAAAATCAAGTAACATCTCCCCAAATCCATGACGGATGGCCTCCACCCTTTGTTTGCTTTGATATTCATTATTACCAAGCCCAAGATTAAAAAATCATGAGTCAGAATCCCCCCAAAATCACAGGATTCTTAAATAAATAAATAAAACTATCTATCTATAGCTTTCTAAATCTCCCCAACCCCATGCATGTGACAGACTGAAAATTCAGCCTTAATTGCATATAAATATATGGCATCACAAACACAAACCCCAACTCACTGACTCAGCCTGTCCCCTTTCCCCTCCCCACCACTGGATTAAAAGTGTCCCCTGGACAACCATTATCTGACTCCATCCTGGACTTTGCAGTCTCCCCACTCTTGCCCCCTTTCTTCAGTTTGCAACTGGAGGGGGGGAAGGAGAGCCAGAAAGCTGGCCTGGGTTCCCAGTACCATTAACTACCCTTCCTGGATTTGTTGGGGTGGGAGATTTGAGGGTGATGCTCCTGCTGCCACCAAGCTTATGGGGATGAGAGAGTCTCCATTGCGCGTCCCTTTATATATTCCTTATGTCGTTAACAGCACAATATTAAGGACAAATGGTAAGTCTCAGAATCTCTCTAAACTTTACAGTAAACACCAGACTCTATATAGGATAACGCACTACTAAAAAGTGTCAATTTAAGCAAAATTATATTATACTTGTTTATAGCTGGCTAAACAGTTTAGTTACTAGTATCTTGGAGATGCTAGAATAGTTTAAGATTTTGCTTGTGACTTCTCTAATCAGAATCTGTCTGAAAGATTCACTTCTGGTCTGCACTTTTGTTATGATCTTCATGTACTTTTAAAATTGAAGATTTGCACTAACTGAAACATGCTTCTCAACCTCTTTCACACGTTAGCCTGTTTCTTGATTTTGCATGTTTATTTCCAAATATCAACCAGTCTCTTTTCACATGCTGAAGAAGATGGAGGAATCTGAACGCAGACGAGAAGCAAGAGGAATCCAGAGGTTGTGTTGTATAAAGGCCTTGCCATCACACTGTAGGAGTAATATACTTGGTAGATTCCCAAATAGCACTCCTGGACCACATATATGAAAAGGTTCTTAATATGCAACATTTGAAAGTACTTTTCCAACATCTAGTCCAAATGTGATGCTTGTTTAGTAATGCAGTCAAATGCTATAGTCACTAACATAGAACGTTGGATTCAAGAGGTTTGCAGCAGCATGTACTAGCTTGCAGCTAAAATTCTTCCCATCTATGAATACAGTTTTTCATTTCTTCCTGACTTGTGAGTGGAGATTAACTTAGTTTCTCAAAAACAGTTGATTTTTATCTTGTCTGTAAGCTGACGAAAGTCTGAAAAAGGGGCTTTGAGAGAGTCAACTACACTGATTGCAGAAGCAACTGGCAATAAAATCTTCAGAGTTCTGCAGGTGAACCCCAAACAACTACTATTATAGACATCCTCATTAAAGTAGTGTCATACACTTTTAGCTACTTTAAGATCTTCAATTATCACTGTTTCTTGAAGATTTTTTTTTAAACTGAACTTTCCAAATGACACCACCACACTTCCCAGTCTTATTTTGCTAGAAAGCTTCAGTGCTACCATTATATTCCTACCATGCTTTTCTCCCTGTGTTTTCATGTTTTATAACTTCTTTGGCTCTTTTTAAAAGATCTTTTCCAGTGTACCCAACTTCACATAGTCATTAAGAAGCAGGTTTAGGCCATGGGAAGCACATCCTTTTGCAGTAATATGTAGATATTTGTCCATTAGGTCGTCTCATGCTGCTTTCTTATTACTGGCATTATCACTCAGCAGAGGAGCAAATACTTTCCCTCTTCCAGTCTTCTCTGGTATTTCACTAATACATACTCTGCTGTATGTCTGTTCTCCTTTTTCAGTGCTCTTGTAAAAAACAAACAAACAAAAACACCTCCCCCACCCCCGGTTAAGGTGTTATCATACAGTTGAGGATTTCTTCCCTCCATGTATCCGTCCACAAATCTGTAAGTACTGCCAGACAAAGTGCTTCCTTGATTCTTTTTCTTGCAGTTTGCATTAAATGTTCATATTCTGACTGTAGAAGAGGCTTGCTAAAAGAATGTCTGCTGGGTGACTGGCATGATTGTCTTAATAGTTTAAATGGTTCCTGCCAATAAGTCTTTTCCATGACTTACAGTGAGGAACCAGAAACATGCATCACCCTTGAGAGAGTTTGGTCAATTTTTTGTTGCCATTCAAGCATCACCTTGTCTGTAATGAAGTCATTTTGGATATATCTGGCTGAAATGCTTGTTTTCCTGATAACTGAAGAGCTGAACTTGAGTGTATAACAATTCCAGATGGTGGTGTGTCAGAAGCAGGACTTCTGGATCGAGGATGATTGTTGCAAGTGCAACCAGTCAGTATCGTCTCTTCTTGACCTTCACTGCCACTCATGAAGGGTTTTTTTAATGTCTGCAGGACATTTTACATGCAAGGATGCGTTTGGCCATCCTCATAGCATTTGAAAATGCGCATTTCACTCGCCAGTATTCGCAAGATACAGATCCTTTTTGTCTGAATGACTGTCAGTGTGGAAATGCTTCCATGATCATATCATTTTTGCTGAGGGAAAAGAAAAAGAGCTCCTCCATGCCAGGTGCATTTGGTTCCTCCTGCAGATCTCTGGGTCAGGCATTGGAGGCAGAATCCATTCCAGCCCCCCTAAAATCCTCCTTCAAGGCCCTGGATGCACAGGCCTCTTGCTCTCTAGCCGGCTGACTACACAGGCATGCTACAGACTGTTAGGTTCCCTGCATGACAGAGGGTGTCAACCTCCTAGTCTGCTGAGAGGTCTCTGGGATGAGTGGGCTGCTCATCAGGGCCAGTCAGGAGAACAGCAGCTTCAGGGTAGCAGCTGCTTCCCCCTCAGGCTCACATTGTTTCCACACCAAACTCCACTTCCAGGACAGAAGTCAGAGACAGGCAGGCAGTAAGCCATATATTGTATATAAACCAACAGTATATAGTAATTGTAATGACCCAATACTGTAAGTTTTGAAATAAAGTAACTTCATTTGAAATATTTAATTAGAAGAATTCTGAAGGACGGAAGTGCAGCAGTAATAAGACTACTCTAAACACTAACTGTTCATTCTGAAAGAAAGTATTTCATGCAAATTTCTTTTCAATTTTTCCCAGAATTGAATCAGAAGCATGCAGAGTCCAGACTATCAGTCCAGGTCCATTTGGGCATTCTGTAACCAAACAGCTTTTATGTAGTGGATACACTGACTTATTCCTCAGCTTTGAATGGATGTATCCCAGTTTGAAAAGATTAATTTTAGCCTTGTTGAATTCGCTGAACACAGATGCAACTGCATCTTAAGTTCAATGAAGTCACATGGAATGTCAGCATTCTTCAGATTTGTTTTCCCATGATGTTAGAGGAGAAACTTTTTCCTTGATAGTGGATGAAAACTGACTTGAGACATGGAGCTTCTTCTATTTTAACTGTAATTAAATATAGGAGAAAGTCAGGATTTTTGCTGAACAACCACTACCTTGCAATTCCTTCTTGCTCAGCTGACAGTTTCTTTAGTTGGCCAACATGTGCAAAGGACTACTTGTACCTTTTGCTTTTCATTTATCAGTAGATCAAATCATACACTGCATGCAACAGCAACTGGTTTCGACTGACTTATTGAGTTCTTTGCTTCTTGGTAAATCCCTTGATTATTAGTTATACTGATCATTTTATCTTCAAGTTCTGCCTGATGATTAGGGCCCTACAAAAAAATTAATGACTGAAAAACATGTCCCAGACCGTGAAATCTGGTCTCCACCATGAAATCTGTACTTTTATGTACTTTTACCCTATACTCAAAACGGGGGGGTGGGAGGGGTGTCAAGATCCAAACAAGGGGTTGCAAGGTTATTGTAGGGGGGGGGCACCCTGAAGAGCAGCAGCGGTTAGCCAGATGCCAAGTGCTGAAGGCTGTGCTGCTGCCAGCAGCAGCAGCGCAGAAGTAAATTATAAAGTATAATATTGCTACCTTTACTTCTGCGCTACTGCTGGTGGTGGCACTGCCTTTAGAGCAGTGCGCCCAGCCAGCAGCCACCACTCTCCAGCTGTCCAGCTCTGAAGGCAGCGCAGAAGTAAGGGTGGGAATACTGCCTACAATAGCCTTGCAACTCCCTTTTGGGTCAGGACCCTCCAGTTTGAGAAATGCTGACTTAAGGGCTTTATGTGTTTAGGTTTTTAAATACATATTCATGCCTTGTTACAATACCATGAAATTTAAGATTTAAATATCTGAAACTATGAAATTCAATATTTTTAAAGTATGAGGACTGTGAAATTTACCAAAATGGACCATGAATTTGGTAGGGCCCTACTCATGATCACTCACAATCTTGAGATAATGCAGCCAATTTTTAACGTGTGTTTCCAGGCATGTTATTTGACTGTTTCTTTGAGTGTCACCAGGAATTTGGGTGTTTACATGCCCTTGGCATTTTTTTTTTTTTAACAAGGCTTCTGGCCGATTGTGATTATGAAAATACTTCTGTAAATCTACAAAATGTTTAATCAACGTAATTTGTGCAAGATCTTGTCCAAGTAGATTTAGCCAATGTGACGTACATCCATACGTAACCAAAGTGTCATCATCTTGTTCCAAATCACTTCTCACATATTGCATCTTTTTCTCATTGTCTGCCAGGTAGCTCTTAGCAAATGAACTGTATGGCTATGGTGCTAACGCCTTGGCTTTTCTTGCTAGTGTAGCACAGTATGTTCCAGGTCTTATTACTTCCAGTATCAACCACTGACACATAACCCTCAGTTTCCCCTATCTGCACACAGTTATCTCTGGGTCATTGTGACCATTACTCCAGCCATCCTGTATTACTGTGACTGCTTTTCATGTAATCCGTTGCATGCTTCTACCCTGAAGTCAGCAGTAACTATATCTAACAGCTCACCTGCTTTCAACTGAGTGCTTTGTAATCTGGCCTTACGCAGCTGATCATTGCTTGAAAATTTGGATGCTCAACAGATAAGGGAATATCACAGCCATAAAAAAAAAAAGTTGCAATTTTCAAGTTTATTTTTTGCTTCAGTTCTGGAGTTGTTTTTATTAAAAAACTTCTTCTTTGTTGTATTTGGCCAATCTGGATCCGACTTTCTTTCATACAATCTGCCTTCCAACTCATGTTGTCTTTGCAATTTCTGAATGCAAGACTCTGTCATCTTCATGAACTTTCTCAAAATTAGCCATGAATTGGGTCAAGTGTTTTTCCACCTTTGTTCATGCTGAAATATTTTACTTGAGTCACTGAGTTCAGTTGCACTACAGCCAGCCAGTTCAAGAGAAAGTACTGGACTGGACAGTTAGTTTGGTAGTTTTCCTCAAACAGAAACAGCAGCTTCTGAATCCTGGAATCCCTCTTTGTTTGCTAAACATATTTTCATTGCTAAACAAAGAAGGGGAATTACCAGATTCAGAAGTTTCAGTTTGTTTCAAGTATCCAAGGCAATAGCATTCAGCTTTAAGTTGAGGCTTTTTGTTTTATCGTCTTTAATTAAAATTAGATCATATTATTGCAAAACTATCCTCAAGTTGCTATTTTTCAGTAACTGTCATTAAATTTATTCTAATAGTTATATTCTTCCCAATTTCCGATTAAAAGGGTTTAAAACAATATTTACTAATGCCTTGTCCTAAACTATTTTTTTTCCAGGAAATTACCAACCCTGAAAGTCTGTCAGTTTACTGTCTGAGTTTTAGTGTACAAAATCTGTTATAATTATGCACTATAAGTCATCATGATTTTCTTGTAAAGTAAAGGCAGAAGTTTTTACCTGCTGATATTTTCTGAGCTCTGCTTTGATTGGGACCGGAATTTTATAGTTTTCCAATTTTTTTCCATCCAATAGTTGCTCCAGAAAATGGCGCTCTTTGGCTTTCAGTAGGATTAATTCTTCAGACATGTTCGGTGGATCTGGAATGCCAGCCTGAAATAATGATTAAAAAAAATACAGTAACCTTGTACAAAACCTTATATAGAAAGAGAGCAAATGCAAACTAGAGTCTCTCATTCACCAGAAGCGTTAATAAGCATATAGCATTTTCGCAAAGTATTTTTTAAAATTGCATATTCCCAAAGGCTTCTTTTATCACACATTTGAAAAAAGGTCACTTGCTTGATCTTGGAGAATTGACAAAAACAGAACATATCCTGAACGTTTACCAAAGGAAAACTCCACTATAAACTTTTGTACACATAAGAGGAACATAATCATGTGGAAGTTAGATTGTTCTGCCTTTACTTAATAAGGTAGCTTCACCAGTCGGCTGATAAAAAACTGACACCTTTTCTTCCCAAGCTACAACCTACCCCCAAAGACTAGTAGATAACTTTCCCAAGAGTACTCAAATTCCAAACTATAACCTAAAATGAGAACTAAGTATAAAGGTAAGATTCCAATTGCTGGAGGGGTGAGAGAGAGAGAGAGTACGACAACAAACCATTATCAGGACCTTTGACAAGACTCTCAGTTGCTGTTCTTAGGCCAAAAGGCAAAAGCAGAGAATTGAAAACATTGAGAACCTATGGTGAATCCGAGAAATATGTTGAGAGGAAGTTTTAGGTTGAAGGTATGAATTCAATGAAGGGATAAAAGCCTCATGGCTTCATGACAGCTGTGATGGACCAATTGCTTTCAAACTGCAGGCTCTAGATGAGCAGTCCACAATGAATCAAAAGGACTTTTTGTCAGCCTATGAAATTTACACGTAGCCTTAGGAAAGGCAGGTTTTACATCAGATTTCACCTGGATTCTGGGATTAATGCTCTAATATTTAAGTGAACTGGGAAGCAAACATCAATCTCTGCCTGTGCTTATATGGAGGGGACACACACACAATCTCTCTCTCTCTCTCTCTGTTTCTTTGCCTCAGAGGGTTAGGGTAGATGTCACTGCCTCCACTAAATGTCTGTCTTCTGAAGGAAATTGTCTGGCATACCACTGAGCAGAAGGCTGAGTATTGGTTAAATTTCACCTCAGGATAAGGGTCCAAGTCCAAAGAACAATTCCCTTCTTCTGAGCTTCCGAGGATGGTGGGTCTACAAAAAGTGGTGGTTGGGGCCTCTGTACAAGCTTCAGTGTCATTCACCGATGAGTGCAACAGGGCTAGTAGTGGACAGGGAAATGAAGAATCAAAGAATATGAATGAAGCCAGTCCCAGACCATAGCTTGGCAGTTTCCTGTCTGCTCCTCCATTTTGTTTTGTGTAGGGAAAAGGAGAAGGCAGTGATGACTGTAGCTGCAATGGACAGAATGGAACCCCTCTCTTACTGAGCAGTATGCCAAGCCTACTCATGAAGCCTGACTGCCTGAAGAAGGGAGGAAGACAAGAGATTCCCTTTTGCCTTGGTCTCTTGGAAATCAGAACGTAAAAGCCACTCAATGTTCAGACTGAGGTGTGCGCGCACATAATTCCCTCCACAGTCGTCAGTCACCACTTCCCGGATTGATTCAGTGCTGGGTGGGCAGCCCCATAGCACCAAACCTGGGGGCAGAGTGAACTCAGTGGACCTCCCTACTGCCTAGAGGGCGAGTGGCTGTAGATGGCTGGAGAGTCAGGCACCTTAAATATATTTAAAAATCTGGCCCATAGGGCCTACTCTGGTCAGTGCCATGTCTGTGTCACCTATGAAGTGCTTTGAGATTCCTCTTCTGACTAGCTGCCCACATCTTTACTTAGCTGATCGGTTGACTCAAGTGTCCGATCTCTGTCAAGGTACAGAAGTGACTGATTAGTGGGGGTGGGGCTGCTAGCTGAAGTGAAAAAGGCTCCGAAGTCTTGTATAAGCCACATGGTAGCGTTATCTAATAAAGGCACAAGCAACCCAGTTTTCAGATTTTAGTACTCCAATTAGAAAAGCATGCAACTTCATTTTGATTTTTTAAATGCATTATCTGTTCAATCACCTTTTCTATTTTATATTAAAAACAGAAACAAAGTTATAGCAAAACCATTTATCATTAAGATGTACAATACAGTAATGATAAACTGAATTGTTTACTGTATTATCTCTTCCAAGCATAGTTTCCTAGTCTTATATTTTCATGGCTCACTGGAATGAATATTTGAAATTAAGTGATCAGAGAAATACAAGAACTGTGCACACTGAATTAACTTCCAAATACAATCTCACAACCACTTTAAAATATAAATTTCACTGTTCTGGTTGATTGGGAGACAATATACATCAGAAATCCCATGTTTGTTCACAGCTCTTTTATTGAGTCAGCAACTGAATAAAGAGCCTCACATTTTGGAAATGTTCTAAAAGCCTGAAGACAATGCACAAGAGTCTGGACAATGGATACATTCTCTTATATTATAAAAACCTTAAGTTGTTTGCCAGAGACAAACAAATCTAAACTGAAACCAAATGGTCCTGATAAAAACAACAAGGAGTCTGGTGGCACCTTAATGAGTAACAGATTTATTTGGGCATAAACTTTCATGGGTAAAAAACCTCACTTCTTCAGATGCATCAAGTGAGGTTTTTTACCCACGAAAGCTTATACACAAATAAATCTGTTAATCTTTAAAGTGCCACTGAACTCCTTGTTTTTGTGAATACAGACTAACACAGCTACCTCCTGATATGTGAGAAAATAAACACTCAATTCATTTTCAGCACTAACTCCTGAAAACAGGGGATTTTCCATCTTTGAAACAAAGACTGTTCTAATACCCCATTCACAAATATATACAAACACACAGAAATACCACATCACAACACCCCTTGCTAATCATGGTCACGTCCCCTTAATTCCTCCTAAAAATAAGCTGACAGGTTGGCATTCATTACAGCTGCCTGAAACAGAGGAGGCCTAGAAGCTAGATAGAAGGCACTGCCAATATTTCTATGCAGCCAGGACAAGTCTGAACTCTAGAAGTGGATTATTTCACAAGTGGAAGGGGGGGGGGGGGAAAAAGAGGAGAGGAGAAGAGTAGACAGATATCCTACTTTATTTTTAACCTTCGTTTATAATACAAAATGAAAAGTCTGTTACCCAGTTTTCCTTTCTACGACCTCACCTCCTAATTGGAGATATTTGGGTTGCCCTCATATCCAGAAAACACTGGAGGCAGTTTACACTTGCCCAAGACTTTGATATGCCCCTTCGTCCCTCACACAAAAGGAGTACTTCCAAAGCTATATTAAAACACTGAAGTGCTATTAATAGATTAATTAAATGCTTACTCAGCTCAAAGCCTTATTCAATAGCAGTAACTCTATAACTAGAGCTGAGAATAGGCCATCACAGAAATCCAAGAATTTAACTCTGATTGGATGCATCGGAAGGAAAAGAAAAGTTGAAGAAAGAAAAATAGGTAGCAGTCCTGACATCTACTCCAAACAAACATTTGGGATACTAATTTTTCCTTTCTGCTCACTGGTACTAATGCCTAGACCACTGTCCTGATAAAAGGATACTGCTGCTGAGGATTAAAGGTCCATCTTGTAAGGCATTTACAAAATGTGCTGATGGATTACTATGTAGCACCTTTGCTTATTTCTTCTGTGGTGGCTACTGACCTTTCTACCCAACCCTTCTAAATCTACTGGGCCCTGATCCCTTCTGTAATCAATCAGTCTGTCTGCAGCTGCATATACTTCAATGAGGCAGTAACTGATCCACCTAGTTATGTAGGATTTAGATGCTTTTAAGTACGGACATTTAGAATGGAAGGGGGAAAAAAAAAAAGAGATGTAACCCTGAATTCATCAGTTCTAAGTTAAATCTTAACAGCTTTTTTCCACTTCTGATATGTGGAGCAACTTTTCTTTCAGCTGAGGCCCAAACAAAGGAAGAGAAATCTCCTGTAACATATGAAAGAAATGACTAGAGTATGAAGAACAACCTTGCCCTTGTGCGGAAGGCACATTAAGGTGCATCTTCTAAGAGAGATTTCAGAGTCATCTTGTCCAGTGGTTCTCAACCTTTCCAGACTATTGTACCTCTTTCAGGAGTCTTGCGTACCCCAAGTTTCACCTCACATAAAAACTGCTTGCTTACAAAATCAGACAAAAATACAAGAGTGTCACAGCCACTATTACGAAAAATTGCTTCCTTTCTCATATTTACCATATAATTATAAAATAAATCAATTGAAATATAAATCTTGTACTTACATTTCAGTGTATAATATATAGAGAAGTATAAACAAGTCGTCTGAAATTTTAGTTTGTACTGACTTCACTAGTGCTTTTTATGTAGCCTGTTGTAAAAATAGACAAATATCTAGATGTGTTGCTGTCCCCCCTGGAAAACCACTGCGTACCCATGGGGGTACATGTACTCCTGGCCAAGAATCACTTTTCTTGCCAATGTAATTGTGAATAGGATGCATGTATTTATTGGGAGGAAATATAGGGAATTAGATATCACCAGCATGAGCAGATTGGCTGTTACAATGTATAGCCCTGTAGAGGGGTACTAGGTTGAAGAGACAGGCAAAACTGTTCTGTTGGATAGGCATGCTTGCCCAGGCTTCCCCCTCCCGCCCCCCCCCCCACAGCTGGATCTCAAATTGACAAGGTAAGGTCCACAGAGGTGCCAGAGCTCTATTTCTTCAGCTTCTGTGATGGTCTCCTCCCAGATAGATTAAATCATGCCAAAACCCAAGAGGGCTTCTATTTGGTCTGCTCCACCATTACAAGTAAGGAGCGGTTTGTTATTTTTAGTTCCTGCTAGAATCCAGTTTTTCCAGTTTGTTCAATTATTTCACGCTACCATGCTCCACCAGTAAGTGTTCACAGATGTTATAATAAATTTATTCAAACTCTTAGAATATTTTAGTTAATATTTATTTGAAAAAGGAAATCAAGAAGGAATTAAGTGCTGAGATGGGAGTTGCTGGGTTCAAGAACCTATGCCAGCACAGTGTCCTTAGTCTTCTTCCTCCAACCCCACAGTTTATGAATTCTCTTTTCCTACATAAATGATGGCTTGCCATCCAGTCATTAACACAGATATCAGACAAAGCCATCTCAATTTCCTGGGTTTTATATTTAAAACAAAATTAAAAATAAAAGTTTTTAAATCTTTCGGGGGAAAACATTCAATTCTAGTCTGAATGCATATACGATTCAAAAAAATCTTGTCTTTAATAAAGTTTTAATATAAAAACTTGAAATGCCTTATAGAAGGGCTAGCTTTTAATTTTAGTTCCACCGCTGAGCACAGTAGTGCTGTGCTAATACCAAGGGTTTCAAAACAAACTTGAGCAAAAATAACTAAATAACGTAGGCCCAAACTATTTATCTAGTTATTAAAACAGCTAGCAAGGGTGCTCAAGTTTCTCTATTGTTTAGAATGAAAATGTTGTAGCTTTAGTTTCTTATTACAAGATCTTCCTTTAATTTTTTGGATATTGGCAAATCTCATTCTAAAACGTTTAATGTTTACATTTAGTCAAATTCGACAGGACACATCTGTAGAATTAAAGCCGTTCAGATAGTTTCTTCAAAAGATTTTTTCTAATTGGAATTGATAATTGTCCAAAGGCTCAGATATAATTCCTCATGAATTATTGAGACATTTAATTTATTAATGAAGAATTCTGTTTCACTTATTTATAACCTTTACACTAAATATTTAATATGAATACATGCAATTGATACCATTGTCTAACCTTACATCCTTGTACTGTATATTCATTAAATTTCATCCAATGAAGAGTTCCCCCCCCCCAATACTTTTTCTAAGTCAGAGTGGATTATTCCACTCATGCGAGAGTCCTACTTCAAGGTGAGATCAGAATGAATTTTGCTCATTTGTACCAATTTGTGACTACTCAATTTCTGTACCTCCTTTCAAAGCTCCAGACAGGCACATTTTAAAATGAAAAGAAATTTTTTTTTAAAAAGGTAGTTTATACATCAGCATTAACAGTGAATTCTTCTTAGAAGTTCACAGACAAATGGTTCAGAGGAAGAGAAGGAGAGTACCAAGTATAGGGCCCTGGGGAACATCGAAGGGTGGCTGAACCCTAAAGGAAATGCAAATGAATGGCTAGGGATACAGAACCACCAAAAAAATAAAATAAAATAAAAAATAAATAAAATAAATACAGTACTCCAGAAGAACAAGAAAGAGGAGATGTGGAGCAAAAGAGTGATGGACAGTGTAGTGCAGGGGTTCTCAAACTGGGGGTCGGGACTCCTCAGGGGGTCGTGAAGTTATTACATGGGGGAGGTCACCCCGCTTTGCCTCCAGCATTTATAATGGTGTTAAATATATTTTAAAAATGTTTTTAATGTGGGGGTGGAGGGGGTGTCACACTCAGAGGCTTGCTATGTGAAAGGGGTCACCAGTACAAAAGTGAGAACCCCTGGTGTATGTCAAAGACAACAGATAGGAACAGCAGCCGGTTGGGGGGGGGGGGGAAGAACGACTCTGCCAAGAGAAGGTCACTGCAAAAAAAATTTAGTGAAGACAGCCTTTGTGGAACAGAAGGCCTAAAAACCAAGTAGCAAAGGGTTAAAGAATTTTAAAAGGGCAGGACCAGACTACCTCCTACTCAGGGAGTTTAGGAGGTGAAGGAAGGGGCAGTAGTTAAAGAGAAGTCAAGTGAGAGTTCTCTCAGGGCAGGGGAAACCACATTTGTTGTTTCAATCGGCTCCCTCCAGCAATCACACCACTCCTTTCCAACCTCTTTCATAAGCTTTTCCCCAAGACCAACAGTTTCTTCACCAAAGGGATCCAAGTCAAACAAACAGTTTTGAATCCCTCTTATATTGTTGGCTTATTTGTTCTGAAAGCCCACACACATTTGGTGTCCAACATTCCCTAGGGATGCGCTTTTGGGCAGTCTTCCACATGAGGAGACAAATGCTCTATGGTGCTCATGTGTTGCATTAATATTACAGAGTAATTCATCTAATTCAGAGGGAAAGTCTTCCCAAATCAGAAAAAGTTAATATCTTAAGTTATACAAAATCTTGTTGACAATTCTCAAAAGGCTGCAATTCAGTGATTCATACAACACTGGTGAAAATCCAAAGTAAGTGAACTTTGAAACCGTGTTTTATTACCATCTACTGGTGAAAAAATAAGTTTCACACAAACATAGCATTTTCTAGATTGCAACACTGGGGAAAACCTTAAAATATACAGAAATAAAAAGTACAAGAGATTTAACGGGGTTAATGATAATTAAAATCAAGATCAGATAAAACGGTTACCTACCTTTTGTAACTTGTCCTTCGAGATGGATTGTTCATGTCCATTCCATTCTAGGAATGTGCGCACCCATGTGCACAGCTGTCAGAAACTTTTGCCTTTGCAGTATCTGTAGGGTCGGCTACAGCACCCCCTTGAGAGCTGCACTCATGTGTCAGTATATTAGGCGCCGCCGACCCTACACGCTCTCAGTTCCTTCTTGCTGGTAACTCCAACAGAGGGGTAGGAGGGCAGAAAATGGAATCGACATGAGCAACACATCTCGAAGAACAGTAGCTATGAGAGGTAGGCAACAGTTTTTTCTTCGAGTGTCTGCTCATGTCGATTCCATTCTAGGTGACTCACAAGCAGTATCCTCAGAGGCGGGCTCGGAGTTCACAGTTTAGCGGCTTGTAGTACTGCCCTACCAAGCCAGCATCATCCCAGGCCTGCTGGTTACGTGCACAGTGGGATGTGAATGTATGGAGGGGCTATCAGGTGGCCACCCTATAGATGTCCTGGATAGGCACTTGGCCCAGAAAAGCTGCCCAAGAGGTCTACACCCTGGTCGAGTGGGCAGTTATGATTGCTGGGGGTGGCACTTTTGCCTGATTGTAGAAGCAGTGAATGCAGGCGGTGATCCACCAAGAAATTCTTTGAGCAGACACTGGGTGGTGACCTTTCATCCAGTTGGCCACTGAGACGAATTGCATCAACATACAGAATGGCTTGGTGCTTTCAATGTAGGACAACACCCTCCTGATATCTAGGGAATGCAGCCTATGCTCCTCCTCTGACTTATGTGGCTTTGGAAAAAAGGTAACTAAGTGTCCTGGCCCATATGAAACAGAAACCACGTTGGGCAGGAAAGTGGGGTGTGGCCTCAGCTGGACCTGGTCTTTGTAAAAGACTGTTTAGAGCCCTTGAGGAACCTGGCAGTCATGTACTGGGCGAAAACAGACCTTCCCTCGAGCGGTGGATGGAAGACAAAGGTAGCTACCAAGTGGTCCTTGACGGATGAAAGGGACAGGCCTTGGAGATTGAGATGCAGAAGGTAGTCCAGGATTAACTGCAGTGAGGCTTACTCAGGCTGAACACCTTTGTCTGAGGTCCAGCAGGCGAACCACTTCGATTTGGCCAGGTAGGTTGCTCTGGTGGAAGGCTTTCTACTGTCCACTGACCTGTTGGACATCAACTGAGCACTGCTGCTCCTGTACATTTAACCATGCAGGAGACTGCCATGGTTATGGGATAGCAGGTCCGGCCTGAGCGGTAGCTGCAATGGAATGGCCAGCAAGAGGTTCAGGAATGTGCCGAACCAGTGCTGGCGTGGCCAAGCTGGCACTATGAGGATTACCTTGCCTTGTCCTGCTTGATCTTCGTGAGAACTCAATTAACAGTACGGGGGTGAAGGCGTAAAACAGAGCCCCCGACCACAGGAGCAGAAAAGCATCCGACAGGGAGCCTCTGTCAATCCTCTGAACTGAGCAGAAAAACCATGGCATTTCCTGTTCTATTTGGACACAAACAGGTCCACCTGGGGAGTTCCCCACTTGTGGAAGTGGAAGCTGAACACTTCCGGATGGAGGGACCACTTGCGGTGAGACGAGAAGGTTCTGCTAAGGCCATCTACCAAAGCATTCCTGGCCCCGGGGAGGTGAGTGGCTATAAGATGGAGGTCGTGCTGCAGACAGAGCCTGAGGACTTCCTGGCAAAGGGCAGATGAACTGGCTCTGCCTTGCTTGCTTGCTTGAACTGCAGGGTGTAACCTGAGGATATTACTTCTAGCACCCAATGGTCCAAAGTTAGCCGAGACCAAGCCAATCAAAAGGGGCAGACGCAGTCGAGGAAAGAGAGGGAGGGTGGATCCAGTGAAGTAACTGGGGCTTTCTCCTCAGGCACACCCTCAAAATGACTGCTTCTGGCCTCCTTGGTTCCTGGGAGGGTCAGACTGAGCAGACTAGTGAGAAGACGATGGCTGTCACTTCTTAGACCCTTTGTCTCTGTCCTTCCTCCTGCAGGAACCCGATTGGGGACTTCCCCAAGGCCTAGACTGCAGGGGTGGAGGAGGCAGAGGGCGGAACGGTTTCCTGGCCTGCCAAGGAGTGTGAAGGTCCAAGGAGCAGAGGGTAGCCTGGGAATCTTTAAGGCTGTGGAGCCTCGAGTCCGTGAGCTCAGAGAAGAGGCCCCGCTCCCTCAAATGGGAGGCCCTGAATAGTGGCCTGCATCTCCTGGGACAACCTGGAAAACTGCAACCAGGAACTGCATGTCATGGTCACCATGGAGGTGACCACCCTGGCCACTGAGTCAGTAGCATTCCAGGCCATTTGGAGGGACCCCCTTACCAGCATTGTGCTCTTGTCCACCAAAGCAGTGAACTCCGGGGCTCGATCTTGTGGGAGGGCCTCTTTGAATTTGTTAAGGGAATCTCACAGGTTAAAATTGTGTCGGCCTAGTGGTTAGACACCCAAAATTGCAGGCTTGCCGTTGAATAAATCTTTCTGCCAAATAAGTCCAGTCTTTTGGCATCTGTTTTTTGGCATGCCGTTGACTTGGCCCTGCCTGTGCCTTTCATTAACAGCCGACACGACTAGTGACTCTGCTGGAGAGTATGTATACAGATATTAAAACTCTTCTGCAGGGATGTAATACTTCTGCCAACTTCTAAGGCAGTGGAATGGAAGAGGGAGTTTGCCACAGCAATTTTGCAATTTTAAGGACCCCTGGGTGGATGTGCAATGCAACCCAGGCTGCAGTGAAGGAGGATAAGGTTAAAGAGGTCACCTGACTCCTGAGACCTCCTCAATTTGTAGGTTCAAATTAGCAGCCACCCTTTTAAGGAGGGCCTGGTGCTCCTTGAAATTGTTGGGGAGACTGCCCATTTGGGAGGGACTCGCCCCCACTTCGTCCAGTGACGAAGACTGCACTGCCTATGGAGGAGCAGGTTTCCCCTCCCTCTCTGGGGACAGCTCCTTTGGTGCTGGGGTTCGGTGTGCTTTCTCTGCATTGGATTCGGTACCGTGTTTCGATGCCGTGCTGGGGCTGGTTTGTCCAAGGTGGCCCAGGAGGACTGGTGGGAAAATGGGACCGTCCTTACTAGCATGTCCCCATGGGTTCCAGTACAGCCATTGAGTGGGCCACTGTCCCTGCTGCCACGTTGTTGCCACAGGTCCATGCCAGTCTCACCCACTGGTGGCGAATCTCTGCTTGGCAAGGGGCTGCTCCCAGTTCGACTCGGACCAATCCTCTTCTGGTGACCAAGGCAGAGCCGTCAAGGCCTGAGTCTGCCAACTGATTCTGACTGGCAACCAGCGAGGCAAGGCACCTGCCCGACAAACGATACCGGGGAAGGGGACTGATGCCATGACAAGGAGTGGCCCTGGCCTGACTGGGACCAACGTCTGGGAGATCATCTGGGAGGTGGTGACCTGGGCTGCGGCGATCTTTGACAGGAAGCTCGCCAGTACTGATGGTATGGGGACCGGTGCTGCAAGTCCGGTGTCTCATGTCTTGTAGAGGAAGAGCATGTTGAGGACCTGCGCCTTCTGGTCAGAGAGCTAGGATATGGTACCAGGGTCCGAGGCCACGGAGATGGAGATCTGAGCCTGCGATCCGGTGACGGAGGATATTCCACTGCCTTATGAGGCAGTACCATGATCAGCTTGCCCTTAGTTGTCGGGGTGTTAGACAAGTCTGCCACCTGGTGTGGCGTCTGCGGTTCCAGTCGGCTTACTTTTTCTTTAGCCTCCGGGGCTGCTTCAGGCAATGAGGGCCCTGGGAGAGACCAGGCTGGGGGGTCTGACCTCTGCAGTACACCATGAAGCCCCGGGAAGGGCACGTGGCCTGACATTGGTCATTTGCCCAAAGCCCCTTTCCCTTCCAGTGCTGCAGGGCTCTTCTTTTGCCGCTTCTTAGGCATCAGCAAGGGGGACTGGTGCCAGGCAGAGCACTTCGCACTGAAGCGCTCAGCGGGGTGTCCAAGTGGGAGGGCTCCGATGCAGGACAAAGTGCAGCCTACATGAGGAGGGCCCTCAAGCGGATACTCTGCTCCTTTTGGGTTCTAGGTTGAAAGTTTTTACAGATTCAACACTTGTTCTTTCTATGGGACTCCCCAAAACAGTTAAAACAGCTGTCATGGGGGTCACCGATAGGCATCGGCCTACTGCATGACGAAGCGGGGAGGGCAGGGCATGCCCTACTCCAGGGCGAAGTCCCAGGCGGGACTTTAATTACCAAACTAACCTAACACTTAACGGCCAAGTACCTACAAACCATATACAAAAAAGATAAACCAGTAGTTCTCAAACTGTGGGTCACAACCTCATTTTAATGGGGTTGCCAGGGCTGGTGTTAGACTTGCTGGGGCCCAAGGCCAAAGACTGAGCCCCATCACGCAGGGCCAAAGCCGAAGCCTGAGGGCTTCAGCTCTGGGCAGCGAGGCTCGGGCTTCAGTCCCTCCTCCTGGGATTGTGCAGTAATTTCTGTTGTCAGAAGGGGGTCGGAGTGCAATGAAATTTGAGAACCCCGAGATAAACAAAGGCTGTAAAGAACCGATAATGCTCTTGCAATTTGCAAGACAAGGTGCTCCAAACAACAGTCATGGGAGGTAAGAAGGAACTGAGAGGACATAGGGTCAGCGGCGCCCAATATACACGAACGTGGCATTCAAGAGGGCGCCACAGCCAATCCTATGGATACCACGAAGGCAAAAGTCTCTGACAACTGTGCACATGGGCACGCACACACCCCTAGAATGGAATAGACATGAGCATGCACTTGAAGAAAAACTGGTTACTTCTTAAGGTGTCTGCAATATATTTAATATTGTACTTGATCTTCATTTAGATTTTCAGAGAGCTCAGCTCAGGGGCAGCTCTAGCTTTTTTGCCGCCCCGAGCACGGCAGACAGCCTTCGGCGGTGCGCCTGCGGGAGGTCCCCGGTCCCACGGATTCGGCGGCTTGCCTGCGGGAGGTCTGCCGGTCCTGCAGCTTCAGCGTACCCGCCGTCGAATTGCTGCCGAATCCATGGGACCGGCGGACCTCCCGCAGGTGTACCGCTGAAGGCTGCCTGACTGCCGCCCTCGCAGAGACCGGCAGGGCACCCCCTGTGGCTTGCTGCCCCAGGCATGCGCTTGGAGCGCTTGTGCCTGGAGCCACCACTGGGTCAGCCAGGGATAAAGGACAATGTACACCATTCACCAGAGTTTTGTTTATTTTCATTACTAGTATCTCTTTTTGCCCTTATATACACAGGTGTCCCTCCTAGTGACTTCTATCTGAACTGAACCTATGAGAGGGCTGAGTTGGTTCCTTGTGGCTAGTGAAGAATAAGAGGACAAAACACAAACGTATTCAAACGTAACTCCAACTTACCTCAAGGGGCATTAGTCTAATTAGAGTTGCAAAGCACTGAGTAGCCATGAAACGTACACTGTCCGTCTGATCGCTCATTCGACCCAAAACTGGGACCACTAGAAGGACAATATATGGAACAATACCAACATCTAGCTGTTCCATTACAGCTGTATTTGTTATTAAGGAAATATTTTAACCAGTTCAGTACCTGCTTTACATTAACACCACAAATGGTATATTTTGTACTTGTGATTACTAGTCAATCATATCCTGTACATCAGCAAAAAATGTGCATGATCATCAAGTCAACAGGAGTAAAATTTTATACAAATACATCGGGGGAGACAATTTCACAAATGCGTATATCAACTAGTCATTTAAGGATGATCCTCCTAGAAATGCTGCAATTCTTTGAAAGGGACATTGAAAACAAAATAGAGCAGGGTTTCTCAAACAGGGGTCGCCGCTTGTATAGGAAAAGCCCCTGGCAGGCTGGGCTGGTGTGTTTACCTGCCCAGTCCGCAGGTTCGGCCGATCGTGGCTCCCACTGGCCACGGATCGCTGCCCCGGGCCAATGGGAGCTGCTGGAAGTGATCCGCGGCGAGTGGGAGCCACAATTGGCCGGACCTGCGGACAGGACAGGTAAATACACCGGCCCAGCCCGCCAGGGGCTTTCCCTACAAAAGCGGCAACCCCGGTTTGAGAAACCCTGAAATAGAGGCTTCATCTCAAAGGAGTTCCAAAATTAAATTAAACCTAAACAGAAATCACGTTGACATTTTAAGAAATCAAATGTAGTTTGATGTAGATTACATATCTCCTGGGGATGGACTAAAAAAAGTGCTCATACTGCCAACACAATCGTTAGAGCCAGGAAATCACTTAAGTCCTTGGCCAATCTTTATGACCCACAACCACAGTTGTGCCTTCCCCTCTTCAACAATCCTGCATTCACAATCCACAAAATATGTTTCCACTTCCACACAAGATGTGCAACCTTTGACTCTGACCGCATAAAGGGTTAGAAATTGGATCCTTACTAATTATCTGAAATATACTGAAGTAGGGCGTTAGCGTTTATGATGTAGATTTTTAGCTGATAATTTTCCTAGATTGTTAATGGACAAAATGTTTTGCTTTTGAAAGTAGAACTAGTATTCATCTTATGAAATAATGGTTTGTAGCATTAATACTGTTATTTAGGTGATGCACTTTGTTTTTGCAATATTTGTGTGGTTGGAATGAAGGCTGCACATTTTGTATTGAGAAGGCATATGAACTATGACTAATGGGGATTTGAGAAAGTATGGCAGGGAAAGCTAAATGATAATTGTGAATTGCAAGGTTTAGATGAGGTATAAACCGTAAGAGGCAGAAAGTTTCTAGCTGTATCCATCTAATATCCCCGGTTACTACCAGAAGCCTGGCTCCCTCCCATCACTGTGCTTCCCTACATATAGAGATTTTATCAATTTTTATTATATTTATTTTATATATATATATATAAAAAAAACTTCAATGTTTATATAGGAGGGAGGCATGGCAGGGAATGTGGAGTGGAGCTAGTGATGTACAGGAAAAATATGTGGGAGCAAACTGTGGGAAGCAGGGTGTTGTGAGGGCATGGATGCAATGCAAGAGAGAAGAATAAAAGGGACAGAGCAGCACGGGGCTAGGTCATGTGTGGGCTGTGCAAGAGGGAGATGGGAAAGAAGTGGGGTGGAAGAGAGCTCCAACAAACTGGTTATGGTTCATCAGAATGTAGTACCTATCAGCTCCTCCTGTGTCAGCTTAGTCCCCACATACTTTCTCAATGCCCTCAGCAGTCCATGGTATTGCAGCATGGTGCACCAGGAGAGCGGAGGGGGAAAGGTGGTAACAGGTGAGAATGTAAGTTGATGTGAGGGACTGAATGGGGGTCTGCAGCTGTACAGATGTAGCCTAGATACTTTTGATCAAGGCATCAGCATTTAAAGCATTCCACCATACTGCCTTATATCACCAGCACATCAGGCAGCAGCATCCAGGAATCAGAATTTCTACACAGAGGCACTGGTGCATTGGGGCCTCCCCTGGATAGGTGACATGGCTGTTGAGCTAGAGAAATGCTAAGAAATCTGAGGACAATGACAAACTTCCAAAAGTTAGTAAACTGTTTCCTTAAAAAACAAACAAACATACTAATCAGAAAACTCCATTTTGCAACAACTAAGATAATTGGAGACCAAACAAAAATAAGGCATTTTAGCCATCTGAAAATACAAATTTCAACTTATCCTACAATACAGAGTTGCTTGTAACACCCCCATAATATTTTTTAAAAGTTTAACTGAAGTAGCACAAAAAATTCTAGACTGGGCACACAATAGGACTAAATAGGTCCCCCCACACCAAAAACTACACAAGCCAAACATTTAATGTACCATTACAGTGATAAGCACCAGCGTACTACTATTGCCAGAAATCTGTCTTGTAGCAGATGCTGCAGACTGTGGGACAGTACATATCATTACTCAGTCTAAGAGCTGAGTAACTCAAAACATGGAAATTACTGCAACCATAAAAGGAGAAAAATGTCAAGCAGAAAATTAGGGTGGGTGGGCACAATAACACACTAATTTTGTAAGATTTTGCATCCTGATTGAAACTAGTGAAGTAATAGCTCATTCTACTGGCAACAGGCTAAAGGTTTCCTTTCTGCTTCAGATCCAGGAATCGCTGTTGGCTCATTTGCTCTGCTACCTCACATGCAAATAAATCAAGATAATTTGTTTATTTTCAGCCATTTGAAAGTGAAGCTCTCTTTGGTTACGAGAAGATTCTACCATTCTTCAAGATTGTTCATACAAGAATTTCAAATCTTTAAAATGAAGACAAATAGTTACCTACCAAAGATGCAGATATTCTTCTCTGCTCAGTTAGGAGGTCAACTGCTTTGGTTAGATTAGAACTATTCTCTTTACAAAGGCTCAGAATAGTTTGGGTTGGTTTTTTTTTTTTTAAGCTCTGATATTACCAATGAAAGAAGAGATTACTTACCTACACAGTAACAGGAGTTCTTTGAGATGTTTTGTCCCGATGGATGCTCAAATTCATACATGCATGCATGCCCACATGCCTTTGATCAGAGATTTTCAACAGCAGAATCCACAGGTTTGCACCTGCACCCTACATCTCCTTGTGCTCTGGTCTGAGGATATGTAGGGAAGGGCAGACCCGCTACTGCTCCAGTTCATTCTCTACCATGAAACTTGGTGAGAGACCAGGACTCAAAAGCAGAGGGGAAGGAGAGCAGCTAGTGGAGCACGCATAGGGACAAAGCACCTCAAAGAACTTCAGTTTCTGTATAGGTGAGTAACCTCTCCTTCATTGAGTAGTGATCCCTATGTGTGAGCCACTTCAAGTGACTCCCTAGCAGTGCCCAGACTACTGAGTTGGGAGCTGAGGGGCAGGGCCTAGTACCAATTGGAAGACAGCCATCCCAAAGGCTGTATTTGCTAAGTGCTTGGAAAAATCAGGGAGTGGCCTTACAGATATCTAAAACAGGAGCAGTTTTTAAGCAGAGCCATAGAAGGGGACTGTTCCCTAGTACAGTGGGCAATCACCCTAGAAGAAGGGTCCCATCCAGAAGCTTCATAGCATGACAGAGTACAGCCCAAAACCCATTTAGACAGTCTGTGTGGATATATAGAAACAAAGCCTAGGGGAGGCTTTGGTACTATAGAGGTAGAAGCCTACAGCTCTTCTAACGCCCAGGATGTGAAGATCAGTTTCTTTCCTAGAACTGTGAGGTTTAGGATAGAATAGCAACTGAATATTCTGATTAAATATGGTTGTAGGAAGAGATCTTGGGTAGGAAACGAGGGTATTAATGAAGGGTTACTTTGTCCCAGCAGAAAACTGTGTAAGGCAGATCAGCCATAAGGGCACCCAATTCCTCAACTCTCTTAGCCAAGGTGATTGCTACTAAGCAGGAGGTCTTCAAAGATAAATGAAGGTGAGAGCAGCTCACCATGGGCTTGAAGAATGGTTTCATCAGAGCATTTGGGACAAGGTTGAATCCCAAGATGGTGCAGGCTCTCTGACAAAGAGAAAAGACATGTAAATGGGGTCCCAGACAGATTTTGCAGGGATCCTTCCACCAACTGAGGGCAGTGAGAATCTTCTGCAAAACAGACACCATCTTGGCCAAGCTGTGTTTGTTGGGTTTGTAGACTGTCCTGAGCTAGGCTTGGAGATATCTCAAATGCAACCCCAATGTTTCTGGGACATAATAAATATAACCTAACAGCTACAGGCAGGTCTGACCTATAGTTTGAAGACTTCTCTGAATGTCCAAGATTAGGTTGCTGAATCTATCAGATGGCAAGAAAGCTCTATAAACTTGATGCACTGGACTGGCATCAAGATAGACCATTCTGAATTCAGCCTCAGAGAGCAGAACAGGACCAGAGCCTTAAAGCCTGTAAACTGAACCTCTACAAGGGACCAGCCCCTGAGAAGCCAGTTGTCAAAGTAGACAGCTGCTGGCAAAACAAAAATGAAGAATCATGTATATGTAGGGTTGGAAGGAACCTTGAGAGGTCATCTAGTCCAGCCTACTGCACTGAGGCAGGACCCAGGTAAATCTAGATTATCCCGGACAGGTGTTTGTCCAATCTATTCTTAGAAACCTCCAATGATGGAGATTCCATAACCTCCTTTGGAAGCCTATTCCAGTGCTACCATACTTGAAGTTTTTCCTAATAGCTAACCTAAAGCTCTCTTGCTGCAGTTTAAGCTGATTACTTATTGCCCTACCTTCAGTGGACATGGAGAAAAACAGATTACTATTTCTCTTTAAAATTGCCCTTAACATATTTGAAGATTTATCAGGTCCCTGGTCCCCATCCCCTCAGTCTTCTTTTTTCAAGGCTAAACAGGCCTCTCTAGTGCTGAGTAGAGCAGACAATTATCTCCAGTGTCTTATGAATGACACTCATGTTAATGCTAAAGCCATTCTGGAGTGTCTTCTGCATCACATTGCTGGCTCATTCAATTTGTGATGCCCTATGCCCCCCCACATCCTTTTCCACAGTACTACCACCAAAGCAGTTATTCCCCATTTGTATTTGTGCATTTGATTTTTCCTCCTTAAGTGTAGTACACATTGCATTTGTCTTTATTGAGTTTCTTCTTGATTTCAGACTAATTCTCTAATTTGTCAAGGTCATTCTGAATTCTAATACGGTCCTCCAAAGTGCTAACAACCCCCTCCCCCACCTTGGGGTCATCCACAATTTTTTATCAGCACACTCTCCACTCCATTATTCAAGTCAAATAATGAAAAAACATTGACTAGTACCGTGCTCATGACTAAGCCCCTACCAAATTCATGGCCATGAAAAACGACTCATGGACTGTGAAATCTGGTCTTGTGTGCTTTTTTACCCTATACTATACAGATTTCACAGGGGAGAGCAGCATTTCTCAAATTGGGGGGTCCCAACCCAAAAGAAAGTTGCGGGGGGGGGGGAGAATGGGGGTGGTGTCACTTCTATGCTGCCTTCAGAGCTGGGCAGCCAGAGAGCAGTGGCTGTTGGCCAGGTGCCCAGCTCTGAAGGCAGAGTCCCGCCAGCACCACCGAAGTAAGAGTGATACAATGCCATCCTTACTTCTGTGCTGCTGCTAGTGGTGGCTTTGCCCTCAGAGCTGGGCTCCTGGTCAGGAGCCACTGCTCTCCAGTTGCCCAGCTCTGAAGGCAGCGCTGCCACCAGCAGCAGCAGCGCAGAAGTAAGGATAGCAGTACTGCAACCCCCACCCCCTACAATAACCTTGTGACCACCTTCCTTTTTTAATTCGGATCCCTACAATTACAACACCGTTAAATTTCACATTTAAATGGCTGAAATCATGAAATTGATGATTTTTTAAATCCTATGACCATGAAATTGACCAAATTGGACCGTGAATTTGGTAGGGCCCTACCCATGATAGACCCCTGTGGGACCCCACTAGATATGGCCTCCCAGTTGAACAACAAACCATTGATAACTATGCTTTGAGTATGGTCATTCAACCAATTATGGACCCACTTTACAGTAATTTCATCTAACTAACTAAGAGATACCACAAGGCTCTGTCTCAGGCTACAGCTGGTTGAAAAGGAACTGAAGCAGCAGCGAGTTCGCCCTTCCCTATAAACTCTCAGATTGAAGCTTGAGGATGTGTAGGGCACAGGCTTGGACCTGCAAACACTACCGTAAAAAATTTCCAATCAAAGGTGCATGGGCATGCATATGAAGTGAAGTACCCACAGGGAAAAACACTTGAAGAATACTGCATTTGTTGTTCCAACTTCTGTTATCACTACAAATCCTGCATTTTAGGACAAATAATTTAACCCACATGTTTTCTAGATTTCAAAAAGGACAAAAAACACTGAAAGTATCACAACTGTTTATATGCAAGACAGCTCTCTGTCCTAAATACCTGAAGACAAACATGAAATAAAAAGGGCATTTGAACAACCCTTTGTACATACTCTTTGCAATGTGGGAATTGCAACATTGGATCACATCAGCAAGTCAGAGTCTGGAATCCTGCCTCTAACAGGGATAGAGGCTTCAGAAGAACCCTAGGCAGTTAGTGGTTGGCTTATGTCCTAAGCAAGAAAGTTCATCTCACCTTAAGAACTTGCAGAGTTATTTATTATCCACTTAATATGTTTAATTTTTTTTTGGTAGTCCTGTTTAGCTATGGGCCTTGATGGTATTTTGTGGTAGTTTGTCACAGATTCATTACATAATATGCATACAATTTTATTTTAAAAACGTGTTGCCTTTCAGTTACATTGGAAAGATAATCCTGCAATTCTCTTTCACACTAAAACCTCAACAAGAGCAAAAAATATCATCTGATGGACGACTGAAGTGATCCAAGAGGAAGCCCAGCATCCTACACTAGAATGATTAGAAAATGAAATTAAAATTTTCACACTACAGAAATTGTATTTTTTGCTAATCACATGATTTTAGATAATACAAGCAAGGATACAAGCAAGTGCTTCAATTGCACCCTCTTGTTTGGTATTGTCGTCTATTGCTCCCAGCCACGGAATAACCTTCTCTAACAAAATATTCATTGTTTCCATGGTAGCTATTTTGCTC
Source organism: Mauremys mutica (assembly GCF_020497125.1). NCBI lineage: Eukaryota > Metazoa > Chordata > Testudines > Geoemydidae > Mauremys > Mauremys mutica. The sequence continues at coordinate 99,151,518 of NC_059078.1, forward strand.
ATGACACCTACACAACGAGCAACCATGTGTCTCACAGCAGTGCTCGGATGCTGAAGGCACATATAAAGATGAGGCAAATGCTGTATCAACTGAAAAGAGAAAAAAAAAGTCAGATCTCTATATTGGCTGTATTTTCTATTTTATCAATTATTGTATCCTAGCAAGAAGTCAATTAGCAAGACAGATGTACGAAGTTTTTAAATCAGAATTTAAAATCTAAGAAGTACTCAGATAGGAAAGAAGTTTCAAGCTGCAAAAGCATCATCTCAATCTGTGAGAGTTAAGTGCTCTGCACTTTTAGAAAAAAAAATCACACTATTTAAGTGCTTACATATGAAATTAGGAACCTAACTTGAGGCTCTTTTTAAAAAATCTTGGCATTTAAGTTCAGAAGAGTTTTTTCAGTTAGTCATTTTCTTCCTTGCTGACTAGACAGAAATATTGGACCACCTCCTATCCCAATCATAATTGTATTGACCACCCTTCTTTCCACTTTAAATTATTTCACATTCCTGAGTCAACTACAGCAACTCCTTTTCAGAAAAAGTAGAATTAGGAAACTATTTAATTATATTTGTATCTATACGTTAATGCAGTTTAACAGCAAAGAAGAGAGACAGGCCCATATGACCAGTCAGATCCCCATAGACAATTTGGAAACCTCTGAACCAGAACAAAATACATTTAAATTCAAGGAGCTTACTGTTGTCTTTTGACACAACACAATGCAAACTGCACTGTAGCTTGAATTTCAGCTATTACCAACAACTACATTTCCAAATGGCTTTCCTCCCTCTTTAGAGATAATATATGAACAAAGAAGATAGTTGATTTTCTTGACCTATCCTGCACCTTGTAGATAAAACAAATATGGAATTAAACTATATTTAAAAAAGGTGCATGGCATAAAGAAGGGATAGAACAAGCAGCTTTCATATCTAGAAGCTAAATAAAAAAATGAAGGAAGTAGTCTCTTCTTAAGGAGACTAGTACACCTCTACCTCGATATAATGCTGTCCTTGGGAGCGAAAAAAAAAATCTTACCGCGTTATAGGTGAAATTGTGTTATATTGAACATGCTTTGATCCACCCAAGTGCGCAGCCTCCCCCCCCCCCCCCCCGGGAGCACTGCTTTACCGCGTTATATCCAAATTTGTGTTATATTGGGTGGCGTTATATCGAGGTAGCAGTGTATAAGTGATCCGAAAAGCAAACTAATAGCAATACAACTACATAAAGAACTGAAATATTGGGGAAAAAAGAAGGTACATTAAAGAATGGCAATGAACACAAATTGTCGTGTCAGGAAATGGCTTTGAAGTATAATATGCTAATTACCAAAGGGTGAAGCTGAATGTCCATTGAAGCTGCTGTTGTTTCAAACACCTGTAGAGAATTGACCAACTCCTGAGCAGACACATCTCCCTTTTCCAATAAGGACTTCCGATCTGTTAAAACAAACAGATGTCCAGTTTCAGATAACATGTATGCTACAACACAAAAACAAGAACATAATAGAAGTGTACATACCAAAACTGTTTAGGTTAGTATTATTTCTTAGTGGACCAACCATAGCATCCCAGAGATGTGGCAATCCTAGTACCATTTCAGCACCGAAATGTTTAGCTATAGTAGATAAGGCAAATTCAGCTCCTCTCCTCTGTACAATATATGGCTTCTGAGCCTAGAATTAAAATATGGTTGAGTGAATAAGTAGATGAAAGAAATTTTAAAATAAAGCAAAGCTTGTTACATTCAAGCAAGGTTTAAGTGTTAAACAAATCTGCAAATTGAATAAAAAAACCCACAAAACTAAGAATTTCCTCCCCCTGCTCTTACTTAAACAAAGTTGATTGTATAACCAATATTATACACTACTGTTCATCAAGGGGAAGACTCAAGGCTTGTCTACATGGGGAAAAGCCTAGAATAACTAGTGCATGTTAGCTACTCTGCGTGAACTCCTCATATGGAGACACTTATTGTGCACCGAGAGTGCCCTGTCCAATTACAAGCTTAATACTCTTTAGAAATGTATTAAGTTAAACCACACAAAGCCATTGTTAATACACAGAAAGTGTATTTGCACAGGGAGTTCATGAAGAGTAGCTACTGGCTTTAAATCCACCCCCAAACTTGATGCTCATTAACTTCCCCACATAGACAAGCTATCAGAGTCCAATCTGAGCTTGCTGCACCTTTGGTGGCAGAAGATACTGAAGAACAGTTGGGGGATGCTCCCACTTTTACACCTTTGGAACCCTGTACCAAGAGAAAGGGGAGAGGGAAGGGTGAGTAACTTCCATGATTAGTGCTCTCTGGAAGCTCACAGTACAGGCACTTACTTTCTCTACAAGTGATATTATGCAGGAGGCCAAATTGAACTATTTATGGTTACTATGCAGCATCCAGTTGGTAGTTTCTTCTGTTTTAGGTCCCAATTTAACAAGGTAGTTAAGAATATACATAACTCTAAGCAGGCGAGTGAGTAGTCCTACTGAAGTCAAGGGGACTACTCACCTGCTTAAAGTTACGCATGTGTTTAACTACCTTGCTGAATCACGGCCATAACTGCTTATGAATTTTGAATTACAATATAAAAGATTCTGACAGACTTATTCACATTGAGTACTTAATTGTGTGAGTAGTGAAGGAAATGGGGCTCTTTGAAGAGTAAGCATGGCAGAAAATGTGTCCTACTTTTGCAAATATCTAGTTAAAGTTCATACTTTGGATTTTTCTACACCAAGGGTCTCAAACTCCTGGCTTGCAGGCCATCTGAGGCCCGTGAGCCTCCCCAATGTGGCCTGTGGGGCTCCAGCAGTTTTGGGGCTGGGTCTCTCCCTTTGCCCCACCTGCCACCCCGGGGGCTCCCCCCAGACGATTTACAATGGCCCAGGGCCCTGGCAGCACAGCAGAGTGGAGTCTGCCGGCTCGCTCCAGTGACTGCAAGCCCCCACCCGTGGCCCAGGGGCAGGGCTGTGCCTCTGCACTCTGCCCCACCCCGAGTGCCCCTGTGGCCAATGGGATGCTGCGAGGGCAGAAGCATGCAGAGGCCCTCCAGCCTGCCCGGCCTTGGAGTCCCAGGTAAGCACCACACCCAACCCCTTCCCAGAGCCTGCACCCCCTCCCGCCCCCAAACTCCCTCCCAGAGTCTGCACCCCAGACCCCCTCCCCACCCAAACTCCCTCCCAGAGCCCAACCTCTCACCCCTTCTGCACCCAAACTCCCTCCCTGAACCTGCACCCCAATCCCCTACCTCAGACCTCCTCCCCCACCCAAACTCTGTCCCAGGTGGGGGGGGGGGGCGTGTGAAATTCAGAGATTTTAAAAAAAACTCTTCTGGTTCTGTATCAAATTTCTGTAATACATATTGAGCAGTCTTCTGTCCCTCCCCCAAAACAGACATCAGGGAAAGGGCACACTTTTAATGTAGTATGAGAGAATTTAACTCTGCATGTCCCATTTACATGAATAGCTGTTTTACTCAGGACTAAAATATTTCCCTTTAGAATTAGTTTATTTTAAGTTTAATACCACTACAGATATTTAATTCTTCCTATATTTGAACATAAATTCTTCATGCTGCTTACAACATAAAAAAAAGAACATGGACTCAGTTTTTAATTAAGAAAAACTATTGCTCCATCATTTTGTATAACTCCATTGACTGAAATACAGCTACATTTAGGAAGAACATGTCTCATTAAGTAGAATGATAATCAAGATCTAACAAACTTATTTACCTCATCAAGTTCCGTGGTGATGTTTCCACTACTGCCTGTGGGAAGGTCTGCAATTTGGGCTTTTGGAGCCTTTGGTGTAGGACCTCGCCTACTCGTGATGGCAAAAGCAGCTTTCTGATGTCTGTACAGTGTAATTATTCCTCTGTGCTTGGTGACAGTATGGTGCATCCCATCTCTCTCAGAGCTGGGTCCTATTATAGAATAAAGTTGACAATTACTTTAAAACAGTACCAGAAATAGGTGGCAGTGCTAACAATCACCTACTTTTTGTGCATCTCAACTCGCTTTACAAAGAAGGGTAAATATCATTATGCGGACAATGAAAGAGGTGATTTGACTTGCACCAGATCACACTGTGGGTCAGTGAAAGCCAGGAATGGAAAACAAACCTCCCTAATTAGTGCAGGTCTAGTCCACTTGGCCACTATGTGGGGGAAAACCACACACTAAATAGTGAGGAAGTACTTCATAGTAAAATTTAATGTATACTTGCACAGTCACTCCCCAAACTCTGTTTGTAGAGACTCAGAAGTATTTTACCCTGAAATTTAAGATGGGAAATATACTTTGGGCATCCACATGGCTAAAGGAAGGATTAATACAGATGTGGTTAACTAGCCTTATTTTTCAACTACCTTTCAAGTAGTAGGAGTGGTTTTAAAAAGGTCAATTAACCACATCTTTAGGTTTCATCAGATGTGTAGTACCATATGTATAATGTGTTACCTAGAATTTACTTCAGAATATTTTACTTCCAAATCTAAACACACACAGAGGACATAAAACGTTAATAAATCTATTGTGAGGCTTGGCTATTTCAAAAATTGTGTCTCTTTAATTTTAGGAGTCAGATTGTTCATCTGAGAAGTAGAGATTTACTTTTCAGCCACAAGAATGGAACAGCATTGATTTTCAAGACTATTTTTGCAGGTCTGATTTCTTCCATTAACAGCATCATTACATGTATCTGTGAACATTTCATTGTCAGTTGTCCTACAATTTGGCTGCAGAACTACAGCATGCAACCACATTAGGTTTATTCCATGTAAAATTGCACCAGCAATATTTTTCTTTTAACAGAATAGTAACACATCCCTCATTTCCACATAACACCACACTTCTGCTCCATGAAATATTTCAATTTAAAAACCATCCCAGGAGTCAGTTATTTTGTTGTGTTTTAAGAAGTCTCTCCCAAAAAACTTCCAGAAAAATCACTAAAGCCAATTCTTAAACTACACTGCTATGTTCAAAGGCATAAATGTACATAGCGACTAATTTTTCAGACATCTCTTACAGTTCTAACAAAGTTAAAACAGCGGATTGATTTTAAATACATAACTAGTAGAACACTCATGTAGAGATATCTACTATATAAAATTAAAAATATTGCATTTACACAATTTTTTTCAAAACTGACAGACTTAGGCAATATACCTTTAGAATTTTCATGGCTGCTTTGAGGTTGCGCAGGACATGCTGCTAAGGGAGTAAGATGCGGGTCCACACAGAGAGAGTTGCAGAGATTTTTTATGATCTTTGAGTTGGGGCATGGAGATCTTGATATACACTGTTGAAGTAACTTAGCTACGCATAAAGCTGCATAGTTTTGTACCAGTGTATTTTCTTCTTTTTTGACAGTTTCCATTAAAGGTTTTATGACAGGATTTAGTTTTTCTGGAAGTCGTTGCAAGCTCACAACAGCACATGCAGCAAAAGTATGGACTCGCAGCTGTAACACTTGCCATTCCTGGTTTGTCTCTGTAACGGTCATTTGGACTTGTTGTCGTTTACTGTCCAATTGTTGTAAAATATTAGGATTTAAATTAAAAGCGGATGTAACTTCATTGAAAACAGTAGTAACCTAATGAAAAGAAAACCAGGAGTTAAAACAAATTTGTGCTCATAGCACAACCAGATTTCCTATTAAAAAAAAAAAAAAGGAGGTGGTGGGGTTTGTGCATGATGAAAGAAATACTGGGTTAAAGACACACAGGTGATCACACTTTCACTTCAACTTTAATACTCAGTGAAATTCTGTCCCCAAGGAAGCCAATGGGAGCTTTGCTTAAAATGTCTGTTTCTTTCCCATTTTTTTCTTACCCCCCCCCCTTTTTTTTTTTTAAATAGGGAATAAAAAGTACTAGCTGGTACCTATGAATTGGGATTCCCACTACATATATACCATATCAAAATACATTTTATATCCTGACTGAAGCTTTCTGTAGAATAAATATTTAATGTCACCCAGGTTTGTGATTTTTTTTTTTAAACCTACACTCAACTTCCATTGTTTTCTGTTTGACGGATTCGCACCCCCCACCCCCCAAAGTGTTTTACCTTACATCCCTCCAGTAGATTTTACCTTTCCTTCTCCCTTTCTAAATATCTCCCATCATTAATTTCTTTGTTTCTCCCCACTTTTGTTTGTCATTCCATTTCTCTCCATTCATGCCAATGGCTCCCTTCTCCCTGCCAGCTGACTTGCAGGACCCCTCTCCCATTATTCCTCATCTGGGAGGCAGATAAGTGGTTAGAAGGATACCACACAAATTCTGACTCCAAAGAGTGCTCTTCAGTATCTGCCTAACTCCCGCCAGTCAATTTTGCAGCAAGATGACTGGCAAAGTGGCACGTCACTGAAGCTTGGGGGAGAGTCTGGGAATTCCCTATATCTAAGTTGTCCTGTGCACAGCCAGAAATAGCCAGACATTTCACTGCTTGCCAGCATGGGCGTCTGAGAAAAAGAGACAGGCAAGAGGAGTTGTGCTGTCCAGCATACTTGGGGCAAGACATGCAATGCTGCAGTCACATGGAAGTTGAGCTGCTCCTCAGCTGACTTTGTAATAAAAGGATTGCAATGCTCCTGGAACACTCAAGATCTTTGATTTGACATGGGCCTTGTGTCTGCTATTTAATCAGAATTTGCTGACCTTACTATCCTGAAACTTGCTCCAGGCACACAGGTGGGTAGAGAGCAAGAGGAAATCTGGTAGGGACAGTGCTGCACCTACTCTGTGGTACAGAGCTCATGACTAGATGAAAATAGTAACATTGTTAATAATGAGAGCACACACAAGTGTTCACTAAATATTTGGGTTGCATTTGTAAAGAAGCAGAATGATCTATTCATATAGACCGAGGTGGCCAGCCTGAGAAGGAGCCAGAATTTACTAATGTACATTGCCAAAGAGCCACAGTAATAGGTCAACAGCCCCCCGCCTCCCCCATCAGCACCCCCCCCCCTGTCCCAGCACCTCCCAACCCCCCACCGATCAGCGCCTCCCCTTCCCTTCCCACACCTCCCGATCAGCTGTTTTGTGGCATGCAGGAGGCGGGGGGGGGGGAGAAGGACATGGCAGGCTCAGGGGAGGGGGAAGGAAGGAGTGGAGTGGGGGCAGGGCCTGAGCACTGAGCACCTCCCAGCACATTGGAAAGTTGGCGCCTGTAGCTCGAGCCCCAGAGTCGGCCTATACAAGGAGAGACAACTTCTGAAGAGCCACATGTGGCTCCGGAGCCACAGGTTGGCCACTCCTGTCAGAGAATGATGCAGTACTTTCCTGTCCATTAGTAACCAAGGAGGGTTAGACAACCTCTGCTAGGGATAAGTGTTTTTAAATCATCAGGCCTAGATAACTTGCACCCAAGAGTCCTATAAAAAGAGTTGGCTCAGGAAATCTGATTGCTGATGTTAATTTTTAAAACATCTTGGAATACCAGAAAAATTCCAGAAGCCTGGAAGAGTGCCAATGTGGTGCCAATATTAAAAAAGGGCAAACAAAAAACAAAAAAGACTTGGGTAGGTATAGGCTGGTTACCTGAACTTAATCCAGGGCAAAATAATGAAAAAGATGATATCAATTGAAAAATTAGGGACAGAAATATAATTAATGCCATTCAACTTTGTTTTATGGAGAAAAGATCTTGTCAAATGCACCCAATTTCATTATTTGAGATTACAAGTTTGGTTGATAAAGCTAACAGTGTAGATGTAATATACCTTGATTTAGTATTGTACAACATTCTGAAGAAGAATTTAGCACAACGGAATATCACTAAAGACACAGGTTAAATTGATTAAGAACTGAATGGTAGATCTCAAAAAGTAGTTGTCAATGGGGAAATCAATCATCATCATACAAGCATGTTTCTAATGAGGCTCTTCAGCTATCCGTTTGAGCCTAACATACTATTAACATTTTTGTCAGCGATCTGGAAGCAAATATAAAGTCACTGCCGATAAAATTTGTGGATAATACAAGGATTCATGCAGTGATAAATAATGAAGACAGGTTAGTCACACAGAGCAAGCTGGATCACTTGGTGATCTGCATCCTTTCACAGAGAATACATTTTAATGCAGCCAAATGCAAAGTGCTGCATTTCCTTGTTCCTGGATGCATGCCACACCTACAGAATGGTAGACTATCCTGGAAAGCAATAATTCTGAAGAGGATTTAGGAGTCACAGTGGACAGGCAACAACACGAGCTCCCAGCACGACACTGTGGCAAAAAGGGCAAACTAGCTTCTTGGCAATATTAACAGAGGAGCAGTGACTATGGAGTAGGAAGGTAATTTTACCTCTGTTTATGGCATTGGCAAAACTGATACTGGAATACATGTACAGCTCAGTTTGAAAAACTGGAGAGGGTTCAGAAAAGAACCAGAGGCCTGGAGAAAATTCCTTTGAGCTCTTTAATAATCTCACTCTGTTTAATACATCAAAAAGAAGAGAGGTGACTTGATTAGTGTCTAAGCACCTGCATGGGGAAAGAGTACTGCATACTAAAGGGCTCTAATTTAGCAGAGAAAGACATAAGAACCTATGGCTGGAAGCTGAAGCCAAAGAAATTAAAATTAGAATTAGGCATGATTTTTTGACAATGATTAAGCATTGGAACCACCAAGGGAGTGGTAGATTCTCCATCTCTTGGAATCTCCAGATCAAGACTGGATGATTTTCTGGAAAACATGCTTTAGTCAAACACAAGTTATTGGGCTCGACACAGGAGTAACAGTGAAATTTAACTGTCTGTGATATACAGGAGGTCAGACTAAATGATCTAATGGTCTCTTCTGGCCTTATACTCTTTGGAAAAAAAATCTTTATTATGCAAATCAATAAACAGCCTGATTAGTAGCTGATCTCAGACATGGATATCTGGATGGACGCGCGCACACAATGACCTTAAGATAGCACTTACAGTAGCAAAGGAGAGAAATTTTATGAGGCTTTTAAATTGTGTTACTGCCCAAATATGTATGATGTTAACCACAAATGCTTTATGAAAAACCCCTTTCAAGTGAAGTTTCCTTTATCCAGGATCATAAAGTCTACCACCATGTACTTATGTACAAAAATTATTGGGGGAGTGTGGGGGGGAAGAGAGAGAGATTGGAGAATGAAGCCTGGTCTGAGGTTTTTAAATGAAATCCTCAGAGTAATTAATATGTGAACATCTAACCAAAGCTATTGCATGTTTTTGTTCTTACTGTCCTCGTCCTCTCTTTACCAACCCACTAACAAAACAAAAAACAAGTTACTAGCCTGTTCTGTAACTGTTATACTTCGAGATGTGTTGCTTACATCCATTCCGCTTCAGGTGTGTGCATGCCTAGTGCACCAGAGTCACAGATTTTCTCCCCCTCCAAATAGTACCTTATGGGGCAGTGCAAGAGCCCTCTGCTGCTGAGTAATGGTATAAAAAGCAGAGCCACCACACAGCCCACTCAGTTTATTCCTACCTGACAGACTGATACAAAGGGGAAGAGAGGTGGACTGTGGAATGGATATATGAAATCTTAAAACAACAACAGTTACAGAACAGGTTAGTAAGTATTTTTCTTCTAAATGATTGCACATGTCCCACTTTAGATGGCTCACAAGCAGTTCAAATGGGAGGTGGGTTTCAGAGAGTCTATTTGAACAAGGACTGAAGAACTACTCATCCAACCGCGGCATCTTCTCTGGAATGCTGAGATACAGCGTAATGAGTAGTAAAACTCAGCACTGATGGCCAAGTTGCGGCTCTATAAAAGGACTGCTATTAGGTATCTAAGCCAAAAATGGTGTGGAAACTTCATGAGATCTTTTAAAGTGCGCTACCACCCTTCCAGAAGGGGGTACATTGCCAATCTCATATCACAGGAGTATGCAGGACAAAATCCTCCACAATTAAGATGACCTAAAAAAAGAAGATCTAGTTCTAGCAAGTACAAAACCAATACCCTTCTAACATAAAAAATATGGAGTCCCTCTTCATCCTTATGACAATGGGGCTTAAGAAAGAATGTCGTTCAGTATATGGTTTGATTGAGGTGGAATTCCAAAACTACTTTTGTCAGGAATTTTAGATGTAGATGTATGTATACATTTGTCCTCCAACTGTGTAAGAAGGGTCAGCCACCAATACTTTTAATTGTCACCCTTCTTGTGGAAGTCATAGCTACCAAAAGTGCTACTTTCAAAGAGATGCAGAAAAGAGCAGGACGCCACTGGTTCAAAGAGTGGATCCATCAACCTTGTTTGCACCAGACTTTAGTCCCAAGGAGGAATGGGATCCATGACCTAGGGATATGTCCAGACCTTTTATGAATCTAACTGACATTGGATTAGAATACACTGTGGCCTGCAACAACAGTATGTAAAGTGGAGACAACTGTGAGGGGAACCCTGATTGAACTAATCAATAGATCTTGTTGTTTCAGAGGGAACAAGTAGTCCAAAACATGATAGATAGCAGCCAGGACTGACAAATCACCCTTCTGTTTTGATTGTAATTAATTTTAAATGAAGCTTTTTAAAAAATTTTAAAAATCTTATTTACTTTACAAACAATAGTTTAGTTATATATTATAGACTTATAGAAAGAGACCTTCTAAAAACATTAAAATGTATTACTGGCACGCAAAACCTTAAATTAGAGTGAATATATTAAGACTTGGCACACCACTTCTGAAAAGGTTGCCGACCCCTGCTTTATACCATCATGTTCAGGGCACATGTACCACCCTGACAGGCTCTGCTAAGAGAAAAATCTCTGGCTCTGGTGCACTGGGTGTGCACACATCCAAGATGGAATGAACATATGCAATCAAAGAAAAAAAACAAACACTTACCCTTCCTCAGAAACCTTGATTTGCATATTTCCTATCAACCTCAATTACATTTGACTGCACATGTTCTTAAAAGTGTTGACCTAAAAGGATTTTGATAGTGAATCCAGTAGGTGAGCTTAAAATGGTGCCTCTAATTTTGTAAGATATATATTTCAATGGAAAAAATATCATGCTGCTAATCTTTTGATTCATCTTCTTCTGTGCACATATAATGAACATCCATGTCTTATCTTATGCCTGAGAAAGTGCCCAGTCAAGTCACAATATATGTCTGGACTTCTAAAAACTATTGCAATTCTTCAGCATTATTACATAGCACATTGAAAATTATGACTAGAGGCTACCTCTTCATTCAGATTTACTCACCAGTTCATTAGCTTGATCTATTGTAAACACACTGTAGTTTACTCTATTCCCAATGTCAATGTGTGCATCAGCTAGTGAGGAAATGAGCTGTTTACATTCATTCTGCATTCGTGTAAAAGGAACAGCAATTTCATCATAATAGAGCTGCTCAGAAAGGACTCCAAGTAAGCGTGGCTGCACAGAAAGGGCCACAGCTTTACATTCCTAAAACAGAACAAGTCAATCAATTCAGATCTTCAAGGGTTCATACTGGTTATTTCGTTCAATTAAGATTAAGGAACAAAATTGAACTCTGCTAATAAATTAGACGTTCTGGAACAAAATTTAAAGCTTTTAACATGGCAAGATGTAAAGCGACAAAAATGAAGATGTGCATACAAACTTCAGTATACCATGAAAACAGTTAATCGTCAACATTTTATGAAAATTCAGCATCAGTACTGTATTAATGGAAAAGTTTTTCCAAGTAGGTTTAACACCCAATTTTACATAGATGAGGATAAATTTACTAAACAAGAATAAAATCACAACAAAAGGAAAGCTAGTATATATTTATGCAGAAAACATTGATATTAAAAAACAGTTAAGTATCCCTCTAGAGTCCATATTTGTAGAACTCAAAACACATTCACTGAACCACATAGTTGCCTTTTAGCCAACTTGAAAATAATTCAGAATCATTCTATACCATGGCTTCACCTGTCAGATTTCATCATTTAACAGTAAGTATAAAAATACAGTATTAGCCTTAACAGAAACTGTTTTGATTCATTTAGTAAATCATATTTCATTTTTGCTGTAAAAAGCATCCTACCTTTTGCAAGGCAGCCCACTCACAGATTACTAACGCAACACTAATCCTCTGCAAGGCAGATTTTGAATTCAAATGGAACAGCAGTAGCTGAGCTAGAGATTCAGCTGGCTTTATTTCTTGAGGTACGGTATTTACACTTGGATCACAAATACAGCAGCAAAGTGCTCCTAACAACCTTGACCAAAGAAGAAAAAAAAAGTGTTATAGTAACATTCTCCCTCCTTGGTTCATACTTTAAAGACAAAGTTAAATGTCTCAGATAAAGTTAGATTTTAGCAAAAAATTTACAAATAACTTTAGATTATGTATGGTTTTTCTTTCTTTCATATTTTCCTCAAACTGACTTTGCTGCCATCACCCGGGCTCGCATAACAACATAATCCCTGGTTGCCAGATCTTCTGTAATGCTGTCTGCACCAGCAATATACTCCTGTATCACTTCTTTGTTCTGGGTTTGACCTTGACGCAGCTTGCCACCTGCTTTTTCCTATGGAATATAAATACAGAAGAGGTTTATTTAGTGGTAAGAAATCTTCTCTGGTTTGCTTTCCAAAGTTTTCTGTATTTCAGATAAAAAAATTCACATTTCCATATTAAATTGTAATTGTTTTATACAATGATGTGACAAATATCCACACCAGATTTGATTGTACTTTAATACAGGATCTCTGAATCACTTTGACAGAGACTTCTAAAGGTGCTTCAGTCATGGATAGATGACTATAGGCTAATGCTGCACTGCTAAATGTGTGGCCTGGTTTGAATATTAACTAGCTTATCTAATCCAATATGGTGCTAGACTTCCAGTTTGAATCTGAGGCCAAAACAAGTAGAAAAGAAAAAACACCATATGACAGTTTCTCATGAGTAAAGTAATCCTGAGAAAGCTGACTCAGTTCTGCAAACAGAAGTTGGAGAAATGATACACATAGGTACTATAAAACAGATATGAAAACATGTTGAAATAAGAAGTATTTAGAACCTTATAAAACAGTAGAGGGTTTACAAGGAGCACAGTGCATCGTTTGATCCATCCACAGATGGGTACGGGTACACTACAGCAGCGCAGAGGCATAGACACTTCCTACATCGATGTAAGCAACCTCAACACAAACACCCCTGTAACATCAACTCTTCGAGAGGTGGTAGCTAGGTCAACTGAAGACTCCTTCCATCAACCTAACTGCATCTACACCAGGGGTTAGGTTGACCTAACTATAGTGCACTGAGCGCAAAACTTTTCATAGCCCTGAGTGAAAAGTTTTAGGTATAGACCAGGTCTAAGGAGTATTTATTAGATGGAGAATTAGAGTATCTGCCAGACAGGCTCAGAGGCATTATTGAGTGAACTAATGTTTAAATTACTTTTAGTTAAACAGCTTCTACTAAACTGCACAATAGGCTTTATTACATACATTTGTATTTTAGAGAGAGAAAGAAAGAAACCGTGCCATATTTGTAATAATAGCATCAAAACTTACCAAAAGAAATTGTCATTTTAAAGTTCTTATACAGGGCCAAGTTGTGCCATTTAGTTACTGGCTTGTGTCAGAGTGATGCAAAACTGTACTACTACAAGTGGAACCCCAGTGGGACTGTATTTCCTTGAACGGCCACATACACAAGTAGTGGGACTGCCCTGCAGGCTGCTGTGGGGATTCATAGTTCTACTTATGTGGTAATAATGGCCACAGAGTCTTGGCGCTAATAGCACTCTCCTTCCTTTCTATACAGGCCAGTCACAGTATTGTTACAGCATCTCAGTAATCACTGGTTTCCTTGATTTCCCACAAAGGTTTTAAAAATCATTTTTTTACCTTTGATCTGGCTTTTACTTCTAGCAACATATTTAAATCAATAGGCAAGTGAGAAGGCTGCATCATTAAGCAGAGCCAGGCTCCCATCCATGGACAAGCCGCTGCTACCACGTATTGTACTGATGCTTTGTTTAACAGTTCCAGCCACACCTTGAGGGAGAGGGAAAAAAAACAAAAACACATTTGTGTACATTAGAAATATGTATCATGGTATCTATGCAAACATTTGATCAACATGACATCCAAGATCTAGGAACAGTTAGCAGTATAGCATGTTGTACTGCTATACATTTATACACCATGCAATTATGTAGGCTGAAGGTCATGCATCTGACAAAGGGTGGCACATAAAAGAGTCAGACTTATGAACAAGAGAGCATAGTCATAAGCTAAATAAATACCTTGTGAATAAGGTCCAGAATATCTTGGCTGCTTTCTAAAATACAAAACTGAAAAATGTGCCTCAACATATCTTGCAGAATCGGAGTTAGCCAGGCTGAAGAACTCTGAAACAGGGATATAATGAGTGTGAGAAAATTCCAACATATAATGTAATTTAAACATAATATTTTAGGTTCTCACTATTAAAGTGGCACCCACCTCTACACAGAGCAGAAGTAGGCCACAAATGTTTTCCACATAACTTTTAAGAGTTATCAAGTGACCCAAAGACCATGCACAAACTACTTCTGTATTGTAATTGGTAAGCGATACACCTCTACCCTGCTATAACGTGAACCGATATAACATGGGTTCACATATAGTGCGGTAGCAGTGGGGCTCCGGCGGTGCTTTAAAGGGCCCGGGGCTCCGGCTGCTGCGGGAAGCCCAGGGCCCTTTAAAATCACTGCTGGAGCCCTGCTGCTGCTACCCGGGGGCTGCGGCAGCTGGGCTTGCCGGCGATTTAAAGGGCCTGGGCTCGCCACAGCAGCTGGAGCCCAGAGCTCTTTAAAATCACCACCGGAGCCCTGCTGCCCCTACCCCGATATAATGGCATTTCAGCTATAATGCGATAGGGATTTTTGGCTCCCCATGACCGCATTATAGCGGGGTAGAGATGTTTTATAATTATTAGTTCTTACCTGGTCTTGGGTAGATAACAGCGTAAATAAAGTTTCCAATGCTGCTTTTCGAACAGATGATATAGTATGATGCAAGAATGGCCATACACGTGGGACCAAAATGGTGAGTGATTGCTGGATACTGGTACATTTTGGAGGGTGAGGGAGGTGTAAGAGAAAGGGGGGAATAAAAAAAAGAAAAAAGAAAAAGTAAGTTCAATCTATTTATATACAGTTATAATATTTAGTTAAAAGGGACTTTTCTGAAGGAAAAATAGAAAAGTAACACTGTGTATTCCCCAGGCCATGTTAAGTGCAGGATCAAGTTATAGCTCAACTACAATGATCAAAATAAATGGTTTGAGTTGTGGTTTTTTTGTTTGTTTTTTGTTTGTTTGTTTTTAAAAGCGTGTTTACTTATTAATGGCAAAATTCAGAAGCTTGCCCAAATTAGTAAGGCCTACTGTAACCTTATCCTTAATTACTATGGGTTCTTCCACATCCCCCTTTCCCACCTCCACCCCAACCAAGCACATACATAGAAATAAGCACATTTCATTTTAAGGTCAGTCAATTTTTTCACTGTCATCAGTTAGGCAGTAAGGATGAAACTTTCTTAGCTAACTCCTTGTGCCTGAGAATTAAAATAGTTATTACACATGAACTCATCGGCGATACCACCTTCCATGCAATGGGGTGAATTACAAAATTTCTGCCTTCAGTCTGAATTTTCCTGCTTGAGATTTTAACATTGGCACGAACATTATGAGAATATACTAAAATAGAGATAGTTTTCATAATTTATGAGAACCTTTGACCAAGGCATCTCATTGATGATTCTTGAAAGATTTAATATCATAATTCTATCTAGAGAAAGGAACTTAAGTGATTTATTGTCTTCACCAAAGCCCCAAGGTGAAATATTTCTTCACTTTATTGTTGTGGAAAAGTTAACTGCTGTAGTCCTGACTATTGGATAAGCATAACTAACCTTTTAAAGGGAAACAAAATCAGTTACTGCAGTAAATCTAAACAAATCAAAAGCCTGTATACTCAAAACAAAGAGGCAAATATTTATTATTAATAAAACCACTGATTAATCCAAACAAATGTTTTACCAATGCTTTGTCTTTAAAGGGCAGTTATTTACAGCTATTAAAGGGTTATTATTGTCCTACAAATAAACAGCACATACACACGATTGTGAGATGGTAAGAGACAGAAGCAGAAGACAATGGAGGACTTGGAAGGAAAAAATTATAAGGAAGGGAAAACAAAACAGGAGGAGGAAGAGGAATATTAGAGATGGAGAAGGGGATTTTATTTTTAGATATTCAATTTAGCTCCCAAGATAAGGATAAGGATATAGAGTTAAATCCTCCAATAGGAAAATCTTTTTTCCACAGAAAAGCTCCATTCAAAAACAGAGATTCACAATGGGTCTGCATCCTTTGTCAATGTAAAAGCCCCCACTGACTTTTAGTGGTGTGGGGCAACCACTAAATTGCAATATGCACACTACACTACAGTGAATTAAAAACACTTTGATTGAAGCTCTTTGTTACTGTTGTAAAAAAAAAAAAAATCAAACTCCTAGAGTTCATATGGGGCTTCCCCATAAATTCCACTGAGTTACTGCACATCATGAAAAACAGATTATACACCCAAGAAGTGGTACAAATTCCAGAGTCACACCCTTGTGTAGCCAAGCTCTGACTAAAAAGGTATCAAAAGGATAGATGGGTCTCCACTTCTAATACTGGCATTAATGAACTTGCTGTTTAAGTAAGTGAGGGTCAGAGGTTGAGTGAACACAGTTTTCCTCGGTCTTGATTTACACTTTTTCATTTCCTATTTCTAGCAAAAAACCTTGGCCCTCTACTAAAGTTGTCTCCCACACATCAGCAGGTGAAAGGGGAATCAGCAGCAGGACATGCTACTTGAAAACGGAAGACTGAGAATTCCACTTAGTTTCATGTTTAGAATATTCCCAAAAGTCTCTTTATGAAGTTATGTAAACTAGATTATACCTATAGAGTCAGATAATACATACAAAATGGAAAAGTAGGTGAACCCAAACCAATACAGAAGTGTTATAATACATGGCAGTAAAGTCACATGTCATGCATTAAATTGTTAATACAGTTGAACCCTGTTATGTCGCCGGCCTAGGGGTTTGCCAAAAATAGTCCAGATAACCGATGATCGAGATAAACCCCTATCCACCCCCCCCTGAACTCCCCTGCCCTCTCTCCAACACCCCCTCCCTGCCCCCTTACCGCGGTGCCTGCACATGGCTGGATCCGGCGAAGCGGGACGGGGACCCGGAGCCGGGCAGCCAAAGAAGCGGGACCCGGTAAGCGGGCCGGGCGGCAGGCGAAGCGGGACCGGGTAAGCGGGGCAGGCGGGCGGGCGGCAGGCGAAGCGGGGACCGGGTAAGCGGGGCCGGGCGGGCGGGGACGGGCAGGGACCGGGTATGCGGGGCCGGGCGGGCGGCGAAGCGGAGCCGGGCGGGCGGCGAAGCGGGGACCGGCGAAGCGGAGCCGGGGGGGGGGGGGGGGGCGGCAGGCGAAGCGGGGACCAGGTATGCGGGGCCGTGCAGGCGGGCGGGGACGGGCAGGGACCGGATATGCGGGGCCGTGCAGGCGGGCGGGGACGGGCCGGGACCGGATATGCGGGGCCGTGCAGGCGGGCAGGGACGGGCAGGGACCGGATATGCGGGGCCGGGCGGGCGGCGAAGCGGAGCCGGGCGGGCAGCGAAGCGGGGACCAGCGAAGCGGAGCCGGGCCGGGGGGCGGCAGGCGAAGCGGGGACCAGGTATGCGGGGCCGGGCGGGCGGCGAAGCGGAGCCGGGCGGACGGGCGGGCGGCGGCGAAGCGGAGCCGGGTGGCAGGCGAAGCGGGGACCGGGTATGCGGGGCCGGGCGGGGACGGGCAGGGACCGGGTATGCGGGGCCGGGTGGCTGGGGACACGGTGGGTCGGGGATGCGGGGAGCCGGGCGGCTGGGGACGCGGGGAGCGGGCGGCTGGGGAGCCGGGCGGCTGGGGACGCGGGGCGCGGGCGGCTGGGGCCCCGGGCGGCTGGGGACGCGGGGTCCGGGGGGCCGGGGAACCGGGCGGCTGGGGACGCGGGGAGCGGGCGGCTGGGGAACCGGGCGGCTGGGGACGCGGGGAGCGGGCGGCTGGGGACCCGCGCGGCTGGGGACACGGGGAGCGGGCGGCTGGGGAACCGCGCGGCTGGGGACGCGGGGAGCGGGCGGCTGGGGAACCGCGCGGCTGGGGACGCGGGGAGCGGGCGGCTGGGGAACCGCGCGGCTGGGGACGCGGGGAGCGGGCGGCTGGGGAACCGCGCGGCTGGAGAGCCGGGGAGCGGGCGGCTGGGGACACGGTGGGTCAGGGACGCGGGGAGCCGGGCTCGAGATATTAGGGTTCGGGGAATCGACATAAGGGATGAGAAACTCATAAGACAAAGAGGGAGTTTGGCGGTTCCACTTGTAAAACCTCGACTTAATAGGGTTGGCAAGTTAACCGAGGTCGAGATAAATGGGTTCGACTGTAGTTAAATTTTAACTTGTACAATAAACTGGTTTGTTGTGGCTTTTAAAATGCAAAAACTACATTTTTTAACCTTCATGTCCCATCCCAGCTCCCAAAATAGCTAAAGTGATTTACTCTTCTAATGGTAATTCAAGTTTCTACATCACAGTGAAATTTCAAAACTTAGGGTTGCTGGAAAGAAAGGAGTTGCAGAATAGCTTAAGTGAAAGATAAAAAATTAAATAAATAAAAATCTAAAGGACAAGAGCCATATAATACACAGACAAAAAAAAAACCCTCAGATCAGAGAGAAAGGAAAAATCCAAAAGGCTTAGTATTACTTTCAAAGGTCATTATGATGTAACTTGAACCCTTGGATTTAATTCATTCACAGTAGCTTCTCAAAGAATCTCTCTACTTTGATTTCCTAAAGTACTTAATTATTTGTTTCTGCACTGCAAATAATAAACTATAGGCCTCAATGTAAGATTACTGTAAGTAAAAGCGGCAGTGGTCAGAGCACATCAGCTGTCTAGCCATTATCAAGTATTTTGTAGCCATCACAGCAAAGGAAAATTAAGGAGAGAGATGAACGAGGATACTAAATTGTTACAGGAAACTCCTTTATGCATAAAGGATGGCATGGAAGAACACATGAAGGTGCTTATGAGAAAAATCTGAACAGGCAAAGAAGATTGGCATTTTTGGTGAAAGAGAGGTGGGCCTCAATAGTGGATAAGTAATGATACCTAGGGCAGGACTAGGCGATAAAGGAACATAAAGGTGAACCTGAGTAGTGCGTTTGATGCAGTGAAAAATGGGCAAGCTAGGAGAGGGGTGCTAAGGGTGGATGGGGACATGGCTGAGCTACAAGTCAAGATAATCTTTGCAGCAGTGTTTTGAATGTATTTTAAAGGGTGCAAGATAACATTTGGGAAGAACAGAGAGGCCGTGACAAGCCCCGATTGGGCATCTGCCCCACACTGGCCCATAAGGGGTTAATAGAGCCATAGGGAGGCTGTACAGAAGGCAGCCAATCACAGAAGGGCTTACAGGAGCAGCCAATCAGGGCCGGGCAGGCCCATATAAGAAGAGCTGCAGTACAGAGCAGGTTTAGTCACTCCCTGGAGCTTAAGGAGGGAGGAGGACTGGCTGCCTTGCAGGTGGAGGGCACCAAGCACCCTGGACATGTAGTGCTGCAGGCACTTTTATACCCCAATTTTATAGGGAGAGTCCTAATTTTTGGGTCTTTTTCTCATATAGGCTCCCATTACCCCCCACCCCCGTCCTGATTTTTCCACTCTTGCTGTCTGGTCGCCCTAACAGGCGGAGACCCAGGGAGCTAAAGGCAGCACCTGGCAGGTTGCAGGGATTTGCAAGCTAAGGCCCTGAGGCAAGGGCAAAGAGGGTGATGGGGGCGCGGGGAAGTGGTCCAGGGAGAGAAGTCAGAGGGGATGCAGCAAGTGGCAGCCACTCACAGGGTCCCTAGGCCAGGACCCAGAGTAGTGGGCAGGCCTGGGTCCCCCCGACCCCCACTTGCCACCGAGGAAGTGGCTGGACTGAAGGACTGTGAAACTGTCACCCAGAAGTGGGGGGAACACCAAGTGTGGCACAGCCATGTGGCTGTGCCATGAAGAGGCGCCATAGTCCTGGGAGTGACATGGGTCCCTGGAGCAGAAGTGATGGTGGTGAGACATCACCAGAAGAAGGTGCACTGGTGTACAGCACTAGTCCCCAGGACAGCCAGCAGGAGGCACCACAGTGATGGACCAAACCTCATCACACAAGCCCAGACAGTAGATGAGAGCCACGTCAAGAGTTTTACTTGTATGAATTGATCATAAAGGCTGGCTCTGAAGGCCTTGTCTACATGAAGGACATTGATCAGCATAGCTATTCCAGAATAATTCCCATGTCTGGACATTATTCTGGAATAATGTCATTTATTTTAAAATAGCGTGCAGAGAGCAATTCCAAAAATAACTCAATTATGCCTGAAGAGCTACTGCAGAATGGCTATTCCAGAATAGCCATGCTACTCAATTCCCCAATGTAAACAAGCCCGTAGACTTAGGGCAGGAAGAGACAATATTTAGACATGCAGCAGCGTAGAAATGGCTCAGTCAAAGACAACACCCAGATTGAGTGACAGTGAGAATGGTGGTGGTGTTCACAGTGACCAAGAAAGCGAAGAGAAGATTTTGGGGAAAAAACCTAAGAGCTTGAAATCCCTTTAAATTTTCTTTTTTTCCTGCTGACAGCATTTTAAAGCAGTATTTTTGCCCTCTCTCTCTCCACCCCCCGCCAG
The DNA here is from genome assembly GCF_020497125.1 of Mauremys mutica. Taxonomy (NCBI): domain Eukaryota; kingdom Metazoa; phylum Chordata; order Testudines; family Geoemydidae; genus Mauremys; species Mauremys mutica. The sequence goes on from NC_059078.1 coordinate 99,172,287, forward strand.
TTAAAAAGGGCCATGACAGTATAGCTAAATACATTTGGAGATAGTGGAGACCAAACAAAACCAACTATTAAATAATGGATTAGTGTCTTAAAAAATGCATCTCCCTGATGCATGAGTAGGGATGATAAAAATATAGTGAGATGTTCTCATCCTTTACAAAGATGCACACTGGTAACATTTAATCAGATAGACAAGACAACTAGAGGAGACAGATAAGAGAAAAAAAATGGAGAAAAGAGGGGACAAGGGTAAGTTTACTCAATGTCTGCCTAAGCTTTAAGTTAAAGTTTCAGTATGCAAAGTCAGGTGGGGTTTTTTTGTGTGTGTGTTTTGTTTGTTTGGTTTTTGGGGGGGGGGGGGGGCGGCGTGAATTCCGTTTACTGAACAGAAGTAAACATGGATTTGTCCAGTTTGTTCTATTTACTTGCTTCTTTGCATCAATGATACAGCCAGTGGTTCTGTGAATAACCTTTTGCTTGGGGTCTGACCCCAAAGCCCTTGGATGTGTGTTGCATCTGTGTAACTCTCCCATTATAGTCAACAAGTTTCGTGTATGTGAAGTCTGCAGGATGGGGCAGTTTACTGCAGGATAACAGTTCCCACTTAGCACAACAGAAATAATTAAAGGTCATGCATAAGTAGCAGCTATTGCTTTTTAACTTTTAATTTCTTAACAAAGACTGGTGCTAAATAGTGACAAAGTGAGTTAAATTTTGGTACTAGTTTATTAGTGTGTCCTAAAAAAGAAAGTGCACTGCCCTTTAACAGCCTTCAACCAACTTACAAAATTTGTCCTCAAATTTATACCAGCATCCATTTACTGCAGAATGATAACTTCCCAACATTATGCATTATCTCCTCCATATAAAGTGTAATTTGCTATGAATTTAGATTATTCCAATATGAACTGCTTCAGTAACAAATGCTTAGATCTGCCTCTTAAGTAGTAGCTGGAAAGAGGTACCTGCATTTTTGGACCTGAGGATAAGTTAGAAGAGAGGAAAGAAGGATCATGATGCTGTTTGTAGAAGCTGTCAGATCATCCAATTCCAGAAGGGCATCCCACAATGTATTAAGAATAAAGGGCACCTAGAGGAATAAGCACAAGGGGAGAAGTTATTTATTTTTTCTCTCTTTGTGTAAGATAAGTCAGTCTTCTTTATAACAAAATGAGGAATTAAAAATTTGTATACTGCACTATAATACTGCTTTCTTGTTCAGAGCCAAGATGAACTTTTCAAAGTCAAAATGTAGAAAATAAGTCAGTCATTCACCTTTTGCGATTGAAGATGAACAAGGCTTTCCACTACTGGTACTAAAGATGCTGCAGCAACAGCTCGGACATCGTCATCCAGGTCTTGGAGACCTTCAATTATTGCAGGCAAGACTTTAGGCAATAAAGTATTAATCATATCCTAAAAAACAAGTTTAATTCATAAATTGAATAAGGAAGCATTTATTAAACTGAATATCTTTTCAAAATCTCAGAGAGAGTCTTCTTCCTTCTCTTTTGAAAAGCCAAGTAAAAATAAATAAATAAATTAAAAAACCCAAAACCAACCACCCCTTCCTTCCGCCCCCCCCCCCCAAACCGCAGTTTAGTCAGATAAACAGAAACAGCAACCATTCTGAATAGTTAAAAAGTTACCACTCATGAAGGAAAGCTAATCTAGCTTATAAATTAGAGTGAATTTGTCCTACAAATATGCCTCAGTCAGAACCTGCAGTACACTTTTGTTATTCCACTATTAGAACCTCTAATCGGTTGTCTTCAGTTGTACCAAGCCATAGTGTTTTACCAGAGGGGGGAAAAGATTCACCACTAGATATGGTTTCATTTAATATGCCATATATTTTAAACGTGTCAGCATCAAATTCATATGCCACCTTCTACTCTCTTCACTCCTGTTTCTGGACTTTTACAATAAGTCTCTGTGAAAGCAAAATTTTTCTAGTGTTAGTGAATTTGAATAGAAAAAAAAAACCACCCCAAAAACAACCACAGAAGGTGATTTACCTGACGAACTGCCAAAGCATACTTTATTCCTAGCAGACCGCCATGTCTCACTTCCCACTGATCTTGTGTAAGCAACTTCAGGAGAATATCCACAGTTTTATGAACTCCAGTCTCATTCATATGTTTCAATACTACTCCCAAAGTCTGAGCACAAGTCTCACGTACTGGTGCTACAACCTAGGACATAGTGAATAATGGACATAAATCAAAGCATTTCTACATAAAGTCTGACATGGAAATAGATTAGCAAGTCTAAGAGTTGACACTTACTTCATCTGAAACAAAGTCTCCAAATCTGTCTAATGCAAACACACAAAGGAGTCTAATAACTAAGTCTTCCAGCCATTCCTGATGCTGCTGAGCCATCTGTTTAAAAAAAAAAAAAGGAAATTAAATACCATTTGCTAAACTAGTTCATAGAAAGATTCTCAAGATTCTTTTGCTTTATCTAAATTCATACTGAGAAGATTGTATCACAATAGTTAATCCTGTAACTAATTGTGTATCTGCATTACAAGCAGATTTCCTACCCCCCTCCCCCAATCACTTAAGTCTCCAGTAGTGACATTAATCCACTGTATGGAGGGGCAGCACAAGGTCACAAGCACCGCTTAAGTCTTGCACAGAAGTTGAGCAGCAGGCCTACAAGTGCAGCAACTGTGCATGTGCACCACTCTGTGCTGATGAAAGGGTCTCCACATGGGCCCCAAATGGGTATCTTATGGCAGGTCTTTGTGACATGTAGATATCGGAACCATAGTGATTCCACAACTGGGTATAGGGCACAGTCTTGGACTCTAGCCCTGGGTTTGGAAAGAGGTTGGCTTCATTTCATCAGTACCTCTGTGCTCTACCCATATAGCACTTGAACACTCAAGCTTTTATGGGGCTGAACCATATATGAAGGGTTAAGTGGTAACATCAAAAATTTCTTTTCGGTGGTGGGAGGAGAGCCAAACCAGCATTTAGGAACTTTTCCCTTATCCAAATAAGAAGTGAACTACTTGGAAATTTTTGCCTCACTTTTAGAACTGGAAACATCAGCCAAGATTCATTGATTTTAATCTGAACAAACAAACTACTTGGGCAATACAAGCACACTGCAGATATTAAACAATCTTTTCCTTCTCCGCATTCGTCAAGGTGAGCAAATTGTGTCACTATGCGGATGTTGTTAAAAAAAAGGACAGCTGTAACAACTGATATTTTATGCGCTCATCTAGTTACTAGGTCCAGTTTTGTTACTATATACCCATCTCTAATGTGTATTCATACTTCTAAATATTATTAAATTTTAGAAAATCTTATGACTTGCAAACACTAAGTAATGCCCATTCCCTACTATACAAGTCAGTTACTGAACCTTGTAATAGTAGTTTGAACACATTTACAAATAAAAGTCTAAAATAAACCATCCAGTATTGTTTTAGTCTAAGAAAAGAGAGAGAATGAAAGCAGTCAATTTCTGCTAAGCCCTGTGCTAGTTAAGGTTTCCTCCATCTCTATTTAGACTAAGCAGTAAGTCAAGTTCACTAGACTCTAGAGACTGAACACTATACAAATACTAAAAGACATTACCAAAACCACCTTCACCTCAAAAGTCCCCTTGAATTATCAGCTCTCCACCACTCCCCCCAAAAGCTATCACTTTAATATTCATGAAATTTATGTAGTTTTATTGCTATACTTGTTTACTTTATTCTTCCCAGTTCTGACAATGAATTGCAATCTCCATCGGACAAGTGCATTTTCAAACAAGAAAAGAACTAAAGACTATACAATTTAGAATTCTGTCAATGGCTAAATATTTAGGTTTGTGTTCTCCCATCCTTAGTCACAAGAAATATTCTGCAAAAAAGTTCCAATGGGACAAATTCATCCTTCCATGGATGCAAAAAGGAGAGATGGCAGCTTGTACCTCTCTACCCACCTCAGTCCCCCCTCACAGGGTAATGGGCTCCCAGTGCCGGGCAGGGCAGTCCAACTTGCATTTCTATGGCAATGGCCTCTCTGGGCCACCGCAATGGTGCAGAATTGCTGAGCTGTAAAAGTATGTCTCTCACATGTGCCCTTACCCCAAGGAAAAAAACAAACAAAAAAAAAACCCAACAAAAAACCCTGAACATCCTCTACAGCACGGGCTCTTATAGACCTGACTACGTTCCACTTGTTCTGCAATTGGGGTGAGGCATTGATGCCTTCCTTACAGTCTCTTTTGCAACAGCCAGCTCAGAGGATTGTAGGGCAACTATGTGAAGAAGGGTGGCAGAAGTTATCAGGTATTTCTAAAAAACTTACTAAGGGCTACTATATCAATACCCACTCAAGTGCTTTTTTTAAATAAATGGAGACTGCCTTCTAAATACTTCTTCCTGGTTTAGTCATCCAAAGCAAGCCAATGGAATCAGCTTCCCTATTAAAAAGCATTATACAACTTGCTTTATAATCTAAAAGCCATTTTAGCTAAATTAGGTTTATTAAATTAGCCAAACTTTTTTAAGCTGTAGAATTTGCCTTGTCACAACTTTGGAACATATTGATTCCAATACTTTCTAATGGCAAAGCTGATTCTTGAAATCCAAGTTTGCACTCAATTGTCAATGCAGAGGCGCTTTGTTCAATTTTTTTTTTTTTTAAACCAAAGGTGATTTACATTTTGTCATTAGATTACTCCTTTTACAGCCACTCCCACACTCCTAAATTGCCTCTATCATCTGTGTATCTCAATTTTAGTATTTGAAGAGAAGAGTTCTGCAGGTTGCAAAAGAAGCTACACTTTAATAGTGCTTGGCCTGTATTTCAATAAGCTGGTTATCACCATCAACTTCTAATTTTACCTCTTCTACAGTACTGTCTCCCATTTTGCCACCACTTTTCCCATGTGCTTTAAGTATTTCCCTCAGCGCAGTGCCCGCACCATGCCGAACCTAAAACATGCAAAAGGGGGAATAAAAATCAGATCAATTATTTTTTTTAACATCTAGAAATGCTCAGTATCAATTGAAGAAGTTGGAAAACATTCAAATATAAATTGCTTTTCCTTCCAGTAACAAGTTTTGAATGCTACAGATTTGGTGACATTTTATAACATTTACACATACGTAAGAAGTTTCTAGGCAAAGGTGATGGAAAGCAGTAATGAGATTTCCCTGATCGTCCCTAGAAGTCTTCAGTGTTTCTAGAAAGTCTGATTATGGAGAAGTGTGTCATTTTTATTAGGTTTTAATTTTCTGTGTTATGAGTGCCAGATAATTCTCAGAAGAGGTTCATTCAGAGACAAGTAGAGTTATTATACCAAAGCTCCTTTACTGATGCTGGATGAAGTTTTACAGTGATCGCGCAAAATCTTCCTAACCATATAAAGGGATTGCAATATTTCTTAGTAGATTAAAAGCAGCAAGCATCTCACGGCAGGTAAATGTGGGTTACTTAAACATAATTTTGTTTATCCTAAGATAGCATTATATAGGCTCTTGGATGCCTGCATAATAGTCAAGACAGATCTTCCCTCCACCTCCACAAACATTCTAATCTTAATTATCACTGCCTTAGCATCCACTAGACCCCTCTCAGTCAGTTCCTAAGTTTTTACTGTTAAACAATGAGGCAGAATACAGAGCCACACAAGTCATCCCTTAGAATAGCAAATTATAGGTGAGAGTTAGGGGCTAACAACAATCTGAAATACAGGCACTGGAGATCAAAATCCAGAACTAAAGAATCTTTCATTAACACTAAAACCAAGTATTAGCACCAGTACAGTAGGCTATGTGAGCTCCACATGCGATTAGTGGTGGAGACAGAGACATGGATCTAAAATAAAATAGTAATTAAAAAAAAAGTCCTGCTCCCCAAGGAATCAATTCACTGGTGGTGGCTTGCAACAATCAGTCTTCTAGGCTCTGATGGTCTTCATGGTTCTGTTAACCAAAGCAAGAACCGATGGAGATCCAAATCCCTTAAAAATGCTCTGGGAAGTCAGTATGTGACAATATAAATGATTCACTATGACTCCATCTGTACATGCATATCAGCTTGCATAGCAAAGTTAAGGAGCTATGTCAAACAGCTGTATTAATGAACAGAGGTATTAAAATTTACCTTTCAGGTAAATAAGAATAAAATATTCCCTCAATGGTCTGGGAAGCCATTCAGCCCTAAATTCTGAGAGGTTACATGAAAGGCAGGAGTGAAGATTCCCAAAGCCTTATGTTTCAATCCTAATGTATAGATGCTGAATGCACCAAAGTGTGTAGTTCTATATAGAGCCAAATGACAAGGTATTGAGGCAGAGACTACACTCACCATTTTTAAATCTGTAGTTTCATTACTGAAAATATTTTGAAAGTTATAAAAACAAGTAATTATTAGGATTTTTTTTTGTCTGAAATGCAAGTTATTCTCTCCAGATTGTTTTTTATATATATATTCTCATGGAGTCAACCTCTGGAAAGATCTGCCCACCTTCAAGAAGATATGGAAGTATCTGTGCAGATTTTTTCTTCCCAGCTATACGTCCAAGTAGAAACACCCAAATAGATTTCAGACAGTCAATTCAGAAAACAGGAAAGAAAAATACAGGAGATATCATATTGGCAGTTTAATTCCTATGAAAATGCTAATTTGAAGGTAGCACAAAACTGTCAGATTCTTGGGTGGAGTGTATTTATCAATTCAGAGTAAGGATCAGATCTTCAGCTGCCTTAAATTGGCATAGCTCCATTTTTACATCAGCTGAGGATCCTGGCACAAAGTCTCTACGAAATAACAAATAGGAGCTTCAAAAGAAAAGTAAAATGGAAGAAAGAGGAGCCAGAAAAAGAAGTTTGGGGGGGGGGACCCAAAAAACACACACAACTTTTGCCTTCCTTTATTCTTATGTCTCCTCTTTTCTTCTCAGTAAATAAGATTAAAAACAGGATACACTCCCTCCAGCAAACTAGAAGCCACCACAAAACAAAAATGAAGTCCAGTTTCTGCTGACTAGAAAGGGGAATGAAAAAAATGTATCTTTGTATGTACATTTTATAATATTCTACATAGGTGTGATACAGGAACCTAGGATTAGATTGGTTACAGGAGTCAGACTGAAAGATGCCTGGAGGATGTATGAATAGAGTTGCCTTTGTAATTTATTACGGGCTTGGCTACGCTTGCGAGTTGGAGCGCAATAAAGGAGCCCCGTGAGCACTAGCTCACTCCCCGTCCACACTGGCAAGGCATGTAGAGTGCTCTGACTCTGCGGCTAGAGCGCTTCTGGTACTCCACCTCGGCGAGAGGAACAACATTTGCTGCGCCCCCGCTGGAGCACTGTGGCGCCAGTGTGAACGAGGTTTTGCATTACCTCGTCATTGTTTTGAAACACTGCAGGAATGCAGAAGTGCCTTTTGAAAGCTCCGTTTCTGACAGCTGGCTGCTTACTTGCTTCCAGACAAATCAACCATTGGTGGGTGGATGGGTGGGGGCATGTGTAAGAAAGAAGGGGGTCTGCTGCTGTCTGAACTTACAAGACAGCATGCTGACATGCTTTCAGCCCCACAAAAACCCACTCTCTCCCCTACATACACACAACACACTCCCTGTCACACTCCACCCCACCCCAACCCCATTTGGGAAGCACGTTGCAATCACTTGCATGCTGAGATAGCGGCCCATAATGCACTGCTCCCAACGCTGTTATAGTCCAAGCCTTCACAACCTCCTCCAGCAAGGAGTTCCACAAGTTGACTGTAAGCTGTGTGAAGAACTGCCTTTTATTTGTTTTAAACCTGCTGCCCATTAATTTCTTTTGGTGGCCCCTAGTTCTTGTATTATGGGAACAAGTAAATAACTTTTCCTTATTTACTTTCTCCACATCACTCATGATTTTATATAACTATCATATCCCCCCTTAGTCTCCTCTTTTCCAAGCTGAAAAGTCCTAGCCTCTTTAATCTGTCTTCATATGGGACCTGTTCCAAACCCCTAGTCATTTTAGTTGCCCTTCTCTGAACCTTTTCTAATGCCAGTATATCTTTTTTGAGATGAGACCACCACATCTGTAAGCAGTATTCAAGATGTGGGCGTACCATGGATTTATATTCTCCATTCCTTTTTTAATGATTCTTAACACCCTGTTTGCTTTTTTGACCGCCACTGCACACTGCGTGGATGTCCTCAGAAAACTATCCATGATGACTCCAAGATCTTTTTCCTGATTCATTGTAGCTAAATTAGCCCCCCCCCCCCCCCATCATATTGTATGTACAGTTGGGGTTATTTTTCCCCCGATGTGCATTACTTTATATTTATCCACATGAAATTTCATTTGCCATTTTGTTATTTCACAAAACAAAGTGATTGGACCTTTTTTGAAGTTCTTCACAGTCTGCTTTGGTCTTAACTATCTTGAGCAGTTTAGTATCATCTGCAAACTTTGCACCTCACCTTTTATCCCTTTCTCTAGGTCATTTATGAATAAGTTGAATAGAATTGGTCCTAGGACTGACCCTTGGGGAACACCACTAGTTACCCCTCTCCATTCTGAGAGTTTACCATTTATTCCTACCCTTTGTTCCTGTCTTTTAACCAGTTCTCAATCCATGAAAGGACCTTCCCTTTTATCCCATGATAACTTAATTTATGCAAGTCCAGTGGAGGGCAACAAAAACGATTGAGGGCTGGAGCACATGACTTATGAGGAGAGGCTGAGGGAACTGGGATTGTTTAGTCTGCAGAAGAGAAGAATGAGGGGGGGATTTTATAGCTGCTTTCAACTACACCTCTACCCCAATATAACACTGCCCTCGGAAGCCAAAAAAAATCTTACCACATTATAAGTGAAACCGCTTTATATCGAACTTGCTTTCATCAGCCAGAGCGCACAGCCCTGCCCCCCTGGAGCACTGCTTTACCGCGTTGTATCCAAATTCGTGTTATATCGGGTCACGTTATATTGGGGTAGAGGTGTATTGAACTTGCTGTGGCCTTTGACAGACACAGATCCCCAGCTCTCTGATTCCCCAGCTAGTTTTCAGAGCTCTTACAACCCCTACTCTAGGCTGAGGGGCCAGCATGGCGGCAGCTGTGACCACAGCAGGTCTGAGTTACACAGTGGCTACCCCCAGGCTGTTTGCAGCCATCTCACTCTAGGCAGGGAAGTCCTGTTTTCCCACCCCTGGAGATCCCCCCCAAGCAAGGGCTTGGTCTCTGTCCTCTCTCCCCTCCCTGCTGGGTGAAGTGACTCCTTGCTCCTGCCTCCCTGCTAAGGGCTGCGCCGGCTGGCCGCAGCCTTTGCTACATGGGCAGCAGGGACCGTGCGGCCTGACTCCTCAATGGGGAGCAGGACCCTGTGGGGTGGGGCGAGGCTCGGTCAGGCTGCTGCACCGGCAGCTCCCACGTCTCTCATGTGCCCTTCTGCTGTGACCTGCCGCTGCCGCCCCAGATTGCCGGTAGATGCAGGAGCCAGGTGAGGCTGGCCCTGCTGGTGGCTGCTCCGGAAGCGTGTCCGACATGGTGGACAAAGAACGAGCTCTGTACAGGTAGAGACGGGTCCGCTTGTGTGTTCAGGCACCTTGCCCTCGGGGGCTGACGAGCTGTTACCTAGAGGACTCCACTCCCGGCCATCTCGGGCTGGCCAGTGCATCCTGAATCCTGGCCACGCCTCTGATTGCTCATTGTGAGGGTAGGGGAGGGTTGCTGCCTTGCACACTGGGAGTTGTTAGCTCAATCTCTGCTGCCAAGCAGTGCCGTTGTCTTTCTTTCTCTTAGCCAACATTGGCACAGCCCCGTCCCCTCAGAGCACTGCTTTACCGCGTTATGTCCAAATTTGTGTTATATTGGGTCGCGTTATATTGGGGTAAAGGTGTACCTGAAAGGAGGTTCCAAAGAGGATGGATCTAGACTGTTCTCAGTGGTAGCAGACGACAGAACAAGGAGTAATGGTCTCAAGTTGCAGTGGGTGAGGTTTAGGTTGGATATTAGGAAAAAAACTTTTCACTAGGAGGGTGGTGAAGCACTAGAATGGGTTACCTAGGGAGGTGGTGGAATCTCCTTCCTTAGGAGTTTAAGGTCAGGCTTGACAAAGCCCTAGCTGGGATGATTTAGGTGGGGTTTGGTCCTGCTTTGAGCAGGGAGTTGGACTATGATTCTATGAATTAAGATGCTACCAAATGCCTCTATAGAATGCTACCTTGGAGTCTACATTTAGTTATTCTGAATAAAAACAGATGTTATTTAAAGAAACAAAGCCTACCTAAAAGATATTTAGGCCATCCCACATCAGGGAAAACTAATACAGAAATCTACACCTGTGCCAAGTTCCATTCACTTCAATGGGACTCCAGGATCCACTATCAGACCTCTGGGCATCTGTGTTGAGTCCTAGTGGAGTAAATGGAATGCAGCACAAGTGCAGAAAACTGCACTTGCAGTTCCTGATGCAGGATCATGGCATAAACATGAAATGTAAATACAAGCAGGGGTGAGCTGGAGCCGGTTCGCACTGGTTCACACAAACCGGTTGTTAAATTTAGAAGCGGTTTTAGAACCACTTGTTAACTGGCTTCCCTGCGAGGGAAGCTTTGATGGGCTCTGGCTGGGAAGGGTGTAATTCCTCCTCCCGGCCACCAGGGGGCGCTGTGCTGCGCTGCGGGAGGCATGTGAGCTGCCTCCTGGCCCTATTGCTGCTGCTCCTCGGACCTCTGGGCCTGGGGCTCCTGCTGCTGCCTGGTGAGTCCCCGGCTGCGTCCTGCTGCTCGGGCTGCTCCCAGCCGCTCCCCCCGTGAGAGTGTCTGCACCCCCCCGCCGCAGCCAGCCCGTCACCCTGCCCACAGCCCCCTGTCTGCACCCCCTGCCCTGCCACCCCCCATTGCACCCCCTGCACTGCCCCCAGCCCCGTCTGCACCCCCTGCCACAGCCACCCCCCACTGCACCCCCCCGCCGCAGCCAGCCCGTCACCCTGCCCACAGCCCCGTCTGCACCCCCTGCCCTGCCACCCCCCATTGCACCCCCTGCCCTACCCCCAGCCCCGTCTGCACCCCCTGCCACAGCCACCCCCCACTGCACCCCCTGCCCGCAGCCAGCCCGTCTGCACCCCCTGCCCGCAGCCAGCCGCCCGTCTGCACCTCCTGCCTTGCCACCCCCCATTGCACCCCCTGCCCCCCCGCCCACAGCCACCTCCTGCTCCCAGCCGCTCCCCCCATGAGAGAGTGTCTGCACCCCCCCGCCGCAGCCAGCCCGTCACCCTGCCCACAGCCCCCTGTCTGCGCCCCCTGCCCCCCCATTGCACCCCCTGCCCTGCCCCCAGCCCCGTCTGCACCCCCTGCCACAGCCACCCCCCACTGCACCCCCCGCCGCAGCCAGCCCGTCACCCTGCCCACAGCCCCCTGTCTGCGCCCCCTGCCTCCCCATTGCACCCCCTGCCCTGCCCCCATCCCCGTCTGCACCCCCTGCCACAGCCACCCCCCACTGCACCCCCTGCCCGCAGCCAGCCCGTCTGCACCCCCTGCCCACAGCCAGCCCCCCGTCTGCACCTCCTGCCCTGCCACCCCCATTGCACCCCCTGCCAGCAGCCAGCCCCTGCTGCACCTCCTGCCCTGCCACCCCCCATTGCACCCCCTGCCCCCCCGCCCACAGCCACCTCCTGCTCCCAGCCGCTCCCCCGTGTGAGTGTCTGCACACCCCCTGCTCCCCCCTGCTGCAGCCAGCCCGTCACCCTGCCCCCAGCCCCGTCTGCACCCCCTGCCCTGCCACCCTCCCCTGCCCACAGCCAGCCCCTCCCATCCGTTCTGCCACAGCCCCTGCCATCCCTCCTGCTCCCTGCCACAGCCCGTCACCCCCCTTGCTCCCTACCACAGTCCCTGCCTGCAGCCAGCCCCTGCCCACAGCCCCTGCCACCCCCCTTCCCCGCCACAGCCCGTCTGCGCCACCTGCCCACAGCCAGCCCGTCTGCGCCACCTGCCCACAGCCAGCCCGTGTTGCAGCCAGCCTGTGTCACACTCCCTGCCTCCAGCTAGCCCTGCCCCACGCCCCTGTCTGCAGCCAGCCCCATGTCCACTGGTGCCATGCAGTTCTCAGGGCACTAACCCTGCACACCTGCTTCAATGAGGGGGGGCAGGGAGCAGCTGGGACCCACACATGTGCACACCCTAGAGTGACCAGACAGCAAGTGTGAAAAATTGGGACAGGGGTGAGGGGTAATAGGAGCCTATATAAGAAAAAGACCCAAAAATTGAGACTGTCCCTATAAAATTGGGACATCTGGTCACCCTAGCACACCCCAAGGGAGTGGCGGGGACCCACACATGTGAAATGGTGCTCATTTCTAGTTCAGGCCCATCTTTTTAAAAAAGAACTTTAGGTAGGGTTAACATACCTCTGTATTTTCCCAGAGATGTCAGGCTTTTAAGTTCTTAAATCGCTGTCTGGGTGCTAAATTTTAAAAATTCCTCCCGGGAAAATATGGATGTATGGTAACCCTATTGGTACAAAAAATACATACTGTGGCACATCCCTTAAATCAGAACTTTTTATAGGGAACCGGTTGTTAAGATTTTAGCAGCTCATCACTGAATACAAGTCCCAATTTCTAATGGCATCAATTCCTTATTTGTACAAATTAGATACAAGAAGGCTATGCATAATTCTTACCTCCCAGGATGGGTTAAAAAGATCATTGCATACTTCTTCACAGAAGCTTTCTAAAGGCCATTCATTTGCCTAAAAACAAACAAAAAATACTCAATCAACAGACTATCTGAAGTTAATGATTAGGGAAATTTAGAGTTCCATGTCAAACAGACTTACAAACACAAGATACATCACCAGTTTATCCAACAGATAAAAAAAGTTAATTACTTTGACTTTAGTCTTTTCTCCTACTATCATTTGTCTACACAGCAAATTAGTTGCACAGCAAACCAGGGTGTGACCGTATAGCACACCAGCTTGCCAGACTTGAACTTGCCATGTAGAAAAGCCTGTAGGAAAAAAAACCAAACAGTCTTCCCACCAGTAAGCTGTTTTTAATGGAAATATACATTGAAGGAAATTGTCTAGTAATTTAATATACTTTGCCACACCATCCTGAATAGAAAAAGTCCAGAGAATTGACAGGAATTTCCAAGTTTCTGACAGAATGCCATCTATTATTTTAAATTTCCAGTCTTGTTTAATAATAGAGCATAAGTTTTCCCCAACACAAATGCAACATTTAACAGCCTCAAATTTCTTAGGACTCTAGACACACAACACACTAAAAAGTGTTTATGAGGAGGTTTAAATTGGGGGGGAGGGGAGGAGAGAGAAAGAGGGGAGGAGAAAAACAACTTTCTTTCTAGCACCCTCTTCATGTGGTCTTTTAGAGCGCGCACACACACACAAATTAAAGAATAAAAGGCTGGGACATCTCCCAATTAATGAAAGGAAAAATAAGATACTGGAGGTAAGAGGGGGTTTGTGAATTCATCAGCTCTAAATCTTTTGGCCTCTTCTGGCATAGAAGTTGGAACTGTGATGAGAGAGTCAGATGATGTTGATAACACAGCACTTCTCACCTTGGGTACAAGAAGACTGGTTAAAGGCTGGCATAACCTGTTTATTATGCTGGGACTTCCTCCTCCAGAAGTGATCAATCTCAGAGTTCTGGAACATCAGCCTTCTGTCAGGCGTCTCACTGACACAAAAGGTAAGGAAGGGTTCTTGGCCTTATTCTTGATTCTTATGGTATGCAAGTTTTGTCGTAAGACAAAGCAGGTGAGAGTCCTACCTTGGAGCCATACAACTTAAATCTACACTGCAAGCTAGGGATGTGATTCCCAGCTCACATATGCATATTCGCACTACCTCAGTGAGAACTTGCACAAATATAAACGCTAGTGTAGCTGCACAGGCCCTGTAAAGTTCAGGCCAGTTTGTACTTGGCAGAATACTACTGCCTGTGCTTCCACAGCTACACTACTGTTTAGCTTGATGATACCTAGTGCAGGTATGAACAGTAGTGGCTGAGAATCACACCCTAGTTTGTAGTGTAGGCATAGTAACAGCCCTGTCAGGTTTGAGTTGGGTCATCTTTAGCTAATGCTCAAGCCAGCAATTTTTAGAAGGTAATGGATGTTCGTACACCACAGAGGCAGCATTGTGTGTGACCCCCAAAAGTATCAAAGATACAGAACAGAAACCAATTTTGAACCAACTGTGACTCTGTACAGATGAAGAGGTTTTGAGACAGTAGTTTACAGTTCAACCCAAAGTCAGATAAAAATAACCAATTTAGACGATCTTAGCAATCAGCCACTCAGCATTTGTCCAACAGAAAAGGTAAAAATAAGATGAACCAATTATGACAATGTCATCACAGTCTCTCACACAAGACTATTAGTAAACTTTGTATTTATGAACTAGACTAAGTCTCATTTTGATGGATGAGATACTTCAAATCTTATAATGATAAAGCCCACTTTAAATTAAAAAAAAAATTGTGGAGGTTACACAAAGTCTGTTTTCCCATATGCTATTTCCCACTTCTAAATACAACTACTCTACAATTTTCCAAGCTTCAGTCTTTCCATAAATTGTGAATTTCTTCAGAAAGTCTTTGTGATACAGTTTAATTCTTCAGTTATAAACTAGAAATTTTAGTCTAAATTAGGTCTGATTAAAAAGGTTCCCTTAATCTTTGTCTCTTATCAGCATTTTCAGAACAGATTATTTATTGGTCACAGTGATCTTTTATTACCTTTTACCTGCTCTAGCCTAGCTTCTCAATTTAACACCCTAAAGGCACCTACATTTAAGACTACAGCCACCAGCAGTGTTAATCTGCTTATTGGATAAGAAGCCAGATGGTTCTCAAGTGAAGTTCACTGAAGTCATAGATTACCACTAGTCAATTAACAGTGATCTCAACCTCACATGCAGTGTCAGAAAAAACACTCTGCTCTTGTAGTTGTAGATGAGGTTTTTTTTGTTTTTTTTTATTAAAACATACATCTGTTTATTAGGATACTTGATGAGAAAGCGATCAGCATGTTGCAGTTTTGCAAGTGAAATTTCTTCCTCTTCTGGTTTTGGTAAATTAATGGTAACATGAACTGAAGAATTTGGGAGCACAAAGCAGTTTAAAAAACAAACAACATTGGCCCACATCACCAAGTTATTAATCCCTTAATAAAAGGGGACATATTGTACCTCTTCTGGTGCACTGTCTACCAAAACTTTTGAGTCAGTGGCAGGCTGGTTGATGACAACATTTGCTACTTTTCTGCGCTTTTCTTCTGGTTCCCCATCAGTGCTATCATTGCTAAAAAGGAAGTTAAAATATGTCATGTTTGTGAATAGAAACATTATGCATTGTAGCAGGAGTAATCACTTCCTCTGAGTGTCTTGAAAACATTCTTATTACATTTTTATTTATGTTCTTTCTTTAGATGACTTCAGTAGAAAATGGAAGTGTCTCTTCTTAACTAACCAATATAAGATGTTAGCTACCAAGTTACATTTAGGGGATAAATATGTTGGAATGTATTCCTTGTATGTAAGTTACCCAGTGAAGGATCGTACACAAGAATACTCAATGCCATCCCACTTTCCAACCTCTCCCAGCTATTTGAACAGGGAAATGCAAGAGGAGGAATTTTCAAACAATGTCTAGAAGAAACTCGTTTTGTTTTTTAACGTAACAGTCGTGGACAATTCATGTGGTACAAATCACTGAGAGGAAAACATACTATAAGTATGTTGGAGAAATAAAACACAGATTGAGAAAAATTTAGCCATATTGATCTTCATTAATCCATTATTTTAATTCTAAGTACCATCAGGTCCTTAATAACCACCATGAATGTCAAATGTAATATATTACATTATATACGGAAAAGGTTCCCAGCTCAAGGGTTAACTAGAGACCTGGATTCATTATGGTTTTTAAAGTAAAGCACAAAATAACAAAATTCTTATAACTAAAGTTTTACTGTTAGGGCTATTGGCAGAGACCATTTGAAAGACTGAGTTCTGTTTCACTGGAGAGATTTATCACAATTCTAGGATAGCTAGAAAGGTACCTGAAGTCTAGCCTGTTTCTCTATATGAGAACTGAATTTGTGATTAAGGTTGCTGTTTATCCTATCCCTGTTGCTATTGTATTCTCACTGAAACTGCCTTCTGAGGACAACAGTACATCTCTATTATGCAGCAATAAAGAATGGTGTATTAATAGTTTATATATTTACTGGAATTATTGAAAGGTGGAACCAAGCTTCATTGAAGAGTTCTCAGAACCAAGCCAGAATGGGAATTTCTGAGCTGGCCTGATCACTTACTAACATTACCAGAAAACAAACAAGAAAGCAATTGCTACAGTACCTCTTTTCATTAGTCTCTACTGCATCCCTGGATCTTTGCTTTGCAAATAGCTTAGCCATTCTTTTAGCTTTATTCTTTTGTCTACTGCTCATACCAGCTCGAAATTCTGAATCAATCAACTCAGCAGCCTGAAGAGTCTGAAAAATAAGAATCCATTCAATGTCAATCCTGCCTGTACCTAAAGTTCACCCCACCCCCCCAAGTACAAAAACAAAAACACCCTCTTGTTCTCACTTCCCCATAGCACCCATGTTACTTGAAACCCAGAGCAGTAGTTTGGCACTGTACTGAATATGACTAATATGCAACTTATGAAATTTAAGTGTTTGAACGACAGAGCAAAATTACAAGTCAAGCTTAGTATTTAAATATAATGATTTACAATGGCAGAAGCACAAATGAAGCAAACCCACTGTATTATTCCTTGCAGTCAAACAGCCCAAGGTTTTACCTACAGGTTGTTTGTTTACAAGTGAAGCCGAAGTAGGAGTATAGTCCAAATCCTCGTCATTGAACAGGTCTTCAGTGTTCATTCCAATTGCAGCTCCCATATCAAGGCCAAGTTTCTTTTGTAACAGTTTCCTTTGTCGTGCTATTCTCTCTTTAGGATCAACTTCACCTAAAAAAGGTCAGCTTTTATATTTCATTTCAAAACACACATGTCCAATAGATTTACTGCTGAAGCCTTGATAAAAATTACAGTAAAACTAAAATATTCTAATTTATGAGAACAAAACAGGAGGTCAACTGTACTTTGATTAGATATATTAAATGCCACAGAAGCTTTAAAGCTTTGTAAAATTTCTTTTAACCCAAAATATTGACCCTTAAAGAGCTGTTTTTATAACCATAGAGCTATCTAATTAAAGTGGCATTAGCTTTCACTAGAAACGTTCTAGAATACTTTTAAACAGCTTCCATGAGACTTACTGAAATGCATTATATGCATGGGATTTTAAAATAACATTTTTCTAGATTTTGTGGAAAAGCACTTTGGAGGAAAGGAACAAGCAGTTACCATATTGCATAGAGGACTCTGTCAATAACTGGAACCTTGCTAAATAAAAATTAAGTATTGTTATTTTGCACATGCATCATTTTTATGGAAAGAGTTTTCCCCAAAGAGAAACAAAAAGCCCTGACAAAAATGCAGAGAATGAGACATTTCTAATATCATCCAGAATTTTATGTTAAGATGACTCAGAGACCCATACACGGTATGTGAACATCTTTACTTCCCTGTTGGAAGCCCAAAAGCCAAGTTTCTCTGGATAGTTTTTTTTTTTTTTTTTAAACTAAAAAAAAAAAAACCACGCACAAAACGACCCCCCCACCACCCCCAAACACTGTATCCAAGCCTCTTCTATACTAGTTCCCCCAAACTAATATCTCCTGATGGAGAGCTGGATTCGGTAGGAGGGGAAGGATGGTTTTATGGTTGGGTTTAGAACTGCCATCTGCTCAGAGTCTAGTCCCAGTTTTGCCACAAACTTCATTTGTTAAGTTGTGCAAGTCTCATCTGTAAAGTGAACATTATGGTACTTGCCTACCTCTCAAGAAACTTGCAAAGCTTAATTAAAGCTTGTGAAGTGCTTAGCAACTAGATACCAACCAGACAGTTGGGCACTTCAAGATTACGTGCAAATGAAAGGATTTCAATTAATTGAATAAGGCCACAAGCTACATAGAAGCCTAGAAATCTAGCTGGTAAACTTTGCACATTCTATTAATTTCTTGATATAGGATACAGAAACCAATCTGAAGTGGTGTCATCCTTTGGTTTTTGCCACTGCTACTGTCAACTAGGAATGGACAAGTACTAGCTGATGACAGCAAGGAGAAAGGAAGTGACTTATCAAGCAGTGAGATCAGGCTCGACACACCCTTTCAATGTTTATTTTAACACTGAGTCAAGTGGCTCATATTGC